>NC_064840.1:58827937-60077937 GCF_024166365.1 Elephas maximus indicus | reverse complement strand
CCCCTTGTAGAAAAAAAAAAAAAAATGGAGGGTAGAGGAGTGGCATTTCCCTAAAAAATTTTAGGAGACAGAGAGAAATGGGTGGGCTGAGGTCAGGGTCAGTGACTTCACCCCTGTAAGTGTAGGGTGAGCTTACTTCTGCCAGGTGAGTGCTGAAAACAGCATGGTGTCTCTAGGTGTAATTTTCACCCCAGTGATGTCTTATGGAAGGAGTCCTGGTGACACAGTGGTTAAAGTGCTCAGCTGCTGACCAAAAGGTGGGCAGTTTGAACTCACCAGCCACTCCTTGGGAGAAGGTGCAGCAGTCTATTTCTGTAAAGATTTACAGCCTTGGAAACCCTATGGGGCAGTTCTGCTCTGTCCTATAGGGTTGCTATGAGTTGGAATTGACTTGACAGCAATGGGTTGGGGTTGGGTATGATGTCTTATGGGATGGGAGTAGGGTAATATTAGGATTTAGGCAAAATGTCCCCAGGGCCCAGCCTGTGGGTTTTACGGCTGGAGTGAGTATTTTTCCATCTAATACTGCCATGGGATGTACAACTTATGGAGGGAATAGAGAAGAATGAGAAGGCAAAGTTCAGTCCACCAAAAAAGGATTCAAATAATTGTTAAATAGAACTGGCAACGCAGAAGAATGGGGCCAAGAATCTCCATATCATGGAACTAAAGAGCAAGCAGATTATAAGCCAACTTGGAGAGACCTACGACAATGACCCAGGATTTCATGTTGCTGTTCACACTGTCTGGGCATTATTTGTAGCTTGGTCCACTGATTTGAAAGAGCTTGGTGAAGAGACACTTAACATACAATATAGACACAAAAAATATTATTTCTTGTGTCCTTCACATCTTCTTTCCTTTTCTTCTTCCTTCTTGGCATTGAATATGAGACCTCCAGTGCTACCTCAACAAGAATTTTTGGCAAATAAAGCTACAAAGTTATCTAGGAGTAGAAGGACCTCTGAATCGTACCATGAAGGTATCTACCCCCATTTTTGATTCCTGGAGCTGGCCCTTCACAGCAGCTGTTCACAGCTCCTCAGGTCATTTGAGAATTGATTGAACCACAAGACTCTCCTTCAGATAAACCAAGAGAGCAATAACTTATCTTGGTACCAGTGGATCTCATTCAGTGTTTTTCTATCCAACAAGGGCAATAATTTGACCTTAACGAACAAAGGCTTGGCTCTAGATGTCAGCAGGAGCTATGAAGGGAACATAGTCTCCCAATTCTCTCAGCTACTGCATAAAAAGAGTCCTAGTTATTAATTGGAGCTGTAGTGGTGCTGCGGTTAAGAGATATGGCTGCTAACCAAAATGTCAGCAGTTGGAATCTACCAGCGGCTTCTTGGAAACCCTATAGGGCAGTTCTACTCTGTCCTATAGGTTCGCTATTATTGGAGCTCTGGTGGTTAGTGGTTAAGAGTTCAGCTGCTAACCAAAAGGTCAACAGTTCAAATCCACCAGCTGCTCCTTGGAAACCATATGGGGCAGTTCTACTCTATCTTATAGGGTCATTATGAGTCAGAATCGACTCCATCACAACAGATTTGTTTGTTTTTTAGTTATCAGTTAAAGATGAATCCATCCCTTCCTGCTATTCAAGCTGCAGTAAAAATGGGGGACAATGGATTTCAATATAAAATGGACCTGTAATTTTGATGTCATTGGCCAATGACCACGTGAATTATGGGACAGTCATTGTCTTCAACGGATACTGTATACCACAGAAGAGCCTGAAATTGACACAAGAAGAACTCATACCCTGTCACAAAAGATTCACTTACATATTACTCCACTCGTATGGTGTTGCATCTGAAGATTTACTAAATTCCTCGTTCTGAGAGCTAGTGCATGTCTTGTTGGACCTAGTTCATCAATGCCCTGAGGTTAGGTTACCTGAAGGGAGGTAACTAAAGATTCGTGAAAGTCATGAATTCCATATAGCGATTAAGTTTCCAGAAAAAGACAAAATTATCAAATCAGCCTTGGACATCACCTAGCATAGAATATGGGGCATTCATCCAACTACACTGCCCCCGAGATATTAATAGTCTCGGAAAGTTGGGAATATCAGTGATTTGTATTTTTCTTCCTTATAATATAGATTTTTTAATATCCCAATTTTTCCACTAAAAATGTAAATATTTTTGTATTTAAAAAAATCTATTTAATTTTAATAGAAGGCTAGGGAGGTAAAAGAGAGAATAAGGAATCATTTCTTCTCACTGCAGAGAGAAAAGTCGACAAGCCATAACACAGTCATTGGAAGAAAGCCTAACAATCCGAAAGTGACTGACCAGGCTCAATACCAGCTTCTCACCAACATCTCTGGCCTCACTGTTCGTTCTGATGTTTTTCCTCCAGCTCTTTGAGACTCAGCACCTCATGCTTTCCTTTATTCAAAGGAAGGCAGAAAACAGAGTGATTGGCACCAGGTCAAGGAGATTCTGGAAGCTCCCATTCATCCCTGTGGCTGCTTCACAGCAGACATGCATCCTCAGGAATTCCTGCCACCGGAAAGGACAGGGCTCACTGATGGGTGTGCCAGCTCCTAAAAGAAAGCTCGTTGCCAGCAACATGGCAATGATGTCTCCATTATCTTTCCCAGTTGCAAAGAAAACAACACCTTTAGACTTGGAGATTCTGTGCCTGTTTGAACAAGCTGGTTTTTCTTGGTTGAATTTTCACCACCTCACACACCAGCTTCTAAAACATTCTCCAGGATCAAGCTTTCTAATCACCTGTCCACGGGGCCTTGTACCTGAGGAAAGAGAGCCCCCTTCTAAAATCCTTAGCATAGGAGAAATCCAAAGCCCTGGGAAACACATGTAATGCCCTTCACTGTCCATCCCCATTTATAATTTCAGCTTTAACCCCACTTCATTCATTTGACATTCTAGTTCTTCACAATAATAAAAATTGCCTGACTTCCCTATGTATTTCTGTACCTTTATCTTTTCTTTTTTCTCCTTCCTTCTTCTTCTGCCAAGAGTATAGCCCCCTTGTACTGATAGAAGGAGCCCTCGTGGCACAGTGGTTAAAGAAGTGCTTAGCTGCTAACTGAAAGGTTAGTGGTTCAAACCCACCAGCCTCCCTGTGGGAGAGAGATGTTCCAGCCTGCTTCCACAAAGATTTAAAGGCTTGGAAACCCTAAGTGGCGGTTCTACTCTGTCCTATACAGCCGCTATGAGTTGGAATTGACTCAACAGCAGTGGGGGTTTGGTTTGGTTTCAGCTGTACTGATAAAAAACTGGAAATTTTCTACTCATCTATCTATATTCAGAATTCTCAGATATCACCTGAATCTAAAGAGTAAGTCCCCCTCTCCTGAGGACTCTTCTGACACTTGGTAGGTGTAACTATTTTAGGCCATCACATTTGCTTGTTTACTTGCATTCTTATTTCTATGTCTAAACCTTGTGATTCCTGAAGAAAAAGCACTATTTGTTAATCTCTGTATTACCAATAGCCAGTCATATAGTAGCCATTATCTAAATGTTTGATGAATGAATAAATGATTTCTTCTGCCAGGGTTTCAAATTCTGCAAGGTAATGCACTCATACCTAAGTCAAGTTTTTTTTTTTTTAATGTCTTTTATTGTGGCTTGATGGGTTTATTGTGGCTTGAGGAAAACCTGATGGTGTAATGGTTGAGTGCTATGGCTGCTAACTAAAAGACCGGCAGTTGGGGTCCACCAAGTGCTCCTTGGAGACTCTATGGGGCACAGTTCTACCCTGCCCTATACGGTTGCTATGAGTCGGAATCAACTCGATGGCAACGGGTTTGGTTTGATTTATGGTGGCTTGATTATTTTAGGTTTTTGTTTTACTTAAAGGAGTGAATTATTGTAAATTTGAGCAAATGCATAAATATGGGTAAGTATTATACGTCATCTCATCAAGAAGCAAGTATGCATTGAACCCTTATTTTGAGGCTAATTCTATATTAGGTGCTGGGGTGATGCATATCTTGTCTGGCAAGGAAGAGAAGGAGCTTGTGATCTAACCAGGGAAATAAATCTAAGAAAACTCGAGTATTTATTTATTTTGGTTATTTAAGATTAATCATGTGGATCTTATTCACGTTAGGTAGTACAAACGGTTAACATGCTCAGCTGGTAACCAAAAGGTTGGAGGTTCAAGTCCACCCAGAGGCATCTCAAAAGAAAGACCTGGATATCTACTGCTGAAAAATCAGCCATTGATAACCCTATCGAGCACAGGTCTACTTTGACACACATGGGGTTGCCATGAGTCAGAATCCACTTGATGGCAATTGGTTTGGGTTTGGATTCATATTACATTATGATAGTGTCTGTCTGTAAGTGCATTAGTTCAGAGATAGAAGATATCAGTATGTATAGGAATACCTGAAGGAAACCTAATGAAGAAAGCAGGGTGAGGGTGTGGCTTGAAGGATAAAGCCTTGCACTCATGTGCATGTGCACAGAAACCCGGGTGCGTGCACACTTCGGAAAGGGAGAAAGCCTTCAGCTTCTTAATGAGATGCTGTCTTTAACACATCTGTGACATCTTATGCTCAGCAAATTGGTCCCCTAGGCCAGGGTTTCTCAACCTCAGCACTCTTGACATCTTGGGCTGGATAATTCTTTGTCATAGGGGCTGTCCTGTGCATTGTAGGATGTTTAGCAGCACCCATCATCTGTACTTACTAAAAGTCAGTAGCACAGCCCCCACCCAGATGTGACCATCAAAAATGTCCCTGTTGTTGTTGTTAGATACCATCATAGCAACTCTATAGGACAGAGAAGAGCTGCCCCATAGTGTTTCCAAGGAGCTGCTGGTGGATCTGAACAGCTGATCTTTTGGTTAGCAGACAAACTGTTAACCACTATGCCACCAGGACCCCACAAAATGTCCCCTAGACATTGCCAAATATCTCCTGGGGGGTAAAATTGCCCCTAGTTGAGAATCATGGCCCTAAGGGATCAGCCACAGCAAATCTGATTTTCTAGCTTGGTTTGGAGGGATATTCTTATGTTCCTCCAAAACAAAAGAGAGAAGACAGAAGATAAGAGGGTGAGAAAAGAGGGAGGAAAAAAAGAAAGAAGGGGGGGAACACATGTGTTACCAAGACAATAACTCCTGAAGAGTCAGTGTTTTCTTTTGTTGTTGCTTCATTTTGTTTTGTTTTGTAAACAAACACACACATTTATATTAAATAGCTGGTATTAGGAAAATGAGGAAAACATACACTATTTCCTGCCTGTTTCCTAGTGTTTATTACTCACCCAAGATGAACCGATAATACTCCAGTGATATGAAAATGGTACCCAAGGCCATTGAATATGACTTTGAATTAAGCTTTGAAAATATTCCTAGCAACACGTTTAATTAACTAGGGTACTTGGTTTATATTAAATCCACATCAGCTAATATTAACAACATATATATTGAGGCTTAACAGCTTTAGGAGGGCTCCAGATCTGATTTTGGTGTAATTCATTTTCAATGTACAGGTTCACTGAATCTTTCCAAATTGAGCACTGGGGACTGGAACATTACCACTGATTTGGAAAGCAAAGTGGGGAAAATTAAGTTCTCCTGTAAAAATGTTTATATTTCTAAACAATGTTTATAATGTTTAAAAAGAACTTAGGGGGCCCCTTCTCATTGATTGTGGTATCATAGTTCCTTCAACCTCAAAATGTTTGGGTCTTTAAGCAATGCAGGACAACTATAAGTATAAATGACAGTGTGGGGCTGCTTTATTTATAGGAGAATCTCTTGCCCCTCTGGCAAAGCTCACCATGGCTACCCTTTATTAGACCTGAGCTTGTTGTAGTTGTTGTCGTTGTTAGGTGCCGTCTAGTCTTTTCTGACTCATAGCAACTCTATGTACAACAGAATGAAACACTGCGTGGTCCTATGCCTTCCTCACAATCAATGTTATGCTTAAACCTGTTATTGCAGCCACTGTGTCAATCCATTTCATTGTGGGTCTTCCTCTTTTTCACTGACCTTTTCCAGGGAAGAGGCCCTCCTGATAACATGGTCCAAAGTATGTGAGATGAAATCTTGCCATCCTCGCTTATAAGGAACATTCTGGCTGTCCTTATTCCAAGACAGATTTGTTCATCCTTTCAGCACTCCATAGTGTATTCAATACTCTTCACCAACACCATAATTCAAAGGCATCAATTCTTCTTAGGTCTTCCTTAGTCATTGTCCAGCTTTCACGTGCGTATGAGGTGACCGAAAACACCATAGTTTGGGTCAGGTGAACCTTAGGCCCTAAAAGTGACATCTTTGCTTTTTAACACTTTAAAGAGATCTTTTTGCAGCAGATTTTCCGAAAGCAACATGTCATTTGATTTCTTGACTGCTGCTTCCATGTGTGTTGATTATGGATTCAAGTAAAATGAAATTCTTGACAACTTCAATCTTTTCTCCATTTATCATGATGTCACTTATTGGTTAAGTTGTGAGGATTTCGTTTTCTTTACGTTGAAATGTAATCCATGCTGAAGGCTGTGGTCTTTGATCTTCATCAGTAGGTCCTCTTCACTTTCGGCAACCAAGGTTGTGTCATCTGCATATTGCAAGTTGTTAATGAGCCTTCCTCCAAACCTGATGCCCTGCTCTTCTTCATATAGTCCAGCTTCTCAGATTATTTGCTCAGGATACAGATTGAATAAGTATGGTGAAAGGATACAACCCTGACGCACATCTTTCCTGACTTTAAACCACACAGTATTCCCTTGTTCTGTTCAAAAATCTGCTTCAGTATATGTACAAGTTCCTCATGAGCACAATTAAGTGTTCTGAAATTCCCATTCCTCTCAATATTATCCATAATATATTATGATCTACACAGTTGAATGCCTTTGCGTAGTCAATGACACACAGGTAAATATCTTACTGGCATTATTTGTTTTAGCCAGGATCCACCTGACGTCAGCAATTATATCCGTCTTTCCATGTCCTCTCCTGAATTGAGCTTGGAGGAAGCAAAATAGACCAGGATTTGGAAACAATTTGTCCCCACTTAACTGAGATTGCTCCCATCTGTCAGTTTGTCACACTGTGGTGTCTTGCGTGTTGATGTGACGCTGCAAGCTATGCCACTGGTATTTCAAATACCAGCAGGTTTACTCATGGTGGACAAGTTTCAGTGGCGCTTCCACACTAAGACGGGCTAGGAAGAAAGACCTGTCTTCCAAAAATTAGCCAATGAAAACCCTATGAATCACAACAGGATATGGTCCCATATAGTTCTGGAAGACGAACTCCTTAGGTTGGAAGGCACTCAAAATACTCAGTGGCCGTAACAATGGACTCAAGCCTACCGATGATCATGAAGATGGCACAGGACTGGGCAACAGTTAGTTCTGTTGTACATAGGGTCACCATGAGCCAAATCAGCTTGATGGCAACTAACAACAACAACAAGCTGAGATAGATGACTACAGCATTTGACAGTGAGTTGGAGGAAATTAACAGAACAGGGAGGATGGTGGTAGATACAGAGAAGTGGCAAAAAATGGTCCTCTAAATGTTTCATTCAAAAGCTATGTTAGATGCTGGGGTATATAAACCAATCTGTAAGATTCAAATTTTATATTGTAACCCCGGTGGCATAGTGGTTAAGTGCTAAGGCTGCTAACCTAAGGGTCGGCAGTTCGAATCCGCCAGACGCTCCTTGGAAACTCTATGGGGCAGTTCTACTCTGTCCTATAGGGTCGCTATGAGTCGGAATCGACTCGACGGCACTGGGTTTTTGGGTAAACCTCTTACAATGGAATTCTTTAATATTTTGCTTAACTATATAACTTGAACATTTAACTCGTCATGTTCATATGTTGTCATCCATTGCTCATTAATAGCTTCTTGGGTCTTAGTTTTGTCTTCCCCAAAATATTCTAGGATCCTAAAAGATTGCATTAAGGAGGGGAGCAGAGCCTGTGAAGGAGGACATCTCAGCCCCCACATTCATTCCTGTGACCCACGTGCCCTGCCAGGAAATCTGTTGACTCTGCTCCCTAGGAATGCCCATGGACATACCATGCTCACCAACATGGGGTCCCATTGTGGGTGCTGGGGCCTCATTCTTGGCAGCATGGCAGTCTCTAAGTCCCCACTTCTCAGCTTGCCTCCACAGGTCAGTGACTGAGAATGTCAAAATACTGTGATTTAACACAGCTTTGACCCCCATTCTCAACTCTCACCCCTACCAGCAGGCCTTTCCCATTCTTCCACTGGGTGCCTGCCAGGATGTTTTTCTAGACCTGAACCATTCTTCTCTGCCAAGTTACAATTACTTTTTTAAAATGACAGCACAGCTTGTGGTTTTTCCCTCCTGATTCCAAGAAACAAAGCATTTTTATGTCAATAAATTCCTATAAACCACAAAATCTACCTGCATTTTTTTTCCCCCTCTGAGTGATGTTGCTACTTCACTACCCATAAATCAGGGTTTCAACGCAGCTGACTCCAACGGGATCAATACGGCTACATGCAGGTCCAGCCACTCCACCAAAATGCACAGGCATCTTTGTGCTTCCCTGCCAATCAGAACTGAGGACTCATATGGGTTCATCGTCTTCTTTTTTTTTTCTTTCTTTCATTTTTTTAAAAATAGGAATATCCCATACTTTGTACTCAGTATAACTTACTGGTGCTAGAGAAAGTGATGGTAGAAAAGCCAAGAAGGATAGAGCAATCAGAAAAAGAGGAAGGCTACTGAAGGCATTTAACAATATGTTAATTGAAAAAGATTATCATTCTCTCAGGTGGGATTCTGTCCACTTTCAGATCTAGTTGAGACCCGCCTCTCTCACTTATTACTTCAACTTGAAGCTTTTTAAACCTTTGGATAAAAATCAAAACAGCCACTTTCCCAAGAGGACTGATGTTTGCATCTGACAGCTCTCCTTTGCTTGATATAAATCTCAGCAGAATAATGATGTACTCTATCGTCACCCCTGAAACCTTTCGCTTCGCCTGGTTTTAGGGCTAAGCTGCTTCTCAGAGACTGACACAGAGATTGCTTTCTCCAGTGCACCTGACAGGAAGTACAGAGGGTAAGATCCCTGATGGTGGGACGGAGCCCACCAGAGAGGGCAGCCCATCCGCGTAGCTCTGGGAGTGACTTGGTCGTGTCTTTGCTCTTCTTCTGGCTGTCTTCCTCCTGCTCCAATAACAATTACTCCAATGCATGACCTTCAGATGTCCAAATTCTGACTACGTGGGAAGGTCTGAGGCAGCTGTCCTGATTGCATCCTGACAGGATTTCATGCTTGAGAGGCAGTCATTCTAACATTGGCTGCATGTTATAATCCTGTGTCATGCTTTGCTATGGAAGCATCACTCCCAGGCTCAGGCCCCACCTGCCTCTCTCACAGGAAGGAACCATAGGCCTTTCACAAAGAAAGTAGGTGCGTACGTGCCAGGCGCGAATATCTTTTTCCTCTCCTCTCTTTGTTAATTTCATCTCATAGGCACATGTACTAAAACACGTACACACAAGCGTATGTGCACACACAAATACAGAGATAAAAACTACCATTCAAAGGGGTGCATGTAATTATGCGTGCACCCATTTTAACAGCCATTCATTAAACTAGGAGAAGTCAACTGAAAGCTAAACTTCTTTCACAAAGTGAAAGAGTCTGCGCTTGACTGTGGCTGTGACAGCACATTACAGTACCCTGTCGATCCCAGGGCATTTCACAGCTCTGGGCTTTTGCCCATGCTGCTCTTTCTGTCTGGAATGTTCTCCCACCTCTGTGCCACCCAGTACAAAGATAATCATCTGCGACGTGCTTCTCCAAGCCATAGTAGCTGGGGAGACAAAGGGACACACACATTAATAATCCAGCAGGAGTTCCAGGTCTGCCCCTAACAGATTTGCATGTAAGTTAGCCCCAACCATCTTCCTCTGGTTCTTTGGGAGTCCCTGGGTCTCTCCCAGGTACTTGCAAACTTCCTGTTCTATCTACTATAGCTGTCCCTCTTCTCTCTCAGTTGCTCCAGGGGTGGCTGGGATGAATCCCTGTTTCTACAGCATTCTCAGCTGCTTTTGATGGGAAAATCTCCCTCTCTGGGTACTGGTCACACAGGTTCCTCTCCTCAAGCACTGACCAGACCATGGATCAGAATTGCCCCGAGCTCTCTGTCTATGAAAGAGACAGAAACATTTTAGTGATACCGTCTTTTTAATCACAGCCTCCTCTCCCCCCAGATTACAATCAACCCTTGTCTTTAAACCAAACTGCTGTTCCTCCCCTCACTCTCATTTCCCTCAGCACGACTTCCTTCCCATGAAGCTTTTCAGTGACAACTGAGGAGCTCCTTCTAGGTAGTTTCCCAAAACACCTTTAACACCAACTCCAAGCTCCCTTCTCTAGACCTCTTAGGACTTAGTTTCTCTCCCTTCCATAGCCATTATCAAGATGAATTATTACTGTCTACCTACCATGTATAGCTCCCACAAACTACGACCATGAACTCCTAGAAAACTGAGTCTTATTCATTTGTATGTATGGATTTGTATATACCTAATGTTTCCATTTGGGTATCTTCTAGACCTCTCAAACTTAACATGTACAAAAAAAAAGCAAACTTCTGATTTTCGCCCTAAATCTGCTCTTTTCCAAATGTCACTGAACTCAATAAGTAAAAACTCTATTTTCCAGTGACTCAGGCCAAAAACTCTGGAGCCATCTCTCACTTCTTTTATTTTCTCGTAACCCAAATCCAATTCATCAGCAAACCTTGCCACCACTACTTTTAACATATATATAGACTCTAATAGCTTCTCACAGTCTCCACCACAACCAGCTTACTCCAGCCACCATCACCTCTTCCCTGGTTTATCTTAAAAAGAACCTTGCTTACTTTGCCTTTCTATAGTTTATAGTGGATTAAATGGTGGCCCCAAAAAAGATATGTCTATGTCCTACTCCCAGAAACTATGAGTGAATTTATTTGGACAAAGGGTCTTTGAGGGTGTAATTATGTGAATGACCTTGAGAGGAGATCTTCCCGATTATCTAGGCGGGCCCTAAATCCAATGATAAGAGTTTTTAAAAGAGACACACAGGAGAGACGCAAAGAAAAGAGAAGATGACCACGTGAAGACGGAAGCAGGGTCTGGAGTTATGAACCCACAAGGCAGGGGACACCTGGAGCCACCAGAGGCTGGAAGAGGCCAGAACGGCATGTCCCCTAGAGGTTTGGGAGAGAGTGCAGCCCTCCTGAGACCTTTTTTTAGGATTTCTGGCCTCCAGAACAGTAATAGAATAGTTTTCTGATATTTAAATCCATCAAATTTGTGGTAATTTGTTAATGAAACTCTAAGAAACTAATATACAGCCTAAGGGACACTTTGGGGTGTTACACTCTGTTTCTCCCTCCAATCTCCTCCATCCCAACCTTGAAAGTGTCTTTTTTTTTTTTTCCTGTAGATTCTTTTTTAGGCACTTGAGACAAACTCACCCTTTAAGAGAGCTCAATAAGCAACACAACACCAGCAGGAAGTGCTTTCCACCACCTTACAAAGCAATATCAGCATTTTCATGAGCACAAGGTCAGTATCAGCTACTCAGAGAGAGTTACCAGGTCAACACTGCCAGGTCAAAGAGTGACAAAAGCAGCACCAGGTGTTTCAGAGAGGGTGCTGGTGGATTAAGGGCAGCAAGCTAACGGACAAACAGTATTAGCTGTAACGGCATCATATCCTCTGGATAGCCAAGAACCCTGCCAGTGGAGGGGGGCAGTGATGGCTTCGCCCCAGGGATTCTGCTGGGGGAACATCTATATTGTTACCCATATTCCTTAAGCATTCTCCCTCAGGCTCATGAAGACCAGGGAGTCACGGGAATTAAGAATTTCATGCAAGCGTAGTGCTCTGGGGTTACAAAGCACTTTATATTTTATTTGCATCTCACAGCTACCCAGAAAAAATGGTAGACATTTTTCTTCATTTTTATTTTATAGATGAGAAAATAAAAATACAGGTAAGAAAACAACTTGCACAAAAAACAAAAACCAAACCCTTTGCTTTCAAGTCGATTCAGGCTCATAGCTACCCTATAGGTCAGAGTAGAACTGCCCCATAGACTATGCAAAGGCATTTGACTGTGTGGATCATAACAAATTATGGATAACATTGAAAAGAATAGGAATTCCAGAACACTTAGTTGTGCTCATGAGGAACCTGTACATAGATCAAGAGGCAGGTGTTTGGACAGAACAAGGGGATACTAAGCGGCTTAAAGTTAGGAAAGGTGTGCTTCAGGGTTGTATCCTTTCACCATACCTATTCAATCTGTTTGCTGAGAAAATAATCCGAGATGCTGGACTATATGAAGAAGAACGGGACCTCAGGATTGGAGGAAGACTCATTAACAACCCGCAATATGCAGATGACACGACCTTCCTTGCAGAAAGTGAAGAGGACTTGAAGCATTTACTGATGCAGATCAAAGACTCAGCCTTCATATGGATTACACCTCAATGCAAAGAAAACAAAAATCCTCACAACTGGACCAATAAGCCACATCATGATAAACGGAGAAATGTTGAAGTTGTCAAGGATTTCATTTTACTTGGGTCCGTAATCAACACCCATGGAAGCAGCAGTCAAGAAATCAAAAGATGCATTGCATTGGGCAAATTTGCTGCAAAGGACCTCTTTAAAGTGTTGAAAAGCAAAGACGTCACATCGAAGACCGCATTTGACTGAAGGTGCACTTGACCCAAGCCATGATATTTTCTGTCGCATCATACGCATGTGAAAGCTGGACAATGAATAAGGAAGACCAAAGAAGAATTGATGCCTTTGAATTGTGATGTTGATGAAGAATATTAAACATACTATGGACTGCCAAAAGAACGAACAAATCTGTCTTGGAAGAAGTACAACCAGCATGCTCCCTAGAAGCAAGGATGGCAAGACTGTGTCTTACATGTTTTGGACGTGTTGTCAGGAGGGATCAGTCCCTGGAGGAGGGCATCATGCTTGGTACACTACAGGATTAGCGGAAAAGAGGAAGACCCTCAACAAGATGGATTGACACAGCGGCTGCAGCAATGGGCTCAAGCATAAAAATGATTGTAAGGATAGCACAGGACGAGGCAGTGTTTCGTTTTGTGGTACATAGGGTAGCTGTGAGTCGGAACCGACTCGATGGCACCTAACAACAACAACAATAGGATTTTCAAGGAATGGCTGGTAGATTTGAACTGCTGATCTTTCGGTTAGAAGCCAAACTCTTAACCACTGTGCCACCAGGGCTCTAAAAATTCAATACTAAAATTTAAATGTTCTCATTAAGTACATGGTTTGATATTTCACCAAAAATTCTGAATACTTGGAAAAGAGAGTACTAACTTTACTGGTCAATGATATAGGATATCTTTTGTTGTCCAGTCAGGAGACTTTTTTATTGTGAGTTTGATTGCACCATTTTGCTGGTCAATCTAGAGATGAAAATGCATTCCAAAAAAAAGCCAAACCAAACACATTGCTGTCAAGGCAATCCCAACTCATAGCGATCCTGTAGCACGAGTAAAACTTCCCCATAGGTTTTCAAGGAGCGGCTGGTGGAGTCAAACTGCCTATCTTTTGGTTAGCAGCCAAAGGTTTAACCACTACGCCACCAGGTCTCCTTGAAAACACATTCGGAAGGTAAAAAAGAAAAAAGTTCTTTCAGTTCCTGCAAATCACTTGCAACCCTCAGAAGAGTATATACACAACCAAACTGCTCTAAATTCCTTTGTTCCTAAACTCCGAATAGGAGACAGAAGAAGGGAGGGATGGGAACTATGGCCGAAATTTTATGTTCTAGTCTTAGTGCTATCAGCCATGTCTTTTATGTATGTTAGGAGTCCCTGGGTAGTGTAATTGGTTAAGTGCTGTAATACTAATCAAAAGGTTGGTGGCTCAAATCCACCCAGAAGTCCCTCAGAAGAAAGGCCTCGTGACCTCCTTCTGAAAGGCCAGGTCACAGCCTTGAAAACCCTCTGAATCAGTTCTACTCCACACACACAGTGTCATTGACTGTTTTGTTTGGTTTTGGTTTTGGTTTTTTAATGTATATTATCTCTTTTAATCTGCATCACACTCTTGTTAGGTTGGGTAATTTATTACTATTATTATTTTCACAGATGAAAAAAATTGAGAGATAAAGAAGATAAATATCTTACACAAAATTACCCAGCTTATAAATGACAGGAAATGATTGGAAATAAGCTACCACCCCATAGAGCTTCCCTTCATCTTGGGTGCAGCGTATTCCTCTTGGCATTCTGTAGAGCACTGTGGGAAAACGTGAGTTTCTTCGGAGGGTTCACATTTAAGTTTCCTACATAGAAAACACTTTCTCGAAGACTGACCTGTCTTATTATTAGTGAGCAAACAGCAGCAGCGTCTACATCTTGAGTAATGTCAGTGAGAAGTGAGAATGAGCCAGCTTCCCAAACACCATTACTAACAGAGTTCTTAATTAACCTGCCAATAAAGTCAATAATGGAGATCCCGTTGTTTTAGAAATTAAACCCATCTTAGTACTTCTTCCTCCAGGACATCTTGGCCATTTGCTCTCCTGGAAGTTTGAGTCTAAATTCTGAGGCCTTCTTCTAACCAATTGTGCTTTAAAAATGTCCTTTCCTGTTTTTTTGTATACAGTTTACCAAAGTTTTCTCACGTATTAACCCATTCAACTCTTGTGACAACCTTCAAGCACATATAAATACCTTCATTTTTTTTCAGATTAGTAAACTGAGATTCAGAAAATTTTGGCACTTGGCACAAAATTCCACAAATAGTGAAGGGTAGAGAGAGGACTTGGAACTCACATCTTTTGACCTTCGTTCTGGTCCCCATCTCTGTTCTTATCCATCATATGCCTTGGGCCCCCAAATACTATACAAATTATTGGAATGTAGCCACAGTGTTCTGTTGAGAATGAGAGGTGGACCAAGCCGTCTGATGGTGCCAAGTTTAGTGATAGATCTTGCTACCTAATCATGCCCTCACCATACCTCAACCTTCCTTTACTTATAATCAAATTAAATATTCCTAAAATTATTTTCTCCCAGCTTTTTGTATAACTTTTTGACAGGAATCCTACTGGCTGTGAAACAGGAGTTTCTAGATATTTACTTTTGAGTTTTCATCAGATGTCCAAGACCCTGGGGAGACAGAACACTGTCTCCTACTCCTCAGATCTGCTTATCTGTATATCTGCAGACGTTTATACTTACAATATATTTGCTCCTTTATATGTCTTTATGTGTTAAGCCTATATTATCAAGAAAGAACCAGAATCTCTGGAGAATGACTAAGCTAAGGACTTCGTGTCCCATCTCTACATTGAAGAGTAGCTTCCCCATGAAATGGCAAATCCTTCATCTCAAAGGTTGAATAATACAGCACTTTAAAAAAGACTTCCAGCTGGTTGCATTTAAGGGGCTGGAAAAAAAGGCCAGTCCCAGAATATCTACTGGCTCTGGGCCATGGTGTATTTTTTATTTGATATTGAATTGCACATTTTCACTTGTTCGCTATTCTTGCATCTTGAAATTTTGTCCTTTGGACCCAGGCAAATAAGCATGAATGCCACTGTAGCCCCCATGCCCTGGCACACTGGCTCCACTGAGCTATCATACCGTTGTCATCACTGCCAGGCTGACAAGGCCTCCTGCTTCCGCCCTCTGTTTGAGCAGAATGTACAAGGCGGAAGGCTGTTATCCTATGTTATTTTACTATCGCAAACTCTTTCCTGACAAAGGCTTACAAGAATGGGAAAGAGCATTCCCTCTAGGGCAGGGAGAAGCAGGCATGACTGTCACTTCAATACCTCTCTAGCGTTTGTCATCTCTGACCACAGCAGCCTCCTGCACCCTCTAACTTGGCCTCTCCACATGGCCCTGCCCTCCTTCAGGTTGTCCCTCTAGCTGTTTCTAGGACTCCTTTTCTTCTTCTCTCTCCTCACATGTCCCTAATGTTACAGTTTCTCAAGGCTCAGGCTCTTAATGTCTACATGTTTTTAAAAGTCCTTTTTTCAGAAATTATTGAGGCAGAAATCGAGTGCTCTGCTCTGTCTCAAATACAGCTGCTTTTTACCTTAATGTAAAAAGGAAATAAAAATTGGAGTGTTTCATGGTACAAAGATTGCTTTTAGAGCTTCTTGCTGACTCATTTGTGTCCCTGTATATCTGAACCTTATTTTACCAGTAACCATAACGGTGTGTTTGTCTCTGGAGATACCCCCAAAATCTGTATGTCTCACTCTGACCCTTTGTGTCAGCTCCGATATTATATGTTGAGCTATGGCCCTAATATTTGAATTGTATACCATGCTTTTACAATGCATGTTCCATCAGGGGAACAGCTATATAGTCATACATCTCACAGGAGTTCCAAGAAGCCAATCAGCAGAGAGCTGGTTCTGATACTAAACAAAGACTGATAACAACCAATCAAGAAAGAAGAGCTCACCATCTCTGAATGTCGCTGTTACCTGGTGCTGCTTTAACAGAAATACCACAGGTGGGTGGCTTTAACAAACAGAAATTTGTTTTCTGTTTAGGAAGCTAGATGTTCAAATTCAGGGCTCTGGCTCTAGGGGAAGACTTTCTCTGTCAGCTCTGGAGGAAGGTCCTTGTCTCTTCTGAGCTTCTGCTCCTGTGTGATTTTCATGTGACATGGCACCTCTCTCCCCCCATCTCTGTTTCTTTCCCTTGTTTGTTTAATCTCTTTTATATCTCAGAAGAGATTGACTCAAGATACACCCTACACTAATCCTGCCTCATCACCGTAACATTAAAACCATGTTCATCTCCTCCAGAGCTTCCCTTGACGAGCCCAGCCCACAAGGAAATTTTCCAGCATTTGTTGCCTGTTCCACTATTCTGGTGCTTTTTATATGTACTTCTCTAGTTTTCTTTTTAATGTTTGTGGTGCGTCTTTCCTACTACATCCTGGTGGACAAATATTACTGGAGATCCTACCTTGTGTTCATTGATTTCTACCAGAGCACCTAGCTCTATGGTAGGTATGTAATAAATATATATATTTTTTATTGAATAAATGTCTTCCTTTATAATATTGAGGTCTGCAATCTCTTGTAGCTGCTATCGTATTTAGAGCATTCGATGAAGTGATCACTTGGACTTTTCTTACACATTGGACTTCTTTGAGCTGTATCCCCTCTGGTGGGAATGGGTTTGCCTGGATCCATTTACACCGTTTTATGAGGCTTCCCCTGTGACCAATAAAATGGATTTGCAAGATGGCCTCCCAAGGTCACGTCTGCAGAAAAGAGTTTTTTGCTTCCCCAGAGCTAACTAAACCTAGTGGATTTTGAACCCCCAGCTTCAGCTTCTTCAACAGAATACATTAACCATTAGAAGCCTATGGGTCCTGATCTACTTCAGTTGCTTCAGTTATTTTCAATACAAATGAGTCCAGTTAGAGACAGGCCCACAAATATACTCAATGTAGGCAGACACCCTGTGTCTCCTTCTACCCCATTCTTGTATTCTTAAATTCTACTTAACAGTTTAGCCCTTCACACATCTATGGAACTCTTGAAGTGTTCCTTTTTTTAGGTACAGGGCTAAGGCTAGGCCTTGGGCATCCAAGGGTGGTAGAGTCTTTGAGGGAGGGCAATAAATAGATAGAAAGATAGAAAAATAGGACTTATATTTATGAGCATTGAGTCTTCCATATATTGAAGGCTGAATTAGGTAGATTTACACACCTAGTAATGGCAAAGCTGGACCAGGCTAGCCCTCAAAACCCCATGTCACTGTCAACACTCTGCAGGGACAGAGACAACCTCTGGAAGAAAGCAGTGGTATGTAGACTCCTGGCTAACTGCTAGCTCCCTGGAGGAGATGAAGCAAGCAAGGCAGTTTATTCTTCCCCAAATTTCCAATCAGACCAATCACTCCACCTCCCCTGTGGTGGAGTGGGTAAAGGAAGAGGAAAAAGCCAGGAGTGTTCTATCCATTAATTTTCCCCCACGTGGATGGAAACATCAGCTGTTGGAAAGAAAGTCCATACTCCATAACAGGTGATATCCTTGTGCCAGTCCTGAACTGAAAGTTTCCATCCATCTTGTTCCCACTGGGGTTCAGAACACTCCTAAACGAATTTTTTCCTCATCTTCCCAACAATCTTACTTACCTAATCAAAGTCAATGGAATAATCAGTCTAGAACTGGGGGCTTGAGAGAAAACACATGCTAGATGGCCAAAATGGGGACTAGGGAAAACAGAATAATCCAATTGGCCCATTCCAACCTCTGGTTGCAGCTCGAACCAATATAAGACGATAGGTCAATGGCATCACTTGGAATTTGAACTCTACAGCAGACTGGTAAAAAGCAGAGGGTTTTGAAGGACTAGAGCTGTACCAACTTGCTATGTCTGCTCCAGGATGTGACTCGCTGTTAAGCAAGAATTTTAAATTTATTTTAAAGCTTGAAAGAGCCTAAGGTAGTTGCAAGAACTGGGAAATAGAGCATGGATAACTAACTGGCCACTCTTTTCTTATCAAATCTGTTTTGTTTATTTTTAAAATCACATGGATGTCTTCATGACTTGCCAGCTCTTTTCTATTTCAGAACTTGACATTTCTAGGTATTTTTTGTGATGTGGACAAAAAGAAGAAAAATAGCATTTGTTGGCCTCTTTCTAAGTGATGAGACGTTGTAGGGGCTTTATCAATATCTACTCATTTAATTCTTACGAGATAACTTTTTGAAACATTAAGACAGTCATTCCTAACGAGGCATCGTTAAAGAATTTTCTCAAGGTCACAGGATTTAAGTCAAAGCCATACTGGTTCTGAAATCGATTTTTTCTCTTCACGTTAGGCTCCAGTATCTAGAGTATTCCAGAATGGGGTTGGCCAGCTGAGTCCTACCTTGCTACAAATCTATGAAATGACTCAAGGCAGGACACTTCTTGCTAAAGTTCCATTTCTTTATTGTAAAGCACCTTTACACTGGGCTGTTATAAGTAAGAAGGAGATTATTTATGTGAACCCAAAACCCAGTGCTGTCGGGTAGATTCCTCCTCATAGTGACCCTATTTATGTGAAAGTTCTATGTAAATCAGGGAGGCACAGGAGTAGAAGGGGTTCTAGTAATTTTCTTTACCACTTGCCCCACAGAGTCCCTGGGTGGCACAAACAGTTAAGTACGAGGCTACTAACCACCAGGTTGGAAGTTGAAGTCTATCGAGTGGTGCCTCGGAAGAAAGGCCTGGTGATCTACCTCTGAAAAAATCAGCCGTTGAAAACCCTGTAGAGCACAGTTGTACTCTGACACACACAGGGTCACCATGAGTCAGAATGGCAACCGATTTCACCTGCCCACATCTCAGGGGAGGGAGACTGAATGGCAAATTCACTGGGCCCCGACCTCTGTTTTCTGCCCATTCCTTCAGAGGACTGCCCAACCCACTCCTGTTTGTTCCAATGTCCTTTGAGCTCTGTGTGCCCTGCCTTTTTGTCTCTATTTTTTCTGTGTTGGCAAAGCAGGTGGGAAAAGACTTTGCGTTTGACAAATGCTTGACATGTGGAGGTCATGAGTGAAGGCAAAGATTCAGCATAAACAAAGGATTTTAACTCTTCTCTGGAAAGCAGGTGATGTGGGTGGAGGGAGGTCAGCCCGGGAAATAACTCAGGGAGGTATGACATCCAGGGTAATGAATTCATTTTCCTTCTATGGATAAATCAAACATACAATCACTCACGACTTGGGTGTTGGTCAAGTTAATCCCATGCTTGCCTTTCTCTCAGCTTCTGGATGCATTTCTTTGAATTAATTCCTTTTCCAGTTGGGTCTTAAATAACATATTTCAGATTCTACAAACCCAGGAGAGAAATAATTCACTTTGAAAGAAAAATAAAATCACATCTGATAATAAATATAAAATGCCCAGAAATTCAATAGCAAACTGAATAGTCCTAGGGAAAGAAGGTTATTCAGGGAGGTGAAAACTCCTCTGAGAAGCTACCAAGGTGCTAAAGGGGAATCAAGCTGAGCTTTGGAGAGGATGGCATGGGAGTTCCCAGAAGGATGAGCTAAATGGAAATGAAAGGTCGTAGACTGCAATACTTGAAGTGGAAGAGTGCCTAAATATCTGAGGTTGTGTTTCTGCCTGCTTGGTGGGATAAAAGCTGTAAGTCTAAACTAAACTTATTTTTTAATTGAAAAAAAAATGTATATATATATATATATATAAAAAATATATATACATATATATATACACGCACATATAAAGGAGCCCTGATGGCACAATGGTTCAGCCCTCGACTGTTAACAGAAAGGTTGGCAATTCAAACCCACCAGTGGCTTCACAGGAGAAAAGACCTAGAGATCTGCTCCCATAAAGATTAAAGTGTGGAAAAGCCTATGGGTCAGTTTCGCTCTGTCATGTAGGGTTGCTATGAGTTGGAGTCCACTCGACAGCAAGCAACAGCATATATGTATATATAACCACTCTGCCACTAAAACAAAACCCAGTGCCACCGAGTCGATTCCGACTCATAGCGACCCTATAGGACAGAGTAGAACTGCCCCATAGAGTTTCCAAGGAGCACCTGGCGGGTTCGAACTGCCGACCCTTTGGTTTGCAGTCTCCATATATATATGGTGGAACAGTGGTTAAAGCAGTCAACTGTTAACCAAAAGGTCAGTGGTTCCAAACCACAAGTGGCTCCAAGGGAGAAAGATGTGGAGGCCTGTTTTGATAGAGATTTACAGCCTTGGAAACCCTATTGGGTAGCTGTGAGTTGGAATCAACTCAATGGCAGTGGGGTGGGTATATATATATAAAAAATATATATATGTATGTATACACACGCACCTGAGTTTCAGGACTGAAACTCACACTGGCTACACAATCAAATAGACAAAATAATCAGAAGCATCTCGCAATGATTTAAAAATGGACATTAATCTAGAAGAGAATAGTTTTATTTTCTAATATGGAAAGAAAAAGAATGTATGTAAAAGAAGGATGGGATAGGAATAAATAGCATTAAGACCAAACCAAACCAAGACCCATTGCCATTGAGTCAATTCCAACTCATAACGACCCTATAGGACAGAACTGAATTTCCCCATACGGTTTCCAAGGAGCAGCTGGTGGATTAGAACTGCTGACCTTTTGGTTACAAGCCAAGCTCTTAACCACTTCACCACCAGGCCTCCAGAAAGTCTCGATATGGGTCATAAACAAGGCAGTTGCTGAGGGCAGATGCTGGGCTTTTGTCCAGGATTTTTAGATTCCTTCATTTGTTTAGCATGATCAAATTTTGCCCAGTTGCTGTGTTCACCTAGCATTTCCTAACCCTGGAGTCAGGCAGCGTGATGGAGCAGAAAGGCCTCTGGGAGGCAGAAAAGACACCTGGATTCTATAAGAGGCTCCAGCTGAAAGGCTTTTGACAAGATACAGGGGCTTCATTTCCCCTCCTCAGTAAATAAGGGCTTGGTTTAATTCACACACAAGCAACTGCACCTCAAGAGGGAGGGGCACAGAGGGAGCTGGCTACCAGTGAGAGGAATATTTCATTGCCGGAATTATTTAGAATCGCTGGTGCATGGTTATAATAGAAAAAAGAGACTGGCCATTATTCAGCTTTTATTGCTTTAAAACTCTTTCCAAACAATTTCCCCCTTTGGGCCTGAACCCAGGGTGGGATGCTAGAACCACTCCCTCTGCCCATTTTGCTACATCCCTGCTCAGAAATCTTTCCCGGTTCCTGAAATCTACCATCCTTCTTTCCTTCATAAACATTTAAAGCCATCTTCTGTTCCTCTCTCATTATTTTTCTGCTGGACTGGGACAAATAACAAACTGGGACTGTGTTGGGTTACCAGGAAAGGGATGATATCGTGTATTGGCAGGGAAGAAGGCTTGCTGTAGCTTGCCAAATTCTGAGTGTTATTGAAAGATGTAAAAATATTCCATGACTTTGATAATGTGAAAAAATGGCTTGACACAAACTCTAACTGGCTGCCAAATAGAGGAAGTGACAGCTGAACCATTAGGCCATCTTAGTTTCCAAGCAAGTAGGATCTTGTTGGGCCCCTGTGGCTTATTCGGATTCTGGCCTGAAGTGTTAATTTGCAACCTGCTAAGAGCTCTGTAAGAGCTCTGTGAACCTGGATAAATACAAGTCAACTCGTTTTCAAATGCTCTTTCCCCTGTTTTGTTGATTTCCCTCCAATGGGTACAGTATTATTACTCTGAAGTTGCTTCTTTGGTTCCTTTTGCATGACTTTTACTGGTTTCCCAGCTATGAAAACTCCCTGGGGGTTTAAGGGTGGCACAGTTACATTTTAACTGCTGGGACTACAGAGAATAGGGAGTGAAGTGAAGTGGTCCAAGGACAGACGACATCTGAAGTGAGCAATCTCATGTCCATTACCATGCCAGTTCACCTTTTCTCTGGGCCCATCCCAGAACTTGGAAGTTATTTTCTCAAGGTTCATTGGTAAGAGTGGGGGAAAGGAAGAAAGCTAGAAGAAGGGATTTAAAAAACAAAATAAAAACCAAACCCATTGGACCAAGTTGATTCCAACTCATAGTGACCCTATAGGACAGAGTAGAACTGCCCCATAGAGTTTCTAAGGAGTGGCTGGTGGATTTGAACTGCCAACCTTTTGGTTAGCAGCTGTAGCTCTCCATAGCTCTTAATCACTGCACCACCAGGGCTCCAGAAGAAGGGGTAGGAAAAATCAAAACCCGCTCTCAATATTCTCACCTCCAGTCTAGCTGTTGTTCTCTTCCCTTTTCATCTGGGTATGAACTCTTGTTCTCTTCTTCCCTCCTTCTCAGCCCCCAGCCCCTTGAGATGCAGTTGCTTGAGGGTGAATTAAACCAAGCCTTCAATTTACTGATGAGGGAAAATGAGGCCCCCATATCTTGGTTTGAGAGTCTCATTCGCCTTCCAGGTAAGTCTCCTTAACTCAGCTACCTCTTTGTCTATTTCAAAGTCCTTACATTTCTTTGCTTACACCTGAAAGTTCCTTCCCTTCCCTTCTGAAGGTCACTCACTGTTTCAGAGTCATATCATATCAGGTGTTCAAGTCCCTGTGACACCCGTAGGCAGTGACCTTAGGTTAAGCAACATTGTGCCAAGTGGCCCCAGGAGATGTGGAGGATGAGGGGTGCCTGTGAGACAACGTATGGAGGACTAGCACTCCCTCTCATCCTTGGAATGAAGCATGACATTGAAGGTGGGCTTAGAGTACCAGAAAATTCAATGAACTGAGGCTGAGCAAGGAATTGGGAGGGAGGGAATTTGTAAAGTCTCCAGCTGGTATGGTTTGTAGAACAAACAGTTTTTTGGGGAAAGCCTTTATATGCAAAAAATCATTCAGCAACAGGTAGCATCTATATTCAACAGGTTTTTATTCAATTTCCATGAGTTCCAGGTGCCATGCTGGGCATAGTGTTGATCATGACAGACAAGGTCCCTACTCTCATGGAGCTTACACTCTAGTGTGGAAGGCAGACAATTCAACAAGCAATTTATTAATTACAAGTGTGACAAGTGTTACAAAATAGAAGATACCGGAGGTTATTGGAGCATATAATCTTGGAACACACCTTGACCTTCATAGAAAATCAGGAAAAAGCCCCAAAATGCCCCACATGGGAAAGCCTGGGGTAGATTAACAAAGGGACCTGAACACCACCAAGTCAAACACTCAAACACTGCCAGAGGCCAGGCTTGCCCTGACCAACAGCTCACCTGGTCTGGCCTGGTCTTGTCTACATTCAAGGTATGACTTCCATCATATGAAACTTTAATCTAGGAGGCCTCTGCCTGATACCACCCCTCTCCTGTATTTAATTCAACCCAAACCAGTGTCAACTCTTACAATATCATCTCAAGGGCAGAGGCTGCAAGGAACCAACTGCCCACAAACTAATTTTTTTTTTAATCAATATAAAGCAGATTTTCAGTATTACATTGTTTCAAACTAAGTGTTTCCTTAATCCACCATAGATTATTAAGGAAGGACATGGCAGTAATTCTGTTAACTCTGTCTATCCCTTTGACAGAATCATAGAATATCAGAGCCAAAGGGGGTTCCTACCCATCGCCATTGAGTCAATTCCCTCTCATAGTGACCCAATAGGATAGGATAGGCCTGCCCCATAGGGTCTCCAGGGGTGTAAATCTTCATAGACTGCCACATCTTTCTCCTGAGAAGCGGCTGGTGGGTTTGAACCACCGACTTTTAGTTAGCAGTGAGTGCTTTAACCACTGAGTCGCCATGGCTTCTTAAGGGGTCCTTAGGGAGGATTAAACCCGGTGTTTCTCACCTGGGGTGGGGTTTTCTTATCTGAATGCCTAGCAAAGATTCTGCAAAGATCACAACCAGTTCGGATACGTTTGGGTTTGGGAGCCGTGAGGAGGCTGACATGTCATTTAGAATAAACCTCACTGTTGATTCCAATACATCTCTGATAGCTCTCCCACCCCTACTGCCCTGCCTCACATGGAGAACCACTGATATGGTCCAATGCCTCGTTTTATTGAATGCCTAGGATGAGAGAGGTTAAGTGACTGTGTTGTTCTTGATTTAGTAGTAAATCTGGAGTTGGAACACAAAAAAAAACAAGCTCATATTTTTTGTGGTTTTCCCATGCTTTGGGCTGCCCGTGCAGAACTAGTTTTGAGGACAGAGAGAGAGGAAAAGCCAGAATTTGAGGCAGCGTTTTGGAGGGGCCAAGAACCTCTTAAGTGCTGGCATTTCGAAACGAGTGCAAGACCGGAAGTACGGCTGTTCCCGGTAGCTGGGCCCCTGGTAACCCTCCCAGGCTGCTATCCCTGCAGGGAAAGGTGCAGCAGTCTCTGCTGGAACGTGCAGCATGTTGGGGCTATCGCTGCTGCCACCTCCTGCCCTTGCCAGGCTTAGTTGCCAGCTGGTGTTTCTAAACACAGCAAACAACACAGCATGTATCCCAGCTGTCTGGAGTGGGACCCAGCTACTGTAGAGAATTGCTCCTGAATTCCTAGTCTGCATTTAATGTTGCTGAAGCCTTGTGTCTTTGCAGCCTAGGTGGAGAGAAGTCTCTGTTGCTGTTTTAGTGCTGGATACCCAGGCAGGGCCAGTGCTTGGGTACCCTGAGTCCTGATACTCTGGCTGCATGAGCAGGGCAGGGGGGCACAGCTCCAGGCCTTTCTGTAAAGGCAGGGGAGCAGGAACTGGAAAGACCAGTGAGGGGGCGAGGAAATTCCCTGAAATGGGTGTCAGAAAGTCACCCCTTCTTTTGACCTGCTTCATGAGGAAATGTCAGAGACAGCAGAAGGGCCAGGAATGGGTAAGAATTTGGGACTGTTTTAATGACTTTCAACCCAGTATACCAATTCAAAAACTATTTGCACTTTGAAGGAGGGAATAAATTAACCCAAATGAAGAGGAAGTCTTAAATCTGACAGTGTAAATTATTTAAAATAGATTGACTTACTGCTCACCTCTAGTTTACTGACACCGCATTGACCCTACTCTCTCCATAATGGGAAAGTGGAAGGTCACTGGGGGCAGGGAAGGTAGGTTTGTGGATGCATGTCTGTGGAGATTCTTGAGTAGCTTAAAAGCCAGGGTGAGTTCTCTGAAAACCCAAGTTAAGGTGGAAAGTCCAAGGAGGCAGATACTAAGAGGAAGGTGGGAGGGGCTGGAAACAAACTGCTTAGCATAGCTTGCAAGAGGCTCTTCTAGTCTCAACGAAATGATCTCCAAAGGCCTAACCTGGCCTGAGATTCACTTTAAGACTTCATCCCGAAAAGTAGATTCTGAAATCCTTAAAAATTCTATTTAGTCGCTTAAGAAAGCATCAAGATATATATTTTCCTACAGGCTGAAAGAAATTCATTTCTTCATTTACTGTAGGTCCTCGGGAAACAGCAGTGAACAAGATAGGTATCATCCCTACCTTCATGGAACTTACAGTCCAGCCCTGGTTCAGTTTCTTCTAACGTATTGGACTAGGAATTTGGATAACTTTTCTGGTAAAAAAAAAAAAAAAAACCCACTGCTGTCAAGTCGATTCCGACTCATAGCAACCCTATAGGTCATAGCGCCCCACAGAGTTCCCAAGGAGTGCCTGGTGGATTCAAACTGCTGACCTTTTGGCTACCAGGGTTTTCTGGTCAAAGGGAGTAGGAAAAGAAGTATATTTGAAAGCAAGCAAGAACATTCAGGAAAGAAGAGATTATTCCAAAATTCCACACCTCGTCCACACCATGAGAGTGTGCCAAATACTGTATATTTTCAGAGCTTCCAGTGGGGTATTAAGCCACACTAGACTTGTATCCTGCTGGAAGCAAAGGGAGCTGGGGACAAGGAAGAGACAGGTCAAAGAGGAGACCACAGAACCAAAGCTAGTGTGGTCATAGGCACAGGACCCCAGGGAAGGAGTTGGCCATCAAAAATCAAGCATATGATAGGTACATTCAGGTAAAGACAATTGCTTGATTTCAACAATTGTTTCACAGTTCTCTACCTTTAGAGTCTCTAGGTGACACAAACTGTTAATGATCTAGGCTAATAACCAAAATGCTGGCAATTGGAGTACACCCAGGCACCTTGGAAGAAAGTCCTGGGGATCTACTTCCAAAAAATCAGCCATTGAAAATCTCGTGGAGCATAGCTCTACTGTGACGCATGTAAGTTTTAAACATGGAGATTTTCATTACTCCCTCGTTGTGTCCCATAGGAGACACGGGGCCTTTATCAACCAGCAGGTCAAAAGTCATCAAATGTGAAGAACCATTTCTGAGGCACCCAGGACCTTTTTATGCTTTCAGATCCTCCCATAGGTACATGCATTCCTCAACTGGTATCTCTTTGCACATCATTTTTGGAAATATAATTCTCAGTAATGATAACAGTGGAAGTGGAAAAATGGGGCTGATGTGCTTCTTGGGATACTAAAAAGGTAATAGAAATTGGTGGAAATAGGAAGAATAATGGGAGTGGTATACTCTGGGGATTATATTTTATTTTTTTTCATTTTCTGTACCTTGCACGGAAAAAAAAAAGCATAGAAGATTTTAATTTTACAGACATAAACTCAACTTTCCATAACCAGATAATTGTAGAGTGTGAGCAGATGAATTTCTGTCTAGAGTCATGCCGTTCAATAGAATTTCTGCAGTGATGGAAATGTCCCATATCTGCACTATCCAATACTTTAGCCACTAGTCACATGTGGCTACTAAGCTTTTGAAATGTGGCTAGTGCAACTGTGGAACTGAATTTTTCATTTTATTTAATTTTAATTACTTTATAGTCGCATGTGGCAAGTAGCTACTGTGCTAGACAAGGGAGCTCCAGAGAATACACATTAGATAAATAAAGCCAAAAAAAAAAAAAAAACAGTTGCCATCAAATCTATTCCAAGTCATAACAGCCCACATGTTTCAGAGTAAAACTGTGCTCCATAGGGTTTTAATAACTGGGATCTTTCAGAAACAGATCATCAGTACTTTCTTTTTCGGCTCCTTTGGATGGATTCAAATTGCCAACCTTTCACTTAACTGTTTGTGCTACCGAGGGACTACTAAATAAATGCTGTTGTCAGTTGTTGTGTGCCATTGAGTTAATTCTGACTCATAGCCACCCTATAGCACAGAGTAGAACCACCTAGGCTGTAAATCTTTATGGGAGCAGGTTGCCAGGTCTTTTCTTCTGTGGAACCATCGGTGGGTTTAAACCACCGATCTTCTGGTTAGCAGCCAAGCTCTTAAGGATTGTGCCGCCAGAGCTCATAAATAAATGCTAGGCACTGGAAATTTGGCTAAAGCCTCTTAAGTTCAATATACCCTTTAGCATAATATGTAACAGGCAGATCCAAACAAGTAAAAACGGGGGAGCCAGGAAATTCTAGCCATTTATTTTGGGGGCAAACAGACCCTAACTACTCTTGATCTGTTTAAGGACAAGCAACAAGAAGAAAATAAGCATTGGGCTCAAGAAAATATTTTTGAAATATAAAGGAGCAAACATAATTTTCATCGATATCTAGTACATGAAACCAAAATACATTTTGAAACCGATGCTTAATGTTGTCAATAATATTCAAGGATATGACCATTCTATAAAGGGAAGGTTTTAAGACTAGCTGTTGAGATAACAAATTGAGATGGAAAAAAATATGTGGCTGAAAATCAAGAAGATATAAAAAAAGTACCCAGAAAAATAAGGAAAGATTATAGACAATTGAAATGTAATCAGAATTGCAATCTGCATTAGAAGCTCCGAAAGGCAGAATCAATATTGTAAAAAATCCAAGGAGCAAACTGGCAGACAAGCTTTAAAAGTTACACTGACTATAGATTAAAAAAAAAAAAAAAGTCAAAGAGTTGGAAACAACCAAAGGTGAATAAATGGAACTGAAGCAATAATAAAGCATAATTAAAGAAAAACATTCATAAATATAAAGACTCAGGGCACAGATTGAAAAAGTCATTGACAGTGAATAAATTGGGTGAAAAGAGACCAAAAGGCAGCACAATCGAAATAAGTCAGTTACCAAAGGACAAATACGATGTGATTCCACTTAAACGAAATATCTCGAATAGGGAAGTGTAAAGAGGTCAGATGACAAAATGGGCAAGCATTCGGCTGCTAACTAAAAGGTCAGTGCCTGGAACCTAACAGCAGCTCTGAGGGAGAAAAGACCTGGCAATCTGCTCCCATAAAGATCTGTTGGATAGGGTTGGTATGAGTTAGAATTGACTTGACACACAACAACAACAGCTTGGAGATCAAAGTTTATTAGTGATTACCAAGGACAGGCAGGAAGGGAGTGGAAAGGGAGACACAATGCTTAGGAGACACTGAGCTTCTCTTAAGGGTGATAAAAAAAAAAATTGGGAAGGGTTATTGGTGATGGTTGAACAACATGATGAACTGAACTGTACATGTGAAGATTGTTGAAATAGCAAACATTTTGTCACCTGTATATTTGTGGTTGTTGCTGTGTGCCATCGAATAGTTTCCTACTCATAGCGATACCATGTACCCCATAGGGGTTCCTGGATCAATTCTATTCTGTCATATAGGGCCAGTATGAGTTGGAATTGACTCAGTGGCATACAACAATAGCCCTACAGGAGCAGCTCTCCAGGTCTTTTCTTCTTGAGAGATGCTGGGTAGGTTTGAACCACCAACCTTTCAGTTAACAGCTAAGTGCTTCACCATTTTGCCACTAGGGCTCCTTACCTATATATTTACCAGAGTGGAATAAAAAATAGAGAGAGAAACTAAGAGCCAAACAGAACCTAATAAACGTTTTGAATCATCAGGAGTTAGTCAAAAAATCCAAAAGTTTCTAGACAAGCCTATTTCTCTCCCCTAAACCCAAAAGAAAAATGGGTGATACATGAAGGAATTACCCTTTGCCGTCCAGTCAATTCCGACTCACAGAGATCCTATAGGACAGAGTCGAACTGCCCCATAGAGTTTCCAAGGAGCGCCTGGTAGATTTGAATTGCCTACCTTTTGGTTAGCAGCCATAGCTCTTAACCAGTACACCACCAGGGTTTCCATCAAGAAATTACAAATGTTAATATTTTTGTGAAGTACCTTAATAACACACTTGATAGCCAAATGTACGCGTTCACATTATAGTTGCAAAGCTTTCACTCATCTTATAGGTCTTAAAAAAAATCCTAAAATAATAAAAATAATTTTTAAACTATAATTTTTTTTAATTTAGTAAGGTAATTAGAACACCAATGTGTTTAAAATTATTTTCACTCAGTATTACATATTCCATCCATAACATCAGTATTTTTTTCTTTTTTAAATATAGTAGTATTGCCTCTCTCACATTTCTTTTACAGATTATTCAAAGTAAATTACATTTTGAATCTTTCATAAAACTGCATTCTTAAGAATATTCAGAAATTGGCCCAAAATAGGCTATAAAAGTTTTTATGTTTATATCTCTTATGACTGCTAAAATGGTTAAACTTTTATATATTGTGAGGGAACTAGAAGACTCTTAAGGTCATACATTCATTTAAATCTTGCTTTGTGTTATACCATACTATGCACTTATCCAAAACCAAACCAAACCCATCGCCATCAAGCCGATTCCAACTCACAGAGACCCTATAGAACAGAATAGAACTGCCCCATAGAGTTTCTAAGGAGCGCCTGGTGGATTTGAACTGCCAGCCTCTTGGTTAGCAGCTATAGCATTTAACAACTATGCCAACAGGGCTTTCTTAGTAGGAGCTTAATACTAATTTAATTCTGCCTAAAACCCCGCATTTTACAAGCAATGATATATAACACATTGCCTTTTATTTTTAAAATTTCTTTTCTGGAAATTCTTCTGAATTTGTTCAGTAAATTCAAATAAAGCAACTTCCTGACAATAATGATAAGCCCTAAGCTTTATTTTCCACTGTCTCCATGTTTCCAGGCTTCTCCTTCATCCCATAGACCCACCTCTTCAACCTCAGTCCACAGGAGTGAGCAGAGTAAGGCATAGCCAATCAGAGCCCTTCCCAGGACTGTACAAAAATACATTCTACTGTCAGTGGTGAAGTGAGCTTGTCTGCACTGTGAAGCAAGCAGAAAAAAAATCAAGCCCATTGTCATCGAGTTGATACGGTTTCCAAGGGGTGGCTAGTGGATTCAAATTGCCCACCTTTTGGTTAGCAGCTGCCATGGATTGAATTGTGTCCCCCCAAAATATCTGTCAACTTAGCTGGGCCATGATTCTCAGTATTGTGTGGTTGTGCACCATTTTATGTGATTTTCCCATATGTCGTAAATCATATCACTGTGATGTAATACGATGGATTAGCGGCAGTTATATTGATGAGGTCTACAAGATTAGATAGCATCTTAACCCAATCTCTTTTGAGATATAGGGGAGAGAAGCAAGCAGAGAGACATGGGAACCTCATACCACCAAGAAAGCAGTACTGGGAACAGAGCATGTCCTTTGGACCTGAGGCTCCTGCACTGAGATGCTCCCAGACCAAGGGCAGACTGATGACAAGGACCTTCCTCCAGAGCCAACAGATAGAGAAAGCCTTCCCCTGGAGCAGGCACTCTGAATTCAGACTTCTAGCCTACTCTGAGAGAATAAATTTCTCTTTGTTAAAACCATCCACTTGTGGTATTTCTGTTATAGCAGCACTAGATGACTAAGACAGCAGCCGAGCTCTTAACCACTACGCCACCAATGCTCCAAAGCAAGCACAGAGGAACAGTATCGAGGAAGGGTGGGGAGAGTGTGAGGTTCAGTCCCTCTAGATCTGGTCCCTGCTGCTCCTCCTGGGCCTCTGTGTCCTACCTCAGAATTCCTTCTTCTCAGTTCTGAAACCCAGTGAGTCCATTTTTTGATTTTGCACATTTGAATTAGATATCTGCCACTTACCACTGAAAGACACTTAACCAACAAATGCAGCAATAATTGAAATTGAAAATAAAAGGTACACAGAAATTCAGACTTTAAGCATATTATTAGCTGGTTAGAAAGAGGTACCTGGAGCAGGACATCATTCTTGGTAGAGAGTCAGCAAAAAAGAGGAAGACCCTCGAAGAGATGGATCGACACCACGGCTGCAACAATTGGGCTCAAACATAGCAACATTTGTGAGGATGGCACAAGACTGGGCAGTGTTTCGTTCTGTTGTTCAAAGGGTCACTGTGAGTCAAAACTAACTCAATGGCACCTAACAACAAAAATAACAACTTTACATAGTTCCTTAATTTACCACAAAAATCTATATTCCTACGCAGCTATCACTCTACTTTTTGTATTGTTTCATAATTGTCTGTTTATATATGTATGGCTGGTTGTCTAGCAAACTAGTTCAAAACTAAAAAAAAAAAGTGGCTTAAAATAACCACTCAGATGGCAAGTGGCTGGTCTAGCAAGTCCAGATAGTTTGACTCACAAGTCTGCACTTTGGTGGGGATGGCACAAAGGATGGGTTCAGCTGGGTGCCTCTTGCTTCCCATGTATCTATATAGTCTCTCTGCAGTTTCTACAGCAGAGTGGTGGGACTTCTTACACTGTGGCAAGAAAGGATTTGGAAAATCCCAGTCTTTAAGGCCAGAACCTGAAAACAGCACTGCATCATTCCTGCCATAGTCGACTGGTCAAAGCTAGCCCAGATTCAAAAGATGGGACACAGACCCTACCTCTTGGAAGGAGCAGTGTCAAAGAATCTGTGCCCATCTTTTATCCACCATATACCTAGAACTCTGTGAATCCCTTGAGGGCAAGAAATGTGCCTTATTGATCTTTGCACCTCCGGATCAAAACTCAGACCAGAAAAAAACACATGAAAGCTCTGTGCTGAGAACAGTGGAGCAGAAAGACAGCAGAAGCTGGATTCTGGATGACATCTTCAAACAGTTATACCATCCTGGATGGCCCTCCTCTCTACTTCTTGTTGTATGAAAAAGAAATAAAACAAAACAAACAAACAAAAACTGTGTGTTTAAACTAGATTCCCAAATATGTAAGGCTTTAATTCTTTTGGTAAAAGAACAAGACTCTCAGTAAGTGTTTACAAAAACTCAATAATATACTTTTTATAGGAGGCACATCTAAGATAAGATGAGGCAAGAAGCTAAAAGGCAGAGGGGGGCAAGCGAAGATAAGAACTAATACTGTGGCCGCAATAATGGGCTCAAACATATCAAAAATTGAGAGGATGACACAGGACTGGACCATGTTTCATTCTGTTATAAGTAAAGTTGTCATGAGTTGGAGCTGACTTGACAGTGACTAACAACAAGAAGGAAAGATAAATTAACAAATTAAAATTAAAACAAAGGATAGTAGGAAGATTTTTTTTTTTTAAGTGTAAAGTATTGGCCAAGATAAAGAAGATCAGTTCACAATGTTAAAAATACAATTCATAACAAGGACATAATAACTATGAAACTTGTGCACCAAATAGTTTTGAAATACTTTTGGTAAAAATACAGTGCTAAGCACTTTTTGCAAAAACTCAAAAACCGTGTTACTGAATCCTTACAACTATACTTTAAAATTGTTTTATTATTTCTGAATTCCAGAGGAGGAAATGGAGGATTGAATTTTCTTTTTCTGGGGGGGTGCTTTAAGTGCAAGTTTACAAATCAAGTCAGTCTCTCATACAAAAACTTCTACACACCTTGCTATGTACTCCTAGCTGCTCTCCCCCTAATGAGATAGCACACTCCTCCTCTCCACCCCGTATTTCCCGGGTCCATTCAACCAGCTCTGTCCCCCTCTGCCTTCTCACCTCCCCTCCAGACAGGAGCTGCCCACATAGTCTCCCATGTCTATGTGAGCCAAGAAGCTCACTCCTCACCAATATCATTTTCTTATAGTCCAGTTCAATCCCTGTCTGAAGAGTTGGCTTCAGAAATGGTTCCAGCATTGGACTAACAGAGGGTCTGGGGACCATGACCTCTGGGACCCCTCTAGTGTCAGTCAGACCATTTGGTCTGGTATTTTTTATGAGAATTTGAGCTCTGCATCCCATTGTTTTCATGCTGCATCAGGGATTCTCTGTTGGCAGAGAATTGGTACAGTCATCAGTGGTATCCAGACACCATCTAGTTCTTCTGGTCTCAGGCTGATGTAGTCTCTCATTCGTGTGGCCCTTTCTGTCTCTTGGGCTCATATTTACCTTGTGTCTTTCGTATTCTTCATTCTCCTTTGCTCCAGGTGGATTGAGACCAACTGATGCACCTTAGATGGCCTCTTGCCAGTGTTTAAGATCCTCGACGCCACTTACCAAAGTGGGATGCAGAGTGTTTTCTTAATACATTTTGTTATGCCAATTGACCTAGATGTCCCCGGAAACCATGGTCCCCAGATTCCCATCCCTGCTACTCTGGCCTTTGAAGCATTTGGTTGTATTCAGGCAACTTCTTTGCTTTTGGTTTAGTTTAGTTGTGCTGACCTCCCCTGTATTGTGTGTTGTCTTTCCCTTCTCCTAAAATAGTTCTTGTCTACTATCTAATTCGTGAATACCCATCTTCCTCTCTCCCCACCCTCGTGACCATCAAAGAATATTTTCTTCTGAGTTTTAACTTTTTCTTGAGTTCTTATAATAGTGGTCTCATACAATATTCGTCCTTTTGCAACTAATTTCACTCAGCATAATGTGTTTCAGTTTCCTCCATGTTATGAGATGTTTCATGGACTCATCATTGTTCTTAATTGTTGTATAGTATTCCATTATGTGAATATACCATAATTTATTTATCCATTCATCTGTTGATGGGCACCTTGGTTGCTTCCATCTTTTTGTTACTGTAAACAGTGCTGCAATGAACATGGGAGTGCATATATCTGTTCATGTGAGGGCTCTTATTTCTCTAGTTTTACATTCCAAGGAGTGGGATTGCTGGATAGTATGGTAGTTCTATTTCCAGCTTTTTAAGGAAGTGACAGTTGGATTTCCGAAGTGGTTGTACCATTTTACATTCCCGCCAGCAGTGTATAAGTGTTCCAGTCTCTCCAAAACCTCTCCAACATTATTTTGTGTTTTTTGGATTCATGCCAACCTTGTTGGAGTGAGATGAAATCTCATTGTAGTTTTGAGTTGCATTTCACCAAAGGGTTGGCAGTTCAAATCTGCCAGGCTCTCCTTGGAAACTCTATGGGGCAGTTCTACTCCATCCTATACGGTCGCTATGAGTCAGAATCGACTCGAGGGCACTGGGTTTAATGGCTAATGATGGTGAGCATTTCCTCATATATCTGTTAGCTACCTGAATGTCTTCTTTGGTGAAATGTCTGTTCATATCCTTTGCCCATTTTTTAATTGGGTTATTTTTCTTTTTGTAGTTGAGTTTTTGCAGTATCATGTAGATTTTAGAGATCAGATGCTGATTGGATTTGTTGTAGCCAAAAACTTTTTCCTAGTCTATAGGTAATCTTTTTACTCTTTTGGTGAAGTCTTTGAAAGAGCATATGTTTGATTTTTAGGAGCTCCCAGTTATCTAGTTTCTCTTCTGGTGTTAGTGCATTGTTAGTAACGTTTTGTATACCACTTATGCCACGTATTAGTGTTCCTAGCATTGTCCCTATTTTTTCTTCCATGATCTTTATTGTTTTAGATTTTATATTTAGGTCTTTGATCAATTTTGAGTTAGTTTTTGCACATGGTGTGATGTATGGGTCTTGTTTCATTTTTTTTTTTGCAGATGGATATCCAGTTATGCCAGCATCGTTTGTTAAAGAGACTATCTTTTCCCCATTTAACAGACTTTGGGCCTTTGTCAAATACCAGCTGCCCATATGTGGATGGATTTATATTTGGATTTTCAATTCAGTTCCATTGATCTATGTATCTGTTGTTGTACCAGTACCAGGCTGTTTTGACTACTGTGGTGGTATAATAGGTTCTAAAATGAGGTCGTGTGAGATCTCCCACTTTATTCTTCTTTTTCAGTAATGCTTTACTTATCCGGGGCCTCAGGATTGAGTCTTATACAATGACATGGAAGGGAAACTTTGGAAGTGCAAAATTCAGATAAGAAAAAGAAGGGACAGAGCCAGGGTCATTCTTTAAATTCTGTCCCAAACAAAGGAATTGACAGGAACAAAGCCAAGAGCTGGCCTTCATCCAGACTGTTAAATGAGGAAGCACTCCTTCCCTTCCTCCAGACCTAGCAGTGAGGAGGTGAACAAAGATTCCAGGGGTATGGATGCCCCAGAGGCCCAGGACGCAGTGGGTGAGGGAATGGAGCAGGGAGTTAGAGCTGAGCCTGTTCACAGGAGTGTGTACTGGTGAGAGGGAGAGGCCAAGGGTGGATACTAGTGACATGCTGTTCTGGCCTCCTGCTTTTTGGAACAGGGTTGAGTTCTGCTGCAGAAAATGGAGTGCTCATGAAAAAAATCTCTGAGGGTGCTCAGGTAAGTCAAGGCTGCAAGCATTTCAGCTATATCCTGCTTCTAGTTGGTAGGCCCTGGCCCCAGGTAGGGTTGTTTGGGACAGCTTTGCACACTCATTTAACGGGTAAGAAACAGTTCAAGGCTTGTTTTTTGCTTGTCCTAACTCAGCTATTAAAGCTTTTGTGCTTAAACCAAAAACAAAACCCACTGCCATCGAGTCGATTCCAACTCATAGTGGCTGTATAGGACAGAGTAGAACTGCCGCATTGGGTTTTGAAGGCTGTAATCTTTACACAAGCTGACTGCTGCATCTTTCTCTTGAGCAGCGGTTGGTGAGTTCGAACCGCGGACCTTTCGGTTAACAGCTGAATGCTTAACCACTGCCACCAGTGGTCCTTGCTTTTCTGCTTAAATTTTTTTTTTTTTTTTTTACTAACTGTCAAATCAAAGACATTCAAAAGAGCAAGCAGAGCTACATGCCAGAGTGAAAGAGTATCAGTTGTGACTACCACCAACAGATGTAGTCTTACGCTCACACAAACGAGTCAGCAGTCATTATCTTTGTTTTTGCCATGTTTGGAAGTGTTTTACAAACATCATTAAGCTCAACAGGTCCAATAAATACCTGAGCAGAAGGTACTGGAAGTACCATCAAGAAAAGATGTTTGATGAGGATGGGAAAAAAGTAAAGGTAATTCATCAAAATGTTGAAAAGGATTTTTAAACACGACAAATACGGATGTGCTTGTGGAAGCGAGCCATCAGACCATAGCGACAATTCTGAAGGACAGAGCAAATTGTCCAGCATGCAAAACAGACTGCACAACAGCAAAATCCAGGAGAAATGAAGTCACTGACTAAATGGAGCATCAGCTTCCAGTTGGCGCAGGTGATGGCTCAGCGTCATTAGACAATTCAGCGTCATTGTGGTGACGTGCTACAGCAACAATGCTTGGCTAAGCCCAGGGTGGTTCCTGAGTTTAAGGCCTCACTACACCAAAGTGAACTGAGGATCACCTGCCACATTTTTTTTAGGATTGTCAACACATTTACAATGAGTACAGAACTGCTGTACCAAAAAACCAAACCCATTGCCATCAATTCTGACCCATAGCGACCCTATAGGGAAAGACCCTGGGTATGATATGTCTGTAAGGCTCTTCCTCATTCTAAATCTGCAAAGAGTGTTCTCTTCTTTTTTGTTGAAAGTCTATCTCACGCTGCAGGTTTAAACCGTCTCACCATCAGTTAGGGATTGCAGCTCTTTTGGAGCATAATACGCTTTTCTGAATTTCTTTTTGAGGCTTGTTTACTGAATTCTCAAACCTCAGGGGCATATCAAGTGTTCTCAGGGCCCAGTTGTGATCTGAGTCACTTTGCTGCCCCAGCCAGCACTCCAGCTTGGGGGGCACCAAGTACCATAATACATTATTGTTATTATTTTTTATTGTGCTTTAAGTGAAAGTTTACAATTCAAGTCAATTTCTCATATAAACACTTCAACACACATTGTTATGTGACCCTGGTTGCTCTCCCTATGATGTGACAGCACACTCCTTCTCTCCACCCATGTCCATTCAACCAGCTCCTGTCCTCCTCTGAGTTCACATCTCACCTCCAGACAGGAGCTGGCAGCATAGTCTCTTGTGTGTACCTGAGCTAAGAAGCACACTCCTTACCAGTATCATTTTACATCTTATAGTCCAGTCTCATCTTTGTCTGAAGAGTTGGCTTCGGGAATGGTTTTAGTTTTGGGCTAACAGAGAGTACGGGAACCATGACCTCCGGGGTCCCTCCAGTCTCAGTCAGACCATTAAGTCTGGTCTTTTTACTAGAACCATAATTTAAAGAGTGATCAAATTGCCCAGTTCTAGCCCTAATTCTGTCTAATCAACTAATTCAGCTAATTAGTTGGGACTTTGGGCAAGTCATGGAGCTTTTCTTTGTCTCATCTGCTCAGCAGTAGAAAGGTACACTCAAAGAATTTTAGAGTTGGAAGGGAGTAGTGGTGTCCAAGTACCTGGACTTAGAGAAGGGTGCTGCCACTTGTCAGTCAGGACAAGTCTGCAAAGCCCCCCCTTTGTCTCTGATTCATTTGTAACAGGTTCTGGCTTGCGGTCCTGACCAAGCTCCACAGACACGTGTTAGCTATGATTTTGTTAATTAGTTTGCACCCATCTATCGTGAGCGTTCCATGTCCGATGATCACTCCAACAACAAATGAATGAAAATAGCCAGTTTGTCTGTGTTGGGGCTCTTGTAGAAGTCATTTTAGCTTACTTTTGGAGAAGGATTAACGAAGTCTGTCTAATTTTCTTTTGCCAAAGTTACTATATTTAACAGGCTTTCCTCATTGAAGGAATACATAAATTATCTACAGCTTTCTGCAAATGTGTGAATAATGGAACCATCGTGACACTCCATAGAGTGATTTCATTTCATCTGTCTCCCCAGATTTGGGGAGAAGTTTTTTCAGGTGGAAAAAGGAGAAATATTCCAGAAATGGTTAGCCTTATAATATGTAAGATATGGCTAACTCATATCGATAGCTTCAACTGGCCTGTGATATCTTCACAAATTACCAGGGAAAATTAACATGACAAGTTATTTTTAGTGAACAGTAGAACACGTTGGTCTTTAATCAGATAGACAACAATTCCACTGTGTGTTTTGAGAGCTTCACGTCACTCTATTTAGCATGGCTCTGTTGGCCTTTCAGTACAATAAGCGGTTATATTTTTTCTATGAACATAAATTTGAATACCAATTCTGTGTTTAGTAAAGGCACTTCTCATTAAGAATTTTAAGTGTGCAACAGCGAACAATTAACTCCTTGACCCTTTTGGTCAGAAATGCAAGAAGACATTCAAAAAATGGGGCTGTCCAGTATGTACACACCTTCCTCCTTAACTTGTGAGCATGGATCCATGCTGTCTTTTCAGCCTCTGAAGTACATTGAAATAAGACCTGCAATACCACAGAATTGTGTCCGCAAGATGGGTCTGTCTTGTGGTGTTAACTGAGAGTTCACAAAGGAGCTGAAGTAGTTAACACGTATAGGCAGCCGTTGCCCATCTACATCTCCTGGCTACAGTCTCCATTTCACTAATTCCCTAAGGCAGCCCCTGCTAGGGCAGTGTTAATCAGCAGCTCAGTGCCACTGAGGCAGACCTAGCAGTACCAGTGTAATCTCCATGCCCTGGCCCTCTAAGCACCTTGGTTAACCTGGCCACCCGACCAATAATGGACTGAAAACAGAACTCTATCATTCATCCCATCACAAGCAGATGTGGGGAGAGACCCTTTCCAAAAACCCTCTCAACAAATAGAGAAATCTGAAATCAAGATGGAACAGCAGCCAACTCATCTGGCAGAATTTTATGGACGTTTTGGAGAGCTGGATCCACTCTTGGAGTCCCCTGGCCTGATGTTCATCTGTGCCGTGTTTCTTACTTAGTCCACTTGGCTCTGCTTCTTGGTGCGTCCAATGAGGTTAGGTCATCTGCTCCGTTTTCTGGCTTCTAACTATGGATTGTCCCTGCATCCACGTGTTCTAGTCTCTTAGCCTTGCTCGGCACTTGCTCGCTCTGGGGCCAGGAGGTTATGGCCACCTAGTCCCTGCTGTCTGCTCCAGCTTCATACAGCCTGGGTCTACTTTTTGGTGCCTTCACTCAAAGTACCAGATAAGGGAGGAGCCATGGCAAATCCCAGGCAACTCACCTGTTGTTCTGACCAACTCTTGATGTGTCTTTGACTCAGAAGCCTGGATGCTATGCCATCTATTTTCAGCCTCTTTCCAGCAACTGTTTACTTTCTGCTGGGTCTGTTGCACATATCCATAGCCTGCATACCAGATTGTGCTCCAATCTGGATAGGGGCACAAGAGGATAGTGTTTTAGCTTCTTAGTGCTGCTGTAACAAAAATACCACAAGTGAGTGGCTTTAAAGAAAGGAATTTATTTTCTCACAGTTCAGGAGGTTAGAAGTCTGAATTCAAGGCACTGGCTTCAGGGGAAGACTCTCTTTCTCTCTCTCTCTGTTGGTTCAGGGGAAGACCCTTGCCTTCTTCAGCTTCTGTAGCCCCAGCATTCCTCCGCTCCTTAGTGATCTTTACTTGGCATCTATCTTCCCCCTATTTGTGCTTGCTTGTTTCTGTATCTGTGCTGTTCTTTTATAACTCAGAAATGATTAGATTTAGGACATACACTACATTGATATAGCCTCATTAACATAACAAAGAAAATCCAATTCCCAAGTGGGAGTATATCCATAGGTTTAGTTTTTTTTTTTTTTTTTTTTGGGTTTAGGATACCAACACATATTCTGGGGGACGCAATTCGATCCATAACAGATAGGAATAATTTTGAGTCACATCTGAGTTTGCAAGCTCATTTGGAAATGGTTCAGTGGGCCTTCCAAACAATTCTTGCTGTGGTGTGTGTTTGCAGTTTGGTTGTTTTCCTCAGCCTCTGCCCAGATGCAGCTGCCTCTTTGTCCCTGCTGAGACATGATGCTCATGTCTCTGTGTAGCTCACTGGGGAGGGTACCCAAGCTGGGATGTATGACAACTCTCATCATTCCACAGCAAGGCAGCATTGCCAGAGGTGTCCACTGCAGGTCAGCCATGGTCAGTAACCAGGAGTTTCTCTCAGTCTCTCCTTTTCTAAAAAGGTCTTCTTCTGAGAAGGTGTGTACCTTTGTAAGAGGAACTTGGAATAAAACAGAGGCAGTTATCCCTCTCAATTTGTTTTGCAGAGGAGGCAAGGCTGAGTTGGATGGTTTTTCTGACACTTGGAGGGAAGATTAGGTATGGTGTGGGCTAGAAAGAACTGACCAGATGGGTCATCTTCTACCAACCTTACATTTTACAAACAAGACAAGTGAGCCTCGGAGAAGAACAGTGACCTTCCCAGAGTCTCAGAATTGATGACAGAAATGGAACTGGAACCCTGGAGCTTTTTACGGGCCTTGGTAGGTGCCTTGGAGGATACTCCACAGGCCTCTTGCAAATTGTTGGCCTTTCTTCAGTTAGGTGACACTGAGCCATGGTGATGCAGTGGTTAAAGTGCATGGTTGCTAACCCAAAGGTTGGGGGATCGAACCCACCAGTGTCTCAGTGGGAGAGAGATGTGGCAGTCTGCTTCTGTAAAGATTTACAGGCTTGGAAACCCTATGGGGCAGTCCTACTTTGTCCTATAGGGCTGCTATGAGTTGAAGTCCACTTGATAGCAATGGGTTTGGGACACTTTCCTGCATTGCTGAAGTCCTGATTTTGCCTGAATTTCTTTTTGTCACCCCCGCTTCTTTCCTACTTTCTCCCCTAATAAGCTGGAGCCCTTGCTTAGCTACTGCAGTTTACCAGAAATCAGTCTTTGCCTGTTCCGCCATCCTCTCTGCCCAGGAAGTGGAACTAATACAGTGCCATAATATTTTTAGGGAACATCTTTGTCATTTGATATGCAATGTGATGATGGGCCATTTGCCAGTCTTGTCATTTGAGAAGCAAATTGGCTTAAATAATCACCTAAAACATTTTCTTCCAAGGGACGTCCCCCCGCCCCCCACCAGAGGAGACAGTATCCATCATTTCCAATTCTGAGGAAAAAGTATTTCCCCTAAGTGATAGAACAAATTTGTTTGATGCCTTTGCAGACCTTCTGTTGAAATAAAGCTCTTAAAAAAAAAAATTAAAAAATAAGAATTCAAGGCACGTTCACAGGATTTCAATGTTGTCAAATATTCAATTTAAACTCTCCCTGTTATTTACATTCGCCATCCTAACAACCATGATTACACAAGCCAGCTTTCTCCCTGCAGTGAGGATTCATCCGACTGTGGGGCCCGTGTGATTACTGAGTGATTCTTTTCTTCCTTATGCTGTGTTCAAAAGCTTTATCTCCATTGTTCCCTTTGTCCCATCCCACTCAGAGTGGGCGTTCTCCACAACAGCAGGCAGCGATTTCACCTCTCTCAATAGTGAGGCAGATTGGAATGGGATCGATTGGAGAGAGCTAGAAGTCTGAAAGCCACGAATGGGCTGTGCTCAAGGCTACAAAGGGCTCACGTTCTTCACCCCTTTCTCAGCAGTGCTGTCCCATGTGAGAAGTGACCCCTCTGTCTTCTGTTCCCTTACAGACATTTACTATCATGCCCCAAAAACCAGGCTAAAGAATTCCACTTCATTTCTTCTCAGAGGACTCCCTGGTGTGTTTGTTTCTTTGTGACTTAGAGACAGCATTTTGTTTGGGCTGCAAACACTGAACACAGTGGCTGGCAGGTAATGCGATGCCTCTTGGCATGATTGATGGCGGCCACACATCTGTGTTTTTGACGACACCTATGCTGTGAAACACTGATTGCTAATGGCAGTGATGAGAGCTTTTCTTCTGCTGCCATGAGCTATGCATGGGTTGATCTGATCTAGGATTAAAAGCTGTTTTAATTGTTTGGGTGTTTGACATATTTTGGTTAGAAACTTAACATGGCTTTGTCACTGTGAGCCGAAGCCAGTGTAGTATTGGGCAATTGCACGTTCAGGACAACGAAGAGATCATATCATAGGGAGATAAATGGAGATGCACCAGCTATCATCCTGTTATAGCTAAGGGCAAGGGTAAAATGCCAGGAACTCTCTGGGCATCGTTAGCAGGAGTTTATGATAGCGAAATATTCTGGGCAAAGTAATTGCAAACTACTTAATGATGCAGGTGGCATCCGAGTTGCCCTCTTCTGATTTAGCCTTATTCACTCTTCTCAGTTGCTTTAATTCACATTCCTGAATACTGAAATAACCTTAAAGCAGAAGGTATTGCTTTGTTATATTGCACAGCCATAAAAATGCAGTCACTTTCTTTAATATTCCACTGACTTCATATTTTATACAGCCACTGGGGTCATCTAACTCATCCCCCTTGTCTTACCCAAGAAATGTGAGCCTGGGGAGAAGAAAGTAGCTTGCTTCATAAATGCCCAAATTTCTCTCCTGGCAGAGCACGCCTAACACACCAACCTCCTAAATGTCGACTCCCTTCTTGCTGTTGCACTTTGATGCCTCCGAACTCATGGGCAGAGTTGCGAATTACATTTGTGATTATTTCTGTGAGTGATTTCTTTAACTTGAACCAGTGAAACTATTTTTTTTAAATGTGCACAGACCACATAAACTCATGACTTTTTTTTTTTTTTTTCTTACCATTTGTCAGCACTATTAAGGTCCCATCCACAGATGATGAGAAGACTTCTAGCAGGAAGAGGGTTGTAAGATAAGAATGTCCGGTGCAGAGGAACCAACCCGGAAGACAGGATTTACCCCTTGAAGAGTCAGTTTTACATACCATCAAGACTGGGGGAGCTGGTAAAGTAAACACGGTTTATATTTAGGGATTGGGCTCCAAAAATGGGGAAAAAGGATCTGGCTTCTGGGCAAAGCAATCAGGTTCACCAGACACAACGCTGAGGGCTGTATAGGGACTGTGATTGAGGATTGTATAGGAGACTGTGGCCTGATATTTGTTTATCTAGTACTCTGAGTAGCTCAGGTACAGCAGGTTCTAGACAGAAGAAAACAAACAAAAAACCAAGCCTGTTGCTGTTCAGTCGATTCTGACTCATAGGGACTCTTTAGGACAGGGTAGAACTGCTCCATAGGGTTTCCAAGGAGCAGCTGGTAGATTCGAACTGCCAACCTTTTGGCTAGCAGCTGAGCTCTTAACCACTGAGATATGAGGGCTCCCTAGACAGAAGAATAACAGTATATTCCCAACCTCACTAACGGCCAGGGAGGGGTCTCATTGGCTTGGGGACTGGGTCAGGTTGGCCTCCTAACCCTGGGCTCCAACCCCATAAAACTTACAGTGATAAGGGTTTTGGCTATATACCAACACATGCCTGCTTGCCTGGCATCCAGAACTTGTCTCACAGATGTGAATCATAGGGAAGGTTTCTGAACAAGGAATATAGAATTCTAATCTGCTAACAATGAATAAAAATAGGGGGCCAAAGGGCAGACATATTTGGAGAGTTGAGTTCTTAGATCTTTGTGTCCATTTGTAGTCAGCTAACTTTCTGGGGTGGAGTTGGGGGCTCATGTGTAGTAAGCTGATTGATGTAGTGGGTTAGCCTCAAATTCATGAACTTTATGACTCAGCAATGTCTATCTGACATTTATTACCACTCAAACAGCCTGGCAGTCATAAATCCCACTCGTTTTTGCAGTTAAATGGCTCCTATCATGAGACAAAAGAAGGAAGGGGAATAATCCACAGCTGTGCTATTCATCCTGCGTCTTTATCCAAGAACAGAAAAGAGCATAGAAATGAGTAGGTCATGGTGTAATACTCATTTTTATAGGCATACATGCACGTATACTACGTACAAATACTCTATAAAAACATATGATGAACTCTGCTCTGCCTGCAAAAATATGTTTAGGAGATCCATGTCTTATTCTTCTGGGCTAGAACAAAACCCATCACTAGCTCTCCTCACTAGCTGCTCCCAAAGCCTGTATCATCATGTCTCCTTCAACCACACACAAGTACGAGGTCCTTGCACTGATTAAAAGTCCAAGAGGCAGGCAGAGGGTGCTGGCAGAGATGCATAAGTCTGTTCTGAGATTTGACTAGAGACTGGAGGGTGATGCAGTGGGGTTGGGAGGAGGGGGGCAGATTGGAATTCACATTGGAATTCACACTGACAGCTTCTGAGACACTCTGGGCTCTGTTTTTCCAGGAAGCCATTTCCAACAGGAGTTATATTAGAACCGACCCTCTCCCATGGAAGGTTCTATTTCATCACACCTTTTAAAAAACGCAAAAGTTCAAAAATGGAAAGATGGACAATGGGAAAATAAGATGGGCAAGATAGTCTTGAAGGTCTCTTCCTTTAAGAGACCTCACCTTCCTGTACTATTTCCATTAGAGCTGACCCCTTATCTGGCACTTTGTAGTCAATAAATAATTACTATTTTAATAAATGGAGCCCTGGTAGTGCAGTGCTTAAGAGCTCAGGCTGCTAACCAAGAGGTTGGCAGTTCAGATCCACCAGCCACCCCTTGGAAACCCTATGAAGCAGTTCTACTGTCCTGTAGGGTCGCTACGAGTTGGAACCAACTTGACAGCACTTGACACTTAACAACATATTAATAAATGCATATATGAGAAACATAATAGGTGCACACTCTTCAGTACTTGTTATAAACTGCATTACTAGAGTTTGCAAAAGAGAAGTACTAGGTTTTGTTTGTGTTTTTCTCAGGAGTACTCATCTTTACTCTCCAAAGAACTTTGGCTAAAGAAGATTGTTAAAATGGAAAATAGTTTGTTCTTTTCAAATCAATCTGACATGAAACATTTCCTGAAAGTAGTGTCTGTACTCTACATCTACAGAAAGAGGCCCTATAAAGTCACTAAGACAAGTGTTCCAAAAACCAAACTCAGCGCTGTCGAGTCAATTCCAACTCATAGAGGCCCTATAGGACAGAGCAGAACTGCCCCATAGAGTTTCTGAGGAGCGCCTGGTGGATTCGAACTGCCGACCTCTTGGTTAGCAGCCATAGCACTTAACCACTACGCCACCAGAGTTTCCAAGACAAAGTGTTAGCATATGAAAATGGATAAGGATTGAGTTCAAGTCCATGCAAAGAAAGGCTCGTCGATCTTTTGGGAAGATGGACAGCTTCAAAACCAATAAGTGATTGAGAAAACTCAAATATTTAGTTCATTTACTATCAAAGAAGTAAATAGTCGATATAGGTCCCCAGGTGGAATGCTCACTTTATTACATGCCCCATGGGTAGTTGTAAAGGGTACTTGATTAGCTTTCATTGCAATTAAACTCTCTACACCTAAAGGAAAAAGAGAGACGGCAGCTTATAGAAAGCAGATAGAAGATGGTCTTGTAACTGGCCTTCAATTAAGTGAGGGGAAAATAGACTTAAAAATATGTGTACCTAGTCAAAAATGGAAACTCATCGTTTTTTTAAAAATACATCTTGAAAATGGCAAATGTTCTCCATATAGTGATTGTGTTTCCCTGTTACTGGTCACTTTTTTTTTTTTTTTAAATAGTGAGTGGTAGTTAAGCAAAAAGTGACAGAAAAGAACAACCCACCTAAAGCTCTGAATATGCGGCCCTTATAACCAGTCAACCTGAAAGTCACAAAGTGGATCTAACAAGTGACAAGTAGAATTATTCACAGGAAGAAAGAAATGAAAAATTTAAGCCATTTATCAATAGCAGGGTGCTTCTTGGAAGTGAGGATGGCAAGACTTGTCTCATGTACTTTGGATATGTTATCAGGAAGGAACAGTTCCTGGAGAAGGACATCAAGGTTGTTAAGGTGGAGGGTCAGTGAAAAGAGGAAGATCCTTGATGAGATGGACTGACACAGTGGCTGCAACAAGGGGTTCAAACGTAACAATAACTGTGTGGATGGCACAGGACAGAGCAATTTTTTGTTCTATTGTACATGGGATCGCTATGAGCTGGAACTGACTTGAGGGCACCTAACAACAACGACGACAATTGATGTTCCTGAAGAAGACTGTGAACTCCTAGAGTCTTTTCTCTACAGGCTCTCCCCGAGGCTCTAACCACCTGTCTGGGGTAACAGTTGCTGCTGTTTGCCCTCCATGCACGACGATCATCCTCCATTTCACTATTATTAGGCTTAGCAGACAAGATTATATTGTTTACAAAATAGGGAACTATCACTATTATCTTGCTTACACGTATGCAGTATTAAAATTTTTCTTGCAACTAATATCAGGAAGGTTAATCACGTTCTCCTATTATGAGTTTCTTGGAGATTACTTACAACCAACCATAGTAGTGGATTGCTGGGGTATGGGATTGACTCAACATGGCAAATCTCTGAACTATTAACAACCAAGTCATTAGAGCCAACGTTGTTCTGTACGCTGATTAAGACTTCACCCCTGCTCTGAAGACAATTTCAAGAAATATGAGGATATGCAATTAAAAAGAAAAATCTCAATGTAGACTCTCTGACCACTGAATCCGCCACCACAAGGAAACCTTACGCGGTCCTTCATAAATGGTGTTATAGTCAGACAAGGGGCTTTGAACTGGTTCATTCCTATTCAAATCGCTGCTGAGAATTTGCATTTCTAACAAGTTCCCAGGAAGCTATACATAAGAATCACCTGGAGATCTTGTTAAAACAGATTCTGATTCAGTATATCTGGGGTGGAAATGCAAATTCTCAGCAGGGAGCTTGTTAGAAACGCAAATTCTCAGCATGAGTCCTGAATCAGTCTCTAATCATTTGAGGAGCAATAATTTAAGTAGAAAATGTTCTGAGAGTTCTCAAAATTGTGAACAAGAACGCGAGAGGAATTCATTCTTGTCCACACAGTGATTTCACCTTTTTCTTTCTTTAATTAAAAAAGAAGTAAAGTTTACCAACAAAATATGCCACACTGTGTATTCGTTTCACTGTTTGAAGTTGAATCAGCCCTTGCTGGTCCTAGGGACTGACCGCCTGTGAAATGAGGGAGCTTGAGCCTCGACATTAAACCACCACAGTCAATGGGAAAGTCTGGCACATGACAATAGCTGGGCTGAGCTTCAGAAACAACGTAACCTGCTGATGGTAGTTGGAGGTGGAAGGGCAGGCAAAATCAGATTTTTTTTTCCCTTCACTCATATAATTTACAGATTATAGAATGTGGTTTTTAAAGGTCAGAATAAATTGATAATTAAATCGAGACATTTGAAATTAGCAAATAAAACTGCTACTCAGAAGAGTGACTAAGGAGCAATTAATCATACGGGGAAAAATGGCAGCAAAGTAGAGCCAGAAGTGAAATTATTTTTTTAACTAGTTTCCATAGAGCATACGCATGAGATTATGACAAAACTGTTAAATATGAATTTCCTTCTTTTCTCTTTAGACTATACCATTTAAAACAACACTGTTCGACATTTTCCCACAAAGACACAAATCAGGGCAGATGCTCACCTGCGTGCCCTCCTTTGTAGGTATTCGGAAATATGCAAATGAGTTGTGATGCATCTCTATCTTTCACTCAAAACACGTGAAGGAAGGAAGAATCACTTTATACGTATAACTTTGAACCCACTTTAATTTTTTTTAAATATAAATCACTGACAAAAACTTTCGCATTTTAACTATTCTAATACAAAATTATTCAATATACTCTCTAAAACCAACCTTGACATCCCCTTTGGAAAATGCTTATGTTAAAATCTGCTTGAGGAAAAAAAAAAACGTTTGGTTTTGCTTCTGGGTGCTTTTTGTTCTCTAGGTGCTATCTATGCCAGATTTGGGTTTGATTCTCTCAATCCATCCTGGGACTTGCAGCATTTCAGTTTATAAGATATTTGTAAACTAAACTTAAAGACAAATTCATAAACATGAATAAACCCCAACCCGTTGCCGTTGAGTTGATTCACCTCATAGTGACCCCGTGGGACAGGGTAGAACTGCCCCACAGAGTTTCCAAGGAGTGCCTGCTGGATTCGAACTGCCGACTTTTTGGTTAGCAGCCAAGCTCTTAACCACTGCACCACCAGGGTTTCCATAAACATGAATATTGCAGTGAAATATCCAGTTAGTTGATTGGGCATGCATATCTCAAGCTAGAAAACAAACAAAGGCAGTGTTTATATAGAAATGTATATTTTCAAGCACTTGACATTTATTATCTAATGCATACCACATCCCTGTGAGGTAGTTTAGCATGACTTTAATTAAGTAAGAAGCAGCAAAAGAAATAAGCTGTCCCCCAATAATACTCTGGTCAGACCCTTCTTATTTTGGTCGCAAAAGAAAAACCATCAGTTCCTTGTACAAGGTAGTCAAATGAACAACGAATATTTAGCTTGGAAGGAATGTAGATTATTACCAGACTGTTTAAGGGAGGTTAGTTTCTTATCGGATTGTAAACAAGGATGCAATAGGCTGTGTTTACTATGGACTGTCAGAATCCTCACTTAACGCTCAACTTGAAAAGAGATCTGACCCCCTGAGGCCTCAAATTCCCCTGCTAGTGATTTTTACCCATCTCATATTTTTCCTCTTTTGGACTGGTTGGCCTAATAAACTCACTCCAATAGAAAGACGTTCAGAGGCTTGCAGTCCCAATTTATGTTCATATGTCATCTGAGAGGCAAATTAAAAGCAAATTCTATTGGTCTTTGAAGTCAAGCTATTGCAAAGGATAGTTTTATTACTATTCTTATCAACACAGGGGCATCGCTGTCGTCCTCTCTACTTAGCAGATTGCTTTATGACCAGATTTACTAGTGCACTGGGCTACAGAGACTGTATTTAATGAAAGCTCATTAACTTGGGTTTCACGCTTACGGCATTTGTGGACACTGGCCTGAAGCTCCCCTCTGGACTGAAGAACTCTTTGCAAAGTCAATGAATTGCATGACCCAAGACTATAGTGTCTTCTCTGTTTAAGAAGAGAGAGAATTCCAACCACTTAACAAGTTTCTTTTAAATATAGATTATTTTCCCCTAATAAAAGGAGGCCATCAGGCTTGTGCATTATCCCCATGGGAGTAGAACTTCAGATGGACAGTAGTTGGTGAGCTTAGGAGACATTACCGTAAGTATTCAGGAATAGTAAAAGCACTTTCAAGATTGATCACTCCTTCAGAGAGGCTGGTTTCTCCCCTCAAACCAAACACCAAACCCATTGCCGTGGAGTCAATTTCCAACTTCTCCCCTGGTTTCCCTGAACACAGATTTTACTGAAAATCACATGACTGGGTCCTCTTCTCTCTGGGAATCGGTGCTGTCATCAGGTGGTGCTCCCAGAGTAGCTCCAGGTCCCACCATGCCATAGGCTATGCCAGGGCCATGTCCACTTGAGCCTTTTTCTTCTCCATCAGAAGCAATTTGGCTATTTGAGGACATTATCATACATCCTACGGGAGTACATCCCATCCATTCATAATGAAATTGGGAGGAAAAGCACAACCTGATTAAACAAAACAAAACAAAACAAAAAAAAGCTTGCTTCCCAAGTAGGGATGTTTTCATTCAAGACTTCACAAAATATAAACAACATTCATGAGCATTTCCTACATAAAGCTGAATATATCCTGGTACAGGGGAGTGATAATTTCCGTTATATGCAAGGGTTAACATAAAGAAATTTGAAAGGAAACAAAACTGGCAGGGTATTCATTTTGAACTTGGCAGGTTGCCATGGAGTAATGCTATTTAGATGAGGAATTCTGAAATAATCTGGTTATTATATGTGGGAGTTTATCGATAGAAGGCTTGTCAGAGCCGCTCCGTGAAACAAAAGAAATCTATGTTCACGGGATTTTCTATATTATTTAAACACATATTCACACATACACTTCGGTGTAACAGCTCATTCACTAAAGACATACAGAAACAAGCACTTTTTTTTTTTTTAAACTTGGACAGTGCTTATTTTACAGCGGAATTGACAAATAAAGCCTTATTTTACACATTTGAAGAAAAGCCATTACTGGGATTTTGTAGCTCTGCTGTTTGCTTTCCGAAAGTGCAGAATAGATTGCCTCCCATCAAACTCTTCCTTCCCTCCCATGGGCAGTAGGGGCTGATGTGGCCGCTTCTCCTGACAGGCACAGACACTGGCAGCCCCGGCCCTTGCTGAGTGGCTACACCCTCAGGGGAACGGTGCTGAATTTCAAACACAGGGAAACAACCACCTTAATAACAACATTGTTCCTTTCTATGCTGTTTCATTTATTGCTCACTGAGTTGTAACCACCTCAGCTCTCTGTGGAAAAATCACGGACTTCCAGAAAATTCTGACACCAGAAGATCCATTGCTTGTAGTCACACTGTACAAAGGGCATCCCCCGCCGGAATCCCAGCTGGAGCACTGATAAGCATGGTTAATAGAAGCGCAATGTCCAGTTTGTAGTCAGCTTGCAGGCCACCGAGTCCAGTCACACTGGCAGAATGTTAAGCCATCAGGGTTTTATGATTTGCACTCAGGGACATTCCCTGTCAGAGAGGAACAGTTTTCCAGTTTGAAGTACTGGCCGGTGATGCTCATTCCCAAGTGACTGAATCTTGGCTCAGCAACATGACTTTGGTGAGCAACAGGAAATAGGAGCCCTCACCATCCCCAAGGCTGCCAGTTTTTCAGGTTTTTTACTCACTTCTTTGCAAATAATCAGTACCCCAAATGAAAAGCCCCCAGTTCAGGCCAACTTCGCAAGAAACATTCATTTATTTCCATCTCACTCTGGGGTTTATAATTCCTTTTTCAGGTGCCTTCGGAAAAATATTTCATCAAGGTCGACTGCTGTTAAGACATTTTTGCCTAAAAGGGTCAACATGCAGGCAAACAAACAAATTCTTTTTCCTAAGCTATTTTTTGGCAGCTTGCAAAGAGAGGAACTTGGTTTAACCTTGAGATGCTGTTCTTGAATGACTGGAAAAAATGATGACGATTCTACTTTCCCCTGGCTCACATGTTTGAGGTAAAACAAGACAGGCCAGTATTTGTTCCTTAACGTATCTTCCAGGGCTTAGGAATTTGTTCTGGTTCTGTGCCTGTTGCCATCAATCATGTTCAACATGATGAAGAAAGATGTTTATTTCTGAGTGGAGGTGGTTTACATCACAATCATCAGGAGTTTAAGAGAATAATTATACTCTGAAGAAAATCTAGAATAAATAGGAAAGGTAAAGTTTTCCACTGTCTTTAAGTTTGCTGTAAGATTCTAACTTCAAACATGTGCTGAATATGTTATCAGGAAAGAATTAAAAAATCCATCCAAATATTACAACTTACCACCAAGTTAAAAAAAAAAAAAAAAAGAAAAGAAAAAGAGAAACCTCATTCACTTTCCAAAACCAAGATTAGTCATATGTTAATCTGTGAGTCCTCATCAGAAATGTTCATTGTTCATGAAAGAATCCTCCTCTGGTAGTTGATAAGCAATTCTCCACAGCAGAGAAATTCTGACATTTTTTTCTTATCTCTTGATGGATGTTTTCACTACTTATTCTTCAGGCTATAAGACAGAAGGGAACACGCTCTTACCTTCTTTCATAATTACATATTCCACCTTCTCTCTCTTTCTGTCTCTCCCCACTCCCACATCACTTTAGCCATCAAGTTCAAACAAAGCCAAATATATACGGTGAATATTTTAGGTTCTAAACAACCTGTGTATACAATATTTCAATTACCAGTACCATCTCCATGTCTATAGAAGCAAATTCGTACCTTTATGCTGTCAAATGCAGACACTAAATTCGTTTTGAGTGTTCTTAAAACAAAAATAATGAATTCATTTGTATTTAATAGCATGCTGCCTATACCATCTTTATATTTCAGGCATAACTGCATGCAGAACCCGCTTGTTAGGATGGGAGAACAACATTATAGCATTTAGATGTCTAATTATTATAAATCTCATTCTCCATTCATTCAGAATTTTCTCTATTAGATTAATAGGAACAATATTTTCTGGCTTTCCTCTCAAAAGGTATTAAGTCAAATTGATAACTAATTTTTAAAAGGCTGTTACTTTTGGTCAAAAGATGCTACCAGTTAATGTATGACTACTATGTGTCAAGAATTGCACATTTATTTTACATTTAATTGAATTCCCACAGCCATCTAATAATGCTTTGTCATCTCCCCCCACTTTAAAGGTGAGAACACTGAGTCTTAAACTGGTGAGTTAATGGCAAAAGCTCAACAGAGGTGGGAGTTGAAATCTGGAAAAGATCAAAATCGGATAGTGATTTCGTTGACATTGTATGTAGGAGATTTCTCTCACACTATTGAAGATTCCCTCCGGCTACAATGAAGTCGTAGAAACAGTATCTTCTAGTAAACCAAAAAAACCAAACCCGTGACAGTTCAGTTGATTTTGACTCACAGCAATCCTATAGGAGAGAGTAGAACTGCCCCCATAAGGTTTCCAAGCAGTGACTGGCGGATTCGAACTGTCCACCTTTTGGTTAGCAGCCAAGTTCTAAATCACAGCGCCACCAGGGCTCCATCTTCTAGTAGTTGGCCAAAAAAAGCAAAACAAACCTGTTGCTGTGGAGTCAATTCCGACTCATGATGACCTCATGTGTGCAGAGGAGAACTGCTCCATAGGGTTTTCTAGGCCGTTAGCCTTAAAGCTGTATTTTAGTGGTGGGGGATGGTAAAAGCGCTGGAGCGGGTCAAAATCCTTGCACAAATTTTCCTATCCCTTACCAGACCCAAATGTCTTAGCGGCAACGAAATAAAAATTCATAAGCTAGAAAGGAAAATTCTACCACTCACCTAGAAACACACAGCATTTCTTAGAATTTCATTTCCCACCTACCTCACCCCACCAAAAAAAAGTCCTGTCATAGAATATTCTTACAATCTGGATAAAAATATTCACATGTTGTTGGTATGATACAGACCAGAAGAAAGGAGACTATATACTTTTTTGTTTTTCTTTTTTTGTAAAAATAACTTGGAAATTTTGCCTTGCAGTGGCCTGGGTAACCACAACCCTTTTAAAATATGTTATAAAAAGAAAAATACTGTTTTAAAATCTCATATTCTTTTTCTACCACTATCCAGTTCATGACCTATGGAAATTCTACAGTCATCATCATCTTCATGAATTAATATGACATAAAGGTTAGAAGTTCTCACTGAGCAAATGTCTCATTTTTGTAAACTGCAAAGATGAACACTTTTCAAATTAAAAGGAGTTTGATGTACAGCATCCTCACGTAATAGGACGAAGACCAAACATGTTGACAGCTGAACAGCTTTCAAGTCACGGTGACATCGTTTGAGGAAACCAGAGAGAGGTTTTTTGGTAACTTATAGTAAAAGTGGTCTATTACGAGCTTAATCCCATAATGAGGAAAAATGTCACCCTCTCCCTTTTGCTAGTCAGCACAATCATTCAGAGCCTTTCTGAACACAGAAAAGTAATGACAAATTAAAATGCCTTTCAACTCCATACAGCTTTTATAATTATTCATCTGTTACAGTTATTATATTGCAGGGAAAAGCCTCCTTCATATTTCAGTCTGCATCCCATTTGATACAATGGAACAGAGAAAATTTTACTGCTATTAATAAATATGCAGCCGTCCAATCCAAAAAGAAAATCCTTTTTCATCTGAGAGATAAGCTGCATAATTCATATATTTCCTGAAATGTCTTTAAATAGAAAATTGAAGAAAGGCATAGGGAAAAAGAATTCATTACATATTCTCCTTTTGTGGTGAGGGACAGTCTTTGTCTCAGAGCACCTTAAATTTTATTTGATCTGAAGAGACAATTTCAGTTGCGTCCTATAGATACCCATCCTGCTCATAGAGTCCACCTTATTTGTGACATGTGAGATTACCAAACTAATGACAACGTGGCCTCTGTGTCACATTTTCCAACTTCCTAAAAAAAAGATAACTGGATGTTAACAGGAACTTTTCTTGGGATCTTGGAACGCAGCTAGAAAAAGAGAACAATTTGTAATGGGTACCTCTACCTTTCAGACAAGGAAGTTTCTATATCAGGTGTGAGGAGGCAGTCCTTCAGACAAGCCAGGCATCCATGTCTTTCCTTTTCTTCCCCCTGCTAGCACCTTTGGGCTTCAGGAAGGAACAAACCACCACCTCTCCCCTCTGAAGTCTAAAGGTTTGTCTAAATGTCATCATGGTTAAAGAGATATGATGTCAGGCTTGGCACCAAGGTGTCTGACCACCTCTGTCCCCTGCCCCCACACTCCCGTACCCTCGTGGTCAGACTGGGAAAATCCACCTTATGCTTCCCATGTGTACTGTGTCACATAGGCTTAAAAACCAAACATGTCGCCGTTGAGTCGATTCTGACTCATAGCTACCCTACAGGACAGAGTAGAACTGCCCCATAGGGTTTCCAAGGAGCAGCTGGTGGATTCAAACTGACACTTTTTGGTTAGCAGCCATAGCTCTTAACCAGTACACCACCAGGATTCAGAAGCATAAAAATGGCTGCGGGAGGCATTCTCTCTGTCCCTCAACTACGTATTAGTGGGAAGTGCATGTGGCAGTTCTCGACCCACTTAATCAAGCCCACCTGGCCAATGGGGACCAGCAGAAGGTAGGCCCTTTTTGTGTCGATGCCAGTTTGTGTAAGTGTCCCATTTGGATTGCCTTGTCTGCGGCACAAAGAGGGGTGTGCGAAGAAATTTTCAATCTCTGCCTGGACAGCTTTTGAGCCAGTGTGGACAGCTTGTCTGTTGTATGCTGTCTGCTTCTTTTTGTACGAAAGCTACCTTTCATGCACTTACGTGTTTTCAGGCTCTGACCGAAAGGACATGATATTCACGGAGAAATCACATTGAGTGACTGATGCCCTTTGTCTAATGGTCTCCTGGCTACTTATACATCTGTGACAAACTGTGAGCACTCCAAAGTTTAGATGTGGTATCCCATCTCAGGGCACTGTGGAAGAGAGTGCCAGTGGGCTGGCTGTAATTTCTGTGGCCCTCATTGGAGCTCTTGCCACATACAGGGGTGTTATGGCCTTCCAGGATAAGCCAGATGCGAACCAGTTAAGTTAAAAAAAAAAAAAAAAAGTATGCTTTTTCTTTGACGCCTCCATTCCCCCATTCTTTCCTGGAAGGCTCAGAAAAGGGGTGGGAATTCTAAACTGGGTTATGAGTATCAGTCTTGCTGTAGTCTGATCAGAACTTAGTACCTGAAAAGAAGTCTTAGATGCTGAAATTAAACAGCTCTCACCGTTGAAAAGGACCAGAAATATATGCAATCTTCCTGAGATATCATCAAGGTAGGGAGAGGGGTTGGGAAGGTGATCTGACCATGTGTGTTTGAAGGTGGTGGCTAGGGAGAAAATTAAATTATTTGTACCACATTGAATTTAAACTCTTCAATAAACTAATTAAAAAAAACAAAGCCGAACATTCTCAGCCATTATCAAGCCTCGTTTCTGATAGACAAGTAGCAAGTCTATGGTGACATGACAAATGAAATCGTGGGTCATGGGTTATAACAAACAATATGGGCAGAATCTGTTCAACGAGGAAGAGTCATGAGCCAGGCATTTTTCACGAACATGTGGCGAAACAAAGTCATGACTTTGAACTTATCTAACCTGCTGCCTGAAATGTGCCATGAATGCTATCCAAGGAGGACTTTGCAGCTTTGCTTAACTTACTAAGATAGTACAATGATAAATCAAGCTATATTATACTTCCAGAATTGAACATCTCCCAGTTTCTGTTCTTTCTTTTCCTGTATTCCCTAAGTTGGCAAATAAATATTCAAGACAGAAATTGGGTGTTATCCAGGCTCCTTCCTCCCTCACCCTCACCAATCACAATCACAAATCTTATTGACCTCCTATTTCACTTTCACATACGCCAAGTCCTCTGCACCCTCCTGCCTCATGTCTGTTCCATGCCCTTGACATTGCACTGGTCTTTCATCTGACATCTCTGCAACTAGCTCTACCACTTCATCACGCTGTCACTGTAGTGCCTCACTGGGCTCCCATCACTTACTGGAGAAAATGAAAATTTCTTAATAACGTACACAAAGGTCTTTGGTGATATGACTGACTTCTGCCTTCTTCTCCACCAACTCCCCCCCGCCCCAACACACACAACAACAACTGTAAGCTCCAAACATAGAGAATTACTAGAGGTTTCTGCTCTTGGAGGCCATGCTCTTGGATGCTTTTAAGATTTGCACAGGCTAGTCCTTCTGCCTGGAAACTCATCCCCACCCCTGACATCCACCCCGTTCCTTCCCCAGCTTCTCTTATTCCTCTTAGTGGACCCATGTGCTTCCTTCAGAAATCCTTCCCTGAACTCACTCTGACCAACACAATGAATGTGGAATTTTTTGAGCAGCCGGTTAGCTAAGGTACAGGAAGTCATCAGTCACTAACTATGCTTAAGACAAGGTATGTAATTTGTTTTGCTTTCAAGAAAGGTGGATGGCAGGTGAATTAAGAGGTTTGGGGTGGAAAGGAGAGAAGAGAAACAGAAGGTAGGAGACAAGGATGAGGCATGGAGAGGGCGGAACCAGCGGATGGCTTTGTGGTGTGCACAGTGCTATCTCTATGATGTTCAAATTTTCAATACAGCTGTATAGACAAATAAAATACTTCTGAAGTGTTAATTTTCAGTGGAGCTCTATGTAGTGATTGATATTGTGGGGGTGAGGGAGCGGCATTCATATTTATAGCAGAACAAAGATGCAGAAAGACCATAAGACGTTGGGAGTTGAAAGCACAGGTAGGGCTTTGGATCATAACAGGTTGTAGAATTTGTTGGGTATTCCTACGCCAATTCAAAATGATTAAAAATGAGGTAGAGCTAAGCTGCCACCTTCGACATCTGAGAAACACAAAGACGAATTTATTCAAATCCTTCTTGGAAAAACAAATCCCATCTATTTATAGCCCATTAAATAAAGAGATAATTTAAAGTAAGGACATCCAGGCTAATTGAGGGAAGAGTCAGATGTTATGGGTACTCAAGAAAACTGTGAACATGCAGAAGCAAAGGATATTTAAAATAAGCACAGCTCTATTACTTCCGAATACACATAGGCCAGCAAAATTGCCAAGAACGATTTGTAATTAACTTACCAAGCACCTAAGAAAACAAGCCTCCCTTGCTTATACAGAATTTGCAGTGTTTGTATTCAAATGAATCCTCCCGATGTGCTGGAGAACAATTTATTCCCTTAAGAAGGCAAATATTCTCTTTATAATCTCGTTTACCCTATTCATTTGCTTTGCAAAACATTTTTCACAAATCACAAAATAATGAAATGTTAGAAGGGACCCCTGGGATCATCTAGGAAGTCCAACATCCTCATTTTACAGATGAGAAAACTTGATGGAGCCCTGAATGCACACAAAAGCCCTCACCACTCCTGAGCGCTACACCCTTGCACCCACAACCCTTAGTTTGGGTGACTTCATTTCCCCTTCTTAGAGGCTGGCTGAAGCAGATACAAACATGGAAGCTGCAAAGTGCAAGGCTTCAAGGGCAAGAGTGTCCAGTATCCCTTTTCCATTCGCTTACAGAACTGGTAGCCTGACCTATGCCTGTTGACTTTCAGTCATCAGCTCCTTCTGCCCACCCCCCAGGAATCCTTTCCTGATACCTCGCCTGGCCCACCCCATACCAGCCAGATGCCTGTTCGAAGTGCTTTTTTCTATTGTTGCACTAACTACATTGTATTACATTCTTACATTTAGCATCTGTTTACCCTTCAGAGGAGCCTGGGACAGCATCTTTTTGTTTCTGTAGCTGAAATACTTGGTGCAAGGCCAGCACATAACAGAGGCATTGTTGTTTAGCTGCCATGCACAGAGTCCTCCCTCCAACTCATGGTGACCCCACAAACAATGGAACAAAAACACTGCGGTCCTGCGCCATCCCCGTGATCAGTTGTAGATCGGACCATTGTGATCCATAGGGTTTTCACTGTCTGATTTTCAGAAGCAGATCACCAGGTCTTTCTTCCTTGTCTGTCCTAGTCTGGAGTGCCATTGAAACCTGCTGAGCATGATAGTGACAAGCAAACTTCCACTGAATTGAGTCCAGGTCTCCAGCACGGAAGGCAAGAATTCTACCACTGAACTACCATTGCCCCCAATAGATGCATAATCTTTCCTAAACAAACAAATGAGGAAAACCAGAGAGGGAATCAATCGTCTTATTGGGAAGAAGCCTCATTCCCCAGACCCTCACAATCCTCACTCACAGTTCTATCCTGGGCACGTCCACTCCCACCCTCCATTTTCAGATAAAAACACCCAAGTATTCAAATCATCTACATCTCTATTCTTATCTCCTTCTACCACTCTTTTTACAGGTTCAAGGAACTTGAGATTTAAACTCTGGTTTTGATCCCCCACACCAACGGGTGTTTGTGTACAATGCTCTTAACCTTGTTTAGCCTCCGTTTACCCATCTGTAAAACAAAGACGTTAATACTATCTTCCGTAGGGGATTGTCACGGGGAGTCAATGAGATAATGTGTGTGAATGCTCCTGATAAGCACTAAAACCTCAAAACCTCAAGGGGGCTTATTTTCTTCCCCTTCTTCTTCATCACTTAGAAGAAAAGCAGTCTGATGTAGCAAACCCATCTGATTTTGTTTCTGCTTTTCAGTGGGCAGAGCCAAGTCTCACTTCCATGTGGGGTATGTGCTGAGCAGACAGACCCAAAGTGCTCCTCCAGGAGCTTCTCTGCAGTGGAGCACATGGCAGAGGCAGCCTGGTCATGGTCAGAGGGTGAGTGCTTTCATCACCGCCTGACTGCAAATCCCAGCTCAGCCACTGCTAGCTCTGTGCCCTCTACCTTAGTTTCCTCATCCATAAAAAGAGGACGATTATAAAAACATCAACCTCAGAGGGTTGCTGTGAAGATTAAACGAGTTAATACATGGAAATATTATGTACCTGGTAATATGGAACAATGAATTAATGTTAGATCATTATTATTGGCATTATTATCATTTTTTGTTAAATGAGCTCTTACCTTAGGCTAAGTCAATTACTATGTCTTATATAATTGGCAGAAACAGAGGCAGGTTGTTGAAATCAGGCATTTGCCTTCTGGACACCAAGGACAGCTCTGGTTCAGGCTTCCAGGATAAGTGAAGGGTTATAGGAAACAATGAAATATGGCATAAAGATAGTGGGAATGAGGAAATGCTAATATCTGCTGGGCTGACAGGGCTTCAGAATAAAAAAAGAAAGTCTAAAATGATCTACACTGCACAGTTTACTATGGTACCATATGTGCCTATTAAATTTAAAATAAAAATAAAATAAAGGGAGAATTCAGTCCCTCAGTTACACTAGCCATATTTCAAGTACTCAAGAGCCCCCTGTGGCTAGTGGCTACTACACTGTACAGCGCAGACAGAGAACATTTCCCTTTCCGTAGTGCTGGTCTAGAACCATCAAAAGTATGTGAAATCAGCTTCATGACTTTTTGTTAATAGACTTTTTTTTTTTACAGCAGTTTAACATATGTTTTTAAATGTCAGTAATGTCAGTCAGAGTCCTTAACTATGTAAAATCCATTAATTCCCCACCCCCACCGCCATGGAAAATAAAATGAAGAAAAATAATGGGTGCATTTTATGGAGAGACTGACCACTACCAAACATTTCGGAGTCTCTAAACTTAGTGAAGGAAACCCTGGTTGTGTAGTGGTTAAGAGCTACGGCTGCTAACCAAAAAGGTCAGCAGTTTGAATGCACCAGGCACTCCTTGGAAATCCTATGGGGAAGTTCCACTCTGTCCTGTAGGGTCGCTATGAGTCGGAATCAACTCAACTGCAACAGTTTTTTTTTTTTCTTTTAAATTTAGGAAGCAGGAGAAGGAGAAATGTCAGAACTCTTGATATACTGCCTTCTTCCCCTTCAGCTTGTGTGCAAGCCTTTTGGGAAACATGCCTTTTGGCAACTAGGAGGTCCACAATGCCAGTTGACTCCTACTAGTCCCAGTGCAGTCAACTTGGAAAGGAGCTGGCCAAAGCTAGCCATTTGGGCACAGAGGGGTTGAAAGGCAGATTAGCAGAACAGGAGAATCAAAGGAAAGATCTAAAGAAGCCTGTTTTGTTAGAGAGGAGGGTGGAGAGGTCAGAGGGAAAGGGAAGACTTGGAACTGAAGAGTTAAGGACTGAGAAGAAATACTATGTGAAGCAGATACTGAGAAGACTGGGAAATATGGTGTTGCAGGATGCCGGCCAGCTTGCAGAGAGGGGCTTAGGCTGAGATAGAGAGAAAGAAGGCAGGAGGCATGGGGTTCTGCACCAATGGGTCGGCCACTGAGGGGTCAGTGAGGACTCTGTTGCCTGGGCTGGCCTGTGATGGTAAAAAGAGTAGGAACTCAATAATGCGAGTATATAAAAAATTAATTGACAGTAATAATTACTGTATTATCAAAATTCCAAAACAATGTTTTATGATGGAACAAGTGAACTCAGAAAGAGTATTAACTTTCAATCTAGACTTGGATTTACACTGAATGGCTACATTTCCTAGCAAGTGTAGCTTCCTTTCCCCAAGCCTCAAATTTCCTCATTTATTCAATGAAAAAAATGGGTCAAGCCATTCTCTAGGTCCCTTCCACCTCTGACGTGCTGAAATCCTGTGGAGTCACCAAGGTCACCGCAGCAGAGCTGGATTCAATCCTTTAAGTCGCTCAATTCCAAGTTCAGCAGTTTTCTGTCAGCCCCATCTAAATGATCACAAACTCCAAAATGACAAACCTACAGATAGAGAAGATTCTATACTAACTTTTTATTTTATTTTTCCCTTCAGGCTCTGAGATTACGTGCTAACTAGCACCAACTACAAACCGCCAATTCTATCAGCAGATGTCCAAATCCACTACTGAAAACTGTCAGCACATTTTGCAATCAGAGCCCAACTCTATCTTATAAATGTGCTGATAGGACAAGGAAGAGGATAGGGAAAGTCAGCAAGTGCTCAGGGAAAGTCTCGGAGAGTCTGTGGTCTGGGATGGCACTCTCCAGATGTCAAATAAGGGAGGGGACTCCAAAGGCAGTGATGTCTACAGGGCCTATGTAAGGTAAACTCAATGATCTGGGAGACAACTCAGTCACATCTAGGAGTCCTGCTAGTAAAAATCCACCCTAAATCCCCCTTCTCCCTCACCCCTGCAAATAACTATGCCCTCCAATTGTCGCAGTAGGATGTCTATGATACAGAATGGAGTATGCTGCTGTTGAGTCTGGAATCCTGGTACCGTCTGATATCATCTAAATCACACAAACTATAGAAAACGCCTTAACCACTCTAAGCCTCAGTTCCCCAGTCTCTGAATTGGGGTTAAGACAGCTAACTGCACAGGATTTTTGTGAGGAATAAACGGTTTAATGAAAACCCTTTCTACGTGATAATAGTAGTGTTGGTGGGGTGTACAGTTACCTTTACCCAAAGAATTTGGTCTTTGTCCCTAGTTCCTAGGAGGTAAGCACTAAACACTTGGCATTTTGTCAGTGATTTGAGTCATTATTCACGGAGGCTCCATGTAACACCTGACAGGTTATGCTAAGGAAGTAGCCCTTGGATGGGGGCAGGCTATGCCAGAAAGACCCACCATGTGATATCAGCCCAACCTCTGGGGAGAGGACAGGGGCTGGAGATGGAGTTCATCCACATGGGCAACGATTCAATCAATCATGCCTACATAATGAAACTCCACTAAAATATCTAGACAAGGAGGCTCACGTGAGCTTCCTGGTTGGTGACAGACATTGATACATGGGAGGATAATGAGTCCCCTGGGACACGGAAGCTCCATGTTTGAGGCCCTACCAGACCTCATGTTAGAGATCTCTTCTTTATGCTGCCCCTGAATTATATCCTTTATAATAAAACTCTAACCATAAGTATAATGCTTTCCTGAGCTCTGTGAATCATTCTAGTGAATTACCAAACCTGAAAGGTAATAGGAATCCTCAAATATTTAACCAGCAGGTCAGAAGTGAGGGTGTTATGAGAAACTAAAGTTTTGGACAGACTTGGCAGTCTAGAGGAATGTGCCCTTGAATGTGTGGGATTAGATCTAATTCTGGGCAATTACTGTCAGAAGTTAGTGTCATAAAAGTTGATGTTGGAAGACACACACAGGGACAAACACAGACACTTCAGTGGTTGTTGTTGGGTGCTGCTGAATTAACTCTGACTTACAGCAACCCTATGTGACAGAGCAGAACTGCCCCACAGCGTTTTCTAGGCTGTAATCTTTATGGGAGCAGACTGCCAGGTCTTTCTCTTATGGAGCTGCTGAATGGGTTTTTGAACTGACAACCTTTTGATTAGCAGCCAAGTGCTTAACCTTTGTGCCATCAGGATTCCTATTTTAGTGATTCAAGTTATTCAAACGGAAATTATTAGCATCGTAACTTTATATAATATGACTTTATCACTCATTATAGACTATCTTATGCATTTTAATTGAGCTGAGGTAGTGGGAGTATCATATTAGCCAACTAATACATTATCAAGTATTTGCTTCCATGATGAATCACTGTCACCATGGATTTCCAAGTGTTCAAAGAAATGAATATAAGGTACTTGATCTAGTAGAAACATTTGTCATACTGAGGCTGCTGAAAACTTTGGCCTGAGCAACCAGGAACTCCAAAGGGCAGTGGAGCCTGTGGTAGAAAGGGAAAGTGGAAGCAGGAAAGTGTCAAAGGGAGGATTTGTACTTGAGGGAAAACCAAAACCAAAAAACTCATTGCCATGGAGTCAGTTCTGACTCTTAGTGACCCTACAGGGCAGTGTAGAAGTGCTCCATAGGGTTACCAAGTAGTAGCTGGTAGATTCAAACTGCCCACCTTTTGGTTAGCAGCCAAGCTCTTAGCCACTGCGCCACCAGGGCTCTGTATGAGAGAAAGGGTCTCTTAAGATGTATTTTCCACCTGACGATTCTGCCTTGACCAGCACTAACGAGCCTGGTAATTTCCAGGCAAAGTGTTTAAGGTGTCACCTGGCTTTATCTTGCTACTTAGAATGTGAGAGGAGAGAGATAAATTGAAGGAAGGGCTGTTTAAAAAAAGAACCAAGACTTGATGATTTTGAAAATTCTCAGTCTCTCTAGATAACAAAAGATGCTAAAATTAAGAAATGGCTTCCAAGTCCTGTCAGGAACAATGTGGTCTAGAGATAAAGCTGAGAATGAGACTGTATAACCCTCGGTTAGGACTTCAAAAAGCTCAACGAATCAAAGGATCAGAGTGTTATCCAGTCAAATAAGGGTCCCTGTAGAGAGACAACGGGTGTGCCTCACAGAATGTCTAAATGAACAACAGGCATTGTCTCTTAGGTTTTCAGCAGGAGCCAAAGGTAGAGAAGGTCCTTAGTCAAAGAGATCTGTGGGTATGAATTTAGTCTAATGCAGTGAACCCCAATAAGATTCACAGAAATCTCACAAAGTTTTCAAGAAAAAAAACATTGGCAGAAACGCTGCCATCTTCAACTAAAAGGAACAGAGATAGTACAAAATGAAAAGAAGCTGCTGGACCCCCAAAATTATACTGGCAGGAAGCTGGTTAAGAAAATGACTTGAGTGCAAGTAGGTGCTAGCTTTCATGAAGAAAGGAAGGATAATTCAGAGGGTGGACAAAAGTAGCAGCTCCTGAGATGGCTCCCAAAAATCCCCGCTCCCTGGTACCCATGTCCTTGTGAAATTTCCTCCCCAATTTTTGAATGTGGTGGCTTATTTCTAAGAAATAGACTATGAACAGAATATCATGTCAAATATTAGGGTATAAAAGACTGATTTCTATCTTGTCCTCATACCCTTCTTGCCTCACTTTGATTGCTGTGAGTTGTCCTCAGGAAAGGCCTACGGGGCAAGGAACACAGGTAGACTTACAGTCAATAGTTGATAATGAACTGAGACTTTAGTCCAACACCCACAAGGAGCAATCACTTGAGTGAGTTTAGAAGTGAAATCACCCCCAGTCTAGCTTTAAGATAACCACAGCCTTGACTGCAGCCAAGAGAGAAATCCAGAACCACAGGACCCAGCTAAGCCATGCCTGGATTCCTGACTCACCAAAACTTCGAGATAGTAAATATTGTTCTTTTAAGTCACTATGCTTTGGTAATTTGTTAAGCCACAATATATAAATAATACAATCAGTAAATGAGAGGGAAAAAAAGGAGAACATTTGACTCCCTTCCTTGTAAATTTGCATTTTCAATGCACTAGCTGACCCCCTTAAAGAAACCATAATGTGAATCATTTTAACAAGAAAAAAAATCACCTTCTAACGTATCTTTGACATAAGTTTGGACTCTAGGAGAAGCACAGTCAAATCAGCTCTGAATGAGACCGGGTGGTCTCCTAGGCGTTAGGATCCATCAATGCTCAAACTCTATAAATATTCACTTTCAATTAATAGACAAAAAAGGCATTGATTACGGAAAATTCAGGGCTGAAAAACACACTCTGTGATTGAAAATCACATTGACAGTTCTCATCCAGGGCTGGCAAGTCCTGGCAGGGTACAAATCCTTTTTGTTGCCTCTGTTAATACTCTGGAAGAAAGACTGAAGAAATGATTTACATCCCAGTGGTTCTCAAACGAAAGCAGTGATTCCTGAGGCAGCATAATTATCTGCTTCCTGCCAATGACCTTTGCTCCCTAGAGGCTAACACAGAAAGGGAATGGATCAGGAGAGCTAAATCTTTCCACGTTTCTGTGCAAGCTACAGATGCCAGGGAATTGCCCAACTCCTCATCTGTTGGTCCAGAAATGTAGGTTATGGGCAGCATATAAAACTGCACGGAAAGAGCGCTCAAACCTTCTTCTGCCAACTCTGCTGAACACAGACTCAGATACATCCCTACACCAGGTGCTAATCGTAGCCAAGGAAAATTTCTAAAGCATTTAACAGATAAACACACAACAAACTAACATGGAAAAAATATGGAAATGCAATCATGATAAAGACTGACATTTCTCAAGGTGCATCCTTTGCAATATTTTGATTAACTCCTGTTTCTGAACAGCAAGGCAGCTTACGTTAATAAACAGCAAACTCCAATTAGACATCTGTGTGTGCAGTCTAAATGGAACCTTTGGCTGGCTTGTGCGTGTCACCGGTTTTCCCACAGCCTGTGAGTGATTCAGCCTGGGCATTGGAAGGAAGGCTGTCAGTGATCTCATGAGCCAATGGGCATTTAACTCAAGTTAGCATTCAAAACACTCACTGTTTTGCTGTTGTTTGCTATGGATTGAATTGTGTCCTCCCAAAATATGTGTTGAAATCTTAACCTTTGTCCCTATAAATAGAAGTCCCTGGGTGGTACCGATGGTTAAGTACCCGACTACTAACCATAAGTTTGGCAGTTCGAACCCACCTCAGAAGGAAGGCCTAGCAATCTGGCTCTGAAAGGTCACAGCCTTGAAAATTCTATGGAGCACAGTTCTATTCTGAAACACATGCGGTTGCCATGAGACAGAACGAGCTTGGCAATTGGTTTGATTTGGTCTGTTTATTATTATTATTATTCCCATTCCCAAGAAAGGTGATCCAACTGAATGTGGAAATTATAGAACAATATCATTAATATCACATGCAAGCAAAATTTTGCTGAAGATCATTCAAAAATGGCTGCAGCAGTATATCGACAGGGAACTGCCAGAAATTCAGGCCGGTTTCAGAAGAGGACATGGAACCAGGGATATCACTGCTGATGTCAAATGGATCTTGGCTGAAAGCAGAGAATACCAGAAGGATGTTTACCTGTGCTTTATTGGCTATGCAAAGGCATTCGACTGTGTGGATCATAACAAATTATGGACAACATTATGAAGAATGGGAATTCCAGAACACTTAACTGTGCTCATGAGGAAACTTTATATAGATCAAGAGGCAGTTGTTTGGACAGAACAAGGGGATACTGAGTGGTTAACGGCCAAGGAAAGTGTGCGTCAGGGTTGTATACTTTCACCATACCTATTCAATCTGTATGCTGAGCAAATAATCCAAGAAGTTGGACTATATGAAGAAGAACGGGGCAACAGGGTTGCACCTCAACATAAAGAAAACAAAAATCTTCACAATTGGACCAATGAGCAACATCATGATAAACCGAGAAAACATTGAAGTTGTCAAGGATTTCATTTTACTTGGATCCACAATCGACAGCCATGGAAGCAGCAGTCGAGAAATCAAATGAAGCATTGCATTGGGCAAATCTGCTGCAACAGACCTCATTAAAGTGTTGAAAAGTAAAGATGTCACCTTGAAGACTAAGGTGAGCCCAACCCAAGCCATGGTATTTTCAATTGCATCATATATGCATTTGAAAGCTGGAATGAACAAGGAAGACTGAAGAAGAATTGATGCCTTTGAATTGCAGTGTTGGCGAAGAATATTGAATATACCATGGACTGCCAAAAGAATGAAGAAATCTGTCTTGGAAGAAGTACAACCAGAATGCTCCTTAGAAGCAAGGACAGAGACACTGTGTCTTACATACTTTGGACATGTTGTCAGGAGGGAACAATCCCTGGAGAAGGACATCATGCTTGGCAAAGTACAGGGTCAGCGGAAAAGAGGAAGACTCTCAACCAGGTAGACTGACACAGTGGTTGCAACGATGAGCTCAAGAATAAAAACAATTGTAAGGATAGCGTAGGACCAGGCAGTGTTTCGTTCTGTTGTGCATAGGGTCGCTATGGGTTGGGGCCGACTCAACAGCACCTAACAACAACAACAACAACAATATAACCCTGTTTGGAAATAGAGGTTTTCTTTTGTTATGTTAGTGAGGTCATACCAGCGTAGGGTGGATCCTAAGCCTAACTGGTTTTGAGTTATAAAAAGGCCAAAACTGACACACAGATATACCCTGTATGTACAGAGGGAAGGCAGAGGCCAAGGAACACCATGGAATGCCAAGAAAAGCCAAAGATCATTGGCAGACACCAGAAACTAGGAGAGAGGCTGATAGGAGGAATCAGCATGACCAAGGCCCTGTTTGGGCTTTTAGCCTCCAGAACTGTGAGACAATAAATTTCTTTCATTTCATGTCACCCACTTGTGGTATTTCTGTTGCAGCAGCACTAGGTAACTAAGACCTTGTTGTTTCTTTCATTTCTTGTCCTGTCACATAGGTCTCTCACAACCTGATTCCCTGCCCTAATGTCCAGGGCCTAGACGGCAGAAAGGAAGCCTCCTGCTGGTTCTATGAAAGTATTTGGCTGGCTATAAGGCCAAAGATGAAGAAATTGAAGTGTTTTTTTTTTTTTTTAACCAGGTTCTGCAGTCTGAATTTGACTGAGCATGCAATCAGGATGCACTGATAATTACTGGTGATTGGAACGCAAAAGTTGGAAACAAAGAGGGATATGTACTTAGTTGGAAAATACAGCCTTGGTAATAGAAATGATGCCGGAGATCACATGTTTGTATTTTGCAAGACCAACGACTTCTTCATTACAAACACCTTTTTTCACATAAACAACATAAACATAAACAGCGACTATACATATGGACAAAACCCTGGTGGTGTACTGGTTAAGTGCTGTCTGCCAACCAAAAGGTCGGCAGTTCGAATCCAGCAGGCACTCCTTGGAAACTCTACGGGGCAGTTATACTTTGTCCTCTAGGGTTGCTATGAGTCAGAATTGACTCTACGGCAACGGGTTTTTATACACGTGGACCTCGCATGGAATACACAGGAATCAAACTGACTATATCTATGGAAAGAGATGATGGGAAAGCTCAATATCATCAATCAGAAAAAGGCCAGGAGCCAACTCCAGATCAGACCATCAATTAGTCATATGCAAGTTCAAGTTGAATCTCCAGAAAATCAGAGCAAGTCCACAAGAGCCAAAGTACGAACCTGAGTATATCCCCCCTGAATTTAGAGACCATCTTAAGAATAGACTTGACGTGTTGAACACTAATTAGCTAAGACCAGACAAGTTGTGGAATGACATCAACAACATCATATATGAAGAAAGTAAGAGGTCATTAAAAAGACGGGAGAGAAAGACCTAAATGGATGTCAGAAAAGACTCTGAAAATTGCTCTTGAATGTCCAGTAGCTACAGAAAAAGGAATAAATGATGAAATAAAAGAGCTGAACAGAAGATTTCAAAGGACAGCTTGAAAAGACAAAGTATCATAACGACATGTGCAAAGACTTGGAGATAGAAAGCCAAAAGAGAACATGCTCAGCATTTCTCAAGCTGAAAGGACTGAAGAAAAAATTCAAGCCTCGAGTTCCAATACTGAAGAAATCTATGGGGAAAACATTAAATGACGTAGGAAGCATCAAAAGAAGATGGAAGGAATACACAGAGTCACTACACCAAAAAGAATTGGTTGATGTTCAACCATTTCAGGAGGTAGCATATGATCAGGAACTGGTGCTACTGAGGGAAGAAGTCCAAGCTGCCCTGAAGGCATTGGCAAAAAACAAGGCTCTGAGAATTGATGGAATATTCACTGAAATGTTTCAACAAATGGATGCAGCACTAGAAGTGCTCACTCATCTACGCCAAGAAATTTGGAAGACAGCTACCTGGCCAACCGACTGGAAGAGATCCATATTTATGCCTATTCCCTAGAAAGGTGATCCAACCAAATGCGGAAATTATCAAACAATATCATTAATATCACATGTAAGCAAAATTTTGCTGAAGGTCGTTCAAAAGTGGCTGCAGCAGTATATTGATGAGAAACTGCTAGAAATTCAAGCCAGACTGAGAAGAGGACATGGAATCAGGGATACCATTGCTGATGTCAGATGGATCCTGGCTGAAACCTAAGAATACCAGAAGGATGTTTGCCTATATTTTATTGACCATATTATGCTTAGGCATTTGACCGTGTGGAACATAACAAATTATAGATAACATTGTTAAGGATGGGAATTCCAGAACCCTTAATTTTGCCCATGAAGAATCTGTACATGGATCAAGACGCAGTTATTTGAACAGAACAAGGGGATACTGCCTGGTTTACAGTCAGGAAAGGTGTGAGTCAGGGTTGTATCCTTTCACCATACTGATTCCATCTGTATGCTGAGCAAATAATCCAAGAAGCTGGGATATATGAAGAAGAACATAGCATCAGGATTGGAGGAAGACTCATTAACTACCTGCAATATGCAGTGATACAACCTTGCTTGCTGAAAGTGAAGAAGACTTGAAGCACTTACTGATGAAGATCAAAGACCACAGCCATCAGTATGGATTACACCTCAACATAAACAAAACAAAAATCCTCACAACTGGACCAATAAGCAACATCATGATAAATGGAGAAAAGGTTGAGGTTGTCAAGGATTTCATTTTACTTGGATCCACAGTCAACAGCCATGGAAGCAGCAGTCAAGAAATCAAAAAATGCATTGCATTGGGCCAATCAGCTGCAAAAGACCTCTTTAAAGTGTTGAAAAGCAAAGATGTCACCTTGAGGACTAAGATGCACCTTACTCAAGCCATGGCGTTTTTAATTGCCTCATATGCATGGGAAAGCTGGACAGTGAATAAGGAAGATGGGAAAAAGAATTAATGCCTTTGAATTGTAGTGTTAGTGAAGAATATTGAATATACCATGGACTGCCAAAAGAATGAACAAATCTGTCTGGGAAGAAGTACGACCAGAATGCTCCTTAGAAGCAAGGATGGCAAGACTACATCTCACATGCTTTGGACATGTTATTGGGAGGGATCAGTCCCTGCAAAAGGACTTCATTCTTGGTAAAGTATAGGGTCAGTGAAAAAGAGGAAGACCCTCAACGAGATGGATTGAGACAGTGGCTATAACAATGGACTCAAGCATAGCAACAATAGCGAGGTTGGCACAGGACGGGCATTCTGTGGTGCATAGGGTCGGTATGAGTCAGAACTGACACAATAGCACCTAACAACAACAACAATGGGGAAATGAATGAGAGCACGGGATGGTGGAAAAGATGTAGACCTTGGGGCCAGACAGATCCGGATTGGAAATTTAGCCTTGCCATTTACTAATTATGTGTCTTGGGAAATTGCTTAAGCTTTCCTAGCCCAGTCACCTCATCTACAAAATAGGAATACTAATATCTCTATCTTACATATATTAAATTCAGGCACTGTTGTAATGTGCTAAGGACACAGAAGGGAATCAAAGTAAAGAATCTGTGCCTTATATTTTAGTGGGAGACTGGCAATGAATAAAAATGAGGAAATCAGAAGGCATATTAGAAAGCGATAAAGACTTTGAAGAAAAACAAAGCAGAGTAAGGGATATGGAGGATGTGGAAACAGAGGGTACAACTGAAATAGGGTGGTCAGGAAAGGCCTGGCTGAGGAACTGCCATTTGATATGCGGTTGTCAAGGTCAGAGCAAGCAGAAAGATCAGCAAATTCCCAAGTTCTGAGGCAAGAACACACTTGAAGTCTTTGAGGAGTTGCAAAGAGGTCAGTTGGCTGGAGTTGAGGGATTAGGATGAGATGCTGGGAGGAGATCAAAGAGATAACTGGAGGTAGGAATGTTTAGGTGTAGGCCATTATACAGACTTGGGCTTTTATGGTTGAACAAGATGGGAAATCATTAGTATGTTTTGAATCTCAAATCTTTGAGGTTTTAGTGAAAAGAAAAGAAGAACAGATGTACATAGCACATCTCCTGGCACACACAGGTGTCCAACAAATGCTATTTTGAAACCCTGTTCACATTTCCCAGGGAATCGCAACAACCTTCTCTTTCTTTCCCTCTGAAACCGTATGATTTAGGTATACAATTTTGGTTGGAAATTTTTACACTGCCTGAATTAATACCATGACACCTAAACGGTGGAAATGAAGCTTAGAACTGAAGCATGTTGTTTTATTAGAGATGTTGATGAGTTCTGGGGTACTGGATCAAGGAAGTCAGATAATGTTCCCCTATCCTTCATCAGCTTTCCAGATGTAAGGGTGTCCCTGCCCTGTACATGCTTCTTGCCAAATGTCTGCTCAGCGAGTACAAGAATGGATTCTCCCAAAAAGAAACAGGGAAAGACAAACACAAGGAGGGAAGTGATGGAGTCCCTTTGCCATTTCATGAGAAATTTGTTTTGGATTTCTTCATGGTCTTGTAGTTACCACATTAACCTATGGCTTCTTTTCTCTTTTGTCCTGGGGTAGCACAAATGGTTTTCACTCAACTAGGAAAGATTGGTGCTTTGACCCCACCCAGTGGAGCCACAGAAAGAAGACCTGGTGATCTGCTTCTGTAAAGATTACAGTCAAGAAAATTCTGAGGAGCCACCATTCTACTCTGTAATGCACGGGGTTGCCATGAGTTGGAATTGACTTGATGGCAACTGTTTTTTTGTTTTGTTTTGTTCTCTTTACTGACTTCTGCTAAATAGACAAAGGCCAAAAGAGGTATGAAGACACAAGAGAAACAAACTCATCAATGCCTTCCTTTTATGAGATTTGAGGATGCTTCACTGTTTTAGTGGTCATACTGTTATTAGTTTTTATGCAGTAGAAGATGCATGGGTATAGTGTGGGGGTTCGAAAAAGTGGGAAATTTGTGGTCAGCGACATTCAACCAGATCTCTGATGGATGCAGATGTGAATTTGCCAAAGAGGCTATGAAAGAAAACCATCGCCCCATTTTAAGCGTTACCCCAGGAAAACTGTGCTGCAAGAGCAAAGGACTTGTCTATAAGATAGGCCCGTAGGTTACTCTGTACCAAAAACCAAACCCACTGCCGTCCAGTTGATTCTGACTCATAGCGACCCTACAGGACAGAGTAGAACTACCCCATAGAGTTTCCAAGGATTGCCTGGCGGATTCGAGCTGCCGACCTCTGGGTTAGCAGCCATAGTGCTTAACCACTATGCCACCAAGGTTGGTCTTTTATTTAGGGAGATGCTATACTTTAAGAAATTCTACTTAATACATGATGTATCTGCATTTGGAAACCCTGGTGGCATAGCGGTTAAGTGCTATGGCTGCTAAGGTCAGCAGTTCAAATCCGCCAGGCACTCCTTGGAAACTCTATGGAGCAGTTCTACTCTGTCCTATAGGGTCGCTATGAGTCGGAATCGACTCGACGGCAGTGGGTCTGGTTTTGGTTTGGTATCTGCATTTGTAATATCTCATTTTCAAGAAATGAAACTTCATAATGAAGTTTAAAAACCTGGGTTCAAATCCAAGTTTTCTATTTGCTAACTGTGTGACTTTGAGCACTCATTCCCTATGAAATAAGAATAATAATAAAAATTCCCATACAGTGTTTGTGAGGATTGAATGAGATAATGAATGTGCACTCCCTAAGAACAGAGCCTGACATCCAATTACTGCTCAATAAATGTTGGCTGAATCTACAGCCTGGGCTGTAATGGCATCTAATGCATTTTAAATGCCTGAGATGAATTTACAACTTGGTCTTTCTCCAAAATTAAAATCTATTATAAAGATTTCTCATAATAACCCTCTCTTCCTTTTGCTAAACCCACTTACTCTTTGGGTTCGTATTCCCAACTCCACTTCCGAGTAGAAATCTTCTCTTTCAAAGTCTGAGAAATGTCCCCAACGTGGTCCCCACTCCTTAGGTCTTCTCACCACCAACCAAGCTGCTACTACTATTTTTCAGAGGGTTTAGTCCCACTTTCAGACCTCACAGTCTAGCCCTCCATAAACACGTGCACTTATAAAGCTGTGATTTGAGTGCCTAATACCCCACTTCACTCCCCATGCCTATCCCTGCTCTCCAAAATCTTACATCCTCTCCCTCATCCATTTACTAATACCTGTCTCCTGGAAAGGATTAGATAAACCATTTGCATTAAGGACCTTCAATAAATTTAAGTAATATTTACTAAATGCCTGCTTATGCCAGGCATTATGTTTGGCCTTACCAGAGACTTTTTATTTTAAAGGAGACAGCATGTTAATATATATAACCCCAAACCCACCGCCATAGAGTCAATTCCAACACATTGTGACCCTGTAGGACCGAGTAGAACTGCCACATAGGGTTTCCAAGGCCATAAATCTTTAAAGAAGCAGACTACCACATCTTTCTCCCACAGAGTGGCTGATGGGTTCAAACAATGAACCTTTTAGTTGGCAGCTTTAACCACTGTGCCACTAGGGCTCCTATTAATACATATAAATAAACACCTTGGAGAGAACTGGAGAGAACTGGAGCAAGCAGTCTGAAGTAGTCCTGTGGAAGAAAGAGGACTCTTCCTATGTCAAACGTATCACCAGCACAGTCAGCCACACACATACTCTGTCGAATCCCGAGGGGCCTGGGTGATCGTGGCTTGGCTTTGACTATAGAAAAGTGTGGTGGTCTTAAAATACGTCCACAAATTCCTTCATATTCCTCCTTCAGGAGGAGGAGCTTCAATTCCATCCCCCTAACTTCCCTTTGGGGTTCTGGTGGCAAAGTGGTTAAAACCTATGGCTGCTAATCAAAAAGGAATCGACTTGATACTAATGGGTTCGATGGGTTCACCTCCTTTAGTGTGACTGGACTTGGTGGCTTGCTTCTAGCAAATAGAAAAAAAAAATGAAAGTGACTGTGTGTAACTTTGGGGACTAGGTCATTCAAGGTACTGTGTCTTCCTTCTTGCTCTTTCTCTTGGATTGCTCACTCAGGGAGAAGTTAATGGCATTCTCATGAGGAGAGGGCATATGAGAGGAACAGAGGTCTCCTGCCAACCTTGGAAGCAGATCCTCCAGCCGCAGTCAAGCCTTCAGATGACTACAGCCCCGTTCACTCTTTACGTCAAACCCTAAGCAAAAATCACCTGCATATGCCACTCCCTAACTCTTGACTCACGGAAACCATGATTATAAATGTTTGTTGTTTTAAACTACTTTGTTTTGTGGTAATTTTTTACACAGCAATAGACAGCTAATCCAGAGGAAACCCAATTATTCTGATGTTTTGGAATTGGTTAGAGGTAAAAGGTGGCATATTTGGGTTTCAAGACAGCTGCTGAGTTTCTTATGCCACCACCTTTGGGGCCTAAACAATGCTAAAAAGAAAATTTCAAAAATCATGGTTGACTCTCATCCCAGCATAGGGAACGGCTGTCTGGGAGCCAGGGGACATTATAGACCAAAATAATGGCACCTTACATTCATATAACATTTTATACTGATGTCATTTGATCTTCACAACAATCCCACTTGGGAAGTAGGAAAATTATTATTGGGAAGTAGGAAAATTATTATCCTCCATTTTATAGATGATATTAAGCAAAACTGGCTAATGTTTAATAGATAATGAGTGGTATGGATGGTATAGAATTCAAAATTAATGAATTTCAACCTAATATAATTTCATCTGTACTACACTCTCTACATAAACTGTTTTGAAAGTCAGACTGTGTTAGTTAATAATTAATAGTTAGGAGAAAGGAAAGAAATCAACACTTAACCGATTATTCGTTCTGTGCCAAGAAGTACACCAGGTAAATTACACCAAGTACATACTTTATTTCATTTACTCACCATATCTAATGACATAGCTCTTGTTAACATTGGTTTTCAGATGAGGACACTCAAGGGTAAGAGAAATTAACAACAGCATTGCCCATGGCCACTTGTGCCACTAAGAGTAGAGGTGTTACAGGTATTAGATGTACATCAAAACCATTATGATTCAATCTTGGTATTTATGTCCCTTTTTAGTCCTTACAGTTATAACTTGATATAAGGTGGCATTATTCCTAAGTAATTTTGGTCACTTAAAGGCTATTGTGTTTGGATAAGGGGCAGGGATAGGGCAGGTTTCAATTACAATCTCAAACCACAGAGGTTGCCATCAACACTTGCTTAAAAAAAAATATGCTTTTGATAATTAAAAATCCATCACTGTGTTTTAAAACAAACAAAAACAAATTAATCTAGGTTCTGGGGATACATCAGTGAAGAAAACTAGATATAAACTTCTGTCCTCACAGAGCTTTCTTGAAATTGTTGAACGATAATAAACATACTGAAATCAAACATAAAACTTTGGGGGAAATGTTATTTTGTCTCATGTCATTTCACTTTGGGTCATCAATCACCTATATCAATCTTTTTATTTGTTCTTCATCAACTACTTCTCAAGTACTTCTGGATCACAACCCTAAATATCCCTCACAGTCTTCAAGTTTAACAGAAAATACAGCAATGACAGCTAACAGTTACTGAGAACTTGCCCAGGTTAAGCACTGTGCTAAACTTTATGGTAACGATCTCATTTATTCTCACAACTACATCAAGTAGGTACTGGTATCCTCATCTTATAAATGAAAAAACTGAAATCCAGGAAGGTTAAGTAACTTTCCCAATGTTCTAATATCCAGTGACTCTAATATCAGAGCCCATGTTCTCTCCTCCCTCTCCACTTCTTCACTTTCAACAGATGATCATTCCTTCTTCACTGTTAAGAATGATCCCATGTAGCACAAACTCCTCCAGTCTCCTTCCTTGAATGCATAACATCCTTCTTCTTGCTCCGAACCTCAGAGCCTGGGCCCCTTCCTGCTCAAGGACAAGACCTTTTCCTTCAGCCTTGAACTTTCTGCTCCTATCTTCTCTAGGACCTCTCCCACTCTAGTCAAGGCTAAGTTATTCCACGAATAGTTGATATCCTCATTTTCCCTTCCTCACCTCCCATTCATCCATCAACACACCACAATCTGTCTTCTCTCCCGACTTCTCCACAAATCGTCATTGCTAAGGGCACCAAAACATCCCACTTCCAGACTATGCTGACAATATTTAGACTTTATCTTGCCAGAGTTCTCTCCTGCGCTTGACATTGCCTGCAATTCCTTTCTTCATAAAAGGCTGTCCTGTTTTCTGAGGCACCAGCCACCTGGTTTTCCTACTTAACTACTCCTTTTTAATCGCCTTCATATAATTTTCTTCTTCTATCCACACTTAAAAATTGCTGTTTTCCCCGGTTTCATCCTTGTCTCTTTTCTCACTACATATCCTCTATTCATTCAATACTAGTCATGCTCATGGTTTTTACTACCACCTATATGAGGATTCTCAAATCTATATTTTCACTCCCAGCTGGTTTCATATTCCATCACATCCTTATATCCAAATTTTAATGTAAAAATATTGCCTAGTGCTCCATGGATATCTCAAGCTTAACAGGAATAAAATTGAATTTATGATTTTCACCTCTCTCTCAAACTAGCTCTCTTTTATCCAAGTGGTACCACCACCATCTATCCAATTTCTCAAGTCTGAAGTCTGGAGTTATCTTACAAAACATCATCCCTTTCTTCAGCACATAGTGTTATTCATGCCTCAGACAACTCTGATGTCCCTTATTCCTTCTAGTTCTACATGGTCCTTGGTTTGCAAATGCATCACCTCTTACCTACATTGCTTGAATAATCTCTTAACTGGGTCTCTCTTTCTAGAAACCAACTTCTTAAAGCCAATTTCCAATCAGCTACTAGAGTGACCTTTTTAAAATAACTTTAGTGTGATGTCCCATCACCTGTAGGATAAAGTACTCCTTTTTTTATGTTTGTTTTAATAGCATAAGGATTTTCTTCTAGAGCTACTGCTAATGCCTTAGGCCTCCCCTCTCCCTTTTCTCTACACTACAGGCTCTTTTCTAGCCCTATTTTAACGACTTGTAGTTTTCTGAAGACACCACACAGCGTGACTCCTGTGAATATAAAGCAGCATTTACTTACGATGATTCCCCTCCTGCAACAACCTGCTTTGCTTCTTTTCCTGCACATCTACCCGTCCTTCAACAACTCAAGTATCACCTCTTCCAGGAAGTTGCACAGGCTAGGTTGGCTGTTCCTCTTTTATGTTCCTACAGCTCTCTCCATTTTTCTTTGATGTGGCATTTGTCACCTTATATTAAAATCATCTGTTCCTGACTGTCTCTGATGGCAGAATGTAGTAGATGCCTTCTGTGTGCTGCTCCCTTCTAGGCACTGGAGATAGAGGAGTGAATAGAGCCAAGTGCAGAACAGACCATCAATTGCTCATATGCAAGTTCAAGTTGAACCTGAAGAAAATTTTTAAAAAGTCTACAAAAGCCAAAGTATGACCTTGAGTATATCCCACCTGAATATAAAGACCATCCAAAGGATAGATCCGATGCATTGAACACTAATAACCAAAGACCAGATGTGTTGTGAGATGACAGCAAGGCCATCATATATGAAAAAAGCAAAAGGTCTTTAAAAAGACAGGAAAGAAAGAAAAGACCAAAATGGATGTCAAAAGAGACTCTGAAACTCACTCTTGAATGTAGAGTAGCTAAAGTGAGTGGAAGAAATGATGATGTAAAAGAGATGAACAGACGATTTCAAAGGGTGGCTCAGGAAGTCAAAGTATTACAATGATATGTCCAAAGACCTGGAGTTAGAAAATCAAAAGGGAAGAACATGCTCAGCATTTATCAAGCCAAAAGAATTGAAAAAAAACTCAAGTCTCCAGTTGCAATACTGAAGAATTCTCTGGGCAAAACATTGAACAACGCAGGAAGCAACAAAAGAAGGTGGAAAGAATACACAGAGTCACTGTACCAAAAAGAATTGGTCGACATTCAATCATTTCAGGAGGTAGCATATGATCAAGAACAGATGGTATTGAAGGAAGAAGTCCAAGATGCACTGAAGACACTGGTAAAAAATAAGCCTCCAGGAAATGACAGAATACCAATTGAGATGTTTCAACAAACAGATGCAACCCTGCAGATGCTCACTCGTCTATGCCAAGAAATTTGGAGGATGGCTACCTGGCGAACTGACTGGAAGATATCCATATTTGTGCCCATTCCAAAGAAATGTGATCCAACAGAATGTGGAAATTACAGCATAATATACGGTATTTTTTTTTTTTTTTTTATCATTAGTATCACATGAAAGTAAAATGTTGTGGAAGATAATCCAAAAACGGTTGCCACAGTACATCACAGGTAACTGCCAGAAATTCAAGCTGACTCAGAAGAGGATGTGGAACAAGGGATATCATTGGTGATATCAGACGGATCTTGGCTGAAAGGTGGGATTACCAGAAAGATGCTTATCTGTGTTTTATGGCCTATGAAAAGGCATTCAACTCTATGGATCATAACAAATTATGGATAACATTGCAAAGAATGGGAATTCCAAAACCCTTAATTGTGCTCATGTGGAACCTGTACATAGACCAAGAGGCAGTGAATCAAATAGAACAAGGGGATACTGCATGGCTTAAAATCAGGAAAGGTGTGCATCAGAGTTGTACCTTTTCGCCATACTTATTCAATTTGCATGCTGAGCAAATACTCCAGGAAGCCAGGCTATATAAAGGAGAACAAGCATCAGGACTGGAGGAAGACTCATTAACAACCCGTGATATGCAGATGATACAACCTTGCTTGCTGAAAGTGAAGAGGATTTGAGTACTTACTGATGAAGATCAAGGAATACAGCCTCCAATATGGATTACACCTCAACATAAAGACAACAAAAATCCTCACAAGGGGACAGATAAGCAACATCATGATAAACAGAGAAAAGACTGAAGTTATCAGGGATTTCATTTTACTTTCATGCACAATCAATGCTCATGGAAGCCGCAGTTAAGAAATCAAATAATGTATTGCATTGGGCAAATCTGCTGCAAAGACCTCTTTAAAGGATTAAAAAGTAAAGATGTCACTTTGAGGACTAAGGTGCCCCTGACCCAAATCATGGTATTTTCAATGTTCTCTTATGCATGTGAATGTTGGACAATGAATAAGGAAGATCTAAGAAGAACTGATGTCTCCCAACTGTGGTGTTGGTGAAGAATATTGATTATACCATGGATTGCCAGAAGGACAAACAAATGTGTCTTGGAAGAAGTATAGCCAGATTGCTCCACAGAAGCAAGGACAGTGAGACTCCTCTCACTTACTTTGGTCATGTTATCAGGAACGAGCAGTCCCTGGAGAAGAACATCATGCTTGGTAAAGTAGAGGGTCGGCAAAACAGAGGATCGCCTTCAATGAGATTGACTGACACAGTGGCTGCAACAATGGCCTCAAACACAGCAAGATAGTGAGGATGGTACAGGGCGGTGTGTTGTTCTGTTGTACATGTGAGTTGACTGCACCTAACAACAACTATATCTGTATCTGTCTATCTATCTGTCTATCTGTGATAGATAAGTAGGTTGATAGGTAGCTAGATGGATAGATTAAGTATCAGATGGGTATAAGCGCTAGGTAAAGAATTAAAATAGGGCGATGTGACAGATAAGACAGAGGAAATATTTAAGCTGAGATTTGGTTGACAAGAAGGGGCTGGTCATGTGATGACTGGGGAAAAAGCAAATCAAGAAGAGATTCCAGCTAATGTAGCAGACACCAGCTAATTCGGGAAAAAAAAATGGAATCTTAGAAATCACAAAGAAAGCCCACCAGTGTATCCAGGGCATTGTGGACAGGGGGTGATTGGTTTGAGATGAGACAGGGAGATGAGTAGGGGTGAGATCCTCTAGGTCTCTGTGAGCCAGCAGGAGGAGTTTAGATCCTCTTCTGATTACACTGGGAAGTTTTCAGTGGATTTTCAGTAGAGGAGAACATGACCTGGATTTTTGGGTTTTTTTATTGTAGTTCAAATATACACAACAAAACATTTGCCAGTTGAACGGTTCCTACATGCACAATTCAGTGTCACTGATTACACTCTTGATGTTGCAAAATCCTTATCCCTGTCTTTCCCCTAATTATTCGACCACCTTTAATGTATAATCAGTTTCCCCCACCCCCAAGCTCTGGCTGACACGTGAGGAACGGCATGTAGAAAGGTAAATGTGCCCACAGACAAGTTAGGAGGCTGCTGCAGAGAGTCCAGCCAGGGATGGAAGCTGGAGGTTTAGACTAGGGTGCTAGCGGTAAAAAAGGGAGAAATATGTACACATAGAGTCACAGGGCTTGCTGATAGATTAGATATGTAAATGGAGGGAAGAAAGGAACCAAGGTTAACTTCTGGATTTTTGCTTTGTGTAACTGGTAATGCTGGTAAATGGTAATTTTGTTTAGGGAGATGAGAAGTTTGGGGGAGAAGGAGGTAGGAGGTCTTGGAGGGTCTTTAAGTATTCTGTTTCTAACCATTGCAAGTTTGAGATGGCTGTTGGAGTCAGGAGTCCCAGAGCATGGTTGGGATTGAAAACGTAAGTATAACGGTATAAATATATCTGTGAAGTTGGATTAGATCTCATCTGGAGAATTGTTGAAAGAAAAGCATAGAGGACCCAGAAAGAATCCCCAAAAGCCCCTTTGTGACCAAACACATGTGTCTTAGTTTTCTAGAGCTGCTGCAACAGAAATACCATAAATGGGTAGCTTTAATGAACAGAAACTTATTTTCACACAGTTCAGGGCGTTAGAAGTCCAAATTCAGAGCACCGGCTCTAGGGGAAGGCTTTCTCCAGCCACCTTGGGAGAAAATTCTTGTCTCAGCTTCTGTACACCTGGCATTCCTCCATTCCTTGGCAATCTCCACATGGCACTTGTCTTTCCCCCATTAGTGCTGGCTAGTCTCTGTGCCTAACTGCTCATTTTATATTTCAAAAGTGATTGAGCTTAAAACACACCTTACACTGATACAGTCTCATTAACATAACTAAAAAAACCTGACTTTTTAAATAAGAATACATCTATAGGTTTAGGGGTTAGGATTTTAACACGTATTTTTTGGGCGGGGGGAGGGGGGGAGGGGGAACACAATTTAGTCCATAATGTTATGTGATGATTTTTCCCAGGCGGAAACTCTAGAAAAGTGTTGGGTTGGCCCAGGACCTGATGATTGCTGTAGGTTTCATATATTTTTGTTCCCACTCTCAAACTAACTCCTGTCCTCAGGCCAGCTTCAGTCAATGGCTTCCTGTCGCTGTCAAAATTTGTGCCACCTAACAAGTTTCCAGCTCCACCCAATCACAAAATGCCTAAATTATTTTTCTAAAATGGCCTGTAAAAATTTATATATAAATATAGACAATTTTCCCCAAGGGAAATTGGACATGTTATTACAACTGGTTGCCCTAAACAAATTATGTAAATAATAATACTTGAACTCACAGATGGTTCATTTCCATGAAAGCTGTGCAATAAATCCCTAAGCCACAGCACTAGCAGAAAAAATATATATATTTTTTTTAATTTTTTACTCATCAGTGCTCTTTTTGAGAAAACAAATCATTGTATCTTTTCCCTAAAAATTTCTGCAGATAAAACCATGCATTTTCCAGGTGATATTTTAATTCTTCAGTATCTTGGGTACAAGCCTTTCTTTTCCTAAGTGAATATTAATTATTTACACATGTGATTCTAGAATGTTTTCATTAAAGGCAACAACAACAAAACCATAACGACCCTATAGGACAGAGTAGAACTGCCCCACGGGTTTCCAAGGAGTGGCTGGTGGATTCAAACTGCCAACTTTTGGTTAGCAGCCAAACGTTTAACCACTGTGCCATCAAGCTTCCATTAAAGGAGTATGATTCAGTTAAAAGAAAAGATGGTCTGCAGTTTACAATTTTTGTATGTATCTAGGTCGCTATGAGTCAGAATTGACTCGACGGCACTGGGTTTTTTTGTTTTGATGGGTTTTAAAGCAAAGGGATTCACAGTGTCATTCATTATTAATAAAATGGGTTCATTTTGTTGAGAGAATTGAAAGCATCTTAAGTCACTATGAAATCCTGGTGGCGTGATTAAGAGCTATAGCTGCTAACCAAAAGGTCAGCAGTTGAAATCCACCAGGCACTTCTTGGAAACTCTATGGGACAGTTCTAGTTTGTCTTATAGGATCGATATGAGTCGGAATCGATTCTCAACGGCAACAGGTTTAATGGGTTTAAGTCACTATAGCTTTGATTTGTTTATTTCAAAGAGGGACAAAGTGATGGAGGCACTCAATACATTGGTCTTTCCTTTGGCATTTAACTATTCTGCCTTATATTGTTATTTAGTAGCTTTATTGGTATACTGTGGTGGTTTGGGCTAGGTAGAACTACAGGTCTAGAATTCCCTTCCCTGTATGTTTCTGGCTTTGTCTTTGTACACGTGGAAGGTCAATACTTCTGTAGCTTACACATGTAAGTACCAGATTTTCAAGTACCCTCGCTTCATTGTGGTAAGAACGAACATGAGTTTCAGCGCATCCTCACAGGTTCCAGCTAGTACTAGTGGGTTCTGTTTTGTCCTTGCTCTTCCCCATTGGACTTCCCTGTGTCCTTTCCAACTGCCTGCCCTGAGGATATCAGACATAAATACTTAGAGACTGCTTGACCTTACCCAGAACCTTATAAGGCCATTTAACCGCTCCCACAACTGTCTAAGGTCAAATTTCTTACAAATCCCTATGTGTCATGTCCAAGTATATGTGTGTGTTTGTGTGTGTGTGTGTGTGTGATACACATACACCTCCCAGTGGTTTTGCTTCTCTGATTGAAACCTGACAGATGTAACATCCAAGGTGCTGCTCTTTCTTTCTGCTCATTTCTCTACTTTGGAGGGTATTTCTACTCTCCAGGCTTTCATTCTCATCTTTTTGGCTGAGTCTAAAACCTCCATTTTAAGTTTCAGTCTTGTATCTGCATACCAGGCCTGTTCTCCGAATACCTCCCTGTCATCCCAATTTGGCTGAAGTACCGTTACTTCAAAAGAAACATGTTTAAAGCTTAACTTACTAAAGACCTTGCCAGTCTCTACCATTTTTTCTCGCATTTTCCAAACTAAAGAAAGACAGGCACCTTTGGCTGTTTTCTCTCAGTTATCCTGTCTGTAATTATTATCAGACAGTTCCTCTAAGCTCTAGGGCTCAGTAGGGGCCAGGGAAGAAGTTCAGTGGGTGGAACTTATGGCCACTTCTCATAAAAAGAGGCCTGTTTTTACGAAATTAAACAAACTATTTATTTTAGAGTCCTGCCATTACATTTTGAGTTATCATGCAAAACTCCTTCCTCTTTGCTTACCATATACACATTAGCCTCTGCCGTCCTCATTGCTATCATCTATGGGGCTCCTGGTCACTCTTCTGCATGCAGCGGGAACACTGGTAAGAAACCCGATCTTGCTTCTACCCCAGCCATTGTGATTTTCATGGTCTCAAAACTCCCTTGGAAAAAAAATCAATAACCCCCTCCTCATTGATTTTTTTTTTTCATTGATGAACTCTCTGGATTTTTTAGTGCTCTTCCTACTTGACTCCTTCTGATATTTAATTTCTGTGTTCTAAACTTGCCGTCTTGAAATGTTCTTCTCCCTTGGCTTTTGAAGCCCTATTCTGTCCTGTTCTCCTATATAGAGAAGAAATAGAAAATGTCTGATTATGAGATAAAGTGTTGACTTGTTTCGTCGTTCCGTGTGTGTATGTGTGTTCAACCCTGATGTTCTCACTGTATGCACTCTCCTTACGATTCTTGAATAATCTCATTTACTTCCATCTCATTACCAAAGTGGCAGTAATTGCCTATGAGCTTGATGACTCTCTTATCTGCATCTCCAGCCTTCATTTATTTTCTGAACTCCAGGCCCATAAATGCATCCCCACTGGCATCTCCACCTGAACGTTCCCCAGGCCCCACAATCTCAAGTCACCCTAAACTGAGCTCATCCTTCTAGGAAGCAGAAGGCTAGGTGCAGCTTATCCAACCAGCTCAGCTTTCTCTTGTTATTCATGATTGCACTCATTTCTTCTTTTAGGGCTTTTTTCACTGCAGCACCCCTGAGTGGGTTTGAACCGGCAACTTATAGGTTAGTACTCAAGCACAAACCGTTTGTAACACCCAGGGACCTTCTCAATTCTTTACATGTTGTTATGTGAAATCGCTTTCACATATATCTCACATTTAAATGCTCATAAAGAGCATCTAAATGTGTGGATCATAACAAATTATGGATAACACTGTAAAGAATTGCAATTCCAGAACAGTTATTACACTCGTGCAGAATCTGTACACAGATCAAGCGGCAGTTGTTAGAACTGAGCAAGGGACCGCATGGTTTAAAATCAGGAAAGGTGTGCATCAGAGTTGTACCCTTTTACTATACTTATTCTATCTATATGCTGAGCAAAGAACCCAAGAAGATGGACTATATGAAGAAAAACATGGCATCAGGATTGGTGGAAGACTCATTAACAACCTGCCACGCAGTTGACACAAACTTGCTTGCTGAAAGTAAAGAGAATTTGTAACACTTACCGATGAAGATCAAAGACTACAGCTTTCAGTACAGATTACATCTCAACATCAAGAAAACAAAAATTTTCACAACTGGACCTATAAGTAACATCATGATAAACAGAGAAAAGCTGAAGTTGTCAAGGATTTCATTTTACTTGGGTCTACAATCAACACCCATGCAAGCAGCAGTCAAGAGCTCAAACAATGTATTGCATTGAGGAAATCTCCTGCAAAAGACCTCTTTAAAGTGCTAAAAGCAAAGATGTCACCATGAGGACTAAGGTGCACCTGACCCAAGCCGTGATATTTTCAATTGCCTCATATGCATGTGAAAGCTGAACAATGAATAAGGAAGACCAAAGAACAGATGCCTTTGAATTATGATGTTGATAAAGAATTCTGAATATATACAATGGACTTCCAGAAGAATGAACAAGTCTGTTTTGGAAGAAGTACAGCCAGAGTGCTCCTTAGAAGCAAGGATGGCAAGACTTCGTATCACGTACTTTGGACATGTTATCAGGAGGGACTAGTCCCTGGAGAAGGACATCATGCTTGGTAAGGTACATAGACAGTGAAAAAGAAATGGATTGACATAGTGGCTACAATAATGGGTTCAAACATAGCAATGACTGTGATGATGGCGCAGGACCCAGCAGTGTTTCGTTCTGTTGTACATACATTTGCTTTGGGTTAGAGCCGACTCGACAGCACCCAACAACAGCAATGAAGAGCATTTAAATGTTGTTCAATTATTTTTTTAAGCAGGGATCACGGTCTTTGCTCTTTCTATATACTTGCAATACGTGACACTTGGTTGAATACAGAGTAAACACACAGAAAACATTCTGTTCAATTGAATTATTCCGAAGTTTTAGGGTCTCTACAAAAGGAGGAACATGCCAGGAAATCAGAACCACATCTGCTGCCTACATTCAAAGACAACAGACATAATTCATCTTCTTTGAGCACTAGTTGTAGGAAAAAAAAAATTTAAAGATAAGAATATATAAGAAAAAGAAATGTTCTAAACCAGACTCTGAAATTTGACCTAAGGTTATATCTTATGAAAATTTTCCACATTTATGATTCTGTATGATTTAATAACCTATCTCCCTTCATCTCCAATTCTCTGACTGAACTAATATGTATGAAAATAGAGGGTAAGAAAACGATTTATCAGATGATAGTAGTTTTAGGAAAGATAGCTCTTGCTTGACTCTGAACACCAGTCTAGAAACTGAGATGGGGAGACTTCTTAGGGAGAGGGTGCATGCGTGCCCCTTCCAGCCCCTATCTCTGCCTCCCATGTTTAAGTCCCCTACAAAAACCAAACCAAACCTGTTGCATCAATTCCAACTCTGCAGGACAGAGCAGAACTGCCCCACAGGATTTCCAAGGAGCACCTAGTAGATTTGAACTGCTGACCTTTTGGTTAGCAGCCGTAGCACTTAACCACTATGCCACTAGGGTTTCCAGTCCCTTACAAAGGCAGTCATTAACTTTCCTCCCGACGGCTGAGGGGAGGAGGGTCCTCTCCACTTTCTCATTCCAAGCTCTCCCAGACATAGTGTCTGCCATATACTAACCTTTCTCTGACTGGAGATGATACCAACGTTGTTTATTCCCCGTTTATGCTCCAAAAGGATAAAATGGATGACTCATAAGGTAGCACACCTATACATCCATATTTATTCCAGAATACTTGAAATCTTTGATTTACGGACACTAAGCTAGAAGAGCTAGTGAAGTCATAATGGACAAAACCATGGTGGGAGAGGACTGTGAAAATATTCTCTTGATAAAGAGGATATTTAACCCATTGAATTATGTATTTCTCACTCCTCTTTTTGTAGGTCCAGAGTATACTGAAAGGGCTGCTTTCCCTTCAAGCTTAGCTGGCCCTAGACCCAAACAGGCCAGGTTTGTCCTTGCTGGCTCCAGTTCCTCTTTCTGCCTTCTCTTCCCCACTCAGTGGTACCTTTTATATTTCCACCTCAGGCCCCTCCCACATAAATTACTTACAAAGATTCTGATATCTGTTATTTACATATTTCAGTGTGAAATTATTTCTGAAACTTCTACGAGAAAATAGACAATTTTTTTTTTCTTTTACTCTGCCAAAGAAATTTTTCCACTATTAGCTAGCAGGTATGTATGTGGAAGGATGATATCTCTTTGAGAGAAGAAAGTAGTTTCCCAAAATGACATCAAAAGGCAGACCCGGTGTTATAGCCTGCCACTTCTTCTCATGGAAATGAGGAAAATCACGATAAGAAGAAAACAATTTGGAATGATTTTCATTACTCACTGACTTTAACTGACTTTAGTCATTCAAATCCTATGTTGGCCTCTACTCTAATTAAACAGTTGGAAAAAGAAAGACTGTTAATTGTTAAGCATCCATTGTGGGCACAGAATAAGATATTCTACTCAAAAGATACAGAAATAATCCCACTTCAAGGTTAAAAAAAAAATTACCTGCACGAATAGTAAAAAAATCTGCTTCAGAACAATAAAGTGGTTTTTATGAAAATCAGCCAGCCTTGCTCTTGTAACTGCATTATTCTATAGGAGCTAATCATCTCCTATCAATTCCTTGAACCACACACTAGAGAAAGCACCGTAAGCATGAAGGGAGGAAGAATAATTAGAGTGATTTTCAACAGAAGTTGGACAGGTAACGTTTCTAATCATCATTCTTTGAGAGCAAATGCCATGTATCCTGGTTTCTTCCCCCACTTAAGAGCAATGAAATAGCCTATCAGGTTCGACAAGATTTAAATCACCATATATGGTGGCGTAGTGATTAAGTGCTATGGCTGCTACCCAAAGAGTCGCCAGTTTGAATCCTGCAGGCGCTCCTTGGAAACTCTATGGGGCAGTTCTACTCTGTCCTATAGGGTCGCTATGAGTTGGAATCGACTCGACAGCAGTGGGTTTTTTGGTTTATATAAGTAATGAGGACTTTTCACAGAAGACCCAGAAAATATGAATTTATGAGTGAAGAAAGTAATTTCCTTTTTTTTTTTTTTTAAGGCCTTAGCAGTCAAAGCAGGCCTCTGCCTCTGCAAAAAAACCAGCAAGTCCTGCCTTAGAGCCATCATCCTGGTTCATATCTGACTTGAACCTGAGCCTTCCTTCTTCCTTCCTTTTCCACTCACATCCCAGGCTACCTTGGGCACTAGAAGTTCCACCTAGAACCTACATTCCTGGTGAAGACATGGTGCTTGTAGGCACAATGGGTGCAAGTTGGCACACAGTCACCTAGGTCTACTTCCCTGACAATTACTCAGGTGTACACTGACCTTCAGCTCCATGAGATGCCACCTGCACTCTCCTGCGATTTCAGTGAACCAAAGAACCTGGGCACCTCCCTCTGAAACCATAAGGCTTTAGTGTTTAGGCATTTAAAGACTGATGTGAGTAATGCAACTTATTTGCCGTTCTCTAAGTGATTTAAAATCTAGCACATAATGGGCTGCTTAGTAAGTGTTTGCCAAACTACCAATCTAATCAATGAATGGTCTAGTGTTCCTTCGTCACGGTATACTGTCTCGCTGAAAACATTCAGATCTTGAGTGGGCCAAATTCTGTCCATAGAAATGAACTCTCTAGGGTCACTACAAAAATATTACTTATACACTCTAGAAGACTGACTAGTTAGTAGTTGCTACTGAGTTTCTCCCACCATCCGTCAGTTTGTCATACTGTGATGGCTTATGTGTTGCTAGGATGCTAGAAGTTATGTCACCAGTCCTTCAAATACCAGCAGGGTCCTCAATGGTGGGCAGGTTTCAGTGGAGCTTTCAAACTAAGATAGACTAGGAAGAAAGGTCTTGCGATCTACTTCTGAAAATTAGCCAAAGAAGACGTTATGGGTTACATGTCGTTAGGACACGTCATTGAGGGGATCAGTCACTGGAGGAAGACATCATGTTTGTGAAGTAGAGGGCCAGTGATGGATTTGGAGATCCTCAGTGAGATGGATGGGCAAAATAGTTGTAATGATGGACTTGAGTATGCTATCGTGAGGATGACACAGAACTGGGCAACATTTCATTCTGTTGTGCATAAGGTTTCTATGAGCTGGAGTCGAGAGTAGTTATCTATCTATCATTTATCTATCTGACTATCTCTGGGTTTCTTTAAAATAAAGTTTGAAATGAAAAATGCCTCTCCACTGTGTACATACAATGAAAAGCATTAATAAATCCTTTACTTGTACTGACACTTTCCTGACATGCTACTGTAAGAGACCCTGCCACCTTCCCCATCATCTTAAGGAGAGGAACAACAGACGGTGGCCATCAGCTTTCCTGACTGTAAGGACCCTCTGAGTTTACACTTTGACCTGGTCTCTTCTTTCCCCAGGATGCACACGTTATCTTCAGGACTCTTACATCATGTGGAATAACAAAATTATGGTATCTAGTTCCAAGGTTAATAACTGGAAATCTATGTGATTTGCTTCCAAAGCTGCCAGGTATGGGGGCTGTTGACAAATCTGAAGCGTCCCTACATTTATCATTGCCCCGAGTAGGAATTATGCTATCCCGAAGCTGGACTTAAAATGAGAAACTTTAGAACACCCATCTAGACTCACCTATGGCAGAGACATAAAGTATCCTTTCTGATACAGATACTCAAGGGTAACTAGATTTCAATTTTGTAAATTGTCCACCCATGAAAATTTGAGATATATAGCAAGTTTGTCTTATTTAGCACTGGCAGGATGTTGGAAAACTGAATCTACTGTTTGAGCTTTATCCATCATCAAGGAAATAAAATCAGAGTTCTGCTACTCATCTATTTAAGGCTATTACAAGATCTTTCTGTTGGAACAGAAATAAGTTCAGTGATGACGGTTTTAGGAACCAAAAAGAGTAAAGTGCTCATGTTATCCTGTTAGGTGTCTTTAGAAGGAAGGACACTTAAATAAGGAAGAGAACAGACAGCTACATCTCTGGAGAGTATAATAGCACCAGAGGCTGCGGGTAGGACTTTGAACTAATTGTGTCTCAGGGCTGGAAATATCACCGACATTTCTGAAAGCTACTTTTATAGATTTTCATTTGTCTTCGACTACTCAGCATGAAATGGGCTGAGATTTTTCTGTGACCCTAAAAGTTATAGGAAAAAAAAAAATCATGTGTCCAATTTGCTGTTAAGGACCACTGTGGATGACAGGTATGTATGACTATAATGATGCTTATAAAAACATGTTTTGACTGAGGTTCAGGTTCCGGTTGCATCTGACTATTCTTAACGTAATATAGAATGACCTAGGGAATATTAACTCAAAGAAGAAAAAACAAAATCTTCAAAATGTTTATCATTTAACTTAAGTAACAGCAATTAACACTTAAAGAGGTGTCACTCACATACTTAGAGATCTTTTTTTGCGTGTTTGTTTTTGAGAAAAATCCCTCCAATTCTGGATGATATAGCATTTATCAAATGCTTTTTTTTTTTTGGCTCAAAATTAGATTTTATCAGTTTATGTTGAGATTAGCCAGAATCTGAATATACTTTATATATCTGAGAAATAACATAGATTCCTGAGTAGAAAGGACATGTGACTTTTTAATGGTAAAAATTCTAATACAAATGGTAAATAAAAATGAGCTCCATATAGTCATAATGATAAAGAAATTTTATCCAGGGATTCTCAAAGAACACTGGGAGGATGATTTTAGGAAATTCAACCAGGAACACAGTTCGATTTATTTTGAACAATTATAATCTAATACTGGGCTAATTGCAGTCAATTAACCAAATGCAGCCAATATTAAAGAGCCAGATAAAGTGGGAAGCATGAATACAGTATCAGGGGTATAAAGACCACAGGTGACTGGAAGCATTCAGAGTGTTCTTTCGGTTATTGTAAAATTGAACACCAAGTTTGAAACTTGCATCAAGTGAGGACTAGAAGCAGGTAGAAGGCATACAACCACAAGAAACTCAGAATGAGTACAGTCTTTGGAGTCCTGCCCTAGATCACTCTTAAATCTACTGCCTATTTAAGGTCAGTTAGGGTTCTAAACTCTGAGCAAGCCTGAATATGTTTGTGATAGCCCAGTGGCCTCAACTTTGGGCAAGTATCCTGAAAAGGATTCTGGGCAACCTCATGATCTCGAAGCAGAAGTACTAAGGGTTATCTCAACATACCTACCCATTCCTCAAGGCTCATTTCAAATGTAATGTTATTAATATCAAAAAATAATTAAAGTTTATTAAGAAATAACCTCATGCCAAATACTGTCTGAACCGTGTTTTTTGTTTTTGTTGTTTTTAAACTCAATCCTCACCACAGTCTGTTTTAGTATTTTTATAATCTACTTTATAATTTTTGTAATCTATATAATTTTTATAATTCCACATTTTATAGATGTGGAAACTGAGCTGCTGAGAGGTCTTTAAGTAAAGAGATCAAGGTCACACAGTTAGGAAATGGTAGCCAAGACAGAACCCAGACAATCTCGTTCCCAAGCCACTTTACTGCATTCGCTCAGCATGTACTTTTCCTGACTGCCCCCAACAACACGTAATCGTTTCTTCTTCTGATTTTCAGAAGTATTTTGTACATCATATTCTATGTTGACTTTATCTATAATGACTTGACTATATTTTGCACTTCCTCACCTGCATTGCAAAATTCTTGAGAGGCAGAATTATCTTGTTATCTCTTTCTGTTTCCCTCAAGGCCCAATTTAATGCACCATACATGGTACGTACCCAATAGACTTTTGTTGGGGGTTGAACTAATTGCACCATCTTTCATCCCCATCCCATCCACAGTATGGAAATCCCTTCCAAAATGGACCCACTCAATCCTTTCCTCTACTCCAAAGAAATGATAGAGAGCTGGACTCAGTAACACAACTAAGGATATGCTTCCATTCCTTCCTTATTTCCCTCCCTACCTCCCCCACAAAACCTAACTATGTGAAACTAGATCCATCATTTATTCAATTACCTGGCATTCCATGTTCCATGCTAACTTTTAAGAGATTAGACAGATGTTGGCCAAACACAATATTCTACTAAAGTTGGTTGGATTAAAAGTGAATGGCAGCTAAAGATGGTTTCCAAATTGACATATTCTAGTTTGTAATGAACTTCACTAAAATGTGTGAGAAGGGGTTACAGTAACATCCACAAGATATCGGATGAATGAACATTCAACAGCCTGGGTCTGCTTTAGAATCTTCATGATTGTTTCTTATCTACCCATTTGTCTGAGAAGATATCAGAGTTTGTACTCTTCATTCACAGATGGAATAAAGTTCAAATAAGCTCTTTTCTCCACTTTCTTCCTGTACAGCCAACTTCCCTCCTTTTGCCCCAAGTCATAGCCGTTTGAAAAGTCCGCTTGCCTTTTGTTTAAGGGCAGAACAAACAGTCCTCCAGCAGACTTTTCCTCACATAAGACCTAAACTAGTAAAGGGCTTAGTTAGCTCTGGGCCACACAGCAGTGGAGAGGTAACCACTAAAGAAGACATATTTTGTGGTCAACTTCTGATAGCTGGAAAAATTACAAAAAAAAAAAAAAAGTTAAAGAAGCTAAACCTTGAAGCCATAAAATTAGAAAATGTTAGAATTGATAGGGACCTTGACTACCCTCTAATCCAACTCCTTCATGTTTCAGATGAGGAAACTGAAGCTCAAAGGTAGGGCATAATTTGTTCAAAGCAACACAGAGAAGGAAAGGACTACTGGTACATACAACGATGTGAATAAATCTCAAAAACATGAGTGAAATAAGCCAGATAGAAAAGAGAACATGCTGTATTAGTCCATTAAGTTCTAAAACAGGCAAAACTATGCTATGGTGATAGAAATTAGAAAGTAGCTAGCTGGGGTCGAGAGAATTGACTGCAAAGGGGTCCAGGAGAACTTTTGGTGTGTATGAAAATGTTCTCTATCTTGATTGGGCTGGTGGTTACACGGTATATACACATGTCAAACCCCATCAAACTGTACAACTGAAACTTGTGCATTTTGTTACATGTAAATTTTTGTATCTCAATAGATGGATTTAAAAATAATTTTTAAAGTTTCTGAAAGCCACATAGGGTATGAGAGGCACCGCTGACAATGAGAGTCAGGCCGTCTGCCTCTCAAGATAAGCCTGTCTGGTTACACCATCCTCCTTCAAGTTCTTTTCTTTCTTGATGCAGATGCATTTATTGGAACCCTGTCAGGTAATGGCCTTGTACCCTTAGTGATTGGCACTGGATGACTCTTTGAAGCAGCTTCCCAAAGAACAGAAGAGATATTCAATAGTGGCCACAATTAAATCTGAGCCATTAAATTATCAGCTCAGAATCACTTTGGAGACAGCCATGACTCATACAAACTTCAAGCAAGACAAAATAATGATTACAAGCCCCCAGGAAGGAGAATGGGGGAAAGAAATGAGTGAGCTAAAGAATATTAGATGTCATTGGTAATTCTAGAAGTAATAAGAAAGAATGAAAGTGTTTCCCATTTAGTCCTTTCCAAGCCTACAAAAGGCCTAATCTATTCACATACTATAATTATAATGTATCCCTAGGTATGGTATATATATAAAAATGCATGCAAGTGAGACTAAGAAAAAACAGAGCTGCTAAAATTGCCTGTGCATTACTGCTATATATATATAGATGCATAGTTTTTTCTAGCATCTCTGGAATTCTTCTCTCTCCAGGCTACTAACTCTTCCGCTTGAGAAGCTGAACTCTGTTTTGGCCAAGGCCTTCCTTACTTGGAGAACCGAGGGCACTTGACAGTGGCAGACTTGGATGTTCTGTTTATTAAACACAGGGCTAGACAGGGAATGCCTCTTGACCCACTAGCCCTACCCCAGGCTCATCCCTGTTGCTATAGCAGGGCCCCTATTGACTGGTCCCTAAACTCTCCCTTTGTTAGAAAGCCTTGGTAAACACTAGTTCCTCTGAGAACAGCCTTCCTGACAGCCAGAATCATAAAATGGGATAAGCATGGAACTAGCTTTGCGTTCCTGATTTCACTCTTCATTCTTCCGAGCCTATCCAAGAAGCCTACAAAGGATTGATTATCATCCAGGGAGAAAGAAAGGAATTTACTCTATGGGGAAGGGCAACTCTATTTTTAAAATGTTCTTATGCCCTGTTCAGAAACCCTGGTGGTATAATGGTTAAGAGTTCGGCTGCTAAGTAAAAGGTCGGCAGTTCAAATCCACCAGGTGCTCCTCGGAAACCCTATGGGGCAGTTCTGCTCTGTCCTGTAAGGTCGCTATGAGTCGGAACTGACTTGACGGTAATAGGTTTGATTTTTAGTTTTATGCCCTGTTCACCTTAGAATATTACTATTGATATTTTATACTTATCAGAAAATAATTTTTTTTTTTCATGGAAAGAAACCCAAAAACCAAGGCACAATTTCAAAGTTTCAAGCCACTTAGTATTGGCACTCTCAGTGAGTGCCAGTAAAGACACTGAAAATTCCACAAAAAAAAAAAAAAAAAGTTTTTTGTTTGGTTTTTTTTTTAGCATTTGAAGACGTCCACGCATTGATTTGTTGTTTGTTTGTTGTTTCCAAAGAAAATATTTTCTGGGGCTTTTAAGTGGCTTTTATTTATTGTTAAATACTAGGAAGCTCTTGATGGCTGGCATACCTTGCAAAACCATTTACTATTGTACACCCCTCAGATAGCTCCCTACCATCCTGAGTGCTGGAACTGAATTCCAAGGCATTTGAAAGCACATTTATTCAAGGCCTGAACATCAGGCTGCACATCCACTTACACACTTCACAAATAAATGGACATAAATGTAAAATGAATAATACAAGACCTTCCTCTGGAGGACTCCCAGTTGAGAAAAACATCCACAACAACAAAAAAAAGGCAGCAGCATCATTTAAAGCTTCTCAAAGGAACAGGCAAATTTAAATTACTAATTTTTGGTCGGTCAGATTTACTCTCTTAGACACTTGTGTCTCATTTTCAACCACCTGAAATATCAGAGTAAGTAATGACAACTTTTATAAGCTTTAGTTCTAGGTAATATAATGTGCTGAGGCCTGGAGAGTTCCCTCAGCTCAAATTTCAGTACATTAAGGAGAAATTGTTCATTAATCTATGGTATAGATTCATGTGCCTCTAAATTTCATTTTAATCATTTGCACTAACTGACAGATTAAATTCCCTGGAAACTCTGAAAAATCTGCTAATGGACAATTGCTTTATATATCAGTGCAAGTATTTGCATTCCTAAACCTTTACTCTGGCTAGACACTTTATGTTTCTCTTGCTATTAACAATGGGGAGAAATTTGAGTGCCATTATGCTGTTTATGACATTTGCAAAAAAAAAAAAGAAAGCCAATATCTGTGTTATTACTAGCAGAAAGTAATATAATAATATTAAAAAGTTATTATTATTAAACTAATAGTATTGATGGTAGATAGTCTTACTTCTGGTCTTGGCTCTGCCAATCAATCATTTTTGGGGCCTTGGACAAGTCTCTTAACTCATCTAAGACTCAATTTTCTAACTTATAGAGTGAAGCTGCAAATATCTGGTATGCTGTGAGTATTATATATGATAACAGTTCTAAAATATTTGAATTTATTGCTATATGCAAGTTTTACTCTGGTTATCAATGATGATGTTATCACCATCATCACCATCTTCTTTTATTTATCATCATCATCATCATCATCATCACTGTCATCATTGGTGTATTGATGCAAGTTACTTAAGAAATAGTAAGTAGTTACCTATGAAAATATAATTGCAGGGATACTTGTGGAACAAGGCAAACAGGTTTCACACCAAGTGTCAGCTCCAATACATTGGTAAAGGCTATCTAGGGACAAGTTTTGAGAAGAATTTTAAAACTAAATTCAAGGTTTGTAGGAAAGAGTGCCAGGATCACGAGCGATCCTGAAATCATGAACGAGACAAATAAATACACACTGAGGACATAATGGATTTTAAGGAAGTATTAATAGAGATAAAGAAGGATAATTCATAATAACTGGCAATAAAAGAGCCAATTAAATATGAACATATATACATAAATATTTAAAGCTGTATTTGAGATATTTTTAGGATTTTTTGATGTATTCCTATTTATTCCTATCTGTGAATAGTGCTCTATTAAAGAAATCAAATACTTAATATTATTAACATCTTCTCACATGTAAATCCCCATGCCTACATAGCTTCACTAGTGAATTCTTCTAAAAATTTATGTAAGAAAGAACACTAACTTATCACAAAATGTTTCAGGGACTAAACTTTTACAACTTGTTTAATGAGGCCAGCATAAATTTGATACCAGGCTTGACACAGACATTACAAAAAAGAAAAATATAGAATAAGCTGTCTCATAAGCAAAAACACACAAATATTTTAACAAAATATTTTTGTGTTTTTGTTTAAGAGAGATTTTAACAAAACATTTTCAAATTGATTCTAGCTAAATGGAGCTTATTCCAGCAATGGAAAATTGGTTTAATATTTGAGAATCACTTGATGCAATTTAATACATTACAAAGTAAATAATCATTTGATCATGTAAATAGATACAGTGGAAGCATCTGATAAATTTCAACAACCATTCATAATGTAAATCTTAGAAAACTACGAATAGAATGTAAATTTCTTAACTGATTTCTTTTAAGCTATCTGGGAAACTTCTGAAATCGAGAATGAGACAAGAGTGTCTGGTATCACTAACTTTATTCATCATTGTGCCAGTGATTTGAGACAATGAAATAAGGTAAGAAATGAAATCTATAAGAAGAAAGAAAACAGTGACTATTTGCAGATGGCACTAGTTTTACATAGAAAATCCCCAAAGTACCTGAAGATAAGGCTCGAATTAATTAGTGAATTAACCAAAGCCATTGGTTACAAGGTTCCTACGCTTATATAACAATAAAAAATATTTTTCAAAATAAAGGGTTAAAATGATCTTATTTACAGTAGTACTCGAAAACAAGTATCGAGGCATTTGTCTAAATAAATATGCATGATATCTCTACCAAAAAAAATCTACAAAACGTCACTGAAAAGATTAAAGAAGACCAATATAAACACTGGGATACACCACAATCATGATTCAGAAAATTCAAGATTGTAAAAATCCACTGTGATGATTTTTTCAACTATTGATGCTGGATCAATTGAATATTTGTATGTAAAAAAATTAACCTTGACCTCTCCTTCACGTTAAAATTAACACCAGATGAATCAAAGACGTATATTTGAAAAGAAAAACAACATAATTTCTAGACGATAGCATAGGAGATTTTTCTTAATAACTTTGGGATAGGCAGAGGATTATTAAATATCAGACAAGATCCTTAACCTTAAAGGAACAGATTGATAAATTGGAGTTCATTAAAAATTACGAATGTCTACTGTAGTTTTACACAAATAACGTGTGCCTTCTACTTTGTTTGCCAATGCACCCTCCTTCTGTGAGATATTTTCGTAAGCACCACTATGCCAATTTTTTCTATGAGTCAGGATCAATTCAATAGTGACGGCTTTGACTTTGGTTTTTTGGTTGCTGTAAAAAAATTAACATACCCCACCCACTGCCAACCAGTTGATTCTGACTCATAGCAACCCTATAGGACAGAGCAGAACTGCCCCATAGGGTTTCCAAGAAGCGCCTGGCGGATTTGAACTGCCAACCCTTTGGTTAGCAGCCATAGCACTTAACCACAACACCACCAGGGTTTCCATAGTGCACTTAAAAAAATACCTCACAGGGGGAGGGCATGGTTGGCAAACAAATATAGCAGGCAAAGGTTATTTGCATAGAAATACTGTATATCTAGAAGAAGCCCTGGTAGCACAGTGGTTAAGATCTCAGCTGCTAACTGGAAGGTCAGCAGTTCAAACCCACCAGCTGCTCCACAGGAGAAAGATGTGGCAGTCTGCTTTGATAAAGATTACAGCCTTGGAAACCCTATGGGACAGTTCTACTTTGTCTTATAGCGTCACTATGAGTTGGAATCTACTTGAAGGCAATTTTTTTTTTTTTAGTGTATCGATAAAACTAGATCTCTATATTCAGAATATCAAAGAACTCATATTCTGAATATATAAAGAACTCTTACAATTCAAGAATGCCTACAGCTCACTTAGAAAACAGACAACCTGATTTTCTAAATGGACAAAAGACTTGACCAAGCACTTTATATACACACACATGTGTACACATATTCAAATACTATAAAAGCAGATGAAGCAGACATTTGGGAGAAGGCTATTTTAATTGTCTTGTTCACATTTTCCTCATTTAACTCTTCAGAAGGAGAGTATCCTTATGCTTTTGAGGTAGAAATGAACAGTGTAGATGATCCCTTCTGAAGTCACATGCGTTGTTTAGACATGTAAAGATTTATCAGAATGATCTCTATTGGCACACCTCTTTTCCAAGCCTTGGTTTGTGGTAACATACAGAAATGGAGTAAGTAGAATTATCCATCAGACACTGCTGGATTCAGCCCTGGCTCTAACATTTGTTGTTAAGGTGATTGTAGATAAGTTATTTAACCTTTCTGAGCCTTATTTTTCTCATGTAAAATAATGGGGCAATACTGTTTAATCTGAAAAATAGTTAAGGGGATTAAATGAGAAAACAGATGCAAAAATGCCTAGCACAGATTCTGAAACATCATGTTTTATGTGTACAGATAGAGAGGTACTTTCTGGAAGCTAGAGATACTATCTTTGTTAGTCTTTAATATGACTCATGTCACTGGAAGTCACTGTTGTCTACCTTTGTCAATTTATTAAGAGTAAAAAATACAAGTTCCCATAGGATTGTGATTTACTATTGGAGCTACTTGTAATGTGTCTGTCTGCACATCTGACACAGGTTACTTAGAATGTATAGGACACATCTTAAAACTTCCTAGTTAAGCTTCGAAGGCCAGAGTAGCAGGGACGGGGGTCTGGGGACCACGGTTTCAGGGGACATCTTGGTCAACTGGCATAACAAAATGTATTAAGAAAATGTTTTGCACCCTATTTTGGTGAGTGGTGTCTAGGGTTTATCAAGCGGCCATCTAAGATGCATCAATTGGTCTAAACGCACCTGGAGTAAAATAGAATGAAGAACACCAAAGACACAAGGTAAATATGAGCTCAAGAGACAGAAAGGGCTACATAAACCAGAGACTACATCAGCCTGAGACTGGAAGAACTAGATGGTGCCTGGCTACCACTGATGACTGCCCTGATGGGGAACACAACAAAGAATCCCTGATGGAGCAGGAGAACACTGGGATGCAGACCTCAAATTCTCGTAAAAAGACCAGGCTTAATGGTCTGACTGAGACTAGAGGAACCCTGGAGGTCATGGTCCCCAGACCCTCTGTTAGTCCAAGACTGGAACCACTTCTGAAGCTAACTCTTCAGACAGGGATTGGATTGGACTATAAGATAGAAAATTGTACTGGTGAGGAGTGAGTTTCTTGGCTCTAGTAGACACACGAGACTATGTAGGTAGCTCCTGTCTGGAGGGGAGATGAAAAGGAACAGGGGAACAGGAGCTGGTTGAATGGACACGGGGAATACAGGGTAGAGAGGAGGAATGTGCTGTCTCATTGGGGGGAGAGCAGCTAGGGGTACATAGCAAGGTGTGTATAAGTTTTTACATGAGAGACTGACTTGATTTGTAAGCTTTTGCTTAAAGCACAATAAATTTTAAAAATTAAATTAAAAAAACAAAATACTAGTTAAGATGATGAAAAGAGTCTATTGGGGGAAAGGAATGTACAATAATACAAACTTTCTAGATATTCCATAATAAATAAGGGAAAATATGTTTGAAGACTTATCTTGAGAAAAGTCCCTGGAATGGATCAGAGTAAAGCAAGCAATGAAAGTGGCTCTAACTCATGAGACAATACAATACAAAGGAAAACCCTGTGTCACTAACTAACCCCAGGCTTAATTACTCTCACCTGAGTAAGTTGCCTCTGTGATCTACATCTTTACAATATTTTTGCAAAGGAAATTCCTTGCCTGGAATGCTGCTGCCTCATATCCCTACCTGGGAAATCAAAGTCATCTTTTGAAATTGCACATTCACTTAGTCAAAAATGTTTGTCATTGTTGTTAAGTGCCATCGAGTCAGTTCGAACTCATAGCGACCCTATGCACAACAGAACAAAACACTGCCCGGTCTTGAGCCATCCTTACAATCCCTGTTACGCTTGAGCTCATTGTTGCAGCCAGTGTGTCAATCCACCTTGTTGAGGGTCTTCCTCTTTTCCGCTGACCCTGTACTCTGCCAAGCATGATGTCCTTCTCTAGGGACTGATCCCTCCTAACAACATGTCCAAAGTATGTAAGGCGCAGTCTCGCCATCCTTGCATCTAAGGAGCATTCTGGCCGCACTTCTTCCAAGACAGATTTGCTCGTTTTTTTGGCAGTCCGTGGTATATTCAATATTCTTCGCCAACACCACAATTCAAAGGCATCAACTCTTCTCCAGCTTTCACATGCATATGATGCGATTGAAAATATGATGGCTTGGGTCAGGCGCACGTTAGTCTTCAGGGTGATATCTTTGCTCTTCAACACTTTGAAGAGGTCCTTTGCAGCAGATTTGCCCAATGCAATGCGTCTTTTGATTTCTTGACTGCTGCTTCCATGGCTGTTGATTGTGGATCCAAGTAAAATAAAATCCTTGACAACTTCAATCTTTTCTCCGTTTATCATGATGTTGCTCATTGGTCCAGTTGTGAGGATTTTTGTTTTCTTTATGTTGAGGTGGTCTTTGATCTTCATTAGTAAGTGCTTCAAGTCCTCTTCACTTTCAGCAAGCAAGGTTGTGTCATCTGCATAACTCAGGTTGTTGAGGAACCTTCCTCCAATCCTGATGCCCTGTTCTTCTTCATATAGTCCAGCTTCTTGGATTATTTGTTCAGCATACAAATTAAATAGGTATGGTGAAAGGATACAACCCTGACGCACACCTTTCCTGACTTTAAACCAATCAGTATCCCCTTGTTCTGTCCGAACAACCACCTCTTGATCTATGTAAAGGTTCCTCATGAGCACAGTTAAGTGTTCTGAAATTCCCATTCTTCGCAGTGTTATCCATAGTTTGTTATGATCCACACAGTCGAATGTCTTTGCATAGTCAATAAAACACAGGTAAACATCCTTGTGGAATTCTCTGCTTTCAGCCAAGATCCATCTGACATGAGCAATGATATCCCTGGTTCCACATCCTCTTCTGAAACCAGCTGGAATTTCTGGCAGTTCCCTATCAATACACTGCTGCAGCTGTTTTTGAATGATCTTCAGCAAAATTTTGCTTGCGTGTGATATTAATGATATTTTTCTATAATTTCCACATTCGGTTGGATCACCTTTCTTGGGAATAGGCATAAACATGGATCTCTTCCAGTCAGTTGGCCATGAAGCTGTCTTCCATATTTCTTGGCATAGATGAGTGAGCACCTCCAGCGATGCATCTGTTTGTTGAAACATCTCAAATGATATTCCATCAATTCCTAGAGCTTTGTTTTTCGCCAGTGCCTTCAGAGCAGCTTGGACTTCTTCCTTCAATACCATCGGTTCCTGATCATATGCCACCTCTTGAAATGGTTCAATATCGACTAATTCTTTTTGGTATAATGACTCCGTGTATTCCTTCCATCTTCTTTTGATGCTTCCTGCGTCATTTAATATTCTCCCCATGGAATCCTTCACTATTGCAGCTTGAGGCTTGAATTTTTTCTTCAATTCTTTCAGCTTGAGAAACATGTTCTTCCCTTTTGGTTTTCCATCTTCAGCTCTTTGCACATGTCATTATAATACTCTGTCTTCTCGAGACGCCCTTTGAAATCTTCCGTTCAGTTCTTTTACATCATCAATTCTTCCTTTTGCTTTAGCTGCTCAACACTCAAGAGCAAGTTTCAGAGTCTCCTCTGACATCCATCTTGGTCTTTTCTTTCTTTCCTCTCTTTTCAGTGACCTCTTGCTTTCTTCATGGATGATGTCCTTGATGTCATTCCACAACTCGTCTGATCTTCAGTCTCTGGTGTTCAATGCGTCAAATCTATTCTTCAGATGGTCTCTAAATTAAGGTGGGATATACTCAAGGTCATATTTTGGCTCTCATGAACTTGCTCTGATTTTCTTCAGTTTCACCTCGAACTTGCATACGAGCAATTGATGGTCTGTTGCACAGCTGGCCCCTGGCCTTGTTCTGACTGATGATATTGAGTTTTTCCATTGTCTCTTTCCACAGATGTAGTCAATTTGATTTCTGTGTGTTCCATCTGGCAAAGTCCATGTGTATAGTCGCTGTTTATGTTGGTGAAGAAGGTATTCGCAATGAAGAAGTCGTCGGCCCTGCAAAATTCTATCATTCAATCTCCAGCATTGTTTCTGTCACCAACGCCATATTTTCCAACTACTGATCCTTATTCATTTCCAACTTTCTCATTCCAATCACCAGTAATTATCAATGCATCTTGATTGCATGTTCGATCAATTTCAGACCACAGCAGGTGATAAAAATCTTCTATTTCTTCATCTTTGGCCCTAGTGGTTGGTGCGTAAATTTGAATAATAGTCGTATTAACTGGTCTTCCTTGTAGGTATATGGATATTATCCTATCACTGACAGCGTTGTACTTCAGGATGGATCTTGAAACATTCTTTTTGACAATGAAGGCAACACCATTCGTCTTCAAGTTGTCATTCCCAGCATAGTAGACTATATGATTGTCTGATTCAAAATGGCCAATACCAGTTCATTTCAGCTCACTAATGCCTAGGATATCGATGTTTATGCATTCCATTTCATTTTTGATGATTTCCAATTTTCCTAGTTTCATACTTCATACATTCCAGGTTCCAATTATTAATGGATGTGTGCAGCTGTTTCTTCTCATTTTGAGTTGTGCCACATCAGCAAATGAAGGTCCTGAAAGCTTTACTCCATCCATGTCATTAAGGTCGACTCTACTTTGAGGAGGCAGCTCTTCCCCAGTCATTTTTTAAGTGCCTTCCAACCTAGGGGGCTCATCTTCCAGCACTATATCAGACAATGTTCCGCTGCTATTCATAAGGTTTTCACTGGTTAGTCCTTTTCAGAAGTAGACTGCCAGGTCCTTCTTCCTAGTCTGTCTTAGCCTGGAAGCTCAGCTGAAATCTGTCCTCCATGGGTGACCCTGCTGGTATCTGAATACCGGTGGCATAGCTTCCAGAATCACTGCAACACGCAAGCCCCCACAGTATGACAAACTGACAGACACGTGGGAGAAAAATGTTTATGAAGCCTCTAATATATATCAAGTTATATACTAGGCATCAAGGATACAGCAAAACCAGACCATGATCTTATCATTATGATACTCTACTTCTGCACCGGTGTTACTGTGAAGCTTGCCCTGAGCACCTAGTTTAATTGTTCCCACCCCTATACTCAAAATTCTCAGTGCAAACCTTAAGGCATTACAGAGCAATCTATCTGTTTATATTCTGTTTCCTCAGCCAGGCTGGGAATTCCACAAGAGGAAGGACTAGGCCCATCCATCTTTCCTTTCCTGGTGACTAGCTCGGAGTCTGACACATAGTGGGTGCTCAATAAACATTTGTTGAATGAATCACTCATTATTCATGAGGCCTGGATACAGTCAAAACTGTTTTAGCAAAGTTAAATGACTCTCCTAATGAATATTAGAAAAATGAAAACAATTATGCTCAGGAAAATTGTACCTTTTTGACACATTCTCTGTTTTTATTAGTAGTCCTAGCAGTTGTTTTAAAAATGCCCATAAAGATAATAAGAGATGTTTTTAATGAGATGCAGAATATAAATATAGGTGAAATGATGACTAGTTTGCCTTTTTCAAGTGGAAAATCATAAGAATTTGGGGGAAAAATATTATGAGGTTCTATTTAAATGGAAATAGCTATGCATATGACTTAATATATCAGGGGATTTGTTAAGATTCTGTAATAATTGACAATATTCATCCAGAAATGGAAGGTGGTAGAAAATATTCATAGAATCTAACTTCCCAACACCAAATTCTGGTATAGCCTCCAAATAAGTGTAAAATTACTTATTTAAAAACACTTCAAGTCTGAAAGTTTCCTCAAGTTTGTAACAGTGCACTGAGCTGAACTTTAAAAAATGAAAAAACAAAATAAAATAAAACTTCTCAGGACCTGTGCCAACAAAAGGAAAAGAAGTCTGTCTTCAAGTACACTAAGCAGCCCCTGGAGGCCAAAGCAACTGAAATATCAATGGGAACTTTGGAGAAAAGGAGAACTGATCTCCATCTACTTATTTGGAAATAAGTAAAATGTTTAGCCCGTGTTTGTCTTGCTAAAAATTACACGCCAAATGATGGAAGTATGAAAGTACCTACTTGGTCTGGTGTTTAGATCCTTTCAGATGAGCGTGATACTGTTCTATTGAGTTTAGGGAGACGCTGCAGATGGTACATCTGTAATTGCGCCTCAGACCTGTGGACAACAGACAGACCTGGTTAGCTGTATCCAGTCATCAACTACCTGAATATATCCTAGGATCTCCCAAAATCCAAGGACAGAGTATCATAAAGGCCATCTGGTCCACCCCTCCAATAACACTTCACTCCCTCTTTCCAGCGCGTAGCCAACAGATCCTTTGACAGAAATGTGAATATGATACCTTAGAAGCAGCCTGCTCTTTTTCTGAATGGCTTAAATTATTAGGACAAACTTCTTTAAACTGAGCCAAGAAGTTCCTGGGCATAACTCAAACAGAAAGTATTCTATTCCCTCCCCCTCCCCCCACCAAAGCATACAAGCTGAAAGGCACCTATGAGTCGGAATCGACTCAGTGGCAATGGGTTTGGTTTTTTGGTCTTAAGGCATATAGGTAGAGTGGGCTGTCATCTTTGTAATGAAATTTGAGAGACTCCAGAGCAAACCCCTGCCCCAATCCTACTCACCCACCTGTATTTCAGTAAAGTGAATCAGAAATTCAACTTTAAGTATCATTCGTTTGGGCTCTTCTTCCAGCATTATCTTGTAAAGTATAAATACACAAGAGAACGATAATACATTACTCTAATGCACACAAAGTCTTACTTTCCACCAGAGAGTTTAAAAGAAAATGTACTCATTCATTTCTTTATTCATTTAAGTCATTCATTAATAGAATACTAACTTTGGGCCAGGCACTAGGGATTTCAAGATGAATAAGGTGCTCTTTGTTTTCAAGTAAAAACCTTGACTCTTTTGTAATATTGACTCATCTAGAGTCAACCCTGTGTTAGAAAGCAGCTTTAACTAAACAGCTTTCAACATCTTCTAGAGCACAATGGAACATATCTCTTCTGCTAGTCTATTCTATCAGAGTTGAGAGAATAGTAAACTCTAAGTCGTGATCTGAAACTTTGGATCTAGATCCTGGCTCCGATATTTCCTGGTTGTGTGACCTATGGAAAGTCATACAGCTTCTTCCTGACCCCAGTATTCTCATCTACAAGGTGAACCTAAGACAATTCATATCAGCATTGTTGTAAGGACTGAGAAGATATGTTAAAATGCTTAGAAAGTGAGAGCTGTTGTTATTAGTTATATCACAACATTGTGTTTGACTAGTCTAAAAGCCAGTACATTAAACAGCTGTAGCATTTTTTTTTCTAATGAAATACATAGCATTTTCTTTAGAAGAGGCAAAAGTATTCTCTAATTTTCAAAAAAAAAAAAAAAAATTTATTGCATAGTGTTGGGAGAGTCTTGCGACTTGCTCCCTGGGTGACTTGATGAAAATTATGTGACTTCTCTGGACTTCTGTTTACTTACAAGATTGTGAGGAAGACTGAGTGAGATTAAGTGTGCGTGAGAGAGTGCCTGGCATATAACAAGTGATCAATACAAGTTAGCTATTGCTGTGTTTTCCAAGGAATGTTAAAATGGAACACTTTGCATCCCAATGCCCCAGTTTCAGCTGAAGCTCTAGGACACAGATGCTAACTGCACCCACATTACTAAAGTGAGATGTGAGAGCACCAGCTCAGGACATCCAAAGGAAGTGGACAAGAGCAAGTTTTCAGCCCTGAGCTGACCACTCACCACCATATTGGAGAAGAAAGAAACAGGATAGAGAATTTCTTAGAAGACAGTTATATTGTGCTATGAGTTACACTTCTCCTCCAATTCAGATGGGTACAGTTTCTCCCTCACCTCAAACCTACAGGAAAGGAATAAATGGAACTACCTAGAAAGCCTGAGGTGTGCTTTCTTGTGCTTGAGAAACAGAGTACTGAACTCTGACACCATCTACAAGATCCAAAGGGCTAGAGACTGTGGCTGGTTAGCCACTCTGGTGGCAAGATGAATGAGAGGAACCTGATTTGGTGATGTTTTTCTTAAAAACTACCCAAGAGAGCCATCTGGAGGTGGGGGCAATGAGACAGTAGCAGAAAGATGCTAGAAGTGTTCAACTGGATATCTAAGGGCTTAAGGTGGCCCCAGGATATCCAGCACTTACCAAATAATGGCTAGTCTCTGAAAAACAAGCCATGAAAGCACCCCATAAGGAGAAGAGTCAGTTTGCAACTCCTGGCAAGTCAGCTTTGTTTAGTATCCATCAGGTGAACTTTAATCCCTCTTGCCTTCCTAACCTGTTGCACTACACTGCTCAGCCCTGAAGGAACCAGAAACAACTTGTTAAGAGAGAAGGAAAAAAGCAACAGTCCCAAGCAGAGAAGCAGAGAAAAACCTTCCACATCCTCTTTTCCCATGGCAAACAGGCAGCCCCAAGAAGAACTGAGCTGGTGGAGGGAAAAAATTAACTTTTAATAAAGTTTGAAGATATTTAAAACTGATCACTCTATCCTAGATATATTATTAAAATGGGGTGCCTTTTTAATCTAGCAATGACCAAAGAACTCTTTATTACTTAAAAAAAAAAGTGAGTGGAAATTCATGAAACTTGCCCTAGTTTTTACTCAGGGGCAGGACTGAGAGAGTTTGAGTGGGCTGTGGAGGACAAGAATAAAGTTACTTTCTGATTATATCCAATCAATTCTGCTTTCTCAGTGTTACATTGTCATCTAAATTACTCGTATGTCTACAATATGAACAAACAGCAGAATTTTCTGGAGAGTTTCAATCAGAGAAACCTGTTTGAAATATCAGATGGTGGGCTGGGTGAGCCATTGTGAGGACTGACTCTTTTAAACTTTATTTTACTGTTGTAAAAATATAGATAATATAACATTTGCCAGTTCAACATTTTTCACATGTACAATTCAGTGACACCATTTACATCAATCAGGTGTTCGTATTTATTTATTTTTTTTAACGCACAATTGGGCACTAGCTTACCTAACTGGTCAATTTAGGTATGAGAGTCAATTTAGTTATGAGAAAAAAACACTGAAACCAGAGAGCTGGTATCTTCTTGGGAGACAATTTAAGGGACTCACAACTTTCCAGGCACAGGCAGACAGTTCAGAGATGAAAGAGACAACTGTTAGATCTGTATGCCTTCGAGCAATGGTTCTCAAACTTCAGAGTGTGGATGAATGCCTCTAGCAGTCATGCTCAAATACAGACTCCCAGGTACCACTTCTGGAGATTCTGACCCTGTAAGCTTCAGATGGGGCCTAGAAATCTGCAACAAGTTTCAGACCGTGACCTCTACCCCCAACATACACATATGCTTTAAAAACCCTGCCCCCTAGACTCATACTCCTGATGGGGACTTAAACGTGTCAGAAAAACACAGGGTCTCTAAAAAAAAAAAAAATGCTTTTTTTCATAAAGAACAACTGTGCGTACATCGCCTTTGCATTTCACAGGTGTGCATGATTCAGAAAGATTACCATGGTCCCCAAACCCAGAGGCCATAAGTTATCACAACCAGCAGGTGGGTCATTTGTATGCTTATCCAGGGCTGATCCATTCTCCTCCTTTATGCATGGAATCAGAACGTGAAAACCAGCTTTAGGCCTCCTTCTTTCTGGAGTTCTCCATCAATCTTGTCATAATAAATGGTAACAACCATTTATATGGGTCCTGTGCTGACTACAGACTAATCAAAGGTCCACTCATAACAAATGGGGGTTCGGCTTGGCAATGGGCATAAATATTTATGCTTAAAAAATGGGCATTTTTAAGAACACCAACAAATCTAAAAAATATTCTGATCTGTTCCTTTCCATTACAGTTCCCATGCTCCACAGCCAAACAGAGGCGTGGGCAGGAAATATCTGGCATTTTATTGCGATGCAAACTACAGGGAGCATAAACTGGAAAGGCAGCGCACATAAACAAGAACAAAGGCAGAGAAGGGGCAGAAAAGTCCTCCTCCACACATAACACAGTGTCCTTGGTGGGAACTTAGTGCTTTATTAATGCTCAGTTGAGACTCTAATTACTTTGGAATTACATCTCTCCTTTTTTCCTCAGAGAACTAGAGACTCTTATTATTAAACCAAAAAAGTCAACTTCCTTATTTAATTCATTTTCAGCCAAAGATCACATGAAGAGTATCCTCAAACCTTTGCAGTCCTGAAGGTTATTTCTTCAGGGTATACTCAATAACTAGTAGGCATTAGAAAATATAGCCCCTACCTACAAAGAGCTGACAGTCCAGTCGGAGAGAAAAGACGGGTATACAAATAGCAATAATGCAAGTAGAACATACAAAGTACAACAAGTCAGGATAAAGTGAAATGTAATGGGAGCTAGAGCAAGAGATTGTTTCTAACTCACAGCATCTAAAAAACCTTCTTGGAAATCCATCCCTGTTGTATTTATATTCCCTCATGCGGTGTTTTGAAAACAGATGGCTCCTGAAGGCTTAGCAATATGTGAATACACAAGGTATCTTTTCAAGTTTAGCAAAACTAGATATCCCTACTACTTCATTAGAAAAACATTACTGAGCATTTATTATGGTGCCAGGTATTCTGCCAAGAATATAGGTGAGAATAAGATGGAGTAACTTTCCTTATGGACCTAGTCAGAGAGAAAGATAAAAAAAACGAGTAAAAAATAAACATAATTAAAGATTTTAAAAGTATTATAAATGAAGCAAACAGGATAATGAAAGAGAAAGTAACTGGGAAGAAGAGTAATTTTGGGTAGAATGGTCAACAGAGTTCTCTGAGAATTGTGAGGTGAGCTCAGAGGGATGAGGCTTTAGCCTACAATGTGAAGAACGAGGTAAAGAATTGTCCAGGGAGAGTCAACAGCAAGCAAAGAGATCTGGAGTGTAAATAGCCTTGGATTGTTCAAGGGAAAAAGGGTGAGGAAAGGAAAGAAAAAGAGAGAGAGAGAGAAGAAACAGTCATCCCAGAATTCTATATCCAGCAAAAATATCCTTTAAAATTGAGAGTGGAACAAAAATATTTTCAATAAACTGAAACTAAACATTTTCCAGCAGGCTTGTACTACAGAAAGTCTATATAAAGTTCTTCAGGATGAAGGGAAATGACACAAGATGGAAACTTAGATCTATGGGGAAAAAAATGAATAACGACCATAAATGATTAATGTGTGCATTTCTCTGCTTTTGTTCTTAATTTATTTGAAGGTCAACTAACTACTTAAAGCATGAATCATAACATTGTATTGTGGTATTTATAACATTTGTACATATAAACTCTGTGACAAGTATATCACAAAGAATGGGGGAATAGAATAATACTGCTGAAAGATCATTATGTATTACATGAAGTGGTAGAATATTAACTCTAAATAAACAGTGATAATTTAAGGATACATATGGTGGGGGGGTATGTGCTATGCAATACCTGAGAACAAACACTAAACAAATATAAAGACATAAAACTTAACCGTCTATAGAGAAGATAGAATAGTAGAAAGTATTTGATTAATCCAAAAGAAAGCAGGAAAGGAAGAATAGAAATGAATACTGATGAGACAAATAGAAAACAAATGGCAAAATGATAGAGCTAAATTCAACTAGGTCAATAATTATATTACATGTAAATGAACTAAACACTCAAAAGGCAGACATTTTCAGACTGGATAAAAAAAGCAAAATCTTAATATACGGTGTCTTCGAGAGACATACTATCTACACAAAAGGAGCCTTGGTGGCATACTGGTCAAGAGTTCAGCTGCTAACCAAAAGGTTGGCATTTTTAATCCATCAGCCTCTCCTTGGAAACCCTATGGGACAGTTCTACTCTGTCCTATAGGGTTGCTATGAGTTGAAATGGGCTCAATGACAATAGGTTTGGTTTTTGGTTTACGTACATAAAAAGTGGAAGTGCCCATATTACTATCAGGCAAAATAGACTTCAAGTCTAGAAATACTACCAGAAATAAAGAAAACGTTTCGTAATAATAAAGGGAGCAAATACATCAGGGAGACCTAACAATTCCAAATGGTATTTAGGTAACTATAGAGTTAAAGGAAATCGAGGCAAAAGTTGACAGACTAAAGGAAGAAATAGACAAATCCACAATAATGGGAGACTTTTTACATGTCTCTCTCAGTAGCTGATGTAACAAAAAGACAAGAAAAATAAAATCAGTAAAGTTTAAAATATCTAAGCAAAACTAAACTATTGACCACATCATGCTAATTGATATTTAAAGAACAATCCATTCAACAACTGCAGAATACACTTTCTTTTCAAGTGTAAAGAGAAAATTAACCAGGATAGAGCATATGACAAGCCATTCCAAAGTCAACACATTCCAAAAAATTAAATTTTATGGATTGCTTTTTTTTAATATACTGTAATTAAATTAGATATACACAACAAGAAGATTTATAAAGGACCAAAGTACTTCTAAATAACCCATAGTCAAAGAAAAATTTAAAGGGAAATTAGAAGATATTTTCAACTGAATAATAATGAAAGTACTACATAAAAAATTTGAGGTTAAGCAGTTTATAGAGGGAAATTCATAACTTTTTATTAGATAGGAAGAAAGGCTAAAATCAATGGTAAAAGTTTCAACTCTATAAAACTAGAAAAAAATCAAATAAATTAAACCAAAACACAAAGTTGTTGTTAGGTGCTGTGGATTCAGTTCCAACTCATAGTGACCCTACATCCAATAGAATGAAACACTCCCTGGTCCTGCACCATCCTCACAATCACTGCTATTTTTGAGCCCATTGTTGCAGCCACTGTGTCAATCCATGTGGTTGACGGTCTTCCTCTTTTTCACTGACCCTCAAAACTTTACCAAGCATGATGTCCTTCTCCAAGGACTGGACCCTTCTGATAACATGTCCAAAGTGAGACAAAGTCTCTCCATCTTCACTTCTAAGGAACATTCTGGCCGTACTTCTTCCAAGACAGATTTGTTCATTCTTCTGGAAGTCCATGGTATATTTAATATTCTTCACCACTAACATAATTCAAATGCATTAGTTCTTAGGCCTTCCTTATTCATTGCCCAGCTTTCGCATGCATATGAGGCAATTGATAATGCCATGGCTCGAGTCAGGTGCACCTTAGTCCTCAAAGTGACATCTTTGCTTTTTAACACTTTAAAAAGGTCTTTGGCAGCAGATTTGCCCAATGCAATACAGCTTTTGATTTCTTGACTGCTGCTTCCAGGGGCATTGATTATGGATTCAAGTAAAATGAAATCCTTGACAACTTCAATATTTTCTCTGTTTATCATGATGTTGCTTATTGGTCCAGCTGAGAGGATGGCAATAAGTGTTCTTGTCTTTTTCCTGATCTTAGAGGAAATCATTCAATATTTCACCATGTAATATAATATTACCTGCAGGTTTCTTATAGATGCCCTTTATCAAATTGAGGAATTCTCTCCTAGTTTGTATATATACACATACATACATACATGCATACATACATACATCAGTTCCATTGTAACCAAGTGTGTCCATTCTGAGAATAAAGCAAGGTTGGTTTAGCATTTAAAGATCAACTAATTTAATTCACTTTATTAGCAGACAAAAGGAGAAAATAATATAAGTAGATGCAGAAGAAAGCATTTGGTAAAATATAACATTTATTCACGGTAAAAATTCTCAGCAAACTAGAAGCACCTTCCTCAATTTGGTGGTCTTTATGAAGCTCTCTCCAATCCATCTGGCCAACACTGAAATTCCACTTTTACAATATGTTCTTCTGGTATTGCAGACTTTTAGTTTCCAACATTCCCTATTAAAAGGCCAGTTCTGCTGGGAAGCAGCAGATAACCATGGCTTAGCACAGAGTTTGACTGGCTGCCAGCTGAAATCTAGATAAAGACCTGGCCACAAGATACAGATGTATATAAGCAGAAGAAAGGGATTTGCAAAAGACCTAGAAGGAAGCCAAAGATTACATTCACTAACCTAAAAGCCAGCCTGTGTGGGAATGACAGAGAGACAGAGAGGGCACGATCTGATTTATAAAGTGATTAAAAGGATATATGGACAAATAGGACTTTTTTGCCCTTTACATTTCAACTTTGAGTCTTTGTTAGCCTAGGTCACTTGGGAATCATCACAAATGCTGCTTCTATTTCCCCTGGCTGTTTGATTGACCAGACAGCTGGTACAGCTCCAAAGCCAAGGGTTAGTGAAGACGCAATAACACTTCTAGCTGATGACCAGCTGACAATCGTGGTGTTCTCAGGTGATGCAGCAAAAAGGCCAATGCCACAATTCCTTGACAGTGGTGAACCTACTACTGTGACTGTAGTTCCTTAAGGAAAATGACAGGGGCCAAGAATCTCCAGACCTTTCAAGAAGCGAGAGGTAGTTGGGAAAAGACACCACTGTTCTCGTATGCCGTCAAGTTGATTCTGCTTATAGTGACCCTATAGAAAAGAGTACAGCTGCCCCCATAAGGTTACCCAGGCTGTAATCTTTATGGGAGCAGATTGCCTGGTCTTTCTCCCATGGAATGGCTGGTGGGTTTGAACCACCAACATTTCAGTTAGTAGCTGAGCACTTAACCATTGTGCCACCAGGGCTCCTTAGAGACATCACTCCAGGGTGGAAAAAGAAGGGAAGAGGCATGCGTTTAATGTATTGACTAGTCCATTCTGTCCTTCAAACTGCTTTCTTCCAACCCTAGTTAGTAACAAGCAACAATTTGAGTTTACATTTAATCCCTTGTTTAACTCGATGCCACAATCCATACCTCCGTGTCAGCAGTACAGACCACTTCAGGCAAAAAGCAATCTGCAATAAAAGACTGTGTTCTAGGAAAAAGGAATTTTATGAAAGCGTTGGACATAAAAAATTGCCCCGCTCTGTTATGAGTTGCCAATATCTATTGAGATCCATGGCCCTGCCAGGAGACCCAAAGGAAAAAGCACATTTCATATTCTATTAGTTTCCGTTTGTATCACACTAACACCCAGACCAGGGAGAAGGCATTTCCTCCATATGTTGTTATTTAATAAAAATTAAAAAAATCACTTGAGTACATTTCAGATGAATAGATTATTTCAGGGTAGGTCTATTTATGTCTGTTTTCTTAACATTCAATTCAAATCACTACAAACAGTTCAACTCCTTGGGTTGTTTGCAGTCGGCTAAAAGCAACCTTAATAATGGTGATAATCTCCAAGGCTAAAATCAAGGTTGTATGGGGGCTGATGTGCTCAAAGTATAAAAACATATCATCTATCCTCTTCCATAAAGAATACATCTAAACCTATTTCCAATAAAACCACTCTTTAAATATTTAGGATGAACCACTCTGTTCCTTCTGAATCTTCACAGTAGCATGACAATTTCCCAGTCCTTTCTTGGGTCAGGCACCCAACATGCCTAAAATTGTCTTTTAATTACTAAGAATAAATTTATTCCCTAGCTTTAGGTTTTATTTGTTTAGAAACAGCTTTTGATGATGCAAAGTCATTTGTTTCCAGATTCCATTTTCAAAGCTGTGCATATAGACTATTTAAATAGAGAAAGAATTGTTTTAGACAATGTGTGTTTTTTGTTTAATTGACTGTTTGGTACCCTGCAGTCTACGCCAGCAGGCAGAGGGCTGAATCCAGAAGACTAAGCGCTTAAATTTCCTGTACTTTGCAATGACTGTAGTACTGAGTAATAGAGTGATACAGACTCTTCTTTAACATGGGCTGCGGCAAACTCTGATCTTAGTGAAATTTTCATAGATTAAATTTGCAGGGTGGAACCGCTTCCTTGGTGCAAATCTACAACTGGAAGCATGAGCTGCCCTTCATGAGGGTAACAGGGCAAATTGCGCTGGTATCCAAGCTGTGTCCACAGAGCTGGAGGTCGTTTAACTGGGGAGTCCTAAGTACTGTGCTCGGATTTTCAAAGAACCCGACTGGTGTTCCAGCATACTAACCCCACTTCAACCAGAGCAGCTGAGCTGTATCAGTTGCACATGCTAGCTGATTTTGCAAACGGAACTCTTCTGCTTCTCTTCCCTCGTTTCCATTTTTTTTGTAATTTTTAAGAGAATAGGCTTTGAAATCAGAAATAAGTAGAGCAGACCCTGGCTTTTTCATTTACTAGCTTTACTATAATGTCTTTGAATTATGGTTTTCTCTGCTGTAAAATGGGCTAAAAATCTTCCTAAGGTGGTTTTGAGGATTGACGATGATAATAATAACAACCTCTTCATCCTTCTAGAAAAGTTTTCTTATATTGGCTTTTTTGATACCACCAAATTCTATACCAGTTAGGATTCAATCAGAGGAGTACAACCTCCAAGAGTGACACAGAATAATGGATTTACTGTAAGAATTAACCAAACCAGTAGCTGCTGAGTCAATTCTGACCATGCTTCATAGGGTTTTCAATGTCTGATACTTGGAAGTAGATTGCCAGGCCTGTCTTCCGAAGTACCTCTGGGTGGACTCAAACCTCCAATCTGTCAACTAGCAGCCTAGTGCATTAACAATTTGCTCCACCCAGGGACTCCATTATAAGGATTGTTGTTGCTATTGTCAGTTGCCATTGAGTTGACATTACACGGTGACCTCACGTGTAACAGAATAAAAGAACAGCATGTTGCCCAGTCCTACGCCATCTCCATGATTGTTGATATATTTGAGGCCATTGGTGCTGGGGAGGCAATCTATGTAACCCTGTTTCTTTTGTGTATAGTGTTGGACTGAAGTCAGCAGGACCAGTCGTTAGGAATGCATCATGGATGTTAGGTAGGGAAGAGCAAGGAAAAGCTGGAATTTGTGAGCAAAAACTGGAACCCATCAGAACAAACTGAAGGTTGCTTCTTTGTCTTACTGCCTCCAGCCTCGATGATACGGGTGACCTGCAGAATAGTCTGAGGCCTTGCACTAGGTTGTGCCATGTATCTGGTCCAGGACTCAACACTGAAGGAGGAGATCTAGTATAAACTAGAAATGCCTAAGGCCTGGCTCCTAACCTGTGCATCAAGATCTGAAGTAACATGATTTCAAAGAGTGTTAGCAGTTCTTCTTCTTTTCCTGGCTTCTCCTTAAATATGGGAATGACCCAGGACTCTGTCCTGCAGTCTCTTCTTTTTACCTGCACCATGTCCATAGATGATCTAATTAATCCCTAAAGCTTTAAATACTTCCTACATGCTGATGAAGGAGCCCTGGTGGTACAGTGGTTAAGTGCTCTGCTAATATCCAAAAAGTCACCAGTTCAGATCCATTTTCTCCACTGGAGAAAGATGTGGTTGTCTGCTCCAGTGAAGGTTACAGCCTTGGAAACCTTATGGGGTAGCTCTACTCTGTCCTATAGGGTCGCTATGAGTCAGAATGGACTCAGTGGCAATGGGGTATATGCTGATGACTCTCTGACTTACCAGTGTGTTCCTTGCCCTGACTTTTCTATGATTTATGTTGACATGCTGGAGCTGGAATGGCACAGACATGACAAACATGCCACTAGCACCTTACTGCTCACCAATGACAGACTTTGCTAATAGATCTTGGCAGTCTTTCCCTATAAACTGAGAGGAGGGCTCATAATCTTTTCAGAACACTTCAGGCAGCCACTACTAACCAATCATAACTGCCACCAGAGCTGAATTAATATATTTGCCATCCCGAGAGGAATAGGTGGGATTCGTTGAAGTAGAACTTAATGGGGGATACATAGCAACATCTAAGTAGTCAAGTATGAAAGTAGAGAAAATGAAGATTTTGCTTAGCAGAAATCTGTCTGGAAAAACTTAGGGGAATTGACTGATAGCAGATTCAATATGAGTATAGAGCATAGTTTATCAAGATTTCTAGACACACATACACGCACACTTGTACTCAAAGCTTCAGCCGTGTCAACTGAAGTAATAGTGCACAGGGCTGTGATGGTCCAGCTCTGCTTTGTACCAGTGAGGTCACAGTAGGGACCCTGCCTTCAGTTTGAGGGTAGTAGTTTAAGAAAGACATCCATAAACAGGAAGTGTCATCCTGAAGATAGTGATTAAGATGACCCAGGGCACTTAAACCTGTATTATAACAAACACTCTAAAAGTGCCAATGGATGATAACTTTTGGCATTTGGTACATTTGAAGAGATGGAATGAACTTGTCCTTTCTATCCCTCCACCCCCAAACAGAACTAAGGCCAGTGGGTAGAACCCTGAGCCTTAATTTAAGCAACTGTTGAACAGTTTTCCAAAGTGGTTGTGTCATTTTACAACCTCTCCAGGAATGCACAAGAATTTTAGTTGTTCCACATGGCTATTTCCATTTGGTATTGTTTCATTTAACATTTGTGATTCTAGTGGGTATGAGATGGTGTTTAATTGTCTCCAAATTTGCATTTCCCTGGTGACAAATGATAGTTCTTTTCATGTACTTATTGATTACTTGTATATCTTAGTCTATGACATAGCTGGTGAAGGCTTGTGCCCATTTGAAAAAAAAAAAAAAACAATCGTTTGTCTTTTTATTGTTGATTTATAGGAGTTGACTTTATATTTGGGACCCAAGTGCTGCATTAGGTGTATATATATTGCCGATATTTTCTCCCAGGCTGTGGCTTACCTTTTCATTTTCTTTGTGATGTCTTTTATAAGCAGAAGCTTTTGTTTGTTTGTGTTTTTTTATAAAATCCAATTTATCACTTTTTTTTTCTGTTCAATGTTTTTGCTTCCTCTCAGAAATCTTTGCCTATCCTGAGCTCATGAAGATATTCTTTTATTTTTTTTCTAGAAGCTTTATAGCTTTAGCTTTTACATTTAGATCTATATTTAGCCTTAATTTTAATATGTGTTAGGCTGTAGGGGTTGATGTTTGTTTTTTTCCACATATTTATCCAGTTGTTTCAGTACCATTTGTTGTAAACACTCTTTCCCCCATTGAATTGCCTTGGCAGCTTTTTTGAAAATCAGTTGCCTTCATTTGTGTAGGCCAAGTTTCGTACACTCAATTCTGTTCCATTGACGCAATTTGTCCACCTTTTTGCTAATGCCACATCGTTGTGATTGCTGTAGGTTTTATAATAAGTCTTGAAACCCTCAAGTGTAAGTTCTCAAACTTTTTTTCCTTTTCCAAAATGGCCCGGGCCATTCTAGGTCCTTGGACTTCCATATAAACTTTGGAACTCACTTATCTATTTCTATAAATAGCCTGTTGGAATGTTCATTGAGATTGCATTGAATCTATAGGAAAATTGATATCTTAATAACATTTAGCCTTCTAAATCATGACTATGGTATATATACCTGCATTTATTTAGGTCCTCCTTAATTTCTTTCATCAGTGTTTTGTAGTTTACATCATATACATTTTTGTTAAATGTATTCCTATTTTTTTAAAAAAATAATCTTTGAGACTACTATAAATGATATTAAAAAAAATTATTTTCCAGCTATTTGTAGCCACAGTAGAACTGTGCTCCAGAGGGTTTTTAATCATTGAATTTTTGGAAGTAGATTACCAGGCCTTTCTTCTGAGGTGCCTCTGTGTGGACTTAAACCCCCAACTTTTCAGTTAGCAACTGAGTGTGTTAGCTGTTCGCACCACCCTGGGATTTCTTCATGAGCAGGTGTTCAGAAGGTCAGCTTTAAATGTCTTCACATTTCTTTGGCTGCCTTCTATTATTCTTTCGGAGAAATTTAAAAAAAAAAAAATCCTAGAAAAGGAAGATAATTTCCTCTGCCTACTAAAGTTTCTGGGAATATACCAAAACCAAACCAAACCAACCCTGTTGCTGTCAAGTCAATTCCGACTCATAGCAACCCTATAGGACGGAGTAGAGCTACCTCATAGGCTTTTCAAGAAGCACCTGGTGGATTCAAACTGCCGACCTTTCTGTTAGTAGCTGAATCAACCACTACACCATTAGGGTTTCCGAACATGAAGACAGCAGCCCTCAAATCACCATAGCCAAACAGCTGACTGCTCTGCCTTTCCCCAGGGTCAGCCTGACATTGGCACCCCACTATATGATGGCTCCACTGTGACTTTTCTCTGGGACACATGACAGGAAACAGCCCTAGTTAATACAATTGTCACAGTAGCCTTACCTATTTATAGAAATGTGCCTGATCCTGTTGATTGATACTATAAAAGAAAATAATAGACTTAACAATTTGTAGATAAGATAAACTGTCATTTTAGGAAAAGAAGCCATTGTATAAAGTCAAGAAAGTGTGACTAAATGCTTCTCAAACATATTGGGGCTTGAGGATATGGGAAACAAAAGGCAACAAAATAATGAAGTATCTATTCATCATTTTCAAGGGGAAGAACTCCATATTGCTTCTTCTTTCAGATTTTACTTGTTATTTATCTTTTATGTGCCTCAGTTTCCTAATCTAAAAAATTGTACTCACCTCAGAGACTTGCTAAGAAAATTAAATAAGTTAATACGGGTGAAAAACTGAAAAAAAAAAAAAAGAAACAAAGACCTCAATAAATATAAACCATGATTGTTATTTTTAATCACCATGATTCTTGGCTTTGGGCAAAAATAAAGACCTAGCTCATGAGTTGGAGATTTCCTAATAATTTAAGATTCCAGAAAGAGCTCTCTGTTTTAGCATCCTGAGGTATATTCAAATAATTCTGGCAGGCTGCCTTTTCTACAGATGCTATTTATACACATTTTTCTTGACAGGTTAAGTGTTTCTTTATATACTAACCATCCTATATATTTGCTTAGCATAGAGTTGAATTGAAAATTAGCTCTACTCATTTGTTTAGAACTTTTTGAAAACACGGAAGATACGACATTACATGAGCTGCTTCTTAGAAAGCTTTTGACACAGGGGATCTCAATATATTTTGCCTGCTTTGTTCTTAAATTGAGCGATTGAAGCTATTGAATAGATAATTATCTAAGTTCATAAATTAGATAAAAAAGGAAAAAGCAGATGGGCACACTGGAAGTTGTAGGACTACATCTTTTTTTATCCTTAAGTTGCACACTCAAGGATCCATCCTAAGGCCTGCTTTTCTCTTCTGTCAACAACCCTTGTTGACAATGCCATTTGTTCTTGAGGGTCATTACAAACCCTGAGCAGGCAGCAGCTTTGGTGAAAGTTGGCAATTCCTTTCCAACTGTTCAAGCAGGCTTCCCAGTAGACTCTGATGTGCTTAAATAGAATTTAAATTTCTATTTAGAAATTATGTACATATGAAATGGGGAACAGGCAGACAGCGTGAGGACTTACAAACCACAGTGATGACGGGCTTTTAATCTGAGTGAAATAGGAAGCCAATGGGCTGAAATTTTAACAGGATCACTCTGACTGCTATGATGATCATTGTCTAAAAGAGAATAAGAACTGAGCAGGGGTTGCTGGGGTGGAGGCTAAGTCAATAATTCAGGTGGGAAATTATAGTGGCCTGGACTAGAGTGGTAGCCCAAAAATCATTAAAATGACAAAAATGAAGTTAAAATGTTCCCTTTCCTTAAATATATATATATATATATATATACAGGTGGTGTAGTGGTTAAGTGCTGTGGCTTTTAACCAAGAGGTTGGCAGTTCAAATCCCCCAGGTCCTCCTTGGAAACTCTACGGGGCAGTTCTATTCTGTCATATAGAGTCACTATGAGTAGGAATCGACTCGATGGCAGCGGGTTTGGTTTTTTTTGGTTTATGTAAGAAAGATTTAACTATGACATGTCCATATGCCCAAAACCAAGCTTTTGCTCTTTCACTCATAACTGCTTGTTTCCTACTACTCTGCATTTTAGTTCCTGGGACCCAGGCTTAAGAGTCAGGTTTAAGAGTCATTCCTGGATTCCTTTTTTGACCTCACATAGCCCAGCAGCACAGTCGGCTGCTCTACTTTCAAAATAGTTCCAAAGGCTATTGTTGATACCTCTGTGCCACCACCCTAGGTCAAGCTTCCATCATCTCCCATTGGGATTGCTGCAATAGCCTCCACCCCAGCCTCTACTCTTGTTCCCCTTTGAGTGATTCTAAATGAAGCCGTTGGAGGGATTCTATTAATATTTCATTTCAATGGCTTCCAATCTCAAGGTCAAAGTCATTGAGTCAATTCCAATTCATAGCGACCCATGTCAGCATAGAACTGTGCTCCCCAGGGTTTTCAATGCCTGGTTTTTAGAAAGTAGATCGCTGGGCCTTTCTTTTGTGGTATCGCTGAGTGAACTTGAAATTCCAACCTTTTAGTTAGCAGCTAAGTCCATTAACCATTTTCACCAGTCAGTGACTCTACAGTCAGCACAGTGGCCCTCAAGTCCTCACACTATCTGGACTCCCCTCACCCATTGTCTCTTTGACCTCATCTCTCTCTACTCTCCCCCTTGCAGGCTTCTGCCTCAGGGTCCTTACCTTCGCTCTCCCTCCGCCTCCTCATCTCCCAGATGTGTGCGTGGCTCACCCAGCAGCTCCTTCAGACCTTCTCTCAAATGCCACCTTCTCAGTGAGGTACTCATGACTGCTCTAGTAAAAATGGCGCATCTCCCCACCCAACTTCCTGTCTTTCATCTCTTCTTTATCCTTCTGCATAGCACTTGGCAACACTAACATATTAGAGCTTTTAATTTTTTTTAACTTTTCTAAAATGCATTAAAATCTAACTTCCAAAAGGGCAGAGATGTTTTGTCTTTTGATAAAGCACAACGCATATTTTTCAAGGGTGTACTCATTTATTTTGGAATTCTATGGGAGCATGTAGAGAAAAGTAAAGAAAATACCAGCACTAGAATTCAGTGAAAGAAAACCCCAACAGCTAGAAGCATCTCTTGATGCTTCAACTGTCAGTCTCTAGGTATAGCTATCTTCAGTTATTTAGATTGTTACGGTTTTTTTTTCTTTTTTTCCTATTTAACAATTAAAGGATATCAGCCTTATGCTAATACAAATCACTGATCTTCAGTCAACAGTTACAATTTGGAAGGGGGGCATTGATTGGAAAATAGTGAACTCAGTAAGATAGACACAGTAAAACCAATCGAAGTTTTAAATTTGGGACTTTCTGAATTCCTACAAATGTCTGACATTGTCCTCTATTCTGAACTATTTCTGAAATGAAATTTTTAGAGTCCCAGATCCCCTAACTGTAATTTATTTCTTCTTTTCCCCTCTTTTTCTCCCCAGTGCACTTTCATCATCTCATCCTCTGGCCTCCTGTACTTGGTTATAAGCCCTTGGAGAACAGGAAATGTCCGATTTATTTATGCATTTATAGCCTAAGGCCTGGCACACAGTAGGTATTCAGTTTAGGCCTGTAATTAAGTTAATCAAGAAGACTGCCATGGATTGAATTTTATCCCCCCAAAATATGTGTTACCTGGGCTAGGCCATGATTCCCTGTATTGTGTGGTTGTACTCCATTTTGTGATCTGATTATCCTCCATTTTGTGATGTGTTGTAAATCCTAGCCTCTATGCCTGTGATTATGCTTCCATTTGGGAGCGAAGTGTCCATTACGTTAAGGAGACAGGATTAGGTCATGTTAAAGAGGATTAGGTTATATTTGTTATGTTAATGAGGCAGGACTAGGGTGGGATGCAATACCCTTTCTCAGGCCACAGCCCATCAGATTTAAGGGCAGTTTCCCTGGGGTATCACCTGCATCACCTCTTATGCTACAAGAGATAAAAAGAGGGAGAAGCGATCAGAGAGAGAGAGGGACCTCATTATCATCAAGAAAGAAGAGCCAGGAGTGGAGTGCGTCCTTTGGCCCAGGGGTCCCTGCAATGAGAACCTCCAAGACCCAGGGGGAGACTGACACCAAGACACATCTCCAAGGAACATCAGGCCCACAGATGTTGATAGGAGACTAGGACCTTCCCTCTAGAGCCGACAGAGAGAGAAGGCTTTCCCCTAGAGCTGATGCCCTGAATTCAGACTTCTAGCCTCCTAAACTATGAGAATAAATTTCTGTTTGTTAAAGCCATCCACTTGTGGTATTTCTGTTATAGCTGCACTAAATTACTAAGACAAGGACACTAATTTTTCAAATACACACACACACACATTATACATACACTTGTACACAATACACACACATAAATATCCTCAGATAGACTTAAGTATTTTGTACACTGACTTTCAGGAAATTAAAGAGCTAAATTTCCGGGGTAAAACTGCAAAACTTCACCAAAGAAAGGTTTCCTTTGTATTTAACGAGTCTTCCCCATTAAAAAGAGAAGCTCTTGTGGTGCAGTGCTTATGCACTTGGCTGCTAACCAAAGGTCAGCGGTTCGAATTCACCAGCCACTCTGCAGGAGAAAGACGGGGCAGTCTTCTTCTGTAAAGATTTACCACCTTGGAAACACTATGGAGCAGTTCTACTCTGTTCTACAGGGTCACTATGAGTCAGAATCAACTCGGTGGCAATGGTTTTTTTAGTGGCTTCCCCACTAAAAGATCTAAGAATCTCTTCTCTTTGGCAAAAATGGGAGAAAACCTAACATGATGACATACAATCTCAGGGAACTGTTAGCTTGCTTTGGATCTAAGAGTTGGAGTATGTGGCTGTGTGGTGTCCTAAGTGTGCCTTTCCATGCCAGGGCTATGCCTAGAGGCAGGCGAGAAGATGGGCTGGAAACATCCGGACGGGGATGTATGAGGATGGCGGTGGCTTGAGCATGGCCGTGTAAGGAAAATGGTGGGGAGGCAGAGGGGGTCTCCACCACTCAGTCTCATCAGGTCTTCAGTTCCCAGTACCAACCCCTTCTCTAGCTGCCCTTCATTATTATGCAGTGCCCTTGACATTCTTTGGACTGTTGGGACAGTGACTGTCTTTACTAATTACGTATAGTTTGGAACTTCTCTTGGACCTGAATTATTCAAAGTAGTATCATTTAATTTTTTCTATATTTGCATCTCCCCATTTAAACTAAAAGCTGCTTCGGATTAACAATGGCATCTCAATACAGTCATCCTTTTCCCTGTCCTAGTACCTGCTAAGAGCCTTGCTCATAGGCCTGAGCACGAAACATCTGTTTAATTAAACGTGCATGTGTATGGGGAGGACGGATGAGATGGAGACAGCTCTTGTTTTCCTTCTTTTCACAAATTGGATAACCCTCTCTGCAGTGTCCCCAACAGCTGTTACTTCTTTCAGGTCAGGTAAAGATGATAAAATTTCCATTGCATTCAAAAATTCCTTGCTATTCTGACTTCATTTCTGGTCAAAGACATGCTAACTTATGCCTCTAAGTTCTACTAAGGAAAAAATGCCAGTTCTCAAGAAACAAACAAAGCTACAAAGAATTGACAAGTAAATACCCACGGATGATTTAATCTCAAAATTGGAAAGCTTCCATTTTATATAATAAATCCAGGAAACTGAGAAATGGTTCACGGAGGCACACATGAATAAAGTTAGAGCATACCAAAACAAATTTTTCTCACTCACAAAGAACAGCTGGGTGTGTACCCAAACCAAAACCCAAACCCACTGACGTCGAGTCAATTCCGACTCATAGTGACCCTGGGTGTATACCAATGTTTTATCTGCGATCAAGCTCGTAAGCCTTTGTAAGCACATCCCGCCTCAGGTAAACACAGTATTACAAAGCAAAAATGGGTTGTGCATGGCAGGTACGCAGGGTCAGCAATTCATCCCATGAGGAGATACCCAAAGACAAACATACAAAACTATTCTAATCAAGCCAATGATAAGCCAAATCCTATGTATTTTTTCCATTGCATCTGTCTGGGAAGCTCAATTGCTGGTTGAACCACTGAGGGGAAAATAAGTCATGTGCTTTGTTTGGATGAAAGCAGGAACAATTTCTCTCACAAATGGCATGAATACAATTTAATTCTGTTATCTATTCTGCAGGGGAAAACTGCCTGGATTTCACACACAAAAAAGAATGTGATGTTCATGCATTTGCCGTATCTTCCTTGAGACTATAAATAACAAAGAGATCATGCCTCTTGTTCTTTGGAACCTTTGGGCATACTTGAAGTTAAAAAGCTCTGAAAAAAGCCTTTGATTCAAATTTTCAGGTCCTATCAACAGTAAAAAGGGGAATAAGAAATGGGCAATAGAAAAAGGAGGATATGTACAAAAAACTATGGTAGTCCCAGGCTAAACTTCTTCTTATTGGGAAACCTAAAAACAAGATTTACCCTTTTGCATTATTGGGTGGTCTTAGCTCATGTGTGTGATGGCTGTTACAGAGATTTCGCTTCATTACCCCATAACAAATAGACAATTATCTTTTTCAAGAAGACCCGTGGTTGTAGCATCTGCACTGTTCTCTGAGGTCTGAGAAGAGTGGTCTGTGCTTAATTGAAAAGTTCCTTTAGCAGATGCAAAAGTTGTGTAATCCTTTGCTAAAGACAGTCACTTAAAACTAGTTCTAATGGACCATGTAATAGCTTATTTGACTCTGCTTTTTTGTATTAGCATAAGAGCATAAATATTCCATTCAAATGCTGAAAATCTATTCAAGGCAAAAATACAGACCCAGCATGTCAGCTACAGCATTATTTAGGTTGTGGTCCATTTAAGCTACATCAGTGTGTCCTCATTAATTGTGTCTGCCGGAAGCTTTTACATATTATTTGTGGGATATCTCTGATCTCTGAAATTCACATTTCAATTGATTGTTTGGTGCATGTAATCACATTTAGAAAAACATGATTAATACACAGTTGTCAGTGTAGGCTTTCCTTCTGGAGAAGATGTTGGCATCATATTCATTATTCTGAGCACTACGAAGGGAGATCAGTAAAGAGGAAAAGTGAAAGTTTCAAACGTTCAAATGGTTTCTCAAGAGGGCTAAAAATAAAATTTTACTATAATCTATTTGAGTTTTAGAGACAAGCAGCTTAAGTACAGCACTAAACTAGAAGTAGGGCCTGTAGCTCTCACTGAAACCTATAGAACTGATGTCTCCGTGAGGATTTTTATGGACAGACCCCATCCCCACTCTCGTGTTCATGGTTGAAAGGTAGAGGTAATCCTGCGTAGTGGAAGGACATGGAATGTGGGCTCAGAGAGACCTGAGGCTCCAACCCCAGCACCATTGCTTACCATTGTATAACACTGAGAACCAATTTCCTGCTTGGCAAATTTTTTTAAGAATAAAGACAATACCATTCCTTTCACAGCATTATTATGGAGGAATAAAGGGGATAACATATGTAAAGTACCAAGTTCATGACATATTATGGACACTCAATAAATGCTCATTCATCTTCTCTTTTTCTCTATGTGTGTGTGTTTATGCTAAATGATAGCCACTTCTGCTCTGGGGCAACATTACAGACTCAAGGACCAATTAGTGTATCAACACAAATAACGGACAGGAAATACAGGTTCTATGCCAAATAAGTTATAGTCAAATCCATAGAAAATTTCTAATTCTATGTCCCTAGCAACTTTTCTTACATTTCCTTTATTGTCACCCCCCTACAGTGCCTCCCCCTACCCTAACACACATACTACCCATTTCTTATAAGTTGGTGTTCCTCAAGTTTCTGAGCTTCATCCATCTTTCTTCTTGCTCTTATCACTGGCTTTATCCACTCATGGACTTCATCTACCACCTCTACGCTGATGGTCTGAAGTTCATATAGCCAGTTCTAGCTTCCTTTCTGAGCTTTAGACTCAGACATATGAGCAACATCTTTACCTGTGTGACTTACAGGTACTCAACATGTTAAAAAGTATATTCACTACCTACCTCATCTCACTTAATCCCACTTCCACCTCCTCATAAACATGTTTCTCATATTTTTAATATTCCTCTACCCAATTCTCTAAGCTTAAGCTAGAAAGTCTTAAACTAAAATTTAAATTTGTTAAATAGGTTTTGTCCTACATTCATTATTCAGGCTTGGATTTTTATTCCCTCCTGCCTTTTTCCCACCCCACACGTTTAACTCGTTCCCTGTCTACTTCCTATCTACTCTTGTGTATCCAACACAAACGTTATCCACCATCTTGGATTTCCTCAGCTGGCCAGTTTCCTGAAGCTGATTCCATCACCAGGGGCCAGTAAGTCACTTGCTAGGCTAGATGCATGCACTGAGTTTCTGGCTCATCATTTGAGGACTTGAATGAAACATCACCCCGCAGGGTGGGGGACATGGTATTCCAAGCAGTCTCCAAAGGGCCTGGATGATAAAACCTGGGAGTGTGGGAAAAAGAGTTAATTTTCCATGAGGTCAATTTTGCCCCAAAGGAAATCAGAGACGGGATAGATCTGGACAAAGAAATTCCCTTTGTTCCTCCCCCTCATGGACTGCTTTAAGGTAAGTTTCTTTGATAGGGACAGTCCAGGGGTATCCCCATAACTTGTGACATGCCTGCTGGGTCATCTTCTATGTCTCTTTGCAACCCATCACAGGCAGGAGCCATGGCACTAATGTATCAGCTCTAACTGCTTCATATCTGTTATAGAAGCCTCTCCATTGTTCCTCACTTCTGCTTCCCTAGGTTTGTACCTTCCAAATAAAACATGGCCAGTCCTTGCCTCAAGCTCTGTGTTCTAGAGGAACCAGGGCTAAGAAAACTTCTAAAAAGGATCTGATGCAACTTTAAATAAAAACATTTTTAAAATAAGGTAAGAACTCTTGGCTCACTTCCCTTTTTTCTCAGCCAGGCATTAAAGGAAAAGTGAAATGAATATTTATATTTTAAAAGTTGTTGGAGGAAAGCTACAGTAATTTTTTAAAACTTTCCTTTAGGTTTTCCAGCAGCGAAAGTGAAGACATCTCAGGACAGAATAATAATTGGAACCAAATTTATCTGGAAAAAAAAAAAAAAATCCCAACTATCATGGGACTCCAAGCTTTGGTAAGAACTTGTCATGATGACTTTTATACAAGAATCAGAAAGCAATGTAATGAATCATTCTTGGCTATCATCTTTATGGAAGCGGGTTGCCAGGCCTTTCTTCCATGACACTGTTGGATGGGTTGGAGCCACCAACCTTTAGATTAGTAGCCACAGGAAAACCATTTGTACCATCCAAGGACCTCACATGGCAAAGACCACTCGAATATTCTCACAAATTCTACCTCACTATCCACCCTTAGGTGTCCCCGGGTGGTGCAAACAGTTAAGCAATTAACTGAACGATTGGAGGTCTGAACACACCCAGAGGCACCTCAAAAAAAAGGCCTGGTTATCTGCTTGCCAAAAGACCATAGCCATGATAACTCTCCAGAGCAGTTCTACTCTGCAACACATGGGGTCGCCATGATGCTCAGTCAACTCAAGGGGCAAGCGGGTTGGTTTTACTCTCCACCCTCAGAAGTTATGACTGAAAACGGCTGAATATTTGGAGTTGAACTCACCACTGTCTTCTACCTCTTAACCTACAGCTTTCTACCATCTCTGTGTGTGTTTTAATAAGTCTAGCAAACATTAGGAACAGTACTACCACCTTAATACGACTTTTCACATTCAATATTTAGAGATTTTTTAAACATTGATGCAATTATAAGAAAGAAAAAAAAACTCTTTGTTCTGAGGTGTCCAGGACAAAGGCAATATGAAGCAGCGTTTTCATTTGTAACATCAAGTTTCACAGGAGCCATTGGTATTTATCCTCGACATCACTGCTTTAAGAAACTTGAAGCTCACAAACAATTCTGTCAGAGTGTCTGGGAAAAAAACAAGGATAAATAATACTCTCTGACACCAAATATTTTTCATAGTGTCTAACCTATGCTCCTGATCTAAAAAAATGGAGCCATAGTTTGAACATCTTTTAAATGGATGCAGTTTGTGTTGACAGAAAATCAGGTAGGTACTACTTAGCATGACGTTTTTGTCTTTGGATACTTTAAATCCAGGCTATCGACTTCTTTGTTTGATGTAAAAGTTGAAACTGCGCTAATTTTTATTGAGCATACTACATTTGTCTGTAACTAGAAAAAAAAAATTTTTTTTTGATTGTAGAAGTCAGATCCACACAAAAGATGAAAACTGGAAAAGAAACAAAGATCTAGCTCTTTCAGGACAACCATGCATTTGCCAGAAAACCACGACCCTCTTGCTTTAAGCCCTTACTTGGCAATGTCAGAGTGGCTTCTTAATTTGGGATTCTCCAGAAGTGACTGATTCAAGGAATCAAGTTTATTCTGGAGGTAATCCCAGGGAACACCAAGAGGGGAGTGGGGAAATGAGACAGGAAAGGGGAAGGCGGCCAACAAAGAGTTTGCTGTCTAGTAAGTTAGCTCTGTGAGGGCGGTTGTAGTTCAGCAGTAGAATTTCACCTTCCGTGCACAAGACCTAGGTTTGATTCCTGGCCAGTGGACTTCATACACAGCCACTACTCACCTGTCGGTGGAGACTCGCATGTTGCTATGATGCAGAACAGATGTCAGTAGAGCTTGTAGACTAAGATGGACTAGGAACAAAGGTCTGGCAATCCACTTCCGAAAATCAGCCAATCCACAACAGATCATGAGAATGGCACAGGACCAGGCAGCATTCAGTTCCATTGTGCCTGGGGTCACTGTGAGTCAGGGCTGGCTCAACAACAAGCCAGCTCTATGAATAAGGCTGACTTTCCCTGGGGAACTCTGGGAGTAAGTATAAAGTATGTGCTGCAGACTTATCCCACCTGAGAGGTGAGGGAGCTACTGTCTTATACACCAACTCCCGGCTAATCATTGGTGGTAGGTTGCGGGGGGATTGGGGAGGAGGGGAGGTGAGAGTATTAATTCTGAGGCGTGTTCAGCCTGCCACAAAGACAGTAAACTAGGTTCTGGTGACCAGAGAAAGCCCTCAAAGAAGCTAGGCTCTGACAACCAGAGAAAGCCCTCAGAGAAACACTGGTAGCAGCGAGGTTAAATCAGATTAATGTATACTGAAGATTCATGGGCAGGGGACGACCCCAGGGGGACTTGGCATTGAATGCCCGTTCAAATTCTCTGTATTCTTTATAGTTTAGGAAGATGGCTTGGGGATAAAAGAGAAGAATTTTTAAAAATAAACATACACACACACACTCACGCATTTTTTGGATTTATATACATGGATTGAGGATACCTGGCACGTGAAGTGCTTATGGTACATTGGTGGTTGGATTCAGGGTCAAACCAAGCAGAAGCTGACAGATTTGCCTGTAAGGCAGATACTGACAGGGAAGCTGCTGAGTCCAGATGGGGACGGCAGGGAGAAACATAGTGATTGATAGAACCTTTTTCTCAGTAAATAGGATAACAGAAAGGGAAGAAAGTATAGTCACACAGGAACAAGGTCCAAGTAGCCTGGGCCCAGACAGGAGCAGAGATCGGGGCATAGCAACACCTTTCGTGAAGGCTCACGCAGGTTAATTTGCCCCCTATAACAAAAATCAGTCAATATCTGTATCTTCTCCATTTCTTAGCATAAAGTATGTGCTGCTGACATTTTAAAGAAATCAGAGGCAATATGCTGAATCAGCCATTTCTACATTTCCAGAGTAAAGAAAGCGTCCCTGGTTGATACAAATGGTTAAGTGCTTGACTACTAACCAAAAGGTTGGTGGTTCTAATGAGGCACCTTGGAAGAAAGGCCTGGCAATATGCTTCCACAAGGTCACAGCCTTGAAAACTCTATGAGCAGTTTGACTCTGAAACACATGGGATCACCATGAGTTGGAACCGATTCGAAGGCAACTGGTTTGGTTTTCTGATTAAAGAAGAGGGGCCTGGGAAAGAATGGTGGAGGGATGAATATGAGCCATCTCCACTGGAACAAGCATGTGCCCATTAATTGTAGGCCAATAGTCTCTGCTTCAAGGACCCCTGGTGGTGCAGTGGTTAAGCCCTCAGCTGCTAACTGAAAGGTTAAGCAGTTCAAATTCACCAGCCACTCCACAGGAGAAAGATGTGGCAGTTTGTTTCCATAAAGATTTATAGCCTTGGGAACACTATAGGGCAGTTCTACTCTGTCCTATAGTGTTGCTATGAGTCAGAATCGACTCAACCGCAATGGGTTTAATGTCCGTTTCAGACTCAAAGCACAGCCCATTACCAGTGGGCCACGACACTTCAGTCTAGTTTCTCCGAGTGAATCACTCAAGTAGATTACACCATAGAAACATTCAGCTCCATAAATGCTGGGCCATCAGCCAGACAAAATCCTAGCATTTGAAGGGCATTTGACACAACATATAAATCTAGATTTTTCTCACAAGCTATTAGAGTTTCTGGAGATCCCAAGATATGAAAATGTCTCCATTTATTTAGGAAAGCAGCAGGGCTATGCTCGAGGGCATGAATACCGAGCCACCTTGTGCAAACTTCACCTCTGCCACTCGGGGCCCTGAAGGGTCATGGCAGAGGCAAATTTTAAAGTGAAGAATGAAAGTCTGGGCATTTAGAGCAAAAGGAGTCAATGCTGGAGGAAAGGCTGATGGGGGACAAGACGGCCACTGATCTCCTTCCTTCTGGAACCGGGGTACCGCACAGCTGGTGGCTGCCAAGCACAGAATCAGTATGAAGGGTAGTCTTTCCTACCCTGGGCTATGGGAAATGCGCCCTTGATTAATATTACTTTTTTCCTCTGTAAAAGAACATTTTCGTAGCTGGGGATCCTTCCTATAAAATCTATTGTGGTTGTTGTTAGGTGCCGTCCAATTAATTCTGACTCATAGTGACCTCACTTAGAACGAAACGCTTCCCAATCCAAGATGTTTGCAGCTGTTTCTTCTTGTTTTCAGTTGTACCATACGAGCAAATGAAGGCCCCGAAAACTTGACTCCATCCATGTCAATAAGGCCAACTCTACTTTGAGGAGGCAGCTCTTCCCCGGTCGTTTTTTGAGTGTCTTCCAACCTGAGGGGCTTGTCTTCCAGCACTGTATCAGACAATGTTCCACTGCTCTTCATAAGGTTTTCACTGGCTAGTTTTTCAGAAGCAGACTGCCAGGTCCTTCATCCTAGTCTGTCTTAGTCTGGAAGCTCAGCTGAAACCTGTCTACAATGGGTGATCCTGCTGGTATTTGAAATACCGGTGACATAGCTTCCAGCATCACAGCAACATGTAAGCATGACAAACTGACAGACATGTGGGGGTAAAATCTAGGAATCTCATTTAACAGCAAAACAAAGACTTTGTTCAAAGGGCACACAGACCATTCTCAGATCTTGAGATGTTTCAAATGTAAAATTTACTGGTCATTATCACAACACAAATTATCCAGCCAACAATTCCTCACTTTCATTACTAATTTTGCTGATTTTATTATTAAGTCCTTGATCTAGCCACTTGGTTTCCTGTTGTTTCTACTTAAGTCTTCACATAACAAATGGCCTGGGAGGTCATAATTCTGCGGTGATAGTGCCTAATACATTCTCCGTGCAAACTGGCACAAAAATGGTGGGGAAGATCTGTTTGTTTTTTAGTGGTATTCTCAGACAAGCCTACTTGTTAAGCTCATTTGAAGCCTGTGCTGTACATTTATTTTTCAGCAGAAGCATTTGATTCTATATCCCCTGCTGTTTATTCATTTCCAATGCATCTTAAACCATTTGGAAGACTAGTAAAGTCCTGATGGAATTATTTACATCCTAATGTTAGCAATGTTCTGTTCCACAAAATTGATACTTGGGCTGTTTTATTAGAGAAGCGACATCTGTCATTTCTGGTCTCTGTCCTTCTAGCCTAATAAGAGTGGATATGATGTCCTGGATAGAACAGCAGGTAGGGGGTGCCAGGACCATGATTCCAGCCTCAGGCCTACCAGTGAGGGACTGGGTGACCTTGGGAAAGCTACTCAGTGCCAGACACATAGCGTGTGTTTGTGAGATAGGCCAGACCAGTCCGGGTCGACCCACCAGGTGGGAAAATGGGAAGGTGCTGGAATGCTTAGACAAAGCCAGAACTTGGTTCACTGAAGGCTGGATGAAGACTCAAGAGAATGAAGGTAGTCCCAAGCCAGTACTCAAATGTGGAGAGGCATGACGGGAGAAGTAGGATATAATTCCACTAGGTGACACTTCAAAGTCAGTTCCCCAAAATCAGATCTGAGCCGCTGACAATCCACAAAGCTACAGGGCTTAGAAGCTGGGGCACACAGTACCACCAGTTCCCAGTTGCCACTGAGCCACTTCCGACTCATGGCGACCCTATGTGTGTCAGAGTAGAACTGTGCTCCACAGGGTTTTCAATGCCGATTTTTCAAAAGCAGATCACCAGGCCTTTCTTCTCAGGCACATCTGGGTGGATTTAAACTGCCAACCTTCCTGTTAGCAGCCAAGTGCCTTAAACATTTGCACTATCCAGGGACTGCAAGCACACAGAAAGGACTGGGGAAAGCAAAAAGCGTCGCCCTGGTAGAAATGTCGTACGAAACAGAGCAGAGAATTTAAGGTAGCATCAGGTTAGGGTTGAAGGAAAAAGAAACAATGCTCGCATGCTGTGGTATCATTAAGCTAATGGCATTGGCTTCTCAGACCCTATCCTGGGACATGCTTAGGACCATGTTCTGGGAGTAGAAAGTCCAGAGGCTCCAGCTTTAAAGGCTGCTGGGAAATGGGGTGGGCAATCAGGAAAACATAGCACTGCTCTTCTTTGGCATTTTCTCATCTGTAAAATGCATGACTTGGACCAGATCTCGGAGGGTCACTCACAGCCTAATATTAATTAATATAAAACAGATGAGCCAACCAAGAATTCCTCACCCCCATCACTTATTTTACTAATTTTATTAAGTTCTTGATCTAGCTACTTGGTTTTGTATTGTTTCTACTTGAGCCCTTCCACAGCAAATGGCCCTGGAACATTTAATTCTGCAGTTATAGTTCCTAATACATTCTCTGTCTATAAAACTGGCACAAAAATATTGAGGCCGATGTGAGGCCATCTATGAATTTCCCAAGTCAAGGCAAATCATCTTTTTGCAAAAGCTTCCCCATAGCTTCCCTGTTTCAGTTTCAACAGAGTTAACATACCAGTTACGGGGATATGGTATTCATGACACCAAAACCCAAACACCAAACCCACTGCCATCTAGTCAATTCCGACTCAAAACAACCCCATAGGATTTCCAAGGCTGTAAATCTCTAAGGAAGCAGACTTCCACATCTTTCTCCCGTGGAGCCACTGGTGGTTTTGAACTACCGACCTATTGGTTAGCATTCCATCACTTTAACCACGGCACCACCAGGGATCCTCATTTATTTACTATTTATTTAGGACATAAAAAAAAATAGGAACTATAAATATTGAATTTTTCACATAGTTTTAGAGAAAATAGAAACTCTACTCCACCTATAGAACTGATATCATAAGCTTAGTATAAGTAGTAATTAAAAAACAAACCCGTAGCCATTGAGTTGATTCCTACTCATGGCATCCCCATGTGTTTCACAGTAGAATAACCCCATAGGGTTTTCTTGGCTGTAATCTTTAGGGAAGTAGTTTGCCAGGCCTTTCTTCTGTAGGGACACTTGGGTGGGATTGAACTGCCAACCTTTAGGCTAGTAGCCATTTGTGTCACCCAGGATCCTTATTAGTAGTAATGTTGCTGCTGTTGTGTGCCATCAAGTTGATTCTGACTTAGAGTGACCTCAAGTGACAGAGCAGAACCGCCCCATACGGCTTCCAAGAACCTGGCATGGCTGATGCAGGTTCTGGAGAGGAAACACCACTAGGCCAAGAATTAGTTCTACTTTAATTAATGCCACTAACTGGGGGAACTTGCACAAATCTCTTCACTTCTTCAGGCTTTCGTGCCTTCTTCATTCACTAAGGCGAGGATTTAAGGCCAGCTCAGATGCCTATGAGTCTAACAGGTAATATAGATTTGATAAGCATTTATTGCCTCCCTCCAATGTATCACTGAAAAACATCTATTGATTCTCTCCTAGGTGTCAGACTCTGTGGCAAGGACTAGGGACACCAAGGCAAGTGTAGCAGCACCTCAGGCCTCAGGGAGCCTTCAGTCTGTCTAGGGGACTAGCAGGTACAGGGGCAACTACAGAGCAGGATGAAGACTGGAATGGCAGCACAGGAAGCTATGTAGACAGAGCAAAGGACACCCAACACAGGAAGACACCAGCTGGAGGTAAGGCTGGCATCTGAGCATATTGCTTCATGGCAGGTCCATCGGGGCAACATGAGGTACTGAGATAACACGATGCAGTTGGAGGGTGTAGACTCAGGAGCCAATGCTGGGCAAACACCGCCACTGCTCTAAGCATTTCTCTTTGAGTAAGAAAAATGAGACTAATGTTATTTTCCTTGCAGGGTTGGTGTGAGGATTGAGATGAGATAATGCAGAAGAAAATCCTAGCAAATGACTAGTATAATTATGGTAGTTATTTTCATTTTCACTAATACTCAAGTTATTCAAAAGATGATCCAAAAAGACAAATGTGGCGGTTTTGCCTCAGCTTGGTCCTGCCTCGGTTTGCAGAAAGAACTGGCTATCTGTTCCCTGTGGATGCTGGACGCACAGATCTACCTTTCTTATGACTGTGAGAGAGTATCTTAGGCATGAGGGGCCCCATCAAACATTCTAGCAACAATCAGAGAACAACAATGCTCTTGGTTGTTGGAAATCTGTCCCACAGGGGCATGAAGCATATACCAATAAAAAGAAAAAAAAAATTGCCTACAAGTCAGTTAGACTCATGGAACAACCCCATGTGTGTCAGAGTAGAATTGTACTCCATACGGGTTTCTGATGGCTCATTTTTCAGACATAGATAGCCAGGCCTTTTTTCCGAGGTGCCTGTGGGTGGACTCAAATCGCCAACTTTTCAGTTAGTAGCTGAGCATGTTTACTGTTTGCAACACCTAAGGACCCCATGAAACACAGAGTTCTTCTAGAAAGTGCACTACAGAAACCCTGAGAGTTCGCACAGTTTCTAAGATGAAGGAAGGGACCCCTCCCCCCTCCAAATTTCATCCCTGGGGTAATAAACCACAGAACAAAGTCTCTGCACATCCCATTTAAGCAGCTAAAGGGCAGAAGTGTCTGATTCCAGCAGAAGACACTCTCTGTGATTGGTGTCTCACAGGTACTTGAGGCTTATGAGACACACCAGGTCGACAAGCCCTCACCACTGGCTGAAATGTCTATACATTTTCATAAGTGCCTGTGCCTGCTAAGAAGCCCTGGTGGTGCCATAGTTAAACACTTGGCTTCTAACTGAAAGGTCAGCAGTTTGAACTCACCAGCCACTCTACGGGACAAAGATGCGGCAGTCCGCTTCCGTGGAGGGTACAGCCTTGGAAACCCTATGGGGCAGTTCTACTCTGTCCTACAGGGTTGCTATGAGTTGGAATCGACTCATGGTAGTGGGTTTGGGTTTGGGTTTGGGTTTGGTGCCTGCTAAGTCCTGGTGATCCTGGCTTTTCTCACTTGTGCTCTCCAGCACCCTCCCACTATGTTTCCCTCTATCAGTACACTGCAAGGGCCTGTTTACCTGTCCTACTTCCCTTACTCAATTCCGAGCTCCTTAAAAGCAGAGCAGAGTCCCTGGGTGGTACAAACAGTTAACACGCTCAGCTGCTAACCAAAAGGTTAGAGGTTCTAGTTGACCCAGAGGCACCTTGGAACAAAGGCCTGATGATTTAGTTCCGAAAAATCAGCCATTGCAAACCCAGCTCATTGTCTGAGAGAACAGACCAGATCTTTATCCTGTTGTTGTAAAGTTAGGCCTCTGTGACTAATGTATGTCCCTGTATCTTCTGTTAAGGGGACCTGGTGGCACAGTGGTTTAGTATTTCACTGTGAACCAAAAGGTCAGCTGTTTGAATCCACCAGCCTCTCCCTGGAAACCCTAAGGGGCAGGTCTACAGGGCTATGAGTCGGAATCAACTTGACAGCAACAGGCTTGTTTGTTTGTTTTTGTATCTGTTAAAAGGCAGGAAAACTGTAGATGGTTAATGGGAGATGCTGTACAGACAGACACCAATAAGGATTCAGGTGGAGAGATAAAGAAAAGAGCCAGGAAGATGTGGGGTAGGGTGGAGATAGCCACTTAGCTGTCCACACAGGAGAGACCACGCAGCAGTAATGGCAGCTCTCCATACAGGAAAGACCATGCAGGATAAATGGCAGCTCTCCACAGGGGAGAAATGGTAGCTCTCCACATGGAAGAGACCACGCAGGAGTAATGGCAGCTCTCCACATGGGAGAAACGGCAGCTCTCCACACAGGAGAGACCACTCAGGACAAATGGCAGCTCTCCACAAAGGGGAAATCACAACCTACTGGGTTTGGAATTTGGGTAAGAGGAGAATCACACAAGGAGCCATTGGTTATACAGTTGATGAACTAAATTTCCAAACCAAAATGTAGGACATACGACTCTGTGAAGCTTTTCCTGGTAACCCTATTCTAAATTATTTGGACCCTGATATTTTGAATACCAGGTGTCCCAAAGAATTCTGTTTATAAAATTGCATTGCCATTATCTTCCTTTGCACCTGTCTTCCCCCACAGAACCACACTTGGTCTAGCAGATATTCAATAAACGATTCCTAAACCCATCAACAATTAAACAATTAATGGGTGAGGATATTTGAAATTCAGTTTGCCCTTGAAAATCTGAGACTCATATTCACCATAAGAATATTGCTGTGGAAAATTCTATCAAGAGGCTGAGATTTTCAAGGGCATTAAGCACACTCAGAATGTATCATGACATTATATAACTAGAATGTTTTAGAACCAGATATGTCTGTAGCAGACTCAGGCATTAGAATCTAATGCTTAGACAAACAAAAGACAAATAGGAATATAATGATGGGAGTGTCCATATGTATGTGTGTGTATACATGTATTAGAGAAAGGGAGAGAGAAAAAATATTCAATATACTCATTGTTTTGCTGTCTTCATGTCATGGACGATGAAGGCATATACAGTCCTAAAAATCAATATCCACTAACATATATTAAGAATGTGATAATTCGGCTTATAATAAAAATTTTTGTACCACTTAAAAATTTTCACTTACGTGTAAGCAAGGAATATAATTAAAACATCTTGTATCTGTAGTATTTAAATACTTTCTAAGATGATTCTTCATATTTGAATAATTTCAACTTGCTTACTCAGGTTTTAAATCTCATGAGAAAAGCATCTTTTTTCTTGTACAGCAATAAGCACTCTCTCTGTTGGACAAATAGGTATGATAATAAGGCTTTATAATTGACTGGCCCTAGTTCTTAGAGAATCCCTTGAGAGAATAAGGAAGGAGGTAAAGATAACTGGATACAGGTAAGTCCATAGATGCAGAGGCAGGAAGCTGAGGGATTTACTGCTTGAAGACCTCCATTTTTTGTCTGTAGTAGGAAGGGAACCACCTGCTGAGGGAGAATATGGTGAAGTTCGAGGAAGTGCCTTCACATAAGTTGACAGCTTTGAATGTTCTGTTCCTAGGGAATGAGAAAGGATGGTCTATAGAGATACACAGGAGGACTGAGGGCCACACAAATGGCTAAGGAAGGATTTTGTTCATTTATCACGGCCCAAAGTTCAAATGGTTTTCCCCTTTGGAGGCTTAGCATCCCAGATGGATGGATCCAGGTTAAAGTATGGCTAAGAGAGTATAAACACAAGGGAGCAAGAGATATGAGGAAAGAAGCGGGAGATGAATTGGAGAGACAAGATGATATCTAGGCTAAATAAGAAATAAAAAGAAGGCAGGAAAGAACTGATGGACAGTACTATATGGATCAAAGGGCTAAAGGTCATAAAAGGCTAAAGTGAATAATAAAATTTTGGAAGGCTTATTACACACCAAGCATTGTGCTAGACATTATTTCATTTAGTCTTCATAACCTTATAAAGGATGCATTACAATTACCTTTGTTGTACAGATGAGAAAGCTAAGCTCAGAGAGGTTAAGTAAATCATCCAAGAACCTACTGCTAACAAATGGTAGGGCTGGGAGGACTCAACACTCTCAAATTATATTGTAAAACCAAATGGAGAGCAGTTACAGTGGAATTAAGACTTTAAGTTTAGAAGGCTGTGGTCCAGGCATGAAGTTTTGGATGGAAATTAAGAAAGGAGGAATTGTTGGAGGGGATGATTGGAAGGTCTAGAGGGTAGTGGCATTGTGGCATGAGCCTCAAAGCAACAGAATTACTCATTTGGAGCAGAGAGGTGGAAATTTGAAAATGACATTAATAAATTAGGACGATGTCAACACTGCTTCTGGTCCTTTAAAACTTGGAGAGGATGAAAATGAGGAGCAGCCACTAGAGAAAACGCCAACGTAAATCTATGCTATATAGAGTCACTACTACTTTAAAAAAAAAAAAAAACTACTTAGAATCTAAATACATTTAGCCACACCATACAGTGGAAATAAGGACTGTATTTCTCTGTAAGAGCACGCATAGATATATAAGAATGGTTACTTGAGAAAATCTTACTCTCACTCTTCCTTTTCAACTTGCATTCTCTCTACTTCCCCTCAAAAAATGTATTTTCAACCCCATTTAATGATTTGCTGCTTCACCAAAAGGCTCCATATTATTCATATTGGTTCCTCTCTCTAGAATGTCCACCCTCAACTAATCTAAACTCTCTCTGTTCCTCCATCTGGCCCACAGGCCACCATCTTCACAAGAAGTTCATCTACCTTCTTCAAACAAGTATATGTTACGTATTCTAAAAAAGTTCATAGCACTTTTTCTGTACTTTCAAAGTACTTTCATTTGTGCTTCAAATGCCTATTCTGACTTTCATACCTGTTTCCGTAATTAGAAAACAATAGTTCACATTCCTTGAGAACATATTTTCTGCCAGACATAGAACAGGTTCCTTTAAGCGGATTATTTTATTTAAACCTCATAAGTATCCCATGTGGAAGATATCTGATATCAGTTCCATGGTACAGGTGTATAAACTGAGATTCAGAAAGGTTAATTGCTTTCCCAAGTTTACACAACCAGTAAGTGGGGGACCCAGGATTCCAACTTAGTCACTGTGATGCCTGTTATTAATCTTTGTTCTCAACCTCTATACCACACAGCAAATACGGTTCTACATTCTGTAAACTGTGTTTTGTAAGTACAAGTTAAGATCGGAATTCAATTTATCTTCGTATTTCCTTGAGTGCCTATGACACTGCTTTACTTATAGGAAGCTGTATAAAGATACTGAATGAAAGGATAAATGAATCCGGATTATAGTATTCAACTGGGGAAAACTTTGTTTCTGAGCATAGAAACAACTGAGGGAGAGGACAAAATATCAGAGAACAGGCTTAGAGATTAAGGAATAACTGGGGTGGGTAGAGTGGAGGGAATGTGAATACAGAGGTGGTATACATATTATATATACACTTAAAAAGAAAAAAAAAAAGGACTGAGACGTACCAGAACTACAACACAATCCTTGTCACCACTGATGTATACACGTTGTGTGGATGTATTTGTGTATTTATTCACAAAGTCATTTCCCTAAGAATGTGATCTTTTTTCTTATATCACTTCCTTAATACCTTACCAAAGTGAAAGGTATATATATTTTTTCTAAAAATAAGTAATGCTAAAAAGTGTAATCCACATTAATACATAATTTAAGTCAAAGCCTTTATTTTCCTAAGTCAGAGTTTGGAACCAAAAACTGGTGGTGGTACTCAGTTGCTTAATAGCAAGAAAAAAAAAAGAGAGTAAAACACTTTTTTCAGTGACATTATTTTTCTTAAAGATGCCTGGCGCATATGTGTGTGTGGGTATTTCTACGTATCCCAAACACATTTTAAAAGTGCACAAAGTACATGATTACTGTATATAAATCTGGACACTTGGGCTTTAGTCTCAAAACTGCATTGTGCAGATATTATAGAAGTGCGTTGGACAACAGAAATAGACAATAGAAACATAATCTGAGCCACGTGTAATTTTCAATTTTCTGGTAACTACCTACATTAAAAAGTAAAAAAGTTAACAGGTGAAATTAATTTCAACAACATATTTTATTTAACTTAATATATCCAAAGCATTATTATTTCAACATGTATTCAATATAAAAATATTTTGAGAAATATACTTTCTTTATATAAGTGTTCAAAATTTTGTGTGTGTTTTACACTTATAGTTTATTTCAGTTCAGACTATATACATTTCAGGCACTAAGTAACATGTAGCTAACGGCTATCACATCCAGCAGTGTAGTTACAGATTAGAGCTGGAAAGACTCATGGGTATGATCTATTCAATGCCATTATTTTACAAGTTAGATGCTCAGAAAAACTCAGAAAGGTCGAGTGGTTTATCTAATTCCTCTGAGTTTTAATGTAGGGTATTTATAGTTTCCCTTTCTGGCCTGTTCCCTATTGTTTCATGTTTGAATGGTGGTATAAAGAGATAGGTTTCAAAGAAGAAGAAAAAAGTTGCCATGGAATCGATTCTGACTCCTAGTGACCCCACGTGTTTCAGAGAAGAACTGCACTCCATAGAGTTTTCAATGGCTGTAATCTTAACAGAAGTAGATCACCAGGCTTTTCTTCAAGCAGTGTAGCCAAGAGCAAACTGTTTATACCACCCAGGGGATGGGTTGGGGTAGAGTTAAAACACAGGTGGTTTGGGCTTGAAGGAATTCAGTGGTACCATGACATCTGTCATGGATTGAATTTTGTCCCCCAAAAATGTGTGTATCAATTTGGCTGCTCCATGATTTCCAGTATTGTGTGGTTGTCCTCCATTTTGTGATTGTAATTTTATGTTAAAGAGGATTAGGGTGGGATTGTAACACCCTTACAAAGGTCACATCCCTTATCCAATGTAAAGAGAGTTTCCTCGGGGTATGGCCTGCACCACCTTTTATCTCTCAAGAGATAAAAAGGAAAAGGAAGCAAGCAGAAAGTTGGGAACTTCATACCATCAAGAAAGAAGCACCAGGAGCAGAGCGCATACTTTAGACCCAGGGTTCCTGCATAGGAAGCTTTTAGTCCAGGGAAAGATTGATGAGAAAGACTTTCCTCCAGAACAGACAGAGAAAGGCTTCCCCTGGAGCTGACACCCTGAATTTGTTAAAGCCATCCACTTGTGGTATTTTTGTTATAGCGGCACTAGGTGACTAAGGCAACATCCAAACCTCTCATTTCATAAATGGGGGGACTGAGAGAGGAAATGGAATTAGGCATTTAAAAAGAGTTTCTTGCTTCCAGCTTTTGGGTGAGAAACGTAAGACTCTGGTTGGACACCCACCCCTCAGAAGGTTCCTGAGCCCAAGACTGAATTGACAACCTAACCCTGAGGGTTACAGCAATCAATTATTCAGTTCAACTTCAAATACTTAGATGAAACCTTTCAAGTCAATATTATACTGCAGGCATTTTGTGCCTCCACTTATAAGCTGAGGTATTCATTTAATTAGGACTAAACAAAAAAACCAAACCCAGTGCCGTCGAGTCAATTTTAATTAGGACTAGATTTCTCATTCTCCCCAAGTTAAACAACCACCAGGATGTCTTTCCTGCCTTGTCTAACTAAGTAGAACCAAGAGTTCTGTGATTCTACGTATAGACTGTCTAGCGGTTGAACATACTGGGCTGGAAATTCTTAGGGTGCAATATTTGGCCCCTGATATCTTGAATACCAGCTTTACACAGCTCACTTTTGGAGACCAGGATTTCTGTAACAAATAAAAAAGAAAGAAAGAAAGAACCACACAGGCACGCAGACTATAGAAGTGAGAGGCAGGAAAAAGTTTATGAAAGGGAAATCATCCTAGCCAAGGAGTTTTACAGATTTGTGGAAAGCCATGCTATTCTCCCCTCTTCCTGCTTATTACCAACTGGTAACACAAAACGATACTATAACGAAAAGAAGAGAACAATTAAAAAAGAACAACATGTCCCCCATCAGTCTAACCCACCAACTGTGTCTCTCCTTCCTGTATTTCTCATGTGCACATACACTTGACATAGCAGCATTATAGAGAAGATACCATTTTGATTTAGTTAAAGGGGAAGGGAAGCTATTACAGTGAGCCTACTCAAGATGCCAGACATAGCTGGCACTTGCTGTTGTGGGTTTTTCACTTTGGCCTTCCTGGATATGACATTCATTCTCTTTGTCCCAGGAATCTTCCTAGGGAGAGAGGTTGGGGGTGGAGAGAGGAAAAGAATATAATTTGTCACAGAAAGGTATTCAAAGAAAAATAATCTTCTGACATTCAAGACGTGATTGTGCAGTAATGCAATGGTCATGGGAGCTAGGTTATTGTCTAGAAATTTTTTTTTTGTCAAAATCTCTTTATTTTGTCCATCACCACCCTCAAGTCCATGCCCCAAATCTATCCTTCAAACAAACTCATTGCCATTGAGTCGATTCCAACTCATAGTAACCCTACAAGACAGAGTAGAACTTCCCCATAGGGTTTCCGAGGAGCAGCTGGTGAATTCAAACTGCTGACCTTTTGGTTAGCAGCTGTAGCACTTAACCACTGTGCCACCAGAGTCCTTTAGAATGTATCAAAGCGAAGCCTCATAGAGTCCTCGCAGGGGTAGAGGTATTCCTTCTGCCTCTGAAAGTGAAACTTTTGTCAATGTTATTTGTTGTTTGATGACAGAAAGGAAAAGTAATAGGGGAAATAAAAGTTCGACCACTGGGACCCTGGTGGGTTGGTGAGAGGAAGGCATGGCCAGAAGATGAAGAGGTACTTGGGCAGAAGTTAAGGAAGGGTAGAAGAAAAGAGGACTCTTTCCCCACTCACCTACCATTTCATGAGCAACATCAAAATAACTTGAGGCATAATGTGATCAGGCTGAGAGGCATGGGGTTTAGCTTTCCAAGTTTTCTTTGCTTCTCTGGTGGTATAGACAGGGCTCAGAAATATTTGTGAGTCCAGCTGGGGAGTCTGTTTGAGAGGACTTGCACAATAGGGGTAGGATGCCTCTACAGGAAGAGCTTTTGAACAGTCTACTCAGGCAGGGACAATGGCTGCCACAGTTAGAGTCTCAAGGTGTCTACAGCATCTGGGGGAGCTGAGGTGAGTCCAGGTAATCCAGGAGCCCCTCTAGCCATGGGCTCCAGCTTCAAATGCTAGCAGGAAAGCAGCAACCAGGTGGCTGAGTGACATTACCTTGTAGGTCAGAGCTGCTGAAGGACACTGAGCCCAAGGACTTCCCCTTTACCACAAGGTTACATAAGCCACAGCTCTCTCTACGTATACCCAAAATGCTACCTTGAAGAGGAGTTCGGGAAGGTAGAGATGATTGAGAAGTCCAAGGGACAAAAGTATTTTCTTAAAAGGAAGTTCTAGTCAGTGGCACAAAAAAGAGGTCTGGCCAATTATCTCATGTTGTTGTAGTCAGGCACTGTCCAGTTGGTTCTGACTGAAAGCAACCCTATGCACAACAGAATAAAATGCTGCCTGGTCCTGTACCATCCTCACAATCATTGCTATGTTTGAGCCCATTGTTGCAGCCACTGTGTCAATCCATCTCATCAAGGGTCTTCCTCTTTTTCACTGACCCTCTACCTTACTAAGCATGATGTCCTTCTCCAGGGACTGATCCCTTCTGATAACATGTCCCAAGTAAATGAGATGAAGTCTTGCCATTCTCATTTCGAAGGAGCATCTGAGTGTGCTTCTTCCAACATAGATTTGTTTGTTCTTCTGGCAGTCCCTCGTACATTCAACATTCTCCGCCAGTGCCCTAATTCAAATGCATCAGTTCTTCAATCTTCCTTACTCATTGTCCATAAATGGAGTATTATCTGAAGAGGTTGTTTGAATATCAGGCACGAGCAAGCTTTAAATGCCATTGAACTGAATAAAATTAATTTCTTTTCACCCACCACCAGGAGGGCCTCATGAAAAAGACCCTGTAAGTTCAGACAAAATAAAAGAGCTCCATTCTTCCACACATCTAAACACAGTACAAATTAATTTTGTGGTTCTCATTACCCCCGGTTCGCCCCCTTATATAGCTGCAGAGAAGTATTTTCTATTTGCTGTCACTTCTAAGAAATTATCTTTTCACAGCTGAGAAACACATCTTATAACAAGGATCCTAGAGAAAGATGATTTCCACACCCTTAATTTCACCCAGAAATTTACAGGTAAGCCATGACCATACTGTAATACACCAGGCAGTCATTCCACATGTAATTAATAGGCTCCTGAATTTCTAATTCTGCTATGGAAGAAGTTGGGTGAGGGAAGAGCAGTGTTTGCAGATAAAGGTTTCATTTCTTGAGGAATCATTTACCTTCTCTGCAAATTATTTATAATACCTACTGATCATTTTACCAAAAAAAATCAAATATCAATAATCTCACGAAATTCACTTTCGTGTAAAAGCCTCTAAGGAATGGAGCCATCCACACAGTTACAGAAAAGATACTGATGCGTGATTTATTTTGCAACCTAGCTTCCTGCAGAGGCTGATGAGTCCATTACCCACATCCCTTCATCTCTGAGCCCATCATTTGCAGGATATTAATTTGAACGTATTTACAGGGGCTTCCTAGTGACACTTCTCGAGACCAGTTCTTATGTCTCCATTCTGTCTCACCATTTAGGTGGCGATCTGCTCAAAGGCAAGGGCAGCAATTTCCCAGAGGTCCACAAGTAAACTCCTCAGCGACTGATACAGATAACTAAGTGCTGAAAGAATCTGGGCGAAGGGCAGACAGTGGTCTCAGGTTTTCTCTTGTAAAACTCTATGAAGTATTTCTTTTGTATAATTCCTGAGAGGCCCACTTAGCCAAGGCACCAACAAATAAAAGGTGCCTTGTGAAGTATCTTTCAATTAATCCCCATCATTGTGGTCACCAGGGAGCCAAACACAAGCAGTGATGGTGACTGGGAAAAATTTTGTCAGTGCTTCCTTCTATCCTACTCTCTGCATCATATTCTTGCCTCCTAACAATCCCCGGCTGCCTTCTCAGAGGACCCTGGGTGCTCTCTGTGACTTCTTTCTCTTTAAAGAACACGCCCATCTGAACACACATACACACACACGCACGCACACTTTAGTCCAGCACCCAGGCATACTTACATTCCAAGAAATCCCATCCTATCCCATAGTCCAAGCCATCAAAATGTCCATTTCCTAGGATGGTGCTAAAAATAGACTGAACCTTGGTGGTGCAACAGTTAAGCACTCAGTTGTTAACTGAAAGGTCGTCAGTTCAAACCCATCCAGTGGTTCCACAGGAAAAAGACCTGTCATTCTACTTTCATAAAGATTACAGTCAAGCAAACTTTGTGGGACAGTTCTACCCTATCACATGGGGTCACCATGAGCTGGATCAACTCGACTCAATCAACAATAATGACAAATTTCTATTTAAAGTAATACTTACTGAGAGCATAGCTGCAATGTCCCGGGAAGAGCACCAGACTTAGATTTGGGAGTCTTGGGTCTGAAGCCTTGCTCTATCACTTACAATTCTGTGGCCTTGAAAAACCACTCTGCATCTTCAATGGCCTCATCTTTAACTTTGGTGCTGTCTTAGTCATCTGGTGCTGCTATAACAGAAATACCACAAGTGGATAGCTTTAACAAAGAGAAATTTATTCTCCTACAGTCTAGTAGGCTAGAAGTCCAAATTCAGGGCATCGGTTCCAGGGGAAGGCTTTCTCTCTCTGTGGGCTCTGAAGGAAGGTCCTTCTCGTCAATATTCCCCTGGACTAGGAGTTTCTCTGTGCAGGAACCCCGGTTCTAAACAACGTGCTCTGCTCCTGGTGCTTCTTTCTTGGTGGTATGAGGTCCCCATGTCTCTCTGCTCACTTCTCTCTTTTATACCTCAAAAGAGATTGGCTTAAGACACTATCTAATCTTGTAGACCTCATCAATATAACTGCCATTAATCCATCTTATTACATCATAGTGATAGGATCTACAACATATAGGCAAATGGTAGACAATTATACAAGGGAATCATGACCTAGTCAAGTCGACAGATATTTTGGGGGGGACACAATTCAATCCATAACAGGTGCCATGCCACAGAAAAGCTCTTAACAAAGATTGGCTATTGTTGGGTAAGTGAAAAATAGGCATAGCCTTTGTGAGAGTGCTCTGAAAGGCAATGTTTTAAAAGAAGACCATACTAAGTCACATAAAACCAAAAAAAAAGGTTGCCGCATCTACTCCAACTTGTTGTGACCCTCCAAGTGTCAGGATAGAACTGTGCTTCCTAAGGTTTCTAGGCGCTGATATTTCAGAAGTAGCTCACCAGACCAAAGAAACTGTAATATAACCAGTAAAAGATCTAGAGGAGAAAAGATTCTTGAGCTCTGGAATATTTTAGGACCCCTCTTCACACCTACCAGAGCAAGCACTAGTAGATTAGGCCTCCTCTAAAAGTTACAGACACCTGAGTAATCTTCTTGGCCAAGTGTCTTAAGGTATGTTGTATAAAAAATCCAGCAATCAAAATTGAGAGCATTTCTAAAAGAGCCAGCAATTATTCAAATGTGCCTCTCAATATTTAATTGCTTTTTAATGTAATGGGCAGAAGAAACATTCTTAGTGGAAACTGGAGAGCTGGTGAATGGTAAACACCTTTTGTATACCTTTTCTTGAGAAGTAGGCATGCAATCACAGGACTGACTGCAATTGAAAAACTGCCTCGACTGAGCAGTAGGGGTTGAAGTATGGTACACACAAGCTTTGAGTTTGGAGAAAACCGGCATCTCTGACAAAAAGTCAAACAGTTGCCTCTAGTACTGCACGCATCTATCACTTTTTTTAAGCCGATGCTGAATTTATTCTGACAAACACAATCAAAATTGCCTTACAATGTTTTTTGTTTGTTTGTTCGTTTTGTTTTGTTTGGTGTTCAGAGGTCAGCTTTAAATGCCTTCACATTTCTTCAGCTGCCTTCTATTATTCTTTCAGGGAAATAAACAAACAACATAGAAAAGGAGGATAACTTGCAGTGCCTGGTAAAGCTTCTGGGACTATACCGAAACCAAGCCAAACCCATTGCTGTCGAACTGATTCGGACTCATAGCTACCTTATAGGACAGAGAAGAACGGCTCCATAGGGTTTCCAAGGAGTGGCTGGTGGATTCCAACTGCCAACTTTTTGGTTAGCAGGCAAGTCCTTAACCACCCATTGACGTTTAGTCAATTCCAACTCATAGCAACTCTGTAGGACAGAGTAGGAATGCCCCACAGGGTTTCCAAGGCTGTAATCTTTACAGAAGCAGACTGCCATATCTTCTCCCGAGAAGCAGCTAGTAGGTTTGAACCACTGACCTTTCAGTTAGCAGCCAAGCACTTAACAGCTGCACCACCAGCATCCTCGACTTCACCTAGAGGAGGTCGTAAGTAAATAGTGGAGCATTGAATACCAACAAGAACCCACTGACAATGGAGTCACGGGCAGAGAGGAGTCTGTGTCTCAGGCAGTCAAGTAGCAGGCTAACAGGCACATATAGGACACGGAAGAATCTTTGATGAGGGACTGGGGCCCTAGGATCAATTTTAATTTTGCAGAATTCCTAAGATGCAATTGCCAAGGTTTTTAATGAAAACCTTTCATCTTTTGAACAAACACCTCCCTCCAGAGGAAGTCACAGTGCCTCTTTCTGATCTGAGAGCTGCTGGATGCAGAACTGGGTATCCTTAAAAAGTAATTGCTTCTTTAGGTGAGACTTGTATGTGTGCTTCCAGAAAAAATAACCACCTTCAAAAGTCCCCAAGAGAGGAAGACAGCCTGAGTCTCAAATACAAAAAATAACGAAATAGATTAAAAAAAAAAAAAAAGAAAGAAAACTCTACAATTCTCATGAGGGTATACAGAACTTGTGAAATGTCTTCTTTGTCTTAAAGCTACATTTCTCTGCCAAATTGCAAGTGTTGTAGAAGGGGTGCGGGGAAACACTGTAACAATATGACCAAAATAAAATAACATAAAATTATTCTCAGATTATTCTCAGAATGGAACCAATTTTAGAGACACAATAAAAGTCAACAGTTACCCTGGGAATTGCTGAGCACCAAATCGGAATTAATGACAGCAAGGCTGACTCAGGCTCCAAGAGGCTGACAACCCCAGTAAATGTGAGATTTCAAAAGTCAAGCCCCACATGAATCAAGGTCTAAACAAAATGACTTAAAACAAGGTTTTAAGGTGTTATTCCTTAGGGTTATTCACCCAGCACTTCCTGTCCCACCTGCAAAAGAGAGAGGGATCAATTTGATTCAATCAAATGGTTATAAAATTCAATTTTAGAAACATAAATCTCCCCAATGCCCTATTAAAATAAGTGTTAAGTGGGTAATTTGCTGCAAATACAAACTATGGACAGAAAGAGTCACTGAGACAATTTGGACCATAATGACATCCTGAGCTGCTCTTAAGAACACTTGTGGATGCCATTCATGTGACTCTTGGGTAGAGGGATCCCTTCCGGACCCATCATGACACTATGTCCCAATACCTGGGAGGCCCGTGAGGCCACTAGGTGAAGTAGTGTGTGTGTGTGTGTGTGTGTGTGTGTGTGTGTGTGTGTGTAAACCCGAAAAAAACCAAACCCATTGCCTTTGAGTTGATTCTGACTCACAGCGACCCTACAGGACAGAGCAGAACTACTCCATAGAGTTTCTAAGGAGGGCCTGGTGGATTCAAACTGCCAACTTTTGGTTAGCAGCTGTAGCACTTAACCACTACACCACCATACCATGGTACTATAATTTAGGGAGTGTTGAGAAGACTTTCATACCAACAACAGCAAATCTTCTCCATTTGTTTTGTTTTGTTTTGCTTTTTACTCATTTAATGGGCTATACAGTTTTATTGCACAGTTTTAAGTAAGTGTTAAAAATACCCCTGCTAGGAGAGGAAATCCACTGACAAGCACATCCTACAGAATAAAGAACTGCTGTCAGATACTGAGAACTCAGGCGTTACAGGGATGAAAGGGTCGGGGGCTAGAGGCTTGGGATCCAAGAGGAGAAGTACTGATGAAACATCTAGGGTAGAAAAAGCACCAGAAGAAACAAGTGGATTCATTAAGGACAAACTTCACTCACTTCTCAACGTTGTATCTATCAGGCTGTGCCTAGAGCCTAAGAGATGTGAAGACCTCACAAAAAAACCTACTGGTACTTTGGAGGAAAATGGAAGTTAAAGGAAAGGGTCCGCAATTGCCGTATCAACCATTGGGATTTCTATTAACTAAGAAAACACTGAGTAAATGTAAAAGGTGGTATTTGGGAGGAATAAAAATGGATAATGAAGAGAATGCACATTATAAATATTAACTGCATTAGAAAAGCTTTTATGAGTTAAGTCTATTACACAGTTGTGATCAGTCGAATATATAACTACGTCATTATATCATGACGGAGTAATTACTCTCAGTCACAGTAACCTCCCTCTACTCCAGTAGTATCCTCTATGCTGGCCGAGTGCAGGACACCCTCCTGCTGTCCTTCTCCCAGCCTGTGGCCTGGAGCAGGTAGGAACCTTGGCTGACCACTCTTTGGAAGAAATTCTTGCATTTGGCTTTGCTATCCTTTTTAACTTTATTTCTTGTCTGGAGCTGCTTTGTACCTCCTATGATCTTGATATGAAAATTAGGGATGTGAAAAATCGTACTCTGGTGAAATTTCCCATAGGTTTTTGAAAGAGAATGGGGACTGGTCAATGAGATGGCAAAGATGCTTGGGGCTAATACACAGGTGGGCTGTGAGCTCCCCACACTCCGGGATCCAGCGTGGGCAGCGTTTCCTGTGCATCTGAATGCCTCCCATTCAGGATCATGGGGCTTTAACTAACAACCCTCCATAGAGGGGGAATGAAAAGCAAAATCCCATTTCTCTTAGATTCAGCCAAGGTAAAGTGGGATTTTCCCAAATTACTTTCCCTACAGAAAAAAAAGGGGGAATAGCGAAAACTAAGTGAGGGGGGTAAAAATAGACACACACACACACACACACACTGATGAAGTTACAGAGACTCTGTAATTGAGTTCCTGCCTATTTGTGTCTAACCCTCATAACATTGAGGGTAGGTGCTTATCTCTAGCTAATGAAGTAAATTTATTATTTTAAAAACACGTATTTGTACATTATTACACAATTGAAAGAGACAAGGGGAGGACCCATGGCTCCCTCTCCCTCTCCTCTCTCTTCCTTATACCGTTCTTGATGTTGAGGGATAACTTTACAGATGATGTGAAGGCTAGCAGGCTGGCTCAGAAGAATCCAACACATGCAAATATTAAGTGATACTTTAAATGGTACAGTTATGAAGTGCTCCAACAGTGACTCCACCTTGACTGCAAAGAGGCAGCATCATTATTCTACAAGTCGCCTCTCTTAGTATTGTTCTTATCACAAATGTGGGAACGATCAGTGCCTGCTAATGAGCAACTAAAAAGAGCACATTTTTTTCTTTTCTTTCACACCTCGGTTTGGTTTGTTGCCAAGTAATTTTAAAGATATGTCAGAAACATATCTTGACAGTTCTGGAAAGTTCTTGTTTGGGAAAAAACAATAAGAAGACTTTGTCAAATCAGTTCATTTACAAAAACAAAAAAGAAACAAAACAGTATATGCTGCAGAGCTACCACTGACAAAACACAGTAGCCATGATTTACTTGAGAGTTCATAAACTTTTCAAATCACTTTCTAATTAGTTAAATGGTTGACTCATGCTAGCTCAATGTCAATAATAATCATTCCATACATGTGTTTTAAATTTCTAATATGCCCAGGAATGCTCCTTGGAAGACAGGGTAGTAAGACTTCATCTCGTATACTTTAGACATGTCATCAGGAGGGACTAGTCCCTGGAGAAGGACATCATGCTTCGTGAAGTGAGGGTCAGCAAAAAAGAGAAAGACTCTCAATAAAATGGATTGACACAGTGGCTACAACAATGGGTTCAAACACAGCTACAATTGGAAGGATAGCACAGGACTGGGCAGTGTTTTGTTCTGTTGTACATAGGGTCACTGTGAGTTAGAACTGACTCAATGGCACCTAACAACAATATCTCCAAATGAAACAAACGCACTGCCATTGAGTAGATTCTAACTCATAAACATCCTCTATAGGACAGAGAACTGCCCCACAGTGTTTCCAAGGAGTAGCTGGTGGATTTGAACTGCTGACCTAACGACAACAACAACATCTCTAAAGGCCTGTGTCTAGTAGCAGATAAAGCAATCCACCTGAAGAGAAAAGTATAGGAAAGGTTAGTAATCAACAAAATTGGCATTACAAACCCTTCAAAAGTAAAGAGATGGTTGAGGCTTGATGCTACAATATAATGGAAAAGGAGTCAAACTTTAATCCAACTGATGTGAAAAAACCTTTGTATTCATTTTACTTACATGGTTTTCAAATTTGTTGGGGGTAAGAATGGGGTAGCAGCTGAGAAATTGTTACATACTTTCAATGCTTCAATAATTTGTGCAGAAAAGTATTATTTAATGATTTCACAAACTTGGGATCGCAGACAGCCAAAATTGATTTTGTAAAAGTGGAGAGAGCCCATTTTCTCCTTTTAAGATTGCTTTTTACACTTTATTTGATTAAGATTTAAACTACTGAAGATATTTTACCCTCAAAAAAGAGACGGGTCGTTAAAGATGCCCAAGTTAGCAAATAATATAGAATACCTAGTTAAATTTAAATTTCATGGCAATGACAAATAAGGTTTCGGTATACCTGTCGCTGTAGAGTCGATTCTGGCTCACAGCAACCCTGTAGTACGGAGTAGAACTGCCCCATAGGGTTTCCTATTTTTTTTTTTTTTTTAATCTATAGGGAAGCAGACTGCCCCATCTTTCTCCCACAGAGCAGCTAGTGGGTTCGAACTGTCAACTTTTCGGTCGGCAGCTGAGCACTTAACCACTGTGTCAGGAAGGCTCCTTGTTTTAGTATGTCTAAAATATTACACAGTTATTGCAAGTTTATACTAAAAAAGTATTTGTTGTTTACTACTTAAATTTAATGGCCATCATGTATTTTATCTGACAACCTGCAAGAAAAAGAAATTCACATCTGCACTGCAAGGGGCGTTGTTCTAGTGAGTGAACAGTAAATAATGTAGGGTATTCAGAAATTATTCTGGGGTTTCAAAGATAAAAAGTAGGGAAATTAAAAAAAAAAAATCAGTCATCCTAGTTTAGTATGGCTGAAAGGGAATCACATATATACAGTCAACATGGCTTGAGGAGACTAAACCCCAAAAAACCAAACCCATTGCCGTCAAGTAGATTTCAACTCATAGAGATCCTCCATAGGACAGAGAACTGCCTCACAGGGTTTCCAAGGAGTGGCTGGTGGATTTGAACTGCCGACCTTTTGGTTAGCAGCCAAGCTCTTAAATATATATGCTGTATTCAGCTCTGCTAATTTCACTTGACCAAACAGGGTCATGCCTTTAAGGCGCACATACCCAGTTCACTCCATTTAGTAAAAAAGACTGCATTTTTACTTTGTTCTTCCTTCATGCAAGAAACCTGGCAAAATTGAGGCAGGTTTAGCCTCTCTCCTGAAAAAACTACCTGCTGGAGAAGGGCTATTATTATTCTCTCCATTTCCCCATCCAAGGGAGGTCCAAGTTAAGATAAGCAGATGGGAGGGGATGCCTATAATATACACCACGGTTAGAGAAAGAGCAATTGCTGTGTACACGTTCAGAAGGAACAGAGAGCATTTCCATTCTGGCAGCTCACGAAACCTCACATGCAAGCTATATCTCATGAGAGCAAAAAGACTGTCTTAGTTTCCCAAGAAAGATACCTAAAAGGCACTAAAGTTTTGTCTGGATTAAAAAGGGTGTGGGTAAGCAACGTCAAATCTTATCTATTTTTATTGTGTTCGAGTTTTGTGAGTGTGTAACTCTCAGGGTGGAAATGGAAGCCTAGAAGTTTTGCAGCCTGTTTGGAAATACCTTAGAGGCCATGCTCTATTCTGAGCCAGAAGGCACAGGTATAAATTTCTTGGCAGCTTTAGAATTCCTGTCCGTTTCTCCATGGCTGGCTTCCCAGGCTGTTTAACCAACCACATGTACACACACTAGGTTAGAACTGATCCCAAGCAGTTTAGAAGCTATACTTTTCCTTCTGTTTTCATTTTGGAAATAAAGACCAAAAGTGGCCAGAGACTCTGCTTATTATAACAATAGAGGGATTTCATTAACTCTTTACAGCTTTCCATTAGGGAGGAGATGTCTCAGGTACGAAGGGATGCTCTGTCTACAAAAAATTAATGTGTATTTAACACTGGGTGAATCCTACTGCTTTGGAAATATGTCAGTGGTCACTATATCCTTCAGGGTAGCATGATAGGGAATACCCAGTGGAGTAACTATTACTTTAATAAACAAATGCTTCTTATGTGCATATCAACTGGCAGGCACTGTGCTATTGATAATACAGTGATGAAACAGATGTAAAAGTTCCCTGCCATCACAGAGCTTGCAGTTCAGAGGAAAGTGAAAAGGCGGTTGCTGGCTATTGGGATGAGTGCTACAACAGGAAACCAAGACATATGGCCCTTCAGAAGAACACAGAAAGTTCTAGAGAAGGCTTCCTAGAAGACAGTCATTTAAGGAGAGTCTGAAAATTGAGTAGGAATATACCCAGTGAAGAGAGAGAGCGTGTGTGTATGTATATGTATTATGTATGTATATGTTGGTCAAAAGAGAAGTAAGGGCAGTGTTCCAGGTACAAAACCATGCAAAGGCTCATAAGGAACTATAATTACTTCAGTATGGATGGAGTGTAAATGGAGGCTGGGAGTTTTCAGAGTTGAAACTGGAGAGAAAAACAGGAACCAGATCCCAAAAACCTTTCCAACAATATTAAGAAGTTTAAACTTTCTCCTGAGGGCAATAGTGAGCTGAGGAAGGCTTTTTCTTTCTTTCTTTTTTTTTTAACCAGGGTAATGGTATAATGAGATTTGCATTTTATAAAAATCTCTCCAGTTGCCAAGAGGGAAATAGAAAGGGAGACCATTTAGGAGACTCTTGCAATAAAGAAACGATGAGGTTAAGAGCATAGATTAAATTTGAAACACACACACACATTGAAGAGAAAAAGTTTGACCAGATGGAATAAAAGAGAAAAAAAAATCAAAATAAGCAAAACACCTAGCATCCTGATCAGGGTTTCTAATATCATTTTCCCAAAAAGGGAGCCAGGATTCCTTTGAGAAATGGCTGCTTCTAGGACGGGGGCAGGAAATTTATAAGATAAACCTCAAGCATCTTCTTGTATTAGAGAGTAAGAAAAAATAAAAAACTTCACAATTATGTGGGTATATTAGAGGGACACAGGAGCCAACTAAGAGTCCCAATGACCAAAACTAGAACTATTTTAGCAACAATGACAAGAAGAAATCAGTATTGGATTATAACCAAAGTATAAAATACTCACGAGTTCATACTGACATAAATAAATGATTAAATAAATGAAGGAGGAGAATAGACAAATGTCCCAATACAGAAAATTTCCAAATAATTTATGTAGATACTACACCTTTAAGGAGGTGGAACATGACTCCAGAATACTGAAGTATGGGCTACACATAGTGACTTCCTAACAAAGATATGAAAGGAGGGGAAGTAGCTTTATGGAGGTGAAGCCTGAGGAACACTACTTCAACCAGGTGGTCAAGCCAGTGTCAACAGTGGTACATCATGTTGATAGTATGTACTCTTGATACGATATAATGAAAATGACACTTGGCCTCTGTGATCTTCCTTCCAAAAACCCATAGCTTCAGTCCAATCATGAGAAAAACATCAGACAAATTACAACTGAGAGACATTTTATGAAATATCTGACCTGACCAAAAAAAAAAAATTGCCATTGAGTCAATTCTGACTCACGGCGACCCTATAGGACAGAGTAGAACTGCCCCATAGGGTTTCCAAGGAGCGGTTGGTGGATTCAAACTGCCGACTCTTGGGTTAGTAGCCTGAGCTCTTAACCACTGTGCTACCAGGACTCCAAAATATCTGACTAGTGACTCTCAAAACCATCAAGACCATCAAAACAATAAAAGTCTAAAAAACCGCTATGGCCAAGAAGAATCTAATGAGACATGACATCCAAATGTAATGTGGTATGTTGGGCTGTACTCTGGAGCAGAAAAGGGACATTAGGGAAACACTAAGGAAACCTGAACAAATATGGGCTTTAATCAATAACAATGTATCAATATTGGCTCACAAATTGTGACGAAGGTACTCCATGAATGCCAAATGTTAATAACTGAAGAAACTGGGTGTGGAGTATATGGAAACTCTCTGTACTATTGTCTCGATTTTTTTCCGTAAATCTAAAACTATTCTAAAATAAAATGTAAAAAAAAAAAAAGGCAAGAAACATGAAAACTCTGAGTTACTGGGACAAGAAAAAAGCTAGTTGTGCTGAGTAAGCAGTATTCGAGGGTTGTTGTTGTTGTTAGCTGCTGTTGAGCTGGCTCTGCCTCATGGTGACCTCATAAACAACAGAACGAAACGTTGCCCAGTTCTGCGCCATCTTCATGGTCATTGATATGTCTGAGTCCATTGTTGTGGCTGTTGTGTGAATCCATCTCATTGAGGGTTTGCCTCATTTTTGTTGACCCTCTGTTTTACCAATATGATATCCATTTCTAGTGGCTGGTCTTTTCTAATGATATTCCCAAAGTAAGCAAGTAGAATTCTCATCATTCTTGCTTCTAAGGAGCATTCCGGTTACATTTCTCCTAAGAATGACTTGTTCATTCTTCTGGCTGTCTACTGTATAGTCAATATTCTTCACCAGCGCTATAATTTGACTGCATCAATTCTTCTGTCTTGCTTTTTCATTGTCCATCCTTTACATGCATATGAGACAATAGAAAATAACATGACTTGGGTCAGGTACATCAAAGTAACATCTTTAGCTCTTTAAAACTTCAAGCAGCAGATTTACGCAAAACAATATGTAGTGGTCAGAAATAACAAAGTTTTGGAAAGAGCCATGACATAATGAATATTGGGTTTAAGGGAATTTAGTGTGATGGATTAGAAAAAAGAATGTAGAGAGTCAAATAGAATGTGTAGGAAATTCAAATTCATTGCAGTAAAGTCTTTATTGGGGTGTGTCTGTACAAATGAAGAAGAAAGTATTAATAAGAGAGACTTTTTGTCCAGCCATATTCTTGCTAGGGGAAAACCATTCTCTCTAGAAGACAATTTGTAGCTGTAAAAGCCTATATTACAAATGAAGTAAGATGTCAAATCAATACCCTAGCCTTCCATCTTAATAAATCAGAAAAAAAAAAAAAAAGAGCAGGCTAAACCCAAAGCAACCAGGAAGAAGGAAATAATATAGATTAGATTGCCAATAAATGAAACAGAAAAACAATAGGGAAAGTCAGTGAAATTAAAGTTGGTTCTTTGAAAAGATCAACAAAAAGTGGTAACCTTTTAGCTAGACTGGCCTCTTGGTCAATGAGTCTCAAATTACCTAAAATCAAGAATGAAAGAGGGGACATCACTGACAAGCTAACAGAACTGAAAAGGATTATAAGGGAATATTATCAACAATTGTTACAACTGTTAGCTAATCTAATTAAAATTTAAAAACAAAAATCATACTAAGACAAAAAGTACCAAAACTGACTCAAGAAGAAATAGAAAGTCTGAATAGATCTATAACAAGTAAAGACATTGAATTAGTAATTTAAAAAAAAAAAAATTCACACAAATATCCAGGGCCAAATGGTTTCACTGGTTAATTCTACCAAATATTTTAAGAACAATTAACATCAATCCTTTACAAACTCAAAAAGTAAAAGAGGAGGAAACACTTCCCAATTCATTCTGTGAGCCCAGTATTACCCTGACGCTAAAATTAAACAAATACATCACAAGAAAACTACAGGCCATTGTTCCTTATGAATATATACATAAAAATCTTCAAAATAACAAGTAGAATGAATCCAAGAACATGTACAAAGGATTACACATGATGACCAAGTGTGATTTATCATAGGGAAGCAAAGTTGATTCAAATTATAAAAATCAAGAAACACAGAACATCATATGAATAGAATTAAGGGCAAAAATCAAATTCTCAGCTCAATAGATGAAAAAGCATTTGACAAAATCCAACAGTCTTTCATGATAAAAACACTCAACAAAATAGTAACAGAAAGGAACTTCCTTAACCCATAGATAACATGGAGTCCCTGGGTGATGCAAATGGTTAGCTGGCTAGGCTGCTAACCAAAAGGTTGGAGGTCCACCTACTGAGAGGCACCTGGGAAGAAAAGCCTGGCAATCTAACTTCTGGAGAAAAAAAAAAAAGGCGTTGAAAACGCCAAGAAGCATAATTCTATCTGACACACATAGGGCCACCATGAGTCAGGATCAACTTGACAGCAATTATTTTTATGCATATTAATGATGAATGACTGAAAGCTATGCCCCTAAGATCAGAAACAAGACAAAGATATCTGCTCTTGCCACTTTTATTCAATATTTCACCAGAGACTCTAACCAGGGCTGTTAGTGAGTGTATGAAATAAAAAGTATTCAGACTGGAAAGGAAGAGATAAAACTATCTGTATTTGTAGATGACCTGATCGTATATATAGGAAATCCTAAGAAATATACACACTAACTATTAGAGTTAATAAATTAGTTGAAAAAAGACTGCAGGATACAAGATCAATATACAAAAATCAATTGTATTTTGAAACGCTGTGTACAATCCAAAAGTAAAAATTCAGAAAAAAAAATCCCACTTATAATAGCATCAAAAAGAATAAAATACTCAGGAATAAGTTTAGCAAAATAGATGCAAGCCTTGTACACTGAAAACTATAAAATATTGTTGAAAGAAATTAAAGGAGATCTAAATAAATGGAAAGTTGTCCCATGTTCACTGATTGGAAGGCTTACTATTGTTAAGATGTCAACATTTCCCCAATTCTTCTACAGATTTAACACAATCCCTAACGAAATTCTAGCTGCCTTTTTTGCAGAAATTGACAAGCTGATTTTGAAATTTATATGAAAATGGAAGGGACCCAGAACAGCGAAAACAATCTTAAAAAAGAATGAAGTTATAGTCTCATACTTCCTAATTTCTAAACTTACTATGATGGTACAGTAATCAACATTATGTGGTATAGGCAGAAATACATACATATAGATCAATGGAATGGAATTGATAGTGCATAAATAAACTCATACATTTATGGTCAATTGATTTGCAGCAAGGCTGCCGAGATAATTCAATAAGGAAAAAAAGTCTTTCAACAAATGAGACAACTAGATATTCACTTGCAAAATAATTATGTTGGATCCTACCTAAAAACTTATACAAAAATTAACTCAAAATGGATCAAAGGCCTAAATGTTAGAGATAAAACTATAAAACCCCTTAAAAGAAAATTTGGTGTAAATCTTTGTGAACATGGTTCAAGCAATTATTTTTAGGTATGATACCAACTGCACAAATAACGAAAGAATAATGGATAAGTTGAACTAAATCAAAGTTAAAAACTCTTGTCTTCAAAGGATATTATTAAGAAATGAAAAAAAACTCAACATAATGGGAGAAAATATTTGCAAATCATATACCTGATAAAAATAATAGTATTCACACTACATAAAGAACTCTTACAACCAAACAATAAAAATAACCAAATAAACCAAAAAACAAATAATCAAATAAAAAATGGGCAAAGAATATGAATAAACATTTCCCCCAAAAAAGATATGCAAATGGATAATAACATAAGAAAAGATGCTCAACATCACCGGAAAATGGAAATCAAAACCACAATAAGATACCACTTCACCTTCGCTAAAAAAAAAAAAAGCTAGGATGGCTATAATCAAAAAGATTGAAAATAACAAGGATTTGTGAGAATGTGGGGAAAGTGGAACCCTCATACGCTGCTGGTGGGAATGTAAAATGGTGTAGCCACTTTGGAAAACTGTCTGGAATTCTTCAAAATGCTAAACATAGATTTATCATACAGCCCAGGAATTCCACTCCTAGATATATATCCAAGAAAATAAAAAACATATGTCCACACAAAATTTGTACATGACAGCTCAAAGCAGCATTATTCATAACGGTCAAATGGTGGAAACAATTCAAATGTCCATCAACTGAAGAATGGATAAACAAAATTTGGTATATCCATACAATGGATTATTATTCAACAATAAAAAGGAATGAAGTATTGATACATGCTACAAGATGCATAGCCCTCGTAGTGCAGTGGTTAAGAGCTTGGCTACTAATAAAAAGGTCAACAATTCAAATACACCAGCCATTTCTTGGAAACTTTATGGGGCAGTTCTACTCTCTCCTATAGGGTCGCTATGAGTTGAAATTGACCCCACCGCAATGTTTTGTTTTTTTTTTTTCCGTGTAGGGTACAGTGTGGATGAACCTTGAAAATGTTAGGCTACCTGAAAGAAGCCATACACAAAAGACATATTTTGTATGATTTAATTTACATGAAATGTCCAGAATAGGCACGTCCATGGTGACAGAATATAATTGTCAGGGGCTGTGGTAGGGGAAAGTGAAGAATGACTGCTAACGGCGTGGGGCTTTTTAGGGGTGATGAAAATATTCTAAAACCACTAAACAGTACACTTCAAAAGGGTAAATTTTATGGTGTATAAATTATATGCCAATTTTTTTAAAAAAAGGCATAAAAAGTACTATTTTTTTAAAATTAAGAGAAAAAGCATCCTATGTTAATTAATATATTATCATTTCTTAGGATTTTCATTCCTTTTTGAAGATTTTATTTTCCATCTGGTAAATTTTTTTTTTAATTCTGTACAGGCTGAAGAACTTTCTTTAGCATTCTTGTAGTGCACAGCTGTTGACAACAATTTCTGTTAGGTTTTATTAGAAAATGTCTTTATTACATTTTTATTGTCGAAGCATGTTTTACTGGTTGATGAGTTTTTTTTTTTTTTTTTTTCTCCTTTTCAGTGCTTTGAAGAGTTCTACTGAATTTTATTTTGGACTTAAAATTTTTAATGAAAAATCAGCCATAATTCATACTGTTGTTATTCTCTGTGTAACGTGTAATTTTTCTCTGGCTGCTTTCAAGATTTTCTCTTTGATTTTAAGCGATTTCACTACGATGTATATGATAATTCTAAGTGTGGTTGTCTGTATATTTATCTTGTTTGGAGTTCATGAGCTTCTTCAACCTGTATTTCTTTTATATATATTAGACTTTTTGAAATTGTCCCATTTATATACCATTGTGACTTTATTTTTTTTCTCTGTGTTTCTTTAGATTGGGTAATTTCTACAGATTTATTTTCAAGTGCACTGATTCTTTTGTTAAATCTAATCAGATGGTAAAGCCAGTCAGTTAATTTTTTATTTGAAAAATTTCATTTTCAGATCTAAAATTTCTACTTGGCTCTTCTTGTTTCTACTGATGATTAGATGTTCTATTTTCTAATTAATTGTGAGTATAATTTGCCTTCTATTCTTGAGCATACTTATAACAGTGACTTTTAAATCCTTGTATTCCATTACCTGGGTCATCTCAATGTTAGTCTCTATCTTGAGAATGGGTCACATTTTCCCATTTTTTCATATATATTGTATTAGCTATCTAATGCTGCAAGTGGGTGGCTTTAACAAACAAACTTATTTTCTCTCACAGCTTAGGAGGCTAGAATTCCAAATTCAGGGCACTGCCTCTAGGAGAAGCCTTTCTCTGTCTCTGTGTTCACTCTGGAGGAAAGTCCTTATCTCTTTTCAGCTTCTATTCCTAGGTTCCTTGGGGATCATGTGGCCTGTATCTTCCCCTCCATTTGTTCTTCCTTGCTTGCTTGCCTGTTTGTTTATATCTCAAAAGAGGCTGATTTAAGACATACCCTAAACTAATACTGCCTTATTAACATAACGAGGAGAACCCATTACAAACGTAATTATAACCAAAGATATAGGGGCTGGGATTTACAAATCATACTTTCGGGTGACATAATTCAATATATAACATATTTGTATATTGATTTAGGATTGTATACTGGACATAAGGAATCATAGAAACTCTGGATTCTGTTATATTCCTCCAAAAACTACCGAGTTTTTAAGCAGGCATTTAACTTAGTTAAACTCTAACTCCAAACTCTGTCTTCCCTGTGGGGGGATGAAAAAAAAACAAACCCAGTGCCGTCGAGTCGACTCCGGCTCATAGCGACCCTATAGGATTGAGTAGAGCTGTCCCACAGAGTTTCCCGGGAGCACCTGGCAGATTCGAACTGCCAACGCTTTGGTTAGCAGCTGTAGCATTTAACCACTACAGCACCAGTGTCTGCCTCAGGAATGTGCTCTTTAGGTGTCAAGAACCAATATGGGCAGAGTTTGGATACAGAGTTTATATAAGACCTCCCCTTTGTGGCTTTCTTCCTTCTAGAATTTTCCCTTCACTTTTCAGCTGCTGTGGTCTCCAAGAACCCTTTCCTCTGATTCTTCAAGACAGTAAGACAGTGGGTTTTTATCTGAGTTTTAGCTAGTAAGCTTGGTACTAACTGGAATATAAAAACCACCAAAACCAAACCACCCACAGGCAAAAGCCATAAAAACTGGGAAACCTATCTGGTGGTATTCCCTTCCTTTAAGTGTTTACTCCCCACCTCAATGCTCCTTGTTTTTGATTGTTCTTCATTGCCTTCAACTGGGTGATTGTTATGTTTTTCCAGAGTTTATGGTTATTATCTGTAGGAGAGTTGGTCTGATAGGAGCTAATCCACTATTAACAGAAGCAGACCCCTAGGACTGGAGTGCAACAATGATGAATTCCATTCATATGGTACCCACACCTGGAGAAAATGAGTGAAAATTAAGAACATACATAATCAGTAATCATGTTTGTATGTGTGTGTGCATGTGTGTTGTAGAGGCCAGTGAACACTAACTTCACTGAAGAACTTTTTTATAGATGTGTGCTGGAAATTGATGGAGGGTCATGGAGAAGACATGAAAAGAGGGCTAAGAGGATGAACCTGATGACTTCTGGTGATTGAGAGCAAGTCTCCGGTATGAGAGTAGTAAACTGAGATGCCTCCAGAGTTCTTCCTGTGTTGGCTCGCTTAGGGCTTTGAGTAGAGATATAATTTGGCCAGTCTCAGGACAAATAAAAAAACTAAAAAAAACCTTTTTGAATAAACACATACCTGTCTTGAGTCCTTATATTGCCTCTAGACTGCAGGAGTCCATGAATTTTCAAAAAGAACAGAGAGGGGATGAAATAAACATTTCTTATGGGCCCAAGGTAGGGTTAGTCCATCGATAAAATTAGACTTGGACAATCTGATACCAAGTTCTTCACCTGAAGCTTAACTACAACCCAAGCACACAGTCTCATGCGAAATAATTCCACTGGCCTAGATGGAAACTAGATGGAAAAGACGATGCTAGAGGGGCTTTGTGGAACACCTAGTCTATATTATATAGAGAAGAAACTATAGGCCAGAGAGGTAAAGTAACTTATTAAGATCACACAGCTACTTAGTAACAGAGACAGGACTCAAATTCAGAGTTTCTGGCTGAGTCCACTAAACTAAACCTTATTGATTTTGCAGCACTCTGTGTAACCATAAACAAAAAAAATCCATTGCCATCGAGTCAATTCTGACTCATAGTGACCCTATAAGACAGAGTAGAACTGCCCCCACAGGGTTTCCAAGGAGTGGCTGGTGAATTCAAACTGCCAATCGTTTGGTTATCAGCCATAGTTTGCAGTAGTTCTTACCCACTGCACCACCAGGGCTCCCCTGTGTAATCATAAAAAGTGCAACCATAGCACCCCCTAAAGGGTTAATGTTGAGTGATAGATGCTTCCCTTTCACATGTAACTGCAAAGGAAATCAAGACTCTTATTTACAAAACAGCAATGCTTGATAACTCATTTCAAATCATTTAACAGTTTGCCAGCTGGTATCTGTGAAAAGCTATGCTACCATTTCACTGGTCCATTAGCTATTTTAGTAAATGTATCACTATTTGTCATAGTTTGTAAAAATAAACTTCAAATTCAAGTTATTGTGCATTTTTGTTCATTATTTATTCAGGGCTAGGAACCTACTTAACTAATGTAGATATCATATATACCTTTCAAATAACAGGTCTATTTTGGTAAACAAAGTTCTTATTGGCAGCACAACACCAGCCTTCCATAATTCTAAAATGTCATTAGTATTGACGCTTATATTTTTAAGTAAAAGAGACTTTTCAGGGATATTGGGGAAAAAACTGAAAGTTCAAATTTGCCATTTTTTACAGCAAAGATGTGCAAATCATTTGAAGATATTAAACACATTCTTTAAATAATGTTAAAATCTTCACGTTAACTACTAGCCTAGAAGTTTCCTGAGGGCAAGATCACGACTTATTATTACACCCCAGCCTCTAGATGGTATCTATGACCTAATATGTATTTGAGTGAGTGATGAATGAATAAATGAGGGTACACTTCTTTTAGGTAACGGCATTATAGCAACACACCAGCAGGACTGAATTTCTCCATTTCCAGGTAGTAATTTTTCTCCTTCCCCATACGTCTGTCAGTTTGTGGGGGCTTGCATATTACTGTGATACTGGAAGCTATGCCAACAGTATTCAAGTACCGGCAGGGTCACCCATGGTAGACAGGTTTCAGCTGAGCTTTCAGACTAAGGCAGACTAGGAAGAAAGACCCAGCAGTCTAATTCTGAAAAGAATTAGCCAGTGAAAACTTTATGAATAGCAGTGGAACACTGTCTGATATACTGCTGGAAGATGAGCCCCTCAGGTTGGAAGGCATTCAAAATATGACTGGGGAAGAGCTGCCTCCTCAAAGTTGAGCTAACCTTAATGACGTGCATGGAGTCAAGCTTTCGGGGCCTTCATTTGCTGATGTGGCACAACTCAAAATGAGAAAAAACAGCTGTAAATATCCATTAATAATAGGACTATGGAATAGATGAAGTATGAATCTAGGAAAATTAGAAAACATCAAAAATGAAATGGGAGGGGGGGCCAAGATGGCGGACTAGGTGGACGCTCCCGCGGATCCCTCTTGCAACAAAGACTCGGAAAAACAAGGGAATCGATCACATACATAACAATCTATGAACTCTGAACAACAAGCACAGACTTAGAGATGGAGGACGAACAAATACGGGCAGACAGCGACTGTTTTCAGAACTAGGAGCCAGCGCACCAGGCAGGTGACCTTCGGAGCTCGATCTGGGGCAGAGCCCAGGGGGGCAGACTGCACAGAAAGGGGGCCCACCCCTTCCCCCCCGAACCCATCCCGGGAGGAAGCCTAGTAGGTTAGCGCGGGCGGCGTAGGGGCGCAGCCAGAGGGAGAAACACCCGGGAGGCAGTGACTGATCTGAGAGGGGGGAGAACAGCCTCCCAGCTGGGGTGCCGTCCCGCCGGGAGTTAGGCGAGAAGCCGACGGGGCGCGCGCGCGGGGGGGTCAGCTGTGTTTCCCTGGAGTGACCCCAGGGCGGGGCCCACGCGTTCGTGCGGGAGGACGCGCACCCAGTCCGCGCGTGTGGCACGGCACACCAGAGGGAGAAATCCACAGAGGTGTCTGGTCTCAAAACAGGGAAAGCAGCATCCCAGACGGGGAGCCATTCCGCTGCGATCTGGGCACGCGCGCGCGGGCGGGGCATGAGCGCGGGGTCCATTTTTATTACCCTGAATTGACCCAGGGGGCGGGACCACCTGGTCGTGCGAGTGACGCCCTCCCAGTTTGCGCGAGAGGTGTGGCACACCGGAAGGAGAAGTCCCCGGGAGGAACTAATTGGTCCCAAAGCGCAGAAAGTAGCGTCCCAGACAGGGTGCCGTCTTGCCGGGGCTTGGGCGCGCGCACGAGCGGGGCGTGAGCGCGGAGTCCATTTTTATTGCCCTGAATTGACCCCGGGGGCAGGCCCACCTGGCCGTGCGGAGGAACTGATTGGTCCCGAAGCGCAGAAAGTAGCGTCTCAGACGGGGTGCCGCCCTGCTGAGGCTTGGGCGTGCGCACGAGCGGGGCGTGAGCGCGGAGTCCATTTTTATTGCCCTGAATTGACCCAGGGGGCGGGCCCACCTGGCCGTACGGAGGAACTGATTGGTCCCGAAGCGCAGAAAGTAGCGTCCCAGATTGGGTGCCGTCCTGCCGGGGCTTGGGCGCGCGCACGAGCGGGGCGTGAGCACGGAGTCCATTTTTATTGCCCTGAATTGACCCAGGGGGCGGGCCCACCTGGCCGTGCAGGTGACGCCAACCCAGTTCGCGCGAGAGGTGTGGCGCTCCGGAAGGAGAAGTCCCGGGGAGGAAGTGACTGGTTCCCGAACAGGGAAAGCAGCGTCTCAACCCGGAAGTCATCCCGCTGGGATTTGGGTACGCGCACAGGCGGGGCGTGACCGCGGGATCTAATTATAATCGCCTGAATAGACCCTGGGGGCGAGCCCACCCGTTCATGCGGGAAACGCCCACCCAGTGCCCACGAGCGGTGCCGCGCACCGGAGGAAGTCCCCAGGAGGAAGGGACTGGTTTCCGAGCAAGGAAAGCAGTGTCCTAGCCAGGGACCCGTCCAGCCCGGATTTTGGCGAACGGGGGCGGAGCGTGAACGTGGTGTTCAGCTCTATATTCTGTGGTGCTACACTCCTAGCTCTCAGATCCCTCCCCCACCCTCCCCAGGCGACCCCATTAACATCCGAATACCCGGAGCCAGAGACAGAATTCAGATAGGGATCTGACTGCATTTTTTTTAGCTGACTACTTGGAAAATCTAGTTTCCCAGTGATGGCTCGGAGACAGCAGTCCATATCAAACCACATAAAGAAACAGACCATGACAGCTTCTCCAACCCCCCAAACAAAAGAGTCAAAATCTTTCCCAAATGAAGATACAATCCTGGAATTATCAGATACAGAATATAAAAAACTAATTTACAGAATGCTTAAAGATATCACAAATGAAATTAGGATAAATGCAGAAAAAGCCAAGGAACACACTGATAAAACTGTTGAAGAACTCAAAAAGATTATTCAAGAACATAGTGGAAAAATTAACAAGTTGCAAGAATCCATAGAGAGACAGCATGTAGAAATCCAAAAGATTAACAATAAAATTACAGAATTTGACAACGCAATAGAAAGTCAGAGGAGCAGACTCGAGCAACTAGAATGTAGACTGGGACTTCTGGAGGACCAGGGAAACAACACCAACATAGCTGGAAAAAAATCAGATAAAAGAATTAAAAAAAATGAAGAAACCCTAAGAATCATGTGGGACTCTATCAAGAAGGATAACTTACGAGTAATTGGAGTCCCAGAACAGGGAGGGGGGACAGAAAACACAGAGAAAATAGTTGAAGAACTCCTGACACAAAACTTCCCTGACATCATGAAGACGAAAGGATATCTATCCAAGATGCTCATCGAACCCCATTTAAGATTGATCCAAAAAGAAAAACACCAAGACATATCATCATCAAACTTGCCAAAACCAAAGACAAACAGAAAATTTTAAAAGCAGCCAGGGAGAAAAGAAAGGTTTCCTTCAAGGGAGAATCAATAAGAATAAGTTCAGACTACTCAGCAGAAACCATGCAGGCAACAAGGGAATGGGACGACATATACAGAGCACTGAACGAGAAAAACTGCCAACCAAGGATCATATATCCAGCAAAACTCTCTCTGAAATATGAAGGAGAAATTAAGATATTTACAGATAAACACAAGTTTAGAGAATTTGCAAAAACTAAACCAAGACTGCAAGAAATGCTAAAGGAGATTGTTTGGCCTGATGACCAATAATATCAGGTTCCAGCACAATACAAGGTCACAAAACAGAACGTCCTGATATCAACGCAACTAAAACAGGGAAAGCACAAAAACAAACAAATTAAGACTAATTCTAAAAAATAAATAAATAAACAAAATAATACACACAACAGGAAATCATGGAAATCAATAGATAAACGATCAAAATAATCAAAAAGAGGGACTAAATATAGGAGGCATTGAACTGCCAGATGGAGAGTGATACAAGGCGAAATAGAAGGATACAAGTTAGGTTTTTACTTAGAAAAATAGGGGTAAATAAAAAGGTAACCACAAAAAGGAATATCAATTCCATAACTCAAGAAAAAAGCCAAGAAAAACGTAACGACTCAATAAACACAAAGTTAAACATTATGAAAATGAGGATCTCACAAGCTACTAAGAAAAACGTCTCAGCACAAAAAAGCATGTGGAAAAATGAAATGGCCAACAACACACATGAAAAGGCATCAAAATGACAGCACTAAAAACTTACTTATCTATAATTACGCTGAATGTAAATGGACTAAATGCACCAATAAAGAGACAGAGAGTCACGGACTGGATAAAAAAACACGATCCATCTATATGCTGCCTACAAGAGACACACCTTAGACTTAGAGACACAAACAAACTAAAACTCAAAGGATGGAAAAAAATATATCAAGCAAACAATAAGCAAAAAAGAAGAGGAGTAGCAATATTAATTTCTGACAAAATAGACTTTAGACTTAAATCCGCCACAAAGGATAAAGAAGGACACTATATAATGATAAAAGGGACAATTGATCAGGAAGACATAACCATATTAAATATTTACGCACCTAATGACAGGGCTGCAAGATACATAAATCAAATTTTAACAGAATTGAAAAGTGAGATAGACACCTCCACATATATAGTAGGAGACTTCAACACACCACTTTCGGAGAAGGACAGGACATCCAGTAAGAAGCTCAATAGAGACACGGAAGACCTACTCACAACAATCAACCAACTTGACCTCATTGACTTATACAGAACTCTCCACCCAACTGCTGCAAAATATACTTTTTTTTCTAGCGCACATGGAACATTCTCTAGAATAGACCACATATTAGGGCATAAAACAAATCTTTGCAGAATCCAAAACATCGAAATATTACAAAGCATCTTCTCAGACCACAAGGCAATGAAACTAGAAATCAATAACAGAAAAACTAGGGAAAAGAAATCAAATACTTGGAAAATGAACAATACCCTCCTGAAAAAAGACTGGGTTATAGAAGACATCAAGGAGGGAATAAGGAAATTCTTAGAAAGCAACGAGAATGAAAATACTTCCTATCAAAACCTCTGGGACACAGCAAAAGCAGTGCTCAGAGGCCAATTTATATCGATAAATGCACACATACAAAAAGAAGAAAGAGCCAAAATCAGAGAACTGTCCCGACAACTTGAGCAAATAGAAAGTGAGCAACAAAAGAATCCATCAGGCACCCGAAGAAAACAAATAATAAAAATTAGAGCTGAACTAAATGAATTAGAGAACAGAAAAACAATTGAAAGAATTAACAAAGCCGAAAGCTGGTTCTTTGAAAAAATTAACAAAATTGATAAACCATTGGCTAGACTGACTAAAGAAAAACAGGAAAGGAAACAAATAACCCGAATAAGAAACGAGAAGGACCACATCACAACAGAACCAAATGAAATCAAAAGAATCATATCAGATTACTACATAAAATTGTACTCTAACAAATTTGAAAACCTAGAAGAAATGGATAAATTCTTGGAACAACACTACTTACCTAAACTAACACATTCAGAAGTAGAACAACTAAATAGACCCATAACAAAAAAAGAGATTGAAACGGTAATCAAAAAACTTCCAACAAAAAAAAGTCCTGGCCCAGATGGCTTCACTGCAGAGTTCTACCAAACCTTCAGAGAAGACTTAACACCATTACTATTGAAGGTATTTCAAAGTATAGAAAAAGACGGAATACTACCCAACTCATTCTATGAAGCTACCATCTCCCTGATACCAAAACCAGGTAAAGACATTACAAAAAAAGAAAATTTTAGACCTATATCCCTCATGAACATAGATGCAAAAATCCTTAATAAAATTCTAGCCAATAGAATCCAACAACACATCAAAAAAATAATTCACCCTGATCAAGTGGGATTTATACCAGGTATGCAAGGCTCGTTTAATATCAGAAAAACCATTAATGTAATCCATCACATAAATAAAACAAAAGACAAAAACCACATGATCTTATCAATTGATGCAGAAAAGGCATTTGACAAAGTCCAACACCCATTTATGATAAAAACTCTCACCAAAATAGGAATTGAAGGAAAATTCCTCAACATAATAAAGGGCATATATGCAAAGCCAACGGCCAATATCACTGTAAATGGAGAGAACCTGAAAGCATTTCCCTTGAGAACGGGAACCAGACAAGGATGCCCTTTATCACCGCTCTTATTCAACATCGTACTTGAAGTCCTAGCCAGGGCAATTAGGCTAGACAAAGAAATAAAGGGTATCCAGATTGGTAAGGAGGAAGTAAAGCTATCACTATTTGCAGATGACATGATCGTATACATGGAAAACCCGAAGAAATCCTCCAGAAAACTACTGAAACTAATAGAAGAGTTTGGAAGAGTCTCAGGATATAAAATAAACATACAAAAATCACTTGGATTCCTCTACATCAACAAAAAGAACACCGAAGAGGAAATAACCAAATCAATACCATTCACAGTAGCCCCCAAGAAGATAAAATACTTAGGAATAAATCTTACCAAGGATGTAAAAGACCTATACAAAGAAAACTATAAAACTCTGCTACAAGAAATTCAAAAGGACATACTTAAGTGGAAAAACATACCCTGCTCATGGATAGGAAGACTTAACATAGTAAAAATGTCTATTCTACCAAAAGCCATTTATACATATAATGCACTTCCAATCCAAATACCAATGTCATACTTTAAGGGGATAGAGAAACAAATCACTAATTTCATATGGAAAGGAAAGAACCCCTGGATAAGCAAAACATTACTGAAAAAGAAGAAGAAAGTGGGAGGCCTCACCCTACCTGATTTCAGAACCTATTATGTAGCTACAGTAGTCAAAACAGCCTGGTACTGGTACAACAACAGGCACATAGACCAATGGAACAGAATTGAGAATCCAGATATAAATCCATCCACGTATGAGCAGCTGATATTTGACAAAGGACCAGTGTCAGTCAATTGGGGAAATAATAGTCTTTTTAACAAATGGTGCTGGCATACCTGGATATCCATTTGCAAAAGAATGAAACAGGACCCATACCTCACACCATGCACAAAAACTAACTCCAAGTGGATCAAAGACCTAAACATAAAGACTAAAACGATAAAAATCTTGGAAGAAAAAATAGGATCTACCCTAGGAGCCCTAATACAGGGCATAAACAGAATACAAAACATTACCAAAAATGATGAAGAGAAACCCGATAACTGGGAGCTCCTAAAAATCAAACACCTATGCTCATCTAAAGACTTCACCAAAAGAGTAAAAAGACCACCTACAGACTGGGAAAGAATATTCAGCTATGACATCTCAGACCAGCGCCTGATCTCTAAAATCTACATGATTCTGTCAAAACTCAACCACAAAAAGACAAACAACCCAATCAAGAAGTGGGCAAAGGATATGAACACACATTTCACTAAGGAAGATATTCAGGCAGCCAACAGATACATGAGAAAATGCTCTCGATCATTACTCATTAGAGAAATGCAAATTAAAACTACGATGAGATTCCATCTGACACCAACTAGACTGGCATTAATTCAAAAAACACAAAATAATAAATGTTGGAGAGGCTGCGGAGAGACTGGAACTCTCATACACTGCTGGTGGGATTGTAAAATGGTACAACCACTTTGGAAATCCATCTGGCGTTATCTTAAACAGTTAGAAATAGAACTACCATACAACCCAGAAATCCCACTCCTCGGAATATACCCTAAAAATACAAGACCCTTCACACAAACAGATATATGCACACCCATGTTTATTGCAGCTCTGTTTACAATAGCAAAAAGCTGGAAGCAACCAAGATGTCCATCAACGGACGAATGGGTAAATAAATTGTGGTATATTCACACAATGGAATACTACGCATCGATAAAGAACAGTGACGAATCTCTGAAACATTTCATAACATGGAGGAATCTGGAAGGCATTATGCTGAGCGAAATGAGTCAGTTGCAAAAGGACAAATATTGTATAAGACCACTATTATAAGATCTTGAGAAATAGAAAAAACGGAAAAGAACACATACTTTTGTGGTTACAAAGGGGGGAGGGAGGGAGGGAGGGAGGGAGGGAGGGAGGGAGGGAGGGAGAGGGCTTTTTATTGATCAATCTGTAGATGGGAACTGCTTTGGGTGAAGGGAAAGACAACACTCAAAACAAGGAAGGTCAGCCTAATTGGACAGGATTAAAAGTAAAGAGGTTTCCGAGATAAAATGAAAGCTTCAAAGGATAGCGAAGCAGGGGCTGGGGTCTGGGGAACTTGGTTTGAGAGGACTTCTAAATCAATGGGCAAAACAATTCTATTATGAAAACACTCTGCATCCCACTTTGAATTGTGGCACCTGGGGTCCTAAATGCCAACAAGCAGCCATCTAAAATACATTAATTGGTCTCAACCCACCGGGAGCAAAGACAAAGGAAGAACACCAAGGTCACACGACAACTAAGAACCCAAGAGACAGAAAGGGCCACTTGAACCAGAGACCTACAATATCCTGAGACCAGAAGAACAAGTTGGTGCCCGGCCACAATCGATGTCTGCCCTGTCAGGGAACACAACAGACAACTCCTGAGGGAGCGGGAGACCAATGGGATGCAGACCCCAAATTCTCATTAAAAGACCACACCTAATGGTATGATTGCGACTAGAGGAATCCCAGAGACAATGCTCCCCAGAACTTCTGATGGCACAGGACAGGAACCATCCCCGAAGACAAATCATCAGGCATGAAAAGGACTGGTCAGTGGGGGGGAGAGAGATACTGATGAAGAGTGAGCTAATTAAATCAGGTGGACACGGGAGAGTGTGTTGGCAACTCTTGACTGGAGGGGGGATGGGAAGATAGAGAGAGAGGGAAGAAGGTAAAATTGGCACGAAACGAGAGACTGTAAGGGCTGACTCAATAGGGGGAGAGCAAGTGGGAGAAGGGAGTAAGATGTATGTAAACCTACATGTGACAGACTGATTGGAATGGTAAATGTTCACTTGAAGCTTAATAAAAATTTAAAAAAAAAAAAAAACCACCTGTGGCTCCCCTGGAAAAAAAAAAAAAAAATGAAATGGAATGCATAAACATCAATATCCTAGGAGCTGAAATGGACTGGTATTGGCCATTTTGAATTGGGCAATCATATGGCCTACTATGCTAGGAAAGATAACTGGAAGAGGAATGGCGTTGCATTCATCAACAAAAAGAACATTTCAAGATAGATCCTGAAGTACAACGCTGTCAGTGATAGGATAATATCCATACACCTATAAAGAAGACCAGTTAATAGTACTATTATTCAAATTTACAAACCAACCACTGAGGCCAAAGATGAAGAAATTGAAGATATTTACCAATTTCTGCAGTCTGAAATTGATCAAACATGCAATCAGGATGCATTGATAATTACTGGTGATTGGAATGTGAAAGTTAGAAACAAAGAAGAAGGATAGGTAGCTGGAAAATATGGCCTTGGTGACAGAAATGATGCCAGAGATCACATGATAGAATTTTGCAAGATCAACAACTTCTGCATTGCAAATACCTTTTTTTCACCAACATAAATAGCAACTCTACACGTGGACCTGGCCAGATGGAATACACAGGAATCAAATTGACTACATCTGTACAAAAAGACAATGGAAAAGCTCCATATAAATCAGGCAAAACAAGGCCAGGGGATGACTGTGGAACAGATCATGAATTGCTCCTATGCAAGTTAGAAGAAAAAAAAACTCTGAAAACTGCTCTTCTATGTTGCATAGCAAAAGGAAAAAATGATGAAGTAAAAGAGCTGAACAGAAGATTTCAAAGGTTGGCTTGAGAAAACAAAGTAAAATATTATAATGACATGTGCAAAGACCTGGAGATAGAAAACCAAAAAGGAAGAACCACGCTCAGCATTCTCAAGCTGAAAGAACTAAAGAAAAAATTCAAGCCTCAAGTTGCAATATTGAAGGATTCTATGGGGAAAACATTAAATGACACTGGAAGCATCAAAAGAAGGTGGAAGGAATACACAGATTTACTATACCAAAAAAACTGATCAATGTTCAACCATTTCAAGAGGTAGCATATGATCAGGAACCGGTGGTACTAAAGAAAGAAGTTCAAGCTGCACTGAAGGCATTGGGGAAAAAGAAAGCTTCGGGAATTGATGGATCATAACAAATTATGGATAATATTTCAAAGAATGAGAATTCCAGAACACTTAATTGTGCTCATGAGGAACCTTTACATAGAGCAAGAGGTAGTTGTTCAAACAGAACGAGGGGATACTGCATGGTTTAAAGTCAGGAAAGGTGTGCATTCAGGGTTGTATCTTTTCACCATACCTATTTAATCTGTATCCTGAGCAAATAATCCGAGAAGCTGGACTATATGAAGAAGAATAGGGCATCAGAATTGGAGGAAGACTCATTAACAACCTTCATTATGAAGATGATACTACCTTGAAATTTGAAGCATTTACTGATAAAGATCAAAGATCACAGCCTTCAGTATAGACTACACCTCAAAATGAAGAAAACAAAAATCCTCACAACTAGACCAATAAGCAACATCATGAAAAATGGAGAAAAGATTGAAGTTGTCAAAGAATTCATTTTACTTGGATCCACAATCAACATCCATGGAAGCAGAAGTCAAGAGATCAAAAGACCCAATACACTGGGCAAATCTGCTGCAAAAGATCTCTTTAAAGTGTGAAAAAGCAACGATTTCATCTTGAAGACTAAGGTGCACCTGCCCCAAGCCATGGTGTTTTTAATCATCTTTTTTATGCATGTGAAAGCTGTACAATGAATAAGGAAGACCGAATTGTGGTGTTGGTGAAGAATATTGAATATACCATGGACTGCCAAAAGAACGAACTCTGTCTTGGAAAAAGTACAACCAAAATGCTCTTTAGAAGCAAGGATGGCAAGACTATGTCTCACATACTTCGGACATGTTATCAGGAGGTATCAGTCCCTGGAGAAGGACATCATGCTTGGTAAAGTAGGGAGTCAGTGAAAAAGAGGAAGACCGTCAACAAGATGGATTGACACAGTGGCTGCAACAATGGGCTCAAGCAAAAAAACGATTGTGAGGACGATGCAGGACCAGGCAGTGTTTTGTGCTATTGTATATAAGGGTCACTATGATTCAGAACCAACTTGATGGGACCTAACTATAACAACAATTTTTGTCCTTGCTGAAACGGGAGAGCATGCTGTATAGTACAAAGAGCAATACACCTTTTCCTCACTTCTCAACTCTCTCATTAACCAACTTTCACATTTACAACAGTAGTAAAAAATCTACTGAGTATTTCGCACATTAACAACGTACACCTGGCAGTAAGGAACGCTGAGGTGGGAGGCAAGACTAATGCTGGCTGTGATTTTTAAGGTCATGTGTCAACTTGGCTGAGCAATGGTTTACAGTGGTTTGGCAGTTATATAATGATATACTCATCCTCCATTTTGTGATATGATATGGTTATCCTCCATTTTCACGTAACGCTGTTATCACATAACAACCTGGGCTTTGGCACCTAACCACGTCAATAAATGAGGAGTGGATACATATCTTTTACTTGTTGCGTTTTTCCCCTCCCTCTACTCTAACTTAGACCCCTACAGGCCCTCACCCAGGCTACTGCATGCCTTCTACCTGATTTCCTGGCCTTCTTTATCTCCCCACTCCAATCTACATACCACAGAATGGTTCCAGACACAATTCATCGGTACGTCTGCTGCTTTCTCCCTTACCTTAACTTCACCTATGAGATCTCCATTTTCTTGGTGAAACATTCACACGTGATGTTAACTGCCAGCAGAAAATATTTGAAAAATGGTTTGAATAACATGGAATGGGCTACATGTTTGTTTCTTTTTTTCTTTTCCCTTCTCTCTTTGCTTTTATGTACACAATACGCACTTGAGATATGTAAGTAAAAAAGCTTTTTACAATATTGCACTTGCCACAGCAAGCACAGTGCTTTGGATCTTTTGAGGATGAAGACAATTGTCTTTTTTTATGCTCCAGGACAATGTCATTTTCAATTCCAAGGCTTATCACAACACCTTTTCCATGGTGGGTACTCAATAAATATTAGAGAAAATAAGATAGTGAACAAATACATCAGTCAGTATGCTCCACTTTGAGTAAACCTGACATTTGATTTGCATACTTTAATTTCAGTTCACATTCAAGTTTATAGTATTCCATCTACTGCAGAAAAGTACGTTCATCTGTCACAGCTTTAAAACAAAAGAAACTCATGATTTTTTTTTTTCATGGAGTTAAAGTTATAATTTTAGAACTAAACAGTCTTCTGTTTGTTCAAGGGCAAGTTCTTCCTGATTTTGCATCTTTTTGGAAGAATCCCTTATTTTGTCAAATGAAGGCACACGACTAACAAAGACCACAGCTATTTAAGAACTAGCATAATGGATACGTGCTCCTAGAGCCTTATGAAAACACTGTGCTGAGCTCTTGCAAAATACCATCCTGGTTCCTGAGCTTAAACTAAACAATAGAGATCTTCAATCAATACCAACGAAAGCCCTTAGAGCAATGAAGAAAGACAATGAATTGCTTAGTTGCCTCAGAAGATAGTCCATTTCCTCGATGCAGCCAAAACTGCAACTAAAGAGCAATTAAATGCCTTGGGTATCGGTGGGGTGTTTTGTTGTTGCTATTGTCCTTTTCTTGATCAACATCTCACAACTGAGGTTCAACACAGGCAGTCCCCGATTTAAGATGTATTTAAGTTACAACAAACCGCACTTACAACCATCCATTCTTTTTGCATGCATAATAATAACACATGCAATGTTACAGTATGTAATTTGCTGATGTCCTCATTCTCATGCCAACCCCCAAAGACAAAGATCAGATTTATAAAGATATTGATAATAAAAGGGAATCATAATGAAAATTTTAAAAAAAATTGAGATATTTGACTCATATCAGAACTGACTTACAACAGAGTTATCAAAACGGAGCCCCACTGTAAGTCAGGGACTACCTGTATAACAAATTGGTTACCAATGTAGTAGCCAACTCTGAAGTTAAAAATCCAAGTAGGTTTCTCATTGTCTAAAGGATAAGTTTGCCCACAATGCATAAATGGAGGCAAATGATTCCATTTTAAAAGCTATGCTCATCTGTTTTTGGAACCTGGTTGCTGATGATGAACAGTTAACCAGACTTCTTTAGACAGTGTCCCATTTATTAGCTTCATTCATAACAATAATGGGCAAAAACCTGTCCCAGCTGAAGAAAGGATTGTCCTACATGATGTAAATAGACTTCTGTGAATGTTCATCAGCTACTTTTCTTGTTAGATTTGACATTAAACAGAAATTTTAATTATTACTCATACTACTCATTAAATTTATATTTTTTTCCTATTCGTGTTCCCAATACCTTGCCAAGGTGTCTTTGAGAATTCTAATGCCCTGAATCCTTTTCATTTTTCTGAAAGAGGAGAGCATGCTGAATCATGCAAAGAACAATATATCTTTCACTTGTTCCAGTTTTCCACTCTGTCTCAGACCCCTACAAGTCCTTGCTCAGGCCTCTCTATCCATACTATCTGGCTTCCTGGCTTTCAGAATCTTCCTGAATCTTTCATCTGTCACACACTCCACTGGCAAGTAATCCTCATAAACCATAGATAAGAGAGGCCTTCCCTCTACTTAAAAAAAGAAAAAAAAAATGCTGATGGTTATCAAGTAAAGTTCAGATCTGCCTGACATTCAAGGTTATTTATTAACCTTGATTGAATCTATCTTCCCAGTCTTATCTGGTCTACACACTCAACCTAGGCTCCCACCTGACTTGATTGCTAGTTATGGTCACCCTTTACCCCCATCTCTGTGCCTGATCACTCTGCTCTGAAGAACACTGTCACCACTTTTCACATGTCCCAGTATTAACTCCAAGTTGGAAGTAACATTTCCTCTATTATAATTCCCGAAGAATTGTACTAGGGTGGCTCCTAACTTCCTACTTTTTAAAAACACTTTGTATTATATTTATTTCAATAAAGGCATTATTTCCACCACCACCACTCCCATCTCTCCCAGACTTTAAACGCTTTGAGGTTACAAGGTCAATCATAGACATTTCCATATTCCCTGTAGCCTCCAGCACAGGGTCTGGCACATAAGAGTGACTTAGTAAGTGTGATTGAAATAATGAATGAAAATTCTCTCTTCGATATCACGCTATTTTCCCCTTTCATTCCTACCCCAATAATATGACCAGAACATGAGTCATTTAAGCAGTTTAATTACTTAACTCAAAATGTGGGCTCCGAAGATCAGAGTGCGTCTACATGCAACAGCTGATGTGTCAAAACACATTAAAAATAATAATGCAAAAATAACCAGGTGTAATTTAAGCTGAGAATTTTCTTCTGGCACCTCTTCCCCTGCCATTCAATTTAGAATGGTGTTCTGTAATTATCATATCTGTTTAAAGGTCCTATTTCCTGCTGATTCTTAACTAAATAAAATACATACAGCTTTCAGAGAATGAAAATATTAGTATCAGGAAGGAATGAACACTCTTGTGTTAATTTATTAAATGTAATAAAGGCACACCTTAATTGACACAGTATTTTTTTCTTTTTTTTTTACCAAGTATTCAGCACTGGAAAGTATTCAAGTACCCATTTGAGACCCATGATTCTGACTGCACCATAGAAATTAGAGAACCTGAAGCATGGCCTTTCAGTTGGCTAAGAGGATTAAACAATATGGAGTCCCTGGTTGGTGCATATAATTAAGGGTTTGACTGCTAGTCAAAAGGTTGGCAGTTTGAACCCACCTAGAGACACCTTGGAAGACAGGCCTAGCAATCTGCTCCCAAAATGTCACAGACTTGAAAGCCCTAGGGAACACAGTTCTACTCCGCAACACAAGGGGTCGCCATGAGTAGGACTTGTCAGCAGCTGGTTTGGTTTTCTGGTTCATCAGCAATAGGTTGTTTTGGATACCATGGCGGCACAAAGAAGAATAAGACAAGGACCCTGCCCTCAAGAAGCTTTAGACAAGACCAAGACTGAGTTAAATGTAGCAGGGCTGATAAGACCAAATGCCCAGCACTGGAATTCATGCTTAAAAAATAGGCTCTGAAAGTGTTTGGTAAGGGGTATGGGCAATTTAAGCATAAATCAGAGATAGGCTCTGTCTCTACATGGAGGGGGAAGCTGTTAAGGGGCTCTGAAGAGCCAACTTGTCTATCAAATCCTGTTGAAATTATATCTAAATTTTTCCATATCTTCTTCCTTTTATGCATATCTTTATTGCTACTGTTGTCTTTAGTTCTGGTTGGTATAATCTCTCAGTAGACTAAATTAACAGGCTCCCAACAAGTGTGCCTCCACTCTAGTTCCCTCCTAATCCAGCTTCCATGTTGCTATCTGTACAGACTTATTCAAAAATACAAACATCAAGATGCGCTTTCCCTGCTGAAAATCTTGGAATCATTCCTCATTGCCTTCAGGGTTAAGTAGAAACTGCTCTGGAGGTTCTTCAGCTGCTGCCCTGATTGGATCTTTACTGCTTCATCCACTTCATTCCCAAATGTGGCCTTAGATTCCAGTCACTCCACACAGCTCCTGGAAGGGGCCCTGTTCTCCCTGCCTCCGGGCCTTTACGTAAGCACTATCCTCAGCCTACAACTCCCAGTCCCGTCAGCAGCTTAGCCTGGGTGCCTTCAAGTTGTCCTTTAAGCTCAGCTGACTCTACTGATTTTCAAAGTCTGGGAATTCCACTTCTCAGCTCCCACTGCCACCTTCATCTCTCCATACTTTAGCAGTCTCACTCTTTTACTTCCCCACTTAGACAAAGCTTACTCAATGGCTAGAATCCTATGTTCTGAGATGAAGACTTAAATGAGATACTTGTCAGGTCCATTTTCCTCTTATAGGCCTGAATACATCGCTGCCTTGCCTTTAACACCCTGCTGCTCTGCAGGAGCGAACACGTTGTTCTTAAACTTGTTTTCTTGCCCAACTCAAGGACCGTCAAGGAATTTCTGTCCTCACATCTACCCACCCACCCACTGCCAAAACTATTTAAGGTCAGTTGTTCTCTCCCATCAATATTAAAAGAGTTCTCTGTTTTTGCTTTAGACCTGACAACCGTGAATGAATACTATCCTAAAATCTGCAAGTGGTTTGGGAAATGTGGCCTTAAACAAAGGATTGGTAAAAGGAACATTCACAGGGATGACAGAAGCAGGCCCCACTCTTAGACAGACAAAAGAGTGGGTGACTTAGAAGAAAAATGAACCAATCCTTTATATAGGAAAAGTGCAGAGCTTTGGGATACGTAAGATGAGATGCAAATACCTAGTGTACGTAGAATAATATTACAACTACATTCAATGGCTTATGAGGACCATACGACGTGATCCCTGTCTCTTACCTGCCTCGCTTTTTGCCCTGCTCATTTGCTTCAGCACTCTGCCTCGTTTCTCCCACAAACTTCCACCTCATTATTTATCACCGTTTCTTTCCCTTTAGCAGTTATCACAACCTAAAAATATTTTCCTCGATTATTGTCCATCTTCTTCTCAAGATAGGAACTTCTCTGTCTTGTTCATTGCAGTGTCTCCAGCACTTTGTGCCTGCCACACACTACAAGTTCAATAAATATTATGGGAATGAATGGAAATGGTGAATGAATGAATAAGTGAGTCAGGGATGAGATAAAGAAGTTACATATAACAGGCCTTCTGTTTCTGAAACCATGAGCCCAAGCTACCTGAGTGGGGCATCTGTTCCTACCATTTTGCACACAGACTGGGAGCCTGCAATGGAACAGGCAGCTGCAATTAACTTGATTCCCAAATCTTTGGAGGCCTTCAAGCTTACTGGTATGGCCATATACAAAGGGACTATGGTTCCTGGAAGAATGAAGAGAAATTGTTTAAAAATCATGTGGAGATTTTCACGAAGCCTTCAGAGAGGAAAGTTCACCCTTTCTCCATTGACCCCAGCTCTGACATCCATCAGGCCAGGGTCAGGCCTCAGGCTGTAGACCTCAGAGCACTAGTAAGTATTTTCTATTGGCTTGTTCTCTTGAGAATGGGCAAAAATCTCTGTTATATTTTAATTAAAAAACAAAACAAAGCAAAAAAACACACAAAAAAATGAAATCCTTGGCACAGTGTGCCTATTGCATATATTAATTCCACCTGTAGGTGAGATACTTTTAACTCCAATGTCCACAGCAAGTGGGAGCATAGTGTTTGCCGGACAGGTCAGTTGTCCACTTGCATCCTGACCAATTGTGGTGGTTCTAAAATATTTCCATGTATTCTCTGGTACTCCTCTTCTCCAAAGGTGGTGTTTAAATCCCCTCTTTCCCCTTCCCCAAATATGGGCTGGACTTACTGACTTCCAACAAACCAAACCCACTACCATTGAGTTGATCCCAACTCATAGCAACCGCATAGGATTTCCACAACTGCAAATCTCTACGGAAGCAGACTGCCATATCTTTCTCCTGTGGAACTGCTGGTGGTTTCCAACTGCCGACCTTTCGGTTAGCAGCCAATCATTTAACCACTGTGCCACCAGGGCTCCTTGGACTTAGTGACTAGCTTCTAACAAATATACTGTGATAGAAGTGATGCTATGCAAACAGCTTTCATCTGGTACTCTCTTGGATCGCTCACTCTGCAAGAAACCAGCAGCCAAAAGGTAGAAACAGTCTAAATGTCCATCAACAGAAGAAAGGATAAACGAAATGTGGTATGTACATACAAGGGCGTACTACTGTAAAGAGGCATTAAGGCCTGACATATGCTATAAAGTGGATAAACCTTGAAAACATTATGCTGAGTGAAATAGGTCAGTCATAAAAAGACAAGTATTGTATGACTCAGCTTATGTGAAACATCTAGAATAGGCAAGTATATAGAGACCAAAGTTAAGTACTCGTTACAAGGGATGGGTAGGAGGCAGAGGGAAAGGAGAACTCAGGGATGAGGGGACACTGGGCTTCTGTTAAGGATGATGGTAAAACTTGGGAACGGATAAGGGTGCTGACTGAACACCATGATGAACGCAATGTCACTGAAATGTACATGTGAAGATTGTTGTGGTGTCAAATACTTTGTTATGTATATATTTACCACAATTTAAAACAGAAAGAGAGAAAAGGGAGGGAGGGAGGGAGGGAGGGAGGGAGGGAGGGAGGGAGGGAGGGAGGGAGGGAGGGAGGGAGGGAGGGGGGAAGGGAGGAAGGGGGGAAGGAGGGAAGGAGGGAAGGAGGGAAGGAGGGGAGGGGGGGAGGGAAGGAGGGGAGGGGGGAGGGAAGGAGGGAAGGAGGGAAGGAAGGAGGGAAAGAAAGAAACCTGGGAGAAGTCCACAAGGAGAAAAACTGAGCCCTCCCACCAATAGCCAACACAAACTTCCCAGTCATGTGAGCAAGCCACATTTTCTTTCTTCTTTTATTTGCCTTTTTTAATTTACACAATACTCTTCTTGGTCTTCAGGTCTATGAGTTTTGGCAAAAACATCCAGCCATGTAGCCATCACCACAATCAAGATACAGCCAAGCTCCATTACCTGCAAAATGTTCCCTTTACTACCATTTTGTAGTCAACTCCTCCCCACATCCCCATTCCTGACAACCCACTAATGTATTTCCCAGAAGCCCTCATCAAGCTTTCTGATGACTCTAACCCCAGCTGATGTCATGGCTGCAATGTTCTAAGAGACCCTGAGCAGTAATTGCCAAGCCATACCAAAATCCTTCCATGGAAATGGTGAAAGATAATACACATTGTTATTTTAAGCCACTGTGTTTGAGGCAATATGTTATACAGTAATGGATAAGCAGGAGCTCTGGTAGTGTAGTGGTTAAGAGCTCGGCTGCTATCCAAAAGGTCAGCAGGCCAAAGCCACTAGCTGCTCCTTGGAAACCCTATGGGGCAGTTCTGCTCTGTCCTATAGGGTTGCTATGAGTTGGAACCGACTCAATGGCACCTAATAACAACTACAACAGTGGATAAGCACTCGGCTGCTAACCAAAATGTCAGTGGCTCAAACCTACCGGCGGCTTCATAGGAGAAAGATGTGGCAGTCTGCTCCCATAAAGATTAAAAAGCAAACAAACAAAGAAACCAAACCCATTGCTGTTGAGTTGATTCTGACTCATAGTGACCCTAGAGAACACAGTAGAACAGCCCCATAGGGTTTTCAAGGCTGTAGGTCTTTACAGAAGCAGGCTGCCACCACATCTTTCTCCCACAAAGCAGCTGGTAGGTTCGAACTGTCAACCCTTTGTTTAGCAGCCGACCTCTTAATCTCTGTGCCATAAATGTCCTCCCATAAAGATTATAGCCTTCGAAATCCTATGGGGCAGCTCTACTCTGTCCTATAGGGTTGGTATGACTTGACAGCAATGGGTTAATGGATAAGCATTATTGTTAAACAGGGTGTCTTTGAAAACTGTTCATTTTTTCCTAGAAGCACAAGCCTTTAGCATACAAGGTGAAAACATCTCAGAAATCTTTTACATCTTTTAAGAAGCCCAGATTTTTCATTCAGTAGATTCCCCCCTGTTTCATCACTTCTAATTTAATGTTTACTAAAGATCCTGCCTTTCTCTCTGAGATATTTGTACCAGTTGGATGTGGGTGTCTTCTCTATAGCTACAGTTTCATCTTCTCACCCTCTGAATAACCTTCCAACTTAACGTATTGTATTTCCTTTGTAAGGTCTTCTTTTGAAGGGGAAATTGGAAATAGCAATACAAAAATAACAACTAAGAGGGCATTTCATGCACCGAAAAGAAGTTGAATGCCTCTTCACTCATGCCAGCTGTGCTATGGCTCTTTTTTCACCCTAAAGCACAGGAAACCACAATCTAAGTAACCTTATACAAGCAACCCAAAGCATGATCTAAGTGGAATCACTCGAGAGAAAAAACAAACAAATAAACAAAAAGAGTACTAATTTCAAAATGATTCAGAACCTCTCTGCAGATGTTCTTGAATTTAAAGCCCAGATCTCTGATATATGTATCTAGCTAAATACTGTTCACATCCAGTTTTATTTGGGATCACTAAGTTATGCACAAAAAATATCATTTATATAACAGTTTTATTTTCTCCAATGAGCCCCCATGTCCATTAATGGTAGGAAAAGAACACAATCTAGTCATATTTTGGAAACCCTGGTGGCATAGTGATTAAGAGCTATGGCTGGTAACCAAAAGGTTGGCAGTTCAAATCCACCAGGTGCTCCTTGGAAGCCCTATGGGGCAGTTCTATTCTGTCCTATGGGGTCACCTTGAGTCAGAATCGACTAGATGGTAATGGGTTTGTTTTTTTTTTGTTGTTGTTCTTTTTTGGGGGGGAGGGGGGAGTTAGTCATATTTTAGGAGACTCAGTCTAATCCAGTAATTTTTACTCATCAGCTTCTAGAGTCAAGAGGTATTCCTTCCCTCCTCAGTCTCCTACACCTCTCCTCTCAGGCTTCTCTTCATTCCCTTCCTCCTAAGCCCAAGTCAGCTCCTTTGGCTCTCACAACAGCTGCCCAGGACAAGTCTCCTCTATCCTCAGTCCTCTTCTGGCACCTTGACACACTGTGTCATCCATCTCTCAGTGCAGGTAATGCCTAGTCCTAGCTCAGGTACCACAAAGCTCCCTGGCACTGGCCATCTCAATGAAAGTCATGCATTCTCCATCTCAAGGCACCTGCTGCAGGGTCAGCCCACAGCCTTTTGTTGTCCTTTCCCTCTTCCCCGCCAGCTCTCATTTTCAAATTACTTCAGCAGTTCACTTAAAATTCACAATTATTTCTGGATCCCACCCCCACCTAAACCGTGGTACTAGGGAGCCCTGGAGGAGAGAGAAGACTCAGAGCCTTTTATGCCTTGATGCTGGTTGCCATATCCTCTCCCTTTCCCACGCCCCAGTTACACAGGAATAAAATTCTACTCTTCTTGCTGCATCCCCATGCAAACTATCTTTATGCTCATGAGTGTGAGATAGTCTGAATTTAAAATATAATCGTTTCCAGGTCTATTGAGCAATTGACAGCCTTCAGTTTAGCAGAAAGATAAGGCAGGGTTAACAGTTTTACAAGGTTAATATTTTGCAATTTTGGTGTGCCATATGAATAAGTATTAACCTGCCACTTAAACAATAAGTAGGATGAAGGCTACCATACCAACAGCTGCTGCCCAGTCTATTCTGATTTATGGTGACCCCAGTCAGAGTAGAACTGTGCTCCGTAGGGTTTTCAATGTTTGCTTTTGTTTTTTTTTTTTCCTCAAAAGTATATGGCCAGGCTTTCTTCTGAGGTACTTCTAGGTGGATTTGAACCTCTAACTTTTTGGTTAGTAGCTGAGCACATTAACTGTGTGCACCAACCAGAGACTCCAAGGATGAAGCCAAAGGGTTCCATTTTAAGAGTAACAGGGGCACACAAAATAACTAACAGACATTGGTTGACCTACAAAAAGAGAATCCAGGACCGTCCTGATCAAACAAAATGCATGACCACCTTACTGAAGACCTACTTTGCCCCTGCCAGTGAGCCCAAAGCCATGCTTTGACTCATACTGTTCATGGAGGCCTCGATCTGAGAGGCAAACTTTTATGAAGAAAAAAACATACCTCTGGAGAGAACACCCGTATTTATAACTCCCTGTGTACTGCAGCTGCTACCTGTATTAGCAGGGCAAGAATTAATTTCAAGGGGGTACAAGAAGCTTATCTAGGTCTTCAAATCATAAACATAGGATGTGAGTCGGAAAGGGCAGACTTACCTCAAAATAAGCAGAACACTGGATGGAGTGAGAGCTTTTCACTTTTTGAATGATTTCTGCTGTTAGCTTTCAGGTAATGGGGGTTGTTCCACTTAATGTTGCTTTGGCCTTTGCCCACCTCTTTGGCTATGAATAACTTATCGTATCAATACAGTGGCACTCCCCTTAGGAGTTACCTGCGTTACCTGTGCAGGGGGACCCTGGCACTGGGCCGGTTCCAAGATCAGTGGAAGAAAAGGTACTTCCTGATATTCCCCTGGAGCACGGCTGAGATGGAGCCATGAATGTGGAGGAAACTCCTATATTATAGGTATGATACTATACTTTGCAAAGAACCCATTCCCGGAAAACTGAGATTTGGCTGGGCCCCTTCTAAATCTGAGTTCAAAACAAGTTTTATACATTTTAAAATACATAGAAAGTCTCCAAACTCAACTGTTTTTAAACAAAAGAGTTCATTATTCAGAGTTCTAGTTAGTCACAGAGCAGTCACTGAAAAATGGTGTGCCCTCAATCAAGAGTCACGGATTCTAGCCCTGACTTAGAAAGGAATGGTCAGTTCTCTTCTCTGGGCCTCAGATTCCTGCTCTGGAAAAGAAAAACAAAACCAAAACCAAACTCATTGCCATCGAGTCTATTCTGACTCATAGGGACCCTATAGGACAGAGTAGAACTGCCCCACAGGGTTTCCAAGGAGCAGCTGGTGAATTCGAACTACCGACCTTTTGGTTAGCAGTCAAGTCCTTAACCACTGCACTACCAGGACGCCTCAAAGGGATTCAAATTAATGGTGTTTAAAAATCCTTTGAACACTACTAGGCTATGATTCCCTGAAACAGTATTCAGTTGTTCAAACGAGTTATTTCCCTCTGTCCCTTCAGATGAGGATTACAGAATATCCCAGTTTCCCTTGAAATAAAATAGCTGTGCCTTTTCCAGCCTAAAACTTTTTTAAAAAAAATGAGTGATAAAGGTCTCCAAAATGAATATTCTATCGCCAGCTAGCTCTAATTTCATAATTTGCACTGTCACTGTTTCTTTCTGTCTTTTATGCTTGCTAGAGAAATTTAAACTATAAAGAAAACCTCTCAAATACATTTTGACCATTGCACTTCATAATTACATAATTTCAAAGTTCCTTTGTTCACTACGTTAGACTACATATTCAGGAAAATGTGAATAACATTCCCTATTAAATTAAAACTTGGAAGTAGAGACAGGCACCTTCTGTTTTCTGGAACAAATAACACTAAAGTTGAGTCAGTAATCAGGTTATAAGCATTTTAATAATTGTTTAGGCCAAGCCCATTTATAATGCTTTGTTATTCTATAAGGTTTTTTTTTTTAATCTGGTTTGCCATTTTAAGCACAACCTACTGCTAAACCCACTGCTGTGGACTTGATTTTGACTTATAGACACCCTATACAACAGAGTAGAACTGCCCTATGGGGTTTCCAAGGCTGTAAATCTTTATGGGAGCAGATTGCCATATCTTTCTCCAGCATTTGAAGCAAAGGAGGACAGGTATGCTAACGTGGTTCTGCAGGTTTTCCAATGACTACACAGTGTGGATGCCAAAAAAAAAAATGCAAAAGGTACAAATTGTTTGTGCTGTTGAATTATGTACAAATATATAGGTATAAAGTTATGTGTAGGTCACAAGACCTAAGGTCAACATACAAAAACCAGCTATGTTTTCTTTATATCAGTAACAAACTCATAGAAATGAAATTTAAAAAAATATATAATTTATAACAACGCTAAGGAACATAGAATACTAATGGGTAAATTTAACAAATGAAGTGCAAAATGTTTACATTGAAAACTACAAAACATTGCTGATAGAATTTAAAGAAACATAAATAATAAAAAGAGGTATAGGATGATCATGGTTTGGAATACACTATTGTATTCCAAATACAATATACATTCTCCCAAATTGATTTATAGATCAGATTCAATTCCGTTTCAATATTCCATCAAGATTCCTATACGGTGATTTACTGCTGATTCTAAAATTTATATAAAAAGCAAAAAGGATTTAGAATACTCAAACAATTTTGAGAAAGAAGAACAAAGTTGGAAAACTTGAACTATCTGATTTCAAGACTTCTTTAAAGCTACAAGAATCAATACAGTGTGGTACTGGCATAAGATAGATCAGTTGAACTGAGTAGATGCAGAAATAGATTCATACTTACATGATCAATCAATTCGCAATAAAGGGACCAATGAATGAGGAAAAGAAAGTACTTCCAACAAATTTTCTCCAACAATTGGGTAAATGCATGAAAATGACGTTAATTTCAACTCTTAACCTCACACAGTATACCAAAATTAATGTGAGATACATCATAATCTGAAATGTAAAAGCTAAAACCATGAAACTACTAGAAGAAAACATACAAGAATATCTATGATCCTGGGAGATAGCAAAAATTTTTTAGATATGACAAAAAGCAATAATCATTTAAAAAAAAAGACAAATTAGGCTTCCATACATTAAAAATGCCTGCTCATCAAAGTTAAGAAAACGCAGAGCTAAATCACAGATTGGATCTCTCTCTATATATACATATGATCTATCAAAGGATTTATATAAAGATATATAAAAACCTCTATAATCCTACAATTCAATGATAAAAAGAAACCAACTTTTTTAAAATGGACAAAAGATATGAACAAGGCTTCACAAAGAAAGATATACAAATGGCCAATAAGCACATTAAAAAGTACTCAACAACATTAGTCAACAGGGAAATGCAAATTAAGGTCATAATGAAATACCTTCATACACTCATTAAACCAAGCAAAACCATTGCCGCCAAGTCGATTCCAACTCATAGCGACCCTACAGGACAGAGAAGAACTGCCCCATAGAGTTTCCAAGGAGCACCTGGTGAATTCAAACTGCTGACCTTTTGGTTAGCAGCCGTAGCACTTAACCACTACGCCACCAGGGTTTCCATATGCCCATTAGAATGGCTACAATTTAAAAGATGGACAAAAACAAATGTTGGTGAGAATATGGAATTCTTCTATGTTGTTGTGGAGATGCAGGATAGTGCAGCCACTTTGAAAAAAACATGTTGGCAATTTCTTATACAGTTAAAAACACACCCAACTTATGATCCAACAATTCTGCTATTAGGTATTTACCAAGTAAATATGAGGTATGTCAACTAAAAACAAAGACTTGAACAAGGATGTTCATGGAAGCTTTACTCAAAATAGTACCAAACAATACAAAAGTCATAAAGAATAGTATGGATAAACAAGTTGTGGGATTTTTGTATAGTGGGATACTGCTATTTTTGTTGTTGTTAGGTGCCATCGAGTCAGTTTCAACTCATGACCCCAGTAGAACAATCTTTATGGGGTTTTCTAGGCTATAATCTTTATGGGGGCAGATCGCCAGGTTTTTCTGCCATAGGGTGGCTGGGTGGGTTGGAAGTACCAACCTTTCGGTTAGCAGCCCAGCATTTAACTATTCCACCACCAGGGAGGGCTCCAGGACTACCACTCAGTAATAAAAAACAAGGAACTACTTTGCTTTTTTTCCGTAAGAAATAGATACTTTTCAAAAAACATTATGCTGGTCCACAGAAACTATCCACGAAAGAATGCATACCGTGTGATTCCATTTACATGAAGTTTAGAATAGGCAAAACGAATCTATGGTGAAAAAAGAAAAAAAATCAGAAAAGTGGTTCCCCGGAGTAGATGGTTGGAATTGGCTAGGAAGGGGCCGGTGGGATTTTCCCATGATGGGAAAGTTATGGATGCTGACTGCGTGTGGTTACACAGGGGCACACCTTGTCAACGCACAGTGAGCAGTCACATTACTGCCTCTGCATTTTCACACATCATTAAACAAATGAGAAAATCATAAACCATGTCCTGTAAAAATTATTCAATCAGAATCTTTTCAGAAATGAGAATGACTACAATGATACAAAGGATGTAGGATTGTAAGGTTTTTTTCTTTCTTTCTTTCTTCTTATTTCTCTGTTTATTCATTCATGAATGATAATTGAGCACCTACTATGTGTCAGCTACTGTTCTGGGTGTTTTCTATGTATCCGCAAATAGAACAGATTTCTATCTCTGTGTTCAAGTTGCTGGGGGAAGTAGGGAGAAAGACAGAAAATAAGAAAAACCAGAATAAATAAGAAAATATGTTTTTTAAAAAAGTGAAAAGTACTATGAGAAAAAAAGAAAAACTCTTGAGCTTCCTGTGGCATTGTCAAGTCGTGCTCAAACTAACTGAGCAGTTCATTTTATTCCAGCTGCCTGACACCATTTCTTTTCAGCTATGGATATGCCTGTGTTTGGTGATTAGCGTGTTTGCCTTTATTAATTAACTGACCATGCATTAGACGCATTCCAGAAATAGGTGTGTCTATGTCTGCCGTGTGTGTGTGTGTGTGTGTGTGTAAAAGGGCTGCGTTACCATAGTTGCTTTATTCCTGAAGCTTTTGCAATATTTAGTCCTTGAATAAATATATATCAGGATGTCACCTGGGGTGGGTGAAAAGGTTGGCTTCAAGGACATTGTGCTCAGCGCTAATCACATTTTGTGTGCTACTGAGTCATAGTCACACTGAGTTATCAAGTCCAAGAGCAGCCTTTTTGTCTTCTGTATGGAAGACAAGCTGCTCAAATGTTACAGAATTCAGACGCCCAAGTCATTAAGATGTGGTTGTACGTAAAAGATGCAGGACTGATAATTCAAAACAGACAAGAAGAATGTGCTCCAGGAATAATTCTTCTTCGAGCTGTAATATCTGGCACGAAACATAAATAAAGCCCTATTTTTCTCCTTCAGTGCCCTGCCGTGAAGGAGTCACTGAGCCAGGTTGTTATCTGCCAGTAACAGCAAGTTGTCGGTAGGCCTTCAGCTCTGGAGAGACTCTTCCTGTGTTTTTTAACAAGACAAAGACTGAGAGCAAGGAGCCCTGGTGGCGCCACAGTTAAGTGCTCTGCTGCTAAGCCAAAGGTTGGTGGGAGATCTGCTTCTGTAAAGATTATAGCCAAGAAAATCCTACAGAACAGCTCTGCTCTGTCATACGGGGTCGCTATGAGTCAGAATCGACTCGATGGTACCTGTCAACCACAAGGCTGAGAGCATAAGAAATCCCCCAACGAAAAGCAATAGTAACGAGCAATCCAGGGCTTCTGTGACGAGACTGTTCATCATAGTATTTCTTGAGCTCCATGTTGTTTTCCTATAGCGGAAACCAACATAAAATGTTTTGAATGTTTGCTCGTTTGTTGTTGTTATAATCACGTATTCTGAAATTTTTTTTTTTTTTTTAATCAAGCTCCGAAGATGTATTAAGTGGACCTCCAGTCTTAAGTCTGTACTGTATGACAGGATTCCTCCAACTTGTTTACTTGCTGTCTACAGCTCTGTTTCCCTGCCTCATTACCTATGGATACATCGTTCTGCTCACACGGCATATCCTCTCTTCCCCCCATCCCACCCGCTGCAGGGCTACCCACATTTCTAGTTCCATCTCAAGCCTCTCTCCCCAGTGAAGCCTTCTCCAGCCTGCATAATCAGAAGTGACCTCTCCCTTCTCTTAGCTCACACAGCATGATCTTCTGTCCCACTTATTTGGTCTAGCAGTGTATGGGGTCATTTTCTGATTGCAATTATCACCCTTCGAAGCTCACAGCGAGGTGAGGGAGTAAGAATTGGTGGCCATATGCACAGAATCCCGTTTGAACCCAGGTTGCTTTCTCAAAATTGGATTGTAAATGTGTTACTTATAGCTTATAGCTGATAGCTCCCTGGCCAGCCCAGAACAGTTATCTAATCCATGCCGTGCCCGGGGTAGAGTATCAGCACCACCTTTCACGACACCGTTTCTCTGAGAAAATTACACTGTGTTAGAAAAATATAGTATATGATTTTCCTCTACTTCTACACTGTCAACACCAAGCTGATCAAAAATGTTTAGGTGATTAATACGTGTTTAAATCGTTGCTAATAATAAAATACTCTAAGTCCCGCAAGTTGGTCCATGGCTTCCCAGGAATCCACGGGACTCCTCCTTACCCTGTGGTTTCTGAGTCTCTACTCCACAGCTTCTGTGAAACCTTGCATGACGTTTGAATGCTGCATGGTTTCCACCAATTGAGCAAATGCCCGTCAGTCGTCGGGGGTTGGAGAATTCAGAGAGAAGAATTCAGAGTGGACGGCTGAAAATAGTGCCGCACAGCACCATCTTACCTCCACTTTCTAGATATTTCTAATAAAGGGCCTTGGGTTGGCTTTAAACCATTAAATAGAGTCAATTCATTGCTTCATTTTAACTGAATTATAAAAGGCCAAAAGTTTCAAATAGATAATGCTGTCGCATTGTTTAGCTTCTTCTCTCATACTGCTGGCCTACAAAAGCATTAATTAAAGAAAGTGATTAAAAATAAAACAGCGTGGGAAAAAAAAACAAAACAAAACCTGGTTTATGGATGAGTGGCTTTGATCTAAAATACAGTCAATGAAGTATGAAAACAGCAAACACTTTGAAACAAAAAAGATTACAAAACCTAAGTGAAAGCTCATTTTCTGTTTGTCTTTTCTTCTATCCCTTCTGAGTGACCCTAGCTTTTTCTTTAACAATCAAAGGAATAAGAAGCATCATCCCAGTTTGTGCAAACATGACTGAACCACGATCTTTTCTCTGAAAGCCGAGTTTTGTGGCAGGAAGTCGAACAATTGCTCTTACCTCTTAGTTCTCCCATATCCAGGGTTGTCCCCAGTTGTTCTAATAAAGCGACTCTCGCTGCATTCTTTTTGTGTTTCTTGCCATCATAATGTTGCTGGGCCATCAGAGGATTATTAAACCAGGCTGCACAGAGCCCACAGTATCTGTCTGAATCTCTTCTTTGATAGGGAGATGCGACCACAGGAGCAGCAGCGTCCACCCGAGGGGACTTAAGCGAGCTGATGGGTGTTGCTGTGAAGGAAAACAATCAGAGAGAACCAGGGGCCACATTAGTCCATTACTGAACGCATTCTCCTCAATGCCTAAAGCTGAAAGAGTCTCAGGTTCAATATCTAATGCTGAAAGGTCTCAAGTTCATTGTAGAGCTCAAGAATCCAGAAGAGCTCATTGACAGCAAGAACATTCTCTTTGCCCGCCTTCATCTCTGTAGTTGGGACAAAACTTCCTAATTGATTGAGATCAGAATTTGCATATCGTTATGCCGAAATCTGAGAAGCTCAAAAGACAAACCCTTATGAGGAAATAGGAGTTGATGTAATAAACTCTTGGGGGTAAGGGGGTGATCTATTCATCCAAATGAAGCCGATTCTTGAAGGAAACACTGAACAATCATGACTTAAAAAATTCTGAATGAGCGAACTGAACATTTGTGTGCTATAAATGGAAAGAACTAATAAACAAAGGATTTGCCTGTGTGCTCCAGGCAGATCTTTCAGGGACACAGATCACACCAGTTGAGGGAATGATGCTAATTTTATTGTCAGTTACTTGCGTTTATTGTGGTAGATTATTTTCAACCTATACCTGCTGAAATGGATGCTGAAGGTACAATATATATTTTTAAAAGTCCAAAAGAAAAACGCTACAGAGCAGATGTTGCTTATCTAAACTGAAAAGGCATCTATCACTATTTTGACATTGTAAGTCCAACTATTAATTTTACACGTTCAACTTTGTCCTTGCAGTTAATTCTGGCCCAGAAAAAAAAGAACCCAAGTGGAAGGAGTTTACTCACGGCAAGTATAAATAACTTTTGTATGCACTACAACATACAAATTGCTTTCATCCTTACAAAGACTGTGAGACTTGAATTACTGTCCTGTCTCTCAGATGATGGGTTTCAGGGTTGCCACGTCCTTTACTTAAGATGAGCTATCTAGTTATGGGGAAAAAAAAAAAACCAAAAAACTAAACCCATAGCCACTGGGTCGATTCTAACTCATAGTTATAGGAAAAGGAGGACTCAAAACCAAACCTCCCATTTCCAGGGCTGGCGTTCTTTCCAATACCTCCAAGGACTCATCTCGTACTTCCTAATAAGTGAAGACTTTTTTTTTCCTAGGCGTCATTCACTTTTGTACTTTCTACAAAGATTTAATTTAGTTGTGAAAAAAAAATTCTGACCCAAATGTTTTGAGAAGGAAGAGACATTTAAAAGCTCACATGGTTCATTAGTCAGAATACAGTAGAGTAGTACCTTCTGTTTGCTGCTTTGTCACGGAAAGGCAGAGTACAGCTGGCAAAACCATGAACATCAGAGCAGTTTCAAGAAAAAGCTGAGATCTGTGACCTCAATAAAAAGTTAAGAAGCCACATAATCATCTCCCTGACTTTTCAATAACCTTTACAATGAAATTCTGTTGTTTAGATTAAATAACTGATACAGAAATAAATACTTGCTAAATGACACTTTGGTTTAAAAAAAAAAAAAAAAAAGCCTGTATTATGGCAATATCTTGAGGAAGTCTTTTTCTTCCCTTTTCAGACATTTCCTCACACAGGGAAGACTTAGCTTAGATGATACTTACTGGTGTTATTTCTACAGGGACTGGGAGAAAGAATACCAAAAAAAAAAAACCAAACCAAACCCCGTGCTGTTGAGTCGATTCCAATTCATAGCGACCCTATAGGACAGAGTAGAACTGCCCCATAGAGTTTCCAAGGATTGCCTGGCGGATTCGAACTGCCAGTCCTTTGGTTAGCAGCCGTAGCGCTTAGCCATTACACCACCAGGATTTCCAGAATACATTTCTCAGAAGCCTCATTGTAGATTGGGCTGTATATCACTATCTGGAAGCAAAGCTCAAAGCTGAGCCACAGTACCTCAGCAGGCACCCAGCATCACTTTGCTCTGATTTAGAAATGCTAATACAAGCTACAAATATGCAGTTGACCTGTATGTGATAGAACTTCTATCCACTTTTCTTAAGGAAATTGGATCTTGCTTTCCAGATCTCCTGCATCCTTATCAATTTCCAAGGATTTATAGCTGCCTATTTTTTTTTTTTATTGTTTTTTGACGGCAACGGTAAACGTATCAAACGTTCGCAATCTGGATAAATGTTGACTCTGAAAGTGTAATTTACTTTTCTCTAAACTGAGCCCTAAAAAACATTTCAGAGTTGATTTTATCAATTGATACCTATATACCACATCCTGGCAGGAGGGATGTACAACAGAATATTCATCAAACAAGATAATCTTACTTGGCGCATAAGAAAGTGGTTTAACAAGAAATCTGTATCGTAGCTTCCCCTCCTGAATAACTCTGCTATCTTGTGTACAACTCCAAAAGTTTCATTTTTCTTTTACTCTGTTTCCAACTGTCTTCCCCAATCTCAACCCAGTTTATATCCCCTTAATGCCTGTAAAGACAAACAAAAGCTGTTGCATGAGATGAGTGGAAACAGCCTTGTATCAAAGCCAAAAGTCTAAATTGGGTTGGGTCCCATCGCTGCTAAGCTGTGTGACATTGTAGTTTCCACAAGGTTAAAATTCAGGATCACCATCCCTTTTACAACTAATTTTCTTTCCACTTAACCCATAGGAGAGGCATGGAACAAACTGCAGAACCTCTCTCCCTTTTATGGCTTTGACTGGAGACGAAATATGGAGGTTATTATGGCAGAAAGCGTTTCCAGGTTTTACTGCTAAATTTTGTGTGGGTACTTGGACCATCAAACCCATATTTCTTTGGCAAAATTGTATTATTCTAATAAAATTAATAAAAAGTGGAGTGACGATTATCATTTGGTGTAAAAACAGGCTTTTAACAAAGAACCTTAGTTGAAGTGTTGATAATTTTTAATTTTACGTTTTATGTTTTCACTCCAATTACAAAAATATTTGAGTAAATATTGACACTGTCTCTCCTATGTTTAACTTGAAACTGAGAGTTAATTTATATAAACTTGTGGTTTTCCATCTTGGGTGAACGTTAGACTCACCCAGGAACTTTAAGAGTCTCTGTGTCCATGCTGGCTGGGGTCAGGCCAATTATATCAGAATCTTCGACGTGAGAACCGAACGTCAGGATATTTTTAAAGTCTGTCCCCTCCCCCCACATCTCCATCCATGATTCCAAAGCACAGCCAATATAGACAATCAGTGATCTAAATATTGCCAAACTTTTGTTTGAAAATGCCTATAAAATGGAGACTTCTTAGATCTTCACATATAATAAAGTCATATGTTACATTCAACAGCAGTGGAACTAGTTTTTCCATAGGTAATAACCAAAATGTCATGTATTTATCCATGAGACAGATAAAAGTAACAATTACTTCTGTTTGTTTGTTTTTAACTTGCATTAATTTTCCCATTTCACCAAGACATATAAGTTTCTCAAAAAAGGTAGCTCATGGTATAAATTAATATTGGTAAAGCTAAATAGCAATTTTAAACCCTTTTTCCATTCAGAAATTCAGATACATACTGAGCTATTGAGATGTTCCACCACCTGTCTTTGGTTGAGACCCTCATTTGCTGCTCTGTGCCATCCCTTCCACATAACTGAACACCTATCCTTCAGATTCCCCTCAATCCCACAGTTTCTGTGAGGCCTCGAAAACCTAAGCAAGAAGTATTTCAGCCTCCTCGAAACTCGGCATTCATTTAGCATTTCTTATACAGTGCCTTGTACACTTAGTTGTCTCAATATGTGTGTGTGTGTAATGGAAATCAGATCATAAGCTTCTATTAGACACTCTTCTGTTTTCTCTAATAGTTGTCTACAATCCCTTATCTTCAATTCAGGAAATTCAAAGTCACCGGAAACTCATAAAGTTTCTTCATGATTCATTGGTCAGCAAAACCTGACCTGAATTGGCAAGTAGTTTTTATATATACTACTTAGTGTAAATATACATACATACCGAAACAGAATTATTAATATTTTGATCATGGAGTGCTGTCCCAGTTCCATGTAAATATAATATATGGCATTTGTGCCTTACTTGGTCTCTAAAATCCTGAAATTTCTAAATTTCAAAATGCATCAGGCCCCAAACGCTTTGAATAAAAGATCATGGATCTGTAGCCAGTTTAGCACAACTAAAATAAATCCATATTGTTTTAGTGCTTGAGACAGTTGAAAAAAAGCCAGTTTCTAAAATGTGATTTCTAAGAACCATCTGATCCTGGAATAACTTTCTATGTCCCTTTTAGGGCCTTGTGGAATGTTTGTCAAGGGGCAGGTTCTCAACAGCCATTTGTAGACTGTTGGATGAGTCGTCTTGAATAATAGCCTAAAATAATATGTATCTCTGCCCTATATTTGTTTCTGCCTGGCAAAAATAACCACAGTTGATTTAAGAACAAAAATATTTCCAGGGCACCCTGTGTGTGTCTCCAATCAGAACACTTGCTCACTCTGTAATCTAACATTGTCTACCACCACACTCTACAATACCAGCACCCAGTATGGTGATGCGGAAATCCTGGTGGCACAGTGGTTAAGAGCTATGGCAGCTAACCAGAAGGTCAGTAGTTCAAATCCACCAGGTGCTCCTTGGAAACGTTATGGGGCAGCTCTACTCTGTCCTACAGGGTCGCTATGAGCTGGAATCGACTGGACAACAATGGGTTTTAGTATGATGACAGCTAAGACAGGGAAGTCCTGGGACAAGTTGGTTACCCTAGCTTCTGGGAACAGAGCTGATTTAACATCACACTGGGAAAACAGGTATTAGTGAAAACTTGGAAATAATTATTCAGGACCTTAGAGGAACTGCTTCAACCAAGCAGAGAGGATCCAACAATAGATCTCAAAGCTTTACTTGTTAGATCATCAGGTGGGAGACCTTTGCCAGAGAAGGTAACACAGCAGACAACAGGATTCTCAGCTGCCTGCCCACCATCAGGACCACAACTACAACTGCCCTTCACCTTCCATATAAGAGCCTTTTACTGACACTCCCTACTAGCTCACGCTCTCTCTCTGCCTTTTTTTTCCTTTCTTCCCTTTCTCCTCTTCTCTCTCCCTCTTTCACCTATTCCTAATGCTTTCTAAGCTTCGGGATAACAGAAAGTAGTCCATTTTCACAAAAGATTTGGGGGCTTTTTCAACAGAGAAAGACAGCTAAGAATTTATTCATTTTCAAGTACTTGGTTTACTCACAAAAGACATTCTTAGCCATAGTGCTAACTCTTCCCTGCTGTAGGATATTGTGCGGTTAAATCCAACACGGCTGTTACATGGATTTTCTTACTGAAATTGCCCAAAGGTTCTACTTAACCAACAGGCCAGCCTGAAGCTCAAGGAGATGAATCCACTAGTGTAGGGTCCCCTGATTAATAAGTAGCAGAAGAAATGGCAAGGATCACATCTTCTTACTCTAAGACCAGGGCCGTATTTCAATGTCAGCTAGTTTCCACTGTGCACTAAGGGAGCGATAGGCCAAATAAACAGATTAACTCTAGAGCCGCAATACATTTCCTAGGCTTCAGCATCTGTTCTTAGTGGGAATTTTTTGGAAATATGCATTATCTCTTTAGAAAAAAAAAAAAATTCCAATTTCCAGTCCCTATGCTAAACTGTCTTTCTTCCTCCCTTGTTCTCTCCCTAAAACAAATTAATAACGGTATCAACTCTTTAGCAAGTGTCACCTTTTTTTTTTTTTGTAAATGCTCTTGACAGTTACATGGCTGCTATCAATGCAAACTGACCACAGTCTCCAAATAGCCCAGCCTCTTCTACAGGTAAATCTCAAATGCCTTCATCTTAGCAAACTGTGCAGTCAGGGCCCATAACTTCAACTGCTTTTGTGTCTCTCACAGAGGATAATACTTCTTGTGTACATAGTGAGAGACCTACTGCTATGGAGTCTATTCCAACTCATGGTGACCTGTGTGTGTCAGAGTAGAACTGTGCTCCATAGGGCTTTAAATGGCTGACTTTTGGGGAGCAGATCACTAGGCCTTTCTTTCCAGGCACCCTGGGGTGGACTTGGCTCTCCAACCTTTCTATTAGCAGCTGAGTGTGTTAACTGCACCACCCAGGGGCCCCAGGTAGATAGTAAACATTCAATAAATAGGTGATGAATAAATGAAGAAAAGTAGTAGTGAATTTTAGTTAATACCAGCTTGGGAATTTTCATGTTTCAGTAAATGGTTTTATGATAGCTCCATTTTAAATCTTTGATAGGTTTTGTTAAATTTCTTTTACAGGGTTTAAAATAACTTAAATGTTCACCATAAGATGTAGATTAAATAAACGGCGGCTATCTAGACTGTGAAATACCATGCAGCAATTAAAAAACCTGCTTTGGAAAAATGGCTCATGCCCTGGGGGAAGTGTTCAAGCTATAGCGTGAAATTAAAAAAAAAAAAAATGTGGTTTTAAAATTATATGTAGGGTATAAAATAAATTACTTATTATTAAATTATACCTGTGTGTGTATATATATACGCACACATATAAAACTATATAGAAAAGCTAGAAGGCTAGGCTATAAATAAAAATCTTAGCAATAGTTTTTTTCTAAGTTGTGGATTATGACTGATTTGTTTTATACTCAGGCGTATAGTCTTTGACGCTTAGGGAAAAGGTTTTTATTTTACAATTTATACGTGGGCCGCATTTCATGAAACTTGTTTTAGTGCAAATTCTAGGAAACACTGCTAGAGGACTTGGGGTGCTGCAACCAGGTCTTAAATTAAACGTCAGAAGATTTTATCCGCAGTGATTTATTTATTAATTTATTGGTGAGTTGGCAAAAAATGGAGAAAGCTGGATCAGTCAGAATAGAACGTAAAAGCCCCAGCTTCCTCTGTTTCTCCAAAAGAAAGCAGTTTATTCACTGTTGAGCAGATCCCAAAATGGCTCTAATTAATTAGATAAAACGATATACCTCTCTTCTTTCTCATATGTGTTTAGAAGCGAATTCTATTCGGGGTCGTTATGAGTCAAAATCGACTCGACAGCAGCGGGTAGGATAGAAAAAATCCATGTGTTATTTCTTTTATGCCATGAAGGAAATTAAAGAACCCTATAAAATATCTGATATTACAAAATATGTGCCATTTAACAGTTCCTGAGAATAAACAACGATGAAGATGACTTAACAGAACCATCATTCCCATCCAATTTTGTATCAACATTCAAAGTCTAATCAGCCTGTTAAGGGGAATTGCTTCCTCAACCACGCCGCATTCATATATCATCAGTCTTCATTAATACAGCACTCATAGATCATTGATTTTCATTAATATAGACTCATTCCCTCTAGTTACAGTCACTGATTGGGTTCTAAATATCTTAAGTATGCCTGTTTTCTGCAGAATTCTAATCTTTGAAAATAGCCATTAAATAGAACTTTAGAGGGGATAAGAGTCATTTGATAACTTCCTCTTGTTAACTCGAAAAAAGAATCCAAAGGCTGTTATATTCCACATTCTTCTATGCTTTGAAAACAGAAGGTTAGAATGTAAGTCCACAAGGACAAGAAACTTTATCTGTTGCATTTGCAGATGTATCCCAGGTACCCAGAACCAGCCCTGGCACATAAAAAAAAAAAAAAAATAGTGTGCATTAAATAAACACTTGTTGAAGAAGAGATGCAGTTTATTCTCCATAAAGCAATTTATGGCTTCACTTTAGCACATTATGCAAGTATGATGAACTGGTAACGACTTATACTGGAGCCAAATGACAGCATCCTTTCTGTCCAGGCTAAGGTTACAAGCACAGAAGAATGTAGAGTACAATGGGTTCATGGTATTCAGTCCTCCAACACTACTCAGTGGAGATGACTCATTCCCTCTGAGTTGGGTGTCAAAATCTTTGGTACGGCCACAGTTCCCAAACTCGATGCTGAGGTGCCCTGAGATAGTATAGTGAACTCTCAACAGAGTCACTAAATATTTTAAATTTTTAAGGAAAGCATAGCGACATCTGTTGGACACCACAGGAACTACAAGCTCCAGGTAGTGGACAGTTTCAACATCAAAAAAAAAAACAAAACTTTTTTTTTTTTTTTTTTTTCAACAACAGATGCTACATTTCTCTCAACGAGATCATAGTTCTGTGAATCTGGGTTTTTGGAAGTCGCTATTTATGACACAAAAATCAGTGAGAAACAAAATATCAAAGTGCAAGGTCCAACGTGAACCAAAGTTTCAGAAGCTATACAGTGTCCAACAGGCAAAAACATACATTAATAAGTGTGGTTAGTTAAGAATAAAATTAAAATATTAATGTTTCTTTTAATCTATGTATATCAACCTTTTAAAAAGCAACTAAGTTGTTAGAACAAAAATACTTATTAAGTAGTTTGAACGTAAGGACCCTTGGTGGTGTGGTGGCTGAGCACTCGGCTATTAAACGAAGAATCGGCCGTTCAAACCCATCAGCCTCACCCCGAGAGAAAGACGCGGCAGTCTGCTCCCGTAAAGATTCCAGCCTTGGGAACCCTATGGGGCAGTTCTACTCCGTCCTATAGGAATGCTATAAATCAGAATCAACTCGATGACAATGGGTTTTCAGTTTGAGCATTACTATTTAACAAACCAAATGGCTAAGTATTTCTTTTGGCCTAAGGACACAGTGAATAAAAAAAAAAAAAAAAAAAAATTCAGAGACACCAAGGCTGTGGTAAAATTTCTTAGACATTAAGAGCCATAACGACTCATGATGGAGTCTCTGGGTGGTTGGAAAGGTTGGCGGGTAGAGTCTACCTAGAGGTAACCTGGGAAGAGAGTCCTAGTGATCTACTGAAAACCAGCCGCTGAAAACCCTATGAGTAGAACTGTTTCTACTCTGGCATACACTGGGTTGCCATGAGGTGGAGTCAACTAAACAGCAGCTGCTTTTGGTTTTTTGGCTTTTATTCTTTTTTTGAGAGTTATGAACATCCTTCTATATTCCTTTCCTATTGAAAGGAACATAGAATCAATAACCTGCCAACTGGGCAGCCCTGGCCTTTGCTCATGAACCTCAGACTCCATATTTAATACAGGTAAGAGGCAGAGTCCTAGAAGGGCAGAGTGGGTTTCCCTGACAGGTACTCACTCACTGACTCACTGCCACCCTGAGACGTCTGCCCCAGCAGGTCCCATCCTTAGATTTCTGAGCTGGAGGGCATTGCTGAGATCACAAACAATATTGTGACGGGGGTAGGATGACTGGTATTCTCTAGCCTAGGAACGGATACTAGCTTTTGTCCTTTTTATTCTGCCATCATTCTCTGCCTTCACCTAATCTATACCCTGTGGTCAGGGGTAGAGAATGGCTGACTTATCAGGCAGCGTCAGCTATTCAACTAGAGAGCCAGCTTCCTGGATCATTTCTTATAGCCTATGAATATAGAGGATTCAAAGATGAGAAAAATGATCAATGCCAGGACCACAGCAAAGCTAAAGTGCAGACTAGGTTTAGAGGACAGAAAAAGAGGGAATGGCCTTTTGGCCCGGGCCAGAAGGAAGCTGAAGCTTTAGAAGTAATTTCAGGCAAGTTAGTGCCGGGATCTTTCTCTCAGTAGGAGTACAGCCATACTTCTCTTCCCCCTTAGCCAGCAACCTTCCTCTCAAAAAAGGGATCTCTGGTTTCTCTAAATTCAGTTTTAAGTTACCTTAAGCATGTTGATATTGTTAGCTGCTGTCCAGTTGATTCTGACCCATGGGAACCCCATGTGTGCAGAGTAGAACTGTGCTCCATAGGGTTTGCAAGGCTATGAACTTTCAGAAGCAGATCACCAGGCCTGTCTTCCAAGGCACCTCCGGGGGGTTCAAACCACCAACCGTTCGATTAGTAGTCGAGTGCTTAACCCAGGGACATATATACATAAAAGTAACATTGGCCTTAACACACAGTTTGCCAGTTATAAAAATCGGCTCTATTTTGTATTTAGAACTACAAATATTAGCTATGCATATATTTTCCTGGATTTACTCCAGAAATAAAGTACTTGATATTAACTGTCACTTGGAAAATGCTAAAACCTAGAGGCTTGATGTTATTCTGAGTCAACTCTATGAAATCTCAAAGAAATTCTAGAAGTTTTTGAGGTCAGGTTGTGAGACAGATAGAGCTACTTTGCTCCATCATCTTAGGCCTCTCAGAACACTTGAGTCAAGAGATTCCAGGGTATCAAATATTAAATCAGGAAGGTTGTCTAGCCCTAAGAGTTTAAAAATCATGGCATTGTACCACTGCTTCTCAAATTGAGCATTGAGGTTTATAGCCAGAGGACAACTGCAAATAAGGAAGCACATTTTAGGCTAGGTAAGACTTTTCAGATAAATGTTGGGAAATCATTAAGTTAATTCAGTCCCTAGGTGGAACAGAAGTCCACCAGGTATCCTGAATTATTCAAGTGTATCCCCTATAATCATTAATTTAGCCATGGCTTGGCCACACAATTGCAAATGTCATAGTTATCATGCAGGCACAGCCTAAAGTAGATATATGAGAGAGAATACAAATGATCTCTTTTGAACAATTTTTAGAACGAGGGTGTCATCAGCAGTCAATAACTGCAAAGCTGCTTAAAACCAGTCTCTCCAAGTGTGCTCCATGGACAAAGAAAGGTAGACATCACCTGGTAGTCTATTGGGCATGCAAATCTCAGGCTCTATCTCAGATGACTGAATCATCATCCGTATTTTATAAGAACCTCAGGTAATGCGCAAATTAAACTTGGAAAGCTCTGGATTAGGATTCAGTAGTTTTCAAAACTGACTGAAAATTAGAATCACGTGGGGAGTTTAAAAAATTATGGTTCAGGCCCTGCCCAAGGGCAATTAAATCAGAATCTCTCTGGGTGGGGCTGAGCAATGGTAGGTTATAAAACTTTTCAGGTGATTCTGGTGCATAGCCAGGGCTGGGAGCCATTGGACTAGATAGAGTTTGGCATTGGCCTCCTTGTACCTCAACCTTACCAAGCATCTCTTCTCTTGGTTGTACAAATGATTAATGTGGTCAGCTGTAACCAAAAAAACTGGAGGTTCAAGTCCACTGAGAAGTGCCTCAGAAGAAACGCCCGGCAATCTACTTCTGAAAAATCAGTCATTGAAAACTCTATGGACCACGGATCCACTCTGACACACAAGGGGTCACCATGAGTTAGAATCGACTCAACAGCAACTTGTTTGGTTTCAGTTTACCAAGCATCTCTGTTTTCATATTTCATCTGTTCAACTATTATGTTCCAGCACGGTGCTATGCCTGAGACATGCAGCACCACCCTCACCAACATGAAGCTTGAAACCCGAAATGAAACTATTTCCAGCTAATTTCACAGAACAATTGTATTAAGCTGCATTAAGTCTGCAGATGTTCGTGTGTTTTCTAAAAAAGAAATCATAAGAGAACAGGTAGAGAGAAAATAACGTGAGTTTTGAAATAAATCAAACTAATTCAAATCACTATTTTGGATCGGGTCACTTTAAGAACACTAAAACCTTTCCCTAAAATAAAATGGGGCTATGATTCAACCTTATATAGTTGTTGGAATGATTAAAAGTGTCTTCATGATAAAGATTAGTCCCCACGCCTCCTGACCACAGAGAAAACTCAGCTCAGAACCCAGGACTCCTAACTCCTGCTCCATGTTCTTTCCACTGTCCCACGCAGATGCAAATTCTGCCAAATGGACAACGAGCAGCGGCTGACCTAGCAAAGACCTAGGAATGCTCTGAGTGTGAAGCCAGGGGAAAATGTGGTGAGACTAAGTCAGAAAAGCTCGCCTACTCTAGTGAAGTGTTCATGGAGCTAGCTGGTCATAAGTTAGCTGTGACTGTAGCAATTTAAGACTCTTTCCGCACCATGCAGGTTACTCTGCAGAATAATAGAAAGTATATATAAGAGCCAGAGAGATGGTTTAAGGAAGAAAAGCGTATGAGTGAAGGTTAAGGTATTTGGAATTCCTTATCTAGAAGGAGAGAAGCTGAAGTACAACTTAATAACACTTAAGGCACATAGAGGATTATGAGTTTGGACTGAGGACCTGCTGTTTTCCAAAGCTGCTGAGAAGGGGGAAACAGATGAGCCCAGAGAAGGAGGCCTTTAGAAGAGATGGAGCTTAAGGGAGAGGATATCCCTGATGTCGGAAACCCTGGTGGCGTAGTGGTTAAGTGCTACAGCTGCTAACCAAAAGGTCAGCAGTTTGAATCTGCCAGGTGCTCCTTCGAAACTCTATGGAGCAATTCTACTCTGTCCTATAGGGTCACTATGAGTCGGAATTGACTCGATGGCCACGGGTTTGGTTTTTTTGCATCCCTGATGCTGAGGCATGCCTACGACCTCTAAGAGGGGCAAGTGCGGGGTGAGGGGGCTGTAGAATATGAGCATTATTAATACCCAAGGGGGGGGGTATTTAAACCACAGCAGAGGATGAAATTTAATGTTAAATGGAATCCTCCCAGAAACAGGGAGATGGATAAGATGGTAACTCAAGGTCCTGTGAATTTCTAGATATATTTCATTCTCCATCCTAGCTGTTAAATGAAACACAAGGTTTTTTTTTTTAAAGCAAAATTCTTAAATATTAAATCATCAGGATTAATCAGATGCACAGACTTCTTTCTTTCTCGCTTGTTTTACTAAAAAAACAGCTCCCCTGTGTTTTAAGAAAGATTAACTAAAATATTCATTTATATACCAGCATTCTTGATGTCCATAGCCATCAGCATTCTTGATATGTTAATTTTACTGACTGAAAATGAGAGGTCCAGGTATTAAGGTTTCACCTGCTCTATTGACTGATAGCAAAATGAAGAAGGTAATGATTAGCAGTCTGCACTAATCAAGACATAATCACAGTGAGAATGCACGAGTAGGCATTTAACTCCAGTCTCTTGTTTCCTCAGTTAAGTGATCTCAACAGGTGGCAACAGAGAAGCAATCACTCCTTTAAACAACTGAGGACTCTTAGCTTCTAAGCACCTTCGATATATTTCAGCTTTGAGAACTCTACTTGGAACTCTCAAATCACGTCTTTAGACAATGTCACTAACAATAAGAATTGCTGTCTCCAAATGGGATTGCAGAGCCTTAGTTGAACCCCTTCAACCTTTCCTTGGAAGAAAGGCCTGGTGATCTATTCCTGAAAATCAGCCAGTGAAAACCATATCAACATTGCGGAGCTTGCAACCAATGTCACAAAATAATTTGTGTATAAATTTTTGAATGAGAAATTTATTTGCGTGGTAAACATTCATCTAAAGCACAACAAAATAAAATAAAAACCCAGTGGAGCACAACAGTCCAATCTGCAACTGATCAAGGGGATGGCATAGTACCAGGCAGCATTTCATTCCCTTGTACATGGGGTCTCAATGAGTCAGGGGCCAATCTCACCGCAGCTAACAACAATGGCAATCTTTCCTATTGGCCAAAGTCCTCTTGAAAATCCTGGGTGAATTTACAGTTAAAGTATAAATTAGTATGTGCTCAACAGACAAGGAAAGTCACTTAGCAGGAAATCATACACAATCGAGAAGCAGCTTCTCTGAATACTGACATTTGGATTAAGAAATCAATAAATTTCATCGTTTTTGTTTTCAGATAAGGAAACTTGTTTGCTGTCTGTGTTACATGAAAGTTTACATAGCAGAATAACCTATGGAAGAATTAATTGTCTTATTTCCTTATGGTCTCACTTCATAAAAAATGAGAGGTAATTTTCCATTACATTTCCAAATGATAGCTAAGCCTTGAAGTCTGGTCTTCCCCACCCCTAGGAGGGAATTAACAAAGGGCATTTATGTTGGTCTGTCTGAGAGTCCTTGGGTAGTACAAACAGTTAACCTGCTTGGTTGCCAACCAAAAGGTTAAAGTCTACCCAGAGACTCCTGGGAAGAAAGAGCTGATGATATACTTCTGAAAAAAGCAGCCACTGAAAACCCTGTGGAGCTTGCTTCTACTCTGACACACATAGCATAGCCCAGAGTAAAAATCATCTTGATGACAACTGGTTGGTCTGAGAGCCAAAGGGATCCCAGTGTTGAAAAGAGGTGTGCCTAATTTCAGGAATGTAACTGTCTCCTTAGGATCTAGGAGGAAAGAAGGTTTCAAGTATGGATACAGACCCAGGAAACTTAAAAACATTGTGTCCAAAGCAGCCCAACCATCCCCACTAATGCTTATAGCAGGACCTTGGCCTTCATTTCCATGGTTTGTTTGTCCCAGAGAGGGTGAAACTATTGGAGGAAGGCACTGACACAGAAAGGACTGTGTAGGCTTGGGCAGGAAGACAGGTGAGTGAGACCCACATCTGAGAAAGCCCCAAGACCAGACTATAAGCCAATGGAGGTCCAGCACAAAACAGCACTCTCAGTGATCATAAAGCAGCCGGAGCCCACAGACTGAGGAACTTCTTTAACTACCCAAAAAGAGAGTGAGCGCCCCAAAGAGTGGCGGGCTGCACTTCTCACCAACCAAGACATCGAACCAGTTCAGAATGGTTCAGTAATTGCCGGCATAAAAAAGGGCGGTGTACACAATGCACAGCAACCAAGTCTGTTGCCTGTCAGGTTTTGACCCAAGTGGGAAACAAACAGTAGTGCCCTGGTCAAAGATGGCAGCAACTGCGCCACTTCAAATGTGTGCCACTCTCCATAGTCCGGCCAAATAATACAATCTCTCTCATTAGGGTCCTGAAACTTTTGGGATCCATGCAGGAGATTGGGCTATTGGCAGGACTGTGGAGGGCAACACACTTTCAAAGCGACCACCATCTCTGATCCGCTAGCCACTGTTTGTTTCCTACTCAGTTAAAACCCAATGGGCAACAGATTTGGTTGCTATGCAACATGTACTCTGTCCTCATTTATGTCAGGAATTACTGAATTGTTTGGAACCAGTTGGAAGTCCTGTCACCACCCTCCAGGGCCGGAGGATAGAAGTAATTTAAATTAGTTTTTAAAATACAGCAAAATACAGTATTTATTTCACTCAACTGACCTGCAGTAATTTGTTAAAGCTATTATGTAGGGTTATTAATGAAACCAAGGTGGGTGTTAAGGAAGACTTTTAACTCTGATATCTCAAATATATAGATATTTCAAAAGATCAGAATGCAGTTTGGGCATTTTGTATCAATTATTTCAGGTGAAATATTTATTTTACAAGTACCTTCCTAGTTTCATAGAATAGACACTTTATGATTGTTATCCTTAACAAATGATTTAGGAATTGTTGCCAGAAAACCTTTCACTCAGGTATAGTTCTTGTCTGAATAGTAATGCATTCAGCACATGTATTCTGAGTCCTGACCATGTCTCCTGTTGACAGATTCAGAATAACCACAGGAAATTAATTATTTATTGTTCTACTATATTCAATCACCTCATATGCAGGTGAAAGCTGGACAATGAATAAGGAAAGCTAAAGAAGAATTGACGCCTTTGAATTATGGCGTTGGCGAAGAATATTGACTATACTGTGGACTGCCAGAAAAACAAACACATCTGTCTTGGAGAAAGTACAGCCAGAATGCTCTCTGGAAGTGAGGATGGCAAGACTTTGTCTCGCATACTTTGGACATGTGATCAGGAGGGACCAGTCCCTGGAGAGGGACACTATGCTTGGTAAAGCAGAAGGTCAGCGAAAGAGAGGAAGACGCTCAATGAGATGAATTAACACAGTGGCTACAATGATGGCCTCGAGCATAGCAATGATTATGAGGATGCAACAGGATTCAGCAGTGTTTTGTTCTGTTGTACATGGGGTCACTATGAGTTGGAAATGACTTGATGGCACCTAACAACAACAATATCCCTTCATAAAAGTGTATTAAAAAACGCTTTCTGCAATAAAGGTATAACCAGATCATAAAAAGCTGCTGAAATTATCAGCTGTCTTAAACCATTATTTGATCACCCCAAAGACAAAAACGAGCTTATGGTATTTAAGAGGATTTGTGAAAATTTTCTAGGCAGGCCAGATGGACCAAGATGGTGGCTTAGTCAAACACGCTGTCCCTCTACAGCAAAGACCCAAGAAACCAAGTGAAACAGACATGGATGATAATCCTGGAACCCTGAGCATAATGGAAATGTAGAGAATTAGATCAAACATTGATTGAAAAAAGAAACTGAACAAAAACAGCGAATGAGGAGAGATATGGACCACAGGTACTCTACCAGCAAGCCTGGCACAGTGTGGCCCTCTTGAGACAAAGCCAGCAGTAACCTCAGGTGAGGGCACAGGAAGGCACCTTCACAGAATCCCCAATGGGAAACAGAGAAATTGTGTAGACATACATGGAATGAAGTAAGGTGAGCAGAACATAAACTGGATCTAAGGGGGGAAAGTACAGGAAGAAGGGCAAGAGATCCAGGGATCCTGGCATCCATATAGCAGGATCCTTCCTCTATGTAGATCCAGAGACAAGACTACTCACCAGCAGAAGTACTTGACCAATAAGGTGGGTGGTGCACAAGGAGTAATATATCCACAGATTTTCAGCAGGAGGTCGCTCACCTGACCAGACCATAGACAGCCCACCACACCTCCCTTCTATCACCCCACTGACCCAGGGAGTGACAGTGAGTGCCCCGTGCTCCCAGTCACCTGCCACTCCCCCCACCTCTCCAGTGAGAGGCAGAGTGCTTCTCCATCGCTGGTCGCCTGCCACACCCACCCCACATACCAACCCACACACCTGGTGAGCACTATCACACACTCCTGTGGTGCTGGACTGACAAAAGGAGGTGTCCTGCACGCACCCACGGCTAACCCCCAATGCCCAGTAAACAACAATACACACTCTCCCTGCCTACTGCTGCCACGCCCACCCAGAGATAGATGTGAGCACTCCTGTGCCACCAGACAAGGGAGCAGTGGAGCACATCCACCATGACCACCCTGATATATCAAAACAAAACAAAAAATTAGTACAAAACAAACATACGATCAATAAATGAATACACCTTGTCCTCACTTACTATCTCGTTATCTGACATTTTGCATTTATGAAAACAGTAAAAAATCAATTACCCAACTATTTTGTGCATTAATGACATATGTCTGGCAGTTATGAAAGCCAAGGTGAAAGACAAGAATAACACTGGTGTTGATGGTTAAAGTATTACGTCAACTTGGCTGGGCCATGATTCTCAGTGGTTTGGCAGTTATATAATGATGTAATTTGGCAGTTATGTAATGATGTAATTTGGAAATTATGTAATGACACAGTCTTCCTCTGTTTTGTGATCCGATGTGGTTAAGCCCCATTTTCATATAATGCCAGCCCGGTCTTTGGAACTTAACTATGTCAATAAGTGAGAAAAGAGTATACATAAATACATAAAATAATGCCTTAATGCCTTGGAGAAAGCAGACAATAACAAATAATATGGAAAAACAAGATAAGATGCCTAAAACAAGTGAGCAAAATAAAGGAGCAGAAAACTTTACTGAGGAAGAAATAGTAGTACAACTACCTGATAAGGGATTCAAAAGACATATATACAGGCTCTTCAAAGAGATCAAGGAAAACACTGACAAAACCCTGTAAGAATTCAAGAAAAGAACAGAAGAACAAAATGACAAAATAAACAGACAATCAGAAATCATACAAGAACAACAACTAGAAATTGAGAAGATTAACAATAAAATGTCAAAAATAGATAACCCAATGGAAAGACACAGAAGTAGAATTGAATCAATGGAAGACACAATCAGCAAAATAGAGGACAAAACCTTTCATAAAAATCTATTTGAGGAAAAAAAAAAAAAAGAATGAGCAGAAGTGAAGAAAGCCTAAGAGCTATGAGGGTCACTATCAAGAAGAATTTACGTGTAATTGGAATTCCAGAAGAGGAGGAGAAGAAAAAAGCACAGAGAGAATTTCTGAAGATTTACTGAGAGAAAACTCCCCTAATATGAAAGATGAGAAGGTTTCCATCCAAGAAGCTCAATGAACCCGTTTAGGATAGACACCCCAAAAAAGTCACCAAGACGTAACATAATCAAACTTCCCAAAACCAAAGACAAAGAAAGAATTCTGAAAGAAGCTCACGAAAAACAAAATATCAACTATAAAGGGGCTCCAATAAGACTAAGTGCTGATTTCTCAACAGAAACCATGCAGGCAAGATGACAGTGGGATGACATATACAAAACCCCAAAAGAAAAGGATTACCTCTCAAGAAATATATATATAGCAAAATTGTCTTTAGAGTACAAATGGCAAAGTTAGGACATTTCCAGCTAAGCAGAAATTAAGGAAATTTGTAAAAATCAAACCAACCTTACAAGAAATATTAAAGGGAGTCCTTTGGACAGAGAACTAATGACATCAAACAACAACCTGAGATCAAGACATATTACAACATCACCCAGATATTACCCTAGATACATAATTTTGAAAAGTAAAATAAATCAAGGGAGTGGCAGATTTGTGACATTTGACACTGCCCTGCCCATTAAACAATGTCCTCACCTACTCACATCAGGGGCCTGAGGACTGGTGGCTCCACCCACTCTACCTGAACACCCACGACAAGGGTCCAAGAATAAGTGATGCCTCCCAGTCCTTATAGACAACAGTATTGGTTGTCCAAAGCCAGGCTGCAAAACCCACCCACCTACAAGCTCTAGGGAACAGGGACACGCCTTCCACCCAGGCACCCAGGGACAGCTGTCAGCCCCCTAATGTCAGCACATTATCACCTACCACAGCCAGATAGCTGTGTCTGTTCCAATCACCCCTACGTAGCCCTGGCCCTGAAGAACTGTAGGTGAGAGCCTGAACCACACACTCAGTGACTGACAACTTGGACACCTGAGCTGAATCCACACAAGAAAAGTACATGGACTCCTGGACTACATACCTAGAGTCAGCTATAACCACTTGGTGACAGGACAGGAGAGTTTCAAAGACACCAATAATCAAAGTAGCTTACCCAACCAGCCTATTTGGATATATTAAAACAAGAAGCTAGGGGACAGTAAGCAAACATAAAATAAATAAATATAATAACTTATTGGTGGCTCGGAGACGAGAGTCAATAACAAATCACATAAAGAGACAGACCATGACAGCTTCAGCGAGTGACTAAAAGAAAGAACCAAGAAACCTCCTGGAAGAAGATAAAATCTTGGAATTACCAGAAGTAGATTTCAAAAGATTAATATACAGAGCTCTTCAAGAGATCAGGAAGGAGATCAAGCATAACGCAGACCAAGACAAGGAACACACAGGCATAGCAACAGAGGGACTTAAGAAGGTTATACATGAGCAAAATGACAAATTTAACAGGCTGCAAGAATCCATAAAGAGACAGGAAATAGAAATCCAAAAGATGGACAATAAAATTTCAGAATTAGACCAACTCACTAGAAAGTCAGAGAACCAGAACTGAGGAAATGGAAGTCAGAATTAGTGAGACTGAAAATACAGCACTTGACAACAAATTATTTGAGGAAAAGTAAAAGAATTTAAAAAAACTAAGAAACTCTAAAAAGTATGTGGGACTATATCAAGAGGAATACCCTACAAGTGACTGGAGTATCAGAACTGGGCAGGGGGCACAGAAAATACAGAGAGAAGTGTTGAAGATTTGTTGGCAGAAAACCTCCCTGATATCGTGAAAAATGAAAAGATACCTATCCAAGAAGCTTACTGAACCCCACACAGGGTCAATCCTAAAAGAAAGTCATAAAGATATATTTCAAACTTGCCAAAACCAAAGATAAGGAGAGAATTTTATGAGCAGCTAGGGATAAATGAAAAGTCATCTACAAAGAAAAGTCAATAAGACTAAACTGTGGCTACTCAGCAGAAACCATGCAGGTAAGAAGGCAATGGGATGACATATATAAAGCCCTGAAGGAAAAAAAATTGCCAGCCAAGAATTATATATCCAGAAAAACTGTCTCTCAAATATGATGGCAAAATTAGGGCATTTCCAGATAAACAGAAGTTAAGAGAATTTGTAAAAAACAAACCAAAATTATAAGAAATACTAAAAGGAGTCCTCTAGTTAGAAAATCACTAACAACATATAACAACCCAACACTAGAACACAGGACAGAACAATCAGGTATCAATCCATATACGGAAGTCACAAAAATTTAAAAAAGCTGAAACACTGAAAAAAGGGAAACAGACGTCAATATATAAAAGATGATGGCATTAAAACAAAAAAAGAGGGACTAAATAATATAGCCATAGAACTTTCATATGGAGAGGAAGTAAAGGTAATATCAAGAAATAAAAGATTGGTTTAAACTATTTTTATAGAGATAAATTTAAAGGTAACCACAGAGGAAACTAACAATCCTAGGCATTAAAAAAAAAAAAAAAAGACACTGCAAATACAAAGCCAACGACAATGAGAAAGATGAAAAGAAAAACGACTCAGCACAGAAATTAAGTGGAACAAAGAACCTGTCAACAACACACACACACACACACACACACGAACACATCAAAATGACAGCAGTAAACTCATAGCTATCAATAATTATGCTGAATGTAAATGGACTAAATGCCCCAATAAAGAGACACAGAGTGGCAGAATGGATAAAAGAAAACACAATCCGTCTCTATGCTGCCTACAAGAGACACATCTTAAACTCAAAGACACAAACAAACTAAAACTCAAAGGATGGAAAAAAATATATCAAGCAAACAACAATCAAAAAAGAACACGAGCGGCAATATCAATCTTTGAGAAAAGAGACTTTAAAGCAAAATCCATCACAAAGGCTAAAAAAGGACGCTATAATAATGGTTAAAGGGTTGTTATGGAATGAATTATATCCCCCCGAAAATACATTTATCAACTTGGTGAGGCCATGATTCCCAGTATTCTGTGGTTTTCCTCCATTTTGTGATAGTAATTTTATGCTAAAGAGGATCAGGGTAAGATTGTAACACCCTTACCAGGTCATATCCCTGATCCAATGTAAAGGGAGTTTTCCTAGGGTATGGCCTATACCATTTTTTATCTTAAAAACAATAAAAGGAAAGGGAAGGAAGCAGAGAGTTGGGAACCTCATATCACCAAAAAAGAAGCACTGGGAGAAGAGCACATCCTTTAGACCTGGGGTTCCTCAGCAGAGAAGCTGGTAGTCCATGGGAAGATTGACAAGAAAGACCTTCTTCAGAGCTGACAGAAAGGGAAAGCCGTCCCCTGGAGCCGACTCCCTGAATTTGGACTCCCAGCCTATTAGACTGTGAGAAAATAAATTTCTCTTTGTTAAAGCCATCCACTTGTGGTATTTCTATTATAGCAGCACCAGATGACTAAGACAAGGGTCAGTACACCAGGAGAACATAACCTTAATAAATATTTACTCACTCAACCACAGGGCTTCAAAATACATAAAACAAACAGCATTGAAAAGAATAATAGAGCTCCACGACAATAATAGGAGACTTCAACACACCACTTTTGGCGAAGGACAGAACATCCAGAAAGAAGCTCAATAAAGACACAGAAGATCTAAATGCCACAATCAATCAACGATCTCACAGACGTATACAGAATACTCCACCCGAGAGCAGCGAAGTATACTTTCTTTTCCAGTGCACATGGAACATTCTCCAGACTAGACCAAATATTTGGTCACAAAGCAAGTCTTAACAGAATGCAAAATATCAAAATATTACAAAGCATCTTTTCTGGCCATAAAGCCATAAAAGTAGAAATCAGTAACAGAAAAAGCAAGGAAAAAAAAATCAAATACATGAAAACTGAATAACACCTTGCTCAAAAACTACTGAGTTATAGAAGAAATCAAGAAAAGAATTAAAAAATTCACAGGATCAAATGAGAATGAAAACACAGACTATAAGAACCTTTGGGACACAGCAAAAGAAGTGCTCAGAGGTTAATTTATATCAATAAATGGAAACATTCAAAAAGAAATGGCCAAATTCAAAACATTAACCCTACAACTCATACAAATAGGAAGACAGCAGCAAAAGTAGTCCTCAGGCACCAGAAGAAAGGAAATAATAAAAATTAGAGCAGAAATAAATGAAATAGAAAATAGAAAAAAAAATAAGAGTTAACAAGACCAAAAGCTGGTTCTTTGAAAAGATCAACAAAATTGATAAACCATTAGCCAAACTGACAAAAGAAAAATAGGAGATGAAGCAAATAACCCAAATAAGAAATGAAAGGGGTGATACCACAACAGGCCCAACTGATATTAAAAGAATCATAACAGAATACTATGAAAAACTAAACTCCAACAAATTTGAAAACCTAGAGGAAATGGACAAATTTCTAGAAACACACTACCTACCTAAACTAACACAAACTGAAATAGGAAAACTAAATAAACCTATAACAAAAGAAGAGCTTGAAGAAGTAATTATAAAAATCCCAACAAAAAGAAGCCCTGACCTTGACCCTAACAGCATTACTGGAGAATTCTACCAAACTTTCAGAGAAGAGTTAACACCACTACTACTAAAGGCATTTTAGAGCATAGAAAAGGATGGAATACTCCCAAACTCATTCTACAAAGCCAGCATAACTCTGACACCAAAACCAGGTAAAGATATAACAAAAAAAAAAAAAAAAAAATCATAAATCAATATCCCTTATGAACAGAGACATAAAAATCTTCAACAAAAGTCCAGCCAATAGAATTCAACAGCATATCAAAAAAATAATAATTCACCATGACAAGTGGGATTCATACCAGGTATAAAGGAATGGTTCAACACTAGAAAAACAATCAATGAATCAATGTAATCCACCGCATAAATAAAAGACAAGAATCACATGGTTTTATCAATTGATGCAGAAAAGGCATTTGACAAAGTTTAACACCCATTCATGATAAAAACTCTCAGCAAAATAGGAATAGAAGGGAAATTCCTCAATATAATAAAGGGCATGTATACAAAGCCAACAGCCAACATCATCCTAAACGGAGAGAGTCTGAAAGCAGTCCCCTTGAGAACAGGAACCAGACAAGGATGCCCTTTATCACCACTCTTATTTGACGTTCTGCTGGAAGTCCTCACCACAGCAATAAGGAAAGAAAAGAAATTAAGGGCATCCAAATTGGTAAGAAAGAAGTAAAAGTATTCCTCTTTGCAGATGATACGATATTATATATAGAAAACTCCAAAGAATCCACAAGAAAACTACTGGAAGTAATAGAAGATTTCAGCAAAGTATCAGGATATAAGGTAAACATACAAAAATCAGTTGGATTCCTCTATCCCAACAAAAAGAATGTCAGAGAGAAAAATCACCAAATCAATACCATTTACAATAGCCCCCAAGAAGATAAAATACTCAGGAATAAATCTAACCAGAGACATAAAAGACCTATACAAAGAAAACTGCAAGAAACCAAAACAGACCTACAGAAGTAGAAAAACATACCTTGCTCATGGACAGGAAGACTCAACATTGTGAAACTGTCAATTCTACCCAAAGCAATCTACAGGTAAAATGCAATCCCAATGCAAATTCCAACGACATTTTTCAACAAGATGGAGGAACAAATCACCAACTTCATATGGAAAGGGAAGAGGCCACAGATAAGTAAAGTGTTACTGAAGAAGAAGAAAAACATGGGAGGTCTCATATTACCTGATTTTAGAACCTATTATACCCCAGCGGTAGTCAAAACAGCCTGCTACTGGCACAACAATGGATACATAGACCAATGGAACAGAATTGAGAATCCAGATGTAAATTTTTCCACTTGTGAGCAGCTAATATTTGTCAAATGCCACAAGTTCATTAAACGAGGAAAAGACAGTCTCTTTAACAAATGGTGCTGACATAACTGAATAACCAACTACAAAAAAGGGAACTAGACCCATACCTCACACCATGCACAAAAACTAACTCAAAATGCATCAAAGACCTAACTAAAAATCTAAGATGATAAAGATCATGGAAAAAAAAAATAGGGACAATGCTAGGATCCCTAATACATAAACACAGTACAAACCAAAACTGATAATGCACAAACACCAGAAGAGAAACCAGAGAACTGGGAACTACTAAAAAAATCAAACACTTATGCTCAACCAAAGACTTCACCAAAAGAGTAAAAAGACAACCTACAGACTGGGGAAAACAATTTGGCTACGATGAATCACATCAGCACCTAATCTCTAAAATCTACACGATATTGCAAAATCTCAACAACAAAAAGACAAATAACCCAATTAAAAAATGGGTAAAGATATGAACAGGCACTTTACCGAAGAAGACATTCAGGCAGCTAACAGATACAGGAGGAAATGCTCACCATCATTAGCCATTAGAGAAACACAAATAGAAGCTACAATGAGATACCATCTCACCCCAACAAAACTAGTATTAATCAAAAAAAACACAAAATAATAAATGTTGGAGAGGTTGTGGAGAGACTGGAACACTTATACTCTGCTGGTGGGAATGTAAAATGGTACAACCACTTTGGAAATTGATTTGGAGTGTCCTTCAAAATCTAGAAATAGCATTACGATAGGATCCATCAATCCTACTCCTCAGGATATATTCTAGAGAAATAAGATCCATCACACGAATAGATATATGCACACCCATATTCATTGCAGCACAGTTCACAATAGCAAAAAGATGGAAACAACCTAGGTGCCCATCAACAGATGAATGAATAAACAAATTAGGGTATACAAACACAATGGAATACTATGCAAAAATAAAGAACAATGATGAATCCGAGAAACATCTCACAACATGGATGAATCTGGAAGGCATTACGCTGAGTGAAATTAGTCAGTCACAAAAGGATAAATATTGTACGAGACCACTATTATAAGAACGCAAGAAAAGGTTTAAACACAGAAGAAAACATTCTTTGATGGTTATAAGGGTGGGGAAGGAGGAAGAAGGGAATTCACTAACTAGATAGGAGACAACTAGATAGGTGAAGGGAAGGACAACACAGAATACAGAGGAAGTCAGCACAATTGGACTAAACCAAAAGCTAAGAAATTTCCTGAACACAACCAAATACATCAAAGGACAGAGTAGCAGGAGCTGGGGTCTGAGGACCATGGTTTTGGGGAACATCTAGGTCAATTAAGAAAATGTTCTGTATTCCACTTTGGTGAGTGGCATCTGGGGTCTTAAAAGCTTGTGAGTGGCCATGTAAGATGCATCAATTGGTCCCAACCCACCTGGAGCAAAGAAGAATGAAGAACACCAAGACACAAGGAAAACATTAGCTCAAGAGACAAAAGGGCGGTATAAACCAGAGACTCCATCAGCCTGGAACCAGGCCAACTAGATGGTGCCTGGCTACCACCAATGACCACAGTGACAGGGAACACAACAGACAGTCCCTGATGGAGCAAGAGAAAAGTGTGGCGCAGAACTCAAATTTACATAAAAAGACCAGACTTAATGGTCTGACAGAGAATAGAGGAACCCTCGAAGACATGGCCCCCCGATTCTCTCTGTTAAGCCAGAACTAAAACCATTCCTGAAGCAAACTCTTCAGACAAAGATCAGACAAAAACAATACTCTTGAAGGGCGTGCTTCTTAGTTCAAGTAGATAAAACCAAAACCCAAACCCACTGCCATCAAGTTGATTCTGACTCATAGCGACTCTACAGGACAGAGTAGAACTGCCCCGTAGAGTTTCCAAGGAGTGCCTGGTGGATTTGAACTGCCAGCTCCTGGTTAGCAGCTGTAGCACTTAACCACTACGCGACCAGGTTTTCCAGTTCAAGTAGATATACAAGATGTGCAGCTCCTGTCTGAAGGCAGGATGACAAGGCAGAAAGTGAAAGGAGCTGGCTGAACGGACATGGGAAATCCGAGGTGGAAAGGGGGAGTGTGCTGTCACATTATTGGGATTGCAACTAGTGTCACATAACAATATGTGTGTCTTAGTCACCTAGTGCTGCTATAACAGAAATACAAGGGGATGGCTTTAACAAAGAGAAATTTATTCTCTCACAGTCTAGTAGGCTACAAGTCCAGTTCAAGGCATCAGCTCCAGGGGAAGGCTTTCTCTCTGTCAGCTCTGGAGGAAGGTCCTTGTCATTAATCTTCCCCTGGTCAAGGGGCTCCTCAGGCATAGTGACCCTGGGTCCAAAAGACATGCTCTACTCCTGGTGCTGCTTTCTTTGTGGTATGAGGTCTCTTTTGCTTGCTTCCCTGTCCTTGTATCTTTTGTAAGTTTAAAGATGGGGCAGGCCATACCCCAGGGAAACTGCCTTTACACTGGATCAGGGATGTAATCTCAGTAAGGGTGTTACATTCACACCCGAATCCTCTTTAACATAAAATTACAATTACAAAATGTAGCACAAACACATAATACTGGGGATCACGGCCTAACCAAGGTGACACATATTTTGGGGGGACACAATTCAATCCATGACAATGTGTAGAAATTTTTGTATGAGAAATTAACTTGAGCTGTAAACTTCCACCTAAAGCACAATAAAAAATAAATAAATAACTCAGCAAACACAAAATCAACAGCAACAAAGGATATGAAAAGAAAAAGAAAATCCGTAAACAAAAAGGACACAGCACAGAAAATTAAGTGGAACAAAGAAACCATAAACATCACCAAACAGCATAACAACACGGCAGCAGTAAATTTGTATCTCTCTATGATTACGCTGAGTGTAAATGGTTTAAATGCACCAGTCAAGAGACAGAGAGTGGCTAAGTGGACAAAAAACATAAACCATCAATATGTTGTCCACAAGAGACACAACACATAAATAGGTTAAAAATCAAAGGATGGGAAAAAAAATATATCAAGCAAACATTAATGAAAAGAGAGCAGGAGTGGCAATAAGAATCTCTGATAAAATGGATATTAAATCAAAATCCATTATAAGAGACAAAGAAAGACATCGTATAACGATTAGGGTCAATCAACCAAGAGGACATATGTATATAATATATATTTAAGCACCCAGTGACAGAGCTCCAAAATACAGAAAACAAGCAGAATTGAAAGAAGAAATAGGCTGTTTTACTATAACAGTAGGAGACTTTAACACACCACTTTCAGTGATGGACAGGTCAACTAGAAAGAAACTCAAAACAGGTACAGAAGATCTAAATAACACAATCAACCAACTTGATGTCATAGACGTATACAGAACACACCACTCAACAGCAGCACAGTACACATTCTTAGCCAAAGCATATGGATGATTCTTCAGGATAGACCATATTTTAGTCGGCGAAGCAAGCCTCAATAAATTCTAAAACATCAAAATAATATACAAACCATCTTCTCTGACCGTAACACTATAAAATTAGAAATCAATAACAGAAAGAGAAAAGTGGGGGGGGGGGGACATGGAAACTGAATAACACCTTTCTTAAAAGCTATTGAGTAACAGAAGAAATTAAAAATTCTTAGACTCAAATAAGAATGAAACCACAATGTACCAAAATCTTTGGGACACAGCAAAAGCAGGGCTCATAAAAGTATTTATAGCAATAAATGCACACATCAAAAAAGTAGAAAGGGCCAAAATCTATAGTTTAACCCTACAACTCGAACAAGTAGTAAAGGAGCAGCAAAAGAAGTTCACAATCAGCAGAAGAAAAGGAAATATAATAAAGATCAGAAAAGAAAAAAAAAAATGAAATGGGAAACAGAAAAACAACAGAAAGAATCAACAAGATTAGAAGTTGGTTCTTTGAGAGGATCAATAAAATTGATATACCACTGGCCAAGCTGACAGAGATAAAAAATGAGAAGATACAAATAACCAAAATAAAAAATGATATGAGTGACATTACAATAGAACCAACCAAGACAAAAAAGATCATAACAGAATTTTTATGAAAAATTGTACTCTAACAAATGTGAAAACCTAGAATAAGTGGACAAATTTCTAGAAACACACTACCTACCTAAACTAAAACAAACGGAAGCAAAAAACCTGAACAGACCCATAACAAAAGAAGAAATTGAAGATGTCATAAAAAACTGAAGAGTTCTACCAAACATTCAGAGAAGAGTTGACACCAATTCTACTCAAACTATTCCAGAACAAAGAAAAAGAAGGAATACTATCTAATTCATTTTATGAAGCCAGCATAACCCTGACACCAAAGCCAAGCAAAGATAAAACAAAAACAGAAAATTATACAGACCAATATCCCTCATGAATATAGATGCAGAAATTCTCATCAAAGTTCTAGTCAACAGAATTCAACAGCTTATCAAATAATAATAATAATAATACATCATGATCAGGTGAGATTCATGCCAGGGATGCAAGTGTAGTTTAATACCAGAAGATCAATCAATACAATTTACCACATAAATAAAACAAAGAAAAAGAATTACATGATCATTTCAATCAATGCAGAAAAGGCATTTGATAAAATCCAACATCCTTTCCTGATAAAAACTCTCAACAAAATTAGAAGGGAAATTCCTCAACATAATTAAGGACTGAGCATTGTGAAAATGTAAATACTACCCAAAGCAATGTAATGATACAGTACAATCCTGATCCAAATCCAACAACATTCATTAACAAAATGGAAAAACTAGTCTCCAACTTTATATGGGAAGGAAATAGCCCTGAATAGCTAAAGCATTGCTGAAAAAGAAAAAAATACTTCCCGATCTCAGAATTTACTATACAGCCATGGTAGTCAAGACAGCCAGGTATTGGTACAACCACAGACGTATAGACCAACAGAACAGGGTTAAGAACCCAGAAGTGAAGCCATCCAGTTATAGACAGCTGATCTTAGACACAGGGTCAAAGTCCATTCAATGGGGAAGAGATAGTGTCTTTAACAAATGGTACCGGTAAAACTGGATATCCATTTGCAGAAAAATGAAACAGGATCCATCCCTCATACGGTACACAAAAGTAACTCAAAATGGATCAAAGACCTAAACCTTAAACCTAAAACTATAAAGTTATTGGAAAATAACACAGGGAGAAAGCTATCGTTGTTAGGTGCTGTCAAGTCTGTTCTGACTCATAGCAACCCTATGTACAACAGAATGAAACACGTTCAGTCCTGTGCCATCCTCACAATTGTTGCTACACTTCAGCCCATTGTTGTAGCCACTCCGTCAATCCATCTTGTTGAGGGTGTTCCTCTTTTTCGCTGGCCCTCTACCTTACCAAGCATGATGTCCTTCTCTAGGGATTGATCTCTCCTGATAACATTTCCAAAGTGTGTGAGATATAGTCTCGCCATCCTTACTACTAAGGAGCATTCTGGTTGTACTTCTTCCCAGACAGATTTCTTTGTTCTTTTGGCAGTCCATGGTATATTCTTCACCAACACCACAATTCAAAGACATCAATTCTTCTTTTTGTCTTCCTTACTCATCGTCCACATTTTGCAGTGCATATGAGGTGACTGAAAACACCATGGCTTGGGTCAGGTGTACCTTAGTCTTCAAGGTGACATCTTTGCTTTTCAACACTTTAAAGAGGTCTTTTGCAGCAGATTTGCCCAGTGTAATGCATCTCTTGACTTCTTGACTGCTACTTCCATGAATGTTGATTGTGGATCCAAGTAAAATGAAATTCTTAACCACTTCAATCTTTTCTCCATTTATCATGATGTTGTCTATTGGTCCAATTGTAGAGATTTTTGTTTTCTTTATGTTGAGGTGTAACCCATACTGAAGATTCTTCATCAGTAAGTGCTTCAAGTCCTCTTCACTTTCAGGAAGCAAGGTTCCATCATCTGCATAATGCTGGTTGTTAATGAGTCTTCCTCCAATTCTGATGCCCTGTTCTTCTGCATATAATCCAGCTTCTCGAATTATCTGCTCAGCATACAGATTGAATAGGTGTGGTGTAAAGGATACGACCCTGAAGCACACCCTTCCTGACTTTAAACTATGCAGTATCCCCTTGCTCTGTTTGAATAGCTGCCTCTTGATCTATGTACAGGATCTGCCTGAGCACAATTAAGTGTCCTGGAATTCTCGTTCTTCGCAATGTTATACGTAATTTGTTGTGATCCGCACACTTGAATGCCTTTGCACAGTCAATAGGACACAGGTAAACATCTTTCTGGTGTTCTCTGCTTTCAGCCAGGATCCATCTGACATCAGCATTGATATCCCTGGTTCTGCATCCTCTTCTGAATCCAGCTTGAATTTCTGGCAGTTCCCTATGGATGTACTGTTGCAATCACTTTTGAGTGATTTTTTTGCAAAATTCTACTTGTGTGTGATATTAATGATATTCTTTGATAATTTCCACACTCTGTTGGATCACCTTTCCTGGGAATAGGCATAAACATGGATCTCTTTCAGTCAGTTGACCAGGTAGCTGTCTTCCAAATTTCTTGGCATAGACAAGTGAGCACTTCCAGTGCATCTATTTGTTAAAGCATCTCAGTTGGTATTCCATCAATTCCTGCAGCCTTATTTTTCACTAATGCCTTCAGTGCAGCTTGGACTTCTTCCTTCAGTATCGTCAGTTCCTGGCCATATGCTACCCCCTGAAATGATTGAATGTAACCAATTCTTTTTGGTATAGTGACTGTGTGTATTCTTTTCACCTTCTTTTGATGTTTCCTGCATCATTTAATATTTTTCCCATAGGATCCTTCAATATTGCAACTCAAGGCTTGAATTTTTTCAAAGCTAGGGCTCCTAAACTATGGCATAAGTAGACTATCAAACATAACTAAAATCACACACACAACAAAAGATAAACAGGATAATTGGGGCCTCCTAAAAATTAAATACTTATGCTCATCAAAAGGTTTTACCAAAAGAATACAAAGACAGCCTACAGACTAGGAAAAAAAAAATTGAAAATGACATATCTAACAAGGTTCTAATCTCTAAAATATATAGAAAACTTCAACTCCTCAACAACAAAAAGACAGACAATCCAATCAAAAAAAGGGCAAAGGACACGAATGGATACTTCACCAAAGAAGATATTAGGTGGTTAACAAACGTATGAAGGGATGCTTGTGATCATAAACCATTACACAGATGCAAATCAAAACTACAGTAAGATACCATTTCACCTCTCCAAAAATGGCACTGATCAAAGAAACAGAAAACAAAGAATAGTGGAGAGGTTGTGGGGAGACTGAAACTCTTATACACCCCTGATGGGGTTGTAAAATAGTACAGCCACTATGGAAAATGTTATAGCTTTTCCTTAAAAAGATAGAAATATCATATGATCCAGCAATCCCACGCCTAGGTATATAAACCAAACCAAACCTGTTGTCGTTGAGGCAATTCCAACTCAGAGCAACCCTACTGGACAGAGGTAGATCTGCTGCATAGGGTTTCCAAAGAGTGGCTGGTGGATTTGAACTGTCCACCTTTTGGTTAGCAGCTGAGCTTTTAACCACTGCACCACCAGGGATTCCCTAGGTATATATACCAGAGAAATAAGAGCAGTGACATGAATAGACATATGCAACTCATGTTCATTGAAGCATTATTCACAAGAGCAAAAAGATGGAAACAGCCTAAGTGTCCATCGATGGATGAATGAATAAACAAACGTGATACATACATACAATGGGATACTACACAACAATAAAGAATAATGATGAGTCCTCGAAACATAACATGGATGAATCTGGAGGACATTATGCTGAGTGGAATAAGTCAATCACGAAAGGGCAAATATTACATGATACCACTTTTATAAAAAGTCAAGAATAGGTTTACACATGGAAAGCAACATTCTTTGGTGGTTACCAGGGATGGGAGGGGAGAAGAGGGACAGTCACTTACTAGATAGTAAACAGGTGTTAATTCTGGTGAAGGGAAAGGCAATACACAATATGGGAGAAGTCAGCACAACGTGAAAGAGGCAAATGAAGATACTGAGAGGTATGCAAGAATAATGGACAACTACGATAAATGCTATAACATATACAACTCAGCAACAACAGTAATAGCAACCAAAAATTGTGAGTGGTTACATAGGTAGATATGTATGCTATATAGATGTGGGAGGGCATATGAAAGTATATGCACATGTATATATAGGTATAGTTGTGGACATTTGTATATACATATTTGATGTGCTGTGTATACATTCACATATATAATAGAATACATAGGAGGCACAGTTATGGAAACTTCTCAGACATAACCAAACACCTTGTGGGACTGGGCTTGAAGGCTAAAGACCATTGACTCAGGGGACATTTAGGTCAATTGGGTCAGTGGTCAATTTAGGTCATAAAGATAATGTTCTACATCCTACTTTGGTGAGTAGCATCTGGGGTCTTAAAAGCTTGTGAGCAGCCATCTAAGATACAACTACTGGTCTGTTCCTGTCCGGAGCAAAGCAGATTGAAGGAAACCGAAGACGCAAGGAAGCAATTAGTTCACAGGACTAATGGCCCACACAAATCACAGCCTCCTCTAGGTTGAGACCAGAAGAGCTAGATGGTGCCTGCTACCACTAATGACCACTCTGACCAGGGACACAATAGAAGGTCCCAGTTAGAATGGAAGAAAAATGTAGAAGAAAACTCAAATTCATAAAAAAAGACCAGTTTTACTGGAATGATAGAAACTGGAGGAACCCACGGAATGATCATCCTAAGACACCCTTTTAACCTGGAACTGAAGCCACTCTGGAGGTCACCTTTCATTGAAATAATAGATTGGTCTATAAAATAAACAATAACACCCGTGAGGAATGTGCTCTTTAGAAAAATCAACTGTAGGAGATCAAATGGATAATATTTGCCAAAAAGCAAAGATGAAAAGGCAAGGAGGGGCAGGGAAACTGGAGGGACGGAAATGGGGAAGGCAGGGTGGAAACGGAGAGAGTGCTGACATAGATTGCAGGGACAGCAACCAATGCCACGGAACAAACTGTATAAATTATTGAATAGGAGGCTAATTTGCTATGTAAAATAAACTTTCACCTAAAACACAGTAAAATGTTTAAAGAAAAAGAAAAAACTGTCTAGGCTCATTGTTAAAATCTTAATTCTATCCAATCATTGATCTCTGGTTTCATTGGTCATCAAATACAAAGTAAAAAAGACAGCAGTCCTGATCTAATCATTCTTCCGAGCCTCTTATGACACACTGTATAAAAGTAGTGGCCAAAAGAATTCAGCTTACCTCTTACCGCTAATTTATTTAAACTCTATTCACTGTAGACAAAGGTTAATGGATTGATTGGTGTGATTTCTCTTGACAGGGTGACATCCTGGAAAGATGACTGCAAGAGAGGAGACCTGCCTTGGCTGTTAACCAATTGTGCAAATGATTTTACCCCTCTGGGCTTCGGTTTCCTCATCAGTAAAATGAGATAGTTGAAATAATGATCGCTAAGTTCCTTCTAGCTCAGTAATGAAGCAAGTCAATGAATTTATTGGTTGTTGTGTTTATAAGCAATAGGAAAGCCAAAGACACCACTGGAACAAATGCACTGATCTAGAGATAATGCCATACAATGTGCCAGATTTCCTAACTTAAAATGCACTGCTACAAAGACCTGCCTGTTTGACAAACTATTGTTTGCATCTATTAAAACAAGTATCTAGACAGATTATGCCAGGCAAACCAAATAACCTGATTCAGATGATAGAACTGCTGTGGTGTATAAAATCTTATATGCAAATATGAAGTGTTGATAGAACCTGGAATGTATATATTATTCACAATGTGAATTTATGTAAGTTTCAAACAGATCTAGAATGCCCTGATCTTTATTCATTCAGCAGGGGACTCAAATCAGCAATTCTGTGTCTGGCATGGAAATTTATGGAAAAGTTCTGAAGCTCTGTCCCCATTTTCAACAGGGAATAAGGAAGGCAAGAAGAGAACCAACGAGATTTCACAAGAAGAGGAATGTACAATAAACACACTGACACACAAGACAAGCAGAGTGTTCTTTATTGGTTCCTTTTCTCACATTGTTCACTGTTCCTACATATGAGAAATACTTGATTTAAAGTCTATAAATATCTGTATCCTAGGTACTTGGCAGCTTCCACTCATCTTAGTGAGAGCCTTAAAGTGTGAACTACTCATGAGGTGAGCAGAAGTGAGTAGAACATTTTATGAAGTATCATCTACCACAACCTAGAGTTCGAGGTCCTAGAATCGGCGATTAGAGGTCCCGGGTTCAAGTTCCAACTATGTCTCTTGCTAAGTAACACCAAGCAAGTTAATTCACCTTGCAAAGTCTCAAGTTTCCTCATCAATAAAATAGAGGTGATACTTTCTACTCAATGATTTTTATGAGGATTAAATGAAACAATGAATGTGACGGGTCTGGTGTATTACCATCACAAATATCAGCTAGGATTGTTGACTTTATTTTTAAGCTAGACTCAACTCAACTATAATTATACCATACCCCAGGGTCTTTGGAATATTATATGTTTTTATTTCCTTGTTGAGAGATGAACAGATAATTTTTCATAAATTTAATATAAAGTAACTTTTGCCATATCTACATATAATAAAATACTCATTCAACACTTAACTATGTCACAGGTACTATACTAAGTATTTTACTTTATCTTCTCATTTATTATAATAATTCTACAATGTAAGCATTACCATAATTTTTCCAATAAGAAATTGAGGGTTGGAGAGACAAAATAACTTGTAAGAGGTCACAAAGGTGGAGGATAATTTAAAGCTGGGTCTGTCTTCAGAGCCTATACTTGTTCTCTAAATTCTGTATTTTGCCTATTTTGTAAAGAGAAAAGGAGTTTTGTAAAATCAAGCAAGTAGAAGGCATGCCACTCCCTGTCCAATTGAGAAATCACTGTCTTTGACCATAATCACACTGAAAGTTAAATAACCTTAGTAACAATTTGAAAACAAATGTATATTTAAATACCTATCATCCCTGAGTGGTACAAATGGTTAAGTGCTTGACCACTAGCTGAAAGGCACCCATAGGTGCCTCAGAATAGAGGCCTGGTGCTCTGTTTCCAAAAGGTCACAGCCTTGAAAACTCTATGGAGCCCAGTTCTACTCTGCACACATGGAGTAGCCATGAGTTGAAATAGGCTTGACAGCAACTAATAACAACATTATTATTCTAATGTATAGAGTAATGATAAGTATTTAAATATAGGTTTACTCATTTAACAAATATTAAATACCAACTATGTGCTAAGATGTGCTCATGTCCTGGTCCTTGTGGAGCCCACTGCAAAACTCTTCTCCATCAATTATCCAGCATTGTAAAGGGATACATAATAGCTACGGCAACTACCCAACCCCAGTGCCCTCGAGTCGATTCTGACTCATAGTGACCCTTACACTCTTAAAAGTCAAAAAGAAAGAAAGCTTATTTCTAAACAGAAATGTCATGACCTGTCAAACTAGTGATGTCTGGAATTACAGGAAAGAGTACGCTCCATACTCATTTTTGCTAAGTATGATCACTTTATTCATAAAAGCTTCTATGGGAAACAGGAACATTAAGGGACAACGTATCATCCAGGATAGATTCGGCTCTCTTGCAGTAACAAATAAGCCTGAAGCATCACAATAAATGCTTATTTTTTTGCTCTTGCAAAGTCTAATGTAGGGTGAATAGCCCTCCTCCATCTTGAACCCTGGTCTCAAAGTAACGCACGTTCCCTCCACTTGCAATCAGTTGAAAGTCTGGGGAATGTAGGAAGCAAATGGGTTTCCAGTGAGTGATGTCTCTGCCAAAAACATAAATGAAGTGTCTATCCTAAATATAATGCCTAATCATTGGGAATATGGATAATCTTAAAATTTCACTTTGATTAATGATAGAAAATGGAGAATGCCCACAGTTTAAAGCTATTTTTCTATGCTTCAGACTTCTAAATAATTCACACTCTCTTCAAAAAAAGATTTTTTTTTAAAAAAGAACACAGTTAAATTATGTTTTCTACAGAATCTTGAGTAAAAGCTCAGTCTCGTTCTTTTCCAATTATCTTGCTTGTATGAGTTGATTACAAAGAAAAAGAGGAAGAAAATCACTAGCTAGCAAGCATAATATCGGGGCCTGTGACCTTTGTCAGTTGTCAGCAGGTTAATGAAGTTGGCTTGGACCTTAGATTCAAAATAATAAATGACAATCACTAAGTATAGGCATATTTAAGTTTTGGCAAAGTCCAGTTAAAATTTCATCTCTATAATTTTCATATCTGGTCTTGAATTTTAGGCCTAGGGGAGACATTTGCTTTCACTCAGGCCTTGTGTCTTCTCTAGAGAACTTCCTTAATAGTAGCAAGAGGAAGCCACTGGGTTCCTTCCAGTCTCGATTCTTGAGGTACCTCCCAAGGTATCTAACATCCCTTTGTTCTCAGTCACATCCTACTCAACAACCCCTATCCCATGTGTCTCCCCAGCACTTCAAAGGTGTATGGCTTTGTAGGCTGTTTTTATTTCATACTCATTTTACAAACTCACACCACCACCATTCTCTCCTTGTGTGTCCCATGAGATAATTCATTACCTACATCAGAAGTAGGTAAACTGGTTATGTAAAGGTTCTCATAACAAACATTTTAGACTTTGTGGGCTATATGGTTCCTGCCACAACTCATCAACTCTGTCACGGTAACACAAAAGCAGCTTTCGACAATAAGTAAATGAATGAATGCTACTGTGTTTCAATAAAACTTTATTTATGGACACTGAAATTAGAATTTCATATATTTTTCCTGCATCACAAAGTATTCTTTCGACCTTATTTAACCACTTGAAAATGGAAAAGCATTTTTAACTTGCAAAGAAAAAAAAAAAAAACAAACAGTTGCTATCAAATTCTTCTGACTCATGGCCACCACATGTGTGTCAGCCTAGAACTGTGCTCCTGAGGATTGTCAATGGCTGATTTTTCAGAAGCAGAGCCCCCGGTCTTTCTTCTGCGGTGCCTCTGGGTGAATTCCAGCCTCCATCTTTTCGGTAACCAGCCAAGAGTTAACCCAAGGACTTCTTTTCACTTGCAGACTATACAAAAACAGGCAATGGGCCAGATTTGAGGATCCCTGGTAGCACAGCAGTTAAGCACTCAGCTGCTAACCAAAAGGTTGGTGGTTCTAAACCACCAGCTGCTTGTGGGAGAAAGATGTGGCAGTCTGTTTCCATAAAGATTACAGCCGTGGAAACCCTATGGGGCAGTTCTACCTTGTCCTACAGGGTTGCTATGAGTCAGAATCGACTTCACAGCAATAGTTTGTGGGGCTAGATTTTGCTTCAGGTCATAGTTTGCAACCCCTGATCTAGACCCGTGGTTCTCAACTAGGGCCCATTTTGCACCCCACCCCACCCCCAAGGAACATTTAGTAATGTCTACAGACATTTGATTGTCACAACTCCTGGGGTGCTACCACATCTAGAGGGCAAAGGCCAGAGATGTTGCTAAAAACCTTCAATGTGTAGCACAACCTCCCACAACAAAGAATTATCCCATCAAAAATGTCCACAATGCTGAGATTAGAAACCCTCATCTAGATAAAGGATTCCTATGAGAGATTGAGGAGCCCTCATGGCACAGTCGTTAAGAGCTTCTCTGCTAACGAAAAGGTTGGCAGTTCAAATCCACCAGCTACTCCTTGGAAACCCTATGAAGCAGTTCTACTCTGTCCTTTAGGGTTACTATGTGTCAGAATCAACTCCACAGAAGTGGGTTTGGTTTTTTGGTTTGAGAGATTGAGAATTCTCCTCAACAAGTCACCATACGTTACACAGATATTAAGGCATTGCCGAAATGACCCCCTTCATAAATTTTATCAGGGCTCTCCAACTGCAATCTCCTATTGTATTTGTAGATGTGTGGTTTACTGCAATCAGGTATATATGGGTCTCTTTCTACTACTACATGGTGAGCCCCAGAAGGGTAAGCGGTATCTTACCCATCATTATATTTTCAGGACATAGGGTGTTCACTGAAAAAAACTAAACTAAGAAAATAATGAAATCTAATCTCCAAGTTGCAAACCCCCTTAAGGCAGGAACCAGATAAGGGAATTGTAACTTTCCTAGAAAAGTTACTTATATCCCTTAGGGTGGGCATTTCTGTCCTAGAATGGCAGCTATGCTGGGTAGGTCAATTGCCAACAGAAGGACCCAGGCTCAGTGCAGCAGGCACTGCCTTGTGGCCAGCAAACCTGGCAGGACTAGAGCTGGTTGAGGTTCCACTCAATGAGGAGCTCCATGTAGAGCCAGATGGAACTTCTGCTTGCAGCCACTCCCAGAGGTGTCAATCAATGAACCCTCAAACATTTATCAAGCTCAGTGTTAAACGCTGCAGGACATTACATGAGGTGGGGCATTGAGGCCCCAGAAACAATAATGTGTTTGGCAGAATCACCCAACTCTGAGTTTGCTCTGCCTTGCCCCATCTGACATACCTCATGCTCCTCCCAACTCAACCTCCCTGGCCAGACTGCAGATATTCTCTCATCCTTATCCAACCTTATTCTTCTGGATCTCACAGCTCATCTCTGCCACCCACCCGTCAGCCTCTGTGCTGATTTATGGCTCTTGCTCCTATGATTCCTGATGACAGCTAGCTTATATCCTGGGCTTCGAAGCCATGTCAGTGCCTTTAATGGCTCCCTCCCAGCACACAATGCAAACCCCTCAAAAGCCTCTAGCACACAGTGTAAAGCCTCAGTATAAACGCCCCTCTGGGGCTCAGGCTATCTATTCACTTCCTTCTACTCCAAGTTAACTTCTGCTCAAATCTGGCCTGCTGTTCATTCCTACTAGTTTCACACTCATTTTCCCTCTCTTTGCCCAGTCAACCTGGACTGACTTCTCATTTATCAGGTTTCCTTGGCTTTTTTGATACATCTTTTTCCCCTGGGTTTCTGTGACCTTGGACCTTGCTTGGCCCATTCTTCTGCCCTAGCACTTGTCCTCAAGCAGGGACTGAACACCCAGTTATATTTTTCCTGTCACTCTCTATTATGACAAAGAATGTGCCCATCGAGATTATGCTAAGGGACTGTGGTAGAATGCAGAATAAGAATGGAAATGTGGCTCCCAAAGGAACAGCACATACAGACCAATTGGTAAAGTAGACTAACCCAACAGAAGCAACCTTGGACAATAACAACAAAATATTTTAAGTGGAAAACTGTACACTAGAGAGCTCAGAACAAAGTAAAAAATGGCTGCCTTTCATGAGTGGACATAGCTAACATGTCTCTGTGGCAGACACTCTGCTAAGCACTGTATACATATTACCCAGCTCATCTAATCACCATAGCAACCCTCCGATATAGATAATAGCATTATATCCAATGTACAGATAGGGAAAAGGATTCAGAAAAGTTAAGTAACTTGCCCGAAGGCCTCAGCTAATAAGGAGTGGGACCCAGATAAACCTGACTTCAAAATCTATAGTCAGTGAGATCTTTAGGAGCCATGAGAGACTTCGGAGACTAGTTGAGACCAGCACTGTACCTCAGAGGATGAAAGGTAATCAAAATCCACAACAGGACGAGGGAAAGGCATCTCAGATAGAGGACAGCTGAAGGGAAGGTAGTACAGTAAGGAGACCAGTCCAAACAGAACATTTGAAAACATGCATTTAGAGGACGTAGGAAATAATGTTGGAGCTATATAACCTGTGCAAACTCCTGAAGGCCAGGAGGACAAACTTGTGTTTGTTATCATAGGAAATGAGTCACTAGAGGTTTTGCACAGGAGAGCAATAAGCGATGTTTAGGGAATAAGATTTGATCCTGATACAAAGATATAACTCCTGCCTCTCAGGCAAGTCCCTGGCAACAGTAATGCCGGTGTCTCCTAGGTTGTATTTGAGGATCCCTGAGGAAAAGTGTGTAAAGTGTGCCTAAGGGAACACCCTGTTTGGACAGTTATTTTTACTTAGGTCGCATCTATGTTCTACTGCTGCTGTGACAAATCGCCAAAAATTTAGTGGGTTAAAACAATACAAATTTATCACGTTACAATCCTGGAGGTCAGAAGTCTAAAATGGATCTCACGGGGCCAAAGTCAACGTGTCAGCAGGACTACGTTCCTTTGGAGGCTCTAGAGGAAAATTCTTTTCTTTGCCTTTTCCAGCCTTTTTTTTTTTTTTTTTTTTTAGAGACTACACATGTTCCTTGGCCCGTGGCCCCTTCCGTCTTTAGTCAGTGATAGCTGGTCCAGTCTTTCCCATGCTGCATCACTCTGACACTGACTCTGCGGCCTCCCTGGTTCACAGGATAACCTTCTCATCTCAAGGTCACCTGAGTAGCAATCTTAAAACCCCTTTGCCATGTAATATAGCATAACCACAGGTTTAGGAGATTAGGACATGGACATCTTTGGGGACCATTAATGCGCTTACCATCCTCAGTGATCCTACGTTGGGGCTCCATCATTGGTAGGACTCTAATATATGTGGTTATGGGCCACCTGCAGCCACCTGGGAACAAACCACAGCTAGAGGCTCAGTGCGACCAGGGAGGACTCTGGCACGCAGAAGCCCAGAAGAAGCCATCGCACAGTGCACAGCTTCAAGGTTGTCTCAGACTGCATCTGCCTACTCATCCTCTCCCCTTTGTGGGAAGCAGTGACCTTTACCTACAGACTCAGCTCCCCGTGAGGGGCCAGAAGGGTCAATCTTGGCCTTAAGCAAGCATCAAATAGCTCCAGGCTGACCTCTGATATTCGGCAACAAGCTTCTATCCCTTTTATTACTTTTGTGTTTCTATTCTGATTACACGGTGTCTCTTAAATCCCTGAGACATAGACCTTGCTCTGGACCTTCATTCTGGTGTTGGGGTCTTTATTTTATCCCCTGAACTTGAGCTCTTGTCTTGAAAACTATTTACTTTGCCAGTCTCTCTACAGTACAGTTTTGTTTCTACAAACAAGTCCCAAGTCCTGGATCCAGAGTCCTGGCCCCCAGTTTGGCTGCTGGATACCCTCATCTCCTGATAAGTTTCCTTAATGCCCAGAGCCTATTTGTCTACTTGGCTCCATGACCATCCCTAGCCCCTGAGTTTAAAGACCTGCTCTCCATCCCTACCAGCACCTGCTTCACTCCAGTAGGCAGCTCTAGTGCCAGACCCTGCCCCAGGTCACAGAACTCCACCCAAGAAGGTTTGTCTTTAGGAGATACAATATGATGTTCCCTTGTGCTATATCCACGGTAGCATTTTCACAGCCCCAGCATGTTATTCAGAATATCAGAGACTCTTCTAGAGGAAAGCAGTCGGGCTACTTCCCCAGATTAATTTATTTACCAAATGCTCACCTGTGAGTAAACCATACCTTCTACTTTGCAAAGCACGTTTGAATCTATTATTCACTCCGTATAAGATCCAGTGAAGTAAATGCAATTGGTATTAGAACTAAATGAGAAAACTGAGGTTGGAGACGATAAAGGACCTATCAAAGGTTATACAACTACTTGGGGTACAGCTAGTGCCTGAGTTTATACTGCCTGATTCCTGGGCCAGTATTCTTTCTGCCATTTTTTATGTCAGTGGGTCAAGGCTGTAGGTAATCATCTGGCTGAGAATCTCAGGTTGGGGGATACTTTAAATGTCACCTGGCCCAATCACTGAGCTGATACTGAAACCTCTCCAGAAATACCATGCCAAGTTGCCAGTCAGTCCCTGCACACATTCCATCTTTAAACATCTCTGAATATTAATAAATTCTTCTTTATTATGAGCTCAGATCTAACTTCCTAATGTTCTACCAATGCATTGATTATATCTCTTGCATGCATGTATACACGTGTGTACTCATCCACGTGCGCACGCACACACACACACACACACACACACACACACTATGAATCTCTATTTCCCATGACAACCCCCAAATCATCTCTTTTCTAGGCTAAACAACCCCTACCTCCTTTACTTTTCCTCCAGTGAAAAGAGTCTCATCCCCTTCATTGCTCCTGGCCCCCCTTCCTTGGAGTCTACTCTAAGCCCTTCTCACAGCGTGGCTTCTCTTGTTTCTACTGCAAAGAACATGGCTCTACAGCAGCCTCACGATCACCTCCAATTTGGACAAAATATCCACCTTGACATCCGCTTACCCTGCAAGAGTATAATAGCTCTAGAGACCCTCCTGAGCTTGTCTTCACCTTCCTCTTCACCTTCATCTGCTTTGCAGAATATGCAAGCTGCTGAGTTATAAATTTTAAGGAGCCAAGTTGCTATGATGAGCGGCTGAAGACAAAACTTACTAGAACAGAGATCCTGAAGCACACTAACCAAGAAGAACTGAAATGGGTTTTTGTTCCAGTGACTCTGCCAAGCATTTCAGAAATGTGGGTAAACACGCACCCATCTGGAGAAGGCAACTCAAACCACAGCCCGTTCTGCAGGACACCCAGTTGACGCTTGATCAAAGTGTAGCTTGAGTAGGAGGAAAGGTAGTGATTCACAGATCCCAATTGCTCACCCTCATCACATGGAGTAGCTACGAGAGGCACTGAGTTGTGCTTCAGTTATTTCCACCCAGCAATCACCACAGCTCAAGAGCCTGTTATTCATGGAGGGGCTGCTTCAGAAGCATACCTGAGCAGGGGAACTGCTTCTCTCTGGCATCTTGATGCAGCTGATTAGGTTTTATATGTCCTCTCTCTCCCTCTCTCTTTCTCTCTTTTTTCCCCCAGTTTTCATTCCAGAAGTAATCTCAGACCAATCTGGTTGATTATCCAGAGCAGTTTCTAGATGTGCATAGGGCAGCCCCAGCACGCAGGGCCATGTTCTTCAGGAAGTGTTAATGGTAATTGGAAGGATGAAAATACTGGCTCTCTTGAAAGGAACGAAGGGGCTGTACTTGGTAGCTCATGAAGCTCACGGCCTGGACATTCATTTCTGGTGCCCCTTGGTGCTTACCTTGCACTTGCAGTAATTGAATTTGTGCTTGAACCAAAGTCTCAACCTATTACCCATGTCTGCCAGGTTTCTGATTTGTTCCCTGTACTTGGTGTTTCCAGGACAGTATGCATGTCTTTGGAGTCCCTGGGTGGTATAAATGGTTAATGTGCTCATCTGCTAACCAAAAGATTGGGAGTTTGAGTCTACCCAGAGGCACATCAAAAGAAAGTCTTGGTGATCTAGTTCCGAAAAATTAGTCATTGAGCACACTGTGGGGCACGGTTCTACTCTGACACACACGGAGTTGTCATGAGTCAGAATCATCTTGACAGCCACAGATAAACCTTATCTTAAATGATGGTGGTCTGCCATGCTCTTAACTGCCTTTCCTTACTCTGGAATCCCAGGACAGCCACCAGGGTCCTGCTGCTACCTGCCAGACCTACCTGAGCCCAGTAACCTGCTTGAATCTCTGCATGTTCTCTGCAACCACACTGTCCATCTCTAGGTCCCACTCACCTACCAGGACCTCAAAATCTTAACCTGTGCCCCACTTCTCCAATGCCAGCCCTCTGCTTGGGCTTGCATCTAATGACTCACTGGGTTGACACAAACCCAAGCCCAGAGACCAGGCTAGCTTCCCAGGTCCTCCAAGTCTGTCTGGTGCTGCTTTTCAAGATTCTTTCTGCTCAAAGCAGCTTAGAGGGGAATGGATAAGAGAAGATGCTATAGAAGAGCAATATGCAACCTGGGAACTCAAGCTAGAGGAGAAAAGGGGATGCTGCCACAAGGAAATCAGAATCTATTTTCCCCAGTCCAAGATACAAGCTGTCGGTGCTACTCACCCCACCCTGCCCCAATCCTTCCTTGGCTAACCAGCCACCTGATTTTCCTAACAGCGAGGCCTGGGACAATCAGGACTAAGCCATTGAGTGGAGGTTGCACTTTAAGGGCTTTTGATTCCTCCCTCAGAAGATATTGATGTCAACTCACAAATTATCCCAAATATATTTACCGGCTCTGAAAGTATTTGAATTCATTACTATAAACTGGAGCTTGGTTGTCTCGAGGCTGTATTTAAATTCACAAAGAACTATTTTTACCATGTGGTGATTTTTTTTTACAGAAATAATAACTCTCCCACTTGCTAATTGACATGATAAACAAAGATATCGTTCCCCCTCTTCCATCACTACCTGCAAAATTAAATTTAACAGCAATGCTTTCCTCAGGCAGAGAGAACAAATGGACTAGTTACTCATTCATGGAGAACAGATAAAAATGGTCCAGTGGCTATTTCTTTGAGGTGTCTATTTTAAGAGGTTTGATGGGAAGTAGGTTACAAGGTGAGTATACAACCTTTCAGAAAGCAAGAATCAGGAATTTTCAGCTGAGTGGGCCGCTTATCAAACATCATAGACAGTGTGCCCCCGAAAACAAGTTGAGCGTGTCTCCAGATTCCATGTGTATCCCAGCCCCATCCTACACCTGTATGTCACAGCCACCTTTAGAAAAGAAAACCTTCTATAGTTAAAATAGGTAGGAAAAACTGAGTGAAAAGATTCTTTCCTGTTCTCTAGGTAAAAGAAGACATTTGTCTTAAGAAAAAACACTGGCAAGGATAAAAGCCGAGCAATGTTTTAGGCTCTCTCCCATTTCCAAAATACCATTTAAAAAATAATTACACCCACGATTTATGCACGATTCATTAGACAGCCAGAAAAAACGTGCTGCCACATTTTAATTGCATTGCAAGAGTAGTCATCGTGAAACATACCCCAAATTCTGGCGATTATAACCCAGCCTAGTACCCTCTTTGCCAGGATGTAAACTTTATCCAAATAGTCTATCTTGATTACATTATAATGGTGTTTTTAGTTTCATGCTCTGATAAGCCTCTGAAGAATATTTTTCGTTAAGCAATTAGAAGGTCAAATGATCTGTTATCACTATTTAAGCTTTTAACTGTGAACATTTATAGGCTTGAATCGTAAGATCCCCTACAAAGATGAAAGGAATGCCATCTCAGGGAAAAAAAAAAAAATCAGTTCATCTGCAAAATATAATATTTTTAAAGACTACAGTCCTCCCTCCTCACTCCATGATAAGAAAAAGATGATATCCTGTGTTGCACATATATTCATGGGGGATCCCCGTTTCACACTGGCTCATCGACTGAATCTAGGGAAGAGCGATGTTCATTACATAATAGATGTATCTTACATAATTATAGTAGATACACTAGGCAGCATCTTGCAGGGTGTAAACTGCTTTTCAAAAGATGCCAGCTGCTGAATTACTAATTTGAAGGAGCCAGGTTGATATAATGAGCACCTGAATTTGTATTTAATGCTGTTATGACAACAAAGTCGCCGGGGCTACCTACCCATCCCTTTAGGGCTTGAATGACATCTATCTTTAGACTCTGAATCTGGCCAGCCCACCTCTGAACAGGAAGGATGATTTCTGTGACAGGCTCAGTGCTGGCTTTTCAGTATCTCCCCACCATTACTGCTCTCACACATACCTGTGGTCTTTAATGGGGTTTTCTCTCCTAGCAACAGTTTTAACCTTTTGGCATGGATTTTGCCTTGATAATGTGAGTCAGCCACCACAGCTGAGGTAAATGACATGTTACAGAGTGTGCAGCACTTGTTCTTATCCACCATGTCGGCATCACTTCCCTGTGAGGGGACAAAGGAAAACACAACGTTAGACAGGAAACCGAGTCTTCAGATATTTTTTTCCCATCCCGTTCTTTTGCAAATGAGATTTATCTCAGACTACCTACACCATACCCCTTGCTGTCGAGTTGATTCCAACTCATAGTGACCCTACAGAACAGAGTAGAACTGCCCCATAGGGTTTCCAAGGAGTGCCTGGTGGATTCAAGCTGCTGACTTTTGGTTAGCAGCCATTTTTAACCACTATGCCACCAGGGTTTCCTATCTCAGGCTAGCTTATGGAAATGTGTAGTTTTTGTTATGCAATCTCTCTTTTTCTTCAGAATAATCATCATCAGAACATACTGGCTTCAACATGCCTTTATTGGGTGGCTACTAACAGGCCAAATGAGAAGATAAGAGTTACCCAAAGAAAAACGGGTCTCACAGTGAGGGGAGAGTACATGGTATCTGGCGAGGGTGGAAAAACAGTCTCTAATTGTACCCATTATACTCATTAAAGTAAGTATAATACCAGAGTTCAGATGGCCTGAATTATTTAGCAGAAATTATCATTTGGCATTCAGCTCTGCCTTTGACCAATTTGGCCTCAACAGGATACATGGCTGCAAGGTACAGATTATTTTGTAAGATTTCTTTAAGAAATGGAACATTTTTCATAATTAGCGTGAGTATATGTCATAAAGCTAGGACAATCATGCTGGCAAAATTTTCTAGAAGAGTTTTGTAAATTTCCTTTTTTTCAGGGGAGACAATTGGCTGAATGCTGCGCAAAATACTGAAATCCAACTTCACGTTTATTCTTTTGTAAGGCTTAAGAAGAATGAATCAGGATCTACGACAACAAACTCTTTGTTGGACCATGTGAGCTGACTATTGTGCATATGGGTCATCAATTACCTCTACTTACGTAAGGGGAAGATTAATCCATTGCCTTCCCTCCTGCCTAGTTAGAAATTGAGGGCAAAGGGGCCTCTCAGATAAGGAGTTAATCTATTCCTTAATGGAACAGCAATAGCAAAGCCTCTTTTTGTTAAAGAGCAGCCTTGATGAGTATAAGGCCCCACAAGAGCCCTGTTTCTTATTCACAGCAGGCCCTAAGAGTACAATTGAAGATGGGTTGGGGTAGAGAAAGAGAAGGGGGACAGGAAGGAGGAAGAGAATTTTGTATTGTTCTGCATAGTAGTGGGATGTTCAGACTCTTGGAGAGAGTTGCCTTGAAAATGAGGTGGCAGTTAGGCAGCTACCCTCTTCCTCCTGAAGGAACGAGTCTGTAATATCTCTGATAATTAGCGTTTGTCCTTGGAAGGGGCGGAGTGTGTGTGTGTGTGTGTGTGTGTGTGTGTGTGTGTGTGTGTGTGTTCTCCCTCCCTCTTCCTCAGTCAGGGTTAAAGAGTGAGATTTGTGGAAATGTACTGCTAAGGGGCTAAGGGGGAGCAGTGAAAGGAAATGGGTCATACAGGGAGAAAAGGAGCCCTCCCAAAAGGTCCTCTTGTGGGGAGGAAAAAAGCCAAGGGTAGGGAACCAGGTTAGACACTAGGGATAGATTCCCTTGCTAAGAGTTTAAAGCCAAGGTACTTTGAGTTTTCCACTCAGTTAAAAAAAAAAAAAAGACATAAACACCTTTAAACCTTTGTGAGGTATAATGGGGAAATAAAATGGACTGGGTAGTAAAGGGGAAGGCTGGCTTCTCCTCATCCACGTCTCCACTCAAGCCTAGGATATGACAGGACATCCCATTGAAGAGTTTGCCCCGGAATTCCAGGGGATGGCAAATCAGAGAATGACTGAAGGGTTCAAAGCCATGAAATGAGTGAATAGCTCAGGAGGGATGAAAGACCAAAACTGCTACTTTCCCAAATTAAAAAAAAAAAAGAAAGAAAGAAATTTATACTTTCCCAAGTTTAACCAAAAAAAAAGGAAAGGTGTCAATATGGAAGCAGGTGCTTGAATTACCTTGAACCCAATCAAAGTCCTAAGATCTACTTCAAAAAAAAATCAGCCATTGAAAACCCTATGGAGCCCAGTTCCACCCTGACACACACGTGGTCGTCATGAGTCAGGCTCTATACAAAGGAACTGGCTTTATGCATGATGTAAGTCAAATATGCGATTTTTTAAAAAGCAGGCATACGATCTTAAGCCAGAGATGAACTCATGATGTACACCTATTTAAAATGTATGCATCCCTTCTGCTGCTTCCAATGACAGTGCCCCGCAGCCTGCACTTAAGAACAAGGGCTTGTCTCCCGAGAGCTCTAACATGTAGACATTTCTAAAGAAAGGCTGGAAGCTAAGGCACAGGGGTAGGATCATTACTTGAAGTATACTCAGATAGACTTTTCAGGGCAAAGAATTGCCTTCAAGCTGGATAATGATCAGTGGATTTAAATATTCATTCACTCAACACACTTTACAAACCTATTAATTGTGTTAGATGCTGTGCTAGATGAACTTCCTGTTTTCAAGAAAGTCAGCACCAGGAGAAGTGGGGAAGGCAGGCAGAAAATAAAGGGATGTGTTACAGTCAAGTAAATAAACTCTCCTATTGAACTCATGGGAGTCCCTAAGTGGTACAAAAGGCTGACACACTCAGTTGATAATCAAAAAGCTGGAGGTTCGAGCTCATTCAGAGGCACCTTGGAAGAAAGACCTGGAAATCTACTTCTGGAAAAAATCAGCCTTTGAAAATCCTATAGAGCATAATCCTATTCCAACACATATGGTGTCACCATGAGTAGAAGTCAACTTGAAGGAAACTGGTAGGGTATGAAGTCATACTCTTTACCAATTGCAAGGTAGAAAGACCATTAACATAAAACAAGCCTCATTGCGTGGATTTTCATCTTCAACTCTGTCTCTTCTTTGGAATACCCTTCCACAGCACATTCAGTCTTGCCAGATTCTGGCTTTATGTCCCAGCTAATCATCACTGCCTAAAGATGAAGCTTGTTCTGACTCCCTCTACTTCCCTGAAGAGATAAGCATTTGCCCTTGGGTCCTCTAGGCATCCCACACATACTTCTTTTATAGCAGAACACTCCATTATTACATTGATTTGTTTTTATACTTGTTCTTCTCATAAGACTGTAAAACTTAAAGGTGAGGGAAATTGTCTCATTGCCATTGAAATCTCAGCACGTGGCACAGTGTTTCGCACACAGGGAGGCCCTCAAATGTTTACTGAATAAATAGAACTAGGATTGGTTTGTAGGGTTATCAATTTGCATAATAAAGAAGTCAAAAGAGGTGACAGGTAGTGCAAGAAGGTCTAGTTGCAAGTTCAAATCTTTCAAACTAACAGGAAGGAGGCCAAGAGAAGAACTGGAGGTATGGACAGTTTTAAAGTAAGATAAGGGTTGAAGTAAGGGGTCATATCCTTAATATTTATATTGGCTTCTTGGTGGTCATTAAATATGTTTCTAGATTTTTGCTCTCCTAGGTGGAGTCCATGAGTGGTGCAAACGATCAAGCGTTTGACTACCAGCTAAAAGGTTGGTGGTTTGAACCCACCCAGAGGCACCTTGGAAGACAGGCCTGGTGATCTGCTTCTGAAAGGTCACCACATTAAAAACCATACGGAGCAGTTCTACTCTGCTTACATGGGGTCACCATGAGTCAGAATCTAACTACAACTCTCCTGGACAATCCTGTTCACATCATCACACAGAAGAATCAAAGTACAATAGAAAAGAAGAACCAATTATTATGTAATAAAATATTATGGAATATGGTAACAGCATAGTTGCAGAAGAGGAACCAAGAAAGAATTGGTACTTGACAAGACAGTGGCTGTGACCCCAAAGAAGTTGGGCAGCCTTTGAGGTCAGGAGGGCGTACTTTATGGGCTATTTCACTAAAACAGACAACGTAATTCATATGATGCAATTGTAAATACCACCAACTCTGATTATGTCAATGATCCTGGTGGAAACACAACTACCCAGAAAAGCTTTTGATATTAACAAAGTGCCTGAAAAGTGCCAGAATTTACTTATAGTATTGTTGGCTACTTAAATCCCAAGTTATTGGTACGTTGAAACTACAGATCACATTGTCTTTACTTGAGTCTCTCACAGCACCTAGAACAATGTGAATCTATGGCCCAAGGTGAAGATCCATAAAGTTTGATAAGTTGACCTCAATGAATACATTTATCGTTATTGGCTTAAAGATTTAAGAGTGGCCCCACGTTATCACGTAAATAAAGGAAAAACTGAGCCAAGCCTGAAGATTGTCTTAAAATATGTGTTCCAAACTGGAGGCAAAAATTCAGTCAGATTCTTTAAATACAATGTCCATATCTTTGCTGAATGGGGAAAAATAAAAAGTTAGTGCAGTATCTTAAGGCTGCTCATTTAAAGCATTTTGCAAAGTTAAGACATTTTTCAGAAGAATTCACTCAGCGTGGAAAACCCTGGTTGAATTTGGCCAGAAATCTAGTCCCAAAGGCCTTTCATCTCTCTCATAAGTTGTTTTTTTTTTTTAACTTAATTCAAAGCATTGCTTTCATTCTCTTTTACTTTAGGTGAGTGTAAAAGGCCTAAGATAGAATTTCATTTCCAGAATGGCAGAGTGAAGAGTTTCGTGGAACTGCTCCCCGGCAAAAAAACTAAAATGCATGAAAATTATTAAAAAAAAAAAAAATCAACATGTAATGCCTCTGAAAATTGTCCTGTGAGCAAATAGCAAATAAAGAAGCATTTATTCAAGAAAATCTACTAATCCCAATAAGAACAGCAAGAGTTTGTGGCACTTGAGCCACAACCCTCTGCCTTCCTACAAGCCTCCATCTCAGCATGATGGAAGCTTCACTCTGGGTGGGTATGGTCAAGAACAGAGGGCTTCTTCTCTCATTAGCTCCCAATCAAGAGATACCAGGAGAAACAAGCTACCATCATTTCTCATCCACCCTAGTTCTGAGTTGCAGAGGCTGAATTCCAAGTGATACAGCCAAAAGATTAGAAACTCTCTTCCTCCAACCTCCCCCATTTATAAAACCAAAACCAAACCCATTGCCATCGAGTCGATTCCGACTTATAGCGACCCTATAGGACAGGGTAGAACTGTCCCGTAGAGTTTCCAAGGAGCACCTGGTAGATTCGAACTGCCAACTTTTTAGTTAACAGCCTTAACTCTTAACCACTAGGCCACCAGGGTTTCCCCCTCATTTGTAGGGCAGATGATTTACCCCAGGTGCAGCAGGCCAAGAATATTTGGGTCTTGATAGCATTTGCCCCAGCTCACTTGTAGGGCAGAGGCTCCACACCAGGAGAGACAAGCCAAGAAGACCAGAGGCTACCAAACCCCATGCGGCTAATAAATCAGGGATGTCTCTGCAAGATGTAGGCAGTTCCAGAACAACGGCTCAGAGATTTTGCCATAAAAATAGAGAAGGGTAAAGGGATTCCGTAAGAACAGTGTCTAAACTCTCCAAGGAACTGACTTTATTTGAAATAACAAACTCTCCAAGGAACTGACTTTATTTGAAATAATATGTGGGGAAGTTTAAGCCTAAGGGTGCTCTCAATACTGGGGAGATTTTACCGGCAAGCAATTAAGAGGAAGGTGGTAGCTCCATTAGAACAACAAGTTAAGCCATAGGCCATCTAGTTTACCAGAGAGAAAAAGGGAAAGAAAAGCTAAGAAGAGCCTACCTGGAGTCAGAACAAACTACAAAGACTTGCCTCAGAAACTAGCCCTGCAAAAAGTTCTGAATTTAATTGGATCAGACTATGCCCCAGAGCTTTGACAAAAACAATAGCACAATCAACCAGCAATTAGTAAAACCTAACAGTTGTGATTCCAGCAGAGACAGACAGTTTAACAGAGACAATCAGGGAAAGAGACAGGAAAAGAGAACCCTGCAAAACCACTGTCATCCCAGAGAGACAGTGTGTATATCCAAGGCTGCACCCTCAAAGGAATGACATCAGAGGCTTCACATTGTGGGGGAAATTAGATTTACTAAAACTGTCTAGCCAAGCTATTAACAAATAAACAACCAAGCAGCAACAAAAAATAAGCACTGAAAGGTTGTAGAATCAATATCCTGCATTGCTACGATGTACAGCCATACACCACATAACGTCGTTTGGGCAACATCCAACCGCATGTATGTCTGTGGTCCCATAAGGTTATAATGGAGTTCAGAGCTCTCGACCAGAGAGCGGGACAAAGTGGACGTAGCTGGACATAGCGAATCCAACAACTTCCTGTACACAACACGTTTATCTCCTGTATCTAGGCTGAGCCAGTGCTGGGAGCAGGGTGGGGCGGGGCGACTCATGCCACTCCTCTCACAGCCACGGTGGCTTTTAGGGGTTTGTGCATACCCCATGCCACCCAGGCTCGAGTGGAGCTTCCCGGCAGTCTCAGGCAATTAGTAGTTGGCCCCACCACAGACCATCCTCACAATTGTTGCTATGCTTGAACCTATTGTTGCAGCCACTGTGACAATATATCTCTTTGAAGGTCTTCCTCTTTTTCACTGACACCCTACTTTTCTAAGCATGAAGTCCTTTTCCAGAGCCTCGTCCCTCCTGATAACATGTCCAAAGTATGTAAGACATAGTCTTGCCATCCTTGCTTCCAAGGAGCGTTCTGGTTGATATGCGGAATGCTATAACATGTAGAAATATATTTGACTACAGCACAAAGGAGTTGGATGGGAACAAAACTGTATTAGAGTAAGGAAACGATGCCAGATCATAACTCAAATGCACAGAACAAATGAAGAGAACCAAAAATGGTAAATAAGAAGGTTAATATAACAAACACTAAAATATATACTTGTTCTCCTTCCTTCTCTCCTTTTTTTTTTTTAAAGACATGAGATTATATTAAGTAATACTCATAACGAAATGTTGTTGGGTTTGTAACATACATAAATATAATATATATAACAATAATAGCACAAAAAAACTATAGGAAATAGAGTTACACAGAAGTAACAATTCTCTATCTTAATGGAATTAATTCAGTATAAATTTGAAGTAGATTCTGATAAGTTAAAATATATGTAGTATATATGGAAACCCTGGTGGTGTAGTGTATATATAACATATATAGTCAGCCTTAGAGTGACCACTGGAAAAAAAATTAAAAATTATATAGTAAAAAAAATCATTAAAGAAATTAAAACGTTACAGTAGAAAATATTCACTAATGCAAAAGTTGTAAAGAAGAAATAGATAACAAAAAAGATATGAGACATATAAAAAAACTAAAAGCAAAATGGCAGACATAAATCCAACCCTATGAATAATAACATTAAACATGAATGGACCTAATCAGAAAGCAGAGATTTTCAGGCTAGATTAAAAACAACTTGACCAATCTAAATGTGGTCTACAGGAAATACACTTTATAGATTCAAACACACAAATAGGGGTAAGTAAAATAACAGAAGAGGTATAACCGGAAAGCAGCAACTGTAACAAAGCTGGAATGGTTCTATCAATATCAGACAAAATAAAATTTTAGACAAAAGTTACTACAAGAAGTAAAGAGAGACATTTTTAAACGATTAAAGTGCCAAACCATCAGGCAGACATAATAATTGCATACACACATGGACATAACAACGGAGTCCCAAAATACATGAACCAAAAAGTGGCAGAATTGATGAGAGAAATATACACATTAACAATAATGGCTGTAGATTTAAATAACCCACCTTCAATAATGGAAAGAACAACTATGCAGAAGAGCAACAAGGAGATAGAAGACTTAAATCAACTAGACCTAACAGGCACCCACGGTACACTCTACGCAATAACAGCAGAATCCACGTTCTTATCAAGTGCAACATTCTCCAGGACGAACCATATGTAAGCCATAAAAAAGGCTCGGTAAATTTAAAAGGAGTGAAAGTATACCAAATTTGTTCTTTGGCAAGAATGGAAGGAAATTAAATATCAGTAACAAAAGGAAATTTGGGAAATTCATAAGTATGTTGAAATGAAACAACACCCTCTTAAGTCATCAACGGATCAAAGAAGAAACCACAAGGGAAATTAGCAAATACCTTGAGATTAAAGAAAACGAAGACACACATACCAAAACTTATAAGATACAGCTCCAGCACAGCTTATAGGAAATTTTATAGTTGTAAACGCCTATATTAAAAAAGAAAAGTTGGCAAAATGGACACGAAAAGAGAGAGTGGAGGGAGAGAGCGGGCTGTCTCATTGGGGGAGAGAAACTGGTAGTATGTAGCAAGCTGCATGTAAGTTTTTTGTGTGAGAGACTGACTTGATTTGTAAACGTTCACTTAAAGCACAATAAAAATTATAAAAAAAAAAAAAAAAAGAAAGAAAAGATCTCAAGTTAATAACCTAACCTTGACCTTCAGACATGGGAAAAAGAAGAACAAAATAAACCCAAAGCAAGAAGAAGGAGGAAATAATAAATGTCTGAGTGGAAACAGACAGCAGAAAAACAACGGACAAAATAAATGCAACCAAAAGCTGGTTCTTTAATAAGATCAACAAAACTGGCAAACTTTTAGCCAGATTGATTTAGAAAATGAGGAAGAAGTTTCAAATTACTAAAATCATGAATGGAAGAGGGCACGTAACTATGAATGATAAAGACATAAAAAGAATTATTAAGAAATAACATGAACAACTTTGTGGCAACAAATAACATAACCTAGATGAAACAGACAAATTCGTAGAAAGACATAAACTACCTACACTGACTCAGAAGGAAAGAGAAATTCTGATTAGACCTACAACAAGAAATTTAATTACCAACGTAAAACTTCCCACAAAGAAACATTCAGGCCCAGATGGTTTCATCAATGAATTCTACCAAATAATTAATGAAGAAGCAATCAATTCCTTTACAAACGCCTTCTAAAAACAGGAGAGGGGACACCTCCCAACTCATTTTAAGAGGCCAGTATTACCCTGATACCCAAAACAGACAAAGATATTACGAGAAAACTACAGACCAATATAACTTCTGAATAGAGATGCAAACAGCCTCAGAAAATACTTTCAAACCAAATCAAGCAACATATAAAAAGGAATATATACCATTACCAAGTGAGATTTATCCCAGGATGCAAAGCTGGTTAAACATACGAAAACCAATAAACATAATATACTGTATCAACAGAATAAGGACTAAAACCACATTGTCATCTCAACATTCATAGAATAAAGTGTCTGACAAATTCAATACCCTTTCATTATAAAAACTTTCAACAAACTAAGAATAGAAGTTGGAAGAGCAGACACCCTTGTCAGGAACAAGACTATTCACCAATTTATTCAATGTTGTCCTGAAAGTTCTGGCCAGGGAAATAAGACAAGAAAATGAAATTAAAAGCATCCTGATTGATCAGAAGGGAAAAGGTAAAATTATCACAATTTGCAAATGACATGATTCTGTATATAAAAATCCTCAGGCATTCCCTAAAAACCTATTAAAACTAATAATTGAGTTCAATATAGATGCAGAATATAAGATCAATGCATAAAAATCAATTTTATTTCTATATACTTGTAGTAAACAACCCAAGATTGAAATTAAGAAAACAATTCCATCTATAATAGCAACAAAAAATAATAAAATACTTCTTGTTGTTGATATTAGGAATAAGCATAGCAACAGAGGTACAAAGCTAAAACTCTGAAAATTACAGAACATTGCTTAAAAAATTAAAAAACAAATCAATAGAAAGAGATCTTGTGTTCATATGTCAGAAGACTTCAAATTGTTAAGATAGCAACACTCCTCAAATTGATTTACAGATTCAACATAATCTCCATCAAAATATCAGTTGGCTTATTTGCAGAAATTAACAAGCTGATTGAAAATTTATAAGGAAATTCAATGGATCCAAGATAGCCAAAACAATCTTGAAAAAGAAGAATAGAGTTAAAGAACTCACGCTACTGATTTCAAAACTTGCTACAAAGCTGCGGTTATTAAAACCATGTGGTACTGGCAGAAAAAGAGACATATTAATAATTGCAACAGAATTGAGAGTCTAGAAGTAAACCTGTATATTTTTGATCAATTAATTTTTGACAAGAATGCCAAGATCATTCAATGGATGACCTCTGAACAAATGGTGCTGGAATAAGTGAAGATCCAAATGCAAAAGATTGACCTTAGGCCCCTGCCTGACATTATATGTAAAAATTGACTCAAAATGGATCAAAACCCTAAATGGGAACAGTTAAAATAATAAAACTCTTAGAAGATAGACAATCTTCATAAGTTGGACTAGGCAATGTTTTTTTTTTTTTTCTTTAGATACAACACCAAAAGCAAAAGTGACAAAAGACATAGATAAATTGGATTTTATGAAAATAAAAATCTTTTGTGCTTCAAAGGATATCGTCAAGAAAGCGAAAAGACAGTGGACAGAATGGGAGAAAATACCTGCAAATCATACATGTGATAAGGAACCTGCATCTAGAATATTTAAAAAAAAAAAAACAAAAAAACTTATACAACTGAATAATAAAAAGATTATCCAATTAAAAAATGGGCAAAGAATCTGAATAGACATTTCTTTCAAGAAAATATACAAATGGCCAATAAGCATATGAAAAGATGCTCCCTGGATATCATTAGTCATCAAGAAAATGTAAATAAAAACCACACCGAGATAGCACTTCACACTCACTAGGATGGTCATAATAAAAAAAAAAAAAAAGACAGGCAATCGAAAGTATTGGCAAGGATGTGGCGGGACTGGAACCCGCACACGCTACTGGCGGGAATGTAAAATGGTACGTCCCCTTTGGAAAACTATCTGGCAGTTTCTCCAAAGTTTAAGCATATGAGCCATCAATTTCACTCCTCTGTATGTATTCAAGAGAAATAAGAACATATATGCACACAAAAACGTGTGCATATATGTTATAATAGTCGAAAAGTGAAAACAATCCAAATGTTGATTGAGTGGCATAGCGTTTAAGAGTTCAGCGGCTAACCAAAAGGCCGGCAGTTCAAATTCACCAGCCACACTTCTTAGAAACCTATGGGGCAGTTCTCCTTTGTCCTGCAGGGTCCTATAGGGTCCATATAAGTCGGAACTGATTCCACAGCAGCTAACAACAACAACATATCCAACAATGGAATATTATCAGCAATAAAAACAAATGAAGTACTGATACATGCTACGACATGGGTGAATCTTGAAAACACTATGCTAAGCGAATGAAGCCAGTCACAAAGAGCCACATATTGTATGGTTCCATTTATATGAAGTTTCCTGAAGAGGCAAATCTGTAAAGGCAGATTGTGTTGGAGTCAGGTAGAGGAGGATAAAAAAAAAGGGGGGGGGGGGGGGATTGGAGAGTGGCTGCAATGGGTATAGGGTTTCTTTTTGGTGATGATATTATTCTAAAATTGATTATGGTGATAGTTGTATGATTCTGTAAATATACTAAAAATCCTTGAACTGTACATTTTAAATAGGTGAATTGTATGGCATGTGAATTAAATCTCAAGAAAGCTATAATTTTTAAAAAGCCTAAGAGATGCATTTTAAATGATTTCAAAAGCCCAAAGGAATATTGAAATTTAAAGGATACATTTTCCTTTCTTTTCGGAGTAGTTTTTGCTTAGAGGTCAAACCCAGTTAGAAAGGAGAAAATAATGGAATGATTTTGTTCATTTGGGCTCCCTTGTAGTATGTGGGATTCCTCTGATTCCTGGCTGGGCATTCTTGGAATTCTCAGGACTAGTGTTCATTTTGGCTAAAGAGATTTCATGCCTACAATGGAACTCTTCTTGCAGTTTCTCATAAGATACACTTAAAGGCAAGAGCCATCTGATACCCCCTGTAAGAGGCAAAAATAATTGCACCTCTCAGCACGTAGCCAGTGGTAAGATGAAAAAGTCCAATCAATGCAACTGTTTTCAGTTTCACGCATGCTGTTGCTTACAGTCTTGTATTTAACTTTGGAAAGAGGCAGTAAGCAGAAAGGAATTATCTCTTCTCCTTCTCTCCCACTCTACTAGACAAAAAGAATTTCTAGAAGTCAAGCTTCCTGACTGACGGCAATGTCCCTGCCAATCTCGTCCGCCCATTGTTCTCTCTCTTGCATCCTGTCCCACTCCATTCAGGTCATCCCATTAGCTCTTCTGACCTATTCAAAACACACAGACTTCAATGACCATTTGATCTACTAGTCCTTTCAGTACTGCTATGAACTTCACCCACATTCCTGACCTCTCCCAGTGCTAAAAATCTCTGGCACCAACTTGAATTAGGTCTTGTCTTCTAATTGTTTTATTAGTGTTTTTAGGGTCGTCTGTCCAAAAATACCTTAAAGGCAACAACTTTAGAAAAACTTTAGGAATTATTCTCGCTGCATTCCCAGTGTCTGCTGCAGGTGTGAATACATAGCAACCAGTTGCTATGGAGTTGATTCCTACTCATGGCAACCCCACATACGGCAAGGTAGACCTGCACTCCATAGGGTTTTCAAAGCTATGACCTTTTGGAAAAACCCATTGCCATCCACTCAAGCACTGGTTAAGCACTAGGCTACTAACTGAAAGGTCAGTGGTTGGAACCCAACAACTGCTCTGTGGGAGAAAGATGTGGCAGTCGGCTTCTGTAAGGATTTCAGCCTTGGGAACCCTACGAGGCAGTTTTACTCATCCTACAGGGATGCTATGGGTCAGAATCAACTCCAAGGTAATGAGTGGAACCTTCTGGAGGCAGGTTGCACAGTACAATTTTCTGAGAGTAATAAGTACAAACACATTAAACCCATTGCCACTGAGTTGATTCCAACTCATACCAACCCTACAGTACAGAGAAGAACTGCCCCATAGAGTTTCCAAAGAGTGCCTGGTGGATTCAAACTGCCAACCTTTAGGTTAGCAGCCGTATCTCTTAACAGCTACGCCACCAGGCTCTCCTCAAACACATTAGGTGCTCTATATACTTCATCACTTTTACTTTTCATGATAACTCTAAAATATCCTTAAGATTTATCTCTTTTTTCCCCTTAATCCCCTAAATCCAATTCATAAGCAAGTCCTGTCACCTTGTGCTCTAAGTTATATCCCCAAACTGTCCACCTCTCTATCTCCCAACCCAACTTTCTATTCTTTCTTCCACCACTTCCTTTCTATCCTGAGACCCTCGCTATTGCATATCCCTCTTCTACTTTCTTCACATACACCATTCAATTCACACTCTAAAACAATATGGTTTAGGTGTTTATTTTTGGCTCGTTTATCATCTTTCTCCTACCACCAAAATATTATTTCATATCCCCAGTATCCAGAACAGAACTATCTGAAAGAAATATAATGCAAGTCACAAATCCAACCACATATATATATTTAGATTGTCTAGGAGCCACATTAAAAAATAAAATGAAACTCTGAAACTAATTTTAAATAACATATCTTAAATAATCCAATATATTCAAGCTATCATTATTTGAACGTGTATTCAACAGATTATTAATGAGGTAATTTACATTTTTTCTCATGCAAATTCTTCAAAAACTGGTGGTATTTTATACTTATCCCCCCCACCCCCCCCAAAAAAACCCAAAACCTGTCACTGTTGAGTTGATTCTAACTCATAGCGACCCTATCGGACAGAGCAGAACTACCCCACAGGGTTTCCAAGGAGTGGCTGGTGCATTCGAACTGCCAACATTTTGGTTAGCAGCTGAGCTCTTAATTACTGTGCACCCAAGACAGCAAATCTCAATTCAGACTAGTCACAATCCAAGTGCTCATTAGGTCTAAGGAGCTAGTGGCTATTGCATTGGCCAAGGCAGCTCTAAAACAATACTGGGAACAAAGTAACTAGTAAATGTCTATTGAATTAAAAAATGAATGAATAAATGGATACAGTGAATAAATGAATGAATAATTCTCCATTTTTACAGATGAGGAAAATATGCCCAAATGGGTCATCCTTTTCAAAAGTGGTAGAGCTGATTTTTGAATCCTGGTCTGGCCAAATTCAAGATGGTCCTATTTCCATAGCACTGCACTGGCATCTTATGTTTCTCTTCTCATTAAAAAAAAAAAAACACTTTCAATGGCTCTTTGCAACATAAAAATAAATTCCTCTTCATGACACTTAAAAAGTCTTCTAAAATCTAACTCTCAACCTACTTTTCTTGTCTTTTCTCCCACCACTTCTTTTTATATATAATATGCTCCAAGCAAACTGAATTTTTCAAGTTAAGAACATCAACCAGTTGCCAAGAGACTGGCTGGAAATCCCAGGTCTGAACTTCCATGCTTTTCAAATCCTGGCTGCTTGCCCTTGTTGGATGCTGTGGGTGAGTGAAAGAAGATTCAATCATTTAGGCCTCGTTTTTGGATCAGGTTGGAGAGCATTTGTAGTTTCCCCCTTAGACAAAGCTCCTTCCTTATCTGTTTCTACACCTCTGCCCTAGCACAGTGCCTAGCACATAGTAGGTACTGAAGTTTGTCACATAATGAGTATATGAACAATTAAATGAACAATGAATGAACTCTCCCCATCTGCCAATTACATTCAGCTTATTCCTACACGTCTTTGTTCACATGGCTCATTCCAACTAGAATTTTCTCAGTCTCTCTACAAGCAAGGGCCCCTCGAATGTCATTTCCTTCATCAAGGCTTCACCGTCAGTAGGGCTTCCCACTCATTCTTCCCTAAACACCTACAGGACTTTATTTAGGCCTCTCCTCACACACTCAACACTATTAGGCATGTATCTTATTATCCTTAACTGAATGTTAATTCCTTGAGCTAAAAATGTATCATCCCCAGCCTCCATCACCGTATTTTGTGTGATACATTATGAGAAAAAACACAGAACGTTAATTAACACAGGAGCAGATTTGGATTCAAGAGGTGTAGGTTTAAGCCTTGGCTTTTAAAAAATACACTAGACGTCACTTATAATTACTGAGTGTGTGTGTGTGTGTGTGTGTGTGTTTCCTGTTATGAGAGGAACTAAACCTGCCCTACCTGCTTACTCATGAGATTTTTGTCAGGGTAGAATAAAGCAATGAATGGGAACATGCCTGGTAATTTGTAAAGTATTATTCAAATTTTCTATTATCTATCTATCTACATATATTTTTCGTTGTTGTTGGCTGCTGTAGAGTCAGCCCCCAACTCATGGCTACGCCCTGTACAATGAAATGAACCGCTGTCTAGCCCTGCACCATCCTGATGATCTGTTGCATATCTGAGCATTGTGATCTACAGGGTTTTCACTGATTTTTCAGCAACAGATTGCCAGGTCTTTCTTCCTACTCTGTCTTACTCTATAAGCTCCTCTGAAACCTGTTTAGCATCATAGCACCACACAAGCCTTCACCAACAGGTGTGTGGTGGCTGCACATGAGGTGCATTGGCTGGGAGTCAATCCTTGGTCTCCTACATGGAAGGTGAGAATTCTACCACTGAGCCAGCAATGCCTCTGGGTGTGTGTGTGTGTGTGTGTGTGTGTGTGTAATATTGTATTTAACCTATTGCTCATACATATTGCTAATCCGATATACCAAGGCTGTCTTCTTCCATTAGAATGTATGTTCCTTGAGGGCAGGAATTCTGCTTTGTTCACAGGTGTATCTCCAGTGTCTATAATAGGACCTGCCACAGCCGGTCAATAAATACCTGTTGATTCAATGAAAATAATACATACATACAAAATAAAATGAAGAATCTGGGAAATGGCTGCGACAGTGGCATTTTTTTTAATCTCTCTAAATCTTTACATAAAAACTAGATAGCCAAAGGAAAAACCTACAAACAACATTTACAACAAAGTGATACAACAAGGTATTCCCACAAACTCCAAAATACAAGTGAATGAGAATAAACTAATGACAGGCAGAGAACCCTACATTTATCACCATTTGTGCAAGGAAGTAGAGTGAATAAATGAGGCATATGTGTGCATCAGAGAAGAAGCCCAAATAGCCATGAAATACTCCTGGAAAAGCATAGCAGACCCGTCTAAGAATAGCAGCTAAAATTGGGAGGATGTTTCTCACCCCAGTAGAAGATAGGTGCAAAGGTCTGCATAAGGTCTGAAGGGGCAGGTATAGTCTAGACCCTATGAACTTTCACTATGACCCACCAGAACTTCCTTCCAAGACAAGCCTCCACAATGAGAAAAAACTGCTGAGAGCAGAATAAAAATTGATCAGAACAAGGACAGTGGAGACAAAGAGAAAATTCAGATAAAGGTGGAAGAGGAATAGAGCCAAGAAATCTCAGAAAACAAGTCATGATATTTTTAAACACTACACACATGTGGGTGCATACACACAGACACATGCACCAAAAATTTTGAAAAGGAGCTCTGTTAAGTTAAAAGGCAACCTTGAACCTTACTTCCTTCCAAAAATTCAAGGAAACAAAATAGCATAAGATAAAGGGCAGTATTTAAAATGTCAAAATAAAATTCTATAGAAAGCTATTATTTAAGAAAAGAGCAAAATAACATGCCTACAATGAAAACATGCCAGAAATACATTTACAAAAATGATTAAGACAGTAACCTGTAATTTTAAAACAAACTAACAAAGAGACATTAAGGGAAGGTTGTTATTGCTGTTGTTGGGTGCCATAGATTCAATTCCGACTCATAGCAACCCTATGTGACAGAGTAGAAGCGACCCATAGAATTTCCTTGGCTGTAATCTTTATGAAATGAAAGCAGATTGCCAGGTCTTTTTCCCATGGAGCTGCTGAATGGGTTCAAACTGCCAACCTTTTGGTTAGCTGCTGAGTGCTTAACTGTTATGCCACCAGGGCTCCTTATGGAAATGATACAAGATATAAAAGAATAACAAAAATAAGAACTAAAAAATTCACAAATTAGGTGAAAAAACCACTAAAAAGAATTATAAATTTTAAAAAATCATCTCAGAAATGAAGACTAAAGTAGAAGAAACTCAAGATGAATGAACACAGTGAATTATGTCCTAAGAAAAAAAAAATGGTAAAACAAAGAAAAAGAAATGAAACCATATAAAGAAATTCAAAAGCAAGTGACAAACGGAAGACAGGCAAAGGTTGCCCAATACACGAATAATTGGAGACCTTAAAGACAAAAATAGAGCAAAGGAACAAAAGCAATGCTAAAAACTATAAATTAAGAAAGCCGTCCTAAAATTAAAGAAACTATACATTGAAAGAGCATACTGCTTACCTGAGAACGCTGATTCAGAACAACCAACACTAAAATATATCCTAGTGAAATTACTAAAATTAAAAGAATTTTTTTTAATTCTTTGAGTCTCTAGGTAAATAACTTATTTGTAAGAACAATAAAACAAGATTATCACCAGCTCTTTCATCTGCAATATTTTATTGCAAGAAGAAATGGAGTAAGATATTTAAGATTCTCAAAATAAAAATGTGATCTCAGTGTTTTACATCCAACAAAACTGACTTTCAGGTATAAAGCCCAAAATGGTTAATGGTCAAGAACTTGGTGCATATTGTTCTCTTAATCTCTTCCTGAGATATCAATTAAAATAAAATTCAAATAACCAAAATGACTGGAGAGACATCAAGTTTCCTAATAAAAGAACAGTGATAGCAGATACATATAGTTGCTTGTAGAATTAAGATAAATGGGGTTAGTAGGAGGAACTATACTATGAAATGTTTATACGCTCATGTATGTGGATATAGTATAATGATTTTAAAAATAAGTAGAGAATGGGGAGAATGTCTGCTGCAAAAATATTAATTTCTCAGTAATTACATTAGCGGTGTAATACCATTATCTGCAGGCTGTTGTGTGTAGTATTGGATAGAGTAAATGAGTAATCAAGAATATTCTAATCTTATTGTTCCCTATGTCTTTGGCAACTAGGACACACAATTTGGAAAAAGAGTAAAGAGATGTAATATAGGAGGTTAAGTATAAAATCCAGTAATTGTGATTTGAATTGGAAGTATCTGTATCATGAAATATTGTATAAATATTTCTTAGCTCTATCCAAGGAAGAGGCCTATAAAAAAACAATAAGCTCAACACAACTTCTTTAGCACTCAGATACCCTAGGTCTCTCTCTTACAACACCATTTCCCAGTAAAAGAAATCTAGCCTTTTGGGAAAAAATGGCTGATTCTTGGAAATGTAAAATATGAGCCTGAAATATTTTGCCATACCAGATAAAGACTATCATGCTTATGCCACAAGGACTCAGAGAAAAACTTGAAGAAGTTCCAGATGGGACAATTTAAGCTTCAAAAAAGGATAATAATTGCATGTGATCAAAATTCATCAAATATATTAAATCCATGCCTTTGTAATAATATTTTTAAATACCTATTTAATCACCTTTTCAGAGTGACGGGGAACCAATCCCTTAATTAGAATATTGGTAAATAAAAGGAGAAAACGAAGCACTTATTCTACCTTTCATATAAGAACTATAGCACAGAGTATCATCCAGTAAATGAGGAAAAAAGCTTGTTCTAAAATTATTCCAATTAATTAATGGAAAAGAAATGATACAATAAAACCATTTTGCAACCTCCAATGAATTAATGAATCTAGGCATTGAGCAGCAACAGCTGCCAATATTACAACAAGAGAGAAAATGAGACATCATGCCATCATGTGCATCTTCGTGAAAGAACTCATCACCATGTAGAGTCTTGCCAAATCCATCAAACCCAAATTTGATCAGTTCTTTGTACTCAGCTGTCAATTTGCAGGAAATGGGAAGGACAGAGGAACGTGATGAATGGTATCACAAATGCGCAATCAATGAAACCCAGACTTTAGGAAATTCTATAGGTCAAATACCCCCAGATTTTTTAGCAGGTAAGTTATAAAGGGAAAGAAAGGAATGAAGAAGGAACCTACAAACTAAAATGGTTGTAAAAAAAAAAAAAAGTGGGCAAGAAGAACTATGGTAACTAGAGAGTCACACATGGTGAAAACTAAACAGAATCCCAGGGAAGGGATTCTAGAAAAGTCAGGAAAGTGATTACTTTTGGTAAAACAGAGAGACTCAAGATTGGGGCCATTGAAAGAGAATCTGAGATGATTGGTAAAGTTCTATTTTTGACCTGAGAGATGATTACAAGGGTGTTTGCCTTAGACTCACTACATGATACATCTGTTTGTCTTTTTTTTTTTTTTGGAATTTTATGTCTGTGTTTTATCGTATAATATGAAAACTTAAAAAAAAAAAAGTTGAATTCCAGTTTAAAACACACCTGGCTACCAGCCTTAAAAGTCTCCCTAAGTAAAACTCTGTAATATTAATGAGGATTGAAAAGAATGAAATACACACTAAAAATTAATTTGATAGACCACCTGATGCCAGAATTTAAAGTGAATTTCTACCTGCTGCAAGGCATATGGAGTTCAATTGAGATAAGCTGTAAAACTGGGATAATAATAGGATTTCCCTCATAGGGTCCTAGTGAGGACTGAATGAGTTTATGTATGGAAAGTACTTAGAATAGTACCTTGCCTAGAGTAAGAACTATATTTAAGAGTAAAGTATTGGTCTTACCATAAGCCTAAATAGTGCTGTGTTTCAGAAAAGTGAGACCCCTGCAACAAAAGACAAAATGACACTGTGCATACCTGCACTGTCTTGTCTCCAGACTCAGATTAGTACCAAGAAAACTGAACAGCTATCCTTTACCATATGGCTTCTGAATTTGATAAAATATTTATTGTTTGCCATTCTGCAACATCAGTTCCTAGTTATCAGTTGGGTAGCAAAATGCAACTAACACATTGTACCCAGGTGGACATAGCTTCCCATCTCACCAGCCAAGAAAGGTGGGCTAAAGGAGGACAGACAGGAAAAACTTCAGTTCCTTAGCATCTAGGGAATCATAGCTTTTAAGGAATGCATTGATTCCCATTGTTAGAAAACCAGGCAGCAAGGGTAGGAAAAAATGCCACCCAGAGGGGCAGAACTTAACTAGGTGAAGAGAGCCCAGAAACTGAGAATTAGGCCAGGAGCTGTACAGGTCAAGCCACATTTAATGATGTCTCTAAGGAAAGGATTAGATAACTAGACAATGGAATGTTATTTCTTCTCAAATTCATTTACAACTGTAAGGCAATTTTAAACCCCGGAGGTCCAGGGCAAAGATGATGCAAAATTTTGTCTGTAAGATAATAGCTAAGATAAGTTTGAAAATTAAAAATATAAGGACCAATTGTAGTCTCAGACATGAAAAATATATTGTAAAACTAGAATAACTTTTAAAGTGGGTTTCTGTTGCAGAAATGTTCAGGCTAATAAAATAGGACATGAGCAGAAACAACCAAAGAATATATTCAAATTATTACACGATTGAAGGAAAATTTCAAATAAGGAAAGGTGATGTTATTCAATGAATAGAATTGGGGAGATTGAATAGCAATTTATAGAAAATAATAAATTCATAAAATAACTAGAAGTATATAAGAATATTTACACAATTTTAGGATGAGTAAAAACTACCTAAGCATACTATCAAAAAGAGTTCAAAACGGAAAAGACATGTAGTTTCTATTACATAAACATTAATATTTTCTGTATATAAGGAAATACCAGGAACACTGTGAAGTCAAATGAGAAAGAATACTATTTATGTATTTTTAAAACCCTTATCTAAATAAAGAGCACTTGGAAAGTATTAAAAGGAAGCTGATCACCCTCAAAAATTAAGTAAAGAACAGAAGCTAAAAATCTGCAAAAAAAAAAAAAAAAACACATATCCAATAAAAATATGAAAGATCAACCTTACCAGTGATCAAATAAACATTTAAATAAATTATCATATGTTTACCCCTAAAACTGGTAAAGTTTTCAAAGAAAAATAGTATGTAGTGTTGTCTAGGAAACCCTGGTGGCGTAGTGGTTAAGTGCTACGGCTGCTAACCTAAAGGTCGGCAGTTCAAATCCTCCAGGTGCTCCTTGAAAACGCTATGGAGCAGTTCTACTCTGTCCTATAGGGTCGTTATGAGTGGGAATCGACTCGACCGCAACGGGTTTGGGTTTTTTTTGGTAGTGTTGTCTAAGGTGAGGAGGAATAAGCATTCTAAAGCTCTGCTTTGAGAAGGATATAGCCCTTTTGGAGAGCAATTTGAGAATGTGTATCAAACATCTTAAAAGGACATATTCTTTTTGGCCCAGAAATTCCATTTCTGGAAATTTATCCTAACTAAGGAAATTATCAGAGATTTGAGCAAATACATACAAGGTTAACTGATGAGGTGCTGGTTATAACAGCAAAAACGCATATACCATATTTTTACACACATAACACACGGCTTCTCTGTTTGTTTGCCAACTGTGCCCTCCCCCTGCAAGGTATTTTCATAATTGCTGCTATGCCAATCTTTTTTACACGTTGCTGTAAAAAGAAATCAGCACAGACCACTTACAGAAATACCTCAGGGCTGGCATGGGGGGGGTGGGGAGGAGGTGGAACACAGCTGGCAAACAAATGTAGAAGGCATTGTGTTATTTGAGTAAAAATATGGTACTAAAATTAATATAGTATAACATAATAAATTGAGGTTTGTTAGTTTATTAAACACTTGTTAGTTTATTAAACTAGTGTTTAATAAACTAGGGTTATATTTATATATTTACATTGCAAAGGAAAACAAAACTATTAAAATCATGATATAGAAGAATATTAATGTACAACCCAGATGACAATCCTTGTCAAGGAGGGTATATTATAGTTGGAGAGGCTCAAAATAACTAATATAAATAAGTAAAATACATACGACGTTAATTGATGATGATTGCTAAGGAGGAAAAAGGAGAGACAGATGTGAATTTTGTGGGAGGGATTGTGTGAAATTTTAGAGTGGTCAGAGAAAGTCTCACTGTGAAGGGGACTTTTGAATAAAGGGCTGAATGAATTGGTTGTGCCAATATCTGGGAGGAAGAGCATTCTAAGTGTAGGGAACAGCAGGAAGAAAGGCCATGAGCATGAGGGTGACTGGTATGGTCACAAGTCAGCAAGGAGATCTGTATAGCTGGTACTCCACATGAAAGAAGAGGTAAACTGCAGGAGACAAGGTCAGGGAAGGGGTGGGGCACAGAGGGATGGTGAACATCAAGGAGGATCTTGTAGGTCATAGTGAATACCATTTACATAGAAAATATATAGTCATGCACATATTTTATGTATGTATGTATACATAAGACGGGGAGGAGAAAAAACAAGAACAAAAGCGAAAACTAGAAACACATGCTTCTGAAGATTAAATAAATCACGTGTGTATGTATACACACACACGCACACACAGGATTGCGTGACTTTTTTTTCCTTTGTCATTTATGTATTGTGTAAATATGCCATTTTGACTATGCAGTTTTTCTTAAATTTTAAAAAAGAAACCAAATTTTTGAAAATAATTTTAAAAAGAAAAGAATGGGCAAATCCCCACCCCCACCCCCAGTCTTCTAAAGTTGGTAATTAAAAGGGGTCAGATCAAGCATTTTCAGATGAGATTCCCTTTCGGTTCTTTGGGAAGAAATCCAATGATACCTGGGCAGATCTTCAGGGACTTCTCTTGTCAGCAAAGCCACCACTGTGACCCACTTGAATAATCTGAGATCCCCACAGTCCAGCAGGTCCCCATGTGGGTCAAGTCACATAGCTGCAAGTCAGGTAACAACCCAACCCTACAAGTCTTGAAGAAAAACTGCCAAGGCATCAAGAGGTTGGATATTTTCTGTCCAAATCTCCAAATGCCGGTGGTTTTATGTCTTTACCAAGCCAAATGCCACTTCTAGTCCTCAACTGTTTATAGAGAAGCCAAACATAAACAGATACTTTCACTCGGATTTTCACTGTTGTCTTTATCACTGCAGCACTGGCGAAAAGAAATAAAAGAACAGACCTCAAGAAAAAGATATAAAATTGATGAGGGATTTTAAAAGAAAAATAGATATATACATCAACTGGATTCACTGTGAATACTCACAAAAGAAGGTCTAGCTCCCGGGTTTTCCACATGTGGTACCTGGACCAGCAGCATCACCTGAGAGCTTGTTGGAAATGCAAATTCTCAGGGCCCCACCCCAGAGTTGTTGCATCAGAAACTCTGGAGGTGGGAGCCAGTAAGCTGTTTTAGGAGCCCTCCAGGTGACTCTGCCATGACCTAAAGAATGTTCTAGATGAACCACAGGAGTTTTTTCCTTAGGTTCTTTTTTTCTTAAGGGAAAATCAGTTTGATTAGGAATCAGAATGTCCAGCCTTCTATCAAGGGATCTTCATTACTACTTTATTCTCTATGGACGTTCTACAAGCAGGACCTCTGCAAGATACCAACACCTGCCTAGACTCATGTACTTTGCCAGTAGTCAGGCTGGGCTGATGTTCTCTCATTAACAGTTTCTCAGTGAAGTACCAGAGACCTCATTTAGCTCCACTTTTCCCTATCATTGGGAAATTGTTTTCACTGGCAAGTTAATCTCTCTGGATATAAAAAACTGTCTTCCTATGAAAAGTTCTGAGCATCTTCTTTTAAGAAGGAGACTAGCTGGAACTTTTTGTATCTCTTTTATAATCCTGTAATTTTATCAGTGATTGCTCAGTAACACCATCTTTTCCCAGTAGGGTGGAATTTTTGCTACTAAACCTTTCACACACTGAAGGCCCTTAAGTTGCAATTTGAAGGGCCCAGCTGGAAGATCCAGATACTATTCCCATTTACCATTTAATACGCAAATGGTACAAAAAGGTCGAAATGAATCACATACTCACTAGCCTTTCTGTATCACTTCAATGAAGCCAACCCTACAGATGAAGTACCTTCTAACATGAAATATGGAAAACTAAACATTCAGTAAAGAGATATATTTCTTGGGGGAATAAATCCTATTTTAATTATAACTTCAGAGGCTGTTTCAACATCAAAAAGGACCTAGTTTCACGAAATAAGGTTACTGTGAGCCTAAATGGTATGTTCCTTTCTATTTTTATTTTTCCAAGATAAACTTATTTCAGAATGATCTTAAATTTACAGAAAAAGCTGCAAAGATAGTACAGATATTTCCATATACCCTTTTCTCAGCTTCCCCTAATGTTAACATCTTACAGGATGCATTTGTCAATATTAGGAAATTAACGCTCCCACTCAAAACCCACTGCCATCAAGTTGATTCCAACTCATAGTAACTGTGTAGGACAGAGGGTAACTGTCCCAGGGGAATCCAAGGCCATAAATTTTTACGGAAGCGGTCTGCTGCACCATTCTCCTGCAGAGCAGCCGGTGGGTTCAAACCATCAACCTTTTGGTTAGCAGCTGAGTGGTTTTAACCCACTGTGCCACCAGGGCTCCTTAAATTAACATTCCAAAACCCACTGCCATCAAGTCTATTCTGACTCATAGTGACCCCATAGGGTTTCCAAAGCTGTAAATCTTTATGGAAGTAGGCTGTCACATCGATTGCTTTACCCACTGTGCCACCAGGGTGCCTAAATTAACATTAGTACATTTAAAAATTAAATTAACATTAGTACATTTAAAAAAAAAAAAAAAACTGTTGCCAACGAGTCAACTCAGAGTCACGGCAACCCCATGGTGTCAGAGTAGAGCTGTGCTCTACAAGGTTTTCAATGGCTGATTCTTCAGAAGTAAATCTTCAGGCCTTTCTTCTGAGGCACTGCTGGGTGTACTCAAACTTCAGACCTCTCAGATAACAGCCAAGCACACATCTGCACCACCCAGGGATTCCATTAGTACATTGTTGTTGCTGTTGTTGTTAGGTGCCATCAAGTCAATTCCGACCCATAGCGACCCTATGCACAACAGAACGAAACACTTCCTGGCCCTGTGGCACCCTCACAATTGTTGCTATGCTTGAGCCCATTGTTGCAGCCACTACGTCAATCCATTTTGTGGAGGGTCTTCCTCTTTTTCGCTGACCCTCTACTTTACCAAGCATGCTATTTTGAGGAGGCAGCTCCTCCCCAGTCATATTTTGAGCACCTTCCGACCTGAGGGGCTCATCTCCTGGCACTATATCAGACAATGTTCCACTGCTATTCATAAGGTTTTCACTGGCCAGTTCTTTTCAGAAGTAGACTGCTGGGTCCTTCTTCTTCCTAGTCTGCCTTAGTCTGGAAGCTAAGCTGAAATCTGTCTGCCATGGGTGACCCTGCTGGTATCTGAATACCGATAGCATAGCTTCCATCATCACAGCAACACACAAGCCCCCATAATACCGATAGCATAGCTTCCATCATCACAGCAACACACAAGCCCCCATAGTACGACAAACTGACAGATGCGTGGGAGACCGGTACATTACTATTACCTAAACTCCAGGCTCTATTCAGATTTCACGAGTTTTTCCACTAACAGTTCTTTTCTTGTTCCAGGATCTAATCCAGGACACCACATTCCATTTAGGATTTTATTTTTCAGTTCTCATTTACTCACAAACCCACACCAATCCACTTTCAAACGTTGATGTAAAAAAAAAAAAAAAATTAGTATAGCACACTTACGAAAATACCTCGCGGAGGGAGGGTGCAGCCAGCAAACTAACGCAGAAGGCACACGCGTTAGTTGCGTAAAAATAAGGTAACTATTTCGGTTTCATACCGACTGCCATCAAGTGGATGTCGACTCATAGCAACCCTACAGGACAGAGTAGAACCTGCCCCATAAGAGTTTCCAGGCTGGTGAACTCAAACCACCGGCCTTTTGGTTAGCAGCCGAGCTCTTAACCACTGCGCCACCAGGGCTCCAACACGGTTTCATAAATGGTAGCAATTCTGTTTTAAATATAAAGCAACCCAACATGGACGAGGCCAGTCTGAGTCCGCCATGTCACCACCCTGTCCCAGAGGTTAGGCTGGCCTTACTCCAACCTTGGCATCCTCTGAAGTAAGCTGGAGTTGGAGGAAGAAATCCATTGCATTTTATTTTCCAAATGAACTGGAAAATCTAACCAAGCATACTTATCCTTATTTCTGAAGATAACAGTAAGCCAGTCTGTTTGGGGAGCAAGTCTTTGTAACAATACCCTCAGGATGGCTAGAGTGACTAATTTACAAAACTACAGTTATTTATAAAAATTGTCTGTTTATTTAAAGGCTACAGCAGGAGGAAGGTCTGAGAAAAGGTAGGGGGAAAAATAGAAATTACCCATGATTCCTTTGATAGGATCCTCTTGACAGCAGTTATTGTGCCATTACCTGCTCACCCAGCCTCCTGGCTCCCTCACCTGGCTCACCTCCACAACAGTGAGAGAAACACACACACACACACACACACACACCCCAAATTAAAACCTTAAGCAAAAAGTGAAGTTTGCAAGCCACCAATCGAAACCATAGTTCTCAGGCCTGCTCTAGAGATAAGGTTGCTGGGGGCACAAGGAAATGGCTTCCTGAGTGGAAGAAAACTGTCTAACACGTTCTTGTGGATCTTAGTTCCAATTTCTGATAATACTCCTCCTCTAAATTGCTGATGTAAATATACTTCCTAAGGTCCAACTGTGGCATTGAACTTGGAACCCCAGGAGCCCTTAGAAATGGGAGAAACAAAGAATCAGGTCTGATTCTTGGCGGGGGATAGGGGGCCTTCAAAATACTGATCACTCCAGATGAAAAATGGGTCAGGTCCAGAAATAAACCTGGGGCTTCTCTTAAGTGTATTACACCAAGGTAGTGTTTTTCTTCTTCTATTAATTAGTAAACTGACCTGAGAGTGTTAAGACTTTAATGAAACCATGTTAGAGAAGTCAATAGGAAATATCCAACTGAATGAACATGATTGACAGATAAGAAGTTGCATGGAGAAGGTATTCAAAGTGTGCTGTCTTTCGATGTGCTTGCTCTCCCACGAGCCAATGAGCATAAAGCCCCACTCTCCCCAGTAACGCCTGTCCCTCTGCAAGGCTGATTCTGCCTGGACATTAAAGCCTGGACACAGTTCTGGTGTGTCTTCTGCTGTAAGAGGACCAAGCAGCCATCGATGTAACCCTCAATCTCCCATAAGCTTAGGTCAACAATGGACTTGCCCTCCCCTAATTCCAAAGCAATGAGTATCAGCTTCTTGGGCATTTTATTGAACCTGAGAAATTTGTTTGGCAACATAGGCATCATTAATGATCCAAATGAAAGCAATCTCATGAAGGAGGCTGTTGTCATTATTGACCATATCCATCAGCATTGTTACTGAGCATGAATGGTGCTAGGATTAGCACACCATTTAGGGCAAACGTCCCCAACTTTTCTTACTAAAACCTACTTTGAATTTTCTAGAAAGCCTTAAGATTCCTTTGGGGAAATACAAGTATTTGCCTGAGGTCAGAAACACTTGCATTATCTGCCCCCCTACCCCGCCTCCACCGCCTGCCCCACCACCACCACTAGTAACCATTTGAGTTCCAGGATAAGAATGACAGGCAGTGTGACATCAACAGCCAGCTAGGTCGTGGGCCAGATAAAATTTCAGAATCACTGGGTAGACCATCTTGGAAATCCCTGTCTCCTGAAAGCACAATCGAAGTGAGGGGAGGAGGAAATGTCTCAGAGGCAGAGTAACAAATGTCACGAGAAAGCTATTTTTAAGCCTTAAGGTGACACTGAGGGTAGAGATGTCTTGCACCATGTGGCTTTGTCTTAAAGCCAAACCACGTGACTGCATTTTAGAGCTATTAGCTAGAAGCATCTTGGTGGGCAGGGAATTTGTATTTATAACCAGATAAGTGCACAATCAGATTGCAAATATCTTAAAGGCATTTTTCCCACCTCTCTCTTTGTTAGGCTTAGGATGTTTTTTTTGTTGCACCTTCTGCCTTTCTTTGTAAAGAGCCCTAAGTGTGTCCTTGAGTAAATAGTAATCAAATATAAATTCATATTCAAATTATTCTCATATAATTTAATAATCATTCCTCTTTTTTTTTCTTCTTCTCTATGCACAAAATTAATGACCTGATGAAACCCCAAAGGAAAAAGTCAGACTTAAAACACCAACAAACAACCCTTCCAGCCCTCGAGCAGAAGGAGAAAACTAAGGGAAAACACGGTAGGCTGAATTAAACCCCAATGAAATGATGTGAATATAAATGCAGAAGAAAACCAGCAAATGGAACCAGACCCTGAAAGATATGTTTACATATATCTATACTTACGCGTTAGTCCTCATGGTCCCCAACATAGAAACTCTCAACATAAGAATGACTCATACATAAAAACAGGTTTCTTAAAAAGACCAAAGCCCCAGCCCCACGAGACAAAGTTCATTTCTTCCCCACCTGGGAATGATTGGAAGTGCATCTTCACTCAGAAACAAGATTAAAAAAAAAAAAAAAAAAAAGTTGCCATGGAGCAACTCATAGCGGCCCTACAGGCCAGGGTAGAACTATCTCATAGAGTTTCCAAGGCTGCAATCTTTACTGGAGTAGATCGCCTGGTCTTTTCTCCCTTGAAGCAGATGATGCGTTTGAACCATCGACCTTCTGGTGAGCAGAAAAGCACTTAACCAACGCACCACTAGGGCTCTTTCATGAACCAAGAACCTTGCTTAAGAACACCTGACCCATTGCCGTGGAGTTGATTCCAACTCATAGCCACCCTACAGAACAGACTAGAACTGAACTGCCCCATAGAGTTTCCAAGGCTGTAATCTTTACGGAAACAGAGTGTCCCATCTTTCTCCTGCAGAGCTACTGGTGGGTTGGAACCATTGACCTTTCAGTTAGCAGCCAAGTTTTTAACGACTGTGCCAGCAGAGCTCCTTAGAAAGAAGATAGAGGTATAGAAATGTCTTCTCTTAATGCAGTAAACAAGTATAACTTGTTTAAAAAGTGAAAAACTAACTGATGCTCCAGACTGTAAACTCTCAGGGCCTCGGGCCTACCACAGATACCAGATCTGGCTTCTGGATTAGCTTTGTCATCCCTATGTTTATATCCTACCAAATGAAGCCCCAGAATGTGGTCAGTCTATCTGTTTGGAAGTGGTCCTTACTGCAGGGCAGCTCTACTGCGCAGAGAATTGAGGTCAACAAGAGTGTTGGGTAATGGTTTTTGCATACCAGTTAAAGGAGAAAGAATGACACATAACTGGATCAGTTAATCTCAATATGATGTGATATGCTCTATAACAAACAAAGAGAAGCACAGAAGAAAGAATAACTCTTCCAGAGAGAGCCAAGGAACTTTCATAGAGGAAGAAATATTTAAACTGGGTCTTGAAGGAGGAGTAGGACTTCACCAAGCATAGGTGAAATGTGGAGGTGGGAAACGAGATGGCATGGTCATGAAAAGGGAAGAAATGCAGAGTAGGGTACCTGAGGTGAAGGAAGAGGCAGGAGATCAAGTGGACAGTGAGATAGGATATAGAACAGAAAGAGGCTCAAGATCTAGGATGGGGTGGTAACCTGATATTTTTAGCACCTCAGACTCATCTACAAAGTATGTTTACTAATTGAAGATAAGAAGTCATGAGTATACCTCTTCTTCAATCTGTCCACGTTTTTTACTAATAAAGCTGAAATAATGCCTCCTTTCCCATTGCGGCACAACTTGCAAGCGAACGACTTTGCTGTAGAATGACGGCCTAGTTAGGAGCCACCACGGGGGAGCACAATCAAGGTGAAAGCCATTTGAGACTCCTGTAAATGCATTTATTCCTAAGTCACCTGACATCAACTTAAAAGCATAGATTTTTCAATTAATTCTAAAGTGGCAATCAGGCTGTGGGAAGTAGCAACACCAAAGAGTTACAGGGATTCACGTTATATTCGATGCTGTGTTCACTCACTCCCCAAACAGGCAGTGAGGACCTAATTAGAAACAAACCTAAAGGAACGTCTTTCCTGAGGTGCCTTCTGAAGAGGTGGTTTCTTCTCTTCTGCCTTATTTTGTTGTTTGTATTCATCAGAATCCACTAGAGGGCTGGATATAAAGGTCTCACGGTAATATGCATTCGGGTGATGCAATGTCTCCTATTCTAAATGGGATTCAAAGAACAGCTGCTTGAAAGCAAGATATTTAGTCAAAGATGCAGACACTTAGCTGATCCTGAGTGGCTACCTGTGATAGGAGGACTCATCAAGCAATCCACTGGGACACTCTCAGTTTGGGGCATGTGTGCATTAAAGAACTACTGTAAAATCATGATTTTATCTCAAGCTACTATCAGAGACAGTGTTGCCTTTAAGGAAATGGGGGAAAGAGAAATAAGAGAAGGACTTTGTAAAGGTAATTAACATAGTATTGAATATGCATTATACACATTGGTATAATTTTTATCATCATGCCATGTAAGCTAAGATGCACTAATTTCCATTCTGCTTTTCCTACCGTACTTTTATCTCAACAGATACTCATCATTGGTACTTTCCTATATCAAACTTTTCCCCTGATTTCCATTACCCCATGTTGTTTTCAGCAGTTACTATTATCTCAAACAGCATGCTGGCTAAATGCAACAGACCAGTGCTTTCAGAAAGACGGTCTTTCCCATTTCCCTAATTAGAATGACATTCTTGTAACAGAACTGCCCAGATGCACCTGCCTTTATGCAAACTCAGAAGGCTAAGCATGTTGCCTGTCATTTGGTCAAAGATGGTTTGTGTTAAAACAGCTGGACTGGATGAAACCTGCTCCAGATATATTTTTTCTCATTAGTTCAGTGGCATGAAGTTCGTGGACTTTTCTAGATAGTTTCCAAAAATGCAGCCAACTATCAATAATTCAGTAACCAATTAAGTAGCTGTCACTTCTATAAATCTCTTGTTTCTCAGTTTTCTCGTTCCTGACTTCTGGCCTTTCCACCATTTTACTGCAAAATGGATCCTTAACCAGAAGACAGACAATGCAAGTTAACTGTGAGCCAGTGAAGTGCTCTCATAGTTAGCTGCTTGGTGTCCCAATCAACCTGGATTATATACAGTTGGCTGTGAATGTATTTTAAGTCAGAGGTCACAAACTAAGGTCCATGGCCTGAATCTGGATCACTGCCCATTTTTCGTAAATAAAATTTTATCAGAACACAGTCCCAGTTCCTCATTTATGTATTGTCTATGGCTGCTTTTTGCACTACAGTGGCACAGTCGAGTAGTTGTCATAGAAAATATGGTTAGCAAAGCCAAAAATATTTATTTTCTGGCCCTTTACAGAAAAAGTTTGCCAAGCTCTATCTTAGGTGCTTAGGCTAGTGAGTTTAGCTTGTTAGAATATGCTCTGATTAAAGTGAAAGCCTTATATTCTCTGGTTCATGAACCCAGATTTCACATGGAGCCCCAGTAGGAATATTACAAATGATAAAGCCCTAAGTCATCAGAGAGGTCGAGAAAGCTATTTTGGAAGGATGCTTTCAACTGCAAGCAAAAGAAAACCCTAAATCAACTGGCTTAAATAATTTATTTTCTCATATAACAAATATTAGACAAGAATCATCTTAGGTAAAGCCAAGGACAGCACACAATACAGGAGAAGTCAGCACAACTGGACTAAGGCAAAAGCTAAGAAGTTTCCTGAACACAACCAAACACACTGAGGGACAGAGGAGCAGGGACTGAGGTCTGGGGACCATGGTTTCAGGGGACATCTAGGTCAATTGGCATAACAAAGCTTATTAAGAAAATGTTCTGCATCCCACTTTGGTAAGTGGTGTTTCGGGTCTTAAAAGCTTATAAGTGGCCATCTAAGATAATTCCATTGGCCTCAACCGGAGAAGGAAGAACACCAAAGACACAAGGAAAGTATTAGCACAAGAGACAAAAAAGCCAAATAAACCAGAGACTCCATCAGCCTAAGACCAGAAGAACTAGGTGGTACCTGGCTACTACCAACGACTGCCCTGACAGGGAACAAAACAGACAGTCCTTAATGGAGCAGGAAAAAAAGTGTGGTGCAGAACTCAAATTCACATAAAAAGACCAGACTTAAAGGTCTGACTGAGACTGGAGGAACCCCCTTCCCCACCACCCAAACGATGGACCCTGGACACTGTATTAACCCAGAACTAAAACCATTCCCGAAGCCCACCCTTCAGACAAAGATTAGACTGGACTGTAAAACATAAAAATAATACTCATGAAGAGTAGGCTTCTTAGTTCAAGCCGATACAGGAGACTACATGGGTAGCTCCTTACCAGAGGTGGGACAAGAAGGCAGGAAGGGACAGAAACTGGTTGAATGGACACAAGAAGCCCGGGGTGGAAAGGGGGAGTGTGCTGTCACATTACAGGAAGTGCAACTAATGTCACATAACAGTAAGTGTATAAATTTTTGTATGAGAAATTAGCTTGAGCTGTATGTAAACATTCACCTAAAGCACAATAAAATAAATAAGAGGGGAGATAATTTAGCTCCAGGCTGTTATATAGTTATATAGGCAGCTCCACAAGTACCCAGGTTCTTTCCGTATTTCTGACCTGCCATCTTTAACCTGTCTGCTTTGTGCTTTAGGCTAATTCTCTTCATGGCTCCGAGGTGGCTGCCAGAGTACCAGTCTTTTCACGCAGATAAGGCAATGTCCAGCAGCAGTAGAAGAACCATGTTTTCCCTATGCCTATTTCTAAGATTCAGGAAAACCATTCCCAGAACTTACACTCCGACCCTCAGCTGATTTCCCCTCACATTTCTGTAGCCAGGATAGTATCCCACAAGCATATATTAAGCCAATGGCTGACAAGGAGACTGAGACTACTGATTAATCCAATTAAGACTCAGCCCATAGCGCTGGGATGGCTCTCCCTCCCCTGAACCTGATGGATTAGCTGAGAAGGGTGGACACTTGAAGAAACTTGGAGCTCTGCCAGGAGGAAAAAGTAGAGAGGCCCTATGCTGGGTAGTCAGTCAACAATGCCTGCTGTAGATTAGCGTGAGTCTCTTGACCACTAGAAGAAGAATTTACAAGGTATGTCCAATTAGTGATCAGCAAGCTGTGCTGTACATATATTTTACATAAAGTAGAGAGCACTTTCTATTTTAAAGATAAAAGGGTTCATAGACTATCATTATGACTTCGGGATCTTAAGAAGTTAAGACAAGATGAACATCTCTTCAAGGTTTGGGATGCCAAAACCATGATTAATTCAAAACCATGAATAAAGGAACACTGGATATTTGAATAAATACTTCCTTTATGTATTTTATACCTATAAACTACATCATTACCCGAAGATACGAGCTAGCCAAAAAAAAAAAAAAAGTACTCCAAATACCTAATGAGAAAATAAGCAGTCATGGGAATTGGTGCTAGGGAAAAAAACAGATAGGAAACGATTAAGCCAGAGGTAAGGGGAACATGTAGAAATGCAAATCATATGTTTCTGGAGAACAACCTAAAAATTGGAAACAAGAAAGGAAGCACATTAAGCTATAAAACTGACAATGTCTGTGAGCTACAAGGGTTTAGAGGAAGCATAACCTTGCTTGGTATTAAAACTTAAAATAAATTCCACCCATTTTTTCCAAAAAATAAGGACACTGCAATAAACACCATTCTTAGTATCAACATTTTAAAGTCTGGTATATTAATTAGGGTAATTCTAACCACTGAAATGAATGAAACAAAAAAACAACATTTCAGTTCTGTAACACATTAAAACTTAATTCTTGCTCACACAACACCCAGTGTTGAAGTTCTGGTTACTGGTGGCCAGGACTTTCCTTGTAAATCCACCCATCTCAAGGGACTCAGAGCCCTCTGCATTTAGCTAATGCAGGGCTTCTCATACTTGACACTATTAACGTTTTCAGAACAAATAATATTTTGTTGGGGGTAAGAAGGGGCTGTCCTGTGCATTATAAGATGTTTAACAGTATCATTGACCTCTATCCACTAGATATCAATAGCATGATAATCAAAAAATATCTTCACATATTGCCAAATGTCCCCTGGGGGACAAAATCACCTTTGGTTTTGAACCACAGAGTTAAGGGATAAGGAAAGAAAGAGTAGAGAAGGAACACCCCCTTTTTATTGAAGTATAAATTACACATACACAAAGGTCAATAAGCTTTGACAATTGTTACACCTGTGTAATCACCATCGAAGACAAAATGCCAACCATTTCCTTCACCCAGAAAATTCCCTACTGTGCCTGTCCAGTTAATGGCTCTCAGGCAGTAACCTTCTGATTTGCATCACCATAGATTACTTTGAGAGTTCCTGGGTGTCCAAGTGGTTACATGATTGACTACTAAAGACTGGTAGTTAGAGCCCATCCAGAGGAGCCTTAGAAGCCAGCCCTGGTGATCTGCTCCCACAAGGACAGTCTTGAAATCTACTCCGCACACATGGGTCACCATGAGTTGGAATCAACTCGACAGCAACTAACAACAGGTTAGTTTTGCCTTTTCTTGGACTTCATATAAATGGACTTAACAATATGTATTCATATGCATTTGGTTTCTTTTGCTCAACACCATGTTTGGAGACTCATCCATGTTGTTACATGAATCAGTAGTCCTTTTCTTTGTATTGCTGAATAGTATTCTAGTGTATAAATACACCACAAATTCATTTGTCTATTCAACTGCTGCATCCTCTCTTTTTAAAAAACTTGTTCTAAAAATGATGCTCATTGCTTCTATTCACATTGCATTGGTGAGGAGGTAGTCTCATTTGGGAAATGTCTTTAGCTGGGCAGTCACCTTCCAGTGACAATTCTGTATTCTGCATGGGACAGCACGATCTTTGGAGGACAGATAATTATCTCTATTACAGGTAGCGGAAACCCTGGTGACGTAGTGGTTAAGTGCTACGGCTGCCAACCAAAGGGTCGGCAGTTCAAATCCACCAGGCGCTCCTTGAAAACTCTATGGGGCAGTTCTACTCTGTCCTATTGGGTCGCTATGAGTCGGAATCGACTCGATGACACTGGGTTTGGTTGGGTTATTACAGCTAGCATACAAATGAAAGATCCGTGTACTCTCTCTGGACTTTAGTCTGGAAGAGGTGACAACTGTTTGGAAGTACTTGCATTACGCCTAAGCAAAATCTGAAATATAATCTAAAATTTTGTTAAGTATTGAAACATTTCACTACTCAGCCGTGTTAATATAACAATACAGACTTGGATGACAGTTCTGACTAAACAAGAAATAAAAGAATCAACTAATGTCCAAAGCAACAAAGAACTTTTAGCTAATGCATATTAGTACTCACTTTGTACATTTCTTTCTTGAAGGCTGAATATTTAAAAAACAAATTATTTGGCATTGATTACAACATGATTGACCAGGTATAAAGAGTAATATATTTGAATAACCATTACTATGTTTGAAATCTGCAGACTTGCAATTCACAGAAGGTTCAGCTTGAAGTTCATGTGAGTGCATTACATTATGACTTAAACTTAAAGAAAAAAAAGATAATCTATAATAATAGAAGTGTAAATTGAACACTTATCACACTTATTCATGAATGGAAGTTCATACTCATGACTTCATGAATGTATTCATAGTAAAGTCTTTTCTCAGAACAAAAGGGCTGACACCCTAAAAACATATTGTGAAAATACAGTAATTTTTTTTCCATTTGAGTATTGCTGAAAGGCAAAATAGGCCAGCATTTTCTGCTTTACTTTTACTAGTGATTTAACATATACCAAAATTCAATGAAAAATACATAAAAGGAAAACTGTGAATGAAGATGAGTTGATATAAATATATCCTTCATTTGGGAAGATGGGTATAAGCAGTCAGGATTGCATCACACAGAAATAGAATTTTTTATTTATAAATGTGCATGACTGTGACATCATGTAATGATCCTTCCTGATTTGCCTGATCTAACACATTTACAACACTTCATTCTTTAAATTCTCTGAAATACAATAAGTATATTTCTGTGTACAAGGGTATTTCTAATTTGTGTCCCTTGGAAAGATTCAGGTCTGAGTGTGCCCATGAAGGGTCTGATTGCTGTAGGCCTGATAGGGGTCTCATAATGGCCTTAGGAGACCCCAGAAAAGGAGCTCTCCCTGAAGAAAGGGCAAATAAATCTGGTTCAAAGCCAAAGGCTCTTGATAACAGAAGCAAGCAAGGAAGAGGGTGCGCACGTGAGGGGGAAGGAGAGAAGAGGTAGGCTTGGGCACATGGTCAGCATCAGGGGTTACAAATGTCAGATAGATTCTGGGGGAGCCCACAATAAGGATCCAGGGACTGCAGGCCTCAGAAGTCCAAGCAGAAAAGAGGAAACCCTGGTAGCATAGTAGTTAAGTACTGCAGCTGCTAACCAAAAGGCTGGCAGTTCAAACCCACCAGGCACCCCTTGGAAGCTCTATGGGGCAGTTCTACTCTGTTCTATAGGGTCACTATGAGTTGGAATTGACTCAACAGCAATGGGTTTTAGCATTAGGTCAGCCAGTCAGCAGGGAGTAGGGCCCTAGGCATTGGGCCCTAGTTCATATCCAGAACTCTTATGCTGGGGAGGTATGGGGACTGGCGGGAACAGACACCCTGCCCTAGTGGCAGCTAAGTACCAAGATGCAACTATCCAGAGGATTCAAAATCCATGAGATCAGGGTAAATCTTGAAACGGGCATGACTGACGCTGATTTCCAGAGTGTTCCAGAGAACCTGACACCCCAGCTGCTTCAGCTGTGGGAAGCAGAGGAATGTAGAAGCTTGGAACCAGAAACACCTGTTAAGCACAAGCTGAGCATGACCTCGTCCTTTTAACTTAAAAAAAAAAAAAATTTTCTGAACACAGTTGATGTGAATTGCTATTCTTGTTATGGTTCTTGTTGCTAGTTGCCATAGAGCCAATTCTGATTCATGGCAACACCATGTGTGCAGAGTAGAACTGTGCTCCACAGGGTCCTCCAGGCTGTTACCTTTTGGAAGCAGACCATCAGGTCTTTCTTCCAAGGCACATCTAGGTGGGTTCAGACCACCAACCTTTCAGCTAATAGTCAAGTGCTTAACCATTTGCACCACCCGGGACTCCTAAGAGCCCTGAATCCATCTTCGTGGTAAGCAAGTTATTGCAGGGGGTTCAGTGGACAGAACAGACCACATGCTTGGTCTTTGAGCATGTTAGCCATTATCTTTGCAAAAATCAGAAACTCCAATATATTTCATTTCCATCTTAAAATGGTTGGAAGCTCTAGTATGTTCCACATTTTAAAAAGTCATTGCCAGAAAGAGGGTGACTGTGTCTAATTTGCAATGCATGCCTAGTCGTAATGTTAATTCACAAGACTTGTGTTAGTAATATTACATACTTCAGAGTGAATCCTCTATATTCTACAGAATTAACTCCAGTTGTTCAGGGGCCTGTTAACAAGTTACTGAAATGCAGGAGCTTTTGGATTTGTGGGGCAGTCATAGCCTATTAGAAGTTGTGTCAAGAGAACTGCTACTCCCGGTGGAGCCTTAGGCACTACATTCAGATTTCATTAAGAATGACATATACGAGAATTCCATAAAACTATTACAGGTGGGCTACAGTTTAAGAAACATTAGTTGTGAATGGCAACCTTAGAACAAGTCTAAATTAGCAGGACGTTATTTGCTTCAATAAAGAATTTTCTATTTACACAACAAATTTTACTCATTTATTTATTTATTCATTCATTCAACACGTTTTCTGAGCCTCCATGAGTAAGGGCCTATATTATGAATAAGACATGATCCCTGCCCTGAAGGCGCTGACACTGCTGAAGGTACAGGCTAACAATTAGCTATATCCAAGAGGTGACAGGCAGAAACCAGATGCTACGAACACTAAAATGATGGGAAGTCATTTCCAGCAGGAAATTGAAGGAACCTTCACAAAAAAAGATGATAGCCTAGCTGGGACTCAAAGATAGCAGAATTTTAACAGTTAATGATCACAAGCAGAAAAGATGAACAATCTAGATAGAAAGGCATGAGCGAAGAATGAGGACAGGAGATTACGAGGTGTGTGTCATTCATGGCAAAGGGATCTGTTTGTTTGGATGTAGACTTTGAACAACAGGGTGGAAGTTGGAAGTAGAATCGTAAAGGTAATTTGGAGCTGAATCAAGAGGAGTCGTAAGCGCCAGGTATGGAATGCACGATAAATTTGTTAGGCAATCAAGAGTCGTTAAGTTTCTGACAAGAGAAAGAATAGGATTAATGTCTATTGAGTGAATTCACCATCGCAGCAATATTTCCTTCTAAAATGTTGAGGATCTTCTAGAGGGAAAGAAGATTGAGAACAGCAACTTCAGATAAAAATACGTCACTACAGTTTGGTAGAGAAATGATGGGAAACTAAACCCATGTCACTTATACATGAATGCACTTCACCAGTAATCAAGTTGTCTTTGCCTAAAAACACGGAAACCAAACCTGTTGCCATCGAGTCGATTCTGACTCATAGTGACCCTACAGGACAGAGCAGAACTACTCCATAGGGTTTCCAAGGAGTGCCTGGTGGATTCAAACTGTCCACCTTTTGGTTAGCAGCTGTAATTCTTAACCACTATATAAAAAAAAAAAAAAAAAAACAGGGTTTCCTGTCTTTGCCTGGAGGAGACTTAATTGTGTTACACAAGAAACGTCACGTTGCTTCCCAAATAGAGAATGCATTTTCAGCTTGAACTCTAAACAGCAAGAGGATCTTCCTCCAAAAAGAATTTTCCAATGGTGCCTTCATCACAGCCCTAAGGGAGGATACAGACACACATGACAAGATTAGAGTAACAGAGCTGTAGCACTTTGATGTCATTGCCAGATCTAAGAAAACAGTCCTCAAAGACATATTTTGCACTTGACCAAACCAAGATCAAATTATTGACAAGGATCTGGAGCAAGGAATTCCAGGGCTGACCAGATTCTTTGGGGTAAGAGCAATGAGAGACCTAGAGAAGAAATTCAAGACAAAATCAGTTCAGAACCTACTCCCTTGCCATTTTCAGGAGATGTTTCTCATCAGTTTTGTACTAAGGAGGAACTGAAGACTTCTTTGAAAACCCATTGTTTATTCTTTTGTTTAATTGCACAAACGGCCATATAGGAAATCAAATATTGCTTCTATTGAAGTATGGGTGTGGTCATTCACGAGGCAACCTTTTATTAACTCTATGAAGTATCAGGAAACCCTGGTGGTGTAGTGGTTAAGAGCTACAGGTGCTAACCAAAAGGTCAGCAGTTCGAATCCACCAGGCGCTCCTTGGAAACCCTAGGGGGCAGTTCTATTCTATCCTATAGGGTCACTATGAGTCGGAATCAACTCGACAGCAATGGTACAAAGTACCAAGAGGAATAATCTCTCTAGGTATTGTTACATACTAATTGCCTGAATTTAAAGGACCCTTCTAAAATTTAATGTCAGAATCCCTGTGTCCAAAGCGTGCATGGCAAGTAAAATTGTATATATTTGTAGGATTCCATGTTATCAAGGCTTGTTTGTGCCTGGAGAAGTTACACTGTGCAGTAGCTTCAAGAACAATCATTTATGGCTTCAGACTTGGATACATGTAGGAGAGGAGCTCAGAGTTTTGAGTTTGGGTGACCAGGACAATAGTGATATTCCCTGACAGATAACAGTAGTTGAGAAGGGGAAATAATTTGGGTAAGATGATAATTTCAGATGAGACCATGTTGAGTCGTGGTAGAAAATCCAGAACAAGATGCAGGGTATCGGAAAGAAAGAATGAGAGATCAACAGAAAGTTCAGGGCACAAGATCGAACATTTCTCAAAGCATATTTTAAAAACTATAAAAATATATTCGTAATGCAAATTATCAGTTTACATACAACTTTCCAGAACTATTTAAAAAGTTCAAGGGAGCTATACCTATGGTGCAAGGGGTTAAAAGCTTGGCTGCTAATGGAAAGGTTGGTGGTTCAAACCCACCAACTGGCTCTGTGGGATAAAGACCTAGAGATCTGCTTCCATAAAGATTGCAGCCAAGAAAACTCTATGCGGCAGTTCTTCTTCATCACACAGGGTCGCTATGAGTTGATAACAACAACACATACTTTTAATTCTCATAATATTACATTTGATATGAAATGGAAGACAATTTTACATATTTCTAGATTAATTAGTAGGAAAAAAGTACTCATTTTAAGAAAGTTGTGATATGTTCCTGTTAGGAACTGTGTCCCAAAAAATGTGTATCAACTTGGCTAGGCCATGATTTCCAGTATTGTGTGGTTGTCCACCATTTTGTGAACTAATGTGATTTTCTTATGTGTTGTAAATCCTACCTCTATCATGTTAATGAGGCAGGATTAGAGGCAGTTATGTTAATGAGGCAGGACTCTAACTAAAAAGACTAGCTGCTATCTGGAGTCAATCTGTTTTGAGATACAAAAGAGAAAAGCAAGCAGAGAGACAGGTGGACCTCCTACCACCAAGAATGAAGAACTAAGAGGGAAGCGTGTCCTTTGGACCCAGGGTTCCTGTGCTGAGAAGCTCCTAGACCAGGGGAAGATCAATGCTAAGGACCTTCCTTAAGAGCCAACAAAGAGAGAAAGCCTTCCCTTGGAGCTGGTGCCCTGAATTCAGACTTCTAGCCTCCTAGACTGTGAGAGAATAAATTTCTGTTTGTTAAAGCCATTCACCTGTGTTATTTCTGTCACTACAGCACTAGATAACTAAGACAGTTCCTTTTCCTTTGTTTTAGGCAACACTTTTCATTAAGATAATATTATCATCCTAACAAAATGTTTAAGATGTACCAATTAGTAATAATTTAATCTTCAATTAAATTACTGGATGCTTTAAAACATTCTGTGCTTCAGGTGTATATAATTAAGAACCATAATTTACAAGACATCACCACTATTGTTTTCAAGAACACAGCACCAACTCCTAATTCTAGGAGTTAATCCATGTTCATTTATATTCCTGTCTTGTTGATTTTTCTTCCTACGTGTCTCTGAGATGTAGAATGAGAACTCCTATTACACGCTATTGTAATCCATAAGTTTAAGTAACCTGAGAGCACAGAATTTACAAGACAGTTTAAACCGATTGCCACTGAGTGAATTTGGACACATGGCAACACCATATGTGTCAGAGTAAAACTGTTCTGCGTAGGGTTTTCAATGGCTGATTTTTTAGAAATAGCTAGCCAGGCCTTTCTTCCAAGATGCCTCTGGGTGGACTCAAACCTCCAACCTTTCAGTTAGCAGCAAATGTATTAGCAGCCCATTAAATCACTAGAATGTAACCTCCACATGGGCAGGGATTTTTGTTTGTTTTATCCACTGTATCTCCATCGCCTAGATTAGTGCCTGGTACACAATAGGTGTCCAGTAAATATTTTCTGAATCAATCAATGAACATCAAAGTAAAATTTTAATTTACCAACAGACACATTGTTACTGATTGAATTGTGCACCCCAAAAGATATGTTGCCGTTCTAACCCCCTAGTAACTGCGATTGTGACCTCATTTGTAAATAGGGTCTTCGCAGATGTAATTAGTTAACACGTGGTTATACTGGAGTAAGGTGGACCATAATCTAATCTGACTGGTGCCTTTACAAGAAAAAAAGAAATACAGAGACAGAAGGACTCACAGTGAGGAGAATGCCTTGTGGAGACACAGAGAGACAGACGTAGAGGGAAGATGGCCATGTGGAGACAGGGGCAGAGATTGGAGTAACAAGCTAAGGAACTACCAGAAGCTAGAAGGGGCAAAGAAGGATGATTCCCAGAGTGCCTTCAGAGAGAACACAGCCCACTGATACTGTGATTTTCTACTTTTGCCCTCCAGAACTTTGAGAGAATTAATTTCTCTTTTGCTCTTGTGAGACCCAAAATACCCACTTTGCGTATTTTAGATAGACTTGTTCCTACTTCTGAAAAGCGTGCCCCTCACATTGTAGGCCACATTAGCATTCTTAGTCCCCTCTTCCTAAATGCCAGCAGTACCCCCAATTGTAACAACCAAAAACACCCTCACACAGTTTCACATGGCCTCAGTTTTAAGAGCCACTGTGTGAAGTCTGTAATGAATTATTGGCATCTGCATGTGCACCACAATCAAATCTATGAGACTCCATAAAAGAAAACAAAGTCTAGAACATTTGAGGGTTGACTGAGGTGATTTCCATGTGAGGAAAAATGCCTACTGCTAAGAAAGTGGTCAGTGGCCTGGGAGTGAGGGAGGGGTGATTCTGAAATAAGAAAGTAAGTACCAACCAGGAACAAAAAAAAGAGTAAGAAGAACCAGCTAGTATGGCTGGCCATGGTAATCAGTCCTCTCATGAGAACACAGTCATCTGTCTACTCTCCAAACCATCTATAGAGAAGTATCTCCAGGTTTATAATGGAAGTCAACAGGGAAGTTGGATTCACTTTCCATTACACAACTTTTCCAGAACACAACTTTTTCATAAATAAATCTGAACTGTCCCAAACTTAAGAAATCTTTAAAGATATTGACATAGAAATTACATTTTTGTATTTATTTACAAATTGCAAATATACTATTCAAATTTTGAAACAAGCATTTATAGTTTTGTAATTCAGTGTACATGACTTTTTTTAAAAAAAAGAATACCCTAGCTAAAACTCAAAAAGGATGGGAAAAAATATATCAAGCAAACAACAATCAAAAGAGAGTAGGAGTAGCAATATTAATTTCAGACAAAATAGACCTTAAAGTTAAATCCATCACAAAGCATAAGGAAGGACACTATATAATGATTAAAGACACAATATACCAGAAGGATATAACCATATTAAACATTTATATGCCCAATGACAGGGCTGCAAGATACGTAAAACAAACTCTAACAGCATCGAAAAGTGAGGTAGATAGATCCACAATTATACTAGGAGACTTCAACACACCTCTTTCGGTGAAGGACAGGACATCCAGAAAGAAGCTCAATAAAGACGTGGAAGATCTAAAAACCACAATCAACCAACTTGACCTCATAGACATATACAGAACACTCCACCCAACAGCAGCCAAGTATACTTTCTTTTCTAGTGCACATGAAACGTACTCTAGAATAGACCACATATTAGGTCATAAAGCAAGCCTTAGCAGAATCCAAAACATTGAAATATTACAAAGCATCTTCTCTGACCACAAGACCATAAAAGTAGAAATCAATAAAGAAAAAGCAGGGAAAAGAAATAAAAAACTTGGAAACTGGACAATACCCTGCTCAAAAAAGACTGGGTTATAGAAGACATTACGGATGGAAGAAATTCATAGAATCCAATGAGAATGAAAACACTTCCTTACGGAACCTTTGCAACACAGCGAAAACAGTGTTCAGAGGTCAATTTATATCAATAAACGCACACATACAAAAAGAAGACAGGGCCAAAATCAAAGAATTATCTCTACAACTTGAAAGAACAGAAAGAGAACCACAAAAGAAACCCTCACGCACCAGAAGAAAGCAAATAATAAAAATTAGAGCACAATTAAAGGAAATAGAAAACAAAAACAATTGAAAGAATTAACAAGACCAAAAGCTGGTTCTTTGAACAAAATTGCTAAACCATTGGCCAAACTGACAAAAGGAAAACAGGCAAGGAAGCAAATAACCCGAATAAGAAATGAGATGGGCAATATTACAACAGACCCAACTGAAATTAAAAGAATCATATCAGATTACTACAAAAACTGTACTCTAACAAATTTGAAAACCTAGAAGAGATGGTTGAACTCCTAGAAACACACTGCCTACCTAAACTAACACAAACAGAGGCAGAACAACTAAATAAACCCATAACAAAAGAAGAGATTGAAAAGGTCATCCAAAAAACTCCCAACAAAAAAAAAGCCCTGGCCTGGATGGCTTCACTGCAGAGTACTACCAAACATTCAGAGAAGAATTAACAGCACCACTACTAAAGGCATTTCAGAGCATAAAAAAGGATGGAATACTCCCAAACTCATTCTATGAAGCCACCATATCCCTGATACCAAAACCAGGTAATGACACCACAAAAAAAAAAAAAAAGAAAATTACAGACCTATATCCCTCATGAATTTAGAAGCAAAAATCCTTAACAGAATTCTAGCCAATAGAATTCAACAACATATCAAAACAATATTTCACCATGACCAAGTGGGATTCACACACGGTATGCAGGGATGGTTCAATATTAGAAAAACAATTAATGTAATCCATCATATAAATAAAACAAAAGATAAGAACCACATGATTTTATCAATTGATGCAGAAAAGCCATTTGACAAAGTTCAACACCCATTCATGATAAAAACTCAGCAAAATAGGAATAGAAGAAAAATTCCTCAACATAATAAAGGGCATTTATACAAAGCCAATAGCCAATATCATCCTAAATGGAGAGTCTGAAAGCATTCCCCTTGAGATCGGGAACCAGACAAGAAAGCCCTTTCATTCGATATTGTGCTGGAGGTTCTAGCCAGAGCAATTAAGCTAGATAAAGCAATAAAGGGCATCCAGATTGGCAAGGAAGAAGTAAAAGTATCTCTATTAGCAGGTGACATGATCTTATACACAGAAAACTACAATGAGATTCCATTTCCCTCCACCAAGGCTGGCATTAATCAAAAAAACACAAAATAAATGTTGGAGAGGTTGTGGAGAGTCCGGAACACTTATACACTGCTGGTAGGAATGTAAAATGGTGCAACCACTTTGAAAATTGATTTGGTGCTTCCTTAAAAAGCTAGAAATAGAACTACCATACTATCCAGCAAACCCACTCCTTGGAATATATCCTAGAGAAATAATAGCCTTTACACGAACACAATATATGCACACTCATGTTCATTGCAGCACTGTTTACAAAAAGATGGAAGCAACCAAGGTACCCATCAATGGATGAATAAATAAATAAATTGTGGTATATTCGGGAGGGTAAAGAGCATTAGAAACTGGCAAAACAGTCACGAAAGGAGAGACTGGAAGGAGGGAGCAGGCTGACTCATTAGGGGGAGAGTAAATGGGAGTATGTAGTAAGGTGTACATAAGCTTATATGTGACAGACTGACTTGATTTGTAAACTTTCACTTAAAGCACAATAAAAATTATTTTTAAAAAACTGTGGTATAGTCACACAATGGAATACTACACATCAATAAAGAACAATGATGAAATCGTGAATCATTTCATAACATGGAGGAATCTGGAAGGCATTATGCTGAGTGAAATTAGTCAGTTGCAAAAGTGCAAATATTGTATAAGAACACTACTATAAGAACTCGAGAAATAGTTTAAACATAGAAGAAAATATTCTTTGATGGTTATGAGAGGGGAGAGGGAAGTAGGGAGGGAGAGGGGTATTCACTAATTAGGTAGTAGACAAGAACCATTTCAGGTGAAGGGAAAGACAGCACACAATACAGAAGAGGTCAGCACAACTGGACTAAACCAAAAGCAATGAAGTTTCCTGAATAAACTGAATGCTTCGAAGGCCAGTGTAGCAGGGGCAGAGGTTTTGGGGCTGTGGTCTCAGGGGACATCTAAGTCAATAGTGAAGGATTCTATGGGGAAAATATTAAATGACGCAGGAAGCTTCAAAAGAGGGAAGGAATACACAGAGTCATTATACCAAAAAGAATTAGTCGATATTCAACCATTTCAAGAGGAGGCATATGATCAGGAACTGATGGTTCTGAAGGAAGAGGTCCAAGCTGCTCTGAAGGCATTGGCAGAAAACAAGGCTCCAGGAATGGATGGAATACCTGTTGAGATGTTTCAATGAACAGATGCAGTGCTGGAGGTCCTCACGCGTCTACACCAAGAAATATGGAAGACAGCTTCCTGGCCAACTAACTGGAAGAGATCCATATTTATACCTATTCCCAAGAAAGGTGACCCAACCAAATGTGGAAATTATATCATTAATATCACACGCAAGCAAAATTCTGCTGAAGATCATTCAAAAATGGCTGTAGCAGTATATCGCCAGGAACTGCCAGAAATTCAGGCCGGTTTCAGAAGAGGATGTGGAACCAGGGATATCATTGCTGATGTCAGATGGATCCTGGCTAAAAGCAGAGAATACCAGAAGGAATGTTAACCTGTGTTTTGTTGACTTTGCAAAGGCATTCAATTGTGTGGATCATAACAAATTATGGATAAAGTTGTGAAGAATGGGAACTTCAGAACACCTAATTGTGCTCACAAGGAATCTTTACGCAGATCAAGAGGCAGTTGTTTGGACAAAACAAGGGGATACTGATTGGTTTAAAATCAGGAAAGGTGTGCATCAGGGTTGTATTCTTTCACCATACCTATTCAATCTGTATGCTGAGCAAATAATACAAGAAGCTGGACTATATGAAGAACAGGGCATCAGGATTGGAGGAAGACTCACTAACAACCTGCATTATGCAGATGACACAAGCTTGCTTGCTGAAAGTGAAGAGGACTTGAAGCACTTACTAATGAAGATCAAAGACCACAGCCTTCAGTATGAATTGCACCTCAACATAAAGAAAACAAAAATCCTCACAACTGGACCAATGAGCAACATCATGATAAACGGAGAAAAGATCGAAGTTGTCAAGGATTTCATTTTACTTGGATCCACAATCAACAGCCATGGAAGCAGCAGTCAAGAAATCAAAAGACACATTGCATTGGGTAAATCTGCTGCAAAAGACCTCTCTAAAGTGTTGAAGAGCAAAGATGTCACCCCGAAGACTAAGGTGCACCTGACCCAAGCCATGGTATTTTCAATCGCATCATATGCATGTGAAAGCTGGACAATGAATAAAGAAGACCGAAGAAAAATTGACGCCTTTGAATTGTGGTGTTGGCAAAGAATATTGAATATACCATGGACTGCCAAAAGAACAAACAAATCTGTCTTAGAAGTACAGCCAGAATGCTGCGTCTTACATACCTTGGACATGTTGTCAGGAGGGATCAGTCCCTGGAGAAGGACATCATGCTTGGCAGAGTACAGGGTCAGCGGAAAAGAGGAAGACCCTCAATGAGGTGGACTGACACAGTGGCTGCATCAATGAGCTCAAGCATAACAACGATCGTAAGGATGGCTCAGGACTGGGCAGTGTTTCGTTCTGTTGTGCATAGGGTTGCTATGAGTCAGAACCAACTTGACGGCACCTAACAACACCACAAAGTCAATTGGCATAATAAAATCTATTAAGAAAACATTCTGTATCCCACTTTGGAGAGTGGCCTCTGGGGTCTTAAATGCTAGCAAGCGGCCATCTAAGATGCATCAATTGGTCTCAACCCACCTAGAGTAAAAGAGAATGAAGAACACCAAGGTAATTATGAGAATGAAGAACACCAACATAATTATGAGCCAAAGAGACAGAAAGGGCCCCATAAACCAGAGACTACATCAGCCTGAGATCAGAAGAACTAGATGGCGCCCAGCTACAGCTGATGACTACCCTGACAGGGAACACAACAGAGAACCCCTGAGGGATGAGGAGAGCAGTGGAATGCAGACCCCAAATTCTCATAAAAAAGACCAGACTTAATGGTCTGACTGAGACTAGAAGGATCCTGGTGGTCATGGTCCCCAGACCTTCTGTTAGCCCAAGACAGGAACCATTCCCAAAGCCAACTCTCCAGACAGGGATTGGACTGGACAATGGGATAGAAAATGATACTGGTGAAGAATGAGCTTGTTGGATCAAGTAGACACGTGAGACTACGTGGGCATCTCTTGTCTTGAGGGGAGATGAGAGAGCAGAGGGGGTCAGAAGGTGGTTGAATGGACACAAAAACAGAAAGTGGAGGGAATGAGTATGCTGTATCATTAGGGGGAGAGCAATTAGGAGTAAATAGCAAGGTGTATATAAATTTTTGTACAAGAGACTGACTTGATTTGTAAACTTTCACTTAAAGCACAATAAAAATTAAAAGAGAAAAATAGAATAATCTAAACATATAGGCACTTCATCAATTTTTACACCAAATAATACAATAAAACCACTGCCTATTGTGATCTAAAAATTATACAGCCCACTAGGGTTGATTTTTGAAGACCATAAACTATTTCAAACTATTTTTTGGGAAAGTACCTGTGTCTGGATGACTAAAAAGGCTAGACTGAGGCATAGCTGACTTAGCTCTTCACTGACTAAGCACGTGACAATCTGAATTGCTCACCAAATCTAACATTCTAGGCAGAAACTCTCCCTTATCATGGCTCAAAACTCCAAATTTAATGCTTAATGGCAAAATAAAAACAGTCACACTGTATAAGCAGAACTATAGTAAGAGATCTTTGGTGGTAATAAATCTGCAAATGAAGATACTAAATACCCTAGGCTGAGTATAGTGCTTGGCACCTATTTAGAGTTTAGTACATATTTGTTGAATAAAGAAATAAAAGAGATGACCTTTCTGGCACAGGAAAATTTAAATTATACTCAGTGGTTTCTGTTTACAGAAAGCAAAATAATGTTCCATAGATTTTAGAGGGTTTTCCATCAAAGTACTTAAATATTCATTTTTGGGTCTCGCAAGAGCAGGAGTCAGTTATATACTCATCTAGAACATTACATTTTCAGACAGTGCCAGATAAAAGAAACATGACTAAATTACAGTATATGAGTTGAAAATTTGATAGAAAATGTCTGATAAAAAAGGCTTTAGGCCAACGACTGAACGGCCCCATGGATCAAAACAAGACTAAAGGGGCATACCAGCCCTGAGGCAGGGACTGGAAGGCAGAAGGGAACAGGAAAGCTGGTCATAGGGAATCCAGGGTTGAGAAGGGAGACTGTTGACATGTCGTGGAGTTGTTAACCAATGTCATACAACAATGTATGTACTAATTGCTTGATGAGAAACTGATTTGTTCCGTAAACCTTCATTTAAAGTTCAACATGAAAACAGCAAAAATAACCATTAAAACAAACAAAAAAGGCTTTAGGAATTTAACCCACTATAAAGACTGAGGAAACCCATTTCACGTTGCAGCCACTTTTCCAACTCTTCTCACAGAGAATGGACATTCGTGCAGCCAACAATTATAATTTACAAAGCATGGCACTCAGTGTATGCAACCCTCCTCTGTAAAGCAGTCAGTTCAGTGTCTCTCCAGTAGGACACAGAAAACAGAGGCATACAGACATTGAACTATAGGAACCATCGTGGTACTAAGCATTCCAGAACAGACTGCCTGGAAGGAAGCTTGGAGAGCATCTTCATTTTATAAAAAAAACAGCCGTGGAGAGTTTGAATGACTTGTCCCAGGTCACACAGTAAGTTGGTAGCTAAGATGATACTGGATATCAGGTCTCTTAAATTCAGTCTTCTTTAAAGAATCCAAGATGAATTACTGAGGAACACAAATAGATAAGAAAATACTTTCAGCAATTTTTGTGACTCTGTTTTTATTCTTTTTCTCAAACTTGAGATTGTACAAAAGAGCAAATACATCAGGATATACTGTTGCTCCAGAGCGAAGCAGTAGAAACTCTATAGCAAGTCCACCTTATCACTCTGATCAGACCTGTATTCCATCAGGTGGGCTGAGTAAGAGTCTGAGTAACCTCGCCTCAGCTCCCAGGAATCCTTGAACCAAAATGGCATCAGGAACACCAGGAAGGAAAGTTCAAAAGGAGTCCATTTTTCTGGATGAGGGCCTGAAACCAATGGGTACACATAAGGCCTACTGGGAAAAATGGTGATGACACCTCTAACTCTCGCTGAGCTGCTACAAAGGACCCACCATGAAAACACATAAGATAGGGGTCCTATTGGCCATATCGTTTCAAAAACAAGGAGCAAACTTCAGTCAGAAAATAGCAGACATTTTCCCTCAGATTCGGATGTTGCCCAGAAGCCTTTGCTTCTTGGAATTGCTATTTCAGTATCTTTCAGCAATATATTTATGTTTAGCTAACAATCTCAAAGTAGCATCTATGATTCTTATTCATTCGGTGAATATTTATTGATCATCTTTGATGGAAAAAGTATAGCACAAGCACTGGAGATAAAAAAAAATAAAAAGGCAGGATGCCTGCCCAGCAGAATGTACAATCAAATCAGATAAAAAGAATAAAAACAGAGTCACAAAAATCACTGGAAGTATTTTCCAAGTATATAAAATGTTATATAGGAGTAAAAGGAGGCAGCCCACAGGAAAGAGAACAGGGAGAGATTGGAGGCCATGGTCTGAGGAAGGCAAAGAGCATGAAGCAACCGGCTTTGGAATTTAGAACAATCCTGTGCCATTCATGTGAGAGATAGGTAGGAGTGGGGCAAGATCAGACTCCAAAACCAGAGAGGTGGTGACTGGAGAGAATAGAGGCCAGAGAGGCCAAGTAAATGACAGGACTTACTTATGGACTGAACATATGGTATGAAAACAAGAATGACTCCAAGATATCTGGCTTGGAAGTTCATTAACCAACATTGGAAATACAGGAAATGGACATAGTTCTGGCTGGACATGAACTGCCTTCTGGTACCCCCAAATGAAGGAATCCATCAAACATTTGGATACATAGGTCTAGAACTAGGAGGAAGGTCCGAATGTAGGTGGAACAGATAATGGTTGAACCCATGGCAGTGAATGAAAAAATAGAGAACACTTAGAGAGAAAAGAGAGGGGAGTTGGGGATGGGATTTCTGGGTGTGACAGGGTTTAAGAGATGGGCAACAGAAGGCAAGCCATCAAAGGAGATAGAAAAGAAGTCAGAAAATAGGAGGAGGAAGAGAGAAAGAAAAGTAATAAAACCTGAGAGGAAAAAAAAGTGTTTCAATAATACAGGAATAGTCACAGGCGTCATATGCTAATACCAGCTGAGAAAGGACTAAAAATAAATCCCATTAACACTGGTCATTAGCCAATCATTACTAACCTTGACCAATGTTTCATCCCAGTGGTGTCTAATGGCAACGTGGAGGGGGGTAAATGAGCTGAGAAGCTAGTGTAAACTTGCCCAAGGAAAGGAAATGAAGTCGAGGGGAGGTGTGATTTGTGTATATATATATATACACACACACGCACACATTATATATACGATATAGTATATATTTGCTATATCATTATCATTAGCCATAGCTGTCAAGTCAATTCCAAATCACAGCGGCCCTATAGGACAGAGTAGAACTGCCCCCACAGAGTTTTCAAGATGCGCCTGGTGGATTCGAACTGTCAACTTCTTGGTTAGCAGCCATAGCACTTAACCACTACACCACCAGGGTTTCCTATGTTTGCTATATATACTATATATTATATATGCTGTATATGTTATGTGTATTTTATATATATATATACACACACACATTTTGGAGAATATGAAATCCCACTCTGCAACTTTCAAGGGATCATATTAGACAACTATTCTATCTTACCCTCAAGTTATTTTTCTGAAATAAGGAGAATAATAGTACCTATCTCCAAAAGTTATGGTGAGGCCCACCAAAAAAACCCAGTGCCATCGAGTCGATTCATTAAATAATGCATGTAAAGCGTTTAGCTTAGAGTCTGGCATACTGGATACATTTAGTAATGCTAGTTAATAATATCACTACCTTTATTATTATTATAGCTAGGAAACTGAAGGTGTTGGCAAAAGACCAGTCAATATAATCTATTATGGTGTCTGGGAACTGAAAAAAAAAAAAAACCCAAAGCAAAAGGTAAGTGCCAGATGGGTAAAAAGGAAAATATTACGGGACTAGAGATAACAGGCCAGGTGAAGAGAAAGTATGCCAGGAGTTAGGAACTGTAGAGCTATTGGAATAGGAAGTTATGATTAGAGATTTATATATTGCATTTGAATACTTCAGGAGTTTAGTGCCAGATGACAAAGAGGTATGACTAAAGAAAGGGGAGGCTGAATTGGAATGGAGGAAAAGATCTCGCATCCATTCATTCATTCAACAAATATTTCTTAAGAAATGACTGTGTGCTGTTTGGGAAGCTGCAGACAGAGCTGGAACAAAATCAGACCCTGCCTCAAAGCTCTGAGGCTATGACAGGAGATGGATTGTCCCCATGAATGTGGAAGCTGTTCAAGGTGGTGGCCAGACAGCAGTGAGCAGACTGTTGACTCAGCAATTAAAGAGAATGACAGGTAAAACCATAGAATACAGCAAAAATAGAGTTTGTTGTTGTTAGTTGTCAAGTGGATCCCAACTCCTGGTGACCCTATGAGTTACAGAGTTGAATTGCTCCACAGGGCTTTCCTGGCTCTAATCTTAATGGAAAGGAGCCCTGGTGGGTGCAAACAGTCAACCACTATGTTGGTGGTTAGAGCTCGCCCATCAGCTTCGGGGGAGAAAGACCTGATGATCTGCTTCTGTAAAAGTTACAGTCAAGAAAACCCTCTGGGGCAGTTCTCCTCTGTCACACGAGGTCACCATGAGTCGGAATGACCTGGACAGCCAGCACCTAACAAGAACAACAGAGGATGATATATACATGAACCCTGAAGTAGAAGGAGTTTTTGCTCAAGTGTAGAAAAGTGGAAGAAGTAAGAAGGAGCTGTGTTGTTGTCACTGTTGTTAGTTGTCAGGGAGTCAGCTCAGACTCATTTCCATGGTCATTAGAATGTTTGAGTCCATCCTTGTGTCTACTGTGTGAATCCATCTCATTGTGGGTTTTCCTCATCTTCACTGATCCTCCACTTTATCAAGTGATTGCACTTTCCCGATAGCGTATTCAAAGTAAGCTAGCCAAAATCTTGCCAATCTCGCTTCTAAGAAGGAGCTAGGAATGTGTCCCAAAGGAAAAGGAGACAACAGTCCCATTCCTTCAGAGGAGTGCAGGAAAGTATCTCCACCTGGAGAAAGTACTCGGCTAAGGGAAGGAGGCAGAAGTCTTGTTCTGTGAAAAGGTTAAGTATAAAGGGCAGTTAATTTGCCCCTGGAGGCATTTGATTCATTAGGCACAACGGGCATAGTGCTTAAGGCCCTAGACGCTTTCCAGAGCTGGCAAAACTGTTGGAGACTTAAAAAAAAAAAAAAAAAAATTGGCTTCAAAATATGGAAAGAAAACTGCAAAATTGCTATTACTAAATGTTTAATTAAATGTACATAAAACGTATCATTTTGTCAACTTCATTAATTGTTAAATTTAGTGCTCATAAAAATTTCATGATATCTAGAAAACAATTTGTATGTTAGATTTTCCCACTTTGCAAGAACTCCTGAGTAAGCATGATTGTCAAGAAGTCACAGTCAGTTGTAAATTAAATTAGCATCTCATAACCAAGTACTTAAAAAAAATTATAATAATTCTTTTAAATTTTAATAATAAAAATTTATTTAATCTGAAACATGAGCTCATGCTAATATATTTGATATAACATTTGAAAAGCATCCAGGAGCCTAGAAAAAGGTCTTAAAGCCCTCACAGGGCATAGAGATCCCAGCGAGCAGAGTGGGAAGACTGAGGAGGAAAGGAGAAACCAAGGTATTAAGGACTAAATTTGTCCTCCAATACTATGTGTTATAAATCCTAACCCCTTGTTGTTGTTAAGTGCCATCAAGTCAGTTTCGACTCGCAGTGACCCTATGTACGACAAAATGAAGCATTACCCAGTCCTGCACCTTCCTCACAATCGTTGCTATGCTTGAGCCCATTGTTGCAGCCACTGTGTCAATCCATCACATCAAAGGTCTTTATCTTTTTCGCTGACCCTCTACTTTGGAAACCCTGCTGGCATAGTGTTAGTGGTTAAGAGCTATGGCTGCTAACCAAAAGGTCAGCAGTTCGAATCTACTAGGCACTCCTTGGAAACCCTACAGGGCATTTCTACTCTGTCCTATAGGGTCTCTATGAGTTGGAATTGGCTCGATGGCAATGGGTTTGGTTTTTTTTTTTTTTTTGGTTCTACTTTACCAAGAATGATGTCCTTCTCCAGGGGTGGACCTGAACTTGGGCTTCTAGCATTCTAAACTGTCAGAAAATAAATTTCTGTTTGTTAGAGCCACCCACTTGTGATATTGTTATAGCACCATTAAGAAACTAAGACACAAAGTAAATGAAGGGTCATAAATTGAATAGCGTCCCCCTAAAATGTGTGTCAACTTCGGAGGAGAAGGGCTTCATTCGACCAAGAAAGAAGTGCTGAAAGCGAAGCGTGTCCTTTGGACCCAGCGTCCTTGCTCCGAGATGCTCCTACACCAGGAGAAGACTGAGACAAGGACCTTTCCCCAGGACCCATAAAGACAGAAAGCATCCCTTGGGAGTTGGTGCCATGAATTTGGACTTGTAGCCTCTGAGACAGTGAGAGAATAAATTCCTGTTTGTTAAAGCCATCCACTTGCATTTCTGTTATACCACTAGATAACAAGCTTATTGGTCTACTTGTGAGGATTTTTGTTTTCTTTATTTTGAGGTATAATCCATACTGAAGGCTGTAGTCTTTGATCTTCATCAGTAAGTGCTTCAAGTGCTCTTTACTTTCATCAAGGAAGGTTGGGTCAACTGCCTATGGCAGGATGTTAATGAGTCTTTCTCCAATCCTGATGCCCTGTTCTTCATATAGTGCAGTTCTTGCATTATTTACTCAGCATGCAAATTGAATACAGTGAAAGGATACAACCCTGATGCCCAACTTTCCTGATTTTAAACCATGAAGTATCCCTTTGTTCTGCTCGAACAACTGCCTCTTGTCTATGCACAGTTTCCATAGAAGTACAATTAAGTGTTCTGGAATTCCCATTCTTCACAATGTTATCCAAAACTGGTTATGATCCACACAGTTGAATGCCTTTGCAAACATCTTTCTGGTATTCTCTGCTTTCAGCAAAGGTCCACCTGACATCAGCACTGATGTTTCTCCTTTCACTTTCTCTTCTGAATCAGGGTTGAATTTCTGGTAGTTCCCTGTCGACATACTGATGCAAACATTTTTGGATTATCTTCAGCAAAATTTTACTTGCATGTGATATTAATGACATTGTTAGATAATTTCTGCATTCTGTTTGATCTCCTTTCTTCAGAATGGGCACAAATACGGATCTCTTCCAGTCAGCTGGCCAGGTAGCTGTCTTCCAAATTCTTTGGCATAGATGAATAAGCACCTCCAGAGCTGCATTTGTTTTTTGAAATATTTCAATTGGTATTCCATCAATTCCTGGAGCCTTGTTTTTCACCAGTGCCTTCAGGGCACCTTGGACTTCTTCCTTCAATACCATCAGTTCTCAATCATATGCTACCTTCTAAAATGGTTAAACCTCAACCAGTTCTTTTTGTTACAGTGACTCTGTGTATTCCTTCCATCTTCTTTTGATGTTTCCTGCGTCACTCAACATTTTGCCCACAGGATCCTTCAAAATTACAACTCAACGTTTGAATTTTTTCTTCAGCTCTTTCTTCTTGAAGAATGCTGAGTGTGTTCTTCCCTTTTGGTTTTCTAACTCCAGGTCTTTGCACATTTCATTGTAATACTTTGCCTTCTCAAGGTGCCCTTTGAAATCTTCTTTTCAGATCTTTTATCATTTCTTCCATTCGCTTTAGCTAGTCTATCTTCAAAAGCAAGTTTCAGAGTCTCTTCTGACATCTATTTTGGTCATTTCTGATTGGAATGTGAGTATCCAAAGCTATGTGGCTTAACATAATCACTAATCTGGCAGGTGGGCTGGTCTGGCAAGTCCAGAGAGTTTCATTTACGTGTCTGCATCTTGGTAAGGATGACTACAAGGATGGGCTCAACTGGGCCCCTTGTGTTGCCCATCATTTTTTTTCCATTCACTTTAACTGTTCTATATTCAAAAGCAAGCTTCAGAGTTTCTTCTGATATCCATTTTGATCTTTTCTTTCTTTCCTGTCTTTTTAATGACCTCTTGCTTTCTTCATGTATAATGTCCTTCATGTCATTGCACAACTCATCTGGTCTTTGGTCAATAATGTTCAATGTGTCAAGTCTATTCTTGAGATGGTCTCTAAATTTAGGGGGAATATACTCGAGGTTGTATTTTGGCTCTTGTTGACTTCTTTTAATTTTCTTCAACTTCAGCTTACATATGAGCAATTGATGTTCTGTTTCACAGTCAGCCCTTGGCCTTGATCTCACTCATGATATTGGGCTTCTCTATCTTCTCTTTCCACAGATGTAGTCAATTTGAGTCCTACGTATGCCATTCAGTGAGGTCCATGTGTCTAGTCTCCTTTTGTGTTGTTGAAAAAAAGGTATTCGCAATGAAGAAGTTGTTGGTCTTGCAAAATTCTATCATGTGATCTCCCACGTCATTTCTATCACCAAGGTCATATTTTCCAACTACCAATCCTTCTTCTTTATTTCCAACTTTTCCATTCCAATCACCAGTAATCATCAATGCATCTTGATTGCATGTTTGATCAATCTCAGACTGAAGAAGTTGGTAAAAACCTTCAATTTCCTCATCTTTGGCATTAGTGGTTGGTACATAAATTTGAATAACAGTCCTATTAACTGGTTTCCCTTGTAGGCACATGGATATTATGCTATCAGTGACAGAATTGTACTTCGGGATAATCCTCGAAATGGTCTTTTTGACAATGAACATGATGCTGTCCCTCTTCAGTCTGTCATTCTCACCATAGTACAGACCATATAATTGTCTGATTTAAAATGCCCAACACCAGTTCGTTAATGCCTAGGATATCGATCTTCAAGAATTCCAATTCATTTTTGACAACTTCCAATTTTCCTAGATTCATACTTTGTACATTCCACATTTCAATTATTAATCCATGGTTGCAGCTATTTCTTCTCATTTTGAGTCATGCCCCCTCAGCAAATGAAGGTTCCCAAAGCTTTACACTATTCATATCGTTAAGGTCGACTCTATTTTGAGGCTGGAGCTCTTTCCCCAGTCATCTTCTGAGTGCCTTTTAACCTGAAGGGCTCATCTTCTGGCACTGTACCAGACAATATTCCACTGCTATTCATAAGGTTTTCACTGGCCATTTTTTTCAGAAATAGACCATCAGCTCCTTCTTCCTAGTCTATCTTAGTCTGAAATCTCCACTAAAACCTGTCCACCAAGGGTGAGGCTACTGCTATCTGAAATGTTGGTAGCACAGCTTCCATCATCAGAACAACATGCTAGCTACCCCAGTATGACAAACTGACAGGTCATTTCACAGCAGTTATGCATAATTGATATTTTGAGATAGCTTCAACAACAGTAATGTGATTTTAAAACATTGGAGATTTTTATTGTTGCCACGTGTCAGAAACTTCTATTACTAGTATGGGTTTTTGATCACATTTAAAATGGAAATAAATACTAAATTTCAAAAGAGGTTAGTGGAAATAAAGATGTAATTTTTTCCCATCCAAATTCACGGATATCTAGAATTATATCCACAGATCACTTGGAAGTTAATGGACCTCCAGATTGAAACCCATGCTCTAGTTCCTTTGCAAATAAAATGAACAGACTGAGGGGAATATTAAAGGACTGAGGCACTGGCTCAAATGTGTTAACTGATACATAAACCCAAAAAACACATTGCCTTTGAGTTGATTCCAACTCATAGTGACCCTATAAGACAGAGTAGAACTGCCCCTAGGGCTTCCAAGGAGTGGCTGATGGATTAGAACTGCCAACATTTTAGTCAGCAGCCCAGCTTTTAACCACTGCACCAACAGGGCTCCAACTGATACGTAACCAAAAGCCATTGCTGTTGAGTCAATGCCAACTCATAGCGATGCTATAGAACAGAGCAGAACTGCCCCCATAGACTTTCCAAGGAGCACCTGGTGGATTCGAACTGCAGACCTTTTGGTTAGCAGCAGTAGGGGACTCAGATTCAAAGGTGCTCTTCCAAATTGTCATTTCTTTTCTCTAATCCACTCTAACCAATTCTGGGAGAATCTATTTCAGTTGGTTTTATCTTATTTACCAAAACCTTATTTGAAATATATTGGCTTCTCTCTCTCTCTCTCAAACACACACACCCATCAAACTTAAAAGAAAATTTCACAAACTGGGAAAAAATACAAAGAACAACATGTAAAAATTAATATTGAAAGGATAAATGACACACAAGAAAATTCAGAAAACAACAGGAAAATTTAGAAGAAGTGGGCATAAACCTACGAAATGATATTCTACCTCACTAGCAATTAAAGCTGGATCAACTAAATAAGGAAGCTGTACTTTTACCTATCAATTTGGCAAAGATTAAAAAGATTAGTAATATCTAGTGTTTATGAGGATGAGATAAAATAAACACTTTATACGTTGGTGGTTGGAATATGGAGCCCTGGTGGCATAGTGGTTAAGAGCTCGCTGCTAACCAAAAGGTCAACAGTTTGAATCCCCCAGCTGCTCCTTGGAAACACTGTGGGGCAGTTCTACTCTGTCCTACAGGGACACTATGAGTAAGAATTGACTCAACAGCAACAGGTTTTGGGAGGAATATAAATCAATATAATGTTTGTGGAAGGCAGTATGGCCATATAACAAGTGGCTGTAAAAGGTGCATAAATGTTAACTCAGCAATGACATTGTAGGACTCCACTTTAAGTGAATACCTGTATTAAGTACAGGAAATATTTTAAGAAATTGGAAAAACATAAATTTTCATTAATAGGAGCTAGGTTAAAGAAATCATGGAATATCTATTCCATATAATACTAAAAGATAGTGCATTAAAAATAAGATATATATTGAAATAGAAATTTAAACAATTTTATTACATAAAAAATGAAATCACAGAAGCGTATCTACAGTGTGACCCCATTTCTGCCAAAATATATATACTCCATTATATATGTACACACACACACACACATATATATACACACATATGAAATAAATATGTGTATATATACCCATCACCATCAAGTCGATTCCAACTCATAGTGACCCTATAGGACAAAGTACAACTGCTCCATAGGGTTTCCAAAGAGCGGCTGATGGATTTGAACTGCCAACCTTTTGGTTAGCAGCCACACGTTTTAACCATTGCACCACCAGGGCTCCATATGTAAAGAGCCCTGGTAGCATAGTGATTAAACACTGGGCTGGTAACTGAAAGGTTGGTATTTTGAGTCCACCAGCCACTCCACAGGAGAAAAATGTGGTAGTCTGCTTCTGTAAAGATTACAGCCTTGGAAACCCTATGGAGCAGTCCTAGTCTGACTTACAGGGTCACTGAGTTGGAATCGACTCAATGGCAATGAGTTTTTTTGTTTGTTTATATATATGTGTGTGTGTACATATATGTATGTATGTGTGTGTATATATATATACATATATATGTATATATATTAATAGGAGTCCCTATTAGGTGGTACAAATGGTTAATGTGCTCAGATGCTGTGATGTTAAGATTGTCTGTCAACTTGTCAGGGCCATGATTCTCAGTGTTTATATGTCATCACCCCCAATGATGGGATCTGCTGTGAGTAGCCAATCAGTTGAAAGGGAGTTTCCTTGGGCATGTGGACTGTATCCAAATATAAGTGGACGTTCAGGCTTTTGTTTGCTCTGGATCCTGCAGCTAGCTCCCTGTTCTTCTGACCTCCGGTTCTTGGGATTTGTGCTACCAGCTTACCTGCCAATCTTTGGATTCGTTGATCTTCACAGCCCGTGAGCAAGAGCCCTGCTCTCCGACCTGAGGATCTTGGGTTCACCAGCCTCTGCAGTGATGTGAATCAGGAGGAGCCTCTATCCTGATCTCCAAACTTGGGATGTTTCAGCTTCTACAATCTCATGAGCTCTTTCCTTGATATAAATCTCTCTCTCTCGCTCTCTCTCTCTATATATATATATATTTATTTATATGCTCTACTGGTTTTGCTTCTCTTGAGAACCTAGCCTAGACAGATGCTAACCTAAAGTTTGGAGGTTCAAGTTCATCCAAAGGCACCTCAGTAGAAAGGCCTGGCCATCTACTTCCAAAAAGGCAGCCACTGAAAATCCTACAGAGCATAATTCTGTTCTGGTACACATGAGGTTGTCATGAGTTCATACATATATGGAACACTGGTGGTGCAATAGTGAGGCACTCAGGAGCTAACCAAAAGTCAGTGGTTTAAACCCACCAGCTGCTCCACAGGATAAAAGACATGGTGACTTGCTCCTGTAAAGATTTAACCTTAAAAACCCAAGGGGGCAGTTCTACTCTCTCTTATAGGATTGCTATAAGTCAGAATCGACTCAACAACACACAACCACAACTATATATATATGAAATCTGAAACAATTGACATCATACTGTTAACAGTGATGTGTCTTAGGGATTTTAATTTTAATGTAAATAAATATAGAAAGCAATAACCATTGATATAATTTTATAGTCAGAAAAAGAAACAACAAAAATATTTCTGTTTGAAAAAATAAAGTAGCCTGGTTTCTGTGTCAGCCAAAGGCAGACTTCTTTGAAAGGAGTCTCTGAATAATTGAGTTTTTTCTCTACTCAGTAAGAATTCAGGGCTTTAAAACACCTGTTTAATTGGGTCGTTTCAATTAACACCTAAAAGCAGTAACCTAGGATCATAGCTGAACAGGGTGCTTCCTCCCTGGAACCTAATGGTTCCACAATGTCAGGGTGAAGCCCCAGGCAGCTGATTCAAGGTTGCCCTGGCTGAGGTTGTCCAGTAGTCATTTCCGGGAAGTAGGAACGGAGTATCCAATAAGCAAATTACACATGGGCTCATTTGTGCTTATTTACTACTCTGTAGTGCAGTTTCACCTGTTTATGTGGAGAAACCAGTATGAAATTGTGCACTACAAATTAGTAAGTAAATGCAATTAAACCCATGCATACCTTGCTTACTGGTTAATCACCCCTGCCTGGAGGCCAAGAAGCAGGCTTTAAAAGTAACTAAGTTCTTCACTGGAAACCCTGGTGGTGTAGTGGTTAGGTGCTACAGCTGCTAACCAAAGGGCTGGGAGTTTGAATCCGCCAGGCACTCCTTGGAAACTCTATGGGGCAGTTCTACTCTGTTTTATAGGGTTGCTGTGAGTCGGACTCGATGGCACTGGGTTTTCGCTTTTAGGTATGTTCTTCACTGACGGAGCTCAGGCTAAAACCCAAGGGTCATTCACTTATTCATTCATTTATTCACTAATTTCACATAATAAATACCTACTATGTAAATGGCTTGAAGTGTGAGCACTGTAAAAGGACCAAAGCTGACTATACCCACTCCTTCCTTATCAGCTATCCCATTATCTAACATTTTGCATTTACAACAATAGTAAAACATCTACTATCTGACTATTCTGCACATTAAAGACGTACATCTGGCAGTAATAAACACTGAGGTGTGAGGCAAGAGTTATGCTGGCTGTGATGGTTAAGGTTGTGTCAAGTTGGCTGGGCCATGATTCTCAGTGGTTTGGCAGTTATGTAATGATTTTTAATTTGGCAGTTATGTAATGATGTAGTCATCCTCCATTTTGTGATCTGATGTGGTCATCCTCTATTTTCATATAATGCCAATTTTCTCGTAACAACCTGGTTTTTGGAACCTAACCATGCTGTAAGTGAGGAGTAGGTGTAATATAATCCCTGACTTTCAGCACCACATCATGTTGAGAAGGAGCCTCATGGTATACAGTAAGTATACACACACACACACACAAAAGATAATGCCGATAGGGAGTCACGATGAAAGAGTGATTAATTCTAACTATGGGACTGATCAAGGTGGTCTTCCTGGTGCAGGTGCTGATAAGCTGGGCCATGAAGGATGAATGAGCTTTCTCCAGACAAGGAATCAGGAGAGCAGGCATTCATTTCTGGGAGGGTGAATAGCTTTAAAAAATTAAAGAAAGCAAACAGTAAACGCTTCCAAGAATGAAGTGTCTGATTTGACATGATATCAAGGTTCACTCAGGTGAATGGCAGGAGCTAAACCCAGAAAGGTTCATCGGGATGTGATAATGAAGGCCCGCTAAGGGACCTGGTGGAGAAAATACCCTACATAGGATAAAAACTCCCTGACACTGCGTATTAAGATGTTTCTTTCTCATGGCAAGTAAAAGGAACTGATTAACAGAGTATGTTTACTGTCTTTGGTTCTTAATCCAGATACTCCAAAGACAGAAGGCAAACCTGCTCAAGGTGGTGTTGTGTGGTCGTGGGGGGGGGGGGAAGGGAGGGGGCAAAGGGCTTGGCTCAACTGCAATTCCCCAGATGAAAAGTTCCACATGGTTTAGTAAGTACAATTTCTTCCTTTATGTTTCTAGAAAGTATTACGGATACCCTGCTCTTTAGTGCCCCAAATGAGGTAGTAAAAATGCACTAAGAAGTACTCAAGGGCCTGCCATTTCTGCCCTAAGAAAAAGAATACCTGAGGTCAGATCTCACTCTCCACTTCCCTCACTCCTCCTTGGTTCAGTTCCTGGCCCTGCTTATAGAGGCCAAGCTGTAACTCACAAGTGTCTCTTCCCACCAGATGACTGGGCAGCACCCAACCTGGTTTTAGATCTATTTGGGCAGTTCAAGAATTGCATCTTCACAGAGGGGCAAGAAAACTATGGACACCACATTTGGCTGGGAATCAAGGAAGACAGAAACCTTTTGAATAGTCCCTGCCCTTGGTATTCTGCAATTCCCATCTAATTTCAAACAAAAATAAGTGAAGGAACAGGTGACTTAGTGAAGTGAGGTAAGCCCTAGTTTGACAATTTTGAGAAGCACCATGAATGGGTCTATGAATTCTAACTCTAAGGTTATCAAAAGCACTGTCCCTCATTCTCACCTGTCAGAAGAAGAAGTTTAGATTGCATCCTAAGAGAAAATGCTCATTGAAGGTATATAAAGAGGATGAGGGCAAGATCAGATCTATATTTAAGAAAGAAAATTGACATGGCAAGATTTCTAGGCTGGATGGAAGGAAAGGCAGTCTTAGAACAAAGAAGAACAGGAGTCAGAGGCATCAAGTCAAGTGAGAGTTGACAAAGATTTGATCTCCTTCTAAAACAGCAGGAAAGGATAGAGATAGGGTGAAAAGGGTCAGACATGGCAGAATCACAGGGTTTGAATGTGGCAGGTGATTGGGTCAAACATAACTCAACAGTTTTGGGCCTGGGTGAATGGAAGAAGTTTCATTTTAGTAAATGAATCACACAAGAGGCAATATGGAAGGGGAAGCAGGTTTTAGGAAGGAGAAAAGATGTGTGATTATTCCAAACTCAGAATACCTAAAAAGCTACCATTCTGACCATCAGTCTCTATTTTCAGTGTATAAAGGCAAACTGCAGGGCAGTATTCCAAGTAGATGGCATATTAAAACATCTGTCCCATACCCATATAACTTACTTTACCAAAACAGAGAGATATTTGTGTTTAATATTTAGTACTCTGACCAAACAAAAAATTCAGGCTTATCAGTCATTTTCACTTTAGCACGAACAAGCTGTAAGGTCCTTTCCCAAGCCTAGGTTTTGGAGGCTGGATGAAGAAAGTGTCTGAGAGCCAAGGACAGCGGCCCTGAAAGGGAATGAAGATGCAGAAAGATGATTGCACACAGCACATTTCTTACTATACAACTGTACTCAGACCCACTGCTGTCAAAAAACATTCCCCATTGCCAGCTAGAGGATGGGTTTATCCATTCCAGCTCTAAGGCACCATAACCACTATCCTTCAACCCCTCTGACCAGAAGGTAAAAAGGCAAAGGGGTTTTTAGTATTTTATATTGTTCATTGCTCAACTTCCCTCTTGTCTTGGAGAAACAGAAATGGGCCATTCAGTATATGTTTTCTTGACTACACGATAGTAAAACACAAAAATTAGAACTAATTTCATCCTCTGTCAGTAATTTGGTAATAATAGACTAAACTTCCCTGAGTTTCCTTGATGCAACACAGCCCTAGTTTTCCTTCTACTCTCTGCCTGTTTCTTCCATGTCACCTTTGCTGGCTCATCCTTTTCCAAGCCAGTAGGTTTCCTACCTGTTCTCAACCATGCAGATTATTCACAAATTTATAGCTCCCATCCAAATCTCTCCTCTGAACTCCAGACACAGATCTCCACTCCTGTTTGCACACCTCTTGAAAGTCCTAACCTCTCCTCAAATTCAACATGTCTAAACTAAACTGGTTTGGACCAAACCTGGTCCTCTTCCAATGTTTCCTTTCAACGAAAAGTTCCTGTTTCCACTTCTGTGTAACAAACCAAATCAAAACTTAATGACTTAAAATGACAACTCTATCTAATCCATGATTCTACAGTTTGGCAATTCGGGCAGGACTCAGCTGAGTGGCCCTCCTGGTCCAATCTAAGCATTTGCAGTCAGCAGTTTGGTTGGTTGTGGCTGGTTAGCTTTTGAGCCAATGATGGTCTCCAACAGGATGCCTGCAACTTTTTCCACTTGCTATCTCTTCCTCCAGGAGGCTGGTCCAGATTGGCTGCAGCAATTCAAGAGCAACAAGAGTGCAAGCTGCAATGATCACGTGTTTTTCAAGTCTGTGCTGTGGCACATTTGCTACAATCCCATTGGCCAAATCAAATCACATGGTCAAGCCCTGAAGCAGGTCAGAAAAATACTACCAAAGGGTATGGATATAAGGAGGTGAGAATACATTAGGACCATCAGCTCACTCGATTCTCCATCACTGAAGATGTCCATTTTAAACATCTCTCACATTGTTTCACTTTTTCTAATCGCCACCTGTTCTACCCTAGTCCAAGCTCCAGTCATGGCCCCCAGGGCCCCTTCTATAGCCTCCTAACAGGTCCACTTACTCCCCCTCTGGAGCCTCCTCCAACCTTTCCTCCACATTGCAGCAGAGTGATTCTTAAGAGCCAAATTCGATCATTTCAGTTGTCTTGCTTAAAATCCTTCAAAAGCTTCTCATTGCACTTAAAATTAAGATAAAAACTTCATTAAATAGTTTTTAAACAGGACAGTTGACCACACATATTGGTTTGTTTAGGCCAGTCCTGGGTTTCACTTGTGGTTCCTGTTTCATTATTAAGTGTCCCCTCCCCCTTTCAGAAGCGTCCCAGTTTGGATAAGTTAAATCATATATTTAGAGGGGGAGAGCCACCACGGAGTTGCCTCTGACTCATGGCCACCTTATGTACAACAGAAACAAGACATTGCCTGGTCCTGCTTCGTCCTCATAATTGCCAGCATCATTAGTCAGTCCACTGTCGCAGCTACTGTACCAGTTCCTCTCAAGGAGGGTCTCCCTTGCTTTTGCTGGCCCTTCACCAAAAACAACGTCCTCCTCTAGCAATTGATCCCTCCTGATGACATGTCCAAAGCAAATGAGTCAGACAATATTCTTGTGTGATCCATAAGATTTTCATTGGCTAATTTTCAGAAGTAGATTGCCAGGCCTTTCTTCCTGGAAGAAAGTCTGGAAGCTCCCCTGAAACCTGTGTACTGTGGGTGACCCTGCTGGTATTTGAAATACCAGTGGTATAGCTTCCAGAATCACAGAATGCCACAAGCCACCGCAGTATGACAAATTGACACACGAGTGGCGGATGTGTTAGCACTAGTTGCTTTCAAGTAGGTTCTGATTCATGGCAGCCCATGTGTGTCAGAGTAGAACTGTTTCATGAGGTTTTCAGTGGCTGATTCTTTGGAATTAGATTGCCAGGCCTTTCTTCTGAGGCACCTCTGGGTGGACTCAAACCACTAACCTATCAGTTAGCAGCTGAGAATGTGAACCATTTGCACCACCCAAGGACTCCAGTGGCTATGTCAGGGGGACCTAAAACCCTTCCATGATCTGAGTCCTGCTTACTGACCATTCTAGTCTCCTCTACCACCACGCCCTGCTTTGTTCTGCCCTGGTCATGTTCATCCTCTTTCTATCTCTCCCTAAACTTTCATAAATGCTGTTCCCTTTCCCAGAATGCTCTTCCTTTACCTCTTCACCCAGTTAATGCCAATGCGCCCTTCAACTGCTGCTCAAGAATCACTTCTCGGAGAAACCTTCCCTCACTTCCCGAATAGGTCATCTCTCCCCCATGCTCTCCTGGCACCAGGCACCCTCGTCATAGCACTACCAGAGCTGCCATTGTCCACGAAAGTCACCTCTATCATCCCCATGAGGCAGGCGCCTTGTCTGACTTTGCTCACCACTCATTCTGCGTGGAATAGGCACTAAGACTTGTTAGTGGATTCTGTGGAAGAATAATCATTACATTAGGGTAAAAAAGTTGAAATTGTAAATAATCCACCAATCTGGTATATTTATGAAGCATAATATTAGTTTCCAAACAATACTTCAAATCACGTTATTAAGAATTGGAAAAGAGCTAGTAAGCGTTTAGTTCACTGCTTCCGTCCACAAAGGAGGAAGCCATCCTGGGAAGGTTAAGTGACTTGCCCAAGATCTCTCAGCTTTATTAGCCATCCAAGTGAAATGCAGACAGGCCTACAGATTTTCTCTTTTATTTCTAGGTGACAAGACTCCACTGAAAAACCTTAAATTCCTTCCAAGCTCAGATATTCTTTGGTTACAATTTAACTTTACTTTTGCCTTGATCAAACCAAACCTGCTGTCGTCGAGTCAATTCCGACTCATAGCAATCCTATAGGATAGAACAGAAGTGCCCCACAGGGCTTCCAAGGCTGGACTCTTTACAGAAGTGGATCACCACTCCTTTTTTCCCTTTCTCCTTTCTTCCATTCTCTTTCCCTCCTTTTTGAATCATTAGCTATGAAAGCAGAGAACAGGTTTCCAGAAGGGTACGTCACAATACACGTAGAAAACATGAAATCACAAGGTCTGTATCGAGAGAGGTGAAGGCAGGAGAAACACATTAAAGACTCTTCTTTCTTGGTGTTCAGGAAATTTCAGGTCTTAATCCCATCATGACTTTTTCCAGCTCCCTTTATAGCAAGGGCTATAATGCATAATGAGAGAACAAACAAACTAATTTGTCAACCCTAGGCTTTGACATCTTGACCACTCATTTCTGGGGTGGCCAGTGCCAACCAGTGACCTTCTACGACTATGTAAAATGGAAATGTGAAGAGAAAAATTAATAAGGTCAACCATCACTCAATGTACCAATGAAACAAGATTTTTTTTCTTTTACAATAAAATGTTAACAATTATAAAAAACAAACTCACCAAGACTATGGCTCTCATACATATTCAGTGCTTATAGCCAAAGCTATAATGACTATTTAAATTAGACGGAGGGTAATATTTGCTGAGCTTTTGAGTATCTGAAGTCAAAGACATTCCTTTAAAGGTCAGCTGTGAAATCAAGCTAATAACTTTGAAGAAAAATGCCTTTTTTTTTTTCATCAGGAATTCGTACTAAAAATCATCTTTTTTTCCACAGCATTCCCCTTTTAACTATGTTTGGCACAAAGACAAAGGTAATAGATGAATTATATGGGATTACAAGGCTATTTTGCTATACAATGTTACTGATCAAGACGACCCATTCCTGTTGCAAGCAGGTAATAGCCCTGGACCATGTTTGCTCACATATGCTTCCACAGACTCAATGGGGCTTCAAGAATGACACACTTAAATAGCCTCGTTTTTAATATCTATTACAAGCACTGTGCCGTGACTGACTAACACCACTTATGAACGGAAGGGAGTGGGATACAACCAAATGTACCATGCACATAGCAAAATGGTTTGCATGCTGTCACCGAGAGCTACTCCAGATATCTTACCCGTGTTCCAGGCAGACTTAAATATTGACTTTGGGACACTGCCAAGTAATGACAAGGCATACGTGTCCCTCTAAGCAAAGCTCTGATGTGCAAATGTCAACACCATATTTTTCACTCTTAGTGTTAGCTTCCAAAAACCAGACCAAATCCTCTGCTGTCAAATTGATTTCTACTCATAGCGACCCTACGGGACAGAGTAGAACTGCTCCAGCAGGTTTCCAAGGAGTGGCTGGTAGATCTGAACTGCCCACATTTTGGTTAGGACCTGAACTCTTAACCACTCTGCCACCAGGGCTCCTATTATTAGTTTAGGTTTTTTAAAACAAGAATAGTATTGAACGTTGTAATATTTTCTCTCAATGTTCCTACTTCCTTGGTCTTCACTTAAGATTTCTACAGATGGTATATCTCTGAGCTGCATTTAGTCCTGGAATACAGACCACTGAATTTCCCGACTAGCTCACTCTGATCAGCCTGTGCTGCTAACCAAAAGGCCGGCATTTCAAACCCACCAGGCTCTCCTTGGAAACCCTATGGGGCAGTTCCTCTCTGTCCTATAGGGTCACTATGGGTCGGAATCAACTCAATGCAATGGGTTTGTTTGTTTGTTTGGTCTCATCAAACACAGAATCAGAAAAAGGCTCACCATCATCCGATCCATTAAAAAGGAGAAAGAACTAACAGTTGGTGAGCATCTATTACTCCCAGAGCCTGTGTTCACTGCTTTATGTTTACATTATCACATTTCTTATTCACAATAGCTCTGGAAGGCATGACTGTGGCCACCATTTTCAGGTAAGGAAACTAACACTTTGAAAAATTAAGGGACTTGATCAAGGTCACCCAGATAGCAGACATTGGGTGCCAGATCAATTCCAATGTTGTTTCCAGAGCGTATGTCAATTTCCTTTACATAATGCTGCATCAGATAGCTCCATAGTATCAGGCACCTTGGATTTTCAACAAGCCTGTAAATCCATCAACTCTCAGCAGGGGCTGGGGGGGCGAAAAAAGGACATAATTAGAAAGACCCTATGAATACTGCCCCAGCTCATTACAGGCTGTGAGAGAATTTTTTGAGTCACTCCCATCAAGAATGATCTACAGGAGGCTGGCACTACTAATGCCATCCATCTATGAAATGGTTGAGCCAGGAAGTAAAAGTACGTTCTTAATAATAACAAAATGCAATGTATCAAAGGCTGTCCCAGGAGGGTGGCAAGGTGTACAGGATTCTAGAATTAGATAACCTCAGTTTCGAGCCCATGTCTGATTCACTGCCCTATGAACCCTTTTTTTAATCTCCTTTGTGAAATGGGCATAAGTAATGCTTACTTCATAGAATTTTCTGGGAATTACACCTGATGACAAAGGCAGAGCTCCCAGGGTAGTCTGTGATACAGGGCAGGTGTACAACAAAGTTTGTTCAATTCAAGTCCAAAAAGATATTTTACTGCAAATTAGTAGAACGCAGTACATCGCCCGTATTTTGTAAAGGCAATTTCTGCAAGGATTTCTGGTGTTGATCGGAAGACATTTATCACTGTCTCCGGAGCACCTGCACCAAATCCAGGTCACATGAAAGTTATAAATGGATCTTGTATTCTAATGTCACTACCCTTGGCTGGTTCTAAGGCAAGAAGAAAAAAATGTATCTAGTCCTAAAAGAACACATCAGCCTAAACAAAGCCAAACAGTCACAAGCCAGGATATAGCAAAGGAAACAGCCTTTTTCCTTCTGCAAGAATAATATTCTGAGCATGAGGAATGCCCAGAGGTTACTAAGGAGAAACAGAATGGTCACGTGGGGTCACCTAATGGGAAGACATCAGGTATGATTTATTACATGGTTATATGAAAGTGAAAACTCACTGCGTGACATAGGGGCAAACAAAGGCAGAGGCAAGATTCTCTGAGAGCCTTCTCTGAAGCCAGGGAAAAGATGAAGATAAATGGACCCAGACATAAAAGAAACAAAATTTGATTAAAAGGGAATGATAAAATATTTCAGAAAAGAGTTGGGATTTAAGACAATAATAGACTTATGTTTTGTGGGATTCTAGGACATTAACCAAAGAAATCTTTAAAAATTCATTAAGATGGGAAACAGAAAAAAAAGATATGGACACCAGAAAAGAGGAAACACAGCTCACACCACAAAGGAAAGGGAAAGCTGAAGAAGCCAGTTGCCATATGTGTCAGTCAGGGAACTGCACCTAGAGATTCTCATGGACCCAGCTATCCAGCTGCCATTGAGTTGATTCCAACTCATAGCAATCCCACGTGTGTCAAAGTAGACCTGTGCTCCATAGTGCTTTCATGATGGTAAAGATTGTGTGTCAACTTGACTGAACCATGATTCTCAGTGGTTTGGCAGTTATGACGTAGTTTGGCAACTACGTAATGTTGTAATCACCTCCGTAATGAGATCTAATATAACATGATCATCTCCATGATAGAATTTGCTGTGAGCAGCCAATTCGTTGAAAGGGAGTTTCCTTGGGGGAGTGGCCTCCATCCAATATGTGTGGACTTTCTGGCAAAGCTCGGTGGCTTTTGCTGGCTCTGGTTCCTGCAGTTGGCACCTCGCCTGACCTCCAGTTCTTGGGACTTCAGCTAGCAGCTTATCTGCTAATCTTGGCATTCTTCAAACTCCGTAGCCTGTGAGCCAGCCTTCTGTCTTACTTGCTGATCTTGGAATTCATTGGCTTCCACAGCCTGTGAGCCAGAAGCCTGTTGTCTGATCTCCCAATCTTGGATTTGCCTGCCCCTGCAGCTACATGAGTCAGGAGAAGTCTCCAGCCTGACCCGTGGAATTGGGACATTCCAGTCTCCACAATCGTGTTAGCCATTTCCTTGATCTCCCTCTCTCTCTCTCCCTATGTATATATATATATAAATATATATATACACACACACATATATATACACTTCACTGATTTTGCTTCTCTAGAGGACCCAGCCCAAGACAGCTTTCAATGGCTGATTTTTCCGAAGAAGACTGCCAAGCTTTTCTTCCAAGGTCCCTCTGGGTGGATTTGAACCTCCAACCTTTCAGTTAGCAGCTGAGCGCATTAGCCATTTATACCACACAAGGACTCCAGACCTCAGCTAGGCCCCCCAAAAGAAAAAAAACCAAAAAACCAAACCCACTGCCGTCCAGTCGATTCCGACTCATAGCGACCCTACAGGACAAAGTAGAACTGCCCCACAGGGTTTCTAAGAAGTGCTGGTGAATTCAAGCTGGGGACTTTTGGGTTAGCAGCCAAATGCTTAACCACTTTGACATCAGGGACCCCAAAAGAAAAGCCAACATATAAAACTAATATTTCAGAACTGAAGTTAGTGGTTATCACGTAATAGACAGCTAATTTGTACACAACGCCCCCAACTGTTTTGTAAAGGACCATAATATTTCAGGCTTTGCAGACCGTATAGTCTCTGTTGCAACTACTCAACTCTGCCATTGTAGCTTGAAAGCAGCCACAGAAAATATGTAAAGGAATGAGGGTGGCTGTTTCTCAAAAAAAATCTTTATTTACACACATTAAAATTTAATTTGGCTGTAGTAATTTTCACTTGTCACAATATATTATTGTTCTTTTTTTTTTTTTAACCATTTGAAAAATGGAAAAACCATTCTCAGTTTGCAGGCCTGATGAATCAGGCACCAGGCCTGAGTATTGCCAGTGGCTATTTGCTAACTCCTAACTTTAGACAAATATTAATTCATATCTATTGCTTTCCTAATTGCTCTCTAGCTCTTACAGATGGGCTCAGCAGGCCTGCCCCTATACCAGACTAGAGAAATTGTATATTGTATGGTAGAGACTCAAAGAATGGAAATAATACACAAATATAGTAATAATATAAAATATATATTGATCCTCTACTACTGGCTTCTCTAACCAGGACCTTTATGCAGTTCCATTCCCTGTCTTCTGCCTGTGGGTACCTACAAAGAACGGAACTTCAAGAAAGAGTGGGTATTGGCAGCTCACAACAGTGAAAATGAATACAACCTCGATAGAGACAATTCAGCAATATCTATCGAAATAACAAATGCATATGCATTTTGGCCCAGCAGTTTCTCCAGGAAATTTTCTTATATACATACTTGCACACCAAAGGTACCCACAAAGTTATTATGTCATAGCATTCTTTGTGACAGCAAATGAATGGAAATCTCGAATATCCATCCATAGAAGACTAGGTAAATTATGGGACATCATGCAACTGTATGCGTGTGTGTGTGCGCGCGTGCGCGCATCCACATACACACTCTTTATCTGTCATGAAATGATCTTCAAGATACATATTTTTAGGTTAAAAAAGCAAAGGCAGGACACTGTGTATACTATTCCATAATTTATATAAAAGATAGCAAAAATACGTTTGCTTATATACGCATAAAATATCTCTGGAAGGGTAATTAGCACAATAGTTAAGCGTTTGGCTGCTAACCAAAAGGCCAGCTGTTCAAACACACCAGTGGCTCCATGGTAGAAAAGACCTGGCGATGTGCTTCTGTAAAGATTACAGGGTAGCAAAGCCTACGGGGCTGTTCTACTCTGTCCTATAGGGTCGCTGTGAGTTGGAATCGACTCAGTGCACACAACAACAACAAATAATTGAGGGACAGGGATGGGAGAGAGGCTTTCCATTTTATGGCCTTTCTGTTCAGATAATGAAATAAGTCCTTTCGTAGAAAGGTAATACTCCATGGCAACAGTAAGAGAAAGTTAATAGTCTCGAGGGAAAGATAAATCTGCAATTATTTTTCATTATTCACCATGACACATAGCAGCAGCTCTTTCAAAAAATTAACAAAAAACAAAAAATTCTGTGATAATGTGTTAGGTAGTCACCATATTTTAATTGGTTAGGGTTTCTATTCCTTTCTGCCCTGATTGTAGATTTTCAATAAATGACAAAGGCTTATTTTAAATTTTGTCTGTGGTCTTATTTTCCCTTTGTGTAAATAGCAAAAATGTATTAACTATTTTAAAAAAAGCTAAATGGAGAGAAGAAGAAAAGTAGAACACCTGGAAACCTCTACAAGAAAGCAAAGAAAAATGAGGCTTGAGAATAAATAGGCTCTGAATACATAACAGTTGGACTACCAGGGTAGTTCTCTAACATAAGTACACAGCAAAGGAAACACAAGACTCCCTAATACTACAGAGAGAACTGTCAATATTGGTTAGTCAAGACAGAACTCTAGAAATAATGCTAAATAGTCAAAAACCAATTGCTGTTGAGTTGAGTCTGACTAATAGGGACCCTACAGGACAGAGTACAACTGCCCCATAGGATTTCCAAAGAGCAGCTGGTGAATTCAAACCGCTGACCTTTTGGTTAGCAGCTGAGTTCTTAATCACTACGTCACCAGGGTTCTGCTAAATCATCAAGGGGAGAAAATGAAGAAGAAACTCAGTAATGCCCTCTAATAACCTATGGGAGAATAGAAAAGAAATGTGTAGAACCCTCATTGCAATTATTATCATCGTATTACTTTACAAAAAAAAAAAACAAACTCGTTGCCATCAAGTTAATTCTGACTCATAGCGACCCTACAGGACAGAGTAAAACTGCTTCTTAGAGTTTCCAAGGAGTGCCTGGTGGATTCAAACTGCTGACCTTTTGATTAGCACCCATTAAACTTAACCACTACACCACCAGGGTTTCCTGTATTACATTAGACCTGTGCAATGGTATCTGTCGAAAGCCAGTCTAGACTCTAGGGTCATCATGTCCCACCTATATGACAATGTTGATCTTGGCTTGTACCCTGCACTCCCGGAAAACAGGTAAAGACATCCCCCTACCCTTTTGAGTTCCAGGAAACAGCTTACTACAAAAGAACCCCGTTCCGCCATAAGGTTTATATAAGATTCAAAGATGATCCCCTTGCTTATCTATGACAAGGCCAGAAACAGATCGCCTAAATTCCCATTTTGTCTTCCTTTTTTTGTTCCCATTGACCAGACTAAACAAAATGCCTGGTAATTTGACTTGACCAAACTTTAGTCAGGCTTCTGTCCTTCTCCAGGTCCTGAACTTTGATCCACCCTTGAGTTTATGCAAACTTTGAGAGACTAAACAAGAATTGGAAGGCAGAACAACCCTGCCCTTACCAGCCCTTCCAGAGAATCAGCTTACTGCAAAAAAAAAAAAGTTCCAGTTCAGTTGCTCCATCACAGCACTGGCTTACCCCACTCACTCCCCTATACCCAGGTCTTCCTAGTCTTGTTTCACTTTTCCCCATATAACCAAGTCTTTTGTGCCTCTATTCTGAGATACTTGTAGGTCATAAGTTTGCAGTGTTCCCCTATTTCAATACCAAAAAAACAAACCCATTGCTATCAAGTCTGTTCTGACTCATATCAACCTTATAGGACGTAGGGTTTCCAGGGAGTAGCTAGTGGATTCCAACTGCCAGCCTTTTGGTTAGCAGCCAAGCTCTTAATCACTGCACCACCAGGGCTCTACTCAGTCTCCACTACTCTCCAAATGCACCTACTGCTCCAACCCAGCTTCTCATGACCCCCACCAGAACCAGATTAAAGGATGGGTGAGCTGGACAACTACTTAGCTCACCTAACTGTGTGCAGTGCCAGAACTGCACTGGAAGACAACAGAAACCAGTAAAAAAAAAAAAAAAAACCTGCTCAGTCAAGCTTCCACCAACTAAATGTAAATGTCCCTTGCTTCTGGCAAAGTTGAAGGGGTTCACAGTCGAGGAAACACAACCTGCACACAAAGATTTTTCTCTTTCTGTGTCGGATGTTTTTGCATCATGCCTATGTGACCTGCACAGACTTATAACAAGTTTCATCACCAACCCTGAGGCCAGACAAACGTGACTGAAAGTTACAGTTGCTAAAATCCTGAATTCGATAATGCATGTGGTTTTCTAAAACTTATGCCTAAATTTGAAACCGCTAATTGCCCTCCCAAGAACTTTTTAGTTCAGAAATTAGCAAAAGAAGTGTGAAGATAGAAGGAAGGAAAGCAGAGAGGGATGGAGGAAGGGAAGGAAGGAGGAAGGGAGGGAGAAGACATTTTAACAATATGAAAGCCAGTCAAGGAGAAATTTTAAACATATTTCAAATAATACTTAATAATTTTATCCAAGAATGTAACCTCTGTCTTTACTAAATGGGTGTGAATGTACTCATTGCCCTAGAGTTGATACCAACTCATAAAAATCATATAGGACAGAGGAGAACTTCCCCATAGGGTTTCTAAGGCTGTAATCTTTACAGAAGCCCACTGCCACATCTTCTACCTCAGAGTGGCTGATGGGTTCAAACTGCTGACCTTTTGGTTACCAGCTGAGAGCTACCCATGATAAGAGAGCCAATTCCAAACAAGTTTTTAATATTATGATCAGGTCATGGGTTCAATTCTTTATACTGAATATAAAAGATGATGTAATATTCCTACTGGTAATTTTTAAAATGGTCTGTCTAAATGAATGTTGAATAAAAGTCTGTGGGTCTCCCCACAGGCCTTCATCATTCTTGCCCCTGAGGTGTTGCACAGGCTTGGGCCCCACCTACATCATTTCCAACACTCAGACAAATCCTACCCAATCTTCTGCCTTAGGGAAATCATTTCTAACCACCCAGCCCCCATTCAACAATTACTTCTCTGATCACCTATTTCATCAGTCAGGACCACACACATTATCATTTAATTTTTTTTAATTACATTACGCACTTTTTTCTTCCCCTTCAGCTACATGATAAGCTAACTCCAAGTTTAATCTTTTTTCTGTGTCCGTTACAGCATTGTCTTAGTCATCTAGCGCTGCTATAACAGAAATACCACAAGTGGATGGCTTTAACAAAGAGAACATTTATTTTCTCACAGTCTAGTAGGCTACAAGTCCAAATTCAGGGCTTCAGCTCCAGGGGGAGGCTTTCTCTCTCTGTTGGCCTTCTCATCAATCTTCCCCTGAACTAGGAGCTCGCCTGAGCAGGAACCCCAGGTCCAAAGGATGCACTCGGCTCCCAGCACTGCTTTCTTGGTGGTATGAGGTCCCCCCTCTCTGCTCGCTTCCCTTTACTTTTTATCTCTTGAGAGATAAGAGGTGGTGCAGGCCATATTCCAAGGAAACACCCTTTACATTGGATCAGGGATGTGACCTACATAAGAGTGTTACAATCCCACCTTAATCCTCTTTAACATAAAATTACAATCACAAAATGGAGGACAACCACACAATACTGGGAATCATGGCCTATCCAAGTTGACACATATTTTGGGGTGACACAATTCAATCCACGACAAGTATGCAATTCTTTATTTTGTACATAGTAGAAGCTCACTAAAAATGAGTTAATTAATTTAGTATGGGCAATTCTACAGATCAATAGATAATTCAAAAAACATAGGAGGAAAAAAAATTCCATGAATAACACTTTGTAACACTTTAGTTTATCATGCACCTTCACAAATAAGAGAAATTTGTATGAGCTCCTCACAACTCTGAGAGGCAAGCTGGACGGCAATTATAGTTTCTGATGACAGCCAAAAATCAAACTCAATGCCGACAAGTCGATTCCGACTCACAGTGACCCCGTGGGGATTCCAAGGCTATAAATCTCTGCGGAAACAGACTGCCACATCTTTCTCCTGCAGAGCTGCTGGTGGTTTTGAACCACTGACCTTTTGGTTAGCAGTTGACCACTTTAACCACTGTGCCACCAGGGCTCCTGATTACTGCCAAAAAAAAAAAAAAGCCTGCTGCCATCAAGTTGATTTTGACTCATAGTGACCCTGTAAGACAGAGTAGAACAGCCCTGTAGTGTTTCTAAGGAGCTCCTGGAGGATTTGAAATGCTGACCTTTTGGGTAGCAGCTGTAGCACGTAACCACTACACCACCAGGGTTTCCAATTACTGCCAAGTCAGTTAAAATTTAGAAAGTCCTAAAAAAAAAAAAAAAAGTTATAAAACCAGTATTGCAGCAGAGCCAGCAACAAAATCTCCACTCCTGGCTCTAAATACTAGATTCTATGCACAGCATAAGGTTCCTCAGGGGCACAAACCATTTGTGCTTGACTACTAACTTAAAGGTTGGCAGTTCAAACCCATCCAGTGGTACCGCAAAAGAAAGGCTGGGTGATTTGCTTCTGTAAAGGGAATAGCCAAGAAAATCCTATGAACATCAACTTTATATGGAAAGGAAAGAGGCTTCCGATAAGTAAAGCATCACTGAAGAAGAACAAAATGGGAGACCTCAGACTACCTGATCTTAGAACCTACTATACAGCCACAGTAGTCAAAACCGCCTGGTACTGGTATGACAACAGACAAATAGACCAATGGAACAGAATTGAGAACACAGACGTAAATCCATCACCTTTGGAGAGCTGACATTTGACAAATGTCCAAAGTCCATTAAATAGGGGAAAAGACAATCTCTTTAACAAATGGTGCTGGTATAACTGGATATAACTGGATACCCACCTGTAAAAAGTAAAACAGGACTCGTGCCTCACAAAAACTAATTGAAAATGGATCAAAGACCTAAATATAAAACCTAAAATGACAAAGATCATGGAAGAATAAACACAAACAACTCTAGAAGTCCTAACACATGGCATAAATATAATACAAACCATAACTAACAGTGCACAAACACCAGAAGATAAACTGGATAACTGGGAGTTCCTAAAAATTAAACATTTATGCTCATCCATCAAAAGCCTTCACTAAAAGAGTAAAAAGAGAACCTACAAAGTGGAAAAAATTTTGGGCTACAACAATCTCTACAATCTATAAAATACTTCAACACTTCGACAACAAAAAGACAAATAATCCAACTAAAAAATGGGCAAAGGGTATCAACAGGCACTTCACCAAAGAATACATACAAGTAGCAAACAGACACATAAAGTTATGCTTGAGATCATTAGCCATTAGAGAAATGCAAATCAAAACTACAATGAGATATCATCTCACCCAGAAAATACTGGTACTAATAAAAAAAAGAAAAAAAAAACAGAAAATAACATATATTGGATAACTTACTGAAATTCTTATGCATTGCTAGTGGAAAGTAAGATGGTACAACCTCTGTGGAAAAGGATGTGACACATCTTTAAAAAGTTAGAAGTAGAAATACGATCCAGCAATCCCACTAAGAATATATCCGAGAGAAATAAGAGCTGTCACAGGAATAGACATATACACACCCATGTTCATCGCAGCATTATTCGCAATAGCAAAAAGATGGAAACTACCTAAATGCCCATCAACAGATGGATGGATAAACAATGGTACATACACACAATGGAATATTATGCAATGATAAAGAACAATGATGAATCTTTGAAACATCTCACAACATGAATGAATTTGGAGGGCATTAGGTTGAGTGAAATAATTCCATTACAAAAGAACAAATATTGTATGGGACCATTATTATAAAAATTCAAGGAAAGATTTACACACAGAAAAAAACAATCTTTGACGGTTATGAGGGATGGGAGGGCTGGGAAGGGAAAATTATTAACTAGATAGTAGATAAGTTATCTTTGGTGGAGGTAAAGAGTACACAATGTAGGGAAAGTCAGCACAACTTGACCAAGGCAAAGTCATAGAAGCTTCGTAAATACCTTGAGGGACCAACTGCTGGGGCTGAGTGCTGGGGACCATGATTTCAGGGAACATCTAGGTTAATTGACATAAGATAGTTCATAAAGAAAATGTCCTGCATACTACTTTAGTAAACAGCCTCTGGGGTCTTAAAAGCTTGTAAGTGGCCATCTAAGATACATCTATTGTTCCCTTCCCGTCTGCAGCAACAGTGAATGAAGAAAACAAAAGACACAAAATAAATATCAGCCTAAAGAACTACTGGACCTCATAACCACAGCTTCTACCAGGCTGAACCCAGAAGTAGATGGTACACACCTACCACCACCACCAGCACACAGGGATCACAATAGAAGGTCCAGGACAGAGCAGGAGAAAAATGTAGAACAAAATTCAAATTTACAAAAAAAGACCAAACTTACTGGTCTGACAGACTGGAGGAACCCTGGGACTATGGCTCCCAGACACCCTGCTAAGTCAGAACTGAAGCCATTCCTGAAGTCTACCTTTCAGCCAAAGATTAGACAGGCCTATAAAACAAACAATAACACATGCAAAGAAAATGCTCCTTAGTTCAATCAAGTATACGAGACTAAATGGACAACACCCAACCAAAAGAAAAGATGAGAATGCAGGAAGGGACAGGAAAACTGGGTGAATGGACACAGGAAACTCAGGGTGGACAGTGGGAGAGTGATAACACGTTACGCAGATTGCAACCAATGTCACAAAACAATTTGCATATAAATTTTTGAATGAGAAACTAATTGGAGCTGTAAACTTTTACCTAAAGTACAGCAACAACAAAAAAAGAGAAAACCCTATGCAACAGTTCTACTCTGTAACGTGGGGTTGTCAAGAGTCAGAATCAACACTATGGCAATGTATTTGGTTTTTTTTTTTTTTAATGCACAGCATTCTCAAACATACCTGTCTTTAAGAATTCACCATGAATCCATCAATAGACAACTTGAAAAAACAGAAAATTTTGACAAAGTAAGTATCAATATTATGATACTTTGGCCACCATTCCAATGTCAACTTTTATCTCTGCTGCCCACCAGCACTTCATACTCTAGAAATTCCTTTGACTTTTGTCTCCATAAAAACATTACTCCTGCTGACATCATATTCAGAAGAACCCTTTCCCACTTTTCTTCATTTTGCTCACCCCCACCCATCCTTCAAGAATCATTTCAGTGTTAACTTTTTCCAGGATGTCTTGGCCTGCCCCATCCTAAAAGGCCAGGTTGTGGGTCACTCCCTGCACCCACATTGTACATCTGCATATGTTACTGCAGCCTCTAGCAACTGAATTCTGCACACATCTGACTCCCTACTAGAATCTGATCTGTGCCAGGGAAGGTTCCATGTCTTCTCATCTTTGTACCACCAGCATTTAGTAGATGCTTACCATCTGCCTCAAGAAGAGGCATGGTGGAGCTATAGTAGTTCCAGACGAAAATTTTCTTTCATTGTTTCGTTTCATATTTTATCCATGGTTGCTGATGTTAGGTGCCTTCGAGTTGGTCCTGACTCGTAGCAACCCCGTATACAACAGAATGAAACACTGCCCAGTCCTGCGCCATCCTCATAATCCTTGCTATGTTTGAGCCCACTGTTATAGCCACTGTGTCAATCCATCTTGTCAAGGGTCTTCCTCTTTTTTGGTACCCTCTACCTCAGGTTGGAAGGCACTCAAAATACAACTGAGGAACGGCTGCTTCCTCAAAGTAAAGCCTACCTTAATGACATAGATGGAGTCAAGCTTTCGGGAGCTTCATTTGCTGATGTGGCATGATTCAAAATGAGAAGAAACAGCTTCAAACATTTATCAATAATCAGAATGTGGAATGTATGAAGCATGAGTCTAGGAAAATTGGAAGTTGTCAAAAATGAAATGGAATGCATAAAGTTCGATGATGATCTAGGCATTAGTGAGCTGAAATGGACTGGTATTGGCCGTTTTGAATCAGACAATCGTCTGGTCTACTGTGACAGGAATGACAACTTAAAGAGGAACAGCATCACATTCATAGTCTAAAAGAACATTTCAAGGTCTATCCTGAAGCACAATGCCATCAGTGATAGGACAATATCCACACACCTACAAGGAAGACCAGTCAATACAACTATTATTCAAATTTACGCACCAACCACTAATGCCGAACATAAGGAAACTGAAGATCTTTTTCCAACTTCTACTGTGTGAAATTGATCAAACCTGCAATCAAGGTGCATTTACAATTACTGATGATTGGAATGCAAAAGCTGGACACAAAAAAGAAGGATCTACAGTGGGAAAATACGGCCTTGCTGTTAGAAATGATGGTGGAGATCTCATGATACAATTTCAAAAGACCAACAACTTATTCGTTGCAAATACACTTTTTCAACTACATATATGGCGACTATACATGTGGACTTCACCAGATGGAAAACACAGGAATCAAATTGATTACACATGTGGAAAGAAATGATGAAAAAGTTTAATATTATCAATCAGAAGAGGGCCAGGTGCCAGCTGCAGAACAGACCATCAATTGCTCATATCCTAGTTCAAATCGAAGCTGAAGAAAATTCAAACAAGTCCACAAGAACCAAAAACACAAGCTTGAGTATATCCCACCTGAATTTAGAGACTATCTCAAGAATATATTTGATGCATTGGACACTAATGACCAAAGACCAGATGAGTTGTGGGAGGACGCCACACATGAAGAAATCAAAAAGTCATCAAAAAGACAGGAAAGAGATTAAAGATCAAAAAGGAGGTCAGAAGAGACTCTGAAACTTGCTCTTGAACTGAGAGTACTTAAGCGAATGAAAGAAATGATGAAATGAAAGAGCTGAACGGGATTTCTTTGAATAGAGAAGACAAGGTAAAATATTATAATCAAATGCGCAAAGACCTGGAGTTAGAAAACCAAAAGGGAAGAAGACGCTCAGCATTCCTCAAACTGAAAGAACTGAAGAAAGAATTCAAGCCTTGAGTTGCAATTTTGAAGGATTCTATGTGCCAAATATTGAATGACACAGGAAGCATCAAAAGAAGAGAGAAGGAATACACAGTGTAACTGTATCAAAAAGAATTGGTCAAGGTTAACCATTTAAGGAGGTAGCATGTGATCGAGAACCGATGGTATTGAAGGCAGAAATTCAAGCTGCACTGAAAGCACTGGCGAAAACCAGGCTCCAGGAATTGATAGAATACAAATTGAGATGTTTCAAAAAACCTTTGTTGCACTGGAGGTGCTCACTCATCTACGCGCCAAGAAATTTGGAAGACAGCTACCCGACCAATCAACTGGAAGAGATCATATTTGTGCCCATTCCAAAGAAAGGTGATTCAGCAGAATGCAGGAATTATCAAACAATATCATTAATATCACATAAAAATAAAATTTTGCTGAAGACAATTCAAAAGCGATTGTAGTGGTACATCAACCAAGAACTGGCAGAAATTCAGGCCAGATCCACAAGAGGATGCGGAACAAGAGATAACATTGCTGATGTCAGATGGATCTTGTCTAAGAGCAGAGAATACCAGAACGATTTTTACCTGTGTTTTATTGACTATGCAAAGGCATTCAACTGCATGGATCAAAAGAAATTACAGATAACACTGCAAATAATGGGAATTCCAGAACACTTAATTGTGCTCGTGAGGAACCTATACATAGTCCAAGAAGCAGTCATTCCAACAGAACAAGGGGGTACTGCACGGTTTAAAATCAGGAAAGGTGTAGGTCAGGGTTGTATTCTTTCGCCATACTTATTCAATCAGTATGCTGAACAAATAATCCAAGAAGTTGGACTAAATGAAGAAGAACATGGCATCAGGAATGGTGGAAAAAAAAAAACATGGCATCAGGAATGGTGGAAGACTCGTTAATAACCTGTGATATGCAGATAACATAACCTGGCTTGCTGAAACCAAAGAGGAATTGAAGCACTTACTGATGAAGATCAAAGACTACAGCCTTCAGTATGGATTATACAACTCGACATAAAGAAAGCAAAAATCCTTTCAACTGGAACAATAAGAAACATCATGATAAACAGAGAAAATATTGGCTTCATCAAGGATTTCGTTTTATGTGATTCCACAATCAAAACCCATGGAAGCAGCAGTCAAGAAATCAAACGACACATTGAATTCGGCAAATCTGCTGCCAAAGATCTCTTTCAAGTATTGAAAAGCAGAGATGTCACTTTGAGGACTAAGGGGTGTCTGACCCAAGCCATGATAGTTTCAACTGCCACATATGCGTGACACAGCTGGACAATGAATGAGGAAGACTGAAGAAGAATTGATGTCTCTGAATCATGGTACTGGTGAAGAATATTGAACATACCATCAACTGCCAGAAGAACAAACAAATCTGTCTTGGAAGAAGTTCAGACAGAGTGCTTCTTGGAAGTGAGGATGATGAAGCTTTGTCTCATGTACTTTGGACATATTATCAGGAGGGACCAGTTTACTACATTTTGCTTAGCCTTGCCTATCTGCCATCCAACAGCTGTGTGACCACAGTCAAGTTACTCAATCTCTGTCTCAATTTCCTCATCTGTAAATTGGGGATAATAATTGTTGATACCTTATCAAAGGGTTGTTAAGGATTAAATGTGCTAACATATACAAAGCATTTAGAACATACTAGAACATATTAGGAAGCACCGATAACTGCCAACCCAAAAACCCCAATAAGTGCCAGCTATTTTTTTTATTATTATTATTACTTTGACTGGGAACAGCAGTGTACTCTGGCTCTGGGCCCAGCAATGACTTCAATGCCTAAAAACAAGGCACAATTTCAAGGTCTATGGCAAGAGCCCTGGACTAAGATTTAGGGAAGCAGAATCTGAATCTCAGGCTCGACCAATTTGGGCAAGTCATGGTACTTCTTCCAACCTTATTTTTGCGTTTGTAATAATAGATGGATTAGATTGAGTGCTCCCAATCTGAAATCCGGGGTGTTTAGAAACCTGTGAAAATGATACTGGGTCTCTCAAGCTATGGTGACTATTTCAGGCCTAAGAAAAATCACATAAATATTTAGGAGTGTTAAGCCCAAACATACCACCCAAATGTCAAGGTTCTCTACTTTTCCGTGGATTTATATTAACTGCATAAAAAAACACTGTTTACTCAATACTGACATGTCCTTGAGACTAATAATTTTAAAAATTGGAAAACTAAATTACCTTTTTACTGAAAAGTCCTTTTTGCCCAACAGACTTTTTTTTTTTTTAAATATGTGATCCATGGGTGAGAAGATAATAAAAGGGGCCGTTGGTGAAAAACTAAGAATTTCAAAGGACTAAATTGATCTCTAAAAGTCCTTCTTGACTCTAATACTGGAGGGATTACTGAAAATTTCTCTAAGGCAATCAACTATAACAATTTATTTTGCATTTAATTTTACCCTGCGGCCTCAAGGGGAAAATGTCTTGCTCTAAGATTTCAGGAGAAAAAAAAAAATTAGAAAATTCAAATGAGGATTACAAAGAGTAAAGAATATGAAGAAAGAACAAGAAAAGCAAAAAGCAGGAAATGTCAAAATAAGAGACAGAAATGAATTTGTTTTTAAAAAAAAAAAAGGTCAAATGACCTGGAAATAGAAATGACAACAATAGGTCTTGGGAATAATAGGCTTTCTTCTCTTTTGTTAGTAATTTTGGAGTTACCAGCCATTCCCAGAAGAAGCCCCGGTGGTGCAGTGGTTAAAGTGCTCAGTTTCTAACTGAAAGTTTGGCATTTTGAACCCACCAGCCACTCAGCAGGAAAAAGATGTGATGGTCTGCTTCCGTAAAGATTCACAGCACTGGAAGCAATATGGGGCAGTCCTACTCTGTCCCATAGGTCACCAGAAGTTGGAACTGACTTAAGGGCGCACAACAGCAATACGCATTCCTAGAGGGCTAAGAATGGGGGTTGGGGTGCTGCCACTACTCATCAGCCCTTCCAATTTTAAGTGTCACTGTGGACAGAAGATTCATGTGTGGTTAAAAACCAAAACCAAACTAGTTGCCATCAAGTCAACTCCAAATCATGGCGACCCCATGTGTGTCAGAGTAGAACTATGTTTCCGAGGGTTTTCAAGCACTGATTTCTAAGAAGAAGATCACTAGGCCTTTCTTCTGAGGTACCTCTGGGTGGACTTGGACCTCCAACCTTTCAGTTAACAACTGAGTACATTAACCATCTGTACCATCCAGGGATTCCTAATGTGTGGCTATTGTAGTTATGTGCCTTCGAGTCAATTCCAACTCATAGTGACCCTATAGGACAGAGTAGAACTGCCCCATACGGTTTCCAAAGAGTAGCTGGTGGCTTTAAACTGCCAGTTAATAGATGAACTCTTAACCACTGCTAGTTGTTCCAAATAATTCTCAACGTAGGCTCTCAGAACCCCGGAAGGGGGGTAGGAGATTCTGCACTATATCCAATATATGAAAAGAACTAATGGAAATGATACAGTCACACGTGAAATGTGGACACAACCTAATAAAAACATCAACCATCTCTTTCAACAAGTAAGCTATGTTGCTTTTTCTGCTTACTGATTTGCTGAAATGCTATGCTTAATAAATTATAGAAAAATGAATTAATAAGTAAATCATTGGTAGATAAAAGTTTTCAAAACCTGGGTTGCACCAGAGGAAAAGTTCTCAAAGGGGCCTTTGGTAAAGAATGCTTGTGCCTTAGGCTGAGTTTCTTAGAGAAGCAAAACTAGTGAAGTGTGTGTGTGTGTGTGTGTGTGTGTATACACATACACACATGTATGTGTATATATATATATACACACACATATATGCGTGTGTGTGTGTATATATATAAACCAAACCAAACCCACTGCCGTCGAGTCGATTTCAACTCATAGCTACCCATGCATACACACACACACACACACAATGTTCCACTGCTATTCATAAGGTTTTCATTGGCTAATGCTTTTCAGAAGTAGATTGCGGGCCCTTCTTCCTAGGACATCATCCATGAAGAGAGCAAGAGACCACTGAAAAGACAGGTAAGAAAGAAAGACCAAGATGGATGTCAGAAGAGACTCTGAAACTTGCCCTCGAACATCGAGCAGCTAAAGCAAAAGGAAGAATTGATGAAGTAAAAGAACTGAACAGAAGATTTCAAAGGGTGGCTCGGGAAGCAAAGATCTGGAGATAGAAAACCAAAAGGGAAAAACAAGCTTGGCTTTTCTCAAGCTGAAAGAACTGAAGAAGAAATTCAAGCCTCGAGTTGCAATAGTGAAGGATTCCATGGGGAAAATATTAAACGCTGCAGGAAGCATCAAAAGAAGATGGAAGGAATACACAGAGTCATTATGCCAAAAAGAATTAGTCGATTTCAACCATTTGAAGAGGTGGCATATGATCAGGAACCGATGGTACTGAAGGAAGAAGTCCAAGCTGCTCTGAAGGCACTGGTGAAAAACAAGGCTCCAGGAACTGATGGAATATCAATTGAGAAGTTTCAACAAACAGATGCAGCGCTGGAGGTGCTCACTTGTCTATGCCAAGAAATATGGAAGACAGCTTCCTGGTCAACTGACTGGAAGGGATCCATATTTATCCCTATTCCCAAGAGAGGTGAACCAACCAAATTTGGAAATTATGTAACAGTTTGTCATTAATATCACACGCAAGCAAAATTTTGCTGAAGATCATTCAAAAACAGCGGCAGCAGTATATCGACAGGGAACTGCCAGAAATTCAGGCCAGTTTCAGAAGAGCACGTGGAACCAGGGATATCATTGCTGATGTCAGATGGATCCTGGCTGAGAGCAGAGAATACCAGAAGGATGTTTACCTGTGTTTCATTGACTATGCAAAGGCATTCGACTGTGTGGATCATAACAGGTTATGGATAACATTGCAAAGAATGGGAATTCTGGAACACTTAATTGTGATCATGAGGAACCTTTACAGAGATCAAGAGGCAGTTGTTTGGACAGAACAAGGGGATACTGATTGGTGTGTGTCAGGGTTGTATTCTTTCACCATACCTATTCAATCTGTATGCTGAGCAAATAATACGAGAAGCTGGACTATATGAAGAAGCATGGGGCATCAGGATTGGAGGAAGACTCATTAACAACCTGCGTTATGCAGATGACACAACCTTGCTTGCTGAAAGTGAAAAGGACTTGAAGCACTTACTAATGAAGATCGAAGACCACGGTCTTCAGTACGGATTGCACCTCAACATAAAGAAAACAAAAATCCTCACAACTGGACCAATGAGCAACATCATGATAAATGGAGAAAAAATTGAAGTTGTCAAGGATTTCATTTTACTTGGATCCACAATCAACAGCCATGGAAGCAGCTAGTCAAGAAATCAAAAGACACATTGCATTGGGTAACTCTGTTGCAAAGGACTTCTTTGAAGCGTTGAAGAGCAAAGATGTCACTTTGAAGACTAAGGTGCACCTGACCCAAGCCATGGTATTTTCAATCACATCATATGCATGTGAAAGGTGGACAATCAATAAGGAAGACCAAAGAAGAATTGATGCCTTTGAATTGTGGTGTTGGAGAAGAATATTGAATATACCATGGACTGCCAAAAAGAACGAACAAATTTGTATTAGAAGTAGTACAAACAGAGTGCTCCTTAGAAGCAAGGATGGCAAGACTGTGTCTTACCTACTTTGGACATGTTGTCAGGAGGGATCAGTCCCTGGAGAAGGACATCATGCTTGACAGAGTACAGGGTCAGCGGAAAAAAGAAAGACCCTCAACGAGGTAGATTGACACAGTGGCTGAAACAATGAACTCAAGCATAACAAGGATTGTAAGGATGGGATAGGACCGGGCAGTGTTTCATTCTGTTGTGCATAGGGTTGCTACGAGTCGGAATCGACTCAACAGCACCTAACAACAACTACAAACACACACACACACACATAGAGAGAGAGAGATTTATATCAAGGAAATGTCTCACACAGTTGTAGAAGATGGAAAGTCCCAAGTCCGTGAGTCATGTAGCTGCAGGGGCTGACAAACCCAAGATTGGCAGATCAGATGGCAGGCTGCTGGCTCACGGACTTCAGAGGCTGAGGAATCCAAGATGTGCAGGCAGTGTGGCAAGCTGCTGGCTCAAGTCCCAAGAACTGGAGGTCAGAAAATGAGTAGCCAGATGCTGGATCCAGAGTGAGCAAAAGCCAGTGAGATTTGCCAGTTAAGTCCATATATATTGGATGCAGGCCACACCCCCAAGGAAACTCCCTTTCAACTGACTGGCTGCTCATAGCAGATCTCATCATGGAGGTGATTACATTATATCAGATCTCATCATGGAAGTCATTACATCATTACTCAACTGCCAAACTACCTCATAACAGCCAAACCACTGAGAATCATGACAGACAAGTTGAAACATAACCTTAACCATCACAGCTTGCAAACCCCCCTTGCTCTAAAACCCAAAGATGGTTCCTTTCCCAGAAACTATCCCCAAAGTTACTCACAAGAGAGGAAACTGAGAGGGATGAATCATGGGTCTGACCAGAATGGCAGTGACCGTCATATTCCTGTATCTCCACAAATACAATGCCAGCTTGCGTTACAGTTCTCCCTTTCTGTTTACCACATCTAGCCCCAAACCAAAAAACCAAATCCATTGCCATTGTGTTGATTCCAATTCATGGTAACCCCACGTGGCAGAGTAGAAGTGAGTTCCATAGCATTTTCTTGGCTATAATCTTTATGGACACCAATAGCCAGGTCTTCCTTTCACAGTGGCACTGGGTGGGTTTGAACCACCAACTTTTAGCTTATTAGTGGAGTGCAAACCTTTTGTGCCACCAAGGGACCTAGGGCTCCCTAAGAGCTCAAAAAAAAGTGCAACATTCATGATTACAATGGGAGTAGATAGAAAATAATCTGTGCCCAAATCCCTAATTACTGAGTGGCCACAAATGTTATTATTTCTGACCATTAGGATAAGGCAGTAAGTGGCTATTGAACAAATGAACACAGACAGCATTACTTGATAACTCCAAGAAACAAAGGAATCTAACTCTATCTGCTAATAGATACTCCACTGATGGAAATCACCTCAGTGTAGCTTTAAGACTCTAGGATTATATAAATGCTGGTTTAGGCCAACTCTCCTGTGACTTAATATGTTCTTTGGATATGAATGCACTCAATAAACTGATATCCTCCTCCCCTACCCCACTCCTCCTACCTGGTAAAATCCATTTACCCCTGAAGACACCAGCTCAAATACCAACTCTTCCATAATACCTTCCCTCACGGATCCTCCAGCATGACTCACTTGCCTTTTGTTTCCATGGTACTTTGTGCAGAATGTTAATAAATACTTATACTGTGGTATTATAGCTGTTTGTTGTGCAGTGTTAATCCCCCCATATATGATGAGTTTTTTTTAGTATTTTATGGCATTTTTGGTGAAAGTTTACAAGCAAATTAGGTTCTCATTTAAAAATTTCTGTACATATTGTTCAGTGACATTGGTTACATTTTTTACAATGTATCAGCATGCTTATTATTTTCATTCTGGTTGCACTGTTTCCTTTAATCTAGCTTCCTTGTCTGCCCTTACCTTCTGATGTTTGGTCTAGGGAAGACATTTGCCATTTAGTTTTGTCTAGATGATTATTTAGAGGAGTACAGCACTCACAGCTGATATTATTTATTTCACAGGCCAATCTGTCACCTGGTTGAAAGGTGACCTCAGGGAGTAGTTTAAGTTCCAAGTTTAAAGAGTATCCCAGGGTGATAATCTTGGGGGTTCATCCAGTCTCTACTGGTCCCTAAGTCTGGACTTTTTTTTTTTTTTTTCCAAAATAAGGTTTGTTCTACCTTTTTTCTCCCTTTTTGTCTGGGACCAGGGACCATCTAGGTCTTCTGTATGAGCTTTTTTAAGACAGAGTCTGTGTTTTATTTGTCTGCTTCCTCAGTGCCTGGCATATAACGCTGCACCTCTTATCTATCACCTCATATAATCTTTGCAAAAGCCCAGTAAGGAAAGTATGATTACTAGAGCCTGGATGACAAAATTGAGGTTCAAGGTGATCGAGTATTTGCCCAGGTCATAAAGCTCCTAGATGACAGAACTAAACTCAGACCCAGCTCTTAGCACTTGTGAAGATTTCATGACATCTTCTGTCTCTAAATGCAGCTTCACCAATAGAGAAAGTTCTACAATGTTCCAGATTATTCTGTATGAACAGCTTCTTTTGTGATGCTAAGAGGCGTGCTTGGAATACCTTAAACACACCAGTCCTGATGCTCTCTACCATTGATCACAGGCAGTTCTCTCACTCTCTTTTCTTGTGATAGATACACGCGTCAGGCTTTGTGAAGTTTCTTTGTGACCATATATTAATTTTTAATAAGGAAGGAAGACTGGCATCCACATGGCAGAAGAAGGAAAGCAAAATCACAAGGACAAGTGAGAGCATGGGGTATGAATTCTATGCCCAGAGCCTGCTGGGAACTCAAAGGGCAAGGGATTTCTGTGTTAATTCGCAGTGTTCATCATGAAGGGTCCATGCAGCTGGTGGATATGAATATTCCACTCTTTAGGAAAAATAACCCCTGCTGGGAACAAGGGATATTTATTTCATCAGTCTTTGCCTCTGCCTGGCTGAAATCAACGCTTCTGGCTCCACACCCTCAAAGCAACTTTCTAATCGTCAGTTGCCTTCCCAAGTAAAAGGTCCCTCAGAGGCAGGAGGCACCGATCAAAAAGCCTGAGTATTTTTTATTTGCAAGGCATATACACTCTTCATTACAAATTAGCAAACTGGTGTTCTATTTTATACATCAAAGGAAAAATAAAAAATGTAAAAAGCAAAGTGTATTTTGAGAGGTTGGCCCTGAAGGTCCTGCCTTCCCATGACTTTATTTTCTGAGGGTTCCTGTTATCCCCTCTCCCACCCTCTCTCTGTCCCAGCACCTCTGCACACATTCTCTCTAGGTGGTCCTGGTGAAATATTATATATAAAAAAAAAAATACCATGCTGACTAGTTCTGGAAGGAAAAGGATGAGCTTACATGTGATATTTTCTGTAATATTTAATGAGAACTATTTCTACTCAGCTTTTCTACTAATCTGAGCATAACTACAATTCTTGGCCTGCAAAGTTCTTAGCAGATCAGCAGAAGAGACCGTGGGAAGATATCACCCGGTGCCAACTACTCACATTTTCTGACCGAAGCCTCTTGGCGGGACACCCACCGTCCCGGGGGTGAAGCATGTAATACAGTCGGACTTTGCTGGCATGTTTTCGACTCTGTGAAGGAAAAACAGAAGCAGAAACTATTAAAAAAAAAAAAAAAAGGCAGGCCTTTCAAATCCTTTGAAATAGCCAATGACTGCAAATGCCAGGTGTTTTCATTGCAAAACACTTTGTTTTCAACTCTTTATTTTTATTGTTCTAGAAATATGGATAACAACATTTGCCAATACAATATTTTTCACATGTAAAATTCAGTGGCAACAATTACATCAATCATGCTGTACAACCATTCCCATAAACAGCAACTGCCTGCTTCGTAAACAATTATTCCCCCTTTCGTCCTCCCTCCTGTCCCTGGTAAAACCCATTGGCGTCTAATCAATTTCAACTCTTAGTGACAAAACAGGACAGAGTAGAACCGATCCATAGGTTTCCAAGGAGTGGCAGGTGGACTCAAACTGCTGACCTTTTGGTTAGCAGCTGAGCTCTTAACCACCTTGCCATCAGGACTCCCCACCCCTGGTAACCACTGTTAAAGTCTAATCTTTACACACTTGCGTATCCTAGGTATTTGATATTACTGAGATCATATAATATTTGTCCTTTTGTGATTGATTTATTTCACTCAACAAAACGTTTTCAAGGTTCCTCCATGAGGCAGCATGCAGCAGGACTTCATTTCTCTTTATGGCTGAGTACATATATGCCACATTTTGTGTATCTACTCATCTGTGGATGGACATTTGGGGTGTTTTCACCTTTTGGTTATTGTGGATAACCCTGCAAGAAACATTAGTGTAAATGTGTCTGTGTGCATTGCTGCATTGGGTATACACATAAGAATGGAATTGTTGGGTTATATGGTAGCTCTATAACTTTTTGAGGAACTGCCACATTGTTTCCCACAATGGCTGTACCAGTTTGCGTTCCCACCAGCGATGGTTGAGAATTTCCATTTCTCCACATTCTCCAACATTTGTTATTTTCCGTTTTTTGTTTGTTTGTTTTATCTTAGCCATCCTAATGGAGGTGACTTGTATCTCTTGTGGTTTTGATTTGCATCCCCCTAATGACTAATGGGAAACGCTGGTGGCATAGTGGTTAAGAGCTGTGGCTGCTAACCAAAAGGTCGGCAGTTCAAATCCACCAGGCACCCCTTGGAAACTCTACGGGGCAGTTCTACTCTGTCCTATAGGGTCGCTATAAGTCGTAATCGACTCTACTGCACTGGGTTTGGTTTTTTTTGTAATGACTAACGGGAAACCCTGGTGGCGTAGTGGTGAAGAGCTATGGCTGCTAACCAAAAGGTCGGCCGTTCAAATCCACCAGGCGCTCCTTGGAAACTGTATGGGGTAGTTCTACTCTGTTCTATAGGGTCGCTATAAGTCAGAATCAACCCAATGACAATGGGGTTTAACAGGGGAATGACTAGTGACATATATAAAGAACTCTTACTACTTAACAAACTCCTGTGAGTTAAGGGGATGGGGTTCCAGGTAGGGGAAAAGACCTTTGCTCAAGGTCACATAAACAATATAAATTCAGAATTAAAAAAAAAAAAAAAGAAAACTCAATTAATAAAGAAGGTGAAAACATTGAGGTCTTTAAGCCTAGAGTGGATAATGTATTTAATTGCCCTCAAAAGTAGGAGCAGGTAAACAGAGGGAATAACATAAGGATTAACTGTGATGAAGACCTAGGCCCCCTGCCTTCTTTCTCACTTCTGCTGCCCTGCCCTAAGGATTTGGCGATGAAGTCTCCCTGGGAGCCTGGCACACACAGCAACCCTAAGCAAGGCCTTTTTCTCCGATTTTCCTGTACTAATCCAAAAAAAACAAACCTATTGCCATCTAGTCGATTCTGACTCACAGCAACCCTATAGGGCTGAATAGAACTGCCCCCAAAGGGTTTCCAAGGAGTGGCTAGTAGATTCCAGCAATAGGCTATCAAAAAGAATTCCCTCAGGTCAGATATCACACACAAGCAAAAGATACTGTACGCAAATTTGGACACCGATCAGAGCCCATACTACATGCCAACAGGCGGATGTAGTGGAACAAATCAAGCCATGCCTCCTATGGGGTTGGCAGGAGCCTCGATTTCTGACTGCACTCAGAATCCCCAACCCCATTAGTTTATGTCTGTCATGGGGAATCTGATCCCTTCTTAGTTATAGCTTTCCTTTACTCCTTTGCTCAACTGGGGTCCCCCCAACTTCCAACACCCCCAAAGAATACTGCAGCTCTGATTTCCAAGTTTCTGCCTGAGGCAGGACGGCAGGGTGAAAGAGCAGGAATAAAGCAGTCATTCAGAATCCTACTTCCAGCTCTACCACTTCCAGCTGTGTGATAGTAGGGAAGATACTTACTCTAATTTGCATGTAGTCAAAATGAGTCTCAGTTTCCCCAAATGCAAAACGAACATAATAACATATATTAGAGCAACCATGAGGATAAAATAAGACAATGCATATGAAAAATTGCAATCTGTGTAGTGCTAAACATTTTGTGATGGATGGCACCAATCCCTAACTTTAGCTCTAAATTGGCTTCAATAATGTAAATTCTTTTGAATCAGTTTCTACCTAATTCCAGACCCTGTTTTCTTTTCTTTACAGAGATTATTATTTCCTTCTTTTCAAGGCATTGGTTCTACTTAGCCTTTATTTATATTTTGAGTTCTACCCAATCTCCTGAATGTTGCTTTATCTTTATGAACTACCCACAAAGGCAAAGTGATTTTCAGAGAACACAGAAAGTTACATCTTATTTATAGGATATATAAATCCTGTCTGTCTGAGTTTCCTTGTTCATCACTTTGTTAATTCCTTTATTCTGCCTAGAGCAAGACTATGCTTCTAAACACTGCCTGATCACTTTTAAGGCCTTTAGGTGGGTTTAAAAGTGCTGATAGAATATGAAAAGTATTACAGGTGTGTGAAAGCACTGGAGTGCAATTTTGAAACATACTGCCAACGTAGGTTACGTAGTAAGTTTTAATCATGGGTTGTCTGGAGTCCTTTTTTGCCCGAAAGATGGGTAGGACAGAAAACAGAGTCACACATGGACAGGTGTCTGAGGATTTCAACATCATTGCTCACCTCTGCATGTTTTGAGGAATGATGGGGTACAGGCTACCAACTTTTTTTTTTTTTGACATCAGCACTGTTAGAGCATTTTATACACATCCTCTCATTTATTTTTTGTGATACTTTTCTTTTTTTTGCAAATAAGTACGCTGATTACTGAAATCTGTATACATTTCTGCAGTTTTGGGGTTTTTTTTTTTTTTGAGGTAATATCACGCACAAATAAAGTTTTGCTGAATATCATTCAAAAGGTGTTGCAGTAGTACATTTACAGGCAACTACCAGAAATTCAAGCCGGATTCAGATGAGGACATGGAACAAGGGCTATTATTGTTGATGTCAGATGGATCTTAGCTGAAAGCAGAAAATACCAGAAAGATGTTTACCTGGGTTTTATTTACTATGCAAAGGCATTCAACTGTGTAGATTGTCACAAATTATGGCAAACATTGCACAGAATAGGAATTTCAGAACATTTAATTGTGCTCATGCAGAAATTGAACATGGACTAAGAGGCAGTCATTCGAAAAGAACAAGGGAATATCGTGTGGTTTAAAGTCAGGAAAGGTGTGCATCACGGTTGTATCCTCTCACCATATTTATTCAACCTGTACACTGAGCAAATAATGTGAGAAGCTGGACTATATGAAGAAGAGCAGGGCATCAGGATTGGAGGAAGACTCATTAACAACCTGCATTATGCAGATGACACAAGCTTGCTTGCTGAAAGTGAAGAGGACTTGAAGCGTTTATTGATGAAGATCAAAGACTACATCCTTCAGTATGGATTACACACACCTCAACATAGAGAAAACAAAAATCCTCACAACTGGACCAATAAGCAACATCATGGTAAACACAGAAAAGGTTGAAGCTGTTGAGGATTTCATTTTACTTGTATCCACAATCAATGCCCATGGAAGCAGCAGTCAAGAAATCAAACTACACATTGCATTGGGCAGCTGACCCAAGCCATTTTTTTCAGTAGCCTCATATGCATGAGAAAGCTGGACAATGAATAAGGAAGGCCTAAGAAGAATTGGGAAACCCTGGTGGCATAGTGGTTAAGTGCTATGGCTGCTAACCAAAGGGTCAGCAGTTTGAATCCACCAGGCGCTCCTTGGAAACTCTATGGGGCAGTTCTACTCTGTCCTATAGGGTTGCTATGAGTCAGAATCAACTTGACGGCACCGGGTTTGGTTTTTTTGTTTTTGGTAAGAAGAATTGATCCCTTTGAATTATTGTGTTGGCAACGAATACTGAATACGCCATGCTCTGCCAGAAGAATGTCTTGGAGTACAGTCAGAATGCTTCTTAGAAGCAAGGATAGAAAGACTTCATCTCAAGTACTTTGGACATGTTATCAGCAGGAACCAGTCCCTGGAGGCGGACATCATGTTTGGTAAGGAGAGGGTCAGGGAAAAAGAGAAAGAGCCTCAATGAGATGGATTGACACAGTGGCTTTAACAGTGGGCTCAAACATAACAATGATTGTGAGGATGGTACTGGACCACGTAGTGTTTCGTTCTGTTGTACATACGATCGCAATGAGTCGGAATTGACTCGATGACATCTAATACAAGGGTCAGTGTAAATGTGAATTTTAGAAATTGAGTTGTTTGCATATCTGAATTAGGTGACTTCAGACCTAAATTAAAACTCTGTTCTAAATTAACCTAAGATTTTCATTTTTACTCTTCTAAAGAAATCAGTCTTTTTTCAAATTTTTACTCTTTGGAAAACAAACAAGGCAGGGGTCAGGATTCTAGCTTGGAAAAAGAATTACTTGGTGCCTGTTAATAATGTTTACACAGCTGGCCCCAGAAAAGGTGCTTTGTCCAACAAAAGGGTGAGAAATAAGACTGATAATGTTAAATGAAGTTAAAACCTATAAATAACCTCATAGGCAAGATAAGTATATATCAAGTCTAAGTTCCACATCCTGAGTCTCAGATTAAATCTTTGCTCACTGGGATTTTTTCACTGTATATCTGGTAGTTCCTTGCCAATTTGAAATTAGGTAGAGACTAAGTTTGTTGGAAACCCTGGGGGCGTCGTGGGTAAGATCTACAGCTGCTAACCAAAAGTTCAACAGTTCGAATCCACCAGGCACTCCTTGGAAACTCTATGGGGCAGTTCTACTCCATCCTATAGGGTCAATATAAGTTTGTTAAAATGAGGAGGCAGATCACAGCTACAAAAGTCTTGACTGTTTGTAACGCAAAGAATGTAGAGATCCGGGCCTTAGCTTACATAAATAATCTAGCTATCTTAACTGCTTTCAGGTAATTCGTCTGGTAAATGCCTAGGCCCTAACTCACTCCCTCCTAGTCAGATGGGCAATGTTTACATCTCAAAAGGCTTCAGATTTAGAGCTGATTTAATCTGTATACTTCCCTATGTATTGGTCAGCTTTACGTTTCAAGGATTCCAACTAGGTTTGATTCAGCCCGCAATCCATCACTAAACCCCAAATCAAGAATGTTTATACATCTCACTTTAGAAATATTGTCTTAGTCAAACTCTATCAAAGAATAAGAGACTTGTTTTCGGCTAAAAATTGATGTCAAGAAAGTTTGTAGTTTGACAACCCTTTGTAAATTTTTCTTTCCTCCTTCTTCACCCTCTTTGATGTGAAACCATTTGCTTTTGTTTGCCTGTTATAAATCCCACTATTCTATTTATTCTATCTGTAGGGCAGAACACATGCTGCAGTTGGTTTGAATACCATGGGTTTTTCCATTTCATGGAATAAAATGATTCCTTCAATGAAATTTTTTGTTTTAATTTATATCAGAGCATCGGACTAGTATTTACACTAAAAGAGCAGTAGTAATATTAGGAATGCTTCTATAGTCAAACAGATAAAAATGAACACTTGAAAACCTGCAAGACCCTGAACATGGACTCAGAGCCTAGACTGGTAAAAAGACACACAGACTGGGAATTGGTGAAAAGGCCAAGTGGTAATAGCATGAGATCAAATGTGGCTAAAGTAGATTTTCAATTTTGCATTTGTTACCATAAAAGGTCATCTTATTACAGTTCCTGCATCATCAATCTATTCAAAGCTTTGGCTTGCAAGGAACAAAATCATGGAAAAATTGGAAATTCCATAATGCGGCCCGTTTTTGTGGCTTTCTGTTGTCGTTTGTTTTGTGATTTTTTTTTCCTCTCATTCCAAAAGTGCTGTGTTTCTTTAAAAAAAGATTCTTTCCAGAAAAGTAGGAACTCACTGAGTTATTTAATTACAGTTTGACAAAACTAGTAAGAACCCATTAGCTGAAAAGAAAAGGGAGATAAATGACAAGCTCACCTGTGAAATCATTAGTGACGAGAGATGTTGGCATTTGAGGCTTATTAGTGATTTTGTTCATTAAAGGCCATTTTTCTCCTTCAGCTGCCTCAGCCTTCAGTTTTGATGGAAGAATGACTGACTACACTACACTTAGTGTCCTTGCCCAAGGGGATGGGCAAACAGAAATAGAGCAATAACAAATACACCTTATTGCGGAATGATGGTGGAGTCATTCTAGTTCATCACTTAGCTGTTTCCCTTTTTTTGTTTTTTTTCCTGATCATCTATTTTCCCCTCCCATTGCCTTCTCCAAGTCGCCAGGGCCGGGCCCAACCCCTTCCCCACCCACACACTAATGTTGATCTCAGGCAGGAAGTAAAACCTGCAGAGTCCACTTCTCATGGGAGGAATGTGGGGTCACAGTCCCAGTGAATGACTCAAAACCAAAGCTGCTTCCAAATTATGCTATTGGTGCTATGGGTTGAATCCCCCCAAAAGATATGTTGAAGTCCTAATCCCAGCAACCTGCAAATGTGACCTTCTTTGAGAATAGGATCTTTGCAGATATAATTAGTTAACATGAGGCCATACTGGAGTAGGGTGGTTCCCATTCCAACATGACTACTGTCCTTATGAGAACGAAGACACAAACACAGAGGAAGACAGCCATGTGTCATACTGCTTCTAGCCAATGAATACCTGGGACCACCAGAAGCTAGAAGAGGCAAGAAGGATTTCTCCTCTAGGGCCTTCAGAAAGAGCATAACCCTGCTAACATCTTGATTTTGGACTTGTAGCTTCTAGAACTGTGAGAGAAAAAAAACATTCTGTTGTTCTAAGCCGCCCAACTTGTGATACTTTGATATGGCCACCCTAGGAAACTAATACTGTTGGGGAAAGGAAAGAAGATCCCATAAGAATGAGCCTGGGCCCTACGGCTTGCCTTGCCTCCAGCCCTTGGGCCTTCAACACTAGGGTGTTGCCTTGGGGCCTGCCAGTGAGTCCTCTCCTTTCTTCCTGACTCATTCCCCTCTTCCTCAGGAAGGGTCTCTGTGATCACCTACGTACATTGTCTTCTTCCAACTGGCTCCTCTCTCTGCTTAGTTAACTACCAGAAATTTCTTGAAATTTGGCTCAGTAAGCCCTCCCCTTTGAACTTATTCCAATAAAAATAAATGTTTCCCACTAAATTTAAAATGAAATTGGAGCAAAGATATTCATTGCAGCATTAGCTGAACAGGGACAAAAACAAGAAAGAAAGAAATGGGGATATCTACATGTTTGACAATAGCAGCTGTGACGGAACTCTTAAGTTGGAAATTGAAAAAAATGCTTTCTACATAATACTAAATGAGCAATGCCAAACCAACCCCAAATTGCATTTATGGCATAATCACAATTATATAAAAATGCATAACTATATCAATAAGTGGAAAGTAAATAGAAAAAAAAAACATGACTTATCAGGGTAGAGGAAGTATATAATATTCTACTTCTACAGCAAATTTGCCAGTAACACAAAAATAATAATTTTGCAAGGCTCGAGTCATGGTAGTTCCACGTTAAGTACACTTTTTCCCCACAATTATTGTAATTAGTAGAAAGCATCACTGATCTGGAAAGCTTTTAACATATCCTGGTATAACTGACCAGATTTCTATCTACTCTTGTTAATGTGAGATCAACATTCAAAATGGACACGTCTTTTTTTGATAATTACATGTGCCTACTTTTTCTTTACTTAACCCAAGAGAAAAACATGTATCTCAAATTTTAAAACTTAATTTGGGTACATGGAAATCTCATGACAAATATGCTTATTTTTCACAACATGAAAATGAATGTGACAACTTTCATTTTCTAGGTATGAACAGAGATTCTCGGTAAAGAAGCCAATGCTATCCTGGGTCCAACCTGAAAATCCAGGACTAAAAAAAAAAAAAAAAAAATTTTTTTTTTTTTAGGAATAAAAGGCTCTTCTAAATAAATAACAAGTAAATAGACTCAAACAACAACAAATCCTTTATTACTTTGTCAAAGATCTCTTAATATCTAAAATTTATATTGCTTTTAAGGGCATAAAAAGACTAACTGCCAACTGAAAGGCATTTTAAGAAGAAAAAAAAAACACCGCATATGTTAAATGTATGTATTACAGAGTTCCAGGAGGGTAAAAAAAAAAAAAAAGGACCAATTCTCTAAGAGAAAAGACATGAAAAAGAAATAACAATCTCTTTCAATTGCACCAAGAGTCAATTCCAGGCTGTTTCTTGCATTAATATTTGCATTTTAAGCAAAGTCATTACTTTCATTCAAACCACATCAAACCACATCAACTTTAAGCTTCTCAGAGAGGCCAGAAATTACCAACTCTTCCATTTTAATTAAAGCCTTTGCCCCCAGATGCTGGGCATAGTGCAGGGGTAGACCTATCTGCAGATGAATGTCTTTTGCTGAAACTATCTCCTGGCACTCAAAGAAAATAGCCTGAAGTGAAAATTCAGGCCAGCCTTCTCTTTTGGGGGATAAAGACTAAGGCAAGTCTCTATTTCAGACATATTGCTGTGAAAGAAGGGGACGACACACATAGAAATAGAATGGCTTTGTGCTTCACCTAAGTAACAACCTTCCATTATCACATATACCTTAAAAAAAAAAAAAAAAATCACAACTCATATTTGCTTCAGACAAGGCTACTGATTTCTGGTCTCATAAAACATGAAGATAGCAAAATAACTTTGTATTTGCATAATGCTCTAAACAGCCTTCAAAGACCTTGCACACTCCTCATCTCATTTTATCCTCAAATCACAGTTGTGAGGCTGGCAAGAGAGGTGTTATCTCAAATAAGCTTTAAGATTCAGACCTGATTTCCTAGATGAGTCTTCACCATCTTATTTCATCATAGGTATCTAATTATACCTCTTCCAGAAACTGGCTAAACTAAGCCAAGAACTGTAAGAAAAAAGGAAAACTGGTAATTCCAGAAGGGTGATTCTCACATGCCACCCATTTTAAGGCATTTCTGCTAGTTCTGAGGTCGAGAGGAGCCACTTGGGGCTAAGACAACAAATTTCAAGGGCCTTTTTTTAACTCATGTAGGTCTTCTGAGAATTATCTGGCTGACCAAAAAGGGGCTGCAACTCACAGGAAGAAAGAAAGGATACACTGGCAGAACCCACTTAACATTCTATTGGGGAAGGGCCCAAAGACTAAGGCTGGGAAAAGCTGTAGCATAGCTGCACTAGGAAGTCAAGGTTAAAGGCAGACACACCAAATAGGAAACCACAACTGTTGAAGGTTTCCTCTGAGGAGTGGGCGCTTTACCAAAGTGATGCAGGTTTCCTGATTACCACAGGGAGGCGGTTGCACCCAGAAGCCAAGAATGGAAGACAGGTGAACTAATAACCTAGGAAGACAAGGATGTGATCAGGCTCTTCTGCCAGACCTGCCCAAGGTCCCAGTTTCCACCTTCCCACTCAGGCTGCAGGGCTGCTGGCATGGTCATGAGAACTAAAGTGATCCAAGATCCTTTGAGATAACACCTCTCATGCCAGCCTCACAACTGTGATCTGAGGATGAGACAAGAAATGTGAAAGGACTTTGAGGACAGTTGACAGCATTACGCAAATAGAAAGTTGCTTTGTTATCTCTACACTCTATGAAATCTGATCAGAAGATCCCAAAAGGATTTTTTTTATGAAACCAGCCACTCCTTGGAAACTGTATGGTGCAGTTTCACTCTGTCCTATAATAGGGTTGTGTGAGTAGGAATCAACTCCACGGCAAAAAGTTTTATGAAAGGATCAAGAGCCCTGGTGACACAGTGGTTAAGAGCTCAGTCTGCTAACCAAAAGGTCAACAGTTTGACTCCATCAGCTGCTCCTTGGAAACCCTCTGAGGCAGTTCTACTCTGTCCTATATGGTCACTATGAATCGGAATTGACTCGACAACAACGGGTTTAGTTTTCATGAAAAGATGAGAGCCCCTGGGTGGTGCAAATGATTAACATGTTCAGCTGATAAAGATTGAAGGTTCAAGTCACCCACAGGTGCCTTGAAAAAAAAAGGTCTGGCAATCTATTTCCCCAAAAAATCAGCCATCAAAAACCCTATGGAGGAGAATGAAGAAAACTAAAGACACAAGGGAAAGATAAGTCCAAAAGACTAATAGACCACAACTACCGTGGCCTCCAACAGACTGAGTCCAGCACAACTGGATGGTGCCCGGCTACCACCACTGATTGCTCTGACAGGGATCACAATACAGGCTCCCAGACAGAGCTGGAGAAAAGTGTAAAACAAAATTCTAACTGACAGAGACTAGAGAAACCCCAAGACTATGGCCCCCGGACATCCTTTTAGCTCAGTAATGAAGTCACTCCCGAGGTTCACCCTTCATTCAAACATTAGACAGGGCTATAAAACAAAAGGAGAGTAAGGGGCACACCAGCCCAGTGGCAAGGACTAGAAGGCAGGAAGGGACAGGAAAGCTGGTAACAGGGAACACAAGGCCAAGAAGGGAAAGTATTGACATGTCACGGGGGTTGTTAACCAATATCACAAAATATGTGTACTAACTGTTCAATGAGCAGCTAATTTGGTATGTAAGCCTGCATCTAAAGTACAATAAAAAAAAAAAAAATTTTTTTTAAACCCTGTGGAGCACAGTCCTACTCTGACACACATGGGATCGCTGTGAGTCAGAACTGACTTGATGGCAACAGGTTTGTTTTTTTATGAAAGGATTAAGTCCAATCCACACACACCGGGGCCATGTGGCAGAACTTAAAAACCTGTTCTGTCAAGGATGGGTGGAGTCTATTAAAAATGCAATATAAAAGAAGACTTCTGAAAAACTCTGAAAGAGGAAAAATCCAGCAGTTCTTTGTAAAACATTTACTACAGTTAATAGAAGTAAGCCTTCGATGGCACTTGGTTCATGTCATTTAATTCAAGACAAACTGAGGGTGAAAAGCTGAGAGATGAAATAAGACAGTTAATTGAGATGAAGATGATACTGCCCAAGTTAATAAAGGATATTAAAAATATTATAGCTTAATTTTGAAGGTCCTTAGAAGCAGTTCAAGAGCAGAATAATCCTGTAGACCAGCAAGTTCCCACCTCCCTGGAGACTGGGGCCTCTGGACCATGAGAAAGCCCCAGGGCCAGGGCAGTGGCTGGAGGTTTAAAGGTGGAACTTCCTTCTGAAGTTCCTTCCCTTTCTCTTCATTCCTGCCTCCCAAGCAAGCCTGTCCCCCTAGCCCTCCACAACAGCATCCAGTGACCCCCCCCCACCCCGCCTTGGGGTGACTCCTGACGAAGCACAACACCCTGCAGGCCTCCAGCCCACAGGGGTGGCCATATTTGGGCAGTTCCCAGTCCTGTGGGCTCAGCTATCTGGGGAGCAGAATTTGGGTCTGGATCTCCCTGGGAACTGGGTCCTGGGCTTGGATCTTTCCCTAGAGGGCCCACTTACCCCTCCCTCTCTCCTCCTTCCCCATTGCTGTAAATATTTCAACAAAATGGAAAAGGCAAAAAAAAAAAAAAAAAAAACAGAGGAAAAGGTAAGGAAATGAAAAAATAGTGATAATACTGGAGAAAAAAATATATGAAAGACCAGAACAAATACACTGTGGTTTTAGTGGCAGAGTAGAGAGGTAAATGGAATACAAGAGAAAGTCCCGAAGCAGATCCAATAATTTGGCAACAATAAGAAAACAAATCTGACCTTCTGTGACTAGGATGTTTTCTAAATAGCAAAAGGAGCAGCACTGATAGATATGGCCACACACACACACACACACACAAAAAACAGTGTTCTCAATGTGAATCTTACATGTATGTAAGAGGCACATCACAAAGTAGGAAAAGTATTTGCGATATGTAAAAGAAACAAAGTTTAACTACTTTAAGATAAAAAAATGCTCTAATAAACCAATAAGAAAAAAATAGCCAAACAATATAAATGGGTATTTTACAAACACTAATAGCTAAAAAACGTAAAAAGAAATTCACCCAAACTATACCTTTAATTTTTTTAATTAAGAAAGATACAGTTTCACCTAGAAAATTGGCAAAGATTTATATATTATTCATATCCATGTCGGTGAAGAGGCAGGAAAGCTTGTACCTGATAGGCATGTAAATTGATACACGCTTCCTAGATGGAAATTTTGCGATACATATCCAAAGGCAAAAAGTTGTTGGCCCAATAATCCTACCTCTATGAATTTATTTTAAGGAAGCAATCAGAGCCATGTATTCCCATGTCTTTAAGATAGTGAAAATGAGAAAAGAAGTTAAACGTAAAAATTAGGATAGGTATTATGATATACCTCTATGATAGATAGGAATCCCTGGATGGTGCAAACGGGTAAGAGCTCGACTACTAACCGAAAGGTTGGCAAGTGGTTCAAACCCACCCAGAGGCATCTGGGAGGAAAGTCCTGATAATCTGCTTCTGAAATGCCACAGCCTTGAAAACCCTACGGAGCACAGTTCTACTCGGCACACCTGGGGTCACCATGAGTTGGAATCGACTAGGTGACAACTGTTCATTTTATATTTTTGGTTTGCTTACGTGATAGACTACCAAGCAACCATTAATAAGCATAACAATAATATCCAATGACATGAAAAATATCCATGAAATATTACTAAGAAAAAAAGGCAGGTTCAAACCAGAATATACCAAAAAAAAAAAAAAAAAACTCAGTGCCATCGAGGAGATTCCGACTCATAGCGACCCTATAGGACAGAGTAGAACTGCCCCATAGAGTTTCCAAGGAACGCCTGGCGGATTCGAACTGCCGACCCTTTGTTAGCAGCCGTAGCACTTAACCACTACACTACCAGGGTTTTACTAAGAAAAAAAGGTAGGTTTAAACCAGAATATAGATGATGCCAAATTTTTCAAACAAAATAAACATATATACATGGGAAAAAGGTCTACAAAGGAACACACCAAAGATTAACACTGTTTATCGTGGATTACAGGTTATTTTAATTTTTCCTACACATGCTTTTTCAACTTCCCAAATTCCTTAAGAGGCCTAATTATTCCAGCAATCAAAGGTAAAAATCATAATTTTACAAATTCATTGCAACACTGATGATTTATTTTTCTAATAGTCCTACCTTGAGATGATGAAAACAAGCCTCAGAAAGACCAAGAATCTTGCCCAAGAGCCCACAACCTTTAAATTCTCAGAGAAGCAGGGTTATATTTGTTTTGTTCACAGTTGTATCCCCATCATCCCTCACAATGCCTGACACAGGGTAGGTCCTCAGTAAAGATTTGCCAAGTGAGTGACTGAAAGCAAGAGTGAAGGAATAAGGTAATCCTAGAGCCAGAGCCCAAGACCCTCGATTAAATACGATAACTGGGGGGAAAGTGCATACATTTTAAGGCATCATTGTTATAAATTCCCTTCCATTCCAAAAATGAAATCAAACCCTTAGCCCATCTATGTCCATCTCTGAGTCCCACTGCTACAGCACGGGTCAGAGAGAAGCAGGGAGCCTGCAGACCGGAGAAAGTCTGCAGTAACAACTCCTACAGGCATTTTGCAGAGTGTGCACATTGGAGGAAAAACTCTCAGCAGGTGAGCTGATGTAGACTGAAGGTAAAGTATAAGCTCTGAAAAGGCTGAGGAATTTCTGCAAGTAGCACAGAAGCTGAGACTCAGGGGGCAGACGTGCTGACCCAGGCACCATGGCACAAGCAGCTCCAGCTCACTGGAGGAAGAGGAGGTTTGAGATGTGGCAGAGCTGTTGTTTCCAAGAATCCAGACTCACCAGATATTAGCTTGGTATAGTTTTGTTCAACTAAGACCAGACACGTAGGCTGCTGTGGCCCAGGGTCAGATGTCTCTTCAGTTTTAATGATAGGATCCTGACTGACTTTCCTCAACTCTCTGTACATTTGTGTTATCATCTCAATTAGATCCTCATTCAGGGTCTTCTGCCTATATATGGCCATCAGTCAGTTTTTCAAGAGCAAATATGGTAGTCTCCAAGTTTCTAGAATAAGGTCACTGAATTTTTTTTCCTTAAAATTCCTTTACTCTTATTTCTCATACACTTAGTATCATCCCCATACATAACGCCCTTCCCCCAAAAGCTCCACTCAGTGAGCATGACTTTCTTGTGTTTCTTTTCATCCCCATTCACTTCAACTACTCATTTATTCTTTCAAATTTTTAATGAGTCCTTCCTGTGTTAACTCACAGGGTCACCATGAGTCAGAATCACTAGATGGCAACAAATTTGGTTGGTTTTGGTTCTCATGTGCCAATCTTTGCGAATATAGTACCAGACCAGAGACACATGGATCTTTCTTCCTCAGGTTTACATTCTTTGATAGTGGATACCTAGTATCTTCTCCGCTCTCCCATAGAATGTCCCAAAAAGCCACTATTCTTACATAAAACTGAGAACCGGGAAAGAATCGCATTGTTCCAACTCATAGCAACACTATGTACAGGAGAATGAAACACTGCCCAGACCTGCACCATCCTCACAATGGTTGATATGTTTGGGTCCATTGTTGCTGCCACTGTGTTAGCCATCTCTTTCAGTGTTTTCCTCTTTTTCACTCATCCTCTACTTTGCCAAGCATGATGTCCTTCTCCAGAGACTGATCCTTCCTGATAATGTGTCCAAAGTACTTGAAATGAAGTCTCAACACCCTTGCTTCTAAGGAGCATTCTGGCTGTACTTCTTCCAAGACAGATTTGTTCATTCTCCTGGCAGTCCATGGTATATTCAATATTTTTCACCAACATCATAATTTGAAGGCATCAATTCTACCCAGCTTTTGCATGCAAAGAAGGCAATTGAAAATATCATGGCTTGAGGCAGGCACACCATAGTACTCAAAATGACATCTTTGTTTTTTAATACTTGAAAGAAGTCTTTTGCAGCAGATTTACCCAATGTAATACGTCATTTGATTTCTTGACTGCTGCTTCCACGGGCATTGACTGTGGCTCCAAGTAAAATGAAGTCCTGACAACTTCAATCTTTTCTCCATTCATAGTAATGTTTCTTACTGGCCCAGTTGTGAGGACTTCGGTTTTCTTTATGTTGAGGTGTAATCCATACTGAAGGCTGTGGTCTTTGATGTTCATCAGCAAGTGCTTCAAGTCCTCTTCACTTTCAGCAAGCAAGCTTGTGTCATCTGCATATTGCAGGTTGTTAACCCGTCTTCCTCCAATTCTGATGCCGTGTTCTTCTTCATATAGTCCAGCTTCTCGGATTATTTACTCAGCATACAGACTGAATAAGTATGATGAAAGGATACAACCCTGACACACACCTTTCCTGATTTTAAACCAGGAAGTATCCCCTTGTTCTATGCAAATGACTGCCTCTTGATCTATGTACAGGATCTGCACGAGCACAGTCAAGTGTTCTGGAATTCCCATTCTTTGCAGTGTTATATGTAATTTGTTCTGATCCACAGAGTCAAATGCCTTTGCATAGTCAATAAAACACAGGTAAACATCTTTCTGGTATACTCTACTTTCAAGATTCATCTGACATCAGCAGTGATATCCCTCGTTGCCATGTTCTCTTCAGAATCTGATTTGAATTTCTGAGTTTCCTATTGATGTTGCAGCTGTTTTTGAATGATCTCCAGCAAAATTTTACTTGAGTGTAATATTAATGAAATTGTGCAATAATTTGCACATTTTGTTGGATCACCAACACCAGGTAACTGTCTTCCAAATTTCTTGGCGTAGACAAGTGAGCACTTCCAGCATTGCATCAGTTTGTTGAAACATATCAATTGATATTCTGTCAGTTCCTGGAGCCATGTTTTTCGCCAATGCCTTCAGGCAGCTTGGACTTCTTCTTTCAGTACTATTAGTTCTTGATCATATGCTACCTCCTGGAACGGTTGAATTTTGACTAATTCTTTTTGGTATAATGACTGTGTGTTCCTTCCATCTCCTTTTGATGCTTCTTGCATCATTCAATATTTTCCCCATAAACCCAAAATCCATTGCTGTCGAGTGGATTCCAACTCATAGCAACCCTATAGGACAGAGCAGAACTACCCCATAGAGTTTCCAAGGAGCACCTGGTGGATTCAAACTGCCAACTTTTGGTTAGCAGCCATAGTTCTTAACCACAATGCCAACAGGGTTTCCAGGATATTTTGCGCACAGAATCCCTCAATATTGCAACTCCAGGTTTGAATTTTTTTCTACAGTTCTTTCAGCTTGAGAAATACCTAGGGTGCTCTTCCCTTTTGGAAAAGGATCATAGGAGAAGAAAAATAGATCTTATCTTTGGAAAGAACTTTAAAGGTGAACTTGTCCAAATATTAGGAAAAATAATTTTTTGCTAAAAAAAAGTATACAGTAAATGGAATGGGTGTGCTGTATTCATGAGTGTGTAAGCATGTTTGCATTAGATCTATACTTCTGTCTGCCCATATAAGTGGCTACATCAAGTCTTGCAACCCAAAAAATTACATTACCACCAAAGTGTGGAGAAACAGTTTTTCTGTGGTGAGAATACAGAGCTAAATATGTCTGTGTGATGTCTGTGCATTTTAAGCAGAATCACGTAAGAAATAAAAGAACACTTGAGGATAAATAATGTGAGATAATTTCATTTAGACTTCTCTTTTGCTGTTTGGGGGAAAAGAAAGAAAGCGATATTTCCCAGAAGCCCTTTGTAACAAAGTTAAAGTTAGAAATGAGGGAAAAAATAAAAGCCAGCATGATCCATGATTAAAGTCAGAAAAGTCTGGGTGATTTCAAGTAACAACGCCATCAAATCCTTCTGAAATGTGAGAGCTTAAACAACATGAGCCAGTCCTGGGCTATAATTTCCCAAGGTCTCCCGGTTTCTCTTGTAAAATTCACGGCTGGACTAAGACAAATTGAACACTTCATAAAAATACCACCGTGTGAAGTCTTCCAAGATTAACTCCTCAGTCGCCACAGACAAACACTAGTGCGGTCACCACCATTTTGTTTGAAGTGAGGTTCCATCCGTGAACAATGCATACAGGTGCGATAGAGTCCCTGTCCCCGTGAGAAGTATGAGCAGCAGGAGCAAAGCAGAAAGTCACCCCACAACCACAGGAAGACAACGGCAGCAACAAGGTGGGCGTGTGCTCTCCCAAGGCTACTCCAGTGGTCTCTTTACTTTGTATAGTATTTACACATTAGTTTTTCTTCTCAGCCTATAATTTTACACTTGTTGGCATGGAGCATATAATTATTGTCAAATTGAACAATGTTCTTATGACTGAATCCTTCAGTTTTTCATTATTTTTGTAGTCCTGACCCAGCCCCACAATGCATCTTAAAAAATTCTGCACAGGCGGTTCCTCTAAATACAATTGCTAGCTATTTAAATAACCAGGTGTCTCAGACAATGCGACAGAACTCAAATGGACCTCACTTTAAACAAATCAACTGCAAAAACACAGTAGAATATTTGCCTTACTAGAGGATTCTCCATCTTACAGAGAACTTATTTTTCTTATGTCAAGTAAGTTCTTACAGTGCACTCGAAATGGGACTTTATTTTCAAAGACTTTATGTCCACACTATTTTCAAGAATACTTCTAGGCGTATATCACTTTCAGAATCTGAAAAAAGTAATGAGGACATTTTATAAAGAATATTTCGCAATGTAAAGCTATCTGCACACAACAGCATGTCCGTGTCTCGCCACCCTAGTTTTCCCTGGTGTTTGAGCTGCGTTTTTGCGTATGAGATCACCTGACTGAAGTGGGGCAGGGCGAAGAATCCTCAGTGAGTGCTGAAATGAGTAGGGTGCAGCTAGAACTAACTGCTAGAGGAAAAAGAGGTTAAGAGCTTTGTGTTATTAGTGACAGGGCAACAGAAATTTTTTACTCTTGAATTCTGGCTTTCCAAGTCCCCAGACTCAAGTACTCAGAAGCACATTTTCATTTTCCAGCAATATTTGTTTTGTTCAGTACTGATTTACAGATCTGAAAGGGGACCATGTGTGCAGCTGCCAGCCGCAGCTCTGCTCTCACCTGCAACTCAACCGCCACCTGCTTTCCAGTTTATCTCTTTGCCTGCTCAAAGTCCCAGATCTGAGTCTATCTGCAGGTTGCTTTGGACTGATGGCATGTGTAGGGTAACGCTATTCAGCTATATGCATCCCCTCCTAATGGAAGCAGCTTTGCTCTTCCAGGAAGCATGCTGGGGATGAATTTGGGATGGACTGGGGCTAAGGTACAAGGCCAGGAGTGGCATGACTAGGCCAGTGGCCAAGGCTGAGAAACGCCTTAGCAACAAGAAGAAAAACACCTGGGCCTGGATGTGAAGTCCCTGGGAACACTGGATGCCCAAAGATTTGGGAGGAAAAACAATAAGCCTTAGTCCCAGATGGAATGGTATATAAGCTTGTGTCCCCTGCTAGGCAGTCGCAGACTGCTAAACTGGTCCAGCTGCCACCCTCGGCTATCCTGTAAGTAAGCTCCCCTAATATACCATATGTCCCAAACACTGGTTCCAGAGTCTTTCTTTGGTCTCTTGGAGACGAGGCTGACCTTGGGTCCAGATGCCACTGGGTGATTACTGAACAGCATAAACAAAGAAAACAGAAAATTTCTGAAATAATTCTTCTTCTCTATACAAGCGATCAGTGGAAGATGGTTTTATTCAATACTCCTCAAATGTTCCCAGAGTCCCTATGTCACCCTTTCCCTCAGCTAGAGGGACCAGAGAGATGCACAGAGGCAGCAGGTCTGCCTTGACAGAGGCTATAGGGTATAGAGTGGCCCCCTTTGGAGACAGAGAGGACAGCAGGAATTCCTACATGCTTTCTCATCGCCTGACCCTCTGCAGACAGGTCAAACCTGGAGCAGACCTCTCCCTCCCTATCTTTCTTAAAGTTTGGTCCCCAGACCACCAAAACCAGAATCACAGAGAATTTGTTTAAAGGACAGACTTCAGACCTAAAAATAAGAATTGCTAGAGATGGGAGCCTGGGAAATGGGTTTTTCACCAGCATCTCAGGTAGTTCCCAGACAAGTGGATTTTTTAACTCAGCAGCATTATTTTGCCTCTTCTCAAATCCTCTCCTATCCCCTCCATTTCTATGCCTGCCAGGCCCAGATTGGCAGAAAAAGGAAAAAGACTGAGAGAGCTATCTCCCAGCTTCAGAGGGATTACACTTTAGTTTGAGGCAAAGTCAGGAAAAACCCAGTCTCCAAGTCGATCTCTGAGGGACTGCACAGAGCAGGCTGAGAAGTGCAAAGGTTGAGAGAAGCCTCTTTTTGACAGCGTCACTGCTCTGACAGCTTCTAGCTATCCAACTCAATGAACGCCATTTCTTTTTTCTCAGAATCTTGTCTGTCCTTCCTTCTCCCAACTTCATTCTCCTCTCTCTAACTGCCTTCAGAACATCTCCTCCTAGCTATTGTACTATTCTACTAAACTCAATGCTTCCAAAGAGAAGTCACCATCTTCCCTCCTAGGTCTAAATCCCTTTGCAATGTTCCTGTCTTTGCTGGGAGCACCAGCATTCTCACAGGCAATCAGGCATAAAACTAAGTGAAGCAAAAATATTGGAATAAACCAACCAAAAATTTTAAAATAAGCATGATAAATATCTTTAAGGAGTTAATAGGTTACCAGTATGAAACAAAAATATGAAATCATTAAAAAAAATTTAATAGAAATACTAGGATCATACATCATGACACAGCAAGATTTCTTTGGTTTAATGCATAAAAATATATCAACATAATATACCACATTAGTAGAACAAAGGATAAAATCACATGACCATCTCAATAGATGCAGAAAAAGCATTTGACAAATCCATCACCCTTTCATGATAAAAGCATTCCACAACTAGGAAGAAAAATTAACTTCATTAACTTGATGAAGGCCATCTATGGAAAACCCACTCCTAACAGCATACTTAATGGTGGAAGATCTGATACTTTCCTCCTAGGATAAGAAACAAGATACGGATGTCCACTCTCACTTCCCCTATTCAATATTGTACTAGATGTTCTAGACAGGGTGGTTAGGCAAAAAGAAAAAAAGCCATCTAGATTGGAAAGGAAGAAGTAAAACTATCTCTATTTGCAAATGACATGATCCTAAGGTATCTTAAAAACAAACTATTAGAACTAATAAATGAGTTCAGCCAGGTAGGTACAAGATCAATACACAAAAAATCAGCTGACTCTCCATATACTGACATGAAAAAATCAAAAAATAAAATTAAGAAAACAATCCCATTTATAATAGCATCAAAAAGAAAAAAATACCTTAGGGACAAGCTGATTCTAAAATTCATTTGGGCCCAGAAGAGCCAGAACAATCTTGAAAAGAACAAAGGTAGAGACCATATATCCTAATTCCAAAACTTAGATATGACACCAAAAGTATAAGCAACCAAAAACAAAAAAAAAAAAAAGAGAGAGAGAAAGAAATCGGCCATCTTCAAAATTGAAAGTTTTGTGCTTCAAAGGACACCATCAAGAAAGTGAAAAGACAACCCACAGAGTAGGAGAAAATATTTATAAATCATACATCTGATAAGTGACTTTTACCCAGAATACATGAAAAATTCTTACAGCTTGAAAATAAAATACAAATAACCCAATTAAAAAATGGACAAAGGATTTGAACAGATATTTTTCAGAGAAGATATACTAATGGCCAATAAGCTGATGGAAAGATGCTCATCATCACTTGTCATTAGCAGCCGAACTCAATCACTGTGCCCCCAGAGTCGAATCCGACTCACAGCAACCCTACAGGACAGAGCAGAGCTGCCCCATAGGATTTCCAAGGAGCAGTTGGTGGATTCGAACTGCTGACCTTTCAGTTAGCAGTCGAACTCTTAACCACTGTGCTACCAGGGCTCCAAGAATAGGAAAGGAAGAGATACAACTCATACTTGCAAATAATTTAAACACTTATTGAGAAAAGCAAGAACAATCAATAGACTGTTAGAACTTGTGGAAGATTTCTGTTAATCTGATGAATATGAAAATGCACTGCCCAGATCCCCCTTCAATGGAGAATTTGTTGCCCCAGCTGCTGGTAGTACCATCTGCAGACAGCCTTCAGCTATCAATCCTTTCAGGGATCTTCTCAGCTACAGAGGTTGGCCTGGCCCAAGGTCAAGCCCTTCCCAAAGCAGCCCACATTCGATGACTATTAGGCAAGGGTATAAAACCCCAGCTGTTTTTGGCCCAACATAGGCCAACTTCAACAGGATCTTTTGGCTCCTGAGCTCCCGAGCCTCAGCTGTCATGCATGAAGCCTAGCTCCACTTCTCCTGGGATCAATCCTGCTTCCTCCTCCTCCCTTTCACAGGTATTCATCCAAAGCACACTACCTGATAAACATTCAGCAAGACAAACTGCAACAGAAAGGTTTTAGGATTCAAGACCCCCCTAAAAAAAATCAAACCCATTGCCATCGTGTCAGTTCCAACTCGTACAACCCTATAGGGCAGAAGAGAACTGCCCCACAGGATTTCCAAGGAGTGGCTGGTGGATTCAAACTGTTGACCTTTTAGTTAGCAGCCTTAGCTCGCCATAGCTCTTAGCCACTGAGAGCAACTAATAAAAATAATATTACTTCTCTATACCAGTAATAACTGAGTAGAAAATGCAATTAAAAACAAAAAAAAAGATGACACTCACAGTAACAACCACAGTTATAAGTTATCTAGAAATTAATTTAAACAATAATACATAAGAACATTGCAGAAAAAATATGCGAACTCTGACAAAGGATTTAGAAGATCATCTGAAGAACTGAATCAATATTCCATGCTCTTGGATGAATTAATTCAATATAAGTATTTCCCTTATCCCCAAAGTAAGTATACAAATTCTATGCAATTCCAAACAAAATTTCAGCTGCATTTTTAAAAGCTTACTCTAAAATGTATGTAGGAGAATAACAATTTGTGCACATGGCTAAACGATCCTTAAAATAAGAGTAAAGGTAGAAGAGTCTTACCAGAGACTGTCATTGTACAAATCAGTAATAATAATAAAAAAAAAAGTGTGTGATACTGACATAAGAACAGACCAGCAGACCAATAAGAGACTAGAAAGCTCATTAATTTCTGATGTTTATATTTTCATATTTTAACAACTCTGACATCAGAACAGATCTTGTAATTGAAGGCATGTCCTCATTTAAATTGAAGTTTCCTTCCTTCCTTCCTTCCTTCCTTCCTTCCTTCCTTCCTTCCTTCCCTTCCTTCCCTTCCTTCCCTTCCTTCCTTCCCTTCCTTCCCTTCCTTCCTTCCCTTCCCTTCCTTCCCTTCCTCCCTCCCTTTTTCTTTCTTTCTTGTTCCTAAGATAGTGTGTGCCTTACAATTAATGATTTCTTGGATTTGATGAAATCTAGCATAAAGTGAATAGATAAAAATGTTAAGTTATTTTTGTGACTAGCTGTCAGGAAAGACTTCCACAAAATGTCTAAACACTAGGTATAGAGCATAATAAAAGAAACACACAAAAACAAAAACAAATGTTGATGAATGTTACTACATAAAATTTAAGAATATCTGTTCAGTGAAGAATAAAACAGATAAATACATAGCAGACAGATTTGCAGTGTTTATAAAAGAAACATGTATGCCTAGAATATACAATACTCTCTTGCAAATCAACTAGGAAAAGATAATTTCCATAGAAAAATTGGCAAAGGGCATGAAAGTTGATTTATACAGAAGGAAATGCAAAAAGTTAATAAGTATTTGAGATGATAAAACTCATTACTAATCACAAATATGCAAATTAAAACAATAAGGAAATGCCATTTATACCTATTACACCAAAAACAAAATCAACCCCATTGCTGTCAAGTCAATTCCGACTCATAGTGACCCTATAGAACAGAGTAGAACTGCCCCATAGAGCTTCCAAGGAGCGCCTGGTGGATTCAAACTGCTGAAACTTTGGTTAGAAGCCGTAGCACTTAACCAGTATGCCACCAGGGTTTCCTTACACCTATTAGATGGGAAAACTTAGAAAGCTAGATAACGTCAAATATTGGTGGGAATGTGGAAATTTAAGAACTCCCATGCACTGTTGAATAATAAGAAAGTAGGCTGCAAAGTAGTGTAGCACTATTCAGCCAAATTTTTATACGTATCGTTGTTAGATGCCATCTAGTCGGGTCTTGACTCATAGCGACATTGTGTGACAGAGTAGAGCCTTGACTCATAGAGACCCCATGTGACAGAGTAGAACTGCTCCATAAGGTTTTCAAGACTGTAGTTTTTATGGGAGATAGCTGGATCTTTTCTCCTGCAGAGCTGCTGGGTGGGTTCCAACGGCCGACCTTCATATATGAGTGGAAACCCTGGTAGCGTAGTGGTTAAGAATTCGGCTGGTAACCAAAAGGTCAGCAGTTCTAATCGACCAGGTGCTCCTTGGAAATCCTATGGGGTGGTTCTACTCTGTCCTACAGGGTCACTGTGAGTTGGAATTGACTCCACAGCAATGGGTGTTTATATATAAGAGTAATTCTGCTCTTGTGTATCTCTCCCAGACAAATCTCACATAGGACAGTAAGAAGTTACACACAGGAAACCATGCTGTGGTGTCACATGTTGAGGTGGTAAGTCGGAGGCCATCTGTGGGCCCATCCCTTCAAGTAGAGAGGTGGGCAGTGTGGTTGCACGTCAGCAAGCACTACGCAGCAATTAGAAGCAACACACATCAACTGGTCCCAAAACTAAAGTCCTGAGGAAAAAATGCAATTTACTGTACTCTATCATCTTTATCATCTACATAATTTTTTTTTAATGTGCTTACAAAATTTTAGTACCTGTTGTGCCAGAATAAATATAAACAAAGTCAGACACATTAGAGGAGAATGGTGTGGGGTGTGGAGATAAAATACCATAAATAAAGAAAGAAAGACATGTTGCACGAACCAATTTTAAGACTGCATTATGAACTTGGAACTTTTGTTTAGTAAACAAACACTTAAACACTGGCGTTAGAGATGGATCACACTTTTGTTTTTTTTTTCTCCATATGGATAGCCAGCACTTTTTATTGAAAACTCTATTATTTCTCCAACATATTGCCTTTACATTTTTGTTAATCAATTGGCCATATATGCATTTCTGGACACTCTATTCTGTTACGTTGATTTATTTGTCCATCTTGATGCCATTACCACACCCTCTTGATTATTGTAGCTTGTAGTCAGATAGTGTTAAGTCCTCTAATTTTGTTCTTTGTTTTCAAAGTTATCTTAGCTATGGTAGATCCTTTGTATACTCATATGTATTTCAGAACCAGCATGTCAATTTCTAAAAAAAATAGCCAACAGGAATCTTGAGAACTGACATCTGAACAATGTTGAGTATTGTAATTAAGGAATACAGCACATCTCTCCATTTATTTAAAAAAGCTTCTTATTTCCTCTCAGCAATGTTTTCTAGGTTTTAGTGCCTAAGTATTACACATATTATTTATGAATTACACCTAAGTATTTCATACTTTTTTTTGCTGTTGTAAAATGGTATTGCCTTTAAAATTCAATTTCTGTTTGTCACTATATATAGCAATATGATTGATTTTTTAATATAAATCTTATGTCTTGAAACCTTGCTAAACTCACTATTAGTTCTAGGTATTTTTTGGTAGATTCTATAGAATTTTCTACACATACAAAAACATGTATTTGTGAATAAAAACCGTCTTATTTCTTTCTTTACAATTTGGATGGACTTTGTTTCTTCCTTTTTTTCTTTCCTTACTACACTGTCTATACCTTCCAGTAATGCTGAGCAAACAATCAGAGAAGCTGGAATACATGAAGAAGAACCTGGAATCAGGATTGGAGGAAGACTCATTAACAACCTGTGATAGGCAGATGACACAACCTTACTTGCTAAAAGTGAAGAGAACTTGAAGCACTTACTGATGAAGATCAAAGACCACAGCCTTCAGTATGGAAGTACGGAAGTACTCAACATAAGGAAAACAAAAACCCACACAACCAGACCAGTAAGCAACATTATGATAAATGGAGAAAAGATTAAAGTTGTCAAGGATTTTACTGCTTGGATCCACAATCAATGCCCATGGAAGCAGCAATCAAGAAATCAGAAGATATACTGCGTTGGGCAAATCTGCTGCAAGAGATCTCTTTAAAGTGTTAAAAAGCAAAGATGTTACTTTAAGGACTAAGGTGTACCTGATCCAAGCCATGGTGTTCTCAGTAACCTCATATGCATGTGAAAGCTGGACAATGTATAAGGAAGACCTAAGAAGAATTGATGCCCTTGGATTATGGTGTTGGCAAAGAATACCAAATATGCCATGCTCTGCCATGCTCTGCAGAAGAATGAAATCTGTCTTGGAAGAAGTACAGCTAGAATGCTCGTTAGAAGCAAGGATGACGAAATTTCATCTTACATACTTTGGACATGTTATCAGGAGGGACCAGTCCCTGGAAAAGGACATCATGCTTGGTAAAATAGGTATGTATGGTGAATTACATCATGCTCCCAATATAGAAAAGAGTGCTCAGAAATAGCTGCAAGATACTCCCTTCTCAGACTCTGCACTACTTGGCTGACCTAGTAGTATAAGAACACTAACCAGGGTGTCCTTCTATACAGCACTGTCACAAAAGCAAGATGAAGAGACTTGCAGTTTCCCAAACTGAATTTTCCCAGAGGGCAGACTCTGAATTCTAGATTCGATCATAGGTGAATGAAGAATAGTGGCGAAGCAAGTTACATCCTGGGTGTTCTCCGTATCTTTCAAAGATTTAAGGAATATCCCAGGGCCTTCTAATCAAGCCTGGCTCTTATTGTTATTAAACAGAGCATATGCAACCCTGCCACATTAATATTTTAGCTACAGGATTGCTTTTCTGAGCAAACACATTTGGGTCTTCAAGGCACTAATGTAGTAAACAGTACTTCATATTCCTCTCCTCAGAAAACAGTTCATGAAAAATTCTAAACACCGTGGAGATCCAGTGACATTGGATTAACTTCAAAACTTTGTTTCCTTGTCAACAGAGTCAGAATATTGATTAGTCCATAAATACCATCCACAGTAGCGCTTATCTCAGGCATGTCACAGCATTCAAAGACATTTGGCTCCTTAAAGGGTCAGTGAAAAAGAGGAAGACCCTCAATGAAATGGACTGACCCAGTGGCTGCAACAACTGGCTCAAAAATGGCAATGATTGTGATAATGGCACAGGACTGGGCAGTGTTTCATTCTGTTGCACATAGGGTTGCTTTGAGTCAGAATCGACTGGATAGCACCTAACAACAACAACGTCCCCTCCAGTATAATGTTGCATAGAAGAGGTGAGAGTGAACATGCTTGCTGTGTTCCTACACTCTGAGGGAAAACATTCAGTATTTCACAATTAAGTATGATGTTAGTTGTAGGATTTTTATAAATGCCCTCTGTCAAGTTGGAGAAGTTCCCTCTATTCTTAGTTTCCCTGGAGTTTTTATTACAAATTGATGTCAAATTTTTCTTAAATGCTTTTTATGCATTTATTTCAATAATCATACAGGTTTTGTTTCTTTTTAAATTTTTATGTGTAGGTATGGTGAATTACATTGATTTATTTTGAAATGTTAAACCTACCTTGCATTGCTGGGTAAACCCTATTTAGTCATCATGTATTATCTTTTTATATATTGTTGTATTTGATTTGCTTATTTTTTAAAGAATTTTTTTTGCATCTATGTTCATGAGGAATATAAATTTATAGTTCTCTCAATATGTTTGCTTTTAGTATTAGAATAATGCTGCTGGCCTTCTAGAATGAGTTGGGAAGTATTCCATCCTCTTCAATTTTCTGAAGAATTTGTGTACAATTAATATTTCTTCCTTTAATGTTTGGTAGAATTTTCCAGTGAAGCCATCTGAGTGTGGCATTCCTGGAATGGCTTTTTAACTACAAATGTAATTTCTTTAACAGACATAGGGCTATTCAGGTTATCTATTTCTTCTTGAGAGAGCTTTAGTAATTTTTATTTTTCAAGGAATTTATTCAATTCATTTAAGTTATAGAATTCATTGTCATCAGGTTGTTCATAATATCCCTTATTATCATTTTACTACCTGTAGAATCTGTAATGTTGTCATGCCTCTCATTCCTGATATTAGTGATTTGTCTTTTCTCTTTTCTTCCCTAATTGGTCTGACTAAAGATGTATCATTTTATTGATCTTCTTAAAGAACCAACTTTTGCTTTCATTAATTTTCTCTATTTTTTTCTTCTTTCTATTTCATTGATTTCTATTCTAATCTTTTTTTTTTTTTTTGCTTTAATTGAGATTAATTTACTCTTTTTTTTTTCCAGTTTTTTTAAGGCAGAAGCTGAAACCATTGATTTGATACCTTCTTTTCTAATGTAAGCAATTAGTGTTGTAAGTTTGGGGTAGGCATTTTCAAAGTCTCTATTTCATGAATCACAGATTGTCAACATTGATTGGGACATTAGTAATTGTTCTACTATTGCATTTCACAGCTAAGGAAACATAACTTAGTCAGCATCTCAAAATTAATTTCTATACTTCCACTGCTGTTAAACAACTTGTAAAACTAATTTTGGAATGTTACATATTTTTATATTCAGAAACACACTCTAATTTTTTGTTCTATTCTGATTTTTAAAACTGATTTCAAAAATTGCATTCTACATTCGCATTCTTGGACTTAGAATATCCTTTGGTCAAACACAATCCCAGTTTTCTTCTGTTAGCAAAACCTGTGTTTAATACATCTATATTAGGTCCCAGAACCCTTGAGGAAGGGGAGTGATATTAGACATACTGAAGCCAAAAAAGATCAATAAGTGGCAGGCTGAAGAAGGGGAGTTGAATTCTGGCCAATGAGTTGGGAGGCAAGAAAACAAAATGAGGGGGATAAAGGAATGGACACTGATGGAAGGTGATGCTGAAATCTGAAGAGAATAACTAGAAGGGACATACTGGGTGTTCTTTCTTTTGGTAGAATGTTGTGGTAGCAATAAGTCAACTAAAACAATTTACATGCCAGATGACTTATGCTATTGGTTTCTGACCCTTCTCTGTACATTGTTATGCATCAAGGGTTTATAGAATGAAAATAAATTAATTAATTAGTTATTGTCATGTAGTTCTCTATACTATATGCAATATATTGTCATATATTCTATATAAAAAAAATATACTGTCATAGAATTCTATATATTCTGTTCTATATTATATATCCTGCCACGGTCCACCCACCACATGTCTTTTCAGTTTGCCGCACTGTGGTGGCTTGTCTGTTGCTGTGATACTGGAAGCTTTGCCACTGGTATTTCAAATACCAGCAGGGTCACCCTTGGTGGAGAGGTTTCAGCTGAGCTTCCAGACTAAGACATATTAGGAAGAAGGATCTGGCAGTCTACTTCTGAAAAAATTGACTAGTGAAAACCTTGTGAATAGCAGCCATAGTACACGGCTATTTAACTCCTCTCATAGATAAAATACCACAGGACTTCTTCTTCTTCTTCTTTCAGCATGGTTGGTTTAATTTAATAAAAGAAAGTTAAGAAAATTAATAGGACCCCAACATTAGTTAATTTTCTCCCTCACTTTAGCTCAATTTTACAAATTCACTATTAGCTGAGAGGAATAAGATTTGAAACACCAGGAACTGGATTTAAATGTGACTTAGAATCAACATATCACCCCTTATTGAAGTCCAGAAGAAAGGACTATATAAAGGAGAATAGATGGTTGAGTTTAAGGCACTAATTTCCCCTGGATTCCTAATTTAACAAAGAAGAAAGGAACCAACAGCCACAGCCTCCCCTCCACTCCTGTGTTTTATCATGTAAATTAGAAACAACTGCAGTGGGCTATCTAGGAGCTGAAGACAGCAAAGCCTTCCATACTTTTTCTTTTTTTAATAATAGTCATTTTTCCACCCTTATTCATCAGTTCCCAAAATTTTAGTTCATTTATATGAAACAGCCGATCAATCATCAGATGAAAAGAAGTGGGACAGGTTTACCTGAAATCTAGTTAAGAGCTGGGGGCAGGAGGGAAAGGACTATGATTGTGCTATCACGTGGTACCCAGTAGTGTCAGGATGAAAACTTCCTTATTCTCCTTGATGAGAAAATGTCCAGCCTGAATATATGACTACAGTGGTTAAACACTTCTCAGTCATCTTGGGCTAAATTTATATATGCATATAGTGCTACGGCTGCTACCCAAAAGGTCAGCAGTTCGAGTCACCAGGCGCTCCTTGGAAACTCTATGGGGCAGTTCTACTCTGTTCTCTAGGGTCACTATGAGTCGGAATCGACTCGACAGCGATGGGGTTTTTTTTGTTTGTTTGTTTTTTTATTTATCTGTGGGCTGACATCTGAGAAGAGATTTTGAATCAAAATTAGGTTGTCAAAAAATGACGAGGGTAAGGAAGAAATTATAGAATACTGACCATGAGGTCTGAGAAGGACAAGCAGCCATGAGCTTGACAGGCAGTTCTCTTGCCTCTGCTTTAACTTCAGTCTTGAGACAGTGAGACTAACTATATAAATCAGTTCAAATCAAAAGGCATTTTTTGGACACCTACTGTATACCCTACCTTGTTAGAATACAGGAAATTCATACACTGCCCTTTGCCAAAGGGGTTTGGGTTATGCTGGGGAATTATAAGACCATATGAGTTGGAACTGATCTGATGGCAACAGGTTTTTTTGTTTGTTTGTTTTCTTGAAGACTGTATTTCATAAATAGCTTAAATGAAAATAATAAAAAGGCTAAAATATATGAAGAACAATGACAGCTGTGAGAGATTGGGATGGGAAGAAATCAGTGTTCTGGAGTTCCTGGGAAAGAGTTCATAGTCTTGGAAGACTTGGAATACGCGTAGAGGAGTTATTATATTTGAGTATGGAAAGGGGAGCCATCGATGTATTCCAAGAATTGGGGAGGGAATAAACAAGCATACGGAAGCAGGAGTATGCATTTGTGACCCTAGGATTGTAAGGGGGGAATGATTCAGCAGCATAGTATTGTGGTAAGACTTCAGTGTTTATAGTCACAAAAACTGGGTTCCATTCCTAGTTCCATGTGACATATTAGTTTTGAAACTTGTACAATTTATTATTATTATTGTTTTTAACGTCAGGTGCTGAGAATTAAGTTAATCACTTGAGAGCAACAGGTTTGGGTTTTGTTTTTGGTTTTTTTAACTGTGAAATACAAAACAATAAACTTCTAGGAAAAAAATAGGAGAAAATCTTTGAAGTCATGAATATGCAAAATTTTTTAGATACCACACTAAAAGTACAATAAAAGCCCAATTCATCCAAGAACAAATGGGTCATCTGGGCTTAATTAAGATCCTCTCTTCATAAGAGAAAATACAAAGCACAGACTGGGAGACAATATTTGCAAATCATATAGATGATAAAAGGCCCATATCCATAATATATAAAGAATTCTCAAACCTCAATAGTAAGAAAAAACCCAATATTTTAAATTGTGCTCTCCTGTAAAGAGGTCCTTATGAACCTGACTCCTAAGGACATAAATATAAACTCCACTGGGTTTGCGCTATCAGGCATTTTTCTGCTGATGAACAATCGAGTTGTTCCCAATTTCTATCTATTACAAGTAAAGCTACTGTGAACTTAACGTATAAGTCTTTGAATAGATATATGCTTCATTTCTGCTAGGTAAATACCTAGGAGTGGAATGGCTATATTGTGATATAGCTATAAAAAATACTATTTAGTAATAAAAAAAAGACTTAACTATTGATACATGTAAAAATATCATGGATTTGAAAATAAATGTGCTGGATGAAAGAACCCAGACCAAAAATAGTAATGATAATAAAATTTCATTCTCTATGTAAAATTCCAGAAAATGTAAATGAATCCATAGTGACAAGACGCAGGTCATTTTTGCTGGAGGCAGGAAGGAAGAATTGCAAAGGGCCACAGGAAGCATTTATCTCACCATTCTAGAGGGGAGGCGTCCAAATCAGGGTATTAGTCATGTAAGTGCCTTCTGGGGGCTCTGAGGGAGAAGTTGCCCTATGCCGCTCTCCAAACTTCTAGTGGCTGCCAGTGATCATTGACACGTGGTGTCTTCCCGCTGTGTGACTCTGTATCAATGTCTGTTCTCTCCTTTCATAAGATGCCATTCAGAAGGGTTTAGGACTCACTCTACTCTGGCAGGAAACCCTGGTGGCATAGTGGTTAAGAGCCTCAGCGCTAAGCAAAAGATTGGCAGTTCAAATCCACCAGATGCTCCTTAGAAACCCTATGGGGCAGTTCTGCTCTGTCCTATAGGGTCGCTATGAGTTGGAATTGACTCGACGGCAGTGGGTTTGGTTTTTGGTTTTCTACTCTGGTATGACCTCGTTAACTGATACCAAAAGAAAAATGCTGTCTCTAATCAACGTCACATTTACAGGCATAGGTGATAGAACTTCAGTGGATCTGTCTGGGGACACATCCAAGGCATGCAGTGAGCTCACCTCTTTCTCTTTAAAGAGAAAGTTCAGGCTAGAACTAGGGTTGAGAGAAAAACAAGTCTGGATGGGCCCTGAGGCATAAAATATTCTCACAAGAATTTTATATCATTGTTGTTGTTAGGTGCCATCGAATCAGTTCTGACTCATAGCAATCCTACATACAACAAAACGAAACACCGCCCAGTCCTGCGCCATCCTCACAATCGTTGCTATGCTTGAGCCAATTGTTGCAGCCACTGTGTCAATCCATCTCATTGAAGGTCATCCTCTTTTTTGCTGACGCTCTACTTTACTAAGCATGACGTCCTTCTCCAGGGACTGATCCCTCCTAACAACATGTCCAAAGTATGTGAGACATAGTCTCACCATCCTTGCTTTAAGGAGCATTCTGGTTGTACTTCTTCCAAGACAGGTTTGTTCATTCTTTTGGCAGTCCATGGTATATTCAATATTCTTCTCCAATACCACAATTCAAAGGAATCAGTTCTTCTTCGATCTTACTTATTCATCATCCAGCTTTCACATGCATAGGAGGCAAATGAAAACACCATGGCTTGGGTCAGGCACGTCTTAGTCTTTAAGGTGACATCTTTGTTTTCCAACACTTTAAAGAGGTCTTTTGCAGCAGATTTGCCCAAAGCAATGTGTCTTTTGATTTTCTGATTGCTGCTTCCATGGATATTGATTGTGGATCCAAGCAAAATGAAATCCTTGACAATTTCAATCTTTTCTCTGTTTATCGTGATGTTGCTTTTTAGTCCTATTGTAAGGATTTTTGTTTTCTTTATGTTGAGGTGTAATTTGTACTGAAGGCTATAGTCTTCGATCTTCAACAGTAAGTGCTTCAAGTCCACTTTACTTACAGCAAGCAAGGTTGTGTCATTTGCATAACGCAGGTTGTTAATCAGTCCTCCTCCAATCCTGATGCCAGGTTCTTCTTCATGTAGTCCAGCTTCTTGGATTATTTGCTCAGCATACGATTGAATAGGTATGGTAAAAGGATACAACCCTGACACACAGTTTTCCTGACTTTAAACCAGGCAGTATCCCCTTGTTCTGTTTGAACGACTGCCTCTTGATCTATGTACAGGTTCCTCATGAGCACAATTAAGTGTTCTGGAATTCCCATTCTTTGCAATATTATCCATATGTTGTTATGATCCACACAGTCAAATGCCTTTGCATAGCCAATAAAACACAGGTAAACATCTTTCTGGTATTCTCTGCTTTCAGCCAGGATCCATTTGACATCAGCAATGATATCCCTGGTTCCACATCCTCTTCTGAATCTGGCTTGAATTTCTGGCAGTTCCCTGTCGCTATACTGCTGCAGCCACTTTTGAGCGATCTTCAGCAAAATTTTACTTGCGTGTCATACTAACGATATTGTTCAATAATTTCTGCATTTGGTGGGATCACCTTTCTTGGTGATTTTATATTATGTTACCTTTGATAAAAATTCCATATTTCACTGACAATCTTCTACACTTCTGTATCTGAGCAATATACTCTGAACATATGTTGAACCATGTGACACTGATGTTTTTGTAAGTGAAAAATAATCAAATATTGGCAATGTCACATGGTTCCACTTTTGATTTCTTTTATAATCAGAAAAAGAAATACATCTTTATTTTAAAAAGCAAAAAAACAGAATGTTAAGATTCATTTACATTTTTCCTGAATTGGCCACTTTCTCCTATCAATTTCAGCGTGTTCCTCAAATTCTAGTATCTCCATTCCCTAAGGATAAAAAACCTTGCCTTTCATCACCACGTAGGGAGAGGAAAGGACAGTGAGATGCGAAGGGAGACAAAGCAGAGGAAGGCTGTGAGCAGCAGGAGGAGGGATGCGGCTTGTGCTGTCCACTGAAGGGGCCCTCAAGGAGTACAGTCAAGTGCCACAAACAGGCTCCATCAATTTTCCAATCTGCCTAGGGCTGACCTTTCTTTCCTAATAGCATGACTTAACAACTGCCTTGCAATCCTTTTGTGAATTTGCTGCTTCCTTTCAAGCATTACGAATTTTCCATTTGGGGGTATTTCTAAAGCTCTCTGACTTAAATCTTATCTCCAAGTCACACCCTTGCAGAGTTTCCAAGGACCGCCTGGTGGATTCAAACTGCCAGCCATTTGGTTAGCAGCCATAGCATTTAACCACTACGCCAGCAGGGTTGCCATGAGGACTAAAGCCACTCTTTTTTATCTTTGTCATTTTTCTAGCCCTGATGTTTCTCAAGGTGAAGGGGGTCCCTTGGGACATCACATCTGGAATTACAAGCCATCTGGGTGCCTCTTGTCACCTTCTTTAGGAAAACTGTGACAGCCACTCCCTTCCTTTTGCTATCTTGGTAGGACAACACGTTTGTATAATTTCTGCCCCACATTTGTACACTTCTCAAGGGCGTCTTCAAGATTCCATCTGTGGAAACCAAAACACGATTATTTCTCCCCATTCCCCTTTATTCTCATTCAGTTAACCAGAACGTCCGCTTTCACCAAAGAGAATTTCCCTTGGAATTAGTTATCTGCGGGTTGACTTAGGAGACGGCATTTTTTAATACACTTAACAGAACTCTTTGAACTAAAATATTAATGAAACCCATCAATCCATTCATTTTAGTGCATAATGTAGCATATTACTAGGACAATGAACCTCCCTAGCTCTCAGGAGGTTTGAATACTTTAAGGAGGGAACTGTCCCTGTTAGCATGGATGGGTAATAGCTTGTCTGCCCCATAAGCTGAAGTATTTTTAGGCATTAGAGGCTGCCCTGACTCAGACATCAAGTGCTTCTGAAATGATTTTACCAAATACACTACATAGCAACACACCACACAGTACTATATGTCTCTACTATGGATGTTAACTCAAACCTAGGGCATGTAGAAAAGAAATATACACTATGATAACATTTCACAAAGTATTTTTTCCAGCCCAAATCATCCAGGGCACTATCTGTCCACAGGATAGTGATCAATAGTGATGCTTCTACATCAGGCTTCTTTTTGAGGAGCTTACTTGGGGCTTTTGTTGCCTCACTATCCATAAGCTTAGGAATGGGAGAATGACAACTAAAGAAGAAATGAAAGGCCCATCAGCAAGGTATGCTGTCTGGACCAGGAAACCAGATGGTAGGACAGTCCATGTCTTGGTTTATTGATGCTACAGGACACACACTGTCCCCTTGCCCCTCCCACTCTCCCTGCCATGATGCACACAAGTATTCCACCCCAGGCATGTCCCCTCCCCTGTAGCCACAGTTCTCTCTTCCTGGAGCCTCTACCTCAGCTGGGTTCTCAGATGTCCAGCTGTGATCTCAGAGGTTTTGTGCTATTGTGTGGTAATGGTTGTATTAATGAGAGGATAAGAACGTACAGAGTGGGGGAGGGAGCAGCTTTGGGGATACTGGCAAATAGAACCTCAACCTCCAACAACAGATAAGGAATAGATGGCCCTGGAAACTCAAAGAATGGAGCATTATAGAAGCGGAAATACTTTGTCTCAGCTTTGAAACCCCAGGCAAAGCCTACAGATGCCCTTTCTTGGCCTCTGATTCCTCATTAGCTCAATAAGGTCTCACTACCACTTCCCAGACCCTTGTCCAATTACACATCTACTGCAAATTTAGCCCTCCCCTTATCCTTATCCTTGGGCCCATATTTATAGCCATGCATCCCATCAAGCCAACTGACTTGGGGCCAGACCTATGAGTAGACATGGCCAAAATTTTAAAAATTCCCACTGCGCACTCCTATAAAGAGGCCCTTATGTGCCCAATTCCTAAAGAGACAAATATAAACGCCACCAAGTCTGTCCCATCAGGTATTCAGGGGCGAGAATTGAAAGCTGCAAGGTATCCTTATGAAATACCCTGATTTTCAGCCCCCAGACTGTGAGACTTCTTCTCGGTGCAATTTCTGGCCAACACAGTTAACTCTAGAATTTATGTTACAGGAATTCGACTCAGAGCCTAGGCTGTCTCCCCTGGCTAAGGGGAGAATTTAGTGTCACACCTGCTTCCTCCCTGAGAGCTGCTTTTGTGTTTTGACTGGCTGCACTGATACATCAGTTGGGAAATTGCTCTCATGAGTCAACTGGAGTTATCATAATTTTTCGCAAATAATGTGCCCACGTAAACGACGCGCCCACACATATAACGCAAAGAAATGATGAAATTAAGTAAAACAGTTCTAGCATAGCGTTCCTATGCATATAGCGCAAACGTCTCATGCCATTTCCGGAAGTGAATTTCAGCCTCATTCATCCGTCCTCCCGTATTACAGGTAAATCATATCGTTCTGTTCATCTTCTTTCATTCCGTTTATTTTCTTTAATCTCCTGCTTATGTGTATAAAAATAGTCTGAAAATGTTACTTTTGATCATAATTGTATAACAGAGGTATAAGCCATGGTCAAGAAGTCAAGGATGAAGTTTGGCAGTCCCCCGGTAACTGGAAAATAAGGAATATGCCTGTTTCTATTAATTTAAGTTGATAATTATAGTGGATTAGCTCAACAGGGGAAACCCTGGGGGTGTAGTGGTTGAGTATTATGGCTACAAAACAAAAGGTTGATAGTTCGAAACCACCAGTCGCTTCTTGGAAACTCTACGGGGCAGTTCTACTCTGTCCTATAGGGTCGCTATGAGTTGGAATCCACTAGACCGCAATGGGCTTTTTGTTTCATTTTCTAGCTCAACAGTTCACGCAAAAACCTTATCAGATCGTCTTAAGTGAAATCATTAGGTTATGTTAGGTCCGCTTATTTCATAGTTTAATTATGTCTTCTTAGTATCAAGTGAAGTCTGCAACATGTAAAAAAAAAATTGGCATAGCGCGCTTACAAAAATAATGCCCGAGGGAAGGAGTTGCGCAGTTGGCAAAAAAAGTATAATGCGTGTGTTATTTGTAAAAAATACTCATTTAAGGGCCAGAGACTCTGGGACTCACGGTATGAACTTTCTCCTCAGCTTTATTTTATATAACCTATTACATTAATGTTGCATGTAAAAATTTCCCCAGACTTTACGATAAACATTTTCCATTCCACAAATTGCAAACCAATGGCATTTCCTAAGCATCCAAAATGACATTTTATGTTCCATTCACTATCACCACAAATATCTTAAGGTTTACCCAAGACACCGTCTAGACCGGTTTCTGTCCCTTTCACAAAATGAGCCTGAAAAGCAAAAGCAGTGGTTAAGTATATAAAGGTTGAACGGCACGATAAACCTACTGAATACTGCTGAACTGTACACACGAAGAATGTTGAAAAGGCCAATAATTTGTTACATATATATGCACCACAATTTTTAAAAATACATAGATAGCCATTTTTTTGGTGGTGGTGTTGTTTTGTTTTGTTTTTTTCCCTTTGTCCAGCCCCTTCCCCCCACCTTTCTTTTTAACTCAAACTCCTAAATAGCAACTGCGATGTGAAGCAGTGGGGACACTTACGCTGAGATTCTTCTCCATCCTGACAACTCCTCACTCTCACTCTCACTCTCACCCTCCCTCCTTCTCTGGCTGTCTGTCACGGGAGGGAGCGTTGTTAAGAAAGCGGAAGTTTCCACTCAATATGCAACCTGTATCAGCAGACCTGTGCGTCCATCCCGAGTGCACACCTCGCACCAGTCCCCACGATGCCCCGCAGAGTGTAGACGTCCGCACCACAGCAGAGTCTGTCCTGCCCAAACCTTACCCTCGCCCCAGGTTTCCCCTCCCCTATTTGGGCCAGTGGGTGATTTACTCTGATCAGTACTGAAACTGAATAAAGACCACTGGCCTTCCATCTCGGGACGTTTGTTTTTGTACCGTTTAGCACAGGAGGAGAAAAGTACTGGAGGAAGGTAAAGAGCAAGTGCTTAAGTCAGCAATTCACAACGTGGTGGTCCGCTAAGCAGAAACCTTTAATTTCACCCAGCCCTTTATCACTGTCTCAGTGGTATTTTAAAAAAAGAGCAACTTGCAAAACTGCAGACAGTAGGGTTCTACCTTAAACGCACTAATTGGAAGGATAGCGCTGCCTCCCCGGCCCCGCCCCGCACAGCTGCTGCAGACCCTGGAGGTGAACGTGCCTGGTTTGCACGCCTGACACATTTTCCACAGTATTCCTTTTTGCTTCTTCATCCAATCCAATCTGGAATTCTTTCCCTTTTCAGTAAAAGGCTGCCTTGTTTTCTCTCTTTTGGGTCTCAGGGACCCTGCCAGAAGTCCACAGCCCAAATAGCAACCTGCTGTGCTCCTTGGAAGCACTATGGGGCAGTTCTACTCTGTCCTATAGGGTGGCTATGAGTCGGAATCGACTTGACGGCAGTGGGTTAGTGGGTGCTCCGAGAATTTACCAGCCCCCAGGCAGGCTTCCCTCAGTATAAAGCCTTCTAGCCCCATCTACTCTCCCCCACTGGTAGTTAGCCAGGCTCCCAGGTCTTTGCCTCCTGCCCCACCTCCCACCTGGGCCCCAAGCAGGACACTCAGGACTGGCTAGCTTTCCAGGTTCACTCTCCTCACTCTTGTGGGTCAACAAAGCTATGCCAAAGGCCCTTTCCAGCCACTCAGACTTTTGTTCCCTCACTCTGGAGTACCCTTCTTCCTGTTCTCTAACTTCTGAAACCTGACTCACTCTTTAGAGTCCACTGTGAATCCAGACTGATCCATCTGCCACCCCCCAAAAAGCACCAGGTGCTGTCTATGCACTCACTGTGGCACCCACTTAGCATCCCAGCAACCTGATTTGTATGACAATTGTGCACACATTAATCCAGACTCAGAGAAGCCCACAGTGCTGCCATGGAGACAGTACCATTCATCCCTGCATTCCTGGGCCCCAGATGCAGTGCCTGGACACGCTAAGAGCGTAGTACATGCTTGTTGGATTGAAGAGAGGCCCCTGGGTAGCGTAAACAGTTTGCGTTCAACTACTAACCTAAAGGTTGGCAGTTTGAATGCATCCGGAGGTGCCATGCAAGAGAGGCTTGGAGATCTACTTCTGTAAGGCTTACAGCCAAGAAAACCCAGTAGAGCACAGTTCTACTCTGTACCAGATAGGGTCACTGTGAGTTGGAATTGACTTGACAGTAATGGGTCATCATTGAACTCATCTTCATTTTCTCCAGGAGCTACTGGGTGGTGTAAATAGTTAACATGCTCAACTGCTAACCAGAAGATTGGAGGTTCAAGTCAACCCAGAGGCATCTCAGAAGAAAAGTCAGGTGACCCTATTTCCAAAAAATCAGCCAATGAAAATCCTATGAAGAACAGTTCTAATCTAACACACGTGGGGTCACCACGAATCAGAATCGACTCCAAGGCAACTGGCTTGGCATTCTTTCTTGTTCCTTCTCCTCAGAGAGAAAATGAGGGGCATGTGACAGGACCAAGTAGGGTAGTATTTGGGGAATTTCCTAAATAATAGGGTTAGGGTTGTTTGTTGTTAGGGGGTTAGGGTTGTTTTTGTTAGGTGGTTAGGGTTGGTTGTTCGGGGGTTAGGGTTGTTTTTGTTAGGGGTTTAGGGTTGTTTGTTGTTAGGGGGTTAGGGTTGTTTGTTGTTAGGGGGTTAGGGTTGTTTTTGTTAGGTGGTTAGGGATGTTTGTTGTTAAGGGGTTAGGGTTGTTTGTTAAGGGGTTAGGGTTGTTTGTTGTTAGGGGGTTAGGGTTGTTTGTTGTTAAGGGGTTAGGGATGTTTGTTGTTAAGGGGTTAGGGTTGTTTGTTGTTAGGGGGTTAGGGTTGTTTGTTAGGGGGTTAAGGTTGTTTTTGTTAGGGGGTTAAGGTTGTTTTTGTTAGGGGGTTAGGGTTGTTTGTTAGGGGGTTAAGGTTGTTTTTGTTAGGGGGTTAGGGTTGTTTTTGATAGGAGGTTAGGGTTGTTTGGTGTCAGGGGGTTAGGGTTGTTTTTTGTTAGGGGCTTAGGATTGTTTGTTGTTAGGGGGTTAGGGTTGTTTGTTGTTAGGGGGTTAGGGTTGTTTGTTGTTAGGGGGTTAGGGTTGTTTTTGTTAGGTGGTTAGGGATGTTTGTTAAGGGGTTAGGGTTGTTTGTTAAGGGGTTAGGGTTGTTTGTTGTTAGGGGGTTAGGGTTGTTTGTTGTTAGGGGGTTAGGGTTGTGTTTGTTAGGGGGTTAGGGTTGTTTTTGTTAGGTGGTTAGGGATGTTTGTTGTTAAGGGGTTAGGGTTGTTTGTTGTTAGGGGGTTAGGGTTGTTTGTTGTTAGGGGGTTAGGGTTGTGTTTGTTAGGGGGTTAGGGTTGTTTGTTAGGGGGTTAAGGTTGTTTTTGTTAGGGGGTTAGGGTTGTTTGTTAGGGGGTTAGGGTTGTTTTTGTTAGGGGGTTAGGGTTGTTTTTGATAGGAGGTTAGGGTTGTTTGGTGTCAGGGGGTTAGGGTTGTTTTTTGTTAGGGGCTTAGGATTGTTTGTTGTTAGGGGGTTAGGGTTGTTTGTTGTTAGGGGGTTAGGGTTGTTTGTTGTTAGGGGGTTAGGGTTGTTTGTTGTTAGGGGGTTAGGGTTGTTTTTGTTAGGTGGTTAGGGATGTTTGTTGTTAAGGGGTTAGGGTTGTTTGTTAAGGGGTTAGGGTTGTTTGTTGTTAGGGGGTTAGGGTTGTTTGTTGTTAGGGGGTTAGGGTTGATTGTTGTTAGGGGGTTAGGGTTGTGTTTGTTAGGGGGTTAGGGTTGTTTTTGTTATGTGGTTAGGGATGTTTGTTGTTAAGGGGTTAGGGTTGTTTGTTGTTAGGGGGTTAGGGTTGTTTGTTGTTAGGGGGTTAGGGTTGTTTGTTGTTAGGGGGTTAAGGTTGTTTTTGTTAGGGGGTTAGGGTTGTTTGTTAGGGGGTTAGGGTTGTTTTTGTTAGGGGGTTAGGGTTGTTTTTGATAGGAGGTTAGGGTTGTTTGGTGTCAGGGGGTTAGGGTTGTTTTTTGTTAGGGGCTTAGGATTGTTTGTTGAGCAAATTGCATAACTTCTCTGAACTGTACTTATCAAAAGAAAAGTGCAAAATATTGCTACCTACTACTTGAGGAGTCACTAAAAGAATTAAATGAGATAATGCACACAAAGATTGGCCCAGTGCCTGGTCCCCATAAATAAGATCTAGGGTAGAGAAGCATATCAAGGAGACAGTGAGTTGGCAGGTTACATGCTCCTGTCAGCAATGTCTTCCTTGTTGAGTTTGGTTTGTTGGTAGGAACACTAGAACAGGCAGCCTTTGGATATGGTTGCAAGACCCCAAAAGTTCAAGCCAAAGCCATCCAAACGATGGGGTGAGGTGAGATGTCAAGAGTGTTGGCAGATCTCTCCAAGCTCCTAATGAAGCCATGTGAGTGACCCAAGCCTTCCACTCTTCTCCAGGGTCTTGGCTGCTCCCCAGGTTCAGCCTGGCTTCATGGCAGGGGGACAAGGAAGCATGATGTACGCCAAATAGCCCAGAGGGGTGGCCTCTACTTCAAGGTAAGGAATCAGGCCCTTTGCTCATCTCCTCTTTGCCTCCTCTTGGTCTGTGCGAGTCTGCAAATTAAATCCAATGATGAACCAGGCCAGAAACGCTCAGAGACTTGATCTGTAAGTTAATGCCCCACATACTTTTTGGAAAGAACTTTCTGATGCTCTCCTCCTGCTCCCCTGGCAAATATTTATGTGTTCTTGCCAACCTGCGTGGCTCTGTCCCAACATCCGGATGCCAGGCTGCTAATATATGACAACCCACAGTGGGCAGGACATCTAATTTTTCAAGCCCTGGTTGCAAGTGCTATGAAAAAAGACATTGCTGAAAAGCAGAAAAGAACACTTAGAAACCAATAAACATCTCTACTCCCTGACTGATTCTACCTTGGAGAGCTGCCTTGAGTTTCCACCATAGGCTGCATAAATTCACCCCGTTTTAGAAGCATGGAGGACCCCGCAAATATCTCCAATAGTCCTAAACACACCCAACTTCTGTTGGCTCTGACAGAAGAAAACTTCTTTGACAAAGTAGATAATTCTCATTTTCTTGCCCAAAGCAGTACTCAGCTGAGATGAATTTTCCCTTACCTTTACTGCTATGGCTGCTATTTCTCAACATTACTTCCTAAGGCATAAACCTAGGCCAACCCTAGTGTATTAGCCGGAGTAAAACAGTGGCTAAAATTGTGAGGAGATGTCGCACCATACAGACCTTTTTATGAACTGTTTTTCTACCATTTAGAGGGGATTTAGTTCAGGCCAAAGTCTCCTCAACTGACTATGAATGAGACATGTTCCCCGCTGGTTTTACCTTTAGCATCTACTCTATATTATCTCTTCCTATGTATGTCTGTCTGGTTCTGTCTCCCCCTGGAGATATACACGTGGTTGTGGTTGTTAGGTACCATTCCATTGGTTCCAACTCAAAAAGAACCTTTGTTCAACAGAACCACCCAGTCCTGTGCCATCTTCACAATCATTGCCATGCTTGAACCCACTCTTGCAGCCACTGTGTCAATCCATCTTACTGAGGGGCTTCCTCTCTTTCTCTGACCCTCTACTTCACCAAGCATGATGTCCTTCTCTAAGGACTGATCCCTCCTGATAACATGTCCACAGTACATAAGCCAAAGTCTCACCACCACCATCCTCACTTCTAAGGAGCATTCTGGCTGTACTTCTCCCAAGACAGATTTGTACATTCTTCTGGCAGTCCAGGGTATATTCAATATTCTCCACCAACACCATAATTCAAAGGCATCAATTCTTCTTAGGTCTTCCTTATTCATTTTCCAGCTTTCACGTGCATATGGCTTGGGTCAGGTGCACCTTAGTCCTTAAAGTAATATCTTTGCTTTTTAACACTTTAAAGAGGTCTTTTGCAGCAGATTTACCCAATGTAATACATCGTTTTATTTCTTGGCTGCTGCTTCCATGGGCATTGACTATGGATCCAAATAAAATGAAATTGTTGACAGCTTCAGTAGTTTCTTCATTTATCATGATGTTGCTTATTGGTCCAGTTGTGAGGATTTTTATTTTCTCTCTGTTGAGGTGTAATCCATACTGAAGGCTGTAGTCTTTGATCTTCATCAGTAAGTGCTTCAAGCTCTCTTCACTCAGCAAGCAAGACTGTGTCATCTGCGTAATGTAGGTTGTTAATAAGTCATCCTCCAATCCTGATGCCCCATTCTTCCTCATATAGTCCAGCTTCTTGGATTATTTGCTTAGCATACAGACTAAATAAATATGGTGAAAGGATACAACCCTGACACATATCTACCTGATTTTAAACCATGCAGTATCCCCTTGTTCTCTTCAAATAACTGCCTCTTGGTATTTGTACAGGTTCCTCATGAGCAAAATTAAGTGTTCTGGAATTTCCACTCTTCACAATGTTATCCATAATCTGTTATGACCCACACAGTCGAAATCCTTTGCATAGTCAATAAAACACAGGTAAACATCTTTCTGGTATTCTCTGCTTTCAGTCAAGATCCATCTGAGATCAGCAATGATATCCCTCATTCTACGTTCTCTTCTGAATCTGGCTTGAATTTCTTGTAGTTCCCTGTCAATGCATAGCTGCAACCAATTTTGAATGATCTTCAGCAAAATTTTACTCGTGTGTGATATTAATGATATTGTTCGATAGTTTCCACATGCTGTTGGATCACCTTTCTTTGGAATGGGCACAAATATGAATCTCTTCCAGGTGGCTGGCCAGGTAGTGGTCTTCTAAATTTCTTGGCATATATATACATAAACCTGTTGCTGTTGAGTCGATTCTGACTCATAGCAACCCTATAGGACAGAGCAGAACTACCCCATAGGGTTTCCAAAGAGCAGCTGGTAGATTCAAACTGCTGACCTTTTGGTTATCAGGCAAGCTGTTAACCACCACACCACCAGCATTTCTATATACACACATGTGTGTTTATATATATATATATATATATATATATATATATATATATATATATATATATATATATATATATATATATATACACATGTATGTATATAAACACATGTGCCCATTGCCATCAAGTCAATTCCAACTCATAGGGACCCTATAGGACAGAATAGAACTGCCCCCTAGGGTTTCCAAGGAGCAAATGGTGGATTCAAACTGCCAACCTTTGCAGTTCTACTCTGTCCCACAGGGAACTGACTCAACAACAATGGGTTTGGGTTTTTGGTATACGTATATACGTGTTTATGTAGGGTCTCTGAGGCTACAATACTTTACAGAAGCAGACTTCCACGTCTTTCTCCCACAGAGCATCTGGCGGGTTCAAGCCACCAACCTTTATGTTAGCAGATGAGCGCTTAACCACTGTGCCACCACGGCTCCTGTTTATACCTATATGTATGCATATACGTGGAGTTCCTGGGTGGTGCAAATGGTTAGCAAGCTCGAATGCTAACCAAAAGGTTGGTGGGTTGGGGCCACCCAGAGGTGCCTCGAAAGAAAGGCTTGGCAATCTACTGCCGGAAGATCAGTATTGAAAACCCTGTGGAGCACAGTTCTACTCTGACACACACTGGGTCACCATGAGTTGAAATCAACTTGACCACAACTGGTCTTTTGGTCTTATGTGTACATAAATCAAAAACTGTTTCTGTTTATCTCTCTCTGATATATGGACAGAGACACAGAGAAACAAAAACAGAGACAGACGTAAAGGAACATAAAGTGTTTCTTTTTTCCCAAATTACCAGTGTGTCCCACTTCACCATTCAGAGCTTTCTCCTAAGGCTCTGGAGGCTCTAAAGACTCTCTAGGATGCTCTTAATGCGAACAAAGAAAGGCAGCTATTTAAACTTTTTTTTTTTAAGTCACACCAATATCTCTTGGTGTTGACAGTCATTTGTAGGATTGTCATTTCTGCTCCTGTCTTAACTTCACTGCCCGCCATGAGTCCAAGATCTTTGTCTTTTTCATCTGGGGATCCTCGTGGAGGGAGGAAAATGAAATCTATGATGGTGCGTTTACACGATCTAAATGTTAAGAAATATGTCAGGAAACACTTAACAACAAAAAGACAAATGCCGCTGTCAAAAAATGAGCAAAGGACTTTAATGGGCTTTCACTAGAAAATATTCAAATGACCAACAAGCATATGAAAAGATGTTCAATATTATTAGCCATTAGGGAGATGCGAATTAAAACCATGATGAGATACCAACTCATCCACATTAGAATGGCTGTGATCAAAACAGTGGAAAATGATAGGTGTTGGTGAAGATGTGAAGAAATTGGAAGCCTAACTATCATTGGTGAAAATGCAAAATGGTACGGCTGTTGTGGAAAACAGGTAGTTCCTCAAATGGTGAACATAGAGCAGCGGTCCCAGTCCTAGATATTACTAAATCAGTTAGTCCAGGTATTTGTCTCATGTAATAATCTAAATAGTGGGTGGCCAACTTTGGAGATTATTAGCCTAAAAGCAATTTAAAAATCAAGTCCCAAAAAGGGTAAGTAATGCAGTAGTGGATCTGCATATACAATATAGTTTAAACCAATGTTTCTCAAATGTAAGTAAAATACCAAAAACTAAAAAAAAACCATTGCCGTTGGGTCAATTCCAACTCGCCATCGAGTGGATTCCAACTCATAGCAACCCTATGGGACAGAGTAGAACTGCGCCATAGGGTTTCCAAGGAGCGCCTGGTGGATTTGAACTGTTGACCTTTTGGTTAACAGCTGAGTTCTTACCTGCTATGCCACCAGGGCTCCCTTTTAAAAGAAGAAATTCTTAAGAGTCCACAAGAATAAAATTCTCAAGGATCTGATGACCCCTGTCTGAAAAACAATTACTTAATAATCTAAAGTCTTATCCTCCAAAAATCTCTTTTAATTGTTATCATAGAAAAAGGAAAGATTTCATCTTTATACCTGGCAAAAAGTATCCATTAAAAAGTATCATCAAAAACAAAATTTTAACAGCCCAAAAGAATTTGCAGAATTTCAAGATTATGTCCAGGTACCCAATTTGAGAAACATTCTAAAGTCACTGCAGATGAGGAATCAATGCTCAGGGTATGAGTAGTCTCTGAGGTACCTGGAGCTACAAACTTCCTCCAAGCCTCTGGAGAAGCAACCACTAAGCAACACTATCAAGGTCTTGGTTTGTTTCTTTTTTTTTTTTTGGTTGTTGTCGTCGTTTCTAATTCAGTGAATTAGAAATTCCTTGACGACATGAATAAATAGTTCCTCATGGTTGCACACGACAAATGTCAAAATCCAGAAAAGCAAGACATCCTGAAGTCTGACCTTTTGCAGCCTTAATTCTCTGAAATGTACTGTTCTATTAAGGACATCGTCCTGTATATTAAGCAACCACATATCCCCTTTTCAATTATTTAATACGCATACAAATTGAATCCACAGGAAGAACACAGGCAGTTCTTTATATTACCTGCACACATTTCATTAAATAAAGAAGAATAGGTCAAATTGCATTTTTTTTCCAATCAACTCATTCTAAATCTCTGTCATGAATAGGACAGACCTATGTTTCGCTAATGCTACTTGCACCCTTCTTATTTGTATGATTTTCATTTCTGCTCCTGTCTTAATTCCACTGCTTGCCATGAGTGCAAGATCTTTGTCTTTTTCATCTAGGCATCCCCATGGAGGAGGAAAATGAAATCTATTACAGTGCGTTACACAATGTAAATGTTAAGAAATATGTCAGGAGATACTTAACAACAAAAAGACAAACAATCCAGTCAAAAAATGGGCAAAGGACTTGAACAGACTTTCACTAAAGAGGATATTCAAATGGCCAAGAAATATATGAAAAGATGTTCAATATCATTAGCCATTAAAAAAAAATTAGAGAGATGCTAATTAAAACCACAATGAGATACCATCTCGTCCCCATTAGAATAGCTATGATCAACGAAATGGAAAACAATAGGTGTTGGTGAAGATGTGAAGAAATTGGAATTTATTGTTTGTGGAAGTGCAAAATGGTACAGCCGTTGTGGAAAACAGTTTGGCAGTTCCTCAAAATGTTGAATATCGAACTGCCATATGACCCAGCAATCCCAATCCTAGATATATACCTAAAATATTTTAAAGGAAGAACATTAAACAGAAACCTGTATAGTGATGTTCATTGCAGTACTATTCACAACAGCCGAAAGGTAGAAACAACCTAAACGTGTATCAACAGATAAATGGATAAGCAAAATGTAGTACAGTAAAACCTGCAAAAGCCAGAACCTGTGCAAGCTAGAAACCTGTTACAGAAGGAAAACTCAAATATTTTCTACTAAAACAAGCCATCCAAAAGTGGTAGGACTACACCCTGTCAAAGGTGGTGAACTCGCAAGACCCAGAAAAACAAGGCAGTCCCATCAAATTCCAGCTCTCACAGGTTTCTGTCAAGCCAATTTAGACTCGTAGGGACCCTACAGGACACAGTAGAACTACCCCATAGGGTTTCCAAGAAGCGGCTGGTAGAATTGAACTGCCAACCTTTTGGTTAGCAGCCACAGCTCTTAACCACCACACCACCTATTACTCAGCCATAAAGGGAAAGGAAGTCCTGATGCATCCCACAACATGGATGAACCTTGACAATATTATACTGAATGAAATAAGTCAGTCACAGAAGGACAATTACCATCGGATCTCACTTTGATGAAATAGGTAAATGTATAAAAACTAGAGGTTGGGGGGGGAGGGAGGGAGAAAGGGGGAGTTACTGTTTAGGAGGCATGGAGTTTATGTCAATGGTGGTGGGATCATTCAGAAAAGGATGGTGACAATGGTTGCACGACATGAAGAATGTAATCAATGGCACTGAATTGTACATGTAAAAACTGTTGCATAGGCAAACATTCCGTTATGCACGTTTTTATGGAAATTAAAAAAAATGTTAGGAGAATAAAGGCAGAGGCACACATCAGGGTATCCTGAGCTGTTCAAAGTCATGCTCCTAAGATAGAAGAGAGTGCAAGATATTCCCTTCTCAGACACTGCACTACTTGGCTGACCTAGTAGTATAAGAACACTAGCCAGGGTGTCCTCCTGTACATCATTGTCACAAAAGCAAGCTGAAGAGACTTGCAGTCTCCCAGGCTGAATATTCCCAGAGGACAAACTCTGAATTCTACAGTCAACCATAGATGAATGAAGAATAGTGGCGAAGCAAGTTACATCCTGGGTGCTCTCCGTATCTTTCAAAGATTTAAGGAATATCCCAGGGCCTTCCGATCAAGCCTGGCTCTTATTGTTATTAAACAGAGCATATGCAACCCTGCCACATTAATATTTTAGCTACAGGATTGCTTTTCTGAGCAAACACATTTGGGTCTTCAAGGCACTAATGTAGTAAACAGTACTTCATATTCCTCTCCTCAGAAAACAGTTCATGAAAAATTCTAAACACCGTGGAGATCCAGTGACATTGGATTAACTTCAAAACTTTGTTTCCTTGTCAACAGAGTCAGAATATTGATTAGTCCATAAATACCATCCACAGTATCGCTTATCTCAGGCATGTCACGGCATTTCAAAGACTTTTGGCTCCTCAGAGCACTACAGCCAAGGGGTACTGGGCTTTGTTAGTGCCCTCAGCTTCTTCAGCACTAGACTTTTAATTACCTTCTTTCAAACTTGGCCCTAACTTCCCACTACAGTCAGTTCCAAAGCAAACTGACTTGATTATTTCTCTGCATGGTGACACATTCAGACTGAAACACTTTTTAAACCAGGAAAATCTCCTTATCAGAGAGCTTATCATTATATGGATTTGGATAGGCTACAGGTCAATTCCTGCCTCTGGACCATCATAATTACATAGATTGAAAAGCAGATATGAGGTAGGAACAACCAATAGGGCAGGGTCAGGTGCATCACTGGCAAAATGAGTGACTCCACTTTAACACTTTCCTTTAAGAAAATAAAACTATCTTTTCCCCTTAGATCAAAGGAGACTACTATGGGAGCTCCTGAAACAATAAAAGTTTCAATAAAGAACTTTATAGCACTTTGCAAAGAAAATGTGGTAATGAAAATGCAGCTTGAGGGTAAAATTGGAAAAAAATGCATATTTTGACTTTTTATTACAGGATATTTAGGAGACAGCTTGCCAATAAATGCTAACGTCTTTCTAATGGTTGGGAATGCAGTGGTGTAAAGGTGAAAACTCACCTTGACTTACTGACACAGCTCAGTTTGACGTTACATTACTCATCCCCAGAGGAACTACACCACACTGAAAAAAAAAGTGCTTAGCCTCACTGGATAAGGGGAGTTTGATGTGAGCTGCTGTTACATAGCCACAATAGGCATGTGCACACAGAGGAAGCAACAAGAAAGAGAGGTGGTACCCATAAAAGACCAGACCTGTTACAGTCGAGTCGATTCCGACTCATAGCAACCCTGTAGGACAGAGTAGAACCACCCCACAGGATTTCCAAGAAGCACCTGGTGGATTCAAACTGCTGACCTTTTGGTTAGCAGCTGAGCTCTTAACCACTATACCACCAGGGTTTCCAAAGTGAAAAGGGAGAAAACAGAAATGTGAGCGAAGACAAAAGAAAAGAGGAGTCTAGAAAAAATAATCACCAATACGATATTTACCCTGAATGTCAATTAATTAAAAAACTGATATTTACGGAATACTCCTGCTATGGATTGAATTGTGTCCCTCCCAAAATGTGTGTCAACTTGGCTAGGCTGTGATTCCCAGCACTGTGTGATTGTCCACCATTTTGTCATCTGATGTGTTTTTCCTATGCGTCGTAAAGCCTACCCCTATGATGTTATTGAGGCAGGATTAGATGCAGTTATGTTAATGAGGAAGGACTCAATCTACAGGACTAGGTTGTATCTTGAGTCAATCTCTTTTGATATATAAAAGAGAGAAGCCAGCAGAGAGACACAGGGACCTCCTACCACCAAGAAAAAAAAGGCAGGAGCAAGTGTGTCCTTTGGACCCAGGGTCCCTCCACTGACAGGCTCATAGACTAGGGGAAGATTGAGGACAAGCACATTCTCCCAGATCCGAGAGAGAGAAAGCCTTCCCCCGGAGCTGGCACCCTGAATTCAGATTTCTAGCCTCCTAGACTGTGAGAGAATAAATTTCTCTTTGTTAAAGATATCCACTTGTGGTATTTCTGTTATAGCAGCACTAGATAACTAAGACAATACCCTATGTGGAGACAGCAATAAAAGAAATTAAAGGCATGGCCCTTGTCCTCAAAAGGATTGTAGCTTAAGTGAATAACAATGATTAAGCCCTGGCAAAAGAATAGCTAAAAAAAAAAATTAAAGAATAGATAGCAATAGATATATCATTAAAAACCAAAGTTTACAAAAACTGTCTATGTGCTCATGTTTCACATATTTTTTAAATTATACTTCTCTGAAATGTTAATCTAGAAATTGGCTTAAAACAATTTGACTTAAATAAATGGATAGATAGCCCGGCTTTAGGATAAGATGACTTGATACTATAAAAACATAAATCTCTTCAAATCAATTCTTATAATCAATTCCAATCAAAAGTTATAGTGGGTTTGTGAACTTATTCAAGCACCTATATGGACAAATAAAAATCCACAAATAGTTAAGTCAGCTCCGGAAAAGAAGAGCAAAGAGATGTTGCTTGCCTCTCCCAGGTATTATGAGGCAAGGCATAGTAGTTAAGTACAGTATGGACTGACCTATATCAAGACAAACAGAATCATGGAACAAAATGGAAAGGTTCAATTCAGACTCTTGCTATGTTAAAAATTAACATATGGTTAAGGTGACATCATGGATTGAATTGTGTCCCCAAAAAATATGTGTCAACTGGGCCAGGCCATGACTGTCTGTACTGTGTGGTTGTCTTCTTTTTGCGATCTGATGTAATTATCCTATATATTGCAAAACCTAACTAACCTCTGTCTGTGGTTAATGAGGCAAGATTAGGTTATGTTAAAGAGGATTAGGGTGGGCTGCAACACCTTCACTCAGGTCACAGCCCTGATCAGATGTAAGGTGAGTTTCCCTGGAGTGTGGCCTGCATCACCTTTTACCTTACAGTAGATAAAAGGGAGAAAAGTGAGCAGAGAGAGGGACCTCATGCCATCGAGAAAGAAGTAGCAGAAGAGGAGCAGGTCCTTTGGGCCCAGGGTCCCTGCACTGAGAAGCTCCTAGGCTAGGGGAAGATTGATGACAAGGACCTTCTCCCAGAATGGACAGAAAGAGAAAGCCTCTCTAGGATCTGGCGTCCTGAATTCACCTCCTAAATTGTGAGAGAATAAGCTTTCTGTTTGTTAAAGTCATCCACTCATAGTATTTCTGTTACAGCAACACTAGATAATTAAGACAGGTGACAACACAAATTACGGAAAAAGAATGAATTGTAGATGATGGAAGGAAACTTGTTTACTATGTACAGGAAAATCAAACTGGAGTCCTGCCTGACACAATATATACCCACCACTGTATATAAAGACTCTAAATAGAATAAAAACGTAAATGTGAACAATACAGGTATAAAATTAATAGAAGCTAGAATACATGATATTTTTATGATTTAGGGATGATGTCACCACCTGTCTGTCAGTTTGTTGTACTGTGGAGACTTGTGTGTTGCTATGATGCTGGAAGCTATGTCACCGGTATTTCAAAGACCAGGAAGGACACCTTAGTGCATAGGTTTCAGTGGGGCTTCCAGACCTAGACAGATAGGATGAAAAGCCTGGCAATCTATATCCAAAAATTAGCCAATGGATCACAGAATATTGTCTAAGACTTCAACTCTATCTTTAGATGCATCATCAGGAGGAACTGATAGCTGGAGAAGGACATTATATGTGATAAAGTAGAGGGCCTGCTAAGGTGAAAAATATCCTCAATGAGATGGACTAACACAATGGCCACAACAACAGATTCAAACATATCAACCACCATGAAGATGGTGCAGGACTGCATTTCATTGTGTTATACACAGGGTCGACTAACAACAAAAACAGGGATGAGAAAGACTTCTCAAAAAACTGTAACGCAGTAAGTTCATTAAGTTTATTACAAAAAATTACCGAACATAAAAACAAAATTAACAAAGGACACCATGAAGAATAGGTATATGACAGAATGGGAGAAGACATTTACAATGCCTAATCCAACAAGGAAATCAAAAAGAAAAAGATAAGAATCCCAAGAGAAAAATGGACAAAGTATGAGAATAGGAATTACAAAATAAATAAATTAAAAGAAAGCAAAAGGACTAATAAGTGCATGAAAATTTGTTCATACTCTATAATAATTAGAGAAATGCAGTTTAAAACAATAAGACATCACATATCAGCCAGAGTAGAAAAATGAGAGTCAATCATAGGCAAGGGTGTGGGGACAGGAGAGCCCCTATGCCCCGCCGGTAACAGTAGATCAGGACTTGATCAAATTAAGTAATAAAGTGCCCTACTGACCCACAAAGTTCACTCTTGGTTGTATATTGATCCCAGCAAAATCCTCATATTCTTTTTTTTTTTTTTAATTAATTCTTATTGAGCTTTAAAAGAAAGTTTACAAATCAGGTCAGTCTCTCATACAAAAATTTACATACACCTTGCTATACAATCCTAATTGCTCTCCCCGTAATGAGACAGCACAGTCCTTCCCTCCACTCTCTCCCCTCATGTCTATTTGGGCAGCTTCTGGCCCCCTCTGCCCTCTCATGTCCCCTCCAGACAGGAGATGCCAACATAGTCTCATGTGTCTACTTGATCCAAGAAGCTCGTTCTTCACCAGTATCATTTTCCATCCCATATTCCAGTCCAATCCCTGTCTGAAGAGTTGGCTTTTGGAATGGTTTCTGTCTTGGGCTAACAGAAGGTCTGGGGGCCATGGCCTCCGGGGTCCTTCTAGTCCCAGTCTGGTCTTTTTATGTGAATTTGGGGTCTGCATCCCTGCTCTCCTGCTCCCTCAGGGGTTCTCTGTTCTGTTCCCTCTCAGGGCAGTCATCGGTTGTGGCTGGGTACCTTCTAGTTCTTCTAGTCTCAGGCTGATGTAGTCTCTATTTTATGTGGTCCTTTCTGTCTCTTAGGCTCATAATTACCTTGTGTCTTTGGTGTTCTTCATTCTTCCTTGCTCCAGGTGGGTTGAGACCAATTGATGCATCTTAGATGGCCACTTGCTAGCGTTTATGGCCCCAGACATCGCACTCCAAAGTGGGATGCAGAATGTTTTCTTAATAGATTTTATTATGCCAGTTGACTTAGATGTCCCCTAAAACCATGGTCCCCAAACCTCTGCCCCTGCTACGCTGGCCTTCGAAACATTCAGTTTATTCAGGAAACTTCTTTGCTTTTGGTTTAGTCCAGTTAAGTTGACCTCTCCTATATTGCCCATGATGTTCTTAAGCAAACATGTTTAAGGATGTTTGTCAGAGCATTGCTTGTAGTCGTGGAGCATTGAAAGCCATCTAGGTATTCCTCCCTGAAGGAATGGGAGAGTAAAAAAATGGTAGATGCTCACTATCAAATATGATGCAGCAGTTATAAGCAACAGATTAGACATACGTGCAGGAACGTGGATGGTTTTTAGAAACATGTTACAGAATGAAATAGCAAGAAAAGGTTTAAGATTGGCATTAAAATACCATTTGTGTACATTTAAAAATACATGTCAAAACTGTGCATAGTGACTGCCTTCCAAAGAGTACAAGGGAAGAGGTAAGGAGAAGAGTTAACTTTACAGTGAAGAAATCTGACAAACACTAACTCAGCCAGGTGAGCAAGGTCAACATCAACAGTGATAAATATTGTTGATGGCACATACTATTGATTACCACCACCCACTGCCATCGAGTCAATTCCGACTCAAAGCAACCTTATAGGACAGAGCAGAACTGCCCCATAGAGTTTCCAAGGAGCGCCTGGCAGGTTCAAACTGCCGACCTTTGGGTTAGCAGCCGTAGCACTTAACCGCTATTGTGATGAAAGTGGTACTTTACCTCTGTGATCTTTCTCCCAAGAATGCATAACCCTAGACTAATGGTAAGAAAAAAACAGACAAACCCCAATTGAGAGACATCCTATGAAACACCTGAACAGTATTCCTCAAACTGTCAACATGATCAAAAACACGTGCTGTCTGTGAAAATGTCACAGTATAAAGGAACATAAGGAGACATGATATAATGTGGTGCCCTGAGTGAGACTTGTTGTTATTAGGTGCCATCGAGTTGGTTCCAACTCATAGCAACTCTATGTACAACAGAATGAAACGCTGCCCGGTCCTGCATCATCCTCACAATCATTGCTATGACTGAGCCCATCATTGCAGACCTGTATCAATCCATCTCATCGAGGGTCTTCCTCTTTTTCACTGACCTTCTACTTTACCAAGCATCATGTCCTTCTCCAGGGCCTGGTCCCTCCTGATAACACGTCCAAAGTACGTGAGACGAAGTCTAGCCATCCTCGTTTCCAAGGGGCATTCTAGCTGTACTTCTTCCAAGACAGATTTGTTTGTTCTTCTGGCACTCCGTGGTATATTCAGTATTCCTCGCCAACACCGTAATTCAAGGACATCTGTTCTTCTTTGACCTTCCTTATTCATTGTCCAGCTTTTACATGCATATGAAGCAACTAAAAATACCATGGCTTGGGTCAAGCACACCATAGTCCTCAAAGTGATATCTTTGCTTAGATGGGACTTAGAACAGAAAAAGGACATTAGGTAAAACTAAGGAAATCTGAATGAAGTATAGACTTTAGTTATTAATAATGTATTAATCTTTCTTCATTACTTGGGACAAATGTACCATAATAAAGTAAGATGTTAACAATAAGGGAAGCTGGGTACAAGGTATAAAGAAAAATTCTGTACTATGTTTGCAATTTTTCTGTAAATTGAATCCTGTTCTAAAATAAAAATTTATTTAAAAAAATTTTCACAAAGCAATGCACATTTTTAAGAACACATACAATATAAAACAAAAACATATTGGCTACCTATGGGGATGAAGAGAAATGGACATGAGGAGTGGGAATAAAAGGAAAGAAGACCCCTAACATTCTCATGCTACAGAAGAAGGAACTAAAACGTAGAAGGGTTAAATGCCTTAACGAAGGTTGTACTTATAACACAGGTCTTCTGACTTTGAGTACATCAAAAGCTCTTCTTATAACTAAACCTGTTCTTCCTGCTCTAAGGATAAACTGAGAGTGAACTCATTCCACAGACAGGAAATGGGGAATTTAGCAGGTGAGCCAATAGGAAGCAAGAGCCTTTCCATGAAGTAGAAAAAGAGAAAAAAAAAAAAACGTGGCTTTGGGTCTTTAAAGCAAGTGACAGATCTTCAAGGGCCCTCCAGATAAAGATGATGGCTGGCTTTAAGATCACAAAGAACTAGAGAGCAAGATAAGAGGCACTGGTTTGGGGAAAAAGCAGAGAAGCTAAGTTTGTGGAACATAGAACCAGCCCAGTCGATAACTCAACAGCTACATGGAATTAATGGGAAAACATAAATGGGTAGGACTTCTTGAACCAAAAGTCAGGAAGACTCCTCAAGTCGGGGCAACATTTGTGACTGCAAGGGCAGAACAGGAAATCTAGTGGCTCAGATGAGGACTATCTGGGGCAGCGATAGAAAAAGGTTTTGTTCTATTTTTCCTGTTTTCTTAGAAAAATCTAAAAATCTTCAAATTTTCTTGTAGGTTTTTCAGGGTGAAGAAATGACTGTTTCGATACTTGACTCAGTAGAGAGTAGACATAAGAGCCATTTTAGCAGCTGGGCATAGTGATGACAAAAATGATCCCAGGGCCAGAGACCAAGGAGAGCTAAAGGGGCTAATTATGGAGGAAGGAGCAGGTGTCACAGGAGGCAGGAATTTGAAGGTAGCATGGATACTTTCTGCCTATATGTGATCCTCAGAGAATGTGACAGGACTCAAAGCTAGAAAAAATTCTACCCAAAATTAAATCATCTTAGAAAAAGCCTGTGGAAGCTCATTAAATTCTCAAAGCACAGAGAATGAGGAGAGCATACTGTCCTCATCACCTTCTCCAAGTATCAGAAGATGTTTAGGTAAAGACGCATGGCTTAGATCAACACTCAAGGCCACCTACTTAGGTTCATAGCCTCTCAGAATCCGCTGTGCTAATATCTTGTACGGTTTTTTTCCTAAATTTTATTTATTTTCTTGCTGTTGTTGGGAATATACACAGCAAAACACATACCAGTTCAACAATTTCCTCATGTACAATTTAGTGACATTGATTTCATTCTTTGAGTCGCACAGCCATTCTCACCCTCCTTCTCTGAGTTGCTCCTCCCACATTAACATAAACTCTCTGCCCCCTAAAGATCCTGTCTAATCTTTTGAGTTGCTGTTGTCAGTTTGATCTTATACAGGTAGTTCTTAAAAAGCTCAATGATCAAGGCCGGCCATTTTTGCCAGTTAAGTCTAATATCTTTAAAAGAAAAAAACCTCAGGTGGCTTAGTGACTTGGAGGTCAGAGTGCATAGGTCTTCAAGTGAATGCTGGGAATGGAAGCTGGAAGAAAGACTGTCACTGTCAGTAACCAGTCAGTACAGGCCAGGATCCAAAAAGTAGCTGACTGATGATTTACTAAGCATGTGTTCACAGGGAGAAAGTCTTGTTACTACAAGATTTTATTAAGGCTACCAGGATTTATTAGTCAATTCAATAAATATTTGTTTATAAATTATGATATATTCACATAATGAAAATCTATGCCACAATTAAAACAAATAAAAAGTGGAGCAAATAGCATGCTGTCATCTGTGAAAAATATATAAAAGGCAATACAAACTTGCATCTATATACATAAAATATTTAAAGAAAACTGGTAACGTTGGTTTCATCTGAGATGGGTAGCTGGGAAACAGGAATAGGTGGGAGATTTTTTTACATACATACACTTTTGTGCTTTTAAATTTTGCATCAGGTAAATTTACTGCCTCTTCAAAATATGAATAAGATGTTAAAATAAACATTTAAATATTTATATATTTATATCCCACCACTTTCCTCAAAGCCTTCATTTCAAAATATATCTACATTTAATACAAAAGGATAAAATAAATAATTGAGAGATGGAAATTTAAAATAAAACAGAGGGAAGAAAATAATAAAGCCAGAAGTGGACTGAGTATAATAAATGCATAAATGCTGTTTAGTTGCTGGACACGGCCATAAATTTGATGGCTAAAGCAAAGCAGAAAAAACAGTCATAGATTCAAGTGTCTGTAAGAAACACGAGTCAGCCAATGTGGAGTACAGTACCTAGTTTTACTAAAGTGGCCTTTTTCCTTGGTTCTGGAGCAATAGCCCTTGGAGTAATTGGGGTGCCTTCCAGGTCACACCCGAGGATTTGTGCTGGTGAGTGGAGGCTAGCCAGAACAGAAAAGACTCACCTGGGAGGCTGATATCAACTAGTCCCAGAAGGTATGATTAGCCTATCATGCAGGACTGGCCAGTAAAAGTCTGGAACATGAAGGCTCAGAGAGCTTCCTGGTCAGCGAAGGGAGGGTGACGAGTCCTCTTTGAGATACCAAAGCTTTGTGTTGGGGACCCTCCCAGACCTCACCCGTGTATCTCTTCCTTATAATGATTCCAATTTGTATCCTTTTGCTATAATAAATTTATAATCACAAGTACAGTACTCTCCGTGAGTTCAGTGAGTTGTTCAAGTGAACTGTCAAACCCAAAGAAGAGGAAGCCAGGAGGTGAAAGAGAGGGTGTCATGTGGACTCCCAAACTCATGGCTGACATCTGCGTATTTGACTGTCTAAAGGACAGTGTTCTTTTAACCTGCGAGATTTGCCTTAGCTCTGGGTGGCTGAGGTCAGACAGTGTGCTGCGTGGGTAGCTAATGTCAGAGATGATTGAAAAGTGAGAAGGTGGGGACGGGATCAATGTCCATGTTTAGGGGGTTGGGTTCCTGCTGATTCTTATCCATGAAGCTATCATCATAGCCACTGAGGAGAGGAACAGCTTTTTTTGTGAGAATGAAGAGAAATTTCTCCCAAATATCCATCTAAAGAAGACACTGAGATACCATGAACGTGTCCTCAGCAACAGCACGTGATTGGAAGCACCTCCTACAGCGTGGTGTGGTGTGGCAGCTCAAAGACCCAGGGCCACAAAGCTCAGTTCTGAGAGATGGCTGGACTTGGCTAGGCAGGCACAGGGGGGGATCCTATGAGTCAGTGGTGCCACTCAGCACCCAGGTTCCAAGTTCTGACTGGAAAATCTCTCATGCTCGACCAATCAAATTGAGGGAAATGGAGAGAAATTCTAATTCGGTAACATGCTATTCCTTTATCCTCTAGACAAACAGCATATTGTTTGCATCAGTTTCCTACCAGGCACCGTAATGAAATAGATGTCTTCTTCATGGCAGCCCCCAGACACTATTTCCACAAGTGGTTTGTTTGGTTTTTTTGCCAAGACTTGTTAGCTGCCATTTGGTCAGCCCCCAACTCATGGAGACCCCATGCACAACAGGATTGGACTGTCGTGATCCATAGGGTTTGCCGTGGCTAAATTTTTGGAAGTGGATCACCAGGCCTTTCTTTCTTGCCAAGAGTACTGCCTTGGAAATCACAGCCTTACCTCTCTCTTTCTTTTCCCCAACACTCCCCACTCCCAACATCCCAAAGCAGCTCCTAATTGCCCTGCCCCCTACAGTATCACACATATGCTGTGCAGCAGAGACAATGCTGTATGTTCACCAGTTCAGTTTCATCTTCCTCCTGGGCACTCAGCTAAGCCACATTTCCCAGCTTCTCTTATAGTAAAGAGAAAACACTCGTTGAGTTCTGGTCAATGGAATGTGGATGGTAATGATGTTGCCACTTCCAGGCCTGGCCCCTAAAATGTCCTGCACAATTATCCACAGTCCCTCTCAGTCCCCCAGCTGCCAGCTCAATATTGATACCCAGGGCAATGCCAAGAACAAGCAACACATTAAACACGGTGAAGCCTCTGGCAGCTTGGGCCCTAAATGATTATGTGGTACAAAGTGCCCCTCCAAAACCCAGAGGGGCCAAAATGTGAGCAAGAAATAAACTTTTATTTCTAAGATAATTGAGATACTGTTTGTAACAGTAGTTGGCCTACTTTATCTAACATAGAAATTGGAGTGTTTCCATAACAAAAAAAAAACTAAATAAAATATATGCCATTGGCTTAGCAGATGGATGGCAAATGGGAAGGATATGGATATAGCAGATTCATGTTATGCAGTGGCAAAATATTGGCAAAACCATTGCTATAATACCTTGGAAGGCACACCGCCTGCCTAGAACATATAGCTGTAAGAGAGAAACAGGACATTCGTATGTGTGTTGTTTGTTACTGGTTGTTTGTCATCGGCGCTTGGTCAAGTTTTTCATGAAAGAAATAAGTACAGAATGTAACTCACCATTAGCAGATAGAAATAAAATGGAATAGAGATAATTCAGAAATCAGGGACTTGAAGAGTTGGAAAAGCCAATTGCTAATTGCTTCTAGACACCAGAGAGGGAGATATGGAATTTTAAAAGGCATTGAGTGCTGAAGACCAAGTGAGACTTTTCAATTGAACGCTGTCACTCAGGCTTTTGGCAAAAATCTGATTAAGGATGTAGTCTTCCCACCTATTTTTAGACAATCTCAAGGTAAAACCAAAAACCAAACCCATTGCCATCGAGTCGATTTCAGCTCATAGTGACCCTATAGGACAGAGTAGAACTGCCCCATAGAGTTTCCAAGGAGCGGCTGGTGGATTCAAACAGCCAACCTTTTGGTTAGCAGCTGTAGCACTTAACCACTACACCACCAGGGCTTCCCACCTCAATGTAGCTACCTCGAAAAAAGAGAAAGTAACAGGGATGAGAGAACAAAAAAATAAATGAATGAATAATCTTGAAAACTGTGCATAGAAGAGAACTGTATTATTTTGACACAAAGTTTTCTGAAAGAAAGTAAATTAGAAACCTTTTATGTTATTGAGTGAAGAGTTTTACTAAAGAAATTATGAGCCTGAATTAGAAAAATCTTGAATATTCTGCAAGACTTACATCAACCTAGGGCAGGCACTGAGCTATGAACACTGCCTTGGCCCCCAACCCACTTCAGATATAGCCAAAAAGGATAATGGAGATGGAAGACCCTCTGGAGGGCAGATTCAGGAATCATTGAGAAAAATGAACGAGAAGGTCCCTCCCAGACAAGAAGAGCAGAATCTATTCCAGAAGCTTCCCCACTCCTTGAAAAGGGGATCTTTGCAATGACTGGTCAGTAATTATTATTATTATTTTTTTTTTTGTCTTCATTCTTTTTCTGAATGGGGGATTTTACTGTTGTCAGGCCATCCTGCTCCACCACTCTCGTGTGGGGCAGGGGCAATAGCATTTTTCTTTTCCTCATAAGTTAATGAACCTAGGAAAGTCACATCCACATCAGATGGAGAAGACCACTCCACTCCCGGAAATCTTGAACTTTGTGCTGGGTGTAGTCCCTGGGTAGGCCTCGAGGTGGCTTCTGTGTAACGGGGAGGAGTGTGTTCTATGTGTGAGAAAAACTGTGAAATGGATATTCAGAGACCAGAAGGGCAAACTGTCACAGAGATGATTTTACAAGTTTGTTGACTCCGTTACACTTTTTCTCCTGGCTACACATTTATGTCATACTTCCCAACTACCCTGCAGTAAGTGGTATCGTGCGATTGAGTTCTAGCCAATGGCTTAACTCCTAAAATCTACTGAGTCATACTCTATGGTCTCAGCAAATGGGAACTCATGCTGCAGAAGCTACTGTGCATGTTTTAACCAATGTGCCTTAAGCACACCATACAGCAACTGTTCTTAGCCAGTGGGTGTATTGTGTGAGCTGAGTTTTTTTTTCTTCAGCCTGTTGTTGTTTACTTCACTATAACCTCTCAATTAGCCATTCATTTTATGTACCACTGAACTATTTTGATTAATAATAACTGACAAAAAGCAAAATGACCATGCTGGACCTGCTAAAGTAAAACAAAAAATGAATATATGAATAGTTACAAATTGTACAGAAGCTCAAGGAATCTTCAGTGGAATGGTCAAGGAAACAGGTTAAAGATTAGCAAGGACTCAAGGATAGGTTGAAGTCCTCCACCGGTATGAAGGGTAACTTCAGAATTGCTTTAACCTGGGAGAGTGTAGCAATAATCATACCGACCACATCTGGGAGAAATTACACATGTCATGATTTCAAGATATTTGAAAAGCTGAAATAGTAATTCCCAATGTAAGTGCAAAGAAGGCACCTCAGCAGGAAATCTGCTGTAAAGACCTTTTGTCACCCTCATCCAGGTAGCTTTTGCACCTCCAGGAGCACATCACCTGCAATACTGCCAGTAGTTGCAAACCCTGTGAGCCCTGCCAGTGCTGCAGTTTGAAGCTGAAGTCTGAGGTACCCGGCAGGACTGATGAGCTGCAGAAATGCAACCTGGTAGAACCCACAACTCTGGTACATCAAAAAGACATTGTCCAGCCTGCATGCTTAGTCAAGCAATTGGAAAAGGAAATGAAAACAAAGAAGCAAAGTCGAGAAGAAGGTCTGAGGAAGGAAAGAAGAGAAGGCAAGAATAAAGGCAGTCGTGGCATTGAAAACTCATGAAACATAAATCAACGCATGTTAAACCAAAAAACAAAAAAACTGTTGCCATTAAGTCAGTTCCAACTCATAACAACCCTATAGGACAGAGTAGAACTGCCCCATAGGGTTTCCTGGGAGCAACTGGTGGATTTGAACTGCTGACCTTTCGATTAGCAGCCAAACAGTTTATTATGCCACCATATGTCAGGGACATTATTTTTCGCTTTGTTGTCTGCCTCCAGAGCACTTACATTCCATCTCCTACAGGACTTACAGAAGCCACAAGAGTGTCTTTTCAGTTGTTTCACTAGGTTAGATAGAAGCTAGACAATAACCCAATTGCCATCAAGTCTATTCCGGCTCATGGCAACCCCATGTGTGTCAGGGTAGAACTGTGCCCCGCAGAGTTTTCAACGATTGATTTCTTGGAAGTAGATCAACAGGAGGTTCTTCCAAGGTACCTCTGGGTGAATTTGAACCTCTAACCTTTTGATTAGCAGCTAAGCACGTACAAGAAAAAGAGGTAAAAGAGGAAAATCGTTTCAGCGTGTCTCTGTAGGCTCAGCGTGCCTGCTGCTACGCTGGTAAGTTAACAACACTGGGTTCTGCCATTCCCAGGTGGGCTAGTGGGTTTTTTTCACCAGAACTGACATGCTTAAGACTGAAGAGTTATTTCAATAGTTTCCCATGAGTTTGCAGGGTCATCTTTGCCATAATTACAGAACCATCACCTTTACCTTGTAGGCTGGTTCCTGAGTCCAGATTGACTTCCGAATGTATGTCCTCTTCTTGCACAGTCTCCGATGCCCCCATTACGCTTGCCCTACTGCTTCCCTCCTCCAGTGCCCCCCACCCACCTGGCCTCTTTATCAATGAATAAGTGCCAGTGAGCAAGAACCATCAACAAAGCCCTATGGTGTGTGCTGCTAGAATAAATTTTAAAAAATCAACACATGGACCATGCCTGCCCTCCAGGAAACTTACAACCTTGTTTGGGGGTGCTATGATGCCTCCACCACTGACTAGGCAAGGAGCAACTAACTAGCCATGTGGCACAGCAGCACACAAAGGGCATTAGGGCTCATAGCACGGGGTGAGCAATAGAGGCTGGCACCTTTGTACCAAGGTGTTGGACTCACTGTCCCCAAGAAGGGTTACTCTATGTCTCCTTCTAGATCTGCTCACGCATCTTCTTCCTTTGGCTTTACTCAAAAAAGAAAAAAATAATTTTTCTGTGCCTTGGTTTCTTTTTTTCATGGTCTGCCCTATACAACTCCTTTTCTTCCTACATGCCAGAGAAACCACCCCCTCACTCATGCAAGCAACTCTTTCCCTTTGCGGAAAATTATTCTTCACCTACTTGAAACTCTAGCAAACAACTCAAGTAGCCTCACTGGGCAACTCTTTCTAACCTCTGTAACACTCAGGCACTCTCTTTGGAAAGCTTTCTTTTCCCTTCTGTGTCTATGTCTACTTGTTCTATTGATTCAGACTATTCACCCAGTGAACAGAGACACCATCTAATTATATTTTCCACTGAAACATTAACATGTTATTAATGCTCAGCAAGTAAGAAAAATAATAATGTCCTTATGTTTCTCATTTTTTTCCACCTCATGGCTGCGTATGCAAAAAGAGATTTTTAAAGTATAGCCTGGAAAGATTTGGTCTATTAGACATACATTAGCTTTTCTTGTCCTCCTGTACAAAGGTTCGGCCTTTTAAATGGGGCATATAGCTATTAGCCATTAACCCATCTGTTTTGTTTTTCTCTCTTACTTCAGAGCACTAGCATACTAGTCTCAGCAAAAGTCATTTAAAAAGCTGTTCTCTTCTGTAACAGTACACTGGCCACCACTGCCTGACTGTCATTCGGGAATGCTCAATCATAATGTCACACTCGCAAATGCCTAAGAGACTCACCTGCCAACAGGACGAGAGTTCAGGCTCTCCTGTATACCCTTGACCCCCCCCCCACCTATACATGTTGCTGCCCAGCCCCCTTCCCTAACAATGCTCCAGTCCTGCCAGGCTAGGCCTCCTTAATGCTCCTTGCAGATATTAAGACTTCTGATTCCAGCAACCCCTGAGTTTAACCCATCCATTGAGGCCTGAAGAAGTCCTGACAGTCCCTAAGAAGACTTCCTTGACCACGATCAGTCTTAGTGATGGCTCACTTGTTTGAATCTGGAATATACAAAGACCTAAAAACTTAACAGCATGATGTAGCCAAGCTCTTAATCTTTTCCCTTCCCAGGGAATGTCAGTTCTCAAATGGCCTTGGAGGTTCTCTCTATACAAGCCATCCTTTCAGAGATGAAGGTGTGGAAATGGGGCAAGTGTCCTAACCAAAGCTGGAAGACCAGAAAGCAGCATAAGGTCTCCTTATAGAAGTCCCTGGGTAGCGTAAATAGCTAAGTTCTCAGCTGCTAACTGAAAGGTTGTAGGTTCAAGTCCACTTAGAGGCACCTCGGAAGAAAGCCCTGGAGATCTGCTACTAAAAGTTCACAACCGTAAAAATACTATGGAATACAGTTCTACTCTGCACACATGGGGTCGCTTTGAGTCGGAATCAACTCAAAGGCAATGAGTTTGATTTTGACTATCTTGAATACGCCCTTTTCCCAGCCCCCTACAGTTCTGCAGCAAGACCTCACATGCTATTTTTCTCGCTGAAGGAAGTGCCCCACCTCTGCCACGAGCAGAGAGTAGACCATCATTCAGTTGTCCCCATCCATGTTTAACAGGAGTGCATTTAATGTTGTTTTGATGATGTATAACACTGTTAACTGCAAATTATCATAATTGCTTTATTTTCTCTATCTCTTCTCTCCTATGTTCAACAAATACTAACACAGTCTCTAAACAATTAAAACGGTCCACAGCAAGAGGACAGTATGTAAACAGGAAAACTTGAAATCAGGTAACTAAACCCTTCATTGAGCAACTAACTAGATCTTTTTTTGAAAAATGTGCTTTCATTGTCTTCAATTTCCTGATATGACTTTTCCAGCTCAGGTGATAATGAAGCAGTGCTGGACAGTGTCACTGGGATAACTTTTGTAACACATTCATCCATCCAACAAATGCTGACGGAACACCTATATTGTACAAGTACTATTCCAGGGACTACGGAAGACCGAATGAATAACACCCAGTAGTTGCCCTCAAGAATCTACTAAGATGATGAAAAATGAACAGAAGAACTCTAGTAAAGGGAGAAAACAAAGGACTTATAGGAGGCTATGGAATTTCAGACCAAGGACAGACTCCCTGATTTCCCTAATGGGGGGCACAGGATGACATGGATCAATAAAACCACCTGTGTTTATAAACCAATGACCTCAGAAACTAGCAAAGTTCTCAATTTCAATAGACAGTCTTTTTCCCTTTTCTTTTGCATTCACATTCCCTTCCTCTGGCACTTGGTTTCCATTTGGCAAAAGAAATCTACTTTTTTCCCAGATGCTGATTTTTAAATTTTCTCTGAAGAGTAAGTTCAATTGACCTTCATCAAAATATTACTACCAAAAGAGTTAATAATGAATAATAATAGAACTTTGCACATCTGGCATACATTAGCTTCCAACGCATTTTCATAAATACCGTTTCAAAAGATTTCATCTGGTCATCACAAAACCCTGAGGAGCACACAGGGTCGGCATGACTGTGTTTGTGTATACATGTATATGCATGTTAGTATTATTATTTCCATTGTGCACTGAGCAGTCTGAGGCTCAGAGGAATTTGGTGAGTGACAGTGACAACTGGTATTTGTCAGACTCATCAGACAAAAACAAAATGGCTGGCTAAGCCCTCCAATCTAAAATGACTTACAAGTTATTATACTTAAAAACTCATGTTCCCACTGGTATATGTTTTCTTGAAAACAGCATGCCCTGGGCAGTCTCAGCACCTTGGGGGCCCTGTCTCTCCTTTACTCCATCTGTGGCACCTTGCTCCCCTCTCAGACAAGCCAGCCTTTCTTCTCTAATACTCTGATCCCAATTTAAAAAAAATATATATTGCTGTTGACTCAATTCTGACTCACAGCAACCCCATGTGCTACAGAGTAGAACTTCTCCACAGGGTTTTCTTGGCTGTAATGTTTACAGAAGCAGGTCATCAGGCCTTTTCTTCCATAAAGCCACCGTTGTTGTTGTTGTTGTTAGGTGCCACTGAATCAATTCTGACTCATACCAACCCTACGCACAACAGAATGAAACACTGCCCGGTCCTGCGCCATTCTCACAATTATTGCTGTGCTTGAACCCATTGTTGCCACCATTGTGTCAATCCATCTTGTTGATGGTATTCCTCTTTTTCGATGACCCTCTACTTTACCAAGCACGACGTCCCTCTCCAGGGACTGATCCCTTCCGATAACATGTCCAAAGTATGTGAGACATAGTCTCACCATCCTTGCTTCTAAGGAGCATTCTGGTTGTACCTCTTCCAGGGCAGATTTATTCTTTCTTTTGGCAGTCCATGGTATACTCAATAATCTTCTCCAACACAATTCAAAGGCATCAATTCTTCTTCAGTCTTCCTTATTCATTGTCCAGCTTTCCCATGCATATGATCCAATTGAAAACACTACGGCTTGAGTCAGGCACACCTTAGTCCTCAAGGTGACATCTTTGCTTTTCAACACTTTAAACAGGTCTTTTGTAGCTGATTCGATCAATGCAACGCACCTTTTGATTTCCTGACTGCTGCTTCCATGGGTGTAGACTGTGGATCCAAATAAAATGAAATCGTTGACAACCTCAGTAGTTCCTTCACTTATCATGATATTGCTTATTGGTCCAGTTGTGAGGATTTTTGTTTTCTTTATATTGAGTTGTAATCCCTACTGAAGGCTGTGGTCTTTGATCTTCATCGGTAAGCACTTCAAGTCCTCTTCATTTTCAGCAAGCAAGTTTGTGTCATCTGTGTAATGCGGGTTGTTAATGAGTCTTCTTCCAATCCTGGTGCCCCGTTGTTCTTCACATAGTCCAGTTTCTCAGATTATTTACTCAACATACAGATTGAATAGGTATGGTGAAAGAATACAACCCTGACGAACACCTTTCCTAACTTTAAATCATGTAGTGACTCTAAAAAGAATTAGCCAGGGAAAACCTTATGCATAGCAGTGGAAAAGACTACATAAAACCACTGGGTGGGTTCAAACCATCAACCTTTAGGTTAGGAGTTGAACTCCCAATAGACGACCAGAAGTCAGCCATTTGTTCTCCCATCCAAAACAGCTAAAGCCACTGATTTATGTCCTTGAAGACTATTTGGGTTTCAAAACTTTGCTATAGCTCTGATAAACACATTCAGGGCATCAGCAATCAGGCAGAAGAAATTTGAGAGGACACAGTGGACTCGTTGCTGCTGAATCACTCACACTGCCGTGTTTCTCTATAGTGATTAACAAAGAGCCTCGGAGCTTCTCTTCAGGGCCACAGAAGGAAAGACGAGCTGACACTAATGCATCTTGCCCCACATCCCAGAAAGGAACCTCAAGGATAAGCAATGACAGATTTAACAAGTAAGGAAAGACCACTGAGTCTCTAGGGGCTGAGGTGCAAAGAAAAATATATAAATGTACACTCTGGGCACTACCCAGAGCCTGAGAGTGACACCCTCCTCTGCCAGCCCTGCACATGTACATTTGTTCTGGTCTGACCTTAAACTGTGAAGCCTCAAGCCTTGCTGTTCATAAAACCTGACCCAAGCCCAGAGGGGCATGTCCTAGCGTACTACAACCAGGACACACACTATCCTTTCTTCCATAGTCAGACACTGAGTGGAAAAAGCCGTTCTTACCTCATAATGGGCCACGCGCTGAGATTCAGATATCAGTTGTGCACTGCACACCTTGCAGTAACTGTCTGTAAATAAATCCTGATCAACATCGGAGGACTTCATCAGGCTAAAGAGAATCAAGAAAGAAAAAAAAAAAAGTGAATCCACTGCTTTGATATTTATGCAGGACATTAGCAGTGTGAAAAAGTCTGGACCACAGCAACAGATCTTACGATAGTGACAGTGGTGGAGATCTCCCTAAATCCTTGGTGTCGCCATATCAGCCAACTATAAAACAAGTGTGTATTTTTAATTTTCTCATAAATACTTAACAGAGTCACTGGTACCCTAAGAAAAAGAAATGCAGCTTTAGTGTTTCTGTTTAAATAAATCAAATTTATCTAATGCTTTGCCAAGAATTTATGTGAGAGAATACCACACGTGATTTACATTAACAAAAACTTACAAGCACCCAACATACCCAGCAACAAGGAATTGGTCAAACAAATTTTGATACATCAACAGACTAGAACATGATGCAGTTCCCAAGTCCAAATTTAAATGAAATTATTTTTTTAAGAGAAAATTTCATGAAATAGGAAATAGTTTATTACTAACTACAAAAAAAAGTTTACAAATCAGCATGTACGATATTTTGCTAAATTTGTTTAAAATATGTATGTTGTTGTTAGGTGCTGGTGAGTTGGTTCAGACTCATACTGACCCGATGTACAACAGAACAAAACACTGTCCAGTCCTACGCCATCTGCACAACTGTCGCTATGCTTGATCGAACTCACTGTTGGCAGCCACTGTGCTAATCCATCTCATTGAGGGTCTTCCTCTTTTTCTGACCCTCGACTTTACCAAGCATGATGTTCTTCTCCAGGGACTGGCCCCTCCTGATAATATGTCCAAAGCACATGAGAAGGAGTCACCTCATCCTCGTTTCCAAGGAGCATTTTGGCTGTACTTCCTCCAAGACAGATTTATTCGTTCTTATGGCAGTCCATGGAATATTCAATATTCTTCGCCAACACCATAATTCAAAGGCATCAATTCTTCTTCAGTCTTCCTTATTCATTGTCCAGCTTTCTCGTGCATATGAGGTAATGAAAATACCATGGCTCGTATAGATATGTAGAAAAACATCCCAAGAAGTTATAACATAATTATAATATCAGTTGTCCTTGGGAGATCACAGGTAATTGCTTTGGTAATTTTCTCTGTTTTTTAAATTTTTCTACAATGAACATATATCACATTTGTAATCAGGAAAACAAGTTAATTTTTGAGGTCAAAAACTATACTTAGAAATTTTAGAAGTAAAATCCAACTAAACTATAACTTTCTTTGCAACCTTGTACTTTGCAATGTGAGGAAACCTCACCGTACAGTGCTGTCTCTTCTGTTTTTAGGGTTGTTGAAATTCATAGCGGTTGCCTCCACCACTGCACACCACAATTGAGCCATAAAAGTAAATAAACGTAACCTCAAATTCCAAACCCTGAATCAAAATGCAGCCAAGGTCTCAAGCCTGTGAAAGTGATCTGTCACAAAGGGGTCTTATAGCAGCTGAAGGGTAATGTTACCATCCTAGAAACACACACCAGTGCTCCCTGAGTGCTTTCACCAACCCACAGACTCCTCTTCATCACAGCCTCCTACCTGCCAGACTCAAAGAAATGAGGGTGTCAGGCGGCATACATCATAGAGAGGCAAGGGGATCTCAGACAACCAGGATGTGAACAGACAACACCAATGTGAACCTTGTAGTGCATCTTACTCCAATCTCTTAATTTTACATGTAAGATTGTCTAAAGTCACATTGTTGGTTAGTGGAGTGGCCAGAAATACTGCCTAAGTTGTCTGATTCCAATTTCTATACACTATGATCTATCTCATTCAAAAACGGCTGCAGCAGTATATCAACAGGGAACTGCCAGAAATTCAGACCGCTTTCAGAAGAGGACGTGGGACCAGGGATATCATTGCTGATGTCAGATGGATCCTGGCTGAAAGCAGAGAATACCAGAAGGATGTTTACCTGTGTTTTATTGACTATGCAAAGGCATTCGACTGTGTGGATCATAACAGATTATGGATAGCCTTGCAAAGAATGGGAATTCCAGAACACTTAACCATGCTCATGAGGAACCTTTACATAGATCAAGACGCAGTTGTTCAGACAAAACAAGGGGATACTGATTGGTTTAAAGTCAGGAAAGGTGTGCATCAGGGTTGTGTTCTTTCACCATACCTATTCAATCTGTATGCTGAGCAAATAATACAAAAAAGCTGGACTATATGAAGAAGAACAGGGCATCAGGATTGCAGGAAGACTCATTAACAACCTGCGTTATGCAGATGACACAACCTTGCTTGCTGAAAGTGAAGAGGACTTGAAGCACTTACTAATGAAGATCAAAGACCACATCCTTCAGTATGGATTACACCTCAACAGAAAGAAAATAAAAATCCTCACAACTGGACCAATGAGCAACATCATGATAAACGGTTAAAAGATTGAAGTTGTCAAGGATTTCATTTTCCTTGTATCCACAGTCAACAGCCATGGAAATGAGCAACATCATGATAAATGGTTAAAAGATTGAAGTTGTCAAGGATTTTATTTTCCTTGTATCCACAGTCAACAGCCATGGAAGCAGCAGCCAAGAAATCAAAAGATGCGTTGCATTGGGTAAATCTGCCGCAAAGGACCTCTTCAAAGTGTTGAAGAGCAAAGATTTCACCTTGAAGACTAGGGTGTGCCTGACCCAAGCCATGGTATTTTCAGTTGCATCATATGCATGTGAAAGCTGGACAATGAATAAGGAAGACCGAAGAAGAATTGACGCCTTTGAGTTGTGGTGTTGGCAAAGAATATTGAATATACCATGGACTGCCAAAAGAACGAACAAATCTGTCTTAGAAGAAGTACAGCCAGAATGCTTCTTAGAGGCAAAGATGGCGAGACTGCATCGTACATTCTTCGGACATGTTGTCAGGAGGGATCAGTGCCTGGAGAAGGACATCATGCTTGGCAGAACACAGGGTCAGCGGAAAAGAGGAAGACCCTCAACGAGGTGGATTGGCACAGTGGCTGCAACAATGAGCTCAAGCATAACAAAGATTGTAAGGGTGGCTCAGGACCAGGCAGTGTTTTGTTCTGTTGTGCATAGGGTCGCTATGAGTCGGAACCGACTCAACAGCACCTAACAACAACAGATCTATCTCAGGTCTAATGCCACTTGCTAGTCACGTGATCTCGGCCAAGTCATTCAGTCCTCTAGGTCTCAGTTCCCTTTCTGTAAAAATTAAGATAATAATATTTGCCATGCCTCCTTAGAGACTTGTATTGAATTTCAAAAAGACAAATGTATGAAAAGGTGCTATGTGAGCTGTAAAACTCTCTTCATTTGAAATGAATTCTTACCATATTTTTATGGTATCCTGATGAAAGAAAACATAGGTGATATTATGACAAAGAACGGTAAAGCATTGCTATAAAACCAACTCCTGACCAACATAACAAAATGAAGGATTGCATTTCATTTTGCATGACTTTTGAGACCATCTAAATAGCTGGGCCACATAAGTAAAGTATCTGACTGAAATAAGAGGCTGCCTGCCTCACCAACTCCAAACTCCCTTTCTGTTCTTGGCCTTGGCTGTAATAGCCCATTCAGAGTGTTTTTATTCAGCAATACAAAAGAATTCACAACTTAGGCCTCTAAGAGACAACTGTACCTCTGGTTTTACAATGCCCCAAGTGACCAATACTAATGGCCACTGATTCTCACAGCTGATGTGGTCCTGTTATTTCTGAAGGAATCCTTCCATGGGATTCTTGGCAAATGGCCCAGCCAACCTGGAGTCCAGACCCGCAGTGCCTGGAGGCTCATCACTTCACATGGCAACCTGTCCCAGAGTCCTGCAGCTTTAGTCATTAGGTTTTTCTTATGTTGAGTCCTAAACTTTCCTTCTGTATCTTTCACAGATTCTGTATTTGGGAACAACACAGAACAATTCTACTCTTCATTTCCATGAGAGATCTCCCCTCAAGTGTTTGAAGATTTAAAAAAAAAAAGAACCAATTGCCATCAAGTCAATTCCGACTCATGGGCAAACTCATGTATATCACAGGAGAACTGCATTCAATAGGGTTTTCAATGGCTGTGAGCTTTCAGAAACAAACTGCCAGGACATTCTTCTGAGGCACGTCTGGGTGGATTCAAATTGCCAACCCTTTGGTGAGTAGCTGAGTACTCAACCACTTGCTCCACCCAGAGATTCCTGTTTAGAGATAGTTCTCTTCTATCTACTCTTAACCCCTACTCTGCCTTACCATCTTGGTCCATCTCTATTTCATTATTATCTATCTTCAAAAGTAGTGCCAAGAACAGAATTGAATGCTCTAGATATGGTCTAATGTGGGCAGGGAATCAAAACTTTGGATTTTTCTACCGATTGTCATGTGTAATGGTTCTATTCGATTCCCGGAATGTAAATGGAGAGTGGTGTTTTGATGATGGGAAAATGTAGTACCACATTTTGAAATGTCAAATGAGAAAAGAAAACTTACTAAGGTGTATTTTTTAAGCACGCGCCTATAAGTGGTTGTGTTTAAATATTACCGTGTTCCCTTCTATGTCTAATAAAGGAGCGCACAAAAATAGATTCATGGGTGACCTGGTTAATAGGAATCTCCAAACTCTCTTCACACTCCTTCCTCATTATACAAACGACTGCAGAAATCAAACACTGTGAAAGGATATTCAAGGTATGTGTCGGACCGAGTGGGGCCCGTAGGAGTCTGAGACTCGGTAAAGCAGCTGTGCAGCAGAAATAGCTTTAAAGGCAGAATATAACATGTGTATACTAAAAAAAAAAATCAAAGGAAGAAGAGAATAACGTGGCTTTTTCCACTGTTTTATGTAGGAATATTGATTTGAGCGAGCCCGTATGCAATAAAAAGGCAATAAAGACCACCTCTGAAATCTATGAGGCCCGAATAAGTTAAATTCCAGTGGGAGGCAATTAGTGGACAAGTGTCAGCCTGGTTTGCACACGAGATGTTTTCTCCAAGAAGAGAACTCTCTCTGTGTAGGTCACTTAGACAATCAGAGGGTCCCATTTATGATACAAAGACTAGACTTCCCAAGAGGGAAGGCTGCTACTCTCTCCCCTCCTCCTGCTTGTTTAGAATAGGATGCTCAGCTTCACCAGCCTTCAGAAGCCCCTGAAGCTGGTAAGACAAAGGGAGAAAAACAGACTGCACTCTTGAGCCTTGTCCATGGTACTGATCAGAGGCTGTAGTAGAGACAGAGCCACTGCTCACATAGCCAGGTTGTGGTAACCCCCTTCCCTAGGAGCATGCTGATTGTGGTATGCTCCGAAGCCTTGGGACCTTCTAAGGAGGAAGACAAGAGTAGGGGGAGGAAGCAGTTTGATTTTCAGGATCTGAAACTCATCTGAAAGAAAGCTTCCTCAGCGCTCCCCCACTCAGGCCCATTCCAGAGCAAACGTAAAGGACTCAAGTAACCTCTCTTATTCTTCATTATCTGCAGAGGATGGGGCTATCTGTATTTTAGTAAAAAGGTCCAGAAGGGGTGGTGGTGGCAGAATTAGACCAGAAAGTATGATTAGATTCTCATTTCCTGCCCCAGGTCCCTGCACTCCGATGGATCTACCATGTCTGTGTATAGTAGTGACAGTGCCAGACTCAGAAGTGTAACATAGAGCGGAGAGCTTTTATGTATTCAATCATGGTTACTAAGCATCGACTATGAGTGAGGCACAGGGATAACAGAAGGCACAACTCCTCTGTTCCAAACCTTTACCAGCTATTGTGTGAGAAGGGAGCTATGCACACAAATACCTGTGAAGCAGGCAGCAAGTGTAATGAGGCTGGTGAAAAGGGCTACAGGAATTGAGAGGTCAGTGAGAGGTTATCAAAGAACTCCTCAAAGAGGGCTGTAAGAAGTGACAGTTTAAGGACGGATAAGATTAGAGTAGAGGGACATGGACTCCAACTCAGATTCTTTTCCCTGACACACACACAAAAAAAGATTCTATTACTAGTAGGCATTAGAAGATATACACGGAGGGGCATTGGTGTGGCTGACTTGGGATGGTACAACATAGGGGGGTTACAAAATGCAAGGAAGAGAAAAGCACACAAAGCTCAAGACCCATATGGAAGCAGGAGAGATGGGGAGAACAACCAGGTCCTAAAATATTTCTCAAGGTACAACAAACAGCCTTTTTCAGGATCTTCAGATGCAGGTAGGTAGCCATCTTTCTGCTTCTCAACAGCAGATTATAGAAACCCAGAGAAGCCCGAGGCTTCATGGCAAAGGGTATTGCTCTCCATTCCACTCCGTTTCTGAGAGGGCTAAAATAGCTTCCTACTCAACCAAAACCTTCGCAAGGATCTTCAGAGGAAGACGTTAGTGGAAATCCAGGTTTGTTCACTCACTAGCTGTGTTGTTCAGGAAGTGACATATCCTCTCTGGGCCCTGGTGTCCTCATTTGTGAAAAAAAAAGTAGGGGAAAAATTCTCACAGGCTTACTGTATTAGCAGTCATGTAGATAAAGTATCTAGTATAGACTGTTCCAGATGGTAGGCCATCAAAAGTGGAAAAAAAAAAAAAATTTTTTTTTTTTTTTTTAGTATTAATATTAATTTTGTATTATCATGATTCTTATTTTCAGGAGAAGTACTATACATATTTAAGAAAAGAAATAAAGAGAAATTAAAGACTAAGGTGGAACATAACGTAGTCAGTATACTGAAATCATAGCTTACTGCTGCTATAGTCCTTCTCTTTTGTACTAACAATATCACCCACAAAAAATGGCCCATTTCCACAGAAATGCAGCTGGCTGCTCCTTCTGCCAGATAATATTTAGGCCCCATGCCTGTGAAGACCTCATATTCTACAAACACTTAAAATTGATTTTTGTTGTCAGTAGGTGCTCTAATTAGGAGCAAAAGGTCTAATAAGAACTTATCTCTCTTTCTCTCCTTCCCACTAGTGCTCTTCTTCTGGGGACCCACTTTCCAGGAAATGCAATGGAAAGCATGCATTATCCAAAATCTGAGGGGTCAGAGGCCCACGGACACCAGTCTCCATACCCAAAGGCCATCACTGTGGTAGCTGAGTCAGCGCCAGCAATCAGGCCCCCAGGGTGGCTTCTCCTCCACCTCAGTCCTTTCAGGAGAGAAGCCCTTAGACTGGTTTTCCCCACTGAGTGTCTACCTTCAGTGAACTTGGTTTGGCCTTTTGTCTCTGGTTTCTGAAAATAACCCTCAGAATTCTGGAGCAATCAAGTTACACTTTTGTTTTCTAAAACAACCAAAATTGAACTGAACCAAACCCATTGCCATTGAGTCAATTTGACTCATAGTAACCCTATAGGACAGAGTAGAACTGCCCCATAGGGTTTCCAAAGAGCAGCTGGTAGATTTGAACTGCTGACTTTTTGGTTAGCAGCCATAGCTATTAACCATTGTACCACCAGGGCTCCAAAAACAGCCAGACAATGCTTTACCATTTATAAATGAGTAGGGGCCGCACAGGCCCCACTCTGGTAGCAGACCTCAGAAAGGGAGAGGACATGATACAATCATGCATACTCATTGATTGGATAAATCAGAATTATCCGTTAAGGCCCTGGTCATACATATTCATTGAGGCCCAATCACTAAGTGACCCTGGACCTTGGAGCTCTCTCTCTCTGGGGCTTCCTAAATTGATGAGAATATCCATGCATGGCAGAGCATGTGGCCTGTCCCTGGGGACAATGGAAGCCTCTTGCTGTTTGGGCCTCTCCCAGACCTCACCTGATGCATCTCTTCGCTTGTATCCTTTCTGATTATAAAAAGTGGGTAAAGTATGGGAGGGCTTTATGAATTTTGTGAGCCATTATAGAGAAACAAATCCACAAGGGGCGATGGGACTCTGACTTAGCTCGGGGCAGCTAACTCAGGGAAAGACTGCAAAGGTGGTTGATTTGTGAAGACCCAGCTTTAGAAGAACTGGTGACAGAGAAAGGCTGCACAGGCTGTCGATCAAGAAGGCAAAGTCCTTCTAGCTTGTGCCTAGCTCAGGGAATGAGGGGCCGGGGGTGGGGGAGCAAGCTGGTCTGAAGTGCAGAGAGTTATGTAGCCTCCTGAGCCCTTAGCTGGTACCCAATCATCTGGCCCCAGGTGGCTGGGGTAGACCTAAATTTGGGTGGTTAGGGTGAGAGAGACAGTGTCATGAAAACAGATGGCGATGAGAAATGGAGGTGTGGGAAGGTGAAGCCTGGGTCCACTTCCAGACAGAAATTACATTCACCCTAATTCTTACCACGCAGTTAGCAATGAAGGTGGGGTTTACCCATCGTGCCACTTTAGCAGCCCAGTGTCTTTCTGTCATAGGCTTGGGCATTTTCACTGTAAAGCTCATCGATAACAACTAATAACCTACTCTCTCCCTCACTAGCCCTTTAAACACAGAATTTAAGACTCATGGCAATCCCAATCAAATAGCTAGTCTTGCCATTAGGGCAGATTTCTGAATTTCCAAACCGCCACTGAGCATGGCTTTGTGAACTCTCCAGTATCAAGGAGTGTGGCTGTTCTAAAGATGCTCCCAACAGGGCTTGACTCTTGGGAAAGCACCAGGCACAGGCACAGAATAAAGATTTTATTTTAATATTATAAACATATTAAATGCTTTCCATGAGCCAGGCATCATGCTAAGGGCTTTATGTGCATCACCCGATGGAATTTCCTTGAAGAGGTATATAGGGTTATCAGACTCATTTTCTAGATGAAAAAACTAAGGCTTAGGAGTTTGATAACCCCCCCAAAGGTCGCACAATTCCTAAGTTATTTTTCCAACCTAGGTGTCACTCCTGCACGCATAGGCTTACCCCCTACCCTGGGTTGCTTTCTTGTGGCTGAACTCAATCTGTTCCCCTATGGCAATGTGTCTTAGTCTAGTGTACCTGGGCCAAGCAGCCCAACTCATTCCAACAATAAAAAATTATTTACCTGAAAGGTGTGATGATTAAGATTGTGTGTCAACTTGATTGGGGAATGATTCTCGGTGGTTTGGCAGTTATGATGTAGTCTGGCAGTGAAGTAACGATGTAATCACCTCCATTATGAGATCTGATATAATATAATCACCTCCATGACGAGGTCTGCTATGAGCAGCCAATCAGTTGAAGGGCAGGTTTCCTTGGGGGTGTGACCTGCATCCAATATATGTGGACTTTCTAGGAAAGTTTACTGACTTTTGCTCCAGCTGGACCCAGCAACTGACCTCTGGTTATTAGGACATGAGTGAGCAGCTTACCTGATGATGCTGGGATTCATTGGCCTCCTTAGCCTGTGAGCCAGCAGCCTGCTATGTGACCTGCTGATCCTGGGTTTGCTAGCCCCTGCTGCTCTGTGAGTCCGGGGAAGCCTCCAGCCTGACCCACGGACTTGGGACTTTCCAGCCTCTACAGCCATGTGAGCCATTTCCTTGATATAAACCTGTCTCTATATATGTATGTATACATATACTGGTTTTGCTTCTCTAGAGAACCTAGTCTAAGACAAAAGGTGAGAGCAGACATCTGCCCAAAATTAATATGCTGTGGCCTGGAGAGCCCCATTTGCCAAGGTGAAGCCCTGGACTCTCAACTCTCTTCTCCATGTTTACCTGAATGAAGCTGGGACCCACAAACATCGTCTTGCATGTTCTAATTCTGCTTCTATCTGTGCCTCTGCAGCTTTGACTCTCTCCAGATTCCGTGCCTACATCTGCCCTGCAACTTGGCCTTACACACTGGGAAACCACTACCTCTTCTTTCCAGGCTGGCTGACTCCTCTTCCATCCAGTCTAAGACTATGTGCCACAATGCTTTCCCTCACCATGGCCAAATGGCCTGGCTCCCAAGGTCAGCTACCCCAGGTGGCTCTACCTGTCTGCCTCCCAGTACCCAGTGAAGAGAAACCACACTATCATCTTCCTCACATGTGACACACTGAATAGTTGACTGAAAATGTCATCAAGGAAAATGAACCACCTTCTACGAACCACGTGAAATGAACAAACAACAGACATGAGGCATTCCACTGATGTTTAAATTCACCTATATTTTGAAATTAATAATATCCTAAAAGTAATTGAAATAGTTCCTGCTTTGTTTTACCAATATCAGGCAAATATTTTCTATGGGAATTATGGCTCTTCCATTCTCAACAAGAAAATAGGCCTTGGTTTGCTCCTCTGTGATCCTTTTGAGTTTCTATTCTACTTGTAAAAAGGTTTCTGAGCCCACTTTTGGTGCTTTTGTGACTGTGGCTTGGTCTTTGCTCCTGTCCCATTCAGGCCCCTGCTGCTATCCTTCTGGAACAAGTAAAAACTCTTCCTTCTCCAGCCTCCCTAGCAACCAAAGGGGAAAGGTCTGAAAGACGATGTGGCTTCAGCATATCTCAGCCCTGACCATCCCCTGCTCCTGCCCAAGAGCCTCAGCAGAAAGGGCTAGAAGCAGGGTCTGTACTGTCACCTTCACACTCTGCTCCAAGCGAAGGTAGGTAATGCAGGCCTGTGTTGCTGTAGCAGCAGACCAAGCAGCCTTAGGGGGGAAAATAACCAGGAAGAAGAAAAAAGTGCTTCAGAAATGAAAGCATTACTGGTCTTCCATGAAATCATGCAAGAGAAAGGGGGCTGGGAGAAGGCAGCAGCACAGTTTAAGGAAGCAGCCGAATCCGGGCTCTTGGAGCCTGCAGTTCTCCAACACACCCTTTCCTTTACTTCATACACACCCCATAGGTCAGCAGACAGGGGAACCACTCGCAAAGTGGCTGAGATCAGGGTGAAGGTCAAACACGTGCGCAGCTTGAAGAGCCTTTTTGATCCCCTGGTTCTCAGGATGGAGACCTTCCATCTGCTCTCACGCTGCCCTCCCCATTCCTGAGGTGGCTTCAATCAAGGCATCTGGCAGTCCAGACCCCTCACTATATATCGTTCAGATGCAGGTGCAAGCTGTGCTTTCCAGCCTGAGCTTTGTTTAAAAAAAAAGAGAGAGAGAAAGAGAAAGAGAAAAGTCCTCACACCAGTCCCTTCCCCTGCTTGGCATCGCCAGGAGCTGCAGAGCTGACTCACACCACTTGAATAATTGCCTTTTAATGGCACCATTTTTTTTCACTTGTAAAGCCAGGCTTTCTGATTCCTGACTCAGAGGCATCTGCCCCTGCTGGGCACACTGGTCAGAGAGCCATAGCTGTCAATCTCTTTTATATCAGGGCCGTGCCAGCCTAGTGACAGCTATAGAAGGAGAGAACAAACGAAACCCATCTCCAGCCTGTGGGATGGCTCTCTGGGCCAACGCTGGGCCCCACATGTGTGCCTCTACCGCCTCTGACCTGGTTCCTGTCGCCCCTCCCTCTCAGGCCCCTTGTCCTTTGTAGACGCACACCTATGAACTCTACACTCCAGGTGCATTCACAGAACAGGCACTGGCCTTCTTAAGCCCACAGCTTCCAACTCCTTCAATCCCTCTTGGATTTCCTATGTAATTCCCTAATGGCCTCTGCCCAAGTCCAGGACCTTAGAGTGCCTTATTACAACACCCCTTTATTCAGTGAATGGGTTTTTATTGAGAATTTACTACACACCTGGTACCGATCTGGGCACTAGGTCTACAGCCACGAACAAAACCTACAAGGTCGCAATTTCCGGGAGAAGAGTGATAGGATGGCCTCCAGCACCTGCTGCTCCACATATGTACAGACAGGCTTCCCATCTCCTTCTAACGTAAATAAAATATTCACACCAGCTGGAGGGCTCGTGCTCTGGCTCTCCCATGTGTGATTCTGGAATCTCTGCTTGCCCCATGGATGGCTCAAAGGTCGTCACTAAGATTTCATGTTAGACCTTTGCCTCCACATCACTGTGCCAACTGAGGACATGAGCTACAGAACAGGACGGGCTAGCAGATATCCCCGAAGATGAGAGCCACGGCATCTGAGTTTCCAAAAGGCCCTTTCAGTGGCTGCTTTGGGGAGGCCACAAGGTGTCTGGCAGAAAGGAGACGTGAGCCTGGATGCTCCCCAGCTGATGGTCTGGGCGGTGTGATGGAGCACTCTTGTCAGGAAAAGCAGTTTGCTTTTGTAGGACGCTAATGGACAAACTCCAGCACCTTTGCCAATTGCAGTGGGTCAGGAGCTGGTGCTTTCTCTTTCTGCACTTTTGGGGAGTGGGGGCACAGGTAGGGGGTGGCAAGCTTGGATTTTCAATTAGTTTACCACTTCATGTCCAAGCCAAAACAGAGCCCACGTGGCAGGAAGAAAGTCAGAGGCAGAGAGAAACAAAAAAGATCACCAATCCCCCAAGAGAGGCAGGTGAGGAGAAAATATGAGGGAGTAAAACACGCTTCTTATATCTTCTGTTGCTCACTCCATCAAATGGAAGGGCTGTGCATCCAGGCAGAAAAGCCACTCAAATTTTAAAGGATAGGTTCCCACTCTCCCCCTCCTTGAGGAAAACAGCCGTGGGGTCCTCATTTCACCACATGTGTGCTACCTGTGTAAAGCAGGTGCGTGCCTGAGACAGGTGAATGTTCTTACTGAGCTAAGGGACAACAGGACCTTTCTTTTCAATGGCAGATACAGCCTTCTAAAATACCACTTATACAGAAGTACACTATTACTGTAATTTGTTTACGCAATTTATCTTCACAACACTGCCCCTACTGAACCAGACAGATTGAGGGCAGGTTTAAATGTGGCCATCACACCCAGAGCTTGGAGAAGCACAGCTCTGCACCCACACCCAACTGCAGCGGAGGCCACAGACGAGACCTGCTGAGCTGCTGCAGGAGAAGCTATGACTTTTATTTTAATCTATACTCTGGGACTGCTCTTTGGGCTGTCACTCAGCCAGCAGACATTTTCAGCTCCCTTCTCCTCAGTGGCGAACTAACTTGACTTGGCTTTTCCAAGGGATCCTGTTTGGTCTGGATTTGTCTTCTACCCTTCCCCAAATCAACAAGATGGCAGGGTTTGTGTAAAAAGTATTTGGAGTGGCCAAGATGGGAAGACGACGTTAGGGAAGGGCCTAGTTATCCATCCATCAAGACTATGTGAGGTCTGCCCCTTCCTTCTTCAGTCACAAGCTCTTTTCAGATATGAGAGATGGCTGGAGATCTGTGGCACCTCCTGCTTTGGGGTGCAGCAAGAAGTAGTGGAAATAGCGATAGCTTAGGGAATTCAGCCGTCATTGGAAGCTAAGCATACGAAGGTTATTACAAGGGTGTTATGGTCATTACTAAATAGTGGGGAATTAGTAAATATAAAACATCTGTATCAAATGTCTGGGTGTGGACACACAGGATCTTTTATATATTTTTAACTGGAAGATACATTGATGCAACCACTTTGGAAAAGTTAAGCATTATTTAACAAAGCTGAACAACCCAGCAACTGCACCGCTAGTTTACAGGCAAGAAAAACTCTTGCTCATGTACAATGTGAGATATGTAAAGGATGATGGTAGTAGCATTGTTCAAACAGCAGAGCCTATAATCAACTCAAAGGCACACCTAGGGGAGAGTGGATAAAGAGATTGAGATAGAATCACAGCGACACACAAGAATGTAGAGGAATCACTGCAATAAAATATTTGTATGACAAAGTAAGTTGTGGGAGATTACATACATGGGCTCTCTTTATAAAGTCAAAAGCAACTAACAGAAAAATATGTGCTTCTTGCCTATATATATATATTACTCTAAAAAAGGAAGAGGCAGAAAAATAAGGAGTAAAAAGGAATGAGTACAGGATTCAGCATTGTTACCTCAGGTGGGGGAGGCAAAAAGCTAGGATGGTAGGAGAGGAGAGAACCCCACGGCTAGATGTGAGTTGTTGCCAGACTTAGCTTTGTTTGGGAAGGCATCATATGGGTACTCATTCTACTATTACAGATGGTAAATGATAGAGAAAGATGATGGGATGGGATAGGACAGAAGAGAGAGAGAGATACTATGTATGCAGCAATGATGAGAGATGGTTTTCTAGAAGTGATTCATCCACACTATCTGTGACAGAGACATAGATGTGTGTGTGTGTGTGTCCCTTTCCTCCTGGCCATGAAAGGTTAGACTAAATTTCTCAGACACCATGGCAGTTGCTGTGCTATGTGATTGAGTTCTGGCCAATGGAAAGTGGGCAAAGTAATGTACACACTTCCAGGCCTGACCCTTAAAGATCTGCTGCAGGGTCCTCTACTCCTTCTGCCTTCTGCAGTCTGGATACTGATGTCTGGTCTACCTAGCATGTCCTGAAATGACCTGGAACCACATGTTAAAGCAGGCAGGGCCTCTGAAAGCCTGAATTCCTGGATGACTGTATGGAGCAGAGCCTCATGCCATCCCCCACACCCTACAGCCTATTGGACTTTATGTGATTGAGAAATTAACTTCTAATACACTAAGCCTAATGTACTGCATGATTCCAGAGTTTATCTAGCATCACCTTAGCTAACTCGACTTAAATATGAGTCACTATACATGGATAAAAAAGAACTACACAAAAAAGCCCCTTTTAGTTAGTTAAACCTCTCGTATGCTTTCCTTGCCTATTTAGCTCGGTGCTCTGGGTAACAGGCACTAAACAGCCTCACTGAGAATAGTACCAATCTATTCTTCATTTGAATAGGGGGTGATGTTTCCTGGAGTCAAACACTTTACTGAAAAGCCTAGCATCGTTTTAGAACAAGGTGTGTGGCAGCACATTAATAAGGAGCACCTTTTCAGACACCACTGGAACCTTCTAGGAAGGCTGCTCTCTTGCCCTGTGGTTTCAAGCAGATTCATCCTACTCACCCGCTGGAATGTTGGTGCTGGTGTCTTGCAAAATCTGCTTAGCCATCTTGTGAGGGGGCTAACGGAGCAGATGGTCAAGACTATTGGGATGCCAGGTAATGAGCAAGTGCCTCACATCAGAACATCAGGGTCTTGTCACCTCGCCAGGAATGACAGCTTGGCTGTCTGGCAACAGCCCTGATGTTGGGAAAGAAGCACACATCTTCCCAAGCCAGTTCTCGGTGTGGTTACATTTTCAAATTCTTTCCCTAAAGAAATTCCTCTCACCTTTCCAGCTGAGGTGAGCTGGGGTTGGGTAATTTCCAGGAAATGAGACCATATTAATATAGATTCTTCACCTGGCTAAGCAGTTTGTAGGTTTGGGGAAACTGGGTGTAGCAGGTATAGGCTGGGGTGATGTTCTTCCAATGCCACTCTTGACTCTCCCCATCTGCTCTGCTCTAGTCCTACCACCGTCCCTAGCCTGGCTGTGAATTGTCAGCACCTCCTCCCACCCTCCCCACCTACGAAGGCCAGGCTGACCTTCAATCAACTCCACTCTCCTTGCCTCCCTCCTACCTCACTCATCCCCACTTGCTGAGTGAGAAGGCGAAGGCGGGGCTGTAAATGGAAGAGAAGATCAGTGTCATGGAAGAGCTGGCAAGGAAGCAAGGGGGATAGGAAGGCTCAGCCCTGGCAGTGGAAGAATAAATGAAAGATGAAACAGGGAAAAATAAAGGGGTATGTGCCTTCGGCAACCAAGAATTGAGTAGAACAGAGAGAGAATGAGGCCACTTCCCACAATGGGGATAGGCATAAGGAAAATCGCAGCACTAGAAAGGACCTTAGGGGTCTGGCTTAGTTATCTAGTACTGTTATAACAGAAGTAGCATAAGTGGATGGCTTTAACAAAGAGAAATTTATTCTCTCACAGTCTAGGAGGTTAGAACCCAATTCAGGGCACCAGCTCCAGGGAAAGGCTTTCTCTCTCTGTCAGCTCTAGAGGAAGGTCCTTGTCATCAATCTTCCTCCGGTCTAGGAGATTTTCAGCTTGAGAACCCCTGGTCGAAAGGACATGCTCTGCTCCTGGCACTACTTCCTTGGTGGTAGGAGGTCCCCCTGTCTCTCTGCTCACTTCTTTTTTATATTTCAAAAGAAATTGACTGAAGATACAACCTAATCTTGTAGATCGAGTCCTGCCTCATTAACATAACTGCCTCTAATCCTGCCTCATTAACATCATAGAGGTAGGATTTATAATGCATAGGAAAATCACATCAGATGACAAAACAGTGGGCAATCACACAATAGTGGAAATTATGGCCTAACCAGGTTGACAGGGGACACAATTCAATCCATGACAAGATCATTTAGCCCAATCCTTTCCCATTCAGAAAGAATACAGAAAAAATACTCAGGAAGATTATGAGACTTATCCATATTCACCCTGCAAATAAAAGGCAAAAAGAGGAATACCTAACTCCTAAAATAACATTCTTTCCCTGCATATCTCTCCTTCTAGAAATTACCAGAGCAGGGAGGAGCCAAAACCACACTTTTAAGCTTTGGACAAACAAGACCCTTGTGATTTTAACCTTTTGAAGCCAGCATGCAGAAATGCCTAACAAAGACCACCTTCTCTGGTCAGATCCCAGGGAAGCTGATGACAAGGGCTGAGAGAAGAAGATGCTGGCATCTGGGTTGGGGTGTGGTTTGTCTCTCCCACCACATTCTTAGATTCTGCAGGTGGGCCTTCTGTGTAAGATGATAAAGCCTAGAGATCCATGACATGTGAAGATGTTAGAGTTGGAGTAGATTTAAGAACTGATGCCATCTAAAGCCAAGCACTAGCAATGGCCAAGCAGCAATTTCTCTTTTTTGCCAACCAAAAATAAAAGGCCATCGTCCCAAGTTGATGGAATATGATTTGCTTACCCACATTAAAATAAGTACCTGGTCCTTCCTGTAAACAGCTAGATACTCGGCCCAGATGCTCTGTCTAGGAAGAACTTCTTGCCCCAACTGTTGGGAGTGCTGTTGGCAGGTGGCCTTCAGCCATCAGTCCCTTAAGAAATGGCTTCTACTGCAGAAGGCCACCTTACCCCAGGTCTCACTAGAACTCCACCCAGGGTGGCCCACATCCAATGACTGATGAATGCAAAAGCAGAACATACCAGTCGTTTCAGCCCAACGTGAGACAATTCTGACAGGCCATCTCAACGCCAGAACTCCTCATGGGTTGGCTGAAGCTGTTGTACCTGCACCGCAGCTCAACTTCTACCCAGTCCTGCTTCCAAACCTCCCTTCCACAGGACTTTATCCCAAAACCATTCTTAACACCCTGAGCACTAAACTCCATCTCAGCGTCTGTTTCCCAGAGAAACTACACTGTGGCATTTTTTCTCACGTGCCTCCTTGTGAACCAAACCTCACATGGTAACTTTACTCAGGATGTCACTTCATTAGACACTGGCAATGTGCTAATTCTTCATTCAGAGACCAGGTCAATTTCCAAAGCCCCAGAACTCTTCCAAAAAACAAACCCATTGCCATTGACTTGATTCCAACTCATGGCGACCACACATGTTACAGAGCAGAACTGCTCCATAGGGTTTCTTGGCTGTAATACTCATGGCAGCAGATCTCCAGGCCTTTCTTCCATGGTGCTGCTCAGTTGATTTGAATCACCCAACCTTTAGGTCTGTAGTTGAGCACAAACCATTTACACAACCAAGGAACCTCAGCACTCCTCCGGGAGTTCATAAACTCATTCTCGGCGCAACATTTATGTGAGTCTAGGCAAAGGGTTGTTTCTGGTGACACACTATCCCGAGATAGGTTCAGTGCTATTTCACAATGTACAAAAAAAAAAAAAGAAATATTTGAGTGCCAAATCCCATTTCTCATTCTTCTGATTTGAGGTCTCCAATGTGGTTACAGTTACTATTGTACCATCTGACTTGAACTGATGATTCTAAGTTCCATAATGTCAAATAAGTCATATTTCAGTAACACTTCCTACCCACTGCTAAAAATATTGTCTCTTCCCACACAGCTATTCTTAATGAGATATTTCAAGCCACCTGGCACCTGGGGGAGTTCCGTGGCTAATTTTCCATGGAACCCCACAAAATGGAAACTCTACACAATAGAACCCCATTGGATGATGGTGTCAGGGGGCATGAAGAGCAGTTAAATCGCAGGTTATTTTATCCTGGAATAAGAGATGTTGCTCAGAGATGTCATTTGACCTGTGGTCAGTTTACCCACTGGGTGAGACCTGATACATTATGATGTATTTTTGCAGTGAATGAATACACCAAAAAGAAGTTGGCCCCAATTGCCGGCTGGCTTTCCTCCAGGATCTTAGCTATTCTTACAATTTCTGATGAAAACCAGTTGGAAACATGAACAACTACTAATTCCCATGAAATGTAAATGGATCTGGGGACCACAGAGAGCCTCCCCTGCAGCTGCATTGCCAACCAATTCTGGCCATTCCAAACAGCTTGCCATATGACAAGATGCCCTGCTTTCTCTTCCCTCCATATCATGTTGACTGCTAGAATGGCTTTCCTCCTCTTCACCGCCTGGCTGATCCATGTGTTAGGTGCCACTTCCCTGGGACCTGTCCCCTACTCCTCCTACCCAAGCTGGGTTAGGGGCTCTTCCCTAGACTGCCCTACTTCCTGTGTATACCTATAGCCAAGCAAATACAATACACTCTTGTAGTGGTGTATTCAGTGGCCTGCTTCTCCCCATGGGCCATGAGCCCCTTAGAGGCAGAAGCTCTCTTCTCTGTACCCAGTACCTAGTATCATTCTAAGTACTTTAGCTGGTGCTGTAATAGTAAATAAATAAATAAGGCAGCCCTGGTGGCACAAAGGTTAAGTATTCAGTTGCTAATTGAAAGGTCGGTAGTTCGAACCCACCAGCAGCTCCGCAGGCGCAAAGACCTGGAAATCTGTTTCCATAAAGATTACAGCCTAGGAATCCCTATGGGGTAGTTCTACTCTGTCATATAGGGTGACTATGAGTCAGAATCAGCTTGACAGCCTCCAACAACAACAACAAAAATAAAAATAAAAAGCACTGCTATAATCAATCATGTTTAAATAAAACTTTTGAATCCTATTGCTTGAGTAGAAAGCAATACCCTGAAAATTGTTAAAAACAGAGCCCAAACCAACAACTCCAGGAGCATCTAGGGCACATACCTAGGCTGTCCTGGGCAGGGTATTCTCAGGAGAGCTTGGCAGCTTGCACCTACTTGTGCAAACACTACAGAGTCTTACAGTCATGTTGGGGCAATGCCTCTGTGATTAGAAACAGGTCTGCAAGAAGAGGCCAATAAAAGGTCTTCCCCTCCCCTCCACAGGTGCCTCCTGCACACTGGGTCTTAGCTGGAACTGGAGGTGACGCTAAGGAAAAGAAACAAATGGGGCAGCAGTGACAGCAGCATCCCAGGGGAGCCAGGCGAGTTCACCAGCTCTCTGTCTTTCCACTAGGGCACCTCTATTCTGAGCCAGACCATCCACATGGCCTTAATTTAGCCTCATTTGCTGCTCAGACTACATGTGTGGTACCTCCGCTCTGGGGAAATGCTAGAAGATATTCATCTCTACACCAACGTCTGCTCACCACCCGTTTTAAGTCACATCTGGGAGTTTCACATAATGACCTCATTCAGCCCTCACAACAACCCTGGGAGCTGATCACTGAGGTCTGGCAAGTATAACTGACCTAAATAGAGCTGGATTTGAACCTGAACCTGTGTCTTCTGACTCCAAATCCAGTGCTCTGTCCAGAGTCTTCAAATCGAATTGTTTCAACATCTGCTTTAAAGGTCTTCTAATCCTTATCCAAAGTCTCTACGTGGTGTAAATGGTTTGTGCTTGACTACTAACTAGAAGGTTGGCCAGTTCAAACCTACCCAGTGGCACCACGGAAGAAAGGCCTGGAAATCTGCTTCCATAAGATTACAGTCATTGAAAACTCTATGGAGCACAGTTCTCTGTAATAGACGAGGTCTTCATGAGTTGGCACTGACTGGACAGCAGCAGGTTTAATCCTTATTCAAATGCTCTGATTATCTCCTTTTCTTCCTACTTGCCAAAAGCAGAAATAATCTGAGTCTTTGACTGAATTCCAGATCTCACGGTCAGGGAAAGCAAAGCCAGTTGCAGCTGCTGCCTGCCCAGCTTTGTCACAGATCCTGCTTGGGTTGCCGCACTTGATTTGGGGGTCAGGAGAAAGCAGTAATTTACTAGCCGTCTTCACCTGCCAGTGTCATAAAGAGAGTCCATAAGCAATTAGGCACCTCTAATCACTTAATTCCACTTTAAATCCCAGCGAGAAGAAGGTAATAATTATGGTGCTCGGATCCGGCTGGTCTTCAGTCCACCAGAGTCCTCCAGGATATTATAAAATACATTTTTTTTAAAAGATTCCTCCAAAACATCTGCAACCTGGAAATTCAAGCTCCACAGGACCCTGGCCAAGAGGCCAAGAACAATTTGAGTTTCCTTCTACCCCCTCCCCTCAGCATGAAGCCAAACTGTCTTAAAGCTCCCATTGCTAGGGACTTGCTTGTAAATGGAAATCAGACCCTTCATTCCATCCCATCTCACGTGGGTGACCTCTCCAGTCACCGCCCAGCCCCACAGCACCCTAAGAAAGGCCCTGGATATATAATTTACCAGGCAATGGCTGGATCGGAAGCCCAGTGAGATCTCACGGCCCCTGTGCCTAGCTCACTGAAAGGCAGCATTTGTGTGCTTGGCAACAGAACTAGGAGGGAGCTGAGGAGCAGACCAATGCAGTCCCTGGGCTAAAATCTCCCCCGTGACCTTTCCAAATCAGCAGCAGCAGTAGCAAGTTCTAAATATTTCAGAATTTGTCTCCAGTTCCTTAGCATCTCTTCAGCCTTCAACACTCAACAAGGTTATGCCGCCAAAGTGCATTATTTATTCAATAGCTGTACTCAAGTATCACACCTGAGACTGCTGCTACCAGTCTACTTTCTGGGGACTGTGTGCGTGCCTGCAAGTCAACAACACATCCTAGTGACGAGAGGCTAGACTAGAGACCATCCCAAGAACTCTCGGGGAAGTGAAAATGGGGTGAATGGGTCTGGCGCTGACTTTGGTTTTTGGGTGGTTGAGCTCCTTGGGGCCTGACAAAGCCAGCAAGGCAGTGTATCACATTTTAGGATCTGTCCTTTCCTTCTTTCCCTTCCGATTCTCAGGCACTGAATATGCTCCATCCAGAACACCAGGGCTCATCCAACTGGAACTGGAATGATTTAGCAAAAGCACAACTAAGCTACAGAGAGTCTCTTTTCTAGCACAGCCTGGGGCGCTCTGAAAAATGTCCAAGGATACCACCAGCAGACCCCACAATTTAAAGAGTGAGTGAAGAAAGGAAACTTGGGAAAGAAAACGTACAGGTAAAAATGAACTAACAGTTTGCCTTGCATTTGTAAGAAAGCCTTCTAACTTTCCAAAATGGCCCCAGGTAGCCTTATGGCATTTTAAACTCACATGGGGTAGGAAAAGTATCTTTATCTCATAAGTGGCAGTTGAAAAAACTGAAGCCTTAGAAATTAAGTGACTTGTCTAATGTCACATGGTCTGGGCCAGGGGCAGGGGCAGAACTCGGGCACCCATGGCAGTGGTGTGAGGGGGAATGACAACGCTTGGCCTGCTGGGTGACCTCAGTGGTGTAGACTGTGTATACGTGTGCATTGACAACACAAAAGCAAAGATACTGAACACCCATAGAGAGGTTTATTTTAGATTCAGTCCCAGTTAACATGACTGCAGGTGCTGAGTCTCTGAGCAGAATATCAATCACCAATAAATATCACATCTCAAGTTCTGATAGCCTCACCTTTCAGTGAGCTCAGTTGCCCATTTCCCCGTGACTAGGATTGCCTCTTGAAAGAAGTGGGTGGCTACCCTGGCTCTGCTCTCAGGTCAATACAGCCCAACAGCTCCAGAAAGAAAATTTCAGGCATCTCCATTACTATTTTCAAAAGCTTTGCTTCTCCAGAGAAAATGCTTTCATCTCAAGATCCGACACTCTATTGACTGGCCACAAAAGAGGACGGAAAGTTAAAAGTTATTAATGGGCACCTCCAAACACATTGCCCTCGGGTTTCTGGTGTCTCCCAGATGCCAAGTGCCAGTTGGCAACTTGTCTGCCTCAGAAAGACAATGCAGCTTTTGCTGCAGTCGGTGAAATGCTCCATCAGACCTTCAGGTTGTGGCAGCCTTCCGACAAAAGAGAGCAGCGTCCTGTCATTTGACTGCAGGCAAGACAGTTGCTCGTGTTCAGGCAAGATAGTCCTGCCACGGTGAGAACCCCAAGAGACCGCTGTGAGAACATCGTGAAAACCTGTGTTCACTGTCGCAAAGAATCACAAAAAGCCTGTTATGAAATGTTTCAACTTCACAAGCTAAATGCACTTGCTAGTTAAGAAAAAAAAAAAAAAACTTAAGGGTAGAGGGAGCAGTGAGGATGAAAACGTATTTAATAAGGATATAGCTGAACATCAATTAGGACCTGTCCAAAAAGGCTGCGAGACGTCTACGGAAGGGACCAGCAAAGACAGACGTACTCCAAGCAGGGGTGAAATAAGCCTTCTCCTAGCTCTTGAATCCTGGAATTTGAAGATTTGGACTTCAGCCTCTTTCAACCCCCGAGACAGCAACTCCACAATAACCTTCCTGGGCCATCATTAGAAAAATGGGCAGCTGAATCTGTCAACATTTCACTAAATAGTCTTTGGACCAGCCAGCTCTAGTGGAAACCTGGGAGGTATCAACTATTTGTGCGCTTCCTTCTAAATGGGCTCCCCGAATACCACTTACTGTTTTTCTGTTGTTCTTGTTGTTGTTAGTTGCCATTAAGTCAGCCCCAACTCATGGCAACCCCACATACAACAGAACAAAATGTTGCCTGGTCCTCCTGTGCCATCCTCACGCTTATCGGTATGCTCAAGTCCATTGCTGTGGCCATTGTGTGTTTTGAATGCCTTCCAAACTAGTGCACTCATCTTCCAGCACTATATCAGACAATATTTTGTTGTGAGCCATAGGGTTTTCACTGGCTAATTTTCAGAAGTAGATGGTCAGGTTTTTCTTCCCAGTCTTAGTCTGGAAGCTCTGCTGAAAACTGTACACTGTGGGTGACCCTGCTGGTATTTGAAATACAGGTGGCAGAGCTTCCAGCATCACAGCAACATGCAAGCCACTGCAGTACAACAAACTGACAGACAAGTGATGGTCTCTTCACGAAGTCTTTGACGTATCTCTCTCCTCAGTCCATTTCATCATTGCCCCTCCCCTCCCATCCATCCTTATCTCCAGCTCCCCAGGAAGACAGTCTCCTCCTGTTCCTGCATATCCTTCTCGAACATAAAGCCAGAAGAAAGTTCCTAAAGATCAGGCCTGAGGACAGCGCAGGCTTTTCCCACAAAGGATGCCTCCTGGGCGAGGCTGTAGCCACCACTGAGCTCCTTGTAGCCCCGGAGCTGCCTGTCTCTGGATTCCATAATTAAAGTTACTGGGTGTTTGATCACCTCCTCGATGCAAAGTAATTAAAATCGCTGCACTGTTTGTTTTTCAATCCCTTTGATAAATGGTGAAAACCGTTAATGACCAAAAGCAGCGATGTTCCACCTCACTCACCATTGGCTTCCCGATTTCTATGCATGTCCTGCTTCTCTTCGCGTGTGGGCTGAGTCAGGAACTGCAGGAGCAGGGGCAGGCGCAGCAAAGGAGTGGAGACAGGCAAGATGAACCTGAACGGCTGCCAGGGGGAAATGTTAGACTGCCCTTTGGGGATGGCCTCTCAGGGGGGCTGATACTGTCTTTCAATCTTTTAAGGGTAAAAGGGGTCCAGTTAGGTCTTTGTTTTTACAGGGAAAACTAAAAGCGTACGTTTAGGCTGTTCTGTGCGACTTTTAAATGCTGCCTGCATTTCCCAAGCCCTTATGAAAAAAAGATGAGGCAGTCACCTTCGAGAAAACCACCTAGGTTTCAGTCTCCCCATCTATAAAATGGGTATAATCATATTTGCCATGATCACCGCACTAAGGTCTTATGACAATTAACCATGTAACACATAAAAACGCCTTATGAATTGCAACGTTCTAGATGATATAAGTAAGTTACTTGCATTGTTCTTGCCGCCATGTTATTTTGAGTGGACAAAGAGAGAGCTTTGCTAGTTCCCAAAGTAATGTACTCTCTCTGTTGAAAGCAAAGGGGGAGTGGTGGGTTAGTGATAGAATTCTTGCCTTCCATGAGGGATAATGGGGTTTGATTTCCAGTCAAGGTTCTTCACGTGCAGCCACCACCCGTCACCGGGGGCTTGCCTGTTGCTATGATGCCGAACAGGTTTCAGCGGAGCTTCCTGACTAAAATGAACTAGGAAGAAAGACCTGGCGATCTACTTCCAAAAATCAGCCTATGAAAACCTTATGGATCCTAACGGTCTGATCCTCAACACATCGTGGGAATGGCAGATGACCAGGCAGTGTTTCATGCCTTTGTGCATGGGGTCTCCATGAGTCAGGGGTTGACTCAATGGCACCTAAGGACAACAGTTAAAGCAAGGGATGCTGAGGAAGGGTAGGGAAGGGGAGGATGTGAGAGGACAAGGGTGTCCCAGGGAAATTTCCACATCTTCCTCTCCTACATACACGGTGCTCTTTTGGCCTCAGTAACGGCTATTAACTTAAAAGTTAGTGATTCCAATGCACCCATCAGCACAAGGAAGAAGAGATCTGGCAGTCTGCTGCTGAACAGATTACAGCCCGGGAAACCCTATGGGGAAGTTCTGCTCTGTCCTATACAGTCATCATGTGTCGAAATCAACTCTACAGCACATACGGCAACAACAACCAGGCCTACTAACCTAAAGATGGACAGTTTAGCCTGCCCCCACCCAGTGGCACCAAAGAAGAAAAGGTTTGGCAATCTGCTTCCATAAAGAGACAGCCAAGAAAATCCTACGGAGCTCCTGTAACACATGGGGCCGCCATGAGTCAGAATCAACTCAGTAACGATAGGTTCGTTTTGTCTTTTGGAAGGTGCTTTAAGCTTGAGGGCGTCAGCAGGCCTTGCTTACTGCAGGTTGCTTTGTCAAGGAGCTCCCCTCCATTGGCAACTGCAGGAAAAATGGCCTTCCCTAATAACTTCCATGTTCTCTTTAATCGTGAGCTGAGGCAAATGAAGGCACCTGCAGAGGTGGCTTCTGTCCTGGGAGCTTTCCTGGCTTCACCTCTCTGTGGCGGTTGAAGTTTATCCAACAGGTGTGGTCTAGCCTGCTTAAATCAAGCCCGGTACCTGCAGGGCTGTGACAAGAAAGCCTGAGGTCAGCTCTTCTTTGCCTCCAGAGAGTGCTAACCTACAGAAGGATTATGTGATATCTAGTTCTAAAGCTTGCAGTGGGTTTGGTTTGGTTTGGTTTTGGTTAGTTCTAAAGCACAAACGATACGGCCTCTCATTTTAAGCCCCAGACTTTTTTTCAGACCCACAGGGACCAGGCAGTGTCCCTGGCAGGAGATAATTTGGAAAACAAGGAGAGGTTTATCTGATGGAACTCTTGTTTTAGTTTCCCCTCTGTCCACCTCTTCATCTGTTAGCCATCCTGGGAAAAAAAAGTTGCTAGCCCTAATTAGAAGCAAATGAAATCCAACAAACTGGAGAAACGAAGGGCAAGGATTTCACGTGGTAGGAAATGGCTCTTGAAGGGAAAGGATTCTATCCCAAAGCAAAGCTTGGTCATGGAAAAGAACACAACCCTGAAGGTGAAGCATCTGCTCTCTGGGGAGGTCACATTTTCGACCCTTGACCCGGGTTCTACACCTGTGCCACCCTCCCCACCCAGGTCATTTCAAAGTTCCAACCTGGGTATTTTCAGAGATGCAATGAAATGTTTGAATTAAGTCCCCTGCTACCACCAAAAAAAAAAAGATACTGATTATTTTCAATTGTTTGGAGGAAACTAAGGCAACTGAACCTTTTGAACAAAAGGAAATAAGCTGGAGGTGAGTCACAGAGCAGTGTATAATACAGTAAGAAAAAAATCACAGGCTTTGAGGGCACAAAGGCTTGAATGTTGACTTGTCATTTGCTAGTTACATAACTCTGGGGAAGTCTTTTAATCTCCAGGCTTCAGTTTACTCATCCGTAAAACAGGGATAATAATAACCATCTCATACCATTGTTGTCAGGGGAAAAAGGGTATGAAGTAACTAGCAGTTCTTGGTACACGTTGCTGCTATTGGTAACTGCTGTTGAGTCCCCCCCCCCCCAACCCCGACTCATAGCAACCCCACGCACAACAGAACAAAACACTGCCTAATCCTACACCATTGCCATCATCGGTTGCTGCTCAGACTGTCGTGATCCATAAGGTTTTCATTGGCTGATTTTCAGAAGCAGATCACCAGGCCTTCCTTCCTAGTCCATCTTAGTCTTCTCTTTTTTTTTTTTTTAATTGTGTTTTAGTTGAAAGTTTACAGCTCAAGTTAATTTTTCATACAAAAATTTATACAAACATTGTTACGTGACACTATTGCAAGCCCTATAATGTGACAGTACGCTCCCCTTTCCCACCCCAGGTTTTCCGTGTCCATTCAACCCATTCCTGTCCCTTCCTGGCTTCTCATCCTGCCTCCGGACAGGAACCACCCATTTGGTCTTGTGTATGTGCTTGAACTAAGAAGTACACTCTTTGCGAATATTATTTTATATGTTATAGTCCAGTCTAATCTTTGTCTGAAGAGTGGGCTTCGGGTTTTAGCTCAGGGTTTACAGAGAATTTGGGGGACATAGCTTTGGGGGATCCTCCAGTCTCAGTCAGATCATTAAGTCTGGTCTTTTAGCATGAGTTTGAGTTCTGCTCCACACTTTTCTCCTGCTCCATCAGGGACTGTCTCTTGTGTTCCCTGTCAGAGTGGCCATTGGTGGTAGCCAGGCACCGTCTAGTTCTTCTGGTCTCAGGCTGATGGAGTCTCTGGTTTATGTGGCCTTTTTTGCGTCTTTGGTGTTCTTCATTCTCCACTGCTCCAGGTGGGTTGGGACCAATTGATGCATCTTAGATGGCCGCTTGCTAGATTTTAAGGCCCCAGATACCACTCACCAAAGTGGGATGCAGAACATTTTCTTAACAAAGTTTGTTATGCCAATTGACCTAGATGTTTCTGAAACCACGGTCCCCAGACCCCAGCCCCAGCTAGTCTTGAAGCCCACGGAAACCTATTCAGCATCATAGCAACACAAACCTCCACTGATCAATGGGTGGTACCTGCACCATGGGGTGCATTGGCCAAGAATAGAGCCCAGGTCCCCCACCCACTGATAGATGGGTGGTACCTGCACCATGGGGTGCATTGGCCAAGAATAGAGCCCAGGTCCCCCACGTGGAAAGTGAGAATTCTACCACTGAACCATCACTGCCCCCACTCTTGGTACATGTTATTGCTAGGTGCCGTTAAGTCAGTTCCAATTCACAGAGACCCTATATACTATAGAACAAAACACTGCCTGGTCTTGTGCCATCCTTGCAATCATTGCTATGTTTGAGCCCACCGTTGCAGCCACTCTGTGAACCCATCTCATTGAGAGTCTTCCCCTTTTTCACTGACTCTGCACTTTACCAAACATGATGTCCTTCTCCAGGGACTGGTCCCTCTGGATAACATGTCCAAAGTAAGACAAAGTCTTGCCATCCTCGCTTCCAAGGGAACATTCCTGGTATGTTCAAAAACCAAACCAAACCCATTCCCATCAAGTCAATTCCAACACATAGCGACTCTACAGGACAGAATAGAACTGTCCTATAGTGTTTCCAAGGAGCAGCTGGTGGATTCGATCTGCCAACCTTTTGGTTAGCAGCCAAGCTCTTAACCACTGTGCCACCAGCGCTCCTCTTGGTACATTGTACAGACAAGATAAATAGTATCTGCCATTATCCTTATTAATACCAATACTAGCACTGCTATGGGGGGTGTAGCATATAATTCCTCATCCATTGCCTTGCTCAGTTCAAAACTCCCTTCACTATAGTTCCTGATCCCATATAAACAAAGTCAGTGCCTACATCATTCCAGTCACCCCAACGAATCCAGTTTGGATTGGGCTCCATGCTCTGCACAGAGAGCTCAGAGGTCCCCTGCAAGCTCTTGTTCTCTGTTCCTGGCAGATGACAAGTCATGCAGGGAAGACAAGCTGCTGGCAGTCTGGCAGGCACCACTGCATGCTGACCTCACAAGTTGCCAGGTCAGCCTTGCACAGCTGCCTGGAGAAAGCCAGGGAAACAGCCTGCAAATTTGGTTCCGGGAAGGGGACAGGGGATGTGAGAGGAAGAAGCAAAGCCTGAGAGCCCCTCTCCTGAGCTGCATGGGCCAAGACTTCTCTCTGGCTACTCACAACACACAACCACCCTGTTTTCATCATCTTTAAACCAAACAAATATGGCCAGATTCCACAAAGAACAGCCTTCCTTTCTGCTTTTTTGAGCACTTTCATTATTTACTCGTAATATATTTATAAGTAATGACATTTCTCCACCCACCTCTCTCCCACAGATACAGGAAGGAGGAGTAAGAAAAAATGCTGTAGGCTTTCCAAGAGAAAGAGATAAAAGACATTATATTTATATCTCTTGAGTCCCAACAAGAACCAAAATTTGCCACTTAACCATGCTACCTGCCCCCTGCAGAACACGCACCTACCCTGATTCTTAAACATTCCTCTCTACTTTGGCCATCCTCAGCATATCCCCAAGGATAACTCACCCAGATGGTATTATTCACTCTGCCTTCTCTGCTTCCAAAGCACCATGATGAGAAAAAAAAAAAAAAAATTTTTTTAAGTGGGATAAACATGATTTCTGATGTTTATTACTGATAGTTTTTTACCTCTCACTTATGAGATCTCCTTCAGCATCTAGATCCGTGTCTTGCACAAAGTAGGGACTTGATCAGTATATGCTCAATTAAACTGCAGTTTATATGCTTGGATAACTAATAGGACTCAATCCTGCCTTGAACCCAAACAGAAATACTGGATGTTGTTAGCGCCTGTCAAGTTGGCCCCCAACTCATGGAGACCCCATGCACAATGAGATTGAATCACTGTGATCCATTGGGTTTTCGCTGGCTGATTTTTCAGAAGTAGATCTCCAAGGCTTTCTTCCTAGTCTGTCTTAGTTTCAAAATCTACCGAAACCTGTTCATTATCATAGCAACATGCAAGCCTCCACTGACAGATTGGTGGTGGCTGTGCACTGGATACCCAAAAACCCAGTGCCGTCTAGTCGATTCCAACTCATAGCAACCCTATAGGACAGAGTAGAACTGCCCCACAGTTTCGGAGGAGCGCCTGGCAGATTCGAACTGCCGACTCTTTGGTTGGCAGCCGTAGCACTTAACCACTAGATACTACCTGTAAATCCATTGCTTTCAAGGTTTCTCCATCTCAGGAAATGGTGCAACCATTCCCCAGGCTGCTTAGAACAGAAACCTCCTTATTGCTTTCTTTCTTTCACACACAACCATACACATATCCAATATATCAGCCAGACCCATAGCTTCTACCACCATAATAGATCCTAGTTTTGACGGTATCTTGCCATCTTCAGCAGTACATCTGGAGCCTAAGCCACCATCATCTGCCATCGAGACGACTACAAATGGCCTAAGGGATCCCTCCGCCTCCATCTTACCAACCTACAGTCCATCCTCTGTAAGACCAGGCTGAGTTTACCAACCAGTTCATCAGTCCATCCCATCAGTCCCCCGCTTAAAGCCAGGCAAAGCTCCCACACAATGACCTGGACCCTGCCTGCCTGCCTGTCCAGCCAAGCCTACCCTACTCACCCCCACTCACCACCCTCCAACCACACTGGCCTTCTCTGCATCCACTCAAAAGCACCAAGCTAATAGTCGTAATGTTTGTTCTTCCCCCAGATCTTTATCTGGCTGCCTTCTTCCTAATATGACAAGCTGTCATGTATTCGCTCAGCCCTCCCTGCCACCATCACTCTGTACCACGTCACACTATTCTGTCTGCTTTAGAGCACGCATCAGTGCACACAGCCATGTGCTTTCCTTGTTTATGTAGTTATTGTCTACCTTCTTCCAAAAGAATTTAAGAGCTTTAGGGGTAGAGACTCCATCTATCTGATGAATAGCTGGACATGAACTCCAGTCCCTTGAATGCCAACAGGGTCACAGTAGGTAGTAGGTACTCAGTAAACATTTATGAACTGACTAAATTAAGTGGCTTACTTTAGTACTGTCTCTAACACTCAAGTTCTTTCTCACTGAATTTAGTTTTGCACACTCATGTATATTTAAAGATCATACTGGGAAGGGGGAGGGTTATAAAACTCTCCAGAGACAATATGTAAACCCTCAACCTTACGACTATCTTTACAGGCCATCAGTTTACAAATACTAACATTCTCCTCTTACAGAATAGATTAGATCAGCAGTTCTCAAACTTTTTGTACTTAGAACCTGTTGACACACTTAAAGCTTACTAAGACTTTAAAAGACCTTTGGCTTATGTGAGTCATATCTGTCAGGTTTAATGAGAAATTAAACCTGAGATTTTTTTTTTTATTGTACTTTAGATGAAGGTTTACAGAGCAAATTTGTTTCTCATTAAACAATTGATACACATACTGTTTTGTGACATTGGTTGCCAATATAACAACATGTCAACACTCTCCCCTTCTTGACCTTCGGTTCCCTATTACCAGCTTTCCTGTCCCTTCCTGCCTTCTCCTCCTTGCCCCTGGGCTGGTGTGCCCATTTAGTTCAGTTTTGTTTTAGGGGCCTGTCTAATCTTTGGCTGAAGAGTGACCCTCAGGAGCAACTTCAGTACTGAGTTAAAAGGGTGTCCAGGGGCCATAGTCTCGGGGTTTCTCCAGTCTCTATCAGACCAGTAAGTCTGGTCTTTTTTTATGATTTAGAATTTTGTTCTACATTTTTCTTCAACTCTGTCCCAGACCCTCTATTGCCATCCCTGTCAAAGCAGTCAGTGGTGGTAGCCAGGTACCATCTAGTTATGCTGGATTCAGTCTGGTGGAGTCTATGGTAGCTGTGGTCCTTTAGTCCTTCGGACTAAACCTTCCCTTGTGTCTTTGGTTTTCTTCATTCAAACCTAAGATAGTTTTTTAAATATTAATTTATTACCTCATTTTTAAATAACAATTATAAAACATTATACGTTAACATATGTAATACATTTATATTATAAATTAACTATATTCTACATGCAATGCGGTGTCAGGCTTAGGCCCTGGAACAGAAAAAGGACAGTGAAAAAACTGGTGAAATCTGAATAAAGCTTGTAGTTAATAGTAGTGTCAAAATCAAAAACCAAACCCATTGCCATGGAGTTGATTCTGATTCATAGTGACCCTATAGGACAAAACAGAACTGCCCCATAGGGTTTCCAAGGAGCTAGTGGATTTGAGCTCCCCACCTTTTGGTTAGCAGCTGAACTCTTAACCACTGCACCACCAGGGCTCCAGTAGTAGCACACCAAAGTTAATTTCTTAGTTTAAAAAAAAACTATGCCATAGTAAATGTAAGATATTAAGATTTGAGGAAACTAAGTAAAGGGTATACAGAAACTAAAACAAAAACAAACATACTAGGTTTGCAACTTTTCTGTAAATCTAAAAGTATTCCAAAATAAAAGGTTTATTCTACAAAAACTAAATAAACTATAGTATAAATAAATAAGTCTATATCTGTCAGGTTTAAAATAATATTTTAAAGAATACTAGTGGGAAGTCATTGTTTCAGTTTTGCAAGTGTCTTTAATGTCTGGCATAATAAGAGAGGTAGATTCTCTTAGCATCATCTGCTCTTAATCTGTTGTGATATGCTTTTTTAGCTGAAGTAGATATAGAAAATCTGGCCTCACACAGATACATAGTTGGAAAAGGGAATATTTAATAGCCTCATCAGATAATTATGGATCTTTTTCTTTGATACTACACCAAAACTTGACAAGGAGTAGTTTTTTAAAGTTTTAATTACAATGTGAAATCTGAAACCATACTGATGAGCTTTTTGTACTCTTAACTAAATTCTACTGGTTTATTTTGCACTTTGAATGGATCATTTACCCATGCATGATTTTGTACCATCATGCATTCATTTATCATTTGGGAAATGCTGGTTCACTGAATTACATAGATTATACAATATAAAAAAAGAACATTAATTGATATAATCAACCATCTCATTAGAAAAGTCTTTAAGGTTTGGGAGGCTGTCAAGCTCGTGGTGGTGAAGATAAATTTTCCAAAATTCTGATTTTCACTTGAATGCTTGAATTTTACCATTGGAAAACATCTGGTCAGTTGTGTTCTTTGAAATGATAAGCTTAATTTATTCATTTTTTTTTTTAATGTCTCCCAGATATTTAAGTCTGAGTAGCCACAGTTTGTCTATCAGCCATTCTTCCAAATAAAAATGGTGTTCCATGATAAAAGTACTAGGTCAGCTTACAACTCAAACAATCACACAAATGCTCTTCCTTAGGACAACCTTTGTACTTTGGTGTGAAGCAGAAGTGCTTTATGTATACTTCTCATTTTCTCACATGTCACACAGAGTATTAAAGATGTACGTACTCAAAGTTTGTAATTTAATAAAATTAATAATTTCTACAACTTAAACAAGGACATTCTTGAAGCAAAATTGGCGATTTTGTTTTTCCTGCAAGCATGGAGCAGTCACACTGGCTTCTAGTTCAGTTTGGTGTCACTGTCTCGATTTGGATTAAGGGCCCAACAGCTTCCCCCATCTTTGCTTTTTCGTCATCACTCTAAGCTTCAAAACAGTGAAAAAAACAAATAACCTTTTTTTTTTTACAGTATTAGGAAAACAGTTTTGACCCCACCAAATCAAAAACAAACCAGCTGCCGTTGAGTTGATTCCGACTCATAGCAACCCTCTAGGACAGAGCAGAACTGCCCATAAGGTTTTCAAGGAACAGCTGGTGGATTTGAACTGCCAACCTTTTAGTAAGCAGCTGAGCTCTTAACCACTGTGCCACCAGGACTCCTTAAGCCCACTGACCCTCAGGAAAAGTCTTAGGGAACACCAGGGGTCTACAGACCATACTTTGTGAGCCACTGGTGTAAATGATTTCCCAGTAAGACATTCCAAAATGCATAGTTGTTCTTATAAATATTTACTGAGCACCAACTATATGCAGATACAGTTCTAAATTTTTGTGGCTATCGAGTTAAGGACAGCACAAAAGAAACAGTTTAAAATATAGAAATATAGTTATATAAACAACAGATGCATAAACGTACCCTAAACGACATAAGGGAATGTCAGAGATAACAATTGCAAGTATTGATGGGGTGCAGAACTGTGAACCTGCAGAGAGTCAGGTGGGATTAGGCAGGTAAGACGCCAGGAGGTCAGCTCTTTGCAGAATCAGCTCAGGCTTCTGGATTTCTCCTGAGCAATGGTCTGACCCTAATGGTCTCAAAGACTGCAGGTGGTGCCAGTGCAGGCAGGGAGAGGGATGGCAGCAGGATGCTTGCAAATGGTTTCTGGAAGTTAAAATATTATGGAAGAAAAAGGCAAAAGACCCTAGTCAGATACCCGTGATGGTTTATTTCTACATTTAGAATGAGACAGAAGAAAGGTGGGGAAATACTCTGCAGTGCTCCAAAAGGGCTAATTCTTGTGGGGTGGGGGAGATAGTACAGGGGACAAACAAATGTAAAGTTGGTTTGATGGAAATTTAAAATGCAAGGACAGGTAGGGCACTTTTGAAATGAAGTTTATACTGGATGAATACTGTACACCAGCAATATTTGAAACTCCCACAGCTAATTTGAACACAGTGGCATTGACGGTTTTCCTCCATCCCCCGCTGTTTATATTCATTTCAAATGACTCTAGGCTTCAAAAATTGGCCACCTGCCCACTTAGGCTCTTTGCAAATGGTTTACCCAGACCAGAAGCCATTTGAGTCTGTATTATTTTCTGACAAGCTGTGTGGTGTTTTACCCTGCAGAGCCAGGCTATCCGGAATCCTAATGGAGCCCACTGGAGCCCATCAGAGGTGGTTATGGGCTTTTCTGCTGGCTGCTTTGATGACTCTTAGTGCCAAATGACTCAAAACCCCTTAGGATCTCAGTTGCTAGGCTCTGATGATTCTGAGCAGAGGGGCTGAGACACCTTCACCAGAGAAAAAACACTGACTCCCTTCCAAAAAATACACAGGATCAGTAGAGTTGGGAAATCAGATCCCTCTACCACAGAGTCAAAGGCACTCAATGGAATCAGAACCAATTCTCATGGGTGGCTGGAGTATTTTCTCAGATAGAATAGGCTTATAACAAATCTTAATGACAATAAAACATGTCTTTCAGGCCTACCAACCACCCACATGGCCAGCTCTTCCCCAACAACACTTGGCGCTGTCATATGGTTCACCAAGACTTTTTTTTTTCTTTTGTGGTGCAAATATATACAATACAATATCCACCATCTCAACAATTTCTATATATACAATTAAATAATATTGATTAAATTCTTCAAATTGTACAACCATTCTCCCTACGGTTTCCAATCATTCCACCACCATTAACATAACTTCAATGCCCCCTAAGCAAAAATTCCTCTCTCCCTTCCTTCTCACTACCACTTTTTAACATGGGGTCCCACCTTGTGTTCTGCTTTGTTTTGTTTTTTTTAATTGAACTTTAGATGAAGGTTTACAGAACAAACTAGTTTCTCATCAAACAGTTAGTACACACATTATTCTATGACATTGGTTAACAACCCCATAACACGTCAACACTCTCCCTTCTCAACCCTGGGTTCCCTATTACCAGCTTTCCTGTTCCCTCCTACTTTCCAGTCCCTACCCCAGGGCTGGTATACCCCTTTAGTCCTGTTTTTTTTTTTTTTTTTTTTCATGGGCCTATTCAATCTTTGGCTGAAGGGTGAACCTCAGGAGTGGCCTCATTACTGAGTTGAAAGGGTGCCCAGGGTCTATACTCTCAGGATTTCTCTAGTCTCTGTCAGGCCAGCAAGTCTGGTCTTTCTTTCTGAGTTAGAATTTTATGCTATAATTTTCTCCAGCTCTACCCATGACCCTCTATTGTGATCCCTGTCAGAGCAGCCAGTGGTGGTAGCTGGACACCATCTCATTGTACTGGATTCAGTCCGGTGGAGGCCATGGTAGATGTGGTTCATTAGTCCTTTGAACTAATCTTTCCCTTGTTTCTTTAGTTTTCTTCGTTCTTCCTTGCTCCCAAAGGAGTGAGACCAGTGGAGTGTCCTAGATGGTTGCTCACAGGCTTTTGAGATAAGGTCCCACCTTGTTATCCCTCCATAAGACCCCCACGAGCCCCAGTTGTCTTAGTCCACACAAGTTAAATAGGGAAGGGGTGCGGAGTACAATGAAGTCTAGAGCATATTGTTACTGTTCTTTTCATTTGTGTTTGCCAAAGGAACCTAGAAATACTACGTATAACTCAGAAGAGAAAGAGTTCACTGTTAGATTAGGTGCCCTGAGATGGATTCATGGAGGAAGCAGAATTGAGAGGTCAATGCAGATGGAATAACTGTAAAAAGAAGACAAAGCAGAAGAGGGTATTCTAAGTAATGGGAACATTACAGTACAAGCCAAGGTTTGGAGAGAGAAGCTTGCACAGTATACTCTGAGACAATATGTGTTCCACTTTGACAGAAGTGCAACATTAAGGGATGGAGATTTGTGAAGATAAGTTTAGAAAGTCGGTTGAGCCCGTAATATAAAAGAAATTGAATGTCAGATTGCTAGGCACTGGGGATACAAAGATGATTAAGACTACTACAGCCCAGAAGAGGTATTCACAAGTGTAAGTGGTAGCACAAAGCAGGGACAGATCAACCCTGAAGACCTCATGAAGGACACATACTTGAGCATCTTGGCGTAGAAGATGTCATATTTCCCTGGGTAAGTATTGGAAGATGGAAAGAGAAGCACTTTGCACGGACAGGGAACAGCATGAGCAGAAGCCTTAGGGTTTGAAACAGCATTTTGCATTAAGAAGACTATAAGCACTCCAATGGTTAATTCATGTGTCCACTTGGCCAGGCTATGGTTCCTAATGGTTTGGCTAAACATTAGACTAGCTGCTGCCCCATAATGTAACCTAATGCAATGTAATATAACCATCTTCCATCATGTAATCTAATGTAATTAATCAATCTGCTGAAAGGGTGAAAGGTGAGTTTCCTTAGGGTGTGGTCTGCCTCCAGACTATAAACAGATATTTGGGCAAAACTCACTATCTCTTCTGCACTCTTCCCATCACCTGACCTACAGATCTTGGGATATGTATATATATCCCACTGGTTCTGTTTCTCTAGAAAACCCCAACTAAGACAAGCACTATGATATGGCTGGATCCAAGGAAAATGTAAGGGAGATATAGGAGCTGGTGCTCTAATGGTAGACAGGAATCAGGTCAGGGTAGGTCTGGTCATTCAGCAGTTTTCAATGTATACTCCAAAGAACACAAAGGGTTCCACAAAGCAACCTCAGGGGCTGCAATTAGAAAGGGAGGGCAAATAGGGTTGGTGGATAACTGGGCTCCCATCTCTCTTCAACCAGATTAGCTCTGCTCTGAAGAACACGCTCTACAATATGCGATAACAACTACAAGTTTGAAAATTCCAATTACTGGTGTTAGTCATTAAACATTTTCAGCAAAGGACTGAGGTGATCAAGAAGCCATGTGGGCAATACTGGTAGCATGGTTGACTGGAGGTAGGCAGGCAAGTAAAGAGATCACTGCATTAGTTCAGATGAGAGTTTATGAAGACTGGGCTATGATAACCCATAAAAACCCATTGCCATGGAGTAGATTCTGACTCATAGTGATCCTATAGGACAGAGTAGAACTGTCCCATGGGGTTTCCAAGAAGAGGTTGGTGAATTCAAACTGCTGACCTTTTGGTTAGCAGCTAGCTGAACACTTAACTAGCACACCACCAGGGCTCTTGGGCTACGATAGTGACTGCAAAAAAAAGGAAAGAAAATGAATCCAAAAGACAACACCAAGAAAGGATTCATCGGGATTTGATGGTTAATTTTATGTGAGGAACCACAATGAGATTGTACTACACATCCACCAGAACAGCTAAAATTAAAAAGACTGGAAATTACCAAGTACTGCTGAAGAGGTAGAGTCTCTTGAACTTTCATGCATTGTTGGCAGGAGCATAAAATGGTACACACACACATTGGAAAACCACTTAGCAGTCTTTATTAGTGATAAACATACACATGCCCCTATAAAACCCAACAATTCCACTCCTAGATATTTACCCGAGAGAAATGAAGATATATGACCGCAAAAAGACTCATAGAAGAATATATATAGAAACTTTATTCTAAGTGCCCTTCAACAGGAAAATGGATAACCAAATTTTGGTATATTTATACAATGTAATAAAACTCAACACTAAAAAATAGTGAACGACTGGACAATGAATGAGGAAGACTGAAGAACAACTGAGGCCTTTGAATTATGGTGTTGGTGAAGAATACTGAATATACCATGGACTTCCAGAAGAATGAACAAATCTGTGTTGGAAGAAGTACAGCCAGAATGCCCCTTAGAAGTAAGGATGAAGAACTTTGTCTCACATACTTTGGACATGTTACCAGGAGGGATCAGTCCCTGGAGAAGGAAGTCAGCCTTTGTAAAGTGGAGGGTCAGCGAAGAAGAGGAAGACCCTCAACCAGATCGATTGACACAGTGGCTGCAACGATGGGCTCAAGCATAGCAACGATTGTGAAGATGGCGCAGGACAGGGCTACGTTTCATTCTGTTGTACATAGGGTTTCAATAAGTTGGAACTGACTCGAAGGTACCTAAGAACAACTAATATGGGTAAAAAATATTTTTAAAAATACTTTATTATGTGAAGCAAAAGAAGCCAGACACAAAAGAGTGTACACTGTATGATTCCATTTACATGATGTTCAAGAGCAGGCATGACTACTCTATACAATAGAAATTAGAATGATGGTTGCCTACGGGATGGAGGGTTATTGATGGGAAAGGGCCATGAGCAAATTTCAAGTGTGATAGAAAGATTGTACATTTTATTCGAGTGATGGTTACACAACATAAACATTTGTCAAAACTCAATGAACAATATGTTGTTTATTCACTCTGCTGTATGCAACACTTCAATACTTTTTTCACATAAGGAGCCTGAAGTCAGAGAGAGTCAAAGGTATCTCAAGAGTTCAACTAGAGAGGCAGGAAGAAGAAATCTGGCACTAAGAAAATGGAAATCATTGAGGAATGAGGTAGTACTCATTTTCACCTCTTATGAAACTCACCCTTTATACTTTGGTTTTCATCTTTTGCCCATTATTAGGTTATAAGTTCTCTAAAGTCCCTTTACTCAGGGCCTTGCACAGAACAGACCCACGATAACTGGTGGTTGGCTTGGCATTGAAATCAGATGGTGATTTCTTCTCTTCCCTCTGAGTCTCAAGTTTGGCAAGTTTCATAAACAAGTACATTTAAGCATTAACGAATGGTGGCATGTTAACATGTTACTTCTGGCTGAGAAGATGGCTGCATTCTGTGGGCCTTAGAGAGATTCAATGCCTTGACCCAGACACATAACTAATCAGAAGGCCAGCAGCAAAGATATTATGAGAAAGGGTGACCATACTCCTCAGCTAACATTACCGCACCTATGAAGGGTTCTACTCAGTTTTCAAGGTACTAGCAAATGGTATGCATTAGAAATTCCTTCTCCTCACTGCTCCTCTTCAGTTCTTTTCCACCATGTTCTCCTCCCTGCCGCTTGTGCTTCTTGTCAATGTGATCAAAGGCTTGAAGTCTGTCTCTATTCTTTCTACACAGGTCTCTGGCATTTACCTGCCCTATGAGACAAAAGGTGGCCCTGCAGGCAAGCCATGCTTATGATCAATGCTGAAGGGTGTCCTGTCATCTTTTTATCCTTAAGATGTATTTTGCTCACACCTAAATAAATTCGGGGGACTCCAGAGACCCAAAGAAAGCCTTTGTAATTGTCCTTGACAAAAGAATAAATATTTTGTAAATGTTGTTTCCTCCCCAGCTGGGCCAGGGTTGCTGAAGCCTGCCTTGCTGTACCTGACCTCAGCAACTTCAGAAGGGTTGTGTTTTCCCCAGAAATTAGATTTATATAAAATACTCAGTGAAGTCACACGCCTGCCTTCAAGGCCTCCCTGCTTCCTTCCTGCCTCAGAAATTGCCCAGGAGCCATCCCAGGCACCGCTCCCACACAGTGACAGTCTCCCCCGACCCTCATCAGAGGATGAAGAGGCCTAACCAGGTGACACAAATCCACAGAAAGATGTTCCTCCTTCTCTCCGCTCTCGCCCCTCTCACAAGCAGTACGTACGTGGAGACCCAGACCTTCAGTCTCCAAATCTCTGTCAGTAGTAGCAGGAGGGTCCAAGGAGACACACACCCACATACAAATACCTTAAGGATTCAGAGTTAATTGTCAGACAAGGAGTTACAAACCCAGCTATTCCTCTCAGTGGACTCTTAATATAAGTAAAATAACCCCAGTTTAAAAAAAAAAAAAAAAGAAGAAGCAGCTCAAGGTAAGATGCAGTAATTCTGCTACCAGTCTATACGTTTCCCATCAGGGTCAAAATAAACGCCGTGTGTTCACGCGGTTGATGCACTAATTGCAACTGCATTGGTGGGGAATATGAATTAACCTGCAGTATAACCAAACTTCTAGAAGACTTCTTTATAACTGCGAACATCCACGTGAAGTGGCGAGGATTAAGTAAAGTGGTAAGAGGGATCACAGCAATTTCCTGTTGCCATGTAGCGATATCACAGGGGCTTTGTATTCAACATTTCCCAGATCTACTTTCAAGCCATACTACTCAAACAACTTTAAAACAAAGAAAAAGATGTTAGTTTGAAGGAGGAAGTTCTTAACTCTATTTACCGAGAAATAACAAAATTATATGTGTTATAGCAAAAACGATAGGGACAAACAGGTAAGCACTTCGGGTTGGCGGTTCAAACCCACCCAAAGGAGCCTTGGAAAGTCAGCCTGATGACCTGCTTCTGAAAGCTCATAGCCCTGAAAACCCTATGGAGCAGTTCTACTCTGCACACGTGGGGTTGCCATGAGTCAGAATCAACTCAACGTCAGCTAACAACAACAGTGAATGTATAAAACTATGTGAAAAACAATGGTGAACTGTTCTAGAAATTGTAATAGAATTTGGAGAAAAGTGGAGACACGAAAGAAATCAGTAGGAAGTAGAATATGCATGCCTGGGGAATCTTTTAAAGAGGTGGTTGAAGGAAGAGTAAAAAATTATACCCTGGTGGTGCTTTCACTGTGGCAGAGAACAATCCAGCAGGAGGCAGAGTTGAGGCTGTGAGTCAGGATGTGGATGGTGGGTTCAATATAAAAACACAAAAAACAAACCCACTGCTGTCAAGTCAATTCTGACTCATAGCGACCCTATGGCATAGTGGTTAAAAGCTATGGCTGCTAACCAAAAGGTCAGCAGTTTGAATCCACCAGGTGCTCCTTGGAAAATCTATGGGGCAGTTCTACTCTGTCCCATAGGGTAGCTGTGAGACGAGTCAATATACAACTAATTAAATTCAAAGTTTCTATGCAGCTTCCAAGCAGGAATGTCCAGTAGGTAATTGAACATACCAGAGTAGAGCTCAGAGTAAGATCCAGGTTGGAAAAACAGGTTTTAGAGAAATTCATACAATGACAGTCATTGAGGCAGGTAAATAGATAAAATTCTACAAAATTAATCAGACTACTATACTTTTATGAGGAACTAAGGGAGACCATGTGAAAATCATTAGGTTATGTCAGAAACCAAAGTAAAGCTATCACCAACATGCATAATCTAGTATTCACTTAAATATTATACGTACACACACATATTCTATTGCAACATTTACGAATTTAAAAATAGTTATTACACATATTACCTGCTCAGTAATAAGATCCTAAAGTTCTAGAAAGTGGGATTTTTCTTATCCACATTCAATTCATTTTTGTATATCTTGTGCTTTATAAGATGCTCAAGATACAGAAGGTATCCCATCAATGTTTGTGCACTGCAAGGAATTGAACTCCCTGATTAAACGAACTTCTGAATCCTCTTCCCAATTCATAAGCACATCTGACTTTAGCTGGGATGTAAGTAAACCAGAGGTGGTTGTCCTAGGTTCAGGAAATCTGGTTCACTTAACCCGGGATCTGAAACAAAGGCATTTATACACCTACCAGTGTTGTCCCCCATGTGTCTGTCAGTTTGTCGTACTGTGGGGGCTTGCGTGTTGCTGTGATACTGGAAGCTATGCCACCGGTATTCAGATACCAGCAGATCACCCATGGAGGACAGGTTTCAGCTGAGCTTCCAGACTAAGACAGACTAGGCAGAGGGACCTGGCAGTTTACTTCTGAAAAGCATTAGCTAGTGAAAACTTTATGAATATCAGCAGAATATTGTCTGATATAGTGCTGGAAGATGAGCTTCCCAGGTTGGAAGGCACTCAAAAAATGACTGGGGAAGAGCTGCCTCCTCAAAGTGAGCCGATCTTAATGAAGTGGATGGAGTAAAGCCTTCGGGACCTTCATTTGCTGATGTGGCACGACTTAAAATGAGAAGAAACAGCTACAAACATCCATTAATAAACAGAACCTGGAATGTACGAAGTACGAATCTAGGAAAACTGGAAATCGTCAAAAATGAAATGGAATGCATAAACATCAATATCCTAGGCATTAGTGAGCTGAAATGGACTGGTATTGGCCATTTTGAATCGGACAATCATACAGCCTACTATGCTGGGAATGACAACTTGAAGAGGAATGGTGTTGTATTCATCGTCAAAAAGAACGTTTCAAGATGTATCCTCAAGCATAACGCTGTCAGTGATAGGATAATATCCATATGCCTACAAGGAAGACCAGTTAATACAACTATTATTCAAATTTACACACCAACCACTAGGGCCAAAGATGAAGAAATAGAAGATTTTTATCAGCTGCTACAGTCTGAAATTGATTGAACATGCAATCAAGATGCATTGATAATTACTGGCGATTGGAATGCAAAAGTTGGAAAAAAAGAAGGATCAGTAGTTGGAAAATATGGCCTTGGTGATAGAAACAATGCCAGAGATCGAATGGTAGAATTTTGCAAGACCAACGACTTCTTCTTTGCAAATACCTTCTTTCACCAACATAAATGGTGACTATAAAAAAAAAAAAAAAAAATTTTTTTTTTTTTATACACATGGACCTTGCCAGATGGAATGCACAGAAATCAAATTGATTACATCTGTGGAAAGAGAGGATGGAAAAACTCAATATCATCAGTCAGAACAAGGCCAGGGACCGACTGTGGAACAGACCATCAATTGCTCATATGCAAGTTCAAGCTGAAATGAAGGAAATCAGAGCAAGGCCACGAGAGCCAAAATATGACCTTGAGTACATCCCACCTGAATTTAGAGACAATCTGAAGAATAGATTTGATGCATTGAACACTAGTGAATGAAGACCAGATGAGTTGTAGAATGACATCAAGGACATCATCCATGAAGAAAGCAAGAGGTCATTGAAAAGACAGGAAAGAAAGAAAAGACCAAGATGGATGTCAGAGGAGACTCTGAAACTTGCTCTTGAACATTGAGCAGCTAAAGCAAAAGGAAGAATTGATGAAGTAAAAGAACTGAACAGATTTCAAAGGGTGTCTCGAGAAGACAAAGTAAAGATTATAATGACATGTGCAAAGAGCTGGAGATGGAAAACCAAAAGGGGAGAACATGCTCGGCGTTTCTCAAGCTGAAAGAATTGAAGAAAAAATTCAAGCCTTGAGTTGCAATAGCGAAGGATTCCATCGGGAAAATATTAAACGCTGCAGGAAGCATCAAAAGAAGATGGAAGGAATACACAGAGTCATTATACCAAAAAGAATTAATCGATGTTCAACCATTTCAAGAGGCGGCATATGATCAGGAACCGATGGTACTGAAGGAAGAAGTCCAAGCTGCTCTGAAGGCATTGGCGAAAAACAAGGCTCCAGGAATTGATGGAATATCAATGGAGATGTTTCAACAAATAGACGTAGCACTGGAAGTGCTCACTCATCTATGCCAGGAAATATGGAGGACAGCTTCCTGGCCAACTGGCTGGAAGAGATCCATATTTATCCCTATTCCCAAGAAAGGTGATCCAACCGAATGTGGAAATTATAGAACGATATCATTAATATCTCATGCAAGTAAAATTTTGCTGAAGATCATTCAAAAATGGTTGCAGCAGTTTATCAACAGGGAACTGCCAAAAATTCAGGCCGGCTTCAGAAGGGGACGTGGAACCGGGGATACCATTGCTGATGTCAGATGGATCCTGGCTGAAAGCAGAGAATACCAGAAGGATGTTTACCTGTGTTTTGTTGACGATGCAAAGGCACTCGGCTGTGTGAATCATAACAAACTACGGATAACATTGTGAAGAATGGGAATTCCAGAACACTTAATTGTGCTCATGAGGAACCTTTACATAGATCAAGATGCAGTTGTTCAGACAAAACAAGGGGGTACTGATTGGTTGAAAGTCAGGAAAGGTGTGCGTCAGGGTTGTATTCTTTCACCATACCTATTTAATCTGTATGCTGAGCAAATAATACGAGAAGCTGGACTATATGAAGAAGAATGGGGCATCAGCATTGGAGGAAGACTCATTAACAACCTGCGTTACGCAGATGACACAACCTTGCTTGCTAAAATTGAAGAGGACTTGAAGCACTTACTAATGAAGATGAAACACCATAGCCTTCAGTATGGATTACACCTCAACATAAAGAAAACAAGAACCCTCACAACTGCACCAATGAGTAACATCATCATAAACAGAGAAAAGATTGATGTTGTCAAGGATTTCATTTTACTTGGATCCACAATCAACAGCCATGGAAGCAGCAGTCAAGAAATCAAAAGACGCATTGCATTGGGTAAATCTGCTGCAAAGGACCTCTTTAAAATGTTGAAAAGCAAAGATGTCACCTTGAAGACTAAGGTGCGCCTGACCCAAGCCATGGTATTTTCAATTGCCCCATATGCATGTGAAAGCTGGACAATGAATAAGGAAGACCGAAGAAGAATTGACGCCTTTGAATCGTGGTATTGGCGAAGAATATTGAATACACCATGGACTATCAAAAGAACGAACAAATCTGTTTTAGAAGAAGTGCAACCAGAATGCTCCTTAGAAGCAAGGATGGCGAGGCTGCATCTTACATACTTTGGACCTGTTGTCAGCAGGGATCAGTCCCTGGAGAAGGACATCATGCTTGGCAGGGTGCAGGGTCAGCAGAAAAGAGGAAGACCCTCAACGAGGTGGAGTGACACAGTGGCTGCACCAACGAGCTCAAGCATAGCAAAGATTGTAAGGATGGCGCAGGACCAGGCAGTGTTTCATTCTGTTGTGCATAGGGTCGCTATGATTCGGAACCAACTCGACGGTACCTAACAACAACAACAACAACCAGTGTTGTGAAAGTCAGCAGAGAATAGTCTATGTTGGAATTTTTTTTTTGCTTTATAAGTTTCACCTTCTCTCCTTACTACACTATGTATGTGCCCACAGCATAAATACGTGTATAAGGAAAGTGTATTTCAAAAGAGGTTGGAGAGGAATTTTTTCAAAAGGACCTCCAATAGTGGGTGTCAGATAAGATATCCCTAGGGCAGGTGGCCATTCCGTCACACCTCAAGTCCTCCCCGTAGAGGTGGAGAGGGTGAGTTTGAAGCTGAGATGATAGCTGAGGCATCCCAGTGGCAGGGACAAAAGGGGCCAAGCATTACATTTGCCCTGTGTGACCAAGGCAACCACCACTATTCCTGGTAGCCACGTAGGTGGTGCGGCGCCTCAAGTTTAAGGTCCCTGACTCTGTGACTACAGTATGGTTATGACTTGCCCAGGGGACTGGTATTTTTACGCACTGTGATGGTTTAAGTTGAATTTGAGCAAAAATAGAGAGACAGCCTCTAGCATATTAGGTGATGGCTGTAAAGTCTACTTCTCAAAAACAGAACTATATGTCACAACACATCAAAAATTGAAAATATAGTGAAACCAATTTGGATGATATGAAATTCCAGTTATTTATGAAGCACTGAGTTCCTAAAAATATAACACCCTGAACCCTTTTATGGAAACACTTATTGAAATTCCCCTTCTATTTAGGACATGCGTTCCTTAAATAAAAGAGTGACGGTGCACACGGCACAGAATTTTACTGAACGAATCCTGAACAGGGTCAGGCAAAGATGCGAAATGAAATTGTTCTGGTAAATTCTGATGCAAGGTTTCCTTTAAACTGCTGTTTTGATGTGGGTATCTCTCAGCAGAGGCAGGGCTGAAAGAATCAGCCTTTTGCTGAATACACAAGTTCTCAATGACTGGTGGCAAGAATGACAAATGCCACTTTCTCCCACTTCTGAGCATCACACAATGCTTCGCAGTATAAAGGCCAAGTCAAAAAGGAAGATAGGAATGCAGAATCAAATGTGCCAGTACAGGCAAAGACTGGTATCCCTCAGAAGATGGCCTCTTCAAAAACAAATCTTCCATATAATCTGCCTGCATGGCCATTGGAGTCTGTGAAGAGCTGTGCATGCCAGGAATGGCGATGATAATGGAATGACTAGTGGTGGAGAAGCCTTCCAGGCAGGACAGGAATTCAGCCAGATGGCTCAACACTGATGCCCTGGCAGAGTGGTTGGAGATACATCTCCCAGGGCAACGCTGTCAGTGACCCGGGGCTTCTCTCTTGCCAGGCACACAAGGGATGAACAGGAACATGCATTCAGCTTTGGTCCATACTGAAGAACAAGCTGCGTGATTTAAATACATAATTCTGTCTTCTCCAACAACAGCCCTAGGTAACTTATCACTCTTAATGGACTGGGGCTCAGAAGGAAACTGGGACTTACAGAGTTAATCACCTAAAATCACTCAGCCTAAGTTTCTAAAGGACTCCCTGGGTGTTGCAAATAGTTCACACAGTGCTTGGTCTCTAGCCAAAAGGCTGGAGGTTCGAGTCCACCCAGAGGTGCCTCAGTAGAAATGCTTCCAAAAAATCAGCCATTGAAAACCCTATGGAGCACTATTCTATTCTGACACACGTGGGGTTTAAGTTTCTAAAGCTGGAACTCAAACCCAGACTGTTTGACGCCATCTTACATTGTTTTCACTGCACTAGGCAGAATGTCGGCAAGTATGGCCCCTGCAAGATATCCTTCTCCTATCTGTTTGCTGAAGATCAATCTGTTTTTCCTGATAAACTTTCTAGATTTTAAAATGCCAAACTACTAACTTATCAGCTTCTCAAAAGGAAAGGAAGCCACGAAGCTAGTGAATGAACATAACAAAGCCACCAGGAGCCACTTTTGATATATTAAGCTCCAAACCAGCTTGGAGCTTCCAAATGTTTTATGGCTGGACACCTGGATCGACAATTTCTCATCATAGCATTCCCAGAACTCAGCATTGCCGGAAGACAGCATCGCCAGAAGACAGTACTAGCGTCCCTGACCTTTGGGTCCCTAGGAAGGAGGTGATGCAGACAGTTCTCCATCCTGAATTCTAGGCCATCATTTACATCTGTCGCGGCCTTGCTTTGTTTTTGCCCTGTGTCTCCCCGTCCTGTTTTTAAGGGCTGGTAGGTACCTGAGGAGCCATAGGATCCAGGACTGTGGGCATGAGGGTTCTGCATACAACGCCAGTGTCCCAGGGCTCTGAAACCTCAAGTGCCCCACTGTAAGCAGATCCATTTCCACTAAATAGCTGTTGGATGTGTATCCTGAGCCCGCGGGCACCCCAGGCGCATTTCCAGCAAACGATGTGGCACACACAGGAATTCATCTGAACCCAGCAAAAATCACTTAGCTTAATAACGCTGCCCTGATTTAATTTTAACTTTTCATAAAGCATGAGAGATAAGTGGGGTATACTCGGTGTTTTATAGATTACTGATGAGACTGGGCTGACGTCTGGCTGTTTTATCTTTTTTTTTTCCTACGAGTTTCAAAAAAATGCAGGGGGTGGGAGGGTTGGGACAGAAAGTTGACAAATAATTAGGAGAAGGGCAACACCTGCAAAATGTGCAGCCAAAATGCTCTACCCGTGGCAAGGGGGGGAGGGGGGGCGCTTCTCTCTGATGTGTAAGTAGCTGGCAAGACCCTGGGGAGTCCAGAGATAAAGACCTCAGTTAAAGGATTCAGAACTATGGATGTGAACATCCAGCAGAAAAGGCACACACACACGCGCACACACACACACACACACGAAGGCTCACAAAGGGAGAAACAATATTACACTATTTTCTCCTAGTTTACCTTTAAGCAGCAACCTTAACACAGGAGTCCCTGCGTGGTACAAACAGTTAATGCCCTTGGTGCTAACCAAAAGGCTGGGAATTCAAGTCCTCCCAGAGGTGCCTTGGAAGAAAGGCCTGGCAATCTAGTTCTGAAAAATCAGCCATTGAGAAGTCTATGGAGCACAGTTCTACTCTGTCACCCATGGGGTCATCTTGAGTCAGAGTCTACTCGATGATAACTGGTATTTTACAAGGTCAGTGAAAATGAGGGGAATTTTCAATGAGATGGATTGACACAACAACCACGACGACGGACTCAAACATACCAACAATTGTGAGGATCCGGCAATGTTGTATTCTGTTATACATAAGGTCTCCATGAATGGGAGCCGCCTTGACAGCAACTAACAACAACAAACCCCAAGGCTACCCACAGAGTAACCATGGTTTCCAAGGGTCACACTGGAACAGATGTCCACCAAAGTCACCCTTAACCACTCTCTTCTACTCTAACTTCAGCATACATACATCTTGTCACCATCTCCACAGTCACCGCTCAGTCAGAGGCTACTCTCACATCTCATCTGCATTTTGACAACAGTCTCCTCCCTAGCACCACCCCCCGACCCAGGCCCTCTCCTGCCTCCTATAGTCTGTACTCAAAAGAGAATCTAAAATGGTCCTGATAAGCAAGTCAGATCATATTACTACTTTGCTCAGGCCTCCTCATTTTTCTCAGAGTAAAAGCCAAAGTCTTCACAGTGCCCACAGGGCCCTGCATGACCTGCACCCCTCCACCCTCCTTGCCACTCTGTCCAAAGGACCTATTGCTCTATCCTAGCTTCTCAGCTCCAGCCACACTGGCCTCCTTACTGCTTCTCAGACACGCTACACACGCTCTACCTCAGGGCCTTTGGACTTGTTGATCCTTTACCTGGAAGGCTCTTCCCCACATATCCACATGGCTCAATCTCTCACTTCCTTCTTAAGAGGTTTTACAACACATTTGGTCTGCATGACACTACTTTCTTATGTAATATAAATTGGTAGTTGAGCAGGTATAAGCCACTCAATGAGTATTTACCAATGGACTGCTGTCTATTTCCTTTGTACTGGTTATCTAAGGGATTTTTTTTTTTCTTTGCCTGTGGGTTAGATGCATAAGACTGGGCTTTGGTGCCAGACAACCCTGGATTTAAATCTCCAGCTGACCACCTACTTTATCTGAATTTAGCTAAACAGCGTAATTTCTCTCTGTCTCAATTTCCTTCTCTGTAAAAGCAAAAGAAAAATGTATACCTCCCAGGCTTTTTATAAGGGCAAAATGAGATGAGCCCTAAGCTTGATGAGGATAGAGGCATTGCCTAATTCACTTCTGTGCTTGGGACAGTAACTAACTCACAGCCCTCCTCAATAAAAAATAACTAAATAATGTCAGTGGACTTGTACACCAATATTCATTGAAGCACTCTTCACAATAGCCAAGAGGTGGAAACAACCTAAATGCCCATCAACAGATGAAAGGATAAACAAAATGTCAGCAGTTCGAATCCACCAGCCGCTGCTTGGAAACCCTATGAGGTAGTTCTACTCTGTCCTATAGGGTCGTTAGGAGTCAGAATCAACTCGATGGCAACGGTTTGTTGTTGTTCTTTGTTGTTGATGTTGCTATTTGTTTGTTTGGTTGGTTTTTTTACACGTCATATACCCTTCCCCCAGACTGAAGATTCTTAGGTATTCGGAACATTTCTGACACATATTTGTCTCTTGACACACGTAGCACATAACAGATGCTGAAAATAAACAATTGTTGAGTAACAGAATGAAGGGACTGATTGATTGAGTAGAGTCCCTGTTACGGCTGTGAACCTTACAAAGCTATAGCAGAAATGGGGCTGGATTGTGGTCTTGCAAATAAACCAATGACTTCCTTTCCAATCTAAGGAAGAGAATGCTGGGGCAAGCCCCATTTTTAGCAGCCATTCACTCCAAAGGGCTGCTGTTTCCTGGGCCATCTGCACACCTTGTACAGTTATCCAGATGCAGGCAAGTCACCCCTTCCCCTCTTCACCAGCTCCCCTATCTGTAAAGCGAGCTCCATGACCTCTACATGACCTTACAAGGAGGCAGGTGACCAATGAGACAGTTCTCTTGAAGCATTTTCTCTCCCAAGTGAAAAGGGGTCCTCAAAGGAAGCAATTATTCTACTGTTGGGTAAAGACTGAGGTTATGTCCTTACTGCCCCACAGAAACACCAGGTGAGAATTTCTATTTTATGAGAGTTGCTACAACATTTGCTTAAGGATGACGCTGGACAGGTAAAGAAGGTGAAAAACCAAAAACCAAACCCACTGCCATCGAGTCGATTCCGACTCAGCAACCCTATAAAAGAGAGAAGGAATTTCTTGAAAAGCCTACTCCTTCCTTTTCCACAAAGGTACAAATAATCCTACCTTTTATTCCACTAGTCCTCTTCTTTGCCTGTAGAACCATGGTGCTTCTCTCCTCTTCCCTACCCACTCCACCCCACCCTCAAGTCAAAAGCGTTGGGAGAAAATTGGGTGAACTGAATGCAGCAGAGAAAAGGCCACCATATTTTTCCAACTCTATATCCAGAAATACCAAAAGCATTAAGTCACAGCACACAGAATTCTCAGAACATCTACTGAGCTGCGGGGATGCGGTGGTTCAGTGGCAGGATTCTGGCCACCCACGCGGTTCAATTCCCCACCAACGCACCTCAAGCGCAGCCACCACCCATCTGCCAGTGGAAGCCTGCGTGTTACTCTGATACTGAACAGGTAGGTGTCAGTGGAGCTTCCAGACTATGACAAACTAGGAAGAAAGGCCTGGCAATCTACTTCGGATGGCAATGGGTTTGGTTTGATATTTTTTTTTATCCCATTGTGCATGGGGTCGCCATGAGTGGGGGGCCAATTGGACAGCAGTTAACAACAACCACCGAGCTGGAGAAAAGGCTGGGAAAGAGTGGAAGCAAGAGGGTGGTGGAAAAAAAGACATAAAAAAGAGATTCCTGGTCAGGATAACTATTGGACGACGTCATCACCAGTAGTGAGTTGGGTCTTCCCGAAGGATGAATAAGGCGGCCCACAAGCCAGCCCAGTCAGTGCTGAGGTGTGTACAGACTCTCTCTTCAACACCAGCACTGCTGTGCTTTTAACAGTCCCCTTCCTTTGCAGTGGAAGCCTGCCCCTTCCAGTGGGTAACCCAGGACCTCATGTTCTTCCCTTCCCCATAAAAATGTGCTCTCAGAATAGGTTTTGATAAACTAACTCCTGATGAGTCTAAATGATAATAAGGAGTCATAAGTTATCACTCCTAATAATACTTGTTTTTCATCTCTGGTTAAAACTGAACATGAAAACCAGGCCTGTCTTCCGAGGGGCCTCTGGGTAAACTCAGCTGTCCGATCTTTCAGTTAGCAGCCAAGTATGTTAACCATTTGGCCACCCAGGGATTCCCCCAAGCCCTCTTAAGTCACAGATTAAGCTGCTGCTTCTCTAGCCTCTTTACTCCTCATCACCTCCACCATGCTCACACGCGTACATGTTCACGCACACACACACGCACGCACACACACTCAGCTGGGGAGCCTCTGTTAAGAGCAGGAAAGGCATCCCCACGATGAACTCTGAAGGGCGGGCACCCCACAGAGCACCACCAAGAACTCACAAGTGAAGAGGCACAAGGAGGCTCTCCAGGTGCCAATGGAAACACCTTCCCTTCAGAAAAAAGTCCTGTCACAGGATGTGGCTGTTGCTAGGTAACAATGATTCCCCTTCCCCGCCTCCCAGTCCCCCAGATCTCCCCTAACCTGGAGGAGGAGAGTAAACACCTGGTGAATGTCCCCAGTGCTCTCAATGCCTGGATCCTGGGAAGGCAGACATTTACCCCTCTGTCTTAGGGGAGCTGGGTAAAGGGTGGTCTTACAGGGGTGAGCAGACACAGTGGATGGAAGGTGGTGATGACAGTGTAGCTTCCTCCAGGCGCTCCTCACTCCAAAGCTCCTTGGGTATTTCCCATAGTAACTGTCTACAACATTTTGGGTGCTTAAAATTATAAAACAATTTTTAGGGAACTAGATTTGACTCTGGGTAGAAGCGTACTGGCACCTGGGGTAGGGTATGGCAGGGTGAGGGGGCGTTCTGCTCGCATTTAGTTCAGGTTATCTGTTGCAGAATTTAAAGGAGGGGAGTGGGGTCTTGCCACTCCATGTGGTCCTTAAAGCACAGATTGCCTGAACCATCAGCAGGGGCAGCCAGCTGAACTCTCGGTGGGCCACCACAGCAGAAGCCGTGGCCTCCAGTGTTTTAAATAATCATGGGTTGTCAGTACCAATAAGCTTCAGTCTCTGAAACCCTGAGAGGTTAGAAAAAAAAATCCTCCACACAAGGTGACAAAGAGATTTAAGGGAAGTATCCTTTGGAGGAATGAAGAGGGCAGCTGCGGCTTTGAGGCTGTGTTGCTTCAGCCCTTGTGAGGCAGCCCCAATGTTCCCTGAGTGGCAGCCCAAGCCCCAGATCAGCCCTTCCTGGACGCACCAGCACATGTGCACAGAAAAGATAATGTTAATGTCTCCTCTTATTTGTTTTTCTGTCTACAAAAATGCCCACTTATCAGGATTTAATGGCTCTCAGAAATAAAGCTATTTTAGAACATTATCCAAGATGCAAATGAGTCACCGAAAGCTGTTGCTGTGACCTTTGCCTGTCGCTGGGTAGATGTTTCCAATTCAGCAGCAGCCTTCTCTGATGGCCTAACTGATTTAGCAGAGTTAGGCTTTTGGCAAGCTTTTGCTCTGGGATGGGACAGACCCCCCGAAGGGCACAAAGATCCCTCATTTTACAAAGAAGTCCCCTGTGACCTTACTGAACAAAATCATTTTGTAGTTGTTGTTATTGCTGTTGCGATTGTCTTTTCCTCAGACTCCCAGATTTTAACGAGAGAGCCTACGACGGCCTCTTCTGCCATTCTGAAGACCCAGCTGTGAGCTGGAATTGACTCAACGGCAGCTAGCAACAGCAGCAGGTATGCAGAACCTGGTCAAACAATGGCTCCCAGTAAACTCGTCCTAGTAGGTCTTAAAATAGTTACACTTCACCGGGAGTCAGGAAATGAACTTTTAGAGACTATCAGTCCTTCCCAATTGTTTTTGACTTTTGTTGTTTTGGATGATGCAGACTGTACTGGGACAACTGAGATTTTCAGCCTCGGACTCTCATGAGAAGGGACAAAACCAAAAAAAAACCAAACCCATTGCCTTGGAGTTGATTCCGACTCAAGACAACCCTGTAGAACAGAGTAGAACTGCCCCCATAGAGTTTCCAAGGAGCTCCTGGTGGATTCAAACTGCTGACCCTTTGGTTAGCAACCATAGCTCTTAACCACTATGCCACCTCATAGGGTGGTTGAAAAGATTAATTGAGGGGATTCCCTAGCTGCTAATAAGTGTCATCATTATCATTATAGAGTACCTTTAGGAATCAGAAATAATCTTAGAGCAGACGGGTGCCAATACCTCTCAAATCTGTCTCCACCATCAATGCCCCTAGTCTAGACTGCCATCACTTCTTACCAGTAGACTAATTGCAAAAAACCTTTTAGTCTCTGATTCCCAACACCCCCCTCTCCAATCCCTCTTCCATACTGCCACTCTCGGACCTAATCATTAACTTATATCACTCTTCTGCTCAAAAACCCTTTAGGTATATTTATTATAAACTGTTGGATAAAGTCCACACTCCTTGCTATGGCCTATAAGGTGCTTCATGTGGGGTTCACCTCCCACCACACTGCTCCCATCTGCCTGGAATGCCCTTCCTGTTTTATCTGCAAGAATCACTGCGTATCTTTCTCCACTCAACTCAACCACCAGCTCTTCTGGAAAGTTCCTCCAGGTAAATGGAGGGTAATGGGTAAATGACCTCTTCTTCCTCCAAGGCCCACGACCACCTATCACTATTCACACATCTGCATCTTCTGATAGACTATGTGTTAAAGGCAGGGACTGTGTGTCAAGCATCCTTGTACCCTCGTCCCTCCTGCCTGGTAGGGTGGCTGGCACTGAACAGATATTCCATAAGCCCCTGTGGAGTGAAGGATCCCCTCCTGTAATGACATAGACATAAGCAAGTTCAATGTCAGTGCATTGTTTTCACTGGTACAACCCCACGGGGAATATTTTAGCTAAGCAGCCCCCCTCCTTAGCTTGGGCATGCTTTCAACCAGATCTCTTTAGTAACAAAGTAGGGTTCTGACCAGAAATCTCTGAAGTCTGAGGTCCAATGTAAAGCCAAGCATACTTTCTCTTTCCTCCCCACCCCCACCTTAGTCTCTGGAATCTAAAAGGAACTTTTAATCTTATCAGTACTCATGCTCTGTTAGTATGCCAATTAACACCAATTAGTCACCTTCGTTAGGTGTGATAATGACTGAGAGAGAAAACATCAGTGCCAACAAAATACTCTGTGTCTATATCAAGTGTCCTCGTGGCTCATGAGATTAGCCCAACGAGGATCAAATCCTCATCAAACTACCCGTGCTCCACCAGAAACCTGTCACTGAGCCTTGGAATGATGTCAAAGAAGCCAAAGTGCCCAGCCAGGGGAACAGTCAGGCAGAGAGACCCGACCCAAACCATCATCATGAAATTAACTGATATCCTCCCATAGCAGGGATTCTTTGTAATCATAACAGCCCCTGAAATATGACCATCCCTCAGTTATAATTCCTGAGCCCCTGAGGAGACAGCAAAGATGAATCATACTGTGAACCTACTTCCAGATTTCAGCGGAGCTTCCAGACTAAGACACACTAGGAAGAAAGGCCTGGTGCTATACTTCCAAAAATCGGCCAATGAAAACCCTATGGATCACGATGGTCTGATCCCATTGTGCATGAGTCTCCATGAGTCGGGGCTGACTCAACAGCAGCTAAAAACAACATTTATTAAAAAATAAAATCCAAAACACACACAGAATCTGACCACTCTCTCATCACCTTCACTGTTAAACTACCTTGACTCAGGTTGCCTGGATTGCTGCAGTAATCTCTTAGCTGGTCTCTCCGCTTTACCCTCCCCTCCCCTCCCCACTTCAGTCTAAACTAAACACAGCATCCACAGTGATTCTTTTAAAAAGTAAATCATATCATACCACTCTTCTGCTCAAAATCCTCCAAAGGCCCCTCATCTCCCTGAATCCTTCAAATGGCCTAGAAGGCCTTAATTGGTACCCATGACTTCTCTGATTCTATTCTTTAATTCTCTCCCCTTTCTTACTCAACTCCAAACATATCATCTTCCTTGTTCCTTGAACATGTTGAACACACTTCTGCCTCAGGGCCTTTGCACATGTCTTTGCACAGATGTCACCTTCTTCAGGAAGCCTACTTTGACCATCCTATTTAAAACTGCATATCAATGCCATTTCCCTATCTGAGCATTCCCAACTCCCATTATCCTGCTCTCCTTTTTCTTTTTTCAGCACCATTTATCATCTTCTAACAAGTACAACCAGAATGCTCCTTAGAAGCAAGGATGGCGAGACTGTGTCTTACATACTTTGGACATGTTGTCAGGAGGGATCAATCTCCGGAGAAGGACATCGTGCTTGGTAAAGTACAGGGCCAGCACAAAAGAGGAAAACGCTCAAAGAGATGGACTGACACAGTGGCTGCAACAATGGGCTCAAGCATAACAATGATTGTGAGCATGGTGGAGGACTGGGCAGTGTTTCGTTCTGTGGTACACAGTGTTGCTATGAGTTGGAACCAATTTGGCAGCACCTAACAAAAATGACAACATTTTATATAATTACTTACGCGTTATTTTATTATTCAGTATCTGTTTTCCCCAGCTAGGATTTAAGCTCAGTTAGAGCAGGAGTATTTGATTTGTTCATTTATTCAAAAAAACAATGTTTGGTACGTAGTAGGTGCTCAATCAATACTTCTAGAAGTAAGCAGTAAGAAAAATTAAGAATAGTACATATAAATGACTCTGGGCATCCCTCAGAGCCAGGGACAGGAGGAGAGAGAAGAGCAGGAGAAGTTCCAAGGAGGTCATTGCATTTGAACCAAACATTAAAGAATCTGTAGACTTGAAGGAAAGGTATTTCGGTAGAGGGGAACAGCATGTGTTAGGCAAACAGAGTGCATGTAGAGAAGACTGGGGTGGCTCAATTAGGTAGAGTGTAGGCAGTGAGCAGGGAGCTGGTAGAGAACTGGACTGGAGCCATAGCCTCAATGGCCAGGGAAAGGACTCTGTTGATAGAAATTGCTGGAAATTTTGTGATGATTTGGAAATACTGGTTTTCTTTCAGGCACTTCTGTTTTATAAAAACCTAAACTGGGACAATTTACAAAATATCATCAACCTTTACAGATTGATGCCAAGAGGGTCCAGGCTAGTCTCCTTCCCTTCCCAAACCTACCATGCTCATGTCTTTCAGTGGCCTTTGCTTCTTTCTCCTCTTCTCATTCCTAAAGACTAATAAAGCCCTAGATCAACCCCTCTTTACACTTACACTTCAAGCCTTCTCTGAGCATCCCATCCCAAAGATCATTCCCTCCTCTGCATGCCCACAGCATCCCTCTTGTACCTCACCGAACCCTTCCTTGCTCTCTAGACATTTGATATGTTTTGGCTGTTCATGCAGACTATATGCAACCCATGGGCAGGCCAAAACCTTGAGCTTCTTCTGTGGTGTTGGCGCCACTCTGGGCACATAGGAAGGGTCCATTCAATGCTTGTGCTCTGGTGCTTGGGAGGCAGGACTGGTCTACTCAATGCAGCATCTCAAATGACTGCATCCAGCCCCTCCATAGGCTAAGATCACTACCGGTGACATGCTCTTGCAAAGAAGAACCTTCTGAGAGAGCTGGAGCTAAATTCTGGGCTCACCTGAAGGTGGTGGTGTGGGGGATATTTATTAGGCACTGGTGAAAGCTATGTGTGTTTGTTTTTAAATGAATGGGTATAATGTATACGGAACCAGATCTTCAGAGTGGGAATAAATGTCAGCATTTCCCTCAGTAGAGCTTCCTACTTTATGGGTGGAATCATCAGCCTGCCTCAGGTCTTAGATTTGGAGGCTCACAGTCGCAGATGACACACCCAGAGACAAGCAACCCGCTAAGTTAAATAGCATGTATCCTTCCTATTCTTTGCTTTCATTCCTGCCCCCACCCCTCAGGTAAAAATTATAAAACTCCTGCTTTATATTTGGCATTTGTTCCCTTCCCAGGGCATTTAAGCATACCTAATTCAAACATAACTTATTGACAGTCACAATCTTGCACATGAATGGCTTTTTGGCTACTGGAACTTGTTTTTTGTGGTTTTATCTGATCAGTGGCCCAAGGGCTTCTGGATTCTCTGATTATAACTCTTGGCCTGTGTGGACCGGACTACAGCAGGTATGGCTTTAGACACCGCTTGTCTTGAAAACCAAAGAAGGTGGTAGTGGTTGTATTCATAATTCCACAGAAGAGAATGTCTCTCCTCCTCTTCCCATTTTTCTGTATTTTCTGCCTGGAGCACATGCTGCTACTCTGCAAGTCAGGTGAAGGGTAAGTAAAAGGCATAAGAAAAAGAGAATGTAGCTCCTTCATGCACTGTCCTTGGTTGGCCTCTCCCCAGAAATGGCCAGTACAACCTCCATAGCACCTGAAGAAAGTATCAGGGTGGCCAGGGACTGAACTAAATTCCTACTTCTGTGTCGCCAGGTTCCTGTCCTTCAGATTTCTACCTCTCCCTCAAAGAATCCTTGGTTCCTTCCAGACAGATGTAAGCGACCCCTTGGTCACTTCCCATATGACACTTAGAACCTCTTGCCCAGTCATATAGACTTAATACAAACGTATCCCTGGATCCAGGTCTTGCCTCCCCCAACCCCCTTGTCACAGGTGTGAGCACTGTGGGTATAAGAACGTAATAGAGTGAGGGAGAAGGAAACTAAAGAGCATGTAAACTTGTTTCAGACAAGGGAATAGGTTAAATGGAAACAACTAATGTATTTGAATGAGCGTAGGTCTGAAAAGAATTAGATACCAATACAGCATATTGGTGCTTTCAGACCCCAATCCAAAACCAAATCAAATCCATTGCCATTGAGTAGACTCTGATACATGGCAACCCCATGCATTACAGAGTAGAATTGCTCCATAGGGTTTTCTTGGCTGTAACCTTTACAGAAGCAGATCACCAGGCCTATCCTTCTGCAGTGCCAGTGGGTGGGTTTGTACCCACAATCTTTAAGTCAGCAGTGGAGCGCAAACTGTTTGCACCACCCAGGGACCTTGAAGCCCCTCACAGGCAATAAAAATAGTAACTATCATCTACGGGATTTCCCACGTTAGGACAAAGAACGAGAAAACAGGCTAGCGTGGTATCTTCACAGAGAGAGGAGGAAGGTGTAAGGATTGGCAGTTAGTGCTTAGGCCCCAGGACCCAGCCAGGCTGGGAACAGAAAGGGACATGAATTTCTCCTACTCCACCCACTCTCTCAGGCTGTGTGAGTTTGGGAGCTAGACAGGCTGTAGGGGAACATGGAAGAGGCCATTTACCTACCCTCTTGTGGACAGGACTTCCGGCAAGATCTCTCTCCCCTGGCCGTGCCTCTGGTCAAGGCTGCACTAGAAGAGTTCTATGCTGTGGGCAGGCCATGATGTGTGGGAGAGAAGACAGATGTGTTATATTCTTGTAGACAGCTACTAAGCCACTATATTTGCTCAAAGGTGGAGCAAATTCGCTCCATAGACGAGGAAGTGAGTTTGGTTCCAGTAAAGGGGATTTGGTAAATAGAATTAAATTTAAAAGTAATATCCTTTGCAGAAACATGTTCCTTAATGAGGAAAGACCAAACCAAAAACCCACTGCTACTGAGTCAATTCCGACCCATAACTACCCCCTAGGGTTTCCAAGGCTATAAATCTTTACCAAAGCAGACTGCTGCCTGTCTCCTGCAGAGCCGTTGGTGGGTTCCAATCGCTGACCTTTCAGTTAGCAGCCGAGCACTTAACCACTGCACCACCAGGGCTCCATAATGAGGAAAAAAGGAGAGAAATGTTATCAATCTGGCAATCTGGGATGATTTAACGAATATTATTCCCAGAGGGAGGAGTATTACCTAAATGACGGTTAAAGATTCTATGACCAGGAATTTATAAAAGTTGTCTTTTCACATTTTATCTCCCGAAAGCCTAGTGCAATTAGTTACTGGTAAAGCTGCCCTCTTGCTGCACTTGAGCTCAGATGACAGGGACTAATTTAATTTAGCACTGTGCCCAGGTATGGCAGATACTCAGGAAATTTATTTTGTCATCTCTTGTTGTTGAAAGCTTTTTAACTCCTTTTTACCTAATTCCTAAAAAAAAAAAAAAAAAAGAAAGAAAGAAACAATTCTAGGTGTTGAACACATTCAAGATTTTTACTTATGTGTAAATATAACTATAAACATATATATGCGTGGGGGAAGAGGGGAGAGAGAGAGAATTTTATCCCAAGACTTTCAGTGGGTGGCAGGAAAAAAAAAAATCAGCATCATGCCAGTATTCTCACTGATGTTTGGTACTATTTATAGAGCTGGCCATGGTCATGTCAGATCTTTAAAAGAAGCAAAACATCTGGGTGCGTTCCAAAGCAGAGAGGAAGACTCCAAGTCGCAACATAATATACAGTGGAAGGCTGTATCTTTACAAAAGTTACAATTTGCATTTGCTAAACATACCCTGGTACCTCAGGGGATCTCAGGAATCTCATCTGGGCACTGGAGTTAATGAAGAATAACACAATAGCCATTGTATTTTAAAATTAAAAAGAAAAATTTGGGAAGAAATGAATGAATGGGCAATGGAAGGCAGAGAACACTTAGCATGACCTCAGCTAAGGGCCTCCAAGTGGCCAGTGGCCAGTCAGCGGTCACTCATGAAAGGCAGCCAGATTGAACGGAGCTCAGAGCTGCCCTGGAACATTTCTCAGCAGGGCCAAAGTTAGGGCTGAAAATTCCCCCCTCCCACACACCCCTGCTTCTTGCTAGAAGGCAGGCCCTGCCCCTCTCTCCAGCCCATCTCACAGAGAAGTTGTATCAACAAAAGAAGAATATTTAAGCTTATATAACACTTCAGACATACGCACTAAAAGACAAAACAAATCAGTATTTCTACAATATTTTGCAGACCTAAAGCAAGTGTGTCTTACTTTAAGTAAAGCCAATGTATCAAAAAAAATCTAGAGTTTGAAAACAGATCTATCAGAACGAAGTTGTCCAACTTATAAAAAAATAAGTTCTGCAAAGGCCAAGAGCTCTGTTTCATTCACCAGGGAATGTCCAGCACCTCGCCCAAAACCAGGCACCTTATTTGTTGAATGAAAGAACTGTCTCTGTTAAGTAATCGGCTCTGCTGGTACACATCATGTATTCTAGAATTCATTCATTCATATGCCACGTTCCTCGTCACATGCAGTGCATTAGGGGAGGAATGCCTGGAATGGCCCTAGCTTCAGGAGGACCTTCTCCTGCGCGATGCCCCTGTTTCCGGACCTGTAGCCTTTGCTAACTGTTTCCATCCGTCATCCCTGCCATCTCCAGCCCCTGTGTTCTTTAGCATTTCCTAAGCAGGGCTGCTTTTTTGTTTTAAGAAACCTCTTCCAGGCTTCCCAATGACACTGTAAGGAGAGAGGGAGGCAGGTTTCCAGTCTGGTTGTAACTCTGATAGTGACTAACACATGGGGCGTCCACCATGCTATGGCTTCCCCAAAGCTAATGGATTCAGGGCAGAGAACAAATGGGGACAGGCTACCCACTGAGCCTGGCACTGTCTTCACAACACACCCACTTCTACCTCTTCATTCCAGAATGTTTGTTTCTCTCCCCCAAATGTTTCTTTCCTCCACATTAGTCAGTCAGAGAAGGTTAAGTAGTGATTCATACAGAGTCTTCTGACAGGGGTCGGGGAATCCAGGCAGACCTGATCTGCAGGAAACTACATGTTCCTAGGCAGGGTGAGACCCTGAGCCACTCAAAAGCTATTGGATTTTATTTTCTTTCTATAATTTGTTTATTATTTATATTATCAAAATTAATAAAGGTCCATTGTAAAATATTTGGAAACTACAGATAAAAATATAAAGGTAAAACGAAAGTCATCTCTAATCTCATCATCCAGAGAGAACCTCTATTATTAGCATTTTAGTGTGTTTTTTTTTTTTCATTTTTCTGTGTGTGTATACATATATACGTTTCATTAGACAGTTTAGAAGATATTTCATATATGGCTTCATAAACATTATTTCATTTCATTAAACAAATATTTTTATATGGCTGCCTACTACTCCATTGTATGGAAGTACCATAATTGACTTAACTAGTTCAATACCGTTGCAGAAGGTTGATTCCAGCTTTTCAGAATGATCAATAGCATTGCAATAAACAATTTCGTGCACAAATATTTTCCCACCTTTTTTTTTAAATTAATTTCTTAGGATAGAATCCTAGAAGTAAATCAAAAGGCATGAAAATCCTCAAAAACCATGCTTTCCAGAAAGGTTGTACAAATTACAGTTCCATTAATAGGATATCATACCATTCTACCATGCCTTCACGTCACTGAGCAGTGTCATTTAAAAAAAAAGTTTATTGTGGTAAACATATATGTAACAAAACACTTGATATTTCAATAATCTTCACAGGTAGAGTTCAGCACCATTAAATACTTTCATCTTGTTATTCAGCCATCCCCCTTATCCACTCCCAAGTTTTACCATCATCCTTAACAGAAGCTCAGTGTCCTTTAAGCACTGAGTCCTCCTTTCTCCCTCCCTCCTGCCCATTCCTCGTAACCACTAATAAAATTTGGTCTCCACACACTTGCCTGTTCTAGGTATTTTACGTGAGTGGTATCATACAATATTCGGCCTTTTTGTGACTGATTTATTTCACTCAGGACCATGTTTTCAAGGCTCATCCAAGCTGTAGCATGCATCAGGACTTCATTCCTTTTATGGCTGAGTAATATTCCAATGTATGTATGTACCATTTATCTGTTGACGGACATTGAGGCTATTCCCGCCTTCTGGTGATTGTGAATAGTGCCTCAATGAACGTTGGTGTAGCAATGTCATTTTTAACCTTCAATAATTTTATAGGTGGCAAATGGCATCTCATTTCCATTTCGATTAGCATTTTTATTACCGTTATTACTGGAATTGTTCTTGGTTGTAAGTGCTTGACTTGAATTATCTCATTTAACTACCACGTGACACCCGGATGAGGTAGGCCCTCTCTTCCTTACGCTACAGAGGAGGAAACTGAGGCCCAATTAAATGATTTGTATAAGGTCAAATAACTAACTTTCAGTGCCAGTACTCCAAGCCTGACGCTTGACTATGCGTGCAGTCAAACATTTTCCGTGTGTTCTTGGCTATTGTATTTCTCCTTCTCTGAGCTACAGTAAATTTATCTTTTTTCTGTCTAAAAAAACAATCATCAGATTTTGGGATGTTTTAACACCCTATTCTTGTACCAAGAGTCACACTTCAACCCCTAACCCCTCCTTGCCTCAGCCCAAATAGCCACCGATCTCCCCAGAACTGCTAAGTATGACAATTCTCTCCCTATCCATTAAAAACTTTAGATTAGCCTTAGCTAACCCCTATTGAGGTTACACAAAATGCCCTGAAATTTAACTAAACCTTGACTGGGAGATGTCAGTTTACAGGCAAAGAAGCAATACTTGGGTTAAATTGTATGGACTCAGTAACACAGACCACTTTGAAAACAAAGCTCTCACAAGGGCCATTGGAATATCTATTCCTTTCCTTGTAGGAGGTATAGAGAGACATTAATTGTGTTCTCTCAGTAAACACGTGGAATTATCTGCAGATAAGACAGCTTCCTATGACAATGTAACATTGAAGTGCATAGCCAGGCCAGCAACTGTCTATCACAGTCTTTCCTCAGGGCTAAGACATGTGTACACCCCCAGAAGAGCAGAAGCATTGCAAAGGATGACAGCCCCAGAAGTCATGCCCGCCCATCAGAGATGACTCTCCCACCCAGCACTGAGCCTAGCACTGACAGCTAGAGGGGGAGCAGGGGCAGAGGGTGTTTCTTCCCTTTGAAGTCACCTGCTTGCCCAGGAAATTCATGCTGCAGAAAAGTTCTGCAGGATCATAAACCAGCTTGTGACTGCCACACAGCTCTCTCTGCAACTTGCAGCGATCATTTGCTAGATTCAGCTCAGGTTAGGGAGACGGATAGGATTTTCCCACAAATCACTTGATTTGTATGAGAAATCTGTTTCTGCTGTTTTAAGCATTGCAGGGATTTTTGGTTCACTTTAAACCCCTCTCAATATTATGGTTCTTGCAGCTCTCCGGGTTTTTCCTCCCCAGGATTTATTTGTTGAAGGTGCGATCCTCTTCAGCAGTGCTACTTCGTTTCTCTCTGGTGTCTTTCCTCCAAAGAACTCAAAACCTCTGACCAGCAGTATTCGGGAGGATGTACTTAAACTCTGAAGTCCGGGAAACAAGTACACTGGCCTTTTTACTAGCCACTCCAAGATTGCCACAACCGAATCATATAGGATTCATGACCTGGTTCCTCCTCACCCCAGCCCACTGACCCACATACCCCCACCACCCCCTTTTATTTCTGAATATTTTACATCAACACGCCATTTAATTCCTATAACAAAATTACGAGATAGGTATTATTAGGTATTTTGCAGCTGAGGAAACTGAAATTTGCAATGACCACACAGAATTTTCAGCCTGGTCTGAAGAGATAGTTTGGGTGAGTGGTCCTGGGTAGTGCCACCGGTTAAGCGCTCAGCTACTAACTGAAAGGTTGGCAGTTCGAGTCTACCCAGAGATGTCTCGGGAGAGAGGTCTGGTGATCTACTTTAGAGAGGTCACAGCCATGAGTCAGACTCGATGGCAACTGATTTTAACTGGTTCCTACAGCCTTGTACAGACTGAATAAGCCCTATATTTACTGAATACGTATGCTGAGCAAATAATCTGAGAAGCTGGACTATATGAAGAAAAGGGCATCAGGTTTGGAGGAAGGCTCATTAACAACCTGCGATATGCAGAAGACACAACCATCCTTTCTGAAATCAAAAAGGACTTGAAGCACTTACTGATGAAGATCAAAGACCACAGCCTTCAGTATGGATTGCACCTCAACATAAAGAAAACAAAAATCCTCACAATTAGACCGACAAGCAACATCATGATAAACGGAGAAACGATTGAAGTTGTCAAGGATTTCATTTTACTTGGATCCACAGTCAACACCCACAGAAGCAGGAGTCAAGAAATCAAAAGATGCGTTGCATTGGGCAAATCTGCTGCAAAAGACCTCTTTAAAGTGTTAAAAAGCAAAGATGTCACTTTAAGGGCTAAAGTACACCTGACACAAGCCATTTTTTTTTTTCAATTGCCTGGTATGCATGAGAAAGCTGAACAATGCACAAGGAAGACCAAAGAATTGAAGGCTTTGAATTGTGGTATTGGCGAATAATATTGAATATACCACGGACTGCCAAAAGAATGAACAAATACGTCTTGGAAGAAACACAGCCGGAATGCTCCCTTAGAAGCGAGGATGACAAGGCTTCATGTCACATACTTTGGATATATTATCAGGAGGGATCAGTCCCTGGAGAAGGACATCATGCCTGGTAAAATAGAGGGTCAGTGAAAAAGAGGAAGATCCTCAATGAGATGGATTGCCACAGCATCTCCAACAATGGGCTCAAGCATCACAACGATCATGTGGATGGCACAGGACCAGGCAGTGTTTCATTCTGCTGTACATAGGGTCAATATGTGTCGGAACTGACTCAATGGCACCTAACAACAATAACAGCCCTGTGATTCCATATTCCCTATTTTATCTCTGAACGGCTGCCAGAAGTAAGATTTGGAGAAAAAAATGAGAGTCTTCTTCCTTGATCAGTCCTGAATCACGAATACCTTACTGCCTTTACTACTAACAAAAATGACCTCATTCACTAGGTGACCACTGAGTTTTAGACCTTTTACTATCGAAGATTTCGACAGGCCCAGCGCCAACCAAGTGTCATATGTAGCCCCATTTCATATCAGGTCAAAACCATTTCTAGGCTATATTGACAGCGCATTTATGTAAACCTGGTCTTTTGGGACTCTTTCTGAAGTACCCTGAGTAAACCTTCCAACTTTCTTCAGGTGCAGCTACCAACCTCAATCACCCCACATAATACACTCTCTGTATGAAATCAAGGACCCTGCTTTTAAGCTGGGTTTATGACCTTAGATCTTTCATTTTTCCATACCCCCAAATCATTTTCCTTCCCTACAACCCTACTAGTTCATTTCCTTCAACATACATCCACCCCAACTACTTCCCCTGGTTTGTGCTTTTTTTTTTTTTTTTACTTTCCTTAGACCAGTTGTTTTAAGTCGATCCTGACTCATGGCAAGCCCATGTGTATCAGAGTAGAATTGGGCTCCATAGGGTTTTCAATGGATTTTTTTGGAAACAGATTGCCAGGCCTTTCTCCCGAGGCCTGGGTAGACTCGAGCCCCCAAACTTTCAGCTAGCAGCTGAGCACATTCATCATTTGGACCACACAGAGACTCCTTTTCTTTCCTAACTGAAAAGCCAAATCCATCGCCGTCGAGTCAATTCCAACTCATAGAGAATTAGAGAGGTGTTTTATTTCTTCAAGTTTCTTTCACACCAAGATTTCCTGTTTCGCAGACCTCTAGGACTGGAGAAGTCCTCTCTCTCTGACAGGACTCTTTTCTGCCTCCCCTGCAGTTAGGATCTGAATCGTGTCCCCAAAAATCATGTGCCAACTTAGCCAGGCCATGATTCCCAGTATTGTGTGACTGTCCACCATTTTGTCACCTGATGTGATTTTCCTGTCTGTTGTAAATCCTACCTCTATGATGTTAATGAAGTGGGATTAGTGGCAGTTAAGTTAATGAAGCAGGACTCAATCTACAAGATTAGGTTGTGCCTTAAATCAATCTCTTTCAAGATACAAAAGAGAAAAGCGAACAAAGAGACATGGAGATTTCATACTACCAAGAAAAGAGTGCCAGGAGTATGGGTCTTAAAAGCTTGCAAATGGCCATCTAAGATGCATCAATTGGTGCCATCCCACTTGGAGCAAAGGAGAATGAAGAAAATCAAGGACACAAGGAAAATATTAGCCCAAGAAACTAAAGGACTACACAAATCAGAGACTCTACCAACTTGAGACCAGAAAAACTAGATGATGCCTGGCTACCACCAATGACTGCCCTGACATGGAATACAACAAAGACTCCCAGAGAGAGTGGGAGAAAAATTCACATAAAAAGATCAGACTTAATGGTCTAACAGAGACTGGAGGAACCCCCAAAACTATAGCCCCCAGATGCTCTGCTAATCCAAAACTAAAACCATTCCCGAAGCCCACTCTTCACACAAAGATTAGACTGGACTGTAAAATTAAAAAATAATACACGTGAGGAGTGTGCTTCTTAGTTCAATTAGATACTCAAAACCAAATGGGCAGCTCCTGTCCAGAGGCAGGATAAGAAGGCAGGAAGTGACAGGAACTAGTTGAATGGACACAGGGAACCTGGGGTGGAAAGGGGGAGTGTTGTCACATTGTGGGGATTACACCTAATGTCACAAAACAATATGTGTATAAATTTTTGTATGAGAAATTAACTTGAGCTGGAAGCTTTCACCTAAAGCACAATTAAATAGCCTAAGAGCCCACATAAACCACAGCCTCTTCTAACCTGAAACCAAAAGAACTAGATGGTGCCCAGCTACCACTACTGACCATTCCGACCAGGGGCACAATAGAAGGTCTCGGATAGAATGAGAGAAAAATGTAGAACAGAACTCAAATTCCTAAAAAAAGCCAGACCTAGTAGACCAATAGAGACTAGAAGAACCCCCTAGACTACTGCCCCAAGATAACCTTTGAACTTGGAACTGAATTTATTTCTACAGGTCACCTTTCCCCCAAATGATAGACTGGCTTGTAAAATAAACAATATCATCATGGGAAAGGTGCTTCTTTAAACAATTAACTATGTGAGACCAAATGGCCAACAGTTACCCAAAAGCAAAGATGAGAAGGAAAGGAGAGGAAGGGAAGCTAGATCAATGGAAACGGAACAAACCCTACGGAAATAACGAGAATGCTGACACACTGTAAAACTTGTAACCAATGGCACGGAACAATTTATATAAAAATTGTCAAGTGAAAACCTAACTTGCTGTGTAAACTTACACTTAAAATGCAATTATATATTAAAAAGAAAGCAGCGCCAGGAGCAGAGCATATCTTTTGGACCCAGGGTCCCTGCGCTGAGAAGCTCCTCAGCTGGGGAAGATTGATGACAAGGATCTTCCCCTAGAGCCGACAGAGAGAGAAAGCCTTACCCTGGGGCTGACGTCTTGAATTCAGACTTATAACCTACTAGGCTATGAGAGAATAAATTTCCATTTGTTAAAGCCATCCATTTGTGGTATTTCTGTTATAGTAGCACTAGATGACTCTGACACTTGCCTTTCTCCTTTCCTCCTGGGCTGGCTAAAAGAAAGATACCAAAGGGTTCAGGCCTCACCTTTTGGGTTCCACCCTCCTCCCTTCAAATCCCATGACCTTGGGTAAGTTCCTTCTCTGCCCAGGACAATTCCTTAAGGTAAAAATTTCAGAGGGTAATCTTCCTCTTGGTCCCTCCTCCCTCTACCTCATTAAAAAAAAAAAAAAAAAAAAAGTTACTGTGGATTCCGACTGGTGGCGACCCCAGATGTGGAGAGTAGAACTGCTCCATAGGGTTTCCAAGGTTGTGACCTTTCAGAAGCAGGTCACCAGGCCTTTCTTCCAAGGTGCCTCTGGGTCAGTTCAAACCACCAACTTTATGGTTAGTAGCCGAGCACTTAATAATTTGTGCCACCCAGGGACTCCTCTCTGTGTCATAAGAAGATGTAAAAAGCAAACAAGATTTCTCACAAAGGAGATTTAAGAGGAGAGGACGAAAGTGCAGTGGGCCTCCTGATCCCAGGCCAAGGGGCTTCCAGTGCCTCACCCTGCTGTTGGGCTTCTGAGGAAAACCCTTACTACCCCCAGGCAAGTTATGTCTTTTCTTTACAATACAGTCCTACAAGAGCCACCTCAGTAGGCAGCTTCAGGCCTGTAGGAATCTATGAGACTCTTTTTGAGGACTCTTGATCCAGGCCCTCGTCTTGGCCTTATTAATTCAGTCATAACTCTTAGGGCCCCTTTTGCAGTGAAAAACTCAAATGACAGCATCAGCAGAAACGTTTTCATTTTGATTTAGAGACTCAGAACCTCTCACTGTCGTTGTCTCACGTCCCTCTCTCTCTGTGTTCCAGGGACATTTGTCTCCATAGCCCGGTAGGCCGAGGTCCTGCCCACTCCTCTTGCAGTTCTTGATCTTACTTCCCATGTCAGTAAGAAAATGAAAGAATAGGAAAGAATCCCACCCCAACCCCACCCATCCCACCATAGCCACCCATTCACCAAACTGCCTTTCTGGCTACTGGCTCTTCTTCCTTCCCACAACTGTCCAAACTACCAGCCAAGCCATGCCATCCCTGTTCCCTGGATCCCAGTCCCCTCTTGTGCCGCTTACTCAAGACCATCGCTCCAGCAATTCTGTACTCCCTTTCTTCTGTCATCTGTGCGTCCCCTCTACTGGATCATTTCCATCAGCGTACAGACACAAATGCCATTATTTTTCCCGTTTTAATGGGGATAAAATTGATTTTGACCCTACATAGCCCTATGGTTAACATTCAATTTCTTTGTCCCCTCAATAAAGGTGTTTATACTAGCTCTCTCCAATGCCTCTCTCCATTACCTCTTGAACAACTCTAACTAGGCTCTCACCTCACTCCCTTGTCAGGTCATCAATGACCTCCATGTTGCTACCACTCAATGCTCAGTCCTCATCTTACTTCATACATCAGCAGTATTTGACCCAGCTGATCACTCCCTCCTTGAAAAACATTTTAGTTTCTAAGTCAGCATTTTCTCTTGGTTCCCCCCCATGTTATGGGCTGCTCCTTCTCATTCTTATTTGTTAGTTTATCTTCATGTCCTAGATCTAGAATCAGCAAACTATGGCCCTAAGTATTTACTATGATTTTGTAAATCAAGTTTTACTGGAAAACAGCTATACTCATTGTTTTAGTATTGTTTTTATGGCAATTGACTCAACAGCAATGGGTTTGTTTTTGGTTTTGGGGTTTTGGGGGGGTGGGGTGGGGTTTATGGCTATTTTTACACTACAACAGCAAAGTTTAATAGTTGTGGCAAAGACCATATGGCTTAAGATATTTACTATTTGGCCCTTTGAGAAAAGTTTTCTGATCTCTACTCCAGATGTACAAATATTGGAGTTCCCAGATCTCAGCATTTATACCTCCTTTCTTCCTACATTCACTGGGTGAATGATCTCATTTGGTCCCACAACCTTAAAATACTGTGGATACACTGACAATGCCCAAAGATTTTCTCTAGCCTGGACCTCTCTCCTGAACTCCAGACTCACACACTGAACACCTACTGGACATTTCCAATGCAGCCACCCAAAGCCATGCTACCATCCAACCTCTGTGGCCAGGATCAGGCCTCTAGGCTGGTCCCTTGCCTCCAGCACCCTCCTCAGGGTGCATTCAGAAGAGCAGCCAGACTGTCCCCTTTCCACTATGGTTAGTTATGTCACTCCTTTGCTCAAAATTTCCAGTGGCTTAAGGAAGCTCACGTTGATCTCATCGCCATTCCTGACACACCAAGCATCTCCAGCTTCAGGAGCTTTCCTCAGCCTGAATTACTCTTCCCCCCAAATAGCCACATGGATCACCTGCCACTGCCTTCAGGTCTCTGCTCACTTGTTACTTATCCATGAGGCCTTCCTGGACACACCCTCCCCCCGAAAACCAAAAAACCAAACCTGTTGCCATCAAGTCAATTCCGACTCATGGTGACCCTATGTGCTACAGTGTAGAATTACTCCATAGGGTTTTCTTGGCTGTGAGCTTTACAGGAGCATATCATCAGGCCTCTCTACCGTGGTGCCACTGGGTAGGTTTGAACCATCAACCCCTATTCCCCTTGCTCTGCTTCATTTTCTCCATTATGCTTATCAGCCCTCCTGTGTGTTTACTTGCTTGTTTGCCATCTGCCTTCCCCCACTAGAACATAAGCTCTGCGAGCATGGGAATTAAGAAAGTTTGGTCCACTGCAGCATTCCCAAAGCTTAGAACTGTGTCCATAGATTCTCAATAAATATTTTAGGGAATGAGTCAATTAATACATACATGCAATCTGAGAAGTTCATGCCTCATATTAAAGAAACTGAAGGCCCGGGAAGAGCAATACATTTCCATCACGAGAAATCAAAGAGCAGAGCCACATCTCAAAGATCACATGGCCCCAGAGCCAGTGGGATCCCTCCCTGACCCGTCCCAGGGAATGAAATGAAGCAAACCAGGCCCCAGCGACAAACAGACATTCCTCTGCAGGGCCTCCTGGTGATCAGGACAGGGCAGCATGGAGAAGGGGTCGCCCCTTGGGGCAGATGGAGCAGTGCCTTGTGACCCTCTCTCCCCAGCCCTCCATTGTCGCCTGATTTGGAACGCTGGCCACAGACCCCCAGGGCTGAGTAGAACGGAGTGGCACAGCAGACAGTGTGTTTCAGTGTCTTTGAGTGTCTTTCTTTTTTGTAGCTTAAAACCAAAGCAAAACCCATTGCTGTCAAGTCAATTTCGACTCACGGAGACCCTATAGGACAGAGTAGAACTGCCCCTTAGGGTTTCCAAGGAGCGGCTGGTGGATTCGAAGTGCTGACCTTTTGGTTAGCAGCAGAGCTCTTTTTGTAGCTTATCACACTTAAAATACTACAATTCAGAACTTGAAAAGAGGTAACACTTAGGTTTTCTCATGTGCTGTAATCCTGTTCCCTCATTTTTGAACATTGCTCTTAAGTTCACTACTTTCCATTCTGCTCCCATCTTTCTTTTCTTTTCTTTTTTTTTTTGTCTCATCTCATAACTTTTCCTTCCATTTCCCATATTCTGAAAACCCCAAGTTCCAGACAGGCCAGGAGGGCTGGTAGAAAAGACACCATTCCAATTCTTTCTCTCTTCCTAGGGCCCTACAGGCAATTTCATTTTTAACAGGAACAAAACCAAGAGAGAGGCTAGAAGAGAAATAATTCATAGAAGAATCTCCAACCCATTTCTTCCATCCTTTGGTCTTTCTTTCCCCTCCTTTTACAGTCACAATTGTCCCAAGCTAATTAAGAAATTCCTGAGAGTGGAGCAAAGCCTGGAGTAACGGGGCACCCAAGGCCCCTCACTGCCTCTCCCCAAACAACCCCTCAGCAGCCCCAGACATTCCATGCTGGCTCTCGGCTCCAGACCTCCACTCACACAGAGGAAGTCTCTCCTTCCATCCAAATGGCTTTTTCCTTTAAATTCTCAGGGCTCAGGACCCTCCTCCGCCTCCTTGAGCCCTCCAAGACCATGCCCACCCTCACTGACATTCACTTCTCTTAACATCTACACTTGGCTTCATGTCGTAGGACTCAGTTAAACACGCCCTCATACCTTAAGTCTTTTTGTATGTGCTACTGTAAGTCCTCAAGTATCTGCTGGGTCATAGGGGATCACACCACACTCTTCCCTTGCACTGGGCCCAAGATACGTAGACCATCAAGAAGCCCTTGTTGATCACGAGGTAGGGTAGTATTTGTAGGCAGAAAATCTTGCTTATTCTACACTTGGCTCTTTTGCCTGCTGCCTATACAAACTGAAGCAAGTGGTTTTGCCTTTGCAAGTATCAATTTCCTCCTCTGCAAAATGGGGACAGCAACACCTTCCCCACCCACATTCAAGGCTTGTGAATACAAAACACCATACAAATGTGAGTTATTATTAAAATAAATAGAGCAGCAAATGGTCCGCACAGCCCACACCCCTTGTCATCCTGCCCTATCTTCCAGGAGGCCTGTCTACTTTTCCCAATTAAGCCCAGAAAAGGCCCCAAGGACATGCCCATTAGAGGTGCCACCTGCCCTGCTGAGTAAAGGTCTCCCAGAGCCTCCACATGGCTCCGGCACACATCATGGAGCCAGCCAGCTATGACTTCCACCCTGTACAGGGCTGTCTCAGGCTGCCCAGAGTTTATGTAACAAAGGAAACCACGGTGGGAAGCAAATGCATTCCGGAAAAGCAGGAACAAATGAGACACGAAGTCAGGAGGCAGAACCAGGAGGTCTCTGGAGAGCCTTCAGCATCCAAAGTCCCTTCTCTAAATTTGATAGCCGTCAGTCCCTTCATTTGGTCTTAACCCTTTCAAGACCCAGTTATTTTCTGCTTTGAATTTTTTGTTTATACCATGTGTTTTCATTAATGAAGGCATGCTGAATCACCTACTGTTGCTGGATTTTTTTTATTATGGACCTTTTTTTTTTTTGCCCCCTCCAACAGTCCTGCCCTCTGAGTCCCAAGGGACATACGTCATCCCCTGAATTCTACCCCCCAGACACCCCCTAGAGTCCAAAGGGATATACGGTGTCCCAAAGAAAAATTTTCAAAATTTCTCTTTCTTCTACCAAAAATGCACACACCTCATACGACACCCTGTAGAAAGAGTAATTTGCAGCACACACGTTTTTCAGTTTCAAACAGCAGCAGCATGTACTATCAGTGGGAAAGCAGCTTCCCAATGAGCCCAGGAGGTGGAAAAAGTGGATGGGCGACTGTATATTCCAACAGTCACGAAAGGGTTTTAATAAGTGAATGAAGCATTAGATAGGCTTCTGGGAAGGAGGAAAGGGTAGCTCCACACCTTCCTCGTGGAAATCTGCCAGCCCTCATCCACAGCAAGCACACAGAGCCCTGCAAAACTGCCCACTCCAGAAACAGCACAGGATTTGGTATCAAAATTCCTTGTTTTCATACCAAGCTCTGTCATTCACTAGCTTTATACTTTGGCCAAGTCACAGTCTCTGAGCCTCAATTTCTCTCCTTGTGCAATGAGTAGATGTGTGAGTGAATACTGAGGACCATGCTGCATGTAAGCACCACCCAGAATACTAACATGTTCTTGTCTGTTGCCGTCGAGTTGGCTCTGACCCACGTTGACCTTATGTATAACAGAAGGAAACGTTGCCCAGTCCTGTGCCATCTTCATGATTGCTGCTGTTATGTTTGAGTCTATTATTGCAGCTGCTGGGTAGTGCCTTCCAACCTAGGGAGTTCATTTTCCAGCAGCATATCAGACAATGTTCTGGGTTTTCACCGGCTAGTTTTCTGAAGTAGATTTTCAGACTTTCTTCCTAATCTGTCTTAGTCTGGATGCTCCGCTGAAGTCTGTCCACCATGACTAGCCTGCTGGCATGTGAAATACTGGTGGCATAGTGTCGAGCATCATAGCCACACACGAGCCACCACAGTATGACAAACTGATGGATGGGTGGTGGAAATGCTAAGATAGGTCTCGGTTACAAAAGTGGAGCCTACCATTGTAAGGACCTGGGAGGGGTAGGAAAATGAGGAAGAAGAACAAGGATGTTACGTCCCACAGAGACCATTCTCTGCACAAAAACTCTGCACCTAGGCCACCTAAAGCAAGCATTTAATGCTTACTGATGCAGGGTAGCCCTTGCTGGATTTTACTTTCTCTATCCAAAGAGACTGACAGCACAGGTATCACGCTTTTTAGTGAACATAGTGCCTAACACATTGCTAGATGTATAGTCACTGCCCGAACACTTATGGCTTGCGTGATTGATTTAAAAAGCTTGCTATTCTCATTTGAAGCCCTGGTGGCACAAAGGTTAAAGCGTTTGTCTGCTTACCAGAAGGTTGGAAGTTCAAATCCACCAGTCACTCCTTGGAAACTCTATGGGGCAGTTCAACTCTGTCCTGTAGGGTTGATCGACTCAACGACAACGAGTTTTTTTGGTTGCATTCTCATTTGTAAAATCATACAAGCTTACTATAGGAAATGTGGAAAATATAGAAAAGTCTAAAGAAACCAAAAACCATGTGTTTCCTAAAACCCAGAGATAACCCCTGTTGATATTTTGATACTTTGTGTTCCATTCTAATTTTCATGACTATACACATCTTTGTTTTTTACAAAATTCAGATTAAAATCTATCTACTTTTAAACCTCTATTTACTTAATATATATTGGCACTTTGCCATATTCTTCTTATATATTATTCAATGTAATTTTAATAGCTTCCTTGATTTCCATTTTATGGATGAACCATACTAGAGTAATGAATCCCCCCCCGCCCCCACCACCATACACTGTTTTGTTATAACGAATGATGTTGAAAGGAACATCCTCGACTAGAACTATTTTGCACACCTCTGATGAGTTCCTCAGGATAAACTCCTAGGAGAGGAATTCCTCACTGGTTCAAAGGGTGTATTTTTGAGAACCAGCTCCCACGTTTGCAAATTATCTTTCCACCAGCACAGACTGAAAAATGTCTATTTCCTAACACTCTTCACAACACTGGATCTTATCATTTTTCATTTTTGCTCATCTAAATGATGGATAGTGATATCTTGTTTTTAGTTTCACGTTTTAGTTAGCCATGAGATGGAATACTTTGGCATATTTGTCTGGCCATTTGTAATTCTTCTTTCACGTGTGTTTGAACTCTCTGTTCACATCCTTTGCCCACCTTTCTATCAGGGATAGACTGATCTTTTAATATTCTGGAAAAGAGAATTCATCTGCCACCTCCTCTGATGACCCTGTACCCATGTCTAACAATCCCCTCCATTAAGGCCTTAATTCTTTTTTTGGAGGGGAAGGGGGATTTTTCTTTTTTTTTCTAATTTATTGAACTTTAGATGAAGGTTTACAGAACAGTTTCCCATCAGTTAGTATACACATTGTTGTATGACATTGCTTAACAACCCCACGGCATGTCAACACTCTCCCTTCTCAGCCCTGGGTTGCCTATTACCAGCTGTCCTCTTCCCTCCTACCTTTCAGTCCCTGCCCCAGGGCTGGTGCGCCCCTTTAGTCTTGTTCTGTTCCATGGGATTGTTCGATCTTTGGCTGAAGGGTGAACCTCAGGAGTGGCCTCATTACTGAGCTGAAAGGTTGTCCAGGGGCCAAACTCTCAGCGTTTCTCCAGTCTTTTGTCAGGCCAGCAAGTCCAGTCTTTCTTTCTGAGTTGGAATTTTGTTCTACATTTTTCTCCAGCTCTGTCTGGGACCCTCTATCGTGATCCCTGTCAGAGCGGTCAGTGGTGGTAGCTGGGCATCATGTGGTTGTACTGGACTCAGTCTGGTGGAGGCCGTGGTAGATGTGGTCCATTAGTCCTTTGGACTAAGGCCTTAACTCTAATGTCTAACTCCCAACCTTTTTCCTGCAGTTGCAACCCATCTCTTCTCATCCTGTCTTCAGTGGAGGACACTACTCTCTGAATAAGATCTTTCATCTAACAGCATGACCTTTCCTCATCACCTGTCAGCTTCTCCTCCCGGGGATGAATAATTCCTCTTCATTTTTGCCTGATCTAGTGTAGCTTATAAAGTCAAAGTACCACCTTTGATGCTGTCCCCTCCTCTTCTTCGCCATTGCTCCAGTCTTCCTCTGAGCCCTCATCATTTCTCACCTGGACAGCACCAAATTACTTCGTAACCAGCCCCTAGGTCCCAGGCTTGGTCCTCAGTTCTCACTGCCCCTCCCAAGCCTCATCCCCACTCTCCACTTCACAAATGCCAGGATCATTTTTTTCTGAAATGCAAAGGAGACTGCTTCATTTCCTGCTGAAATCCTTTCTGCTGAAATTGCTTAGTCCAAGTTCCTCAGTTTGCCCTGCTGGTCCTTCCCTACCTGGTGGGCACACACAACGCCTATCTGCTCCTTCCCCCGAACGCACACCTCACATATTCAGATTCATTAACACCCAGGTACTGCGCGCAGTTTCAGACCCGCCATGCCGTTTCATGCTTCTGAGTCTCACAAATGTTCTCTCTACCTTTACTGTTCTTCTCTACCTGCAGTGCTTCCCTCCTTCCCTCTTCTGTCCTCATGACCTGGTGGTAGCCTACCCCTCAGGTTTTACTTTCACCAAGAGGCCTCCCCTGACCACCTCAAATAAGGTTAATCATGCTTCCAGAACATACCACTATCATACACCTTACCCAGTTTCATTAAGTCAATGTTGACTTGTGGGAATCCCATGTGTGTCGGAGTAGAACTGTACTCCACAGGGTTTTCAGGCCCAGAAATCATTCAGAAGTAGATTGCCAGGCCTTTCTTTCAAAGCACTTCCAGGTAGATTCGAATCACCAACCTTTCAGCTAGTAGCCAAGCACTTAACCATTTGTGCCACTTTTTTTAAGGGCTCCCTTAATATACCTTATTGTAACCTAATCCCAATCTGTGGCATTAAAATGAAGGGCAGAAGTGTGAGCACAACTGAAGGGGATTCTGGATGGGAAGGACACAACAGAGGGATAGGGCTGGAACGGAGGGCACCCCGGGCTGGCCTGCCTATCTGACATATGTTTTCAAGGTTCTCTCCTGGTTTGCGCTGCAGTCCCTTGGTTCTCTGCCCTTTCTCACGCTATCCCATCCCTCTTCCTCTTCTTCATCTTCCCAAGCTCCTTCCATGTTTCAAGCCTGTCTCACTTCCTTGGCAGCCAGGCACCCTGCCCTGACCAGCCCAGCCCCCGGCACCCACTATACCATCTCTCTCCCTGACTCCTGCACACCTGTCTCAGCCATGCCCAGGACATACATCAGACCTGGCTGCCTCTGTAACTGACAGTTCTTCCAAAGGCATGTGTATACATACGGAAATACGAAGACAGTTAACACAGGAAGGACCACATCTTTCTGGTGGACCCCACAGTGCCTGCCTTAGCGCTGGGTGCAGGCTCAGGATGCCTTTGTCAGCACAGAGGGATCCCAATGGGCCGTGGGCATGGAGGAGTCATGCCCTCCCTCATGGGCACTCACTGCTAACCCAGCCCTAGCCTCAGGGTGCCTAGCCAAGCACAAACCTCAAGGTTTTCTTCCTTTTTCTCAGTGACTACACACATACTGATTATGCATGTATTACGGGGTTCTATTTTGCCCAATTATCTTGTTTCCCATGTGGCTCAAATCACCCCAAGTGAAACCCTCCACAGCCTCTGCCTCTTGCCCAAGTGTGGGTTCCATCTTCTTCCTGAGGCTGCAGCAAGACTGCAACACCCTGCTCTTCTCCCGGACCCCTCTGGAGGCCAGTCTCTGGGCCCTGAGATGGCCCACCCCTGGGCTTCCTTATGCACCCTCCCCTGGGTCTTCTCTCCACCCTCACCCTAACTCTTCCCACAAGGGGCCCTGAGAACACCCAGGAGACATGTCTGCCCAGAAATGAATCAAGTCTGCCTGGAAGGAATGTAGATTTTCAGCCCCACCTTGTAGAAGCTTCCCTCTGAAAACAGAATAATCTGAAATTCAAAAGCCTGTTTTGTTTTCTAACTGGCAAAGTGTCTTTCTCAGAGTATATGGTATCAACCCAAACCAAACCCGTTGCCATGGAGTGGATTCCGACTCATAGCGATCCTATAGGACAGAGTAGAACTGCCCCATAGGGTTTCCAAGGAGCGCCGGGTGGATTCGAACTGCTGACCTTATCATTAGCAGCCAAACTCTTAACCACTAGGCCAGCAGGTTTTCCAAGAGTATATACTATGGGTCTCTCTTATTTCATTTAACCAATGAGTAGGTTTGGATTAGATACCTAAAGTCTTTTTACCTTTGAAAGATTCAAAGATTAAACAGTCTTACTGTTTTTCACATCTCTTTCCTGGTTCCTTGGTCTCCACTGTCCCCTCCTTTCTGCTCCAATTTCTGGCACACATCCCCACCACCCTTGGCCTTGCAGCAGCACTCAGCAGCCCCCCTCCGAAACTCTTCCTGAGAACTCAGAAGTTTGCTGCATGAATCAGGGAAGCTGGAGTTAAGTACACAATGTTAGTAATGGGCACTCAATAAATACTGCTTAACTGCAGGTGTCCCTGTCTCTGCCATTTGGTTAAAGAGAAATTAGGAGCCCAGAAAACGCAAACAGTCTATTCAATTTAGAAACAAGAAGAAAATGAGCTACAAAGCAAATAACACTGACTTGGGAGATAGAGGACCTTGACTGTGATTCCGGCTCTGCATCAGGTCACCAAGGCCTGATACCTCTCTGGACCTCGTGTGTCACGTCTGGAAATGACTGGATGAGAGATCCCTGAGCAATGGACAGGAGAGGCAGCCGCACTGCAGATGGGAGGAGGATGGGGGAGAGAGGGAGCTTGTGTCCTGGAGGGCGCCACGGGTTGGCAGTACTTCTCTCCCCACTTGTCTCAGAGACTTTGATCTTCAGCCACTTCGGAGCCTCAGATTAATGGTGAGGGTTCCGAGATAAGAGGTCCTTGCTGGGAGAGGGCAGGAATGCCGGGACTACGTGGCCCCTGCCTGTCCCCTCCCTGAAGTCCTCTGGCTCCTTCTCCAGGGAAAACCTCCTGCTTCCCCAGTTCCTAAAGATCATCACAGAGGCTCCCCAACCTTCCCTTTTTTTAACAACTCTTACTGATGGAAAATTCTTCTCCATACCTAATCTAAGTCCATCTGGTGCAATTTCTGTCTATTTTCTCTCGCTCAGTCCTTACTGGAGATGGAGAACAGCTGGTCGCCATCCTCCATATAACATCCCCTCCCAAACCAAAATCAGTTATTACATCACCCCTCAGCCGGTTTTTCTTCTGGTATAACATCCACCATTCCTCCAACCTGCCTTCATGGATTCTAGCTCTGAGTGGCTCGCTGATTCCCGTGGCCCGCAGTAGAGTACGCTCTGCAGGCTCCATGCCTTCTCCTGCTATAGCATCCGCAGCTGAGTGCAGGAGCCCAGTGGCAAAGCCCAGAGAGAAGGTCAGAGCAGAAAGGGACCTACAAGAATACAAGCCCCTGGCTTTACATATGAGGCAATGGAAAATCAGAAAGATCAATGGATACTACCCAAGGTCAAATCTCAGGGACCAAGCCCCAGGTGCCAGACCCCCAATATTTGCTGTCACAATGCCCCGAGTGCTGCAGCATGTCCTCAAAGTGGGTAAAAGCAGGGTCAGCCTTAACTAAAAAGAAAAGGGCCACAATTTCCCAGGACGCTCCCTACTCAAACTCTATCTGCCCGATCCCATTAGATCCCATTAGTCGATACCCGTACGTGGCAACAATGTAAACCATTCACACCTTTGTGTGAATGAGTGTATGTGATCTTTTCTAATTCTTAGTAGAGAGATTTGGGGGTGAGCAAAGAACAAAGAAACCGGGAGAATGAAAGACAAACTTGACTCCTTGCTAATGTTTCCAAGGTTAGTCCTATGGGAGTGGGGGCTGGGGGCTTGAGGACAATAAGGGCCGGAGTAACCTGTGCCTGGTGGGAAATCCTTGTGCATCTAACAGGCCTGGGCTCAGAAACACCTGCTCTGTCTGCCTCACGCAGGTTAGCTGCACCATCCCAGGTGCTCTTGGGAGGTCTGAGTAGAACGGAGCTGGTGAAAGGATTACCTCATTGCTCCCACAGGGCAGACTCCCCAAGTACAGCGCAAAATTCCTGACTTCCCCAGTTTAACTCTTTCAGAAGTGAGGTGAACAGGGTTCTAACATTAAGTCTCCACCCCTAAAATAGAAAAAAAAAAAAATAGGAGCCAGAAGGGAAGGAGGAAAGAAAGGTATACCTACCTATCAGATTAAATAAGATTATTCAGGTACCTGCTTGAGTGTGAAATCTCTCCCAGTTGGAAAGAGGAAGGGGGCATGTGAGTGTGAGTAAAAGTGAATCAGATGAACTATTTAGTAATAATTACGGCTATGAAATTTTCCTAAACGAAGAATTGGGGGAGGGAGACAAAAAGTGCGGTAAATTCATTTTCAAGCCTAAATTATTTTCAAACAGACTTCACCCCATTTTGAATAAACAGAAGCCTCTTGCTCAAACCACTGCAACTTCCAGAGAACATTCCAGACCATGTCAAACCTCCAGACGCACCCTTCCCTAGGTTCACTAGGGGGTTAACCCTTCTGCAAAAGAAAGGGCAGACATTTTAACAACATTTACCAAAACCCCCAACATGGTAAAGGCACTTATTTGATTTCCCCAAAACCACAAAATCAAATTTTAAAATGGAAGGCTAAAAAAGCTCTTCCCCAATAAAAATTTTAATATGTTTTCAGTCCTGTTATAGGGGACAGGCTTCTTTAACAGGAAAATCAGCACAAAATGACAAGATCAAAGCAGGCTGGCAAAGAAATTATTTGCTGATGTGTTTAGGATGACTAGGGGTGAAAGGAAGGAAGAATGATGGGGCTGGAGGGAAGAAAAGCAAGGAAGGGACCTTCACTTTCCAGGTAAATCACACTGAGCTGGTGGAAGCAAAACAAGGTCGAACCTTCACACCACAGAAGTTACAAGGGAAAGATTCTAACTCGCCATCTGAGGAAAGGAGACATTGCTACACTGACAGATAGTGCTTCTCCCAGGTCCCGGCTAAAGCCATCATGTTTGATGAGATGATAAGCAACAAATTTAATTTCCTGAGCATCAGTCAGGCCCTTCCTATACAAACAGGCACCTGCCTCACAAGGAGCTAATCAACCCAGCACCAGTGATTAAATTCTCCACACTGGATCACAGTGGAGGGGCTGGATCCTGGGTTTCACGCCCCATCCAAGGTGAAGCTGTGATGATGTTCTGCATTTTGTCAATTATTCTTCAGCTCCTATTATCCTTTTTTTAGTCAAAAGTTGTTATTTTAATGATCTCTGTTCCAAATGAGGAAATACAAGGAAGAGGAACCAGGAGGTGGGAGAGGTGGAAAAAGCCAGCGCCCCAGTGTGTCCCACTTGTACTTTTCAAAGCTCCCTTCTGCTCCTCCCCCAACCCTGCCTTTTCCTCTGTACGTGAGTCACCATCCAGGAGCTGCCTGAAAAGCCTACTTTTAAGGTCTTCTCTCATGATAAGAATCTAACAGCTCAGCAGCAACAGAGGGGACCCCCGGTGGTGCTCCCTGTTTCTTGTTCTAGACACCTCTCAAACTCCAAAGCGTTTTGTCGTATTATTACTGTCTTCATGAAAACCAAGGTGGCCCCATTCAAGACGCTCACACTGCTGGGAGCCACCTCTCCTGGGCTCTCCAGCGGGGACACAGAGAAGGTGGCCCTCAGTCAAATATGCCAAACAGTCAAGAAAAGTTCAGCTGCCCTTCCAGGCACCCCCCTCCCCACCCAGTGCAGAGGAATTATAATTTGCAGGGCAGCAAGTTTGTTTTGTTGTCTGTCAGACAGCATGCGCAAAGAAACTCTGGCTGTACCCTAATCAAAAAAAAAAAAGTCAGGCAGCTATTTTTTTAACCATTGTTAGCAGAGCATCAAGAATAACAGTTTGCACCTAAAATAGCTGCCTAAAGAAGGTGGAGGAGAACCTGTTGTGGTGATTAAAAAAAATAAGAATTAAATAGTGAAAGTGATTTGTGAAGTCAGAGAAACGAGGCTGTCGTCTGCACCTCAGCAGGAAGGGTGTCAGAAGGAAAAGGTGTTGTCGGAGAATCCCCCCTGGAATAGTCACTTCTTGCTGGGGTTGGGAATCAAACTCCCAGCTTCAGGTCTAGGGCAGGAATTAGAGTGAGCAAATCCACTTGAACTCCCCCAGGCCTCAGGGACTCAGAAGCTCACCCCTGAACTGGCAGCTTCCTCATGGCCAGCACGTCAGATACACACCTGGTGAAGTACTGAGGGATGAAAATAGGAGCTGCGTGCATGAAAGCAGGGAGGAAGTTCAAGACCAAACACAGCACCTTTTCTCCCAGGGGACCCAGCTTCCTAGGAGGCCCACCTATGTAACACCTCTCCTTGGCAGAAGCCGGGGGGAGGGAGGGCTCGAGTTTTCCCCAGGACCAAAGGTAAGACCCTGCAGTCCCACAATTTGGAAGATTCAAGGGTGCTGCTGGGCTGAACAAGCTGCCCGCCATGGCGAGCTTTTTGATTTGAAGAGCAGTTTTCAGAAGCAGTGTAGATGGTGGCTCCAGCAACCTTTCTCCCACAGAGGCACCTGCACACCAAAACAGAGCCAGCCCTAAGGAGCACACCCCTCCCACCAGCCTCCACATCCCAGAGCTGCTAGGATGCTTAGAGCTGGGCACCTCTGCTCTGATAAAGGTGTCGCCTTTGCACGGGATAAAACTGAGCTAGCTCTGTCCCTTTTATATCAGTACACACCAAGCCTGGAAAGTCTTCCAGAGTTTTCGGGAGCTAATCCATTAAGCGATTTCTTTTCCTCTGGGAACTGTTTTGTTGGTTTTCCACCAAGTTGTCAGACACGTAGATGCCCATGGGGTCAAACAGGACAGCATCCCACACCCCAGGAAATTATTCCTTCTGTCAGGTAACATGAACTGAGACAGTGTGGGCAAGAGGGAGGAAGGTGGTAGGAGAGAGAAGTTTGAGAAAGGACTCAAGTTGAAGGTCACCATAGTTTGGGGAATGCGGGTCAAGATAATGTACAGGGGGCAGCCTATAGCGGAAAATCCAACCAACCAGTTACGTTTCTGAAGACTAACCTCCCAATGATGGGGACCCAAGGAAACAGCACATTCAGGGGCTCCAATTCCCTTCACCCAACCAACCTGAATCTACAACTCAACGCTGCAGGCACCCTAGCACCAGACCAGACCTATTTCCACAGCTCTCAGCTGAGCTAATTAAGAGTAGTAAACAAGCCCAGTTCTTGACAGCTCAGAAGTTTTCCAAATTGTCAGCTTCTTTTCCTCCCAACAAAAGACGGTGACTCCCCACCTTTGCCACGTTTCCTCCCCTAAACTTTTCTTTCTGCAATCCCTCTCCATATGATAAATTGCAAGACACTACGATTCGACAGCAGTAGCAAACCCCCGGAAGGCAGGCAGAAGTACCTTTTCCGCAGAGCAGAGGGGCTGGAGCTCAGAGGTTCGCTGCCCGCCGAGCGGTTGGAAGGATGCTGTTGGGAGGAAAACACGCTGAGGATTGCGCGTTCCCGTCTCGGCGACCAGACCTTTCAGCAGCTCGGACCCACTGTGCTAGCGATGCACTTAGCAATTATCTGCTGGCGCCGACGCCCCGCCCCCTGCTCTTGCCATTGGCTCTTCAATCCCGGGCAGGACTGCATTGGTTTCAGCCGCCCTCACTCATTGCCTTGGCTCGTACTATTATCTAAGCCATCAAAGGAAATAATTCCATGTTTCATTGACAACCTGTAAGGCTTTCCTCTGGCCGCGGTGTGGGGGCAGACCTGGAAGTCCAATGGAGAGAGGGACAGAGAGAAGAAAAGGTGGGGGTGGGGAGAGGGAGACAGCGAGAAGGGTTGGGGGGAGAGAGGGAGATAGAGAGATATAAAGCTATCAAGCCATCACATTCTTGCTCCAGCATTTTAACTTCCGTAAAACAGAGCCCATAGTAACAATTTTCTGGCCTTATTTTTCCCCTAACTGGTAAACGTTCCTGAGGGCAGAGTGAATTTTAACAGTGGGGTTCCTGCCGGTGTTAGACAGGCTCTGGGAAGCAGAACAAGGTAAAGGCTGAAGAAATTGAGTGATTTTTTTTCCTGGGGCCACCCTGGAGGGCATGTGAAGGTCATTTAGATTGTTTAGGGGAACACATTGTGTACCTTAACTGGTATTTATCCATCAAGTCTACCATTCACAGTCCACCTCATCCTCCAGCTCGAGAAAGCAATTTCTGTTTGCATCCCATCTGAAGAGTCTCTCAAGAAGAACTGTTCTGAAAGTCTGTACAAGTCTGGAATTTCCTGCCCGGGATTGAAGAGCCAATGTTCTTGCTGGGAGGCCCAGAGAGAAAGAGATTCTAGATCTAATCATTCTACTGGAACCCTCACTTTTGCTTATTCTGATCTGGCTTCATTAAATTTGAGCAATTTCTTTGACATCTTCGGATAGAGCAAGGGAGAGAGGCAAACCAAGCTACCAAGGGGTGGGAAGAATTTAAACACCTGTCTTGTTCATGAAGGAATTACAAAGCAGAAGTGCTGACCTTTTTCTTCTTCTTCTTTTTTCCTCCTTAGTGTTTTTTCTTCACCATACGGAAAGGACATTATTTGGTAACTAATTTTTTTAAAAGAAGGAATAAAGAATTTAAAAGATGTCTTTTAAAATAAAGCTTGGAGAATTTTGAGTTCCTTCTCACACTGGAATCTGCTCCTCTTTGCGTCCAGGCTGTGGAGTCCGGGGCTGGCCTGACTTCCTACGTTGTGGCCTTGAGGAACCGCAGTCTTTATCATCATCTGCATCCTCTGTAGCAAAAGGCCTGTTCACCACCGCCTTGTTCAGTGAGTTCCTGCACACATGCCTGGCTTCCCTAAATACATTGCAAACTCTGTAAAGACAGAAATGGTATCCTATTTATCTTTATAAGACAGGAAGACAGGGAACAGAGGGCCCCCCAAATCTACAAAGTAACAAGAAATGGGCCAGGGTGTGGAAACAAAGCCATTCCCCAAAACAATGTGACAAGGTATCAGAAAATAGCCTGCAAACTTCTTTAAAGTTGTCTTTCAGAAGCAGCTGGAGAAAACCATCCCCAGGGACATGCGCAGAACATCCACCTGTGACCGCTGTGTGACCTTCCACCAGGGGCAGTGAGGGGCTGCAGCAGCAACCAGGGAACCGAACCTGGGGAGACAGAGACGGCGCAGGCGTGACACCCCATAATAAGACCTGCTACGAATCCCAGAGGCCTCCAGGACAGGAGCCATCTTGGAAAGCTGCTGCTCCCGCACCTTAGTTAACATATCTCCACTTGTGTCTATGAATAAACATGAATCTTTTCCCGCCCAAGAACTTTTAAAAACTCAGGCCCTTTTTTTGTTCTGTGAGATGACGGTATGCGTTGGTCTAGGCCCTCCTTGTCTCCGCTTGCAAGCCTCTTCAATAAAGCTTTGCTTGTGTGGAAAACTACGTGCCTTACCTGCTCATTCTTGACCAGTGAGAGGCAAGAACCTTATTCTGGTAACAATTGCTCATCCAGCTGGACAAAGTGGGGGTGGGGGGACAGCCTGGAATCCCAGAGTTAAGAATGCAGGACTAAACACTGTGAAACACCGCAGCTAGGAAGGTCCTCCAAGCTCACAGTATGTCTCTGTTTTTATCCCAGAAAATGAGGCAGCTCCTTAAAGTCTTCCTTCCTTTTCCACCAAGCATTTGAAAGTAATGTTAAGATGTGGAATGACGTTTTATTTATGAGGTGTATGCCACCAAAAAAAGATGTCTTTTTTAAAAATGGCTTTCCAAATATCAACACGGTTAAGATGACAGCGACCATATATTAGGAATCAAAAGTTAGGACAAGTCCTGAAGTCTACCTTCAGCCAAAGATTAGACATGCCTATAAAACAAAAAATAACTCACATAAGGAACATGCTTCTGAGTTCAATCAAGTGTCTGAGACCAAATGGGCAACACCTGCCCAAAAGCAAAGACCAGAAGGCAAGAAGGGACAGGAAAACTGGATGAATGGACACAGAGCACCTGGGGTGGAAAGGGAAAGGGGGAGAGTGCTGATACAATGCGGGGATTGCAACCAATGTCACAAAAAGAATTGTGTATAAATTTTTGAATGAGAAACTAATTTGAGCCATAACAATAAAAATTAAAAAAGTTAGAATTAGGGATGTAGCAAAATATTTGTTTTCTATTTCTTTAATTTATTCAGGTAAAATTCTTACAAAGGTACAATGATGAAATTAACCTGAGCTGTACATTTGAAATTAACACTGTCCCGGAGAATCTGGAATGTTCAGTCATGGTGTAAAAACCATAAATGGCATTTTTACGACTTAAACAGGAAGACCTCCACTCCAAGAGAAATCAGCCTTCAGCTTTGTGCCTTCATGCAATCCTTTTACCCCCCAACTGGAAAAAAAAAAAAAAAAAGAAGGAAAGAAAGAGAGAAAAATCAAGAAAATTAGAAGAACTCTCGTGAGTACCTATCAAAAGTTCAGTTGTTCCCAAAGGAAAAGGAAACCATTTCAAGTGATTTTCTAAAATGCTTTTTCTAAAACAGCACGTCCTTTGCATGTACTTTTTTGTCTTTTGAAGATGAGAGAGAGAGAGAGGAGAGAAGGCTGCAAACAGTTGTTTATGTCAGTGTTTTTTAAACTGCCTGCTCCTAAAATATTCCCTTTGAGAGAAGGATGATCCCTTTGTGTCCCATAGATCAACCGCTTAATTCTGAGGGTTCAAGAAAGCATACTAAGTATGCAGATTCCACTGGCACTCGCATTTGTATTAAATATCAGCTCCATACCATTTAAATTCACTGGGGTATGAAATGTACCGAGTTTCGTTTTGTGGGCAGTACTCTGGCAAGTGGTCCATTTTGTTATTTCACAGTTTCAGTGTATTAGCTGTCTGAAAGGTTTGGGAGGGTGGGGATTCATGTTCCATTTTGATTAATAAAGGAAAGAATGTGGGTTTCTTTATGAAAACACAAATTAAAGAGCAGCAGCTGGAACCGCCATCTTTCTTGTGGGAAACCACTTGCTACAAGGAATTTTCAGGACCTATCATTTTTTTTATCATGGGAGCTGGAGAAACTTCATTGACTCTTCTGTTTATACCAGTTTCTCAGTTATCATTTATTTATGCCAAATTCTGTCCCTAAAAGGGAGAAGAGAATAAATCTGAGCAGTGCCAAGAAAGAAGGAAATGTGTGAAAACAGGAGGGGAAAAAAAAAAGAGGATGACTTTCAACACTACATCTTTGCTCATTGAGTTGAGCCACACAATGCCAGCTTAGTGAAAACATGATATTAGCAGGATTTCTTAAAACCAGCGTTGGATGAATGAAAGGTTTCTCGTTTTTTTTTTTTAAGAAAACTTCCCCCAGCGGAGTTTCTAAGTAAAGAAACTTGGAGGAACAGACTCTCAGCTCTCTGTTGTAATTGATGGCTCCTGTAAAACTTCGTGCAAATCAAAACCCCTCCCGCTCCACCCACCCCACCTCTCCAAATCAAACCTGTGGTGCCAATGACATTTCGACTCAGCCCAAGAGGAGACTGTGGTTGCCAGGAAGGTGTCAGTCCCCATGAACCTTTCTTAATGATTTCATTAATTACTAATGAGTCTTCGGAAAGTGGATATTGAAATAGAAAGGGTTTCATGAGGTTTGAAGACAGTAAGGAATATTTTCTTACTTGAAACACCCTACTAAATAAAAGCAGGTGAATTTGTTGGTTCAAATCATGATTTTATTTGCTACCGAGTCGGAGTTGTAAAGAGCCTGAAAGTTACCTCTGTTTAGGTAAGAGAGAGAGAGAAGTTAGAGAGAGACAGAAAACAAAGGCAAAGACAGATTTACTAGATGAAATTGCCCACCTAAATCCTGTTTGCTTCAGTTAAATTCTTCATAAGAAATATGGAGTTGAAAAAACCAGATGCCATTGATTCGTTTCCTACTCAGGGTGACACTGTGTGTGTTAAAGGAGAACCGTGCTCCGTGGGGTTTTCAGTGGCTGATTTTTTCAGAAGTAGATTACCATGCCCTTCTTCTGAGACACCTCTGGGGGGGGACTCAAGCTTCTAACCTTCCTGTTAGCAGCTGAACACATTAACTGCACCCCCCAGGGACTCCACGGAGCTGAAATCTATCACTAAATATTGTCCAGCGATGCATCAACTGACAGGAGCTGGAGAACTGAATGAAGAAGACCAGGGTGCCTTTCATGAGGCTGGCATCCTTTCAGAATAAAGGTCTGTACACATAAATATGGCTGCTGGACCCCCTGCCAGCCAGGATCCATGTTGTAACATAGATGTCTTCTTGAAAGGACCCATCAAATATGTTTATGATACTTGCCACACACCATTTCCTCATTTGTAAAACAGAGTAATAAGATCAATTCTTCATAGGGCTGTTGAGAGAATGATGGCAGATCAACCATCATTTAGACAAATGTCCTCTCTGGTAACCTAGTCCCATAGTGATAGCAGCAACAATGACTTGGCATGGGCCACTATCACTGTAATACATAATCATTTAGGCCGAAGGTTTATGTGAGAGGGGTGTCAGATTAACTCTTGAAGTGGGACCTGAAGGTGCTCAGAGGAGCAGACAAAATGCTCTAGGCACAAGGACACAACTTCTGGCAATAAGGTTCCACTTCCTATTGCCCAAGACAATTCTCAAACGGTCCCATGGATATACACCATACTGGAAGAGAGGACCTAGCAGCGTGAAGGTGTCATCCAAGCGATCTGCCACAAGCCAAATTTTCTTTAAATATGCATGCTTTATTTTTGAAGTCATGCCAGGCCAGCTTTGAATTCTGCTCCAAAATGTAGCCATGATTATTTTAGAACATGAGGTAAACAATGATTTTCCCCAAGTGTTTCTGTGAAACTGAGCTTCCAGTAAGATACTCCATATTTACGAGCAGCCTGGGTTTGAGAGGGGTCCCTGGGTAGTGCAAACGGTTAATGTGCTCAGCTGCTAACTGAAAGGTTGGAAGTTCAAGTCCACCCAGAGGTGCATCGAAAAGAAGTCCCGGGAATCTACTTCCAAAAACTCAGCCATTGAAAACTCCATGGAGCACAGCTCTACTTTGACGCATTTGGGGTCGCCGTGAATCAAGGTTGGGTTTGAGACACGCAGGCCTATAGTCTTTAGTGTGCTCTCTTCTTAGCTTCCAGAGATGAGTGAAATCTAGCCCCATCCTACCTGTCCAACCTTGTTACGCCCTCATCCTCACATACCCCAGTTGCCATCACAGCCCTCCCATGAACTTGCTCATTCGGATCTCCTGAGCCTCCTATGGTTACTCCGGTTTTGCCCCTTGCATGGAGCACCTCCCACCTTGCCTTCTGCTGTTGGGAATATAACCATCCTTCAAGGTCGAGCCCACATCTCTCTTACCCTGACTACTCCTGTCTGCCTGGCCAATTCAATTTTACTCTGAACCACACAAGTCACAATTAATTACATTCTCACTTATATTTTCATTATTGCTTCCATGTGGCTGAGTTTCATATCTATTACAGATGTAAAGGTTCTTTAGTAGCCTGAGCTCCATTCTCTCCACACCCATCAACCCACCCCAATACCCACAGCAGTGAAGACAGTCCTGGACACACACTAAGAACCTCCCAAAATGAACAGCTAATGGCAAGGTGGACAGATCTATCTCATTCACAGCCTAGGAAATGGCCTTGAGATAACATCTGGTCCGTGTCATCCTGATCAGGTCACAATGCTCAAGAGAGAATGAAGCATCCCATCTTTGCCTCTTTGGCTATCCACAGGCGAGTCATGCTTAGCATCAATCTGAGAACAAAGAATTAAGGGCATAACGATTACGGCAGGACCTGATTTTTCCTCCCTTTTACTCCCTTGCTCTTTTCTCAGTAAGAACAGAACAAACAAACCAGACTAGCTGCCACGGACTTGATTCTGATTTATAGCAATCCCATCTGTGCAGAGCAGAACTGCAGTACATAGGATTTTCAAGACTGTGCCCTTTCTGAAGCAATTCACCAGGCTTTTCTTCCAAAGCACTTTTGGGTGGGCTCCTTAATGGTCCAGTGCTTAACTGTTTGCACCACCTAAAAAACCTTGGTAAGACCTGAGAGGTGTGCTGTTGTTGATGCATAGCAATGCATCTAAGTTCCCTGGCAAAATTGGCCGACATTAGCAAGGAAACTTTTGTCTGTCATGAATGTGTACTTAAAGGAAGTGCCTTGTGTCCCAGTGTTATGATGCAAGTGCATTTGCCCCTTAGAAACGGAGACGGGATCCTGGGGTTGGGGGTATGGAGGAGCACAGGCGTTAGAAAAACTGAAAGGAGTCAAGAGATAATTGAAGAGGAAGGTCAGGGAGGGGAAGATGTCCATCTGAAGTGCTCACTCTTAAGGCTGAAAGGTGATTGATGGAAAAAGTAATGTTTTTGCACAATCTTCTGGATTCTATGCATATTCAGGATTGGCTAATAGTATTTTCTTACCAGTAATGGCCTCCACTATTTCCAGTCAACTGTGGCATAACCAACAGGCTACATCATGATGCAACAGGTGGCAATGTCATTGTAGCGATGTCCTTAAATTGTTAAGGAAAGTTGAGATTATACTTGGTATACTCTCTTTAAGATAGCACCAAAAGATCTGGAGAAGTCTGCTCTCAAGAATGACTCATTTTCCAAGGGTTTACTGTATATTAGTTGCCTTTTCTTTTTGTCTTAGAAGTTGCCTTAATAATTTGTTTATCTCAAAGTTTAAAAGAAATAAAAATGTGGTTAAGTAGAAATTAATGACACATACTATGGGCTTTGGTTAACTAAATGTTTCACTTACTTTGTGCTCAGAGAAAGACTATTGTCTTTCTGCCATGGTCAGGACTGCTTGAGGACCATTCCTCAGAGCCTGGACCGTCTCTTCTGGGCTGCACTCCAGGACACACGTCTTGGTTTCCTCCATAGCAACTCCCAGAACACCAACTTCCCTTGGTTTCTCCTCACCAAGGTCCAACTTGGTTTACTAGTAGAGCTGAGTCTTTGATCCCATGTTCTCCCCAAAGGCTCTGAGCTGCTCTTCTCCAGATGGAGACCATAAGATTGTATCAGGTTCCCAATAACTCCTCCCCAACTCTGTTGTCGTTGTGGCTATGTGCCTTTGAGTCAATTCTGACACATAGTGTCCCTGTGTGACAGGGTACAATTGCTTCAAAGGCTGTAATCTTTATGGGAGCAGATCATCAGCTCTTTCTCCTATGGAATCCCTGGGTGGATTCAAACCACCAACCATTTGGTTAGCAGCTAAGTGTTTAAGTGTTGCTCCTCCAGGTCTCTTCCCCAACCCTACTCACACTCCCCCACCAAAAAAACACTTCTTCCTCCTTAATGAGAGATGCTTCTATTTTGGCACCTAATTTCTTAAGAGGATGAGACACTTTTTCTTTTGACTTCATTTTAAGATTATGAGGAAAATGGGATTTATTTTCAACAAAGTTATACAGGTCTCTTTACACAATGTGAAGAGTGGGGGATTCAAACCCTGGAACAAAGAGAAATTCCTTGAAAGGAGCTGACCTGTGGAGTGGCTGGCTGTTTATCATCTCACATCTGTCTGTATTACTACGAAAATGGGGAGAACGCCTGTTTTAGATGCCAACTCTATACCACACAAATTTGAATTACACCTTCTTAGAGAGTTTTGAAACTGAAAACTAAGAAAAATCAGGTGGGAACAACCCAAATGCCCATCGACAGATGAATGGATAAACAAAAATGTGGCATATACACACAATGGAGTATTCATTCTTCAGGGGTGAAGAGAAATGAAGTTCTGATATATGCTATGTTGTGGATGACCCTTGAAAACATCCCAAGTGAAATAAGTCAGACACAAAAGCACAAATATTGTAGGATCCCACTTACATGAATAGGCAAATGCATAGAGATCCAAGTTTATTAGTGGCTACCAGGGGCAAGTAGGAGGGGGAAAGGGAAAGTTATTGCTTAAGGGGTACTGAGTTTCTGTTAAGAGTAATGGAAAAATTTGGAAACAGATAGTAGTCCGGTTGTTCAACACAGTGAATGTAATTAATGTCACTGAATTGTACATATAAAAATAGCTGAAATGCAAATGTACCGTTTTATATATTTTACCACAATAAAAAATGGAGGAGAAAAAAATGTAAGGGATGACCAATTATTACCAATTCCCAGAGAGACCAGGACAGGATGGCCTGGGTTATGTGCTATGGCAGTTAACAGATGGGCTGGCTGTGAAAAGGCAATCTCTCCATCTGGACGAGAAAGCAGTGCCAGATCTTCTGGATTCTTAGGAAGTGGGGAGCCCTTCTCCTGAGGGAATTGTTTGAATGAGAGTCCCCCTGAAGACGGAGGCTTTCACATCCCCCGCAGTAGTAGTTACTTCTTCTGAATTTCTCTTTCCTTTCCCTCACGCCTCTTTCTCTTCTTTCTTTCCATCCTTATAACTCCCATTTTCCTTTCCAATTTTCAACATTAGATGCTTATTATAAATATTCTTAAAGAGGCTTCTTCATCTTAAAAGTCAATCAAAATTGGTTACAGGACCCTGACTGGCACAAGTGGTTTGCTCTCAGCTGCTAACCTAAAGGTTGGTGGTCCGAACCCACCCAATGGCTTCCTGGAAGAAAGGTCTGCATCCACAAAGATTCCAGCCAAGAAAACCCCATGAAGCAGTTTTACTCTGTAATACATGGGGTCATCATGAGTTAGAATCAACTCAACAGCAACGGGTTTGGGTTTTTCTGTTTTGTTTTTTAATGTTAGTTATTGAGTCATTTACAGGAAAGGAGGCATGACAATCTAACCAAATGGAATAAATACAATTTCACCTCTATGTCTACAGAAAACCAGAACAACAAATATTTTTTAATTGTACTTTAGATGAAGGTTTACAGAGCAAATTAGCTTCTCATTAAACAACTAATACACATATTATTTTGTGACGTTGGTTACCAACCCCATGACGTGTCAATACGCACCCCTTCTCAACCTTGGGTTCCCTGTTATCAGGTTTCCTGTCCCTTCCTGCCTTCTCATCCTTGCCCCCGGGCTGGTGTGCCCAATTAGTCCCATTTTGTTCTATGGGCCTGTCTAATCTTTGGCTGAAGGGTGAACCTCAGGAGTGACTTCATTACTGAGCTAACAGGGTGTCCGGGCACCATACTCTCAGGGTTTTTCTAGCCTCTGTCAGACCAGTAAGTCTGGTCTTTTTTTGTGAGTTAGAATTTTGTTCTACATTTTCTCTCCAGCTCTGTCCAGGACCTCCTATAGTGATCCCTGTCAGAGCAGTCAGTGGTGGCAGCCAGGCACCATCTAGTTGTGCTGGACTCAATCTGGTGGAGGCTGTGGTACTTGTGGTCCATTAGTCCTTTGGATTAACCTTTCCCTCATGTCTTTGTTTTTCCTCATTCTCCTTTGCTTCAGATGGGGCGGGGGGGAACCAGTGGAGTATCTTAGATGGCTGCTCACAAGCTTTTAATACCCTCGATGCTACTCACCAAAGTAGGATGTAGAACATTTTCTTTACAAACTATGCCAGGCCAATTGAGCTAGATATTCCCCAAGACCATAGTACCCAGCCCTCAGCCCAGTAATTCAGTCCCTCACAGAGTCTGGATGTGTCTATCAAGCTTCCGTGACTTCGCCTTGGTCAAGTTGTGCTGCCTTCCCCAGTACGGTGTAATGTGTTGCCCTTCACCAAAGTTACCATTTTTCTATTGTCTATTTAGTGTTTTTCCCTCCCCACCTCTCTCCTTGCCTAGTAATCATCAAAGATTATTTCTTTCTGTGTGTAGGCCTTTTCGTGAGTTTTTATAATAGTGGTTTCATACAGTATTTGTCCTTTCGTGATTGACTAAATGATTTGTTTTTTAAAGATTTTAGGCAAAAGGAGTTTGTAAGGGCAGAGTGACATAAAGCCAGAGCATAACGGCTGTATTGAGCATTTTATTGGTTTTCTCAGGTGTTGGGCTGGGAGTTTATTCTCAGGTAACCTCAGCACATGACTCCTTGGTGTTGAAATTCATTAAAATCGGTTCCATCTCTATATACGCAGCATGAATGTCTGAACAGGTTGGAGGATAAAACAGGGTGGCAGATGAGAAACAAAGAACGATGGTGCCAACATTTCAGCTTAAATCTTCTTAACATCAGTTTTACAAACTGTCTGAGCTATGGAGTTTCAGAATTCTACTCTGCCTTTCAGCTGTTAAAGAACTGTTAAGAAGGGCTTAAGCTTCCAGAGGAAAGCTTTGAAATCGACACAAGCTCCTTAGGACAGTCTCCATAGCTCAAGACACTGAAGGGCTGGAAAAGGAAGGATCTGCCAATGTATTTATAGCAATGCTACTACCATGGGTAGGGGTGGGCTTTAATCTTTTTTTCCAACTTTCAAGGCACTGCTGGGCTTTTGTGATTTACAGCTTCTATGAACTGTTATTTCTTTCATGATTCCTCCCTCTTGGCTCCACTGAGAGCCTTGGCGTATAAGGGAATATAGCCCTTCTGCCCTTGTAATGGGCACAATGGAATGACCCAGTCTGCAGGAATAAGAGCACAGATGCTGCAAGTTCCTAAGTGAAAGTTTTAATAAAGCTTATAATCAGATACACAGAAAGGTCCAACTGGGATGCTCCACCCTGACTGGTTAGGAAAACATTTCCTAAGGTTATAACATAAATACAGAGGTACCCAAGACTTCTTGTTGTCATTGTGTGCTGTCAAGTCAATTCTGACTCATAACAAAAATATTGCAGGGCTGTTCGCCCTGATATTGACGGTCTTGAGAGAGGGGGGATGGCAGGGTATCATAAACAAACGTTTATCAAAAACTCTGACAAATAGAACATTCTAAAAACCAAGAATTTTGCTGTTCAAGACATAATGATGATGTAAGTTGGAGAATCTAAGAGAGTGGCTTCTTGATCTGATGTCCAGACCACAGGGCCTGGCACATACTGGGGCTCAATAATATTTGTCGAAGAATGAATGAACGAACAAATTGTACCATTGGCTCATTTAGCATGACTCTTCGTTACCAGGAATAACAAATGATAAGTTTGTAGGAGGGAATGATTTCCTTTCTTGAATTCACATTTAAGGATTAGGGATACCTTCTAAATAAAAATAAAAAAAAAATTTTTTTTTTTCTAAATACCATATTGTTGTAAGCTCCTAGGTCCACAAGGAACTCTTCACAAATCTACCCTCAGCTTTTCCAAGTCACCTGCTAAAATATCTTCACCAAATTTTGAAAGGCCCCTACACCATACTGCCTAAAACTATTTAAAAGTTAACCACACTTCTGGATGGTGGGAGGGACGTGATTAATAAAAGATTTTCCTAATGATAGGATATAAGTTTTTCTGGATAATCCCCTCACTTCATTGATAACCCTTTACTTTATTTACATCTGATCACTGCCAAGGCCACTGCTGCCCATGATGGATTAGTGAAGAGTTCCAGTCTTAGAAAACTCCTCTAAAATAGATTGTGTTCTTTTATCAAATTACATTATAACAACCTGTGATATGCAGGTGACACAACCTTGCTTGCTGAAAGTGAAGGTGACATGAAGCACTTACTAATGAAGATCAAAGACTACAACCTTCAGTATGTATTACACCTCAACATAAAGAAAACAAAAATCCTCACAACTTGACCAGTGAGCAATATCACGATAAATGGAGGAAAGATTGAAGTTGTCAAGGATTTCATTTTACTTGGATCCACAATCAATGTCCATGGAAGCAGCAGCCAAGAAATCAAATCTGCTGCAAAAGGCCTCTGTAAAGTGTTGAAAAGCAAAGATATCACTCTGAGGACTAAGGTGCGCATGACCCAAACCATGGTATTTTTCATCACCATATGCATGTGAAAGCTGGATGATGAATAAGGAATTCCAAAGAACTGATGCCTTTGAATTATGGTGTTGGTGAAGAATACTGAATATTCCATGGACTGCCAGAATGAACAAATCTGTCTTGGAAGAAGTACAGCCAGAATGCTCCCTAGAAGCGAGGATGGCAAGACGGTCTCACATACTTTAGACATGTTATCAAGAGGGACCAATCCCTGGAGAAGGTAAAGCAGAGGGTCAGCAAAAAAAAGGGAGACCCTCAATGAGATGGACTGACACAGTGGCTGCAACGATGGGCTGAAGCATAACAACGATTGTGAGAATGGCACAGGACCAGGAAGTGTTTCGTTCTGTTATACATAGGGTTGCTATGAGTCGGAACTGACTCGTTGGCACCTAACAACCGCAATAACAATAATCCTGTCTGAAGATGAAGGAATGGAATGGATGCCATTTCAATATCTTATAATCCCCAATTGCAATGGCTTGTGGTTTCTGGAAACTACCTTACTTTCTTTTCCTTTTATTTCCTCTTTTTTCTTCTTTCCATTGTTGTCATTAGGTTTACTAACATTCAATACTAAAAACAAAACCTGTTGCCATTGAGCTGATTCCAACTCATATCAGCCCTATAAGACAGAGTAGTACTGTCCCGTAGAGTTTCCAAGGAGCAGCTACTGGATTCGAACTGCCGACATTTTGGTTAGCAGCCAAGATCTTAACCACTACATCACCAAGGCCATTAGAGCATTAAAATTAAAAAAAACAAAGAATTACCCCCCCCATTTGTACATTACAGTAAATGATATCCTATACTGTTTGCAATCTTCCCCCTCCCTTTTTTGGCCTCCAACTGCATCTTCAAACTTTGTAGCATCCTCCAGAATCCCATGTCTGGATACTTCTTCTCAAGTGACCTCCTTCTCTGATACCTGGTGTGCGCTGTCATTCCAAGCCCTCCAACCTGCCCCTTTACCACATGGGCAGACCCACTCAGGTGGCAGACAACCTCTAAAAGGACATAATTTGCAATTTGCATAGCAGGTTGGAAAAAATATGGCTGTTGACTAATATTTGATGTATTCTTTTTTTCATCTGGCAACAGCACCGGATTAGGAGTTAAAAGATCTGGTGTTGCTTCTCAGCTATGTCCTTTCCCACTGTCATGGATTGAATTGTGTCCCGCAAAACATCTGTCAGCTTCCCTAGGTCATGATTCCCAGTATTGTATGATTGTCCTCCATTTTGTCATCTGACATCATTTCCCTCTGTATTGTAAATCCTATTCCTTTGATGTTGATGAGATGGGATTAGCTTAGCAGCAGTTATGTAAACCCAGTCTACAAAACTAATCTACAATTTAAGCCCATCGCTTTTGAGATATAAAACAGAGAAGCAAGCAAGAGACAGGGGGACCTCATACCACCAAGCAAGTAGTGTCAGGAGCAGAGTGCATCTTTTAGACCCAGGGTTCCTGCACTGATAAACTCCTAGACCATGGGAAGATTGATGGCAAGGACCTTCCTCCAGAGCTGAAAGAGAAAGAAAGCCTTGCCCTGGAGCTGGTGCCCTGAATTCAGACTTCTAACCCCCTAGACTGTGAGAGAATAAATTTCTCTGTGTTAAAGCCATCCACTTGTGATATTTCTGTTATAGCAGCACTAGATGACTAAGACACGCACCTAGACCAAGCACTTAATTTCTCCGAGAGTCCGTTTCCATAACTTTAAGAGATATATCAGTGCCTATCTTAAAATAATGTTAGGAAGATTAGTACATGAGTTAATGTATCTAAAGTAATCAGCACAGTGCTAGACACAGAATAGTTCTTCATGCATGTACTTTGAGCCTGAATAATATGATGTGAGAACAATACATTACTTCTTGTTAATTTAAATATCAAAGTTTGCCAGACAATTTATTGCCTTTCAGGTAAATTCTCCTTGAAAGGAGTACACTACCACAAAGTGAATTATGGTTTTTTCTTTACGTGTTATAAAATAGGCAGTTCATCTTAAAATGGTTAAGTGAAAGACTTTTGGGTACCAAGGATAATAGCGATTTTCTTTCTTTTTAAAGGACACACACACATAAAAAAAAAGAAAGAAAGAAAGAAACCAAACCCATTGCCATCAAGTCGATTCTGACTCATAGCAACCCTATTAAAAAAAAAAAAAAAAACCCTATAGGACAGAATAAATCTGCCTCATAGGGTTTACAAGGCTGTAATCTTTATAGGAACTGACTCTCACATCTTTTTCCCATGGACTGCTGGTGGGTTCAGCTGCCGACCTATTGGTTAGCAGTCAAGCACTTAACCACTGTACCACCAGGGCTCCTTTTTAAAGGGTAATTTAAAAAAAAAAAAAAAAAAAATTTAGTAAAAGAAAAAAAAAAAGTATGTTGATCTTTCTAAACATAAATATTAATTCAAAAGACAGTGCTTAGGAACAATGTATTTTTTTTTAAATCAGATAATAAATACAATTCAGTACTTTAGATGTGTATCAAACTTCTTTTAATCTGACCTGATTTTATTCTTCTAAATAATTGAGTAAAAAATTCTTTCAAAGTCACTCTGAATCTTCATTCCTGTAATTAAAAGTCTTCAAGATCATGATATTGACTCTAGTATTATAGAAACATGTGTCAGTGTGTCATCAATAGCCCTTAGCTATGAAAACACTATATGACAGAAAATATTGGATACAGCTAAAGCAGTGCTTTGAAGAAAGTTCCTTCAAAATGCATTACTAAGCAAGAATGCCTGTCATGGATTGACTTGTGTCCCCCCCAAAATATGTGTCAACTTGGCTAGGCCTTGATTCCCTGTATAGTGTGATTATCCACCATTTTCTCAACTGATTCAAACTACAAGATTAGCTTGTGTCTTAAGCCAATCTCTTTTGAGATATAGAAGAGAGAAGTCAGCAGAGAGACATGGGGACCTCATACCACCAAGGAACAAGAGCCAGGAGAATAGCACATCCTTTGGATCCTGGGGTCCCTGCACTGAGAAATTCCTTGACCAGGAAAGATTGATGATAAGGACCTTCCCCCAGAGCTGACAGAGAAGGAAAGCCTTCCCCTGGAGTTGGCACCCTGTTGGACTTCTAGCTAAAATGAAACAAGGATGAGTTAATAAATCCAAACAGATTCATTACCATAAAAGTATTAGAGAAAGTTGTCAAAGAATTACATTCGAAAAAGGCACCAGGGCCAGTTGGTTTTTCAGAGGAATTCTACCACAGACACGAAGCAAAGACAAATCAATGTTAACAAAACCAACTCTAAGTATATTAAAAAGAAGGAAATCACCAAAATCTTTCTATAAAGGAAAAAATGATACTAATATTATAACATGAAAGAGACAGCACATATACAAAATACAGGCTAATTTCATTTAAGAATGTCAATGCAAAAATCTTAAATAGAATACAAGAAAAACAATCATCAAGTGCTACATTGAAAGAGTAATGCCCCATGACTAAGTATGGTGGAGATACGAAAGAATGGTCCAATATTAGAAAACTTATCAACACAATTTACCATAATGTGACCCTAATACCTCACAACATGTTTTCTCCTTTTCAAAATGGGCGATTGAGAGCCTGACATAACAAACACCATAACGATACACTAAGTAACCTGTAAGTTTTTTTTGTCTTGATATTTTGTACACTCTCACTTTCAACATCCTTTTTTATTACACCAACTACACCCGTCTCTTTCCAAAGGGGTGTAGGGCCTTCTTGGCTCTTGCAGCTTTGGCCTCCCTCCTTTGTTCTCTTGGGAGATAGCCTTCAGCAGGCAAGATAGCAGCTAGAAAGACTACTTGGGGCTTTGGGTCTGCAACTGTCCTACTTGTTCCTTATCTCGGTCAAAGTAAACTTGACAGGCCAGTTCCACTAGTCTAGAGATCTTTATGTAAATTTTTTTTTTACCTGTTACAAACATAAAGATTAGAGTCCAGATGTCTGGCATGCATATCTTTAGTTCAATAAAGAGTCTCTTGTAATTGTTTTGTGATGTATACTCATCCTACCATCTGTGGGCTATGTGCTTGAAGACATTTTATAATCCTTGCAAAAGTGATATATAAGCTCTTATAAGAGAAACTGCTTTCTAAGACTCCATAAAGACAGCCTGTGTTGCTGCTGGGATCTCTGTTGGTGTCACCTCCTAATAAACTTTCTCCTTCTGACTTGGAGTACGTTTCATTGACTGGACTGCTCCAGGGCACAGACCCCAATTGGGTAACAATAATATTATGTCAAAATAGAGAGAGTTACCACCAGACTATAAATCTATGAAAGCAGAGCCTTATCTTTTTCTGTTCATCACCGTATTCCCAGTAATTAGAATATTTCCTGGGACAGAGTAGATGTTCATATGTTGAGTGAATTAAAAAAGCAAATGAGAAAATATCGTGTCAAAATTGCCAAATAGTACGTGATAAAATTCAACATCAATTTTTGATTAAAAAAATTTTATATAAGACTAAAGAGGTACTTCATTAAAATTGTAAAACTCGTATGTATGTATTTGTGTGTATCCATATACAGAGGATACCACTAAAGCCAGCATGAGGCTTAATAGAGAAATTCAAGAAACATTCCCATTAAAATCAGAAGCCAGACAAGTGCATCTACCATCACCATTTTAACTTAACGTTGTTCTGGGGACGCTGGACTATGCAACTGTATGAAAGAAATGAGAGTTATGAACTCGGACGGAAAGGAAGTACAACTATTATTATCTGAATATAATATTACTGAATACCTGGAAAACATAAGAGTAAAGTTTTAAAATAGTCCAAATAATAAGAATATTAAGAAAGGTCGCTGGCTATAAAATTAATATACCAAACTTATTAATATTCATATAAATGAAAATAAAAATAAGTTGGAAGGCAAAAGAAAATAATAGCAACAATAAAGTTAAAATACATAGAAAGGGACATAAAAATATTTTAACATCTATGTGATTTAAGCTTGAAAATGCAATTATTGTTGTTAGGTGCCATCGAGTCGGTTCTGACTTGTAACAACCCCTGTGTACAACAGAATGAAACACTGCCCAGTCCTGCACCATCCTCACAATCGTTGCTATGTTTGAGCCCATTGTTGCAGCCACTGGGTCAACTTATCTGGTTGAGGGTCTTCTTCTTTTTCACTGACCCTCTACCAAGTATGATGTCTGTCTCTAAGAACTGATAACATGTCTAAAGTACACAAGATGAAGTCTCACCATTCTCCTAAGAAGCATTCTGGTTGCACTTCTTCCAACACAGATTTGTTTGTTCTTCTCAGTCCATGGTATATGAGATATTCTTCACCATCACCATAATTCAAAGGCAATTCTTCTTCGGTCTTCCTCAAATGCACTTGAGGGACACAAAAGAACAATCTAATGAGTAAAAGGCATTACCACTGGACTCATACATATGTATTTATGTGTATCCATATACAGTTTTAAAATAGTACAAATAATAAGAATATTATGAAAAGTAGCTGGCTATAAAATTAATATCCAAAACTAATTAATTTTCATTAATATGCAGCATCATAAAGATGTCAATTCTCCCTAAGTTAATCTATAAAAATAATGTAATCTGCAATATTTTTTTGTAGAGAGAAGGGCAAACAGATAAGCCGATTCTACATAATAATAAAAAATAAATAAGCAAGAAGGGTGAGGGTTTTTTTAAGTAGAGCCCTACCAACTATTAAAATAGAAAGTAAGTTTTAAGAATTAAAAGAATGCTGTGCTGTTTCATGACTAGATAATCAATAGTTCTAAATAGAAAGGCTAGAAGCGGAATCAAATTCATGTAATAAAAGGTGGGATTTCAAATCAGTGGAGTAAAAACGGACTAATTTATAAAACGTATTGGGACAACAAAGTAGCCACCTGAAAACAACATGGGTATTTCTTTAGTGCATATTTTACTTAAACTTCAATGGGTCAAAAATTTAAATAATGGAAATGCTAAAAGTACTCAAAGTACTCTATGGGGATATTCTTTATTATAGATTTAATCAGAAAAGGCTTACTAAGTATGACATAAAACCCAAGCACCATTAAAGAAAATGATCCATAAATTCGATCATTAAAAAACAAAACCAAAAACTTCTGCATGTCCAAGGGGAGCAAACACAATAATCAAAGGCAAAAGAGAAATGACAAAATAAAGATATTTGCAACTAACAGTACAAACAACTAATGTCCTTAATATATAGACATTTCTAACAAATCAATAAGAGAAAAGATCAGTTTTCAGTAGGAAAAGAGCAAAAGAAAGAAACAATATTTTTTACAATAAAGGCTCTTAAACATACAAAAGTATATTCAGCCTAACTCTGAATGCAAATGGAATATACAATCAGGTATTTTTCACCTGCCACAATTTCGCCTAGCCTAAAAGTGAAAACCTTTCATAATGCTACGTGTCGGTCACAGCGTGGGGAAAGAGGGACCACCCTCCCTCCCCATTCTTCGCTAAACCTCGTTGCCATCAAGTAGATTCCAACTCATTGGAATCCATACAGGGAGCAGAACTGCCCTATACGGTTTCCAAGGCTATAATCTTTACGAAATCAGACAGCCACATCTTTCTCCCCAAGAGCAGAGAGGCTGGTGGGTTGAAACTGCCAACCTTTCAGTTAGCAGCCAAGCTTTGAACCACTGCTCCACCAGGGCTCCTGCCTTTTTTGCTAGTGGGATAGAAAGTTGATGCAGCCTCCTTGAAAAGCAATATGGCAATATCAACAAAATTTCAAGCACAATGCCTTTGTTCCTGTCACTTCACTTTTAGGAATTTATAATACAGATATATTCCCACATGTGTGATGACGCATGTATAAAGATATTTATCACAGCGCTGTTTGAAATAGCAAAAGAGAGGACACGACCTAAATGTGTTAAATAAATTATTGTACTTCCAGACAATGCAAGATTATGCAGCCATTTAAAAAGAAAGAAGTAACCGATAGGACCTAAGATGTTAGTTGTCCCCAAGGTGTGTTGCTAAATAATAAAAGCAAAATGGAGGACACTGTGCGGAGCGTGATAACATTTATGTGGAAAGAGAAAGAAGAAGAGCAGTGCCTCTTTACCTCTGAGTTCCCACGTGGGTAGGATACCCCTGAAAGATTGCACCGGGATCTATTAACAGGGAGACCCTCAGAAGGGGGAGCTGCTGGGCTGGAGTTCAGGGTGGTGAGGGAGACAATTTCATAAATTTACACCTCCTATAACTTTTTGATTTTGTATCATGTGCACATATTCTGTTTTTCAAAGTATAAAAACGAATAGTGTTTAAAGCCTTTGGATTTGTTCTTTTAATGAGAACTAATTGTTTACCATGAATCAAAGAAAAAGAGGTTGACATAGAGAGAAAACAGAGGTTCAAAGGCAAATAGTATAAGGGAGAAACAGCCAAAGACTAGAAAGACAAATGTTCTTCCCTTTTCCTGCTTCTCATCGCCACAACTATTCAAAGAGTATAGTTCAGTCATTTTGAACCTAACGGCTGTATATCTCCACGATCACAGGGAGGTGTCTCCACCCCTCCCAGCCTCAGTTCCCACATATTAATAATGAGATCGTTGCACTAGATTATCTCCGTGGTCCCTCCAGTTCCAGGGTTCTACAAAACATCACACTGATATTTCCCTAAGGTCATTTTATTAACTTCCTTCAGCATCTGCCCACAAATTAGGGATTACCAGCTGCTAACTATTGCTGGAGACTTCCTCTTCATTTGAATAAAATGGCTCCCTCAGGAGCGAGTTATCCAAAAAGCAAGGTAAGCACGGGCTTACTTGTGCTCACTTACTGATCTATAGTGACCGATTTCACATGGGTTTCACTTTGAGTGAAGTTGTTCACTAGGGATCAGTAAATAAGCACAAATAAGCCTGTGCTTACCTTGCTTATTGGATAATCTGCCTCAGGGTTCCTGTAACCTTTTTCTTAAAACCAAGTTTTTGAGATGATCAGTCTTTACGAATGTAACTCTTTTTTAATTAACAGAGTTTGTGGCACAGTGGTTAAGAGCTCAGCTGCTAACCAAAATGTCAGCAGTTCGAATCCTTGGAAACCCGATGCGGCAGTTCTATCTTGTTCTATCTGGTCGCTATGAGCCAGAATTGACTCTATGACAACGGGTGTGGTATTTTGATAAATTCCAATGTATACCATTTTCTGCTTCTTAAAAGCCAGTACTCTTTCTGGTTCAAACTCTGCCTTTAAAGAACTGAAAATGTGATAAACTTTACATCTAAACTGGAAGTATAAAATAGTGCCCCCTTGTAGGTTTTTTTTTTTAAAAAAGACAAGACAATGCTAAGGAAATAATTTTCTACTTCTGTTAACGTAAATATTGGAATACAAGTCCTCTGCTCTGATTTTCTGGAAAGTGAAGTTGCACTGCCTGCCTGGAGCCCTGGATGTTATTCTCTTCTGGACCCAGGCCCACCCTCACCACAGGGATTTCTAAAAAGTAGTTCCATGTCCCAGGGGTTATTTAGCCCTGTGTGAATTCCCAACTCCTCAGCCCCCCTTTTCTTATATCTGCTTGGTGGCTGCCTTTTGGTAATTTCCAGCTGAGCATTTTGGTGCCTTACTGGCTGCTTTGGTGACAAGCTTGAGGGAGAGAGGCTTAAGTCACTTCACCAAAATATGTTTGGAAGCATGGAAAGAGCATGCGTCTTTTTTCAAAACAGAATTACTTGAGTTCAAATACCTCTTCAATCACATATGATTTGTGACTTAGTGATGTTGCCAAAATTTCACAGCCTGTTTGAGCCCCTGCTTTCTTATCTATAAAATGAGATAATAACAGCTACCTTGCAAGGCTTTTGAAAAGATTATATATAATATGCAATATAAGTAAAATATATATGTAGTATGTAATATATATATGTCATGTATATTATATAATATGGGAGTCCCTGGGTAGTATAGTTAACACGCTCACCTAAACCAAAAGGTTGGCGGCTTAAGTCCACCCAGAGGTGCTTCAGAAGAAAAGCCTGGCAATCTACATCCAAAAAATAAGCCATTGAAAATCATATAGAGTACAGTTATACTCTTACACACTTGAGAGTTCCATGAGTCAGAATTGACTCAATAACGACTAGTCTTATATATTAATGAAGGGGTAGAAGCATGGGCTTTTTTTTTTAAGTTACTCAAGCCCTCTGAACCTCATATTAATGGGTCCACCTCCCATCAGAGTGTTAACTCATTAACAGGGTTAAGTGAGCGAACATACGTAAAGCATGTATGTACCGTCAGGCAAACAGTAAGAGCTCAACAAATGTTCTCTAGTATCTCTGTATGGCAAGGTCCCCTTCCTGTTGTCAGCCCTTAATAAATGGAAGGTACTACAGTTGTTCATTTCTTTAAACAGCCATCCAGAAGTACAGATGGAGATGTTTGGTGGAATTTCAGGGGTGCTAAGGGAATTTTTTTTTTTTTTATGGGAATGGACCCCATGCAATACACCCAGGAGGAAAGGGCACAAGTAGCCCCTGAGGCAGGGCTGAGGAAGGACATCAGCCGCATTGGCTCTCCCTGCTCTCAACTGAGATGGTCTCAACGCTTGACTTTTTATTTTCAGAAGATGTTGTTGGGTGCCATCAAGTCAATTCCAACTCGTAGTGACCCCATGTGACAGAGTAGAACTGCCCCTTAGAGTTTCCTAGGCTGTCATCTTTAAGGAAGCAGATTGCCAGGTCTTTCTCCTGCAGAGTTGCTGGCAGCCGAGCACTTAACCATTATGCCACCAAGACTCTTTTTCGAAAGATGGAGTGGGTCTTTTTCAGAGATGATGTAGAATCCTGATGGTGTGATAAAGGTGCTGGGCTGGGAGTGAAGAGACACGAGTCCTCCTAGTGTTGCAGGGCAAGGCTCCCCAGCTCGGGACTAAGCCCTGCCTAGGTTTTTGCCTTCTACTGACCAACAATGACCAGGAGAGGCTCAGAGGTTCCACATAAACAAAGGTTTATTAGCAGCAGAAAGAAAGTGAAGGCTCCTGAGCAGGGAACAGAGAGGGACCAAGCAACACCAGCCTCTGTTCCCCCAACCAAAGGTTTTTCTGGGGCTTATATGCGTTTGGCAAGGATAATAGAGAAATGAATACTTAGTAGGTTTCTTTCAAGGGGTGGGTACTTCTCAAAATGGCAGTGCATACTAAATTAGGTTGCTGATGCACCTGGAATCCAAGATGGAACCCATAGTAAAGGCTCCTGGGACTGGGTGGCAGGAATTGTTATGGGGTGTTGCGCCTGCGCAGTCCCCCTGCGGCGCCAGTTCAATTCCTGTTGCGAGTATTTGCATCAGGCAGAGGTCATCCATCAGTCATTTTGCGTATGTCTGCACATGCTCCAGGGACCAGGTCTGGTTGGTCCTTCTGAAAAACATCTTACAAGAGAGTACATTGTTTGTTCTTTCCTTATTGCACGTTCCAGGATGGGGGTTTTATGTCATTAGCCAAGGGCATAGTATTGTAATTAAGTTGCAAGTTGCAGGTGTTGCAGGGTTCCTTGCCTAGGGGCTCAGTCCCTGTTTCTGCACTATCTCACTAGCAACATCAATACTTGACCAATTCCTGGCTCAATTTGCTCATCTGTCTAATGAAGCTTTACCTAGTTTCAGGCCAAGTATACAACACAATGATTCTCCAAAAATCTTATCTTTGGACTTGATTCTCAGATATTCTCCTGGGCGTGGGGTGGAGAGAGAATAAAGGAAACAGAGAATGGTGGCCGGAGGCACACATATGGAAATGAGAGCTTCACAGTGGATCTTTCTCCTGGGCCCCTAGAAAAAAAATCACATTTATCTCCAAGCAACTCCCCTGAAGTTCCCTCCAGGAAAACATCCGACTGCAGGACTGCCGAATCAGCATATCTGAAAAACAGCGTGGCTGGACCTCTGGGCGCACATCAGCGACCCGCGAGCTTCACGGTTGCGGCACCAGCAGCTTTGAGGGCAAGAGTATTGATTTAGCAGTCCCAGCAGCAGAGGTTCTGCTAAAAAAGAAAAAGCCTATTTGTGTATAGCAATCCCCACCGTGGCAAGAAGAAGAAGATGGACCGTAGCAACGGTGGACAGACCAAACTGACCAAGTTGTCCCCAGCACACAACTCCAGACATGGCAGAGAGCCCTTTTTTGTTTGGAAGTTTTAGAGTGTGAGGGGGAAGCTTTTCAACTCAATTGGCATTTAATCGTCCTGATGTTCAATCTCAGGGATCAGCTGCAAAGTTACTAAAACCGTTACCAAGGGCTAGAGTAGCCGTGGCGTTTGAAATGTCAATGCGTTTCACCGGACACCACCTTCCCCTCCCCACTGGCCTGCCCAACTGGAAGTCCTGATATCTAGTAACATTTCCCAAGGTCAGGGAGTCATTTTCAGTCTTGGAATCGGTGGCCTTGAAATGCCCATGAAGTCAACCAGAGCGTTACTGTGTATCTGAGAAAACAAGCCAGCATCTGAGGGAGGTAGGGAGTTGGGATACCTGGGCAAGACAAGCATGTGAATTCTGAAGCTGGAGTGAGTTTCTCCCAGGACGTTCTCCACTTTATTCAGCCTGTATCCCACCAAAGCTTCTGAGGAGGCAGAGCAGGGGGTAGAGGAAAGAGCCTGGGAAGATGACATGGGAAGCCCCAGTACCGTGCCTCTATAAGCAAAAGAAAACATAAAATGATAATTGTCTAGTACTGGCAAAGGATTAGAAAAATGCAACCCTGTGTATTCTAATGATCTGAGAATAATTCGCAGAGCTTTGGCTAGTTGTTAATACCCATTGTCCCTGCGTCCTTTGCACACTGCCAAACTCCATTCCCCAGACACCTTGCATCTAGGTGGATTCATGTGACAAGTTCTCACTAAGGGGATATGAGCAGAAGCAGGATGTGCCACCTCTGGACTGAGTGGGTATGCCTCCTCCAAGCTCCCTTCTCTCCTAGTCTTCCAGATCAGAGGATCCGGTGAAGGGCACTGAGGACATGAGGAGGGTGGAGCCGCTATGTGGAAGGAACCTGGGTCCCTGAGTGTCTGTGAGGAGCAGAAGCACACACCACCCCCAACCCTAGTAACATTTCACAATGGAAAGGGTCAATCTTCAGCGTTATAATTAGGGCCCTTGAAACACCCATGCAGTCTAGACAGTAACACGAAGAAAATTAAACTCTTAATGTGTTAAAACCAAAAATCAAACCCATTGCTGTTGAGTCCATTCCAACTCATAGTGACCCTATAGGATAGAGTAGAACTGCCCCATAGGGTTTCCAAGAAGCAACCGGTGGATTCGAACTGACGACCTTTTGGTTAGCAGCCATAGCTCTCAACCACTGCACCACCCACCAGGGCTCCTAAGCCACTGCAATTTTAGATGGTTACAGCAGCTACCATTATTACCCTAAATGACTAAATGACATAACCAGAGTTACAGACAAAAAATACTTCAGAGAAATATGTATAAACAACAAAATAATTAAAATTAGCTGTCCAAAAGCAGGGGACTGGTTAAATAAATTATAGTACATAATATAGCCATTAAACCATATGTCTTTAAAAGAATGCTTAATGGGGAAATAATATATAAAGTTAAGTGAACTTTTTCTTTCTTTTTCTCCCTTTTTTTTTTTTTTGGCTGCAGAATATAGCAACCAGAAAGTAATTGTAAAATAACTCAATTGCTTTACTTACAATCCTTGAAAGGGTTGATAAATTACAGCATTACTTTTTAATTTCCCCTTTTGTCCACTTCCCTTACCATAGCAACTGCTCCTATAATTTTCTCTTCAAAAATTCTTGCACAAAGTCTTCTCCACCAGCCCACTTACCTCTAGTCCTTCCCTTTCTTCTTTTCCCCCATACTGTGCTCCAAACCTAAAGGACAGGGCTACCTTGACGGCAAATGAAGAATGAGAAAAGGGAGAGAAAAGATGGGAAACAGCCATATGTCAACAACGTTTGCCTATCACCCATACTGGTGGCAGAGCAACTTCATTTTTCTCCCTCTTTCCACCATCAGAACCTTGTTCACCTCTCCCCCAGGATCAGAGAGAATCCTTGGTATTCAAGAAAATTGTCCTGTCCATTACCAGTTAAAGTAAGTGAAAATGCTTTGTGAAGTGACTTGACAGGCAGAGAGAGAATGTTTAGCTTCATAAAGGCCCAATTCATGAAACTGAAAGAAAAGGGGCTAAAGTTATGTTAAAGCGGAGAAAAAAAAAGATTTTCTTCATTGAGGAAAATAATGTTCTTGATGGTGAGTTGATTTTTATCTTTTATATCATGGAAGAAAGTCAGCTTCAACCTGGATTGAAATTCCCTCCCCAACATTACCTCCATGCTATTTCCACCCGTCAACCGCATCTATAGAATAATGTCTTCCCACACCTTCTTTAATATGGAGAAGGTAAAAATCAGGAAGGGTTTCCTGAGTTTGGGTCAGCCCAATCTCTGGAGCAGCAGTAAGTGGCAGAGTAATGTGTTATTTAGCAGATGGCTTGAACTTGGTAATGGGAAGACATGAGAAAGGACCTGAGAGGGTAACACTGGATTATTTTCTAAGGAAGGGAGGTACATCCTGGAGAAACAGACACTGAAGGGATTAAAGGAAATGAGTTTGCAAAATGAGAGAGTAAGAAAAAACTAAGGAATGGGGTGTCCATATAGACCCACCCCAAGAAGAAAAAAATATAGGCAATTAGACCTCATTCCTGGTTGGGTTCAGGACAGTGGGACATTTTGACTAGGGGCAAATTCCTGGGCCAGATACCTAAGCTCTTTAATAAAGAATTGCTTAATTCAACTTTCATTAAGTCTCATGTGTATTCCAGTTGGGGAAGTTGACAGCAGATTTATGGTCATCAACAGATAGTACCTTCATTATAGCTATTGAGTGGCAAGAATTATTTTCTGGAAGACAACCAATTGAACTAAAGAAAAATGCTCTCCCCCCCAATTCCCCAGAAGGTAGCTAGAGGCACACCCTACAGGACAGAAATGGACACAGCCCACCATAAAGGTTTTTGGTTTGGTTTGGTTTTGGTTTTTAATTTACCTACTCATCTAGCTCGCTAAGAGAGCCAACTCACAAAAATACTAAAAGTGTTTATAACTTTATGATGGGATTATGGGTAAAATTTGTTTTTTAAAATATTTTCAGTATTTTCTAAATTCTCTACCATGAGAATGTACAATTTTATAAACAGAAAAAATAAACATTTATAAAATAAAACCTCTGTAATCCTATTAGCGAATACCTCCTAAGCAGATGGCATCGAAGCAAAGCTGGATTTTTTTTTTTTTTTCTCAAATGAATTAAGAAGAACAGAAGCTTATCCCAGGGGTAATAATACCACTCCTGGCATCACTGGTTTTTAAAGCATTTCATGCCCACTGCTTCCCTGAGCCTTTATGGCATCTCTGGGAGGCAGATGGCTGGTACCATCATCCTCATTTCAAAGATCAGAAGCTGGGTCAGAAAGGACCCTCGCCTATTAGAGTCACAACTGGAATCCAGGACACTAACTTGGAGCTTAGGTTCCGCTGTCCAAAGCTGTCTGGAAATGAGAAGCTTCCTCATTTGCAACACCCACCCACTCATACACACACACACTCTAGTGTTCACAGATCTGTAGTTTATATACTTCTGAGCTTCTGAATCTGGACTTAAAGACGGAGTAAAGAGAGAATTGTGCACCCCCAACCATGATGGCTCAGTGGTTAAGAGCTAGCCTGCTAACCAAAAGGTCAACAGTTTGAATTCACCAGTCACTCCTTGGAAACCCTATGGGGCAATGCTATTCTGTCCTATAGGGTTACTATGAGTCAGAATCAACTAGATGACAATGGTTTGGTTTTTGTTCTTGTTCTTGTTGTTTTTTAACCATGATACTCACATTGTGCTATCTCATCTTCGCTCCCTTCCAAAGTAGGGGTAAGTGGGGATAGTCAATAGAACTGGGCTTTCTCATCTTTTCATGACAGAGACCATAGCTGAACCAACCCAGCCCTTTAGCTATTTCATTACATTCATTTCATGACATTTTGGAAGACCACATGTCTCACACAGCCAGGTTCATACTCATATATTGATAAATAATAGAATGCCTTCCCTCTGTAGCCTCCACATTTTACTAATCACTTTAGCAAGTAAAAGTGTTTTTTTTTCCTCCAAGTAAGTCAGATGGGTTGCAAATGTGTCACTCTGAAAAGAAGGTGCCCTGATACTTGTGCATAAAAAGACCAAGTGCCAGTTACCTCAGCTTTACCACTTGTCTGGACACCAATTCAGAATTTCAAAATGATCCCGGTAGCTGTATCTTCACAGCTGCTAGTTGTGAAATAGTTAACTAATAAAACTCTAGGCTACATCGGTCAGAGGGAGTAATTAATCATGTCTCGTGGAAGTGCCATTTTGCCCTTTTGTTTTCCACAACAGTGGATTCTTTTCAACTCCGGTCCCATCTGGAAGTTACTGTTCCCACCAAAGTGCTCAGAGTACAAGTCTCAGCCTGAGGAGAGCATGAGCACCAGAGCAAAGAGAGAGAAACACAGAAAGAGAACTGAACTCTCACAGACGATAGCAGCAGGCATTTTGCAAAGAGCCTTAAGGGAAAGTCACTTTCAGTATCACTGAAGAGCACGCTACCCAAAACGGAACCTTGAGCTACTACAGCTTCAGGGACTAGAATTCTCTGCAGTTCATAAATACGAAGCTTGCAGCATCCCAACACAGAATGACTTGAAATAAGACGCTGAAGATCAACAGAACCTGGATTTTGAATGAGGGAAACTGTGAGCTGGGCAAGAATGGAGATTATTCCACTCAACACAAGAAGCCACCAGTGTCATCAATTCTCGTGAAGAAGAAGAGAAGGTTAATATTAGAACTTCAGTAAAAATGAATTAGATTTTTCAATTAATCACTTTCTTATCTTTATAAAAATCACAGTGGTCAAGGATCAAGTTTAGGAGTTGTTATGGGTCAATATCTGGCCTGTTCTTAGCTGCTGTTGAGTCAGCTCAGACTCATAAAGACTTTATATATAACAGAATGAAACATTGCCCAGTCCTGTGCCATCCTTCATGGTCTTTGATATGTTTGAGTCTATTGTTGGGTCTATTATGTCTATCCATCTCATTGATGGTTTCCTTTCTTTTTGCTGACCTTCTACTTTACCAAGCGTGATATGCTTTTCTAGTGATTGGTCTTTCCTGATTACGCATCCAAAGCAAGCTAGCAGAAGTCTCACTATCCTCACTTCTAAGAGGCATCCTGGTTGTATGTCTTCTAAGACTGATTTGTTCGTTCTTCTGATAGTCAACATTCTTTGCTAACACCACAATTCAAATGCATCAATTCTTCTTCTATCTTCCTTTTTAATATCTGGACTAGGTGTATCTCATTGACAACTGCAATCAGTGATTATAAACCATTAGTATTATACTACTAAAGCAATGGTTTATATTCATAAATGAACCATATTTAAATAGAAACCATTCATTTAGTATTATGTGCTGGCCACTGTGTAAACTACTTTACAAATATTATGGCTGATCTGCCCAATAACACTGCAGTGTAGGCATTATGAATCCCATTTCAGAGAGTAGTAAACTGGGACTCACAGAGGATATATGATTTACTACTATAAACGCTACATACAGAAAACTCTGAGGGAAAAAATGTCACCTATCTTTGCATCTCCACTGTGATTTTAATCACTCCCTTCTGTACTTGGACCCTAAAATTTTAACAAAATTGAAATACCCCATCTACTATTTTGTATCCTGCTTTTTTGCTATTTCCTCACATCATTAAATATTCTTTGAGAAAATCATTTTTAATGAATGAACTGTTTTCCATTCTATAGTTGTGCCATCAATTATTTAAACAACCCCCTATTGTGGGACATTTAGGTAGCTTCTAATATTTTTTCTATTATGCTAATGGATGAGATGAATATTCTAGAACATAAATATTGTGCATCAATTTAATTATTGCCTTAGGATAAATCCCTAGATGTAAAATTCCTGGCTCAACATGTATGAACATTTTAAGACTGTTGATATACAAATTGCTAAATTACCCTTAGAAAGTTTGCACCAATTTACAGCCCCACCAGCAGCTACAGATGAAAACATTACTTTCCTCACATCCTCAGCAACATAGTTGGTGTCATTTTTAACTTTCCACCAACCCGATGAGTAGAAACTTACTGATTTTTGCTGTTTATAATCTGAACTCCTTAGGTGGCCAGTGAAGAGGAACAGCTTATCGTGTTTATGGGGCATAAGTTTTTGTTCTATTATGACATCCCACCATGTTCGCTACCCATTTGTCTATCACTATGTTTGGAGATGCGGTTACTCAAGACTCCAAAGAGACCCCTCAGGACCTTATCAGTGCTTAGTGTGGTTATGTTGGTGATGAGGCTGAAAGTCGTTCTCCTGGGCATTTAGCAACGTCATCACACCTAGCCCCTGCCTAGAGGGCTGGAGGGAAATCTTTACTAAGTCTAACCCCAAGATCACTGTAGCAAATATCGGGTCTTTGGACTTAGAAGCTCTCCAGGAACCAGGACTGGCACTTCAGCACTAAGAACTTCGAAAGGTGTAATTTCTCACAAACTTTTTTTTTTTTTTTTTATAATAACTTTTATTAAGCTTCAAGTGAACGTTTACAAATCCAATCAGTCTGTCACATATAAGTTTACATACATCTCACTCCCTACTCCCACTTACTCTCCCCGTCTTGAGTCAGCCCTTTCAGTCTCTCCTTTCTTGACAATTTTGCCGGCTTCCCTCTCTCTCTATCCTCCCATCCCCCCTCCAGACAAGAGTTGCCAACACAATCTCAAGTGTACACCTGATATAATTAGCTCACTCTTCATCAGCGTCTCTCTCCCACCCGCTGACCAGTCCCTTTCATGTCTGATGAGTTGTCTTCAGGGATGGTTCCTGTCCTGTGTCAACAGAAGGTCTGGAGAGCATGACCGCCGGGATTCCTCCAGTCTCAGTCAGACCATTAAGTTTGGTCTTCTTATGAGAATTTGGGGTCTGCATCCCACTGCTCTCCTGCTCCCTCAGGGGTCCTCTGCTGAGCTCCCTGTCAGGGCAGTCATCGATTGTGGCCGGGCACCAACTAGTTCTTCTGGTCTCAGGATGATGTAGGTCTCTGGTTCATGTGGCCCTTTCTGTCTCTTGGGCTCTTAGTTGTCATGTGGGCTTGGTGTTCTTCATTTTCCTTTGCTCCAGGTGGGTTGAGACCAATTGCTGCATCTTAGATGGCTGCTTGTTAGCATTTAAGACCCCAGACGCCACATTTCAAAGTGGGATGCAGAATGATTTCATAATAGAAATATTTTGCCAATTGACTTAGAAGTCCCCGCAAACCATGTTCCCCAGACCCCCGCGCTTGCTCCGCTGAGCTTTGAAGCATTCATTTTATCCCGGAAACTTCTTTGCTTTTGGTCCAGTCCAATTGAGCTGACCTTCCATGTATTGAGTGTTGTCTTTCTCTTCACCTAAAGCAGTTCTTATCTACTGATTAATCAATAAAAAAAACCCTCTCCCACCCTCCCTCCCTCCCCCCCTCGTAACCACAAAAGTATGTGTTCTTCTCAGGTTTACTATTTCTCAAGATCTTATAATAGTGGTCTTATACAATATTTGTCCTTTTGCCTCTGACTCATTTCGCTCAGCATAATGCCTTACAGGTTCCTCCATGTTATGAAATGTTTCACAGATTCGTCACTGTTCTTTATCGATGCGTAGTATTCCATTGTGACAAACTTTTTTTTAAACCCAATCCACTGCCATTGAGTTGGTTCTGATTTATAGAAGCCTTATCGGACAGAGCAGAACTGCCCCATAAGGTTTCCAAGGCTGTAAATCTTTACGGAAGCAGGCTGCCACATCCTTCTCCCGCAGAGCAGCAGGTGGGTTCTAACCGCCGACCTTTTGACTTAGCAGCCGAGTGCTTGACCACTATGCCACTGGGGATCCCTCTCACAAACTTAACCTCCCTCCTGCCCTTACCCAGTGACCATGGCTCTCTTCTCACGAGAAAAAAAAAAAAAAACACATTGCCACTGAGTCGATTCGGACTCATAGCGACCGTGTAGGACAGAGTAGAACTGCCCCTTATGGTTTCCAAGGAGCAGCTGTTGGATTCAAACTGCCAGCTGAGCTCTTAACCACTTTACTACCAGGGCTTCTCACAAGACTAGGGCTAAAAGGCCAGCATGGAAGCAAACCATCCCTGCAGATGGTGGAGATACCCTTTGGGTGACCCTGAGACATGGCAGGAGCAAAAATGGGTGACTGTCTTCCTGCTTCTAGAGAGGGAGCAATACTCCAAAAAAAAGATGCAGCAGTACCAGCGGAAATAATCACCAACCACACAACCACCCCTGCCTAACTTGACCTCAATGGTTGGAATTCACCCTTCCTCTCTGCTATTCCACAGCACTTTCCTCCTGCCTCCCTCCACTGGTACACAACTTGTTTTGGTTTGTTGTTGGTTTCCATCTGTGTCTCCCCATCTAGAATGTCAGTGGTCCAGGTTTGGGCCATCCAGTACCTACCACCACCACCAAGTGCCATCAAGTCAATTCCGATTCACAGCAACTCCATGTGTGCCACAGTAGAACTGTGCTCCATAGGGTCTTCAATGGCTCATTTTTTAGAAGTATATTACCAGTATATTCGAAGGCCTCTGGGTGTACTCAAACCTCCTACCTTTAGGTTAGCAGTCTATCACATTAACGATTTTCACTACCTTAAAACCTTTGTAGTTGCAATGGACAGATGAATGAATGAATGAATAAACAAAGCAATTATTTGATACCACCTTTGCCCTGTTTTGAAATTACAAATGTACACAGCTGCTTGCTCATACAATTGCAGACTCTGAAGACATTTATATGGCCCCACATACACCTGACACATAGTAGGATAAATGTTTACTGAAGGAACAAATGAACCAAACCACACTTCAACCACAATCACCCCTAACTTGAGCTCATCTTTTAGAAGTTCTTCCCTTAGGAGACGTGTAAAATGCAGCAGAATTCTCAACCTGTCCCCGCGGTCGCTGGTGCTAGACAAAGCAGTCTCTGTTGGGTTGTTCCAAGCAGGCCGTGGGCAGCTGGAGTAACATCGTGTGACAGCTGCCCCCACAGGACTTCCAGAATAATGAAACGCCTGCCTCCCCAGCCCGATGTTGCTGAGAACCACACTTTCCAGAGAAAGGCCCAGATCCAAACAGCACACACCTGAGTGCAAGTTTGTTTACGTATGCCGATAATGATAACCTCTGTCAGAACAAAAAAAAAAAGCAAACCTGTTGCCTTCAAGTCAATTCCAACTCATAGCAACTCTGTAAGACAGAGTAGAACTGCCCCACAGAGTTTCCAAGGAGTGCCTGGTAGATTCGAACTGCCAGCCTTTTAGTTAGCAGCCATAGCACTTAACCACTACACCTTCGGGTTTTCCAAGTCACCTCAAACTCAGAGAACTCACAGTGGCAGCCCCTCATGGCAGTGGAAAGAGGGGTCTGCAACAAACACTTGCCTCAAACCCAACCCTAGACTGAGTCAGACGTGGATTCTGCCAGAAAAAATAAGCTGTTGCAGCAGTTTAATTACAAGTTTTGTCATGGGAAAACACCCTGGAGCTGAAACATTCGGGGCAAGGCTCCACGTCGTCAGCAGAACAAGGCAAACAATAAGCCTGGGCCTACAGGCCTCCCAGGCAGTCCCCTCGAGCACGGCAAGCTGCCTCCAGTCAGCCTGACAGGTACGTCGGCTGTCTCCCATGTGCACCTGCCTTCCCTGATACCCTGGGAGCTCTCCGCTTACTGAATAATTGAATTTCCCATCTGAAGGAAGTTCTGTTCTCTTCTCACACCAACATTAGGCCTTCTAAATATTTCAGGATCCCCGGGTTGTATAGGGTCACTCAAGTTCACCCTTTAGATAATGTGAAGCCAGCTCCAGCTGCAGGGACTGCCCTGAATAAAACTGTAAAGAAGTAAAGCCCTCTACCCTGAATCAGGACCCGTGTCTAGTGGTCAGTGAGCCATCTGTTTGGTGAACAGTTATTGAGCACCTGCTGTGAGTGAAGTTTTGTGGTCTCTATAAAGGAGACAACAACTCAGAAAAGGAAGGTGTGAGAAGGTGGGTTGTGTGCAGGGTCTCCTGGCCAGCTTCCAGCTGGCTGTCTGCTACTCCTTGCTGTGGTGATGAACTCCAGGCAACTCTGACGACTCATGGGCCATACCCATGTCCCCCTGGGCCCTTTGATAACTGCTCCAACACAGCCCCAGTCAGCCTCAGGAGGCCTCATGGGACCAGTTGGTCTCCAGGAGGCTATTACTTGGGCCTCACTAACAACATTCACATTACTACAAAGCAAACACTGTAAATACCCAGTTTCACCAAGTTTGAAAATTTTGCCTTCTCCTCGTCTCTGTCCATATTCCCTTTCACACATGTTTGTTATTCCCAGAAAGAATCTCCAAGGAAATATTGAAAGGAGGGTTTACCTTACTGCTCTGCTTAAACTCTACTAAAGACAGCCCCTGATAGTGGTAGTAGTGGTAAAGTCCCTGGGTTGTATAAACAGTTAATTTGGTTGACCGCTAACCCAAAGGTTAGAGGCTTGAGTCCATGCAGGGGCATCTTGGAAGAAAGGCCTGGAAATCTATGTCTGAAAAGTCAGCCACTGAGAACCCTGTGTAGCCCAGTTCTACTCTCACACACGTGGGGTTGCTCTGGGTTGGAATCAACTCCATAGCAACTGATTAAAGGCAGCCCTTCCCCAACAGCCAACCACAGCAGGTCAGAGCTGATTAGTTGCTACTCCCACCCTGGACTACACGGTTCCACGAAAGCCTACAACCAGAGTCACTGCCCACAGCTTGCTTCTTGCTCCAGGTTCTCTCGCACTGCATATGCTCTTGCCTTGTGCCCTCCTTAGGAGGGTAAGTCAAAAAGTATTGCTACTAGGGTTCATACATGCACAGGTTTATTCCAGACAAAACATGTTTAAACATGTCTCTGTGGTCAGTGTCTCTGCAGACAAGTTCTCTCAGTAATACACCTGTCTTAGTCTCCCTAGGGTGCTTTCAAAAAACAGGACACTTTTTGTACCATGGAAAAAAATGATTTTGAGGTCAGGGCTAATACCAAATTTTTAACAAACTCACATGGACATCTTCCCAAATTATTGAAGTTTTGCAACAAGTTTATGGGAACTCTGCTCCATATGAAACAGTAGGTTTTAGATGGATCAAGCATTTTAAAGAAAATCAAGAAGACCTCTAAGATGAGCCAACAGAGAGAAGATTATGGAGACTGTTTTTTTGGATTCCAAAGGGTTAATCTTGGCAGATTTTCTCAAAGGAGAGAGGACAATCGTGGGAGCATATTATGAAGAAGTTTGAAGAAAATTGAACAGAGCACTGGTGAGGAAAAGGCCAGAAAAGTTGCACCAAGAAGTATTTTTTTCCATCATCTGCTCATTCTTTGAGGGTAAGCAAGGGCTGTCCTACGACAATTTCTTTGGGAAACCTTGCCCCATCCAGCCTGCAGCCCTAATTTTGCCCCTTCAGACTTCTTTTTGTTCCCAGAACACAAACAATATTTAAAAGGAGCACAATTCGAATCCCTCAAGGATGCCAAAACTGCCGTTTTGGCGTGGTGTAAAATGAAAAGTGCAGAATTCTTGAGGAAAGGGTTGTTGTTGTGTTATTAGGTGCTGTCAAGTCAACTCTGATTCATAGCGACCTTATGCACAAGAGAATGAAACACTGCCCGGTCCTGTGCCATCCTCATAATTGTTGCTATGTTTGAGCCCATTGCTGCAGCCATTGTGTCAGTCCACCTTGTTGAGAGTCTTCCCCTTTTCCACTGACCCTCTGCTTCACCAAGCCTGATGTCCTTCTCCAGGGACTGATCCCTCTTGATAACATGCCCAAAGTATGTAAGACATAGTCTCGCCATCCTTGCTTCTAAGGAGCATTCTGGTTGTACTTCTTCCAAGATAGATTTGTTCTTTCTTTTGGCAGTCCATGGTATAGTCAATATTCTTCACCAACACCACAATTCAAAGGCATCGATTCTTCCTCAGTCTTCCTTATTCATTGTCCAGCGTTCACATGTATATGGGGCAATTGAAAACACCATGGCTTAGGTCAGGCTCACCTTAGTCCTCAAGATGACATCTTTGCTTTTCAAGACTTTAAAGAGGTGTTTTGCAGCTGATTTACCAAATGTAATTTGTCTTTTGATTTCTTGACTGCTGCTTCCATGGGTGTTATTGTGAATCCAAGTAAAATGAAATCCTTGACAACGTCAATCTTTTTTCCATTCATGATGTTGCTTATTGGTCATGAGGATTTTTGTTTTTTTTATGTTAAGGTGTAATCCTTACTGAAAGCTGTAGTCTTTGATCTTCATCAGTACGTGCTTCAAGTCCTCTTTACTTTCAGCAAGCAAGGTTGTGTCATCTGCATATTGAGGGTTGTTAATGAGTCTTCCTTCTATCCTGATGCCCTGTTCTTCTTCATATAGACCAGTTTCTCAGATTATTTGCTCAGCATACAGATTGAATAGGTATGGTGAAAGGATACAACCCTCACGCACACCATTCCTGAGTTTAAACCATGCAGTATCCCCTTGTTCTGTTCGACCAACTGGCTCTTGAGCCACATACAGGTTCCTCATGAGCACAATTAAGTGTTCCGGAATTCCCATTCTCCTCAATGTAATCCATAATTTGTTATGGTCCACACAGTCGAACGTCTTAGCATAGTCAATAAAACACAGGTAAACATCTTTCTGGTATTCTCTCCTTTCAGCCAGGATCCATCTAACATCAGCAATGATATCCCTGGTTCCACGTCCTATTCTAAATCCAACTTGAATTTCTGGAAGTTCCTTGTTGAGATATTGTTGCAGCCACTTTTGAATGATCTTCGCAAAATTTTGCTTACATGTGATATTGTTCAATTAATTTCCACATTCGGTTGGATAACCTTTCTTGGGAATAGGCATAAATATGGCTCTCTTCCAGTTGGTTGGCCAATTAACTGTCTTCTAAATTTCTTGGCGTAGACAAGTGAGCACCTCCAGCACTATATCCAATTGTTGAAACATCTCAATTAGAGGAAGGGTTAGAGAGATGGAAACACCACCTTCAGAATTGTATAGACCTAGATGGAGGCCATGTCAAGAAACAATAGCTTCAAATTTTGATATTTTTGTTTAATAAAGGTTTCTATGATTTTGTAGCAATACGTTCAGACTTACCCTTATTTGTCTTTATGGTGCAGACCCTCAGAGAACATAGTCACAGAAGTCTAAGCCTCCCAAAAGACACCTGTACTGCAGCCCGAGGTGGCTGCCTTCACTCAGGGAGCTGATAAAACCCTACGAAAGAACTCCCAAAAGTTCTCCCTGCCAGAAAGAGGGAGAGAGGGGACATGACCCGCCCCATTGTTATGCTTTCTAGTGCTGACCACATCAGAGAGAATCATGCCGTCTCCCTATCTCGCTTGTCTTCAATCCCTGTGCTTGGGGAGCCACCTCTCGCCTGCCCTCTAAAGACACAGACTGAACTTTCTCCTGGGGCAAGGCCCAGAAAGAAGGACTCAGCACAGGGTCAAAGTGCATGCCTCTATCACTTCTCACCCCTAAGCCTGTGGGGTGGGGCTCAGGTTACCACACAGCAGCTAAACTCATGGTGCCTCACCTCTCAAGCACCCCAAATGATAAGAATGTTCATACAATAAGAGGGGGCATTGGTAGTTCAGTGGTAGAATTCTCACCTTCCATGTGGGAGACATGAATCTCTCAACGGCAGTGGGCTTGAATGTGGTTTGGTTGTGGGAGTCCTGGGTTTGATTCCAGCCAATGTACCTCATGCATAGCCACCACCCATTTGTCATTGGGGGCTTGGGTGTTGCTATGATGCTGAACAGGTTTCAGTGGTACTTTCAGATTAAGACAGACTAGGAAGAAAGGCCTGGCAATCTATTTCTCAAAATTAGCCAGTGAAAACCCTATGGGATCACAATGGTCAAGTCTTCAACTAAGCAAGGGGAGGGCACAGGACTGGGCAATGTTTTATTCTGTTGTGTATGGTGTCACCATGAATTGGGAGTCACTATGAGTCAGGGGCCAACTCAATGGCAGCTAACAACAAATGATACATATGTAAACCCTTAAAGATTCTTACTCCACTCCCCCTCCCAATAGGTAACATTGTCCTTAAGGTCTTTCTGTCTTAGCCTTGCAAGTACACATACCAAGAGCCCCAGGGCACATGGGCATGGTTTTCTCATTCTCCTTACCATCAGTTACATTCATGAGCCGCAGTGTTAGCTGATAACAGGGTATGACCCATCTCAGGAATTTCTCATTTTCAAAGGCTTTTGAATACAAAAACATCTCTAAGTGTCTAAGGAATTTATCTCTATTGGTGAAGTTATAGGTAGCCCAGTTAATAATCAGAGTTAGAAAAGTTATTAAGCATTCCCTTAAATCATATCACATGAACATCTGCCCACCTGAAAACCCCTCGGGCTGACTTGGCCTGGCCAGTTTGGTTCTTGTAAGGGTGTTTGTGATATTGATTATCCAGCTAGAGACGGAGCCTTAGGAATAAGCCTGGACTCAGACTAGCAGGCAATCATATTTACACATTGATCTGCCATCTTCCTCCCTCCTCCCTCCCCCACTTTGGAAGATTTAGCAAAACATATTTCAATTCCCACTTTAAAATGAAATCATTAGCCTCGAAATAATTAACCTTGAGTCACTAGGAAAGCCTATAATCTGCACACACACTTATACTGGTCGATTGGCCCAGTGAAGGGGGTGAGCCAAGCTTTCTCAACAGGACTTTCTGGAAGCTTCAGAGAGTGAAATATGGGGATGGGTGGGGTACATGTGTTTGGAAGCAAAAAGCACAAATTCCAACTATAGAGCTATTTCTAAGTGGGAGGCTCTCACAGCAATTACATGCTTCCCCACCACTACTATGAAACATTGATATATTAAACGTATCCTTATGCCCTTCTGGGAACCCTGGTGGTGTACTGGTTAAATGCTATGGCTGCTAACCAAAAGGTCAGCAGTTTGAATCCACCAGGCTCTCCTTGGAAACTCTGTGGGGCAGTTCTACTCTGTCCTATAGGGTCACTATGAGTTGGAATCAACTCGACGGCAACAGGTTTTGGTTTTATGTCCTTCTAACTCTATGATTTTTAAACATATTTTTCCTTCATGTAATGTTTTGCTGAAGGCTCACTGAGTGATATTTGAAACTGGATCCTCAGCCACCATGAATACTGAAAGTTAATGTATAATACAGCCAGGACACTGGGCAGCCTCCTGGGAGCATAAGTACCAAGGACCATTGTGCACTGATGGTCCTCTTCCTGTCTCTCATCATCCCCTGTTAATTGCTTACATAGCCCTCCTCTTTGTATCTTCCTGTGGCTCAGCCCATGATGCTGGACTGAACATAAAGCATCCAGAGCCTCTTCTGCTGGGGATGGAACACTAATCCCAAGAGATGCACCACCAAAGTAGGAGTCTATGTTCAGATGAAATGGAAAGCGTTGCCTAATTTACCTTCTTTCTAGAGATCCACAATGTTTTTGTTAGTAAAGCCTCTGAGATGACCTTCAGGAAAGATGCCTGTTTTTTTCCAAACTTATTAACCTTTCCCTATAATGAATTTTTTATGAATATCTTGCAGACTCATGCTCCACGAAACACACTTGGAAAAAGTGTTTCTAGAATGGTATAAGGATGGTGTCTGCAACAATAGTTCTGCAAATGTAGCAGTGAACTTTGCGCAACTGTTTTTCTCGGGGATGTTTAATTAAAGCCAAGGGCATGAGTCCTAAAATGCAATTCAATGAAGGTAATTATGTAAGGACATAAATGAATACGGTTCAAGAAATCGGCCTTCTGATCGTCCAATGAGATCCACAGGTCTCAGAGTGCCTACAGGGATAGATGGGACGTGTGACCTTAGGTGGTCACCTCTAAATGTCATTGCACTTACCAAGCTTTGTAGGTACTGAATGGCTGACAATTCAATGTTAAACTCTCTGAGGAAAAACAGTAGAACCATTATCTTACCCTGGTAATCAAGGATATATTCTTATGTCTTGGGAACCAAAAAAACAAATGGTAGTGATGTCATCTGTGTAGGAAAGTTGGTAAGTTGGTCAGTGTTTTCACCTGAATGAAACTCACCATGCTCCTCAAGAATGGGAAGCATGAGATGACTTGCCTGAGGGCACCTGGTGGGCTGGTTAGAGGTATAAACTAAGTCCACTCCTGATTCTACCCGTTACCAACCTACTAATCGATTACTCACCTCACCCATGACCCAAAGCAGTACCAATTGCTGTCATATCAGTTCAGACTCACGGTGACCCCATGCGTGTCCATTTTCCATAGATATGCTGCTGGCCATGCCAGGTTAACAAACAGTGCTTGGTGGTGCCACACACCCAGGACTGGTATAATACCCGCTATACCTGCCATACCCTAGTTACGCCTCTGCCTCCTGGACTCTTACTGTTTTTGCCTGAAACTTCTTTTTTCCAGTACTCTAACTATACAAAGGAAGCCCTGATGGCATAGTGGTTAAGCACCATGGCTGCTAACCAAAATGTTGGCAGTTGGAATCCATGAGGCACTCCTCAGAAACTCTATGGGGCAGTTCTACTGTGTCCTATAGGGTCGCTATGAGTTGGAATCAACTCGACGGCAATGGGTTTGGTTTTGGTTTAACTGTACAAATGATGATGATTATGGTGGTGATGGCGGCTGTGTTTTTATTGAGCACCTATTCTCTGCTATGTATTGTATACCATGTACTATGCCCTGTCTTAAGCTCTCCTTCTCAGTTTACTTTGCTGGTTCTTTCTCATATTTCTGACTTTTAAACATTGGACTGTGTCATGGATTGAATTGTGTCCCCCCAAATATGTGTCAACTTGGTTAGGCCATGATTCCCTGGGTTGTGTGGTTGTCCTCCATTTTGTGATTTTCATATGTGTTATAAATCATAATCTCTGCCTATGGTTAAAGAGGATTAGGGTGGATTGTAACACCCTTGCTCAGGTCACATCCCTGATCTAATGTAAAGGGAGTTTTCCTGGGATGTGGCCTGCACCACCTTTTATCTTACAAGAGATGAAAGGGAAGCAAGCAGAGAGTGGGGGCCTCATACACCAAGAAAGAAGCACCAGGAGCAAAGTGTACCCTTTGGACCCCAGGGTTCCTGCACAGAAAACTCCTAGCCCAGGGGAATATTGATGAGAAGGACCTTCCTCCAGAGCCAACACAGTGAGAAAGCCTTCCCCTGGAGCCGACGCCCTGAATTTGGCCTTCTAGCATACTAGACTATGAGAAAATAAATTTCTCGTTGTTAAAGCCATCCGCTTGTGGTATTTTTTTATAGCAGCACTAGATGACTGAGAGAGAGTGTCCCAGTGTTCAGATCTCAGACCTCTTCTCTATTTTCACTCACTTCCCTAATGGTCTCATGCAGTCTCGAGATTTAAAAACTATCTGCACATTAATGACTCCCAATATCATAGCCCAGCCCCAGCCTAAGCTCTGAACCCCAGACTCACATATCTACTTGCCTACTTGATACCTTCCTTTGGATATCTAATAGACATTTGCACCTTTAACATGTCTAAATCCCTCCACTTGATTCCATGCCTCTCTCCCTACAGCTGAAACTTTCTCCTCCCACCATATTCTTTATTTCAGTGCATGGTAACTCCGCTCTACCTGGTGATCGGGACCAAACCTTGAAGTCATTCTTGATGTCTTTCTATTCACATATGCCACGTCCATCCATCAGCAAATCCCATAGGCTCCACCTGCAAAATATGTCCAGATCCTGATTGCTTTTTACCATAGCCACCACAACCGTAATCTAACCTATCGTCATCTCTCACCTGGATTGCATGGCCCAACTGGTCTTCCTGCCTCCCCACTTACAGTCTTCACATCTCTTTTCCACTGAGCAGCTGGAGTGATCCTCCTGAAATGTATTTCAGGTTGTGTTATTGCTCTAAACAGGGCCTACAATGGTTTTTCATCTCACTCAGAGTAATCACGTAAGGCCTACCTGATGGGGCCAGCCCCCACACAGACATGCATGCACATGGACATGTATACGCACACGGACACATGTACACACACATGCACCCTCTGCTCTTTGCCCCCTTCCTCCTTCCCCTCATTCACACCACTTCAGCCCCACCGAGCACTCGATGTTCCTTGAATTTGCCAGGCATTCACTCATCCCATCACTTTTGAACTTACTCTTTTCTTTGTCTGGATATCTACATGGTGCCTCATTTTTTTTTTTTTTTCCACTCAAGCATCACCTTATTAGAAATGCCTTCCTTGACCACCCTATAGACTCACCCCCACATGTATACATTGTTCCTTTCTATTCCTTTACCCTGCTTTATTTTTTTTCATCCTATTATTGCCATCTGACACATTATATATTTACTTGTTCAGTTTTTGTCTTCCTGCATCAGAATATAAACCTTTTAAGAGAAGAGGCTTTATCTATTTTGTTTACTGCTTTACTTCCAGCAACTAGAATATCGCTTAGTGTATATTTATTTTTGTATTTGGGTTATCTGCTAATAAGCGCAGGTATCACGATCCAAGGTCACTGGGTGGCACAAACAGTTTGCAATCGGCTGATAACCTAAACATTAGTGGTTCAAACCCATCCAGCAGTGCCGTGGAAGAAAGACCTGGTGATCTGTTTCCCTAAAGATTACAGTCAAGAAAACCCTATGGAGCACTCTTACTCTGTAATACACAGAGTCGCCATGAGTCAGAATTGAGTCAATGGCAATGAGTTTGGGGTTTTTTTTTTTTTTTTTTTTTGGTGTTATGATCCAATTTTACAGATGAAGAAATTGAGACTCAGAAAATATAGAAAAATTGCCAAAGATTAGTAAGTGGTAGAGTCAGGATCTGAACCTAAGTTTGTTACACTCTAAAGCCATAGCAGTTTCCATAATAGCTTGTTTGTTTGCTTGTTTTGCATCCTACTCTCTGCAGCTTCACCATACCCATCATTCTCAGAACAATAAGACCCCCTTCTGTCTTAGTCACCTAGTGCTGCTATAACAGAAATACCACAAGTGGATGGCTTTAACAAAGGGAAGTTTATTCTCTCACAGTCCAGTAGGCTAGAAGTCCAGATTCAGGGCACTGGCTCCAGGGCAAGGCTCTCTCTGTCAGCTCTGGAGGAAGGTCCTTGTTATCAGTCTTCCCTTGGTTTGGGGGCATCTCAGCGCAGGAACCTCAGGTCCAAAGGATGCACTCCGCTCCTGGCACTGCTTTCTTGGTGGTTCCCAACTCTCCGCTTGCTTCCATTTCCTTTTATCTTCCCCGAACAAAAACAAAAACAAAAAAAATGTAAGATAAACGGTGGTGCAAGCCACACCCCAGGGAAACTCCCAATACATTGGATCAGGGATGTGACCTGGTAAGGGTGTTACAGTCCCACCCTAATCTTCCTTAAAATCAAATTACAATCACAGAATGGAGGACAACCACAGAATACTGGGGAATCACGGCCTAACCAAGTTAATACAAACATTTTTGGGGGGACATAATTCAATCCATGACACCTTCCCGCTCACCTCCCTTCTCCCACCTTTGGGAAACAAACAGCTAGCAGGGGCTGCAGTGCGCAAATGCAGATGCAGGTCAAACAGGCAGAGGCGAGAAGCACAGGTTGTCCAGCACCCTGCCTCTTCTGTCTCTCGTAATCAAGCTACCAATGTGCCTACAGCTGGCTCGGATTCCGGAGCACTTTCCTCCAAAAAAACAATGTGTTCCAAGGGGTCTGAGGCTCCCCACAATCGCTTTGCTGCGACTCTTTTGGACCTGCTCACTGGGCATGCTGTTCAGGGCTTCTGTATTAATCGTGAGATCTAGAAACGAGCAGGAAATCTATCCCTGTAATTGCAACTCAGCTGGGTTCCTTAGGACCTTTTCTGGCTCAGCGATGTTTTCCCTTGTTTACCAGTACTGCTGTCCCACGGGTCAGCAAAGAGCACCTCCTGTGCATCAGAGCTACGGCTGCTAACCAAAAGGTTGGCAGTTCAAATCCACCAGGCGCTCCTTGGAAATCGTGGAGGGCAGTTCTACTCCGGCCTGTGCAGTTGCTATGAGTCGGAATCAACTCGACGGCAACGGGTTTGGTTTTTGGTTGGTCCATCAGAGCAGAGCACCTGAGACATGCCACTGACCAAAGGTGTAGGTGAGGTGCGGGGGGGGGGTTCTCAGATTAAGATCTACGCCAGGTCCCTCCCTCAGCAAGCCACATTGCCGCCACCTGCTGTCCACCAGGCTGGGGGCTGGGAGGCAGGAGGGCAGTGGGAGAGGGGTCTAGGAGTGGCTCAAAGACAGTCGTGCTTTAACAGGGCCTCATACTCTCTCCCATGGAACATCGACTTTCCCTCCAACTTGCTCCCAAGAGCTGCAGCTGACATGTTCTGCATACTCAAGAAGCAGGTGCCTGCAGCCACTGAGAACTCAAGCTGTTTCCCTCACATGCCACCTCCCAGGCTCTTCCCTGAGGCCACAGGAGGAAATTTCATCAGAAGAGTATCAATCTATTGATATGGGTTCCAACAGCCTTTCTGAACAGAATACCAAAGCCACGAGCCACCTCTCTGTCACCCCTGCATGGCACACTAACTTCCTCCTCGGGGACACCACTTTCCTAGACTCTGTTGACCTAAGCTGTGGGCTGAGCTTTAGGGTTTCAGGGTTTTTGTTCAGCTGGAGCTGATGACGGGTGGAGAAGGGGTGTGTGAAGGGGAGGGTGGAAGACAAGTAGAAGAAAGGAGAAGCAGAGGGAAGGTCGCCGATGCCTCCAGCAGTCCTGAGGTTGCTGCTACTTGGTAGGCATCTTCCCTCTAACCTCTACCCATTCCGTATTCCAGGGAGACGAGGCCTGCTCTTTGCCATTTCACAGACTGGTCCGAGGCAGGCTGGCCCCATCACCTGACGCTCTTGCAGCTGCTGCTGCTGGCAGAGCATCTGGTCTGATTTCCTCCCCTTTTCCCCAATCAGTTGCTTTCTGCTTGTCACCCTACTTGTAAGCCCATGAGTCCCGAATGGTTCCCCCAGGGTATTTAAAGTTGTTATGTGTATTGGGGGGCAGACTGGGGAAAGGAAGTTGGCGGGGGCGTATAATCGTCAAGTAGGGAAAGCTGGGTTAAGTAAAGATGAAGCAGATTTCTTTGCTGCAGGACTTCTCAGATCCTTTAGTACACATGTTTATATTGTGGATTTCCAAGAGGGAATCAGAATAGTAGGGTTCTTTTAACTTACTTGACTGCAGAATACACGTTCTTTGTTCTGTATTTTGTGAAACATCACGGTAGGCATTTGGCGGTCACCAACACCATAAACACTAATACAAAGTAAGGGGAGGAATTGGGAAAAGTAGGTAAGGCTGTACCTCTGGTGGGACAGAGAATCCCACTTTCAGAGAGGTAAGACACCTGGCCCTTTTCAGGACCACCTGTCGCCACCATCTCTGTCCTGGAAGAACTTGCCATGTGTTTGGGGAAGAGAGAATGTAAGCCATTGGTTGAAGGTGTGTAGGAGGTGGGCAGCTAGAGGGGACAGGGGATAACAAAAGGAGGATGGAGAAGCTGGGGAAATGGCAGAGTGGGCTAACTCCCTTCTGAGATATGCCAGAACCCGCCCCCCGCCCCGCCATACCCCAGCCCTCTGGGAGAAGGGGGAGAGAGGAAATCAGAGGTGAGCTGAAGAAAATGACAGGCTGATAGTTTGCTACCCAAGTTTGATGGTCTTTTTATTTGTTTGTGTGTTTGTTTTAATTCTGTAAAGTGAGTATACGGAACTAAAGCATTGCTAAGCCTTTCGGTTCATTTTGACCAGTATTTATTGAGCCACCCATGAGTACAACTCTGAGTCAGGGACTGTGGACAATAAAAAGTGTGAAACCCAGTTGCTGCTTTTAAAGCGCTGGCAATGTTACTGAAGTGACAAGACCACAGGGGTGGGTGATTAGGGAACAAGAGGAGACTTAATCAAGAACAAAAGGGGAGGACTGCCGACAATCAGTGGCAGCACCCTCAGGGGGTGCAAGCTGTGAGCACTGAGACAGGAGGAAGAGCGTCTTGAAGAATTTACATGTATGAGGATGATTGGAGGAGGGGAGGACATTCTCCAGAGCAGGATAGTCAGAGAGACACCTAAAGCAACTCCATCTGTCCAAATCAAAATGGCCACCAGTTTTAACACCTGTCTGGGGCAGCCGGTGTGGTGGGGAATACAGGGACAGAACATGGTGGGCTGCTTCACAACATTGGCTCTTATAAGGAGGATGGAGGGATGGCAATGGCTAAGGCTACACCCTCTACTGGGTACCCTTGGACTTTGTAGGTAGGCAGAGAGATGGGGAAAGCCAAGCCTACACCCCTTACAGGCAGCACATGGTGGTGGTCAGAAGGCCACCCATGTGACCTTCATCACTTCCCCATCTGCCAAATGGGAATAATGCCATCTTCCTAGTTCTTCCTGATGGAACATGGCCAGTCTTCTTCTTCCGTATATCCCTTCTTACTGTTGCTCAGGCCTCCCTCTTTTACACGGTCTCATTGTCAAGATCAAATAAAATACCATATGTGAACAAACTTTGAATGAATTTTATACAAACATCTGTCTAATATGACTGCAGCACTGTGCTGAGAAATACACAGATTGATAAGGCGGAATGTCCACTCTCCAGGATTTTATAATGAGATCTGAGGGACATTTACATAGCAAGTGGCTGGAGTACTTATCAGGTAGGATCACAGTGGGACTGAGGGAGCACAAAGGAAGACTGCCCAGAAGAAGGGACATTTAAGCTAGAATTTGACAAAAGTCTATCTGGGGGCAGGATATTCTCTGTAGAAAGAAGAGTATGTACAAAATCCAGAAGCACAGAAGTCCATGATGGGTTCATGGGACAGTGAAGAGTCAGATGGCTGCATGGACCACCTGGGGAGTGGTGGACGGGGAGGCTGGAGAGGTCTGATGAGGACAGATGGTCGTAGTCCAGGATCCTTGGAAAGGAGGCTGGCCTTTATCACAGTTAGTGAAGAGCCAAGGGAAGCTGCTAAGAGGTGATCTAGAGGCACTGTGGCATGGAGGATGGGTAAAAAAGGAGAGAGAGATCAGTGGAGGGGGCAGATTAGAAGTCCATTTTGGAGCCTTTGGGATTGAGGAAGCTGTGGCACATCCACGTGCCAGGGAGTGGGGATACAGATATGTAACTTAAGAGAGGGGTTGGAGATGGGGCTGAGGGAGTAAGAGTAAGGTGGTGTAGACAGTGAAAAGAGAGGACAGTGGAGGACTGGAAGCCCACACGCTCTTGGGCCAAATATTTAATCTCTCTAGGCCTCAGCTGAGAAACCCCTGAGTGGTGCAAATGGTTAAGTGCTCGGCTACTAAGAAAAAAGGTGGCCATTCAAGTCCATCCAGAGCCACCTCCGAAGAAAGACCTGGTGATCTGCTTCCAAAACGTCAGCCATTAAAAATCCTACGGAACACACCTCTATTCTGACAGACACGGGGTTGTCATGAGTCAGGATCATCTCAACAGCAACTGGTGTAGGCCTCAGTTTACTCATTTGTAAAACGTGGGGAAAGAGTTCTTCCTCCGCATGTCCATTGTCAGGATGAAATAAACAAAACAGTTTGTGTGAAACTCTCAGCATAGCCTGGCAGGTATGCTCAATAAGGTCAGCTCTTACTATTGTCATTGGTTCTGGAGGGACAGGGTGAAGCCCTGGCCGCAGAAACAGAGGGGAGTCTGATCTAGACGTAGCAAAGAGATCAAAGCTTGCTGACAGCAAGGTCACCTTGCTGCTGTATTTCTCAAACGAGTGTTTACCACTTCCTACATTGTTCCCGACTCAGAAGAGAGTCGGTTCTGAAGCCAGGATGAGAGTGTGACGCAGTCTCAGTAATGGGAAGTGTGGCGAAGCGGGAACAGAGAGCCAAGTAGGTTACTAGGATGGCAGGACTGCCAAGGGCAAGAATAGAGAAAGAAAAGAGAGCAGAGCCCTTAGCGACATCACCATTTGCGGCATGAAGAGGAAAGGAGAATACAGGGAAGAAAAAATGAGCCATCAGGAAAGGAAAGAAACTTAAAAAAATCACTTCCATGAAAACCAAGAGAGAAGAGTTTTAATAAGCAGGAAGCTTCATATCCATGGAGTCATCTGGACAAATGAGAACCAAACTGAGACATGCCCTGTGGGCCGTAATCAGGACCTCTTGGTGTCCACTGAAAAGGCAGTTTCCACAGGATGGTGAGACAAAGTTAAACCACGTGGGCTTGGGAAGTTAATGGCCATTAGAGCACAGACTTCATTTTTAGAGGAAGTGGTTCAGGTTGGAAGTATTGGGAGGCCTGCTAAACTAAAGAATGAATTTCTTAAGGGGAGGTGTGAGCCGATCTATTGGTGGAAAGAAAAAGAGCTAGTGGTGAGGAAGTGGTGAGCTAGTGGTCCTTGTAAACCAACAAAGAAAAAAGATGGTGGCTAAGGCAAGGTCCCAAGGTAGAAGGGAAGGCATGGAAGGAGACATCCTTCCTCTGCACACAAGAACAGAGAGATAAGAATAGTGGATGAAGAAAGAAATTCTGAGGGAGAAAGAGAGGAAGCAGAATTAGCCTCCATATTCTAGGTTCAGTCTGACAGGCTGAGTCATTCCCCCAGGAGGGCAGGGATGAGGCAAGATGGAGTGGGGTGAAGTGGCTGAGATCTGAAGAGAATAAAAATGTTAAAGCAGGGCTGCTGTGGGAAAAGCAAAGTGAACACAAGGAATGAAGTTCAAGTCTGCTTTAATATGTATTCCCCTAACAGAAGATCTTGAGAAAGTGATTCAGGTGCAAGCAGTGTATTTAGGAAGGAGCCCTGGTTGCACAATGGTTAAGCATTCGGCTGCTAACAAAAAGGTTGGTGGTTAGAGCCCACCAGCTGCTCCACAAAAGAAAAGACCCGGCCTAGAAACCCCTACAGGGCAGCTCTACTCTGTCACGTGGGGTTGCTATGAGTCGGAATCTACTCGATGGCACCTAACAACAATAGTGTATTTAGGTTGCACAATGGTTAGCACTCGGCTGCTAACTAAAATGTTGGTGGTTCAAGTCCACCCAACAGCTCTGTGGGAGAAAGACCTGGTAATCCGCTCTCATAAAGATTACAGCCTAGAAAACTCTATGGGGTAATTCTAGTCTGTCATACGGGGTGGCTATGAGTCAAAATCTACTCGATGGCACCTAGCAACAAGTGTGTTTAGAAGGTGATCCCAGGAAGCATGTCAGTGAGTAGGAACTTGAGTCAGGGAAGGGAAGAAAGCTAATAAAGGGTACATTAATGGGCATGTTACTGCTCCAGGAAACTGGGATTCAATACCTTGTGGGGTCCTTCCAGACCAGGAATTTGAGGTAGACAGAAATCTGAGATGGCTCCCAAGACTTCCGTCTCCTGGTGATCACAACCTGAATATTCTACTTTCCTTAAGTGTGGACGGACGGTGAGTATGATGGAATAAGACTCCCATGATTATGTTACATTATATGGCAAAAGAGATTTTGCTGATGAAATTAAGGTCCCTAATCAATTGACCTTGAGTTCTTCAAAGGAAAGATCATGCTGGGAGAGACTGACTTACCCAGATGAGCTCTCAAACAATAAATAGCTGCAGACACTCTTCCGTTGGCTTTGACAAAGCAAACCGCCATGTACTGATGAGGACCAAATGGCAAGGTCCTGATGGCAGTCTCTAGGAGTCGAGAGCAACTACTGGCCAACAGCCAGCAAGAAAACAGGGATCTCACTCCTACTACTGCAAGAAGATGAATTCTGCCACCAACCAGGAAGTTTAGGAGAGAACCCCAAGCCTCAGATAAGATGGCAACTCCAACTAACACTATGGCTTTAGCCTGAGCGACCCTGAGAGGAGGACCCAACTAAGCTGTCCCCAAACTTCTTATGCACAGAAACTGCAAGATAGTAAATGTGTGTTGTTTTAAGCCATTACGTTTGTGGTGATTTGTTATGTAGCAATAGAAAACAAATACTGATGCGCTGAAGACTAAAAGACATGGGCACCGAGGCCACAGGTGACCTTCAGGGTGGGCTAAAGGGAAACAGAGTGCCAACAGCTTCCTTCCTCATCCTGAGGCCATCTTTAGACCTGGAGGCTCAACCCCAAATTCAAACACAGGAAAAGGCAGGGTGAGTCCTTCCTCTCTGGCTGATCTGTTTGCAAGATGCTGACAGTATGCTGGGCCCCTGCATCGTGTGGACCTGAAGGCGGAGCAGACCCAGCAATCAGAGCTGGAGGCCCTGCCAGGCTTGTTGATGGAGATGTACTGGGGCTGCCATGGTTTCCAGGCACAACGCAGGTAATTTGCCTCTCTCGACTTGAGTTCTTCCATTACTCCTTGGGCCTCGGGCATCACGATGAGGAGCACTAAGCTTGTTCTCCTCTTTGCGGCTGTTAGATGGCAGATATACTCGCTCCACTTTGCAACTTTGGCTGCTCAGCCCTCACCTTTTCTGCTACTCAGCAGAGTGGAAATTAAAGCAGACAGAGGCAATTTTTACAAGGCAGATCAGGAAAAAGTACTTGAAATTCTACACAATTTCACATTTAGATGTCTGGGATCCCCTGCATGGCTGGAGTCTGCACTTAATCATTTTGGAGTGTAGCGCTGAACACATTAGCACAGACTTTCCTCGTCTAATTGAGGGTCCTGCGTTTAATGCCAAAGTTTTCTGGATGGTGAAGATTGACATCCAGAAGGCTAGCCAGCACCCATTATGCTGTTTTAAGCTGTGCTTTATGGGTGTTTTTATGTGATGAGCTTACCAAAGACCAGCGTCTGTCTGGGTCTCAGTTTTACAGATTAATAAATTCAATTTTATTGATTCGTCCAAGGATGAGCCTGTATTTGGGAATGAATGCATAATCATCAAATTCTCCAGGTGCTGACGGGTAATTTTTGCAATGGGAGAGAGGTGCTCAACAGAACAGCCCCTCAGGCCACTGCTTGGGTTTAAATTTTGGTGGATAGGTTTGCCCCGAAAATAAAATTAAGGCTCTTGCTCAGCAAATATCTTCTGAGTCTTTACTGTGCATAAGGCACTATGCAAGACGCGCTGTTGCATACCAAGATAAATTACGGCTGGATCATGCCCTCAAGAAACTCCCATGCAAATAAATATGGTGCAGATGAGAGCGTACTGTAAGAAAGATGCAGAAAACCTGCCAAAGGAGTGCAGGGGAGAAAGAGATTCTTTCAGCAGGAGATGTGGGGAGAGAATCAGAACCAAAGGAGACAGCATTCCAGCTCTGTCTTGAAGGAAGAGTGAAGATTGCACCCAAGGGGGGTGGGAGGTGATCATTCCAAGAAGAGGAAGTAGATGAGCAAAGACCCAGAGACTTTTTGTTTTGTTTTGTTAGCTGCCGTCAAGTCAGCCCCCAACTCATGGCGACCCGAGCACAATGGAATGAAACACTGCCCCACCCTGCATGCAGATGAGTAATTCCTTAGATGCAGTGGAGTGGGGATGTTAGAAAGGTAAGGAGGTACCCGATTATTTTGGGGGTGGAGGAGGCTTTTGAATGCCTTATGCTCCCAGAACAAATGGAGCAAAGAGCTTTTAAAGGGATGTGCCAATCAAGCAAGGAAAGCTTGATGAATTCACCTTTGCCAGGGTATGGAGCTTTCTGCATACATAATTGGTCCTGGCCACTTGAAATTGTATCTTCCAGGAAACATGGCAGGCTCCCTGATGGTGCCTTTGTCTTCCCTGCTTAGGTTCCTTATTCTTTATTGATCATTACAAACTTCTACCATAACTGGTGATGGACCTCTTACAGCTTATTAGGTTGTAGCTTATCTTGCATAAGCTGCTCTGTACCTCGGTGTCTTCCTGACAGCGTTCTCGAGAGTACCCTGGCTTCTGTGCCGAGAGTCAAAGGACCCTCCTGTCTTATCAGCAATGCAGAGACGAATTGCTCCTGAGAGTGGGTTACTCTCACAAATGGCTGATCTCCCCCACATGTGGCAGGATTCAGTTTGCTTCCGTATCAGGGTGGCATTTCTGACTTTGCCGCTATCCACAGTATTGTGATGAGGAAGATAGTTTCTAGAGTCAGACAGAACCAGCTTCAAATCCCAGCTCCATCACTTTCCAGCTGTGTCACCCAGGGCACACTATTTAATCTAAACCTCAGTTTCCCAGAGGGGAAAGTGGGGATAAAGATCACACTTACCCCCAGTGCTGTTGTGAGGATTAACCCACAAGATGTCTACAGCAGCTGGACCAGTACCTGGCACATTAGTGAAGCCGTTATTACCATGGGCCTCTGAGGGCGTGCTTGGGCGATATCAGAACCTTCCAGGCAGTGAGAGGAGCTGCAATCCACATTCTTGGGAGGCAGGGAGACCTGGATCAGTTGCTGGCAAGTCAATCCTTTTGTGTCTGGGGAGACCGCCATGGCTTCCTACCTGCCCTTCCCTCCTTTCTGCACTTGACTGAGCTGTGCAACCAGGCAGCAGGTGGTAAGTGAAAAGAAGCCCCCCAATGTTCCACCCAACTTTCCAGGTTGTAATTTCTACATTGGGGACCTATCCTGGGGCCAGCAGGGATGAGTAGAACCAAGCTCTTGGCCACCTGAGGCACAGGGAGGCAACATTCCCAGATCCTTCATGACTGATGATAAAAGGCATGCTGGCAACTCAGTTTTCTAAGCTTCCAGAGAGAATGGAGGCAATGATGCGCTGAAGAAGGTTCCACTCGCCTTGTGTGGGTCTAGTGTTAAATCTTCAGAAATGTTGCAAGCTGGGCATCACATTGGTAGGTTGAATTCAGCCAGGGTAGGAGTATTCATATCACAGAAATCAACAAATATTACATATCAAGACTTTCCTCCTTCCCCCAGTCCCGAAGAGCTGCTTGTTAAATATTTATCAGCATACCACTGGGTGCGGTCTTCGCCACTTCCGTTTCCTTGCCTCAGTTGCTTTAACTATTCCACTCACACTACATACCCCACCTCCGACCTGTCCAGCTAACTCTCGGGCAGTCCTGAGATGAACTGACAAACACAGGTCGATGAGAAATGCTTTGAGATTCAGGTAGAACGTTTCTTGCGAGCTAATGCGAGTCTTCAGCTCTCATCGCTGTACTTGGTCTGCATCTCTCCTCAGAACGGGGTTGGTCAGCAGGTATTTAGATATGAGAGCTCACCTCTGCCTGTCAGAGCTGAAAGATTCTCCGGCCATTTCTCCAAAGTGCAGGTGACACAAAGAAGAAAACAGAACAATTGCTCACAGAGCCCTGAAATGTTGACCCCTAGGAGACCACACAGGTCCCTGGGTGGCGCAAATGGTTTGTGCATGACTACTAACTGAAAGGTTAGGGGTTCGAATCCACCTGGTGGCACCATGGAAGAAAGTCCTGGCAATCTACTTCTATAAGATTAGAGCCACTGAAAACCCTATGGAGCTCAGTTCTACTCTGACACGTGTGGTGTCGCCATTAAACCATAAAACCAAACCTGCTGCCATTGAATAAGTTCTGACTCATAGTGACCCTGTGGGACAGAGTAGAACTGCTCCATAGGGTTCCCAAGGAGTGGCTGGTGGATTTGAACTGCCTGCCAACATTTTGGTTAGCAGCCGAGGTCTAACCACTGTGCCACCAGGGCTCCAGGGTCACCATTAGTCAGAATCAACTTCACGGCAACAGGGTTTCAGGTCACAGGAAATTTTGGACACAACCCTAAAGCACATAACAGAAATCCTTATATAGAGGCTTCATCAGGAAGAGCTTATGGAGCCAGCAGAAGTAAAAGCAAAAATATCCAGCGTCCACAAGGCTCAATGAAGCTCAGCAAAGCCCTCTGCTTTTCTGAGGCCAAGTCTACATGTTCCCTTTAAGAGCTGAAGGAAATCCACTGCAGCAGCCTTGAGGCCCAGAGAGGTGGAGAGCCTCTCCATCCAAGCCAAGTGGGCAGTTTCAATCTTGTTACATTAGGAGCTTCACTGGGCAGCAACATTTCCAAGGATCCTGGGAGCCTCAGCCCCTGAGAGCAGCAACACAGGGCCACCAATGAGCATCCGATCCTCCTCCGTCTCCCTCCTCCCGCCAGAGCCTTTCTCCCTCTGCAGCAGTAGGTTTCTCCCTGAACTTTATCTGTGAGTGTATCTGGTGCATTTGCTCCTACAATATTTATGACTCACATCAATTTTTCATCCGTCCCATCACTCAGTTTCTTAGGCAAGTGTGGAAACCTTTCCCTCTGAGTTTTCATGCTCTTCGGGGTGAGACGGAACTTGGAGTAAAGCATCAGGTACCTCCAGCACCAAATTCCTTCTGCCATTCTCCTGCTCAGAGATGCAGGGTCTGCAGCTGCCACTGCCAGCAGTTCCACCTCACTTTCTAAGCTGTTTATAGTCTGGTTGCATCTTAAATATCCACCTTGACCCCCAACAACTGCTCCTCCAGTTGGGCCATCTTCTCACTGTATTTTGCAAACACAGAGCTTCTCCTTCCTCTCTGTTGGGATCCTGTTGGTTCTGCCACCTGCAGGATTCTCCTTTCTGTGGTACATCTGGAGGTGCCTCTTGCGCCCCGGCCATCACTACAGTACACTACATGGCTCAGCAATGAACAATATCTGCACAGCCTTTAGAAATGTAACAACCAACTCTTAAATTATCCGAAATGTGTGGTATAACCATATTGAAAAGATGGAAGGAGAAGTGTATGCATGGAGGTGGGAGGAGTAAGAAAGCTAAATCCTCTACCAGGTGTACCCCCACCTCTTGGCCCTTGCACTGGCCATTCTCTCTGCCTGGAATAGCCTTCCCCAGACAGGACATAGCTCACTTCTTTATTTCATTCAGGTACCTGCTTAAAGGTCACTTAAATGATGCTCTCCAACGTACAGCACTCTTATCATCCTACTCTGCTTTATTCTACTTCATAGTATTTTCTAAAATTATATTATGATTTTATTGCCCCAATAGTGCTTGCCCCACAGTAAAAAAAAAAAAATCCATCGCTGTCTAGTCGATTTCGAACTGCCCCATAGGATTTCGAAGGAGCTCTTGGTGGATTTGAACTGCCGTCCTTTGGTTAACAGCCGCAGCTCTTAACCGCTACACCACCAGGGTTTCCACCATGTCAGAAAATCAATAGTTAATGTCTATCATCTGTCTTCAGATTTCTCCAGAAGCAGACCCTGAGACAAAGATTACTGCAAAAAGCTCATTTAAGAGATATAGAAAACACTACAGAGGAGCCCAGTGGGACAGTAAGACTGGGAAGAGTAGGCCACCAGTAAGCGTGCATTATCAACCAGAATCTACCGGGGTGATTAGATCTTAATCCTGTGGAGAAACTCTGGGGAATGGTGTAGCACTTAGGGTTCCCGCTTACCCCATCAGAGGAGTGAGGGAGAGGCAGTGGTTGAGGTCTGCTTCCAGGGGAACTCCTCTGACCTTCTGGCCTGTCCTGTATGCAGGAAGAGCAGTCTTTGAAGACAGTCCTTAGGCAAACGGATACACAGACTCTCAACTGGAAGTAGACCAGCTTCACAGAAGGGGTAAGGCTGGAAGAAGATGGGTGGGGCTCTGACAAATCGGCCACAAGGCCTATTGTTAGTAATCCAAGGAATAGCAGCACAAACTGGTTACCTAGAAGAGTTAAACACCATAAGATACAGATAAAAAAAGAGTTGAGAGGAGTTGCATCTGCAGAGCAGGACAAAGGAGTGGGAAGGGGATTGCTATACTTTGTTATAAATTGTTCTATTTTTTAAGTGTTATTTTACTTTTAAACTATATCCATGTCTTATTTTGGAAAAAGTGTATATATATACATTTTAATGAGTATGAATTTCACCAGAAAGCCATCCCACACTGATTTGATTCTAATTTTTCATGGGAAAATGTCACAAAATGATTAACCAGCCCTGTGGAAAAAGGATCTCAGTGAATGTTAATTGAAGAGAACCGAAGCCAGACACACTGTAATCAGTTGTATTCAATTCTGAAAACATTTTGTTAAGCTCCTACTATGGGCAAGAGACAGGAGCCCTGGTGGCGCAACAGTTAAGTGCTCTGCTGCTAACCGAAATGTTTGGCGGTTCAAGCCCATCCAACAGCTCCATGGGTGGACAACCTGGTGATCAGCTCCTGTAAAGATTACAGCCTAGAAAACCCTGTAGGACAATTCTACTCTGTCACATGGGGTCACTATGAGTCAAAATCGACTTGAAGGCACACAGCAACATGCAAGAGAGTGTGCCTCATGTTAGAAACATGAAGAGGGTAAGACCTAGCTCTGTTCTCAGAAGTTAGTGGTCTGGGGAGGAGGTGGTCTTAGTCTGATGAGGTGCGTCCTTCTCCCGCCTTTGTCTGCTTCCTGCTGGTTGGAATGCGAACCCTGTGGGCTAAACTGGAATAGCCATCCTGGGCCATTAATGGAAGCTGTACGTTGAGAAATGTGAAGCAACAGGCAGAAGTTCCTGGCTCCCTAGCTCATGGAGCAGCCAGGTGAGCCCAAGACTGCTGATCCCTAGGTGAGGTGGAAATAAACATCTATGTTGTTTATGCCACTGTTATTTTGGATTTTCTATCACTTGCTGCTGTAGCCAATCCTCGTTCATATCCAGAGACAGGCTTACAACTGAAAAAGGTGTAATTCATGTAAAATTTCATAACAATATGATAGAGACAAGTCATGGTAGGGGCACAGAGGAATGAATGATTAACCTGAGAAGATCCAGGAAGATGTCTCAGAGACAGTGATGGCAACTGTATTGAAGGGGATGAGAAGGAGTTTGCCAGGCAGCCAGGGTATGGGGATGGCAGAGAGGGACACCATACACAGACATGGACGGCAGAATGAAAGAATGATTTCGTGGAACCACCTGTAGTTCTGATGGGTGAAATATGAAGTGCAAGGCGGACGATGATGAGACTGAAGAGGGAGACAGAGGCAAGGTGATGAAAAACTTAGACGGCCATTCCTGGGAGATGATACCATATGATGTTACAAAGAGGAGCCATCAACTAGTGTTCAACCTGTTTTAACATTACCAGATTAAAATTTCTGAATGCAAAGAGACCAAGTAGGAGGTCATTGCAAAATTGTTTAGTTTGACGATGACAAGGGCCAAATGATAGTAGATAGATTATTGATGAAAAGAAAGGAACAGCATTAAGAGATCGTTTAGGAGATAAAATATATTGGTTGTGGAATGTACGAGAAGGAGGAGCCCAGGATGACTCCACTTTTCTGGCTTAGATCACCAGCAGATAAATCATTACCAAGGGCAGGAAACACAGGGGAGGAGCAGGTTTGGAGATGAATGTTGGAATGCTAATTATTCATTCTGCTCCCAATTCATTCTTTTGAACTCTGAAAGCCTCGTTTCTCCCTTACCAGAGGGCTCCCTCTTAGGCTACCGACAAGGGCCACTGGAGGAAGACCAGATGCCTGGAAGAGGGAGAAAGGATGTGTCCTTGTTTACTTGCCTTTCCTATCAGGATCACCCAGGAATAGTTCTTCACCCTAGCAGCAGTCATAGATTCCAACTCTTTTCCACCTCTTAGAACCAGCCTGATTGTATCCCTTCAGAAACAGCAGCACCAGCCACTCAGTGCCCCTCCTCAGAGACCTGAGTCCCAGCTCTGCGGTTTCTACTCCAAACTCCTAAGTTTTCAGCACTGATGGGCTGTGCTCTCCCTTCATGGTCTGAGACCAGCTCTGTGGGGCCCTCCTCAAAGCTCCTGGGTTCTAGTCATCTCAACCCCTTCCCTTCTTCCCCTGCCCTAGTGGGGTAGCTGACTAGTTACCTAGTGTACCTAGTGAACATTAGTTACCTAGTGTTCCCTCTTTGCTTTTTCAGTCCTGTAGTGCCTCTTTGGAAATTCTGGTGGGGTAGTGAGTAAGAGGATCAGCTGCTAACCAAAAGGTAGTTTGAGTCCATCAGCCACACCTTGGAAACCCTATAGAGCAGTTCTACTCTGTCCTACAGCTTCTCTGTGAGTCAGAATCGACTTGATGGCAATGGTTGGAATGTGCCTCTTTGGAGGCCTGGTGGTGCAAGAGTTAAGAGTGCTGGATGCTAAACAAAAGGTCAGTAGTTTGAAACCACCAGAAGCTCCTCGGGAGAAAGATGTGGCAGTCTGCTTCCATAGAGATCTACAGCCTCTTAAACAGTTTCTTATTTTAAATTCGCTCTTAAAATACCAGATCCTGGCTGATACAATCATTGGTACCAGGGTGATGTCAGGAAATAAACCCCAAAAGTTAGGATCCTAGGGTTGGTTTGGTTGTGTATCTGTGTTTTCTGTGAAGCATCCAGGTGGAACTGACTGGGAAGTAGCTGATTTGTCCTAAGTTAGGAAGGGCAGTAAAGCCAGAGATTAATTACTGTACATCTTCAGCTTATGGGGTAATCCCTCAGGGAATGATTCACTTCATTATCGTTGTTATGAGTCCATTGTTGGTTGAATCTGTTGTATCAATCCAATCTCATTGAATGTTCCCCTCATTTTTGTTGACCCTCTACTTTACCCAACATGACCTTCTTGATCTTTCCTGGTGACATGACCATAGGAAGAAAGACAACATCTAATCATCCTCACTTCTAAGGAGCATACAAAGGGAATGCTCCTTAGAAGAGACTGAGTAATTTATCTGCTCCAAATTCCTGTGATATAGCTTTGAGTCTGCAGCCCATGCGGATAGATCATGCTCTTGACTTTACAATGTGTGCCAGCTTTCTTTCTTTCCATTTCCAACCGTAGAGTCTAGTAAGCTCTCCCTTTCTGGATACTGCCAGAGCAATCATAACTGATTACAATAGTACAAATATGAGACCCCCCAGACACATCTTGAAGGAAAGCAACAACTCAATCATGACTCCAAAATTTGAGAGGGGCATTGAAAGATTATCTCACGAATCACTGCACTGTCAGGCAGTTGAGGGTGGATTACGAGAACAATCTCTCACTGGTCTTCATGGCTTCATTCCCTCTCCCTTTCAATCCATTTGCCAAACACGCCATTTCCCATTTAAAAACTTTAGCATACAAAGACGTGATCCTTACCCACCTCTCCATCAGCATCTGCTACAGACACCTTCTAGCTCTCTGCATTTCAGCCTCATAGAATGACTTGCCATACCCTGAGTGTGACATGCTGTCCTGTAAGCATGCTGATCTTTCTCTGTTCGAAACACTCCTTTTCACCATTCTTTGGTCAACTTTTACTCAATCTTTCAAACTACACCAAGCATCGCCTCCTCTAGTATTCATCATAATAGAGCCTATCATTAATTGAGCCCCTTTTTTATGCTGGGCACTTTGCAAATATTTTAATATTGGCAACAACATTTCATAACAGGTATTAGGCCAAGACAAAATGAAACTTTATCCCCTCAACCACCACTCAGGAGAATTCAAGCATTTAAAACACAGGCCCCAGCATCAGAATCATTTGGGGACTCCTTAAAATGCAGATTCCTGGTACCTACGCAAACCTACACTGATTAATTTTGGCATAGGCTTGTTATTATTTGCCAATGTAGGAAGTTTGGAAATGTAACTCAGAGCAAGAAAGTGGATGTTCTCAACATTATACAGCCAGCATTAATCATTCACAAGAAATAAAATCAAAGCTACAATATTAGCAGGCTAAATGTCAGTTGCTGTGATGATTAAGGTTGTGTGTCAACTTCCTGGGTCATGATTCTCAGTGGTTTGGCAGGTATAAAGAAGTTTGACCGTTATGCAATGATGTAATTATCCTCCATTTTGTGATCTCCCGTAAGTAATATACTGTGATCACCTCCATGATGTGATCTGATGTCATCAGCCAATCAGTTGTAAGAGGAGTTTTCACAGGCGCGTGCCCTGCATTCAGTATATATGGATGCTCTGGAAAAACTCATTCTTGCTCTGAATCATGCATCCAGTTCATCATCATCTGATCTCCGGTTCTTGGGACTTGAGCCAGTGGCCTGCCATATTGTCTGCTGATCTCAGAATTCATCAGCCTCCACAACCTGTGAGCCAGCAGCCTGCCTTCTTACCTGTTGATCTTGGATTCGTCAGTCTCCGCAGCCTGTGAGCCAGAAGCCTGCCATCTGACCTGTTTATCTAGGGTTTGTCAGCCCCTGCCACTATGTGAGTCAGGAGAAGCCCCTAGCCTGATATCTGACCCATGCACTTGGGATTTACCAGCCTCTACAACCCAACCGCATGAGGCATTTCCTTGAGATAAATCTTTCTCTCTCTCTCTTCACTGGTTTTGCTTCTTTAGAGAACACAGCCTAACAAAGTCCCCAAATGTGTATATAAGAAATACCCATTTCTCTAGTCTGTTTAAATCAGGTTTAAGTCCTCATCCCACCAGGATGGGAAGAAAGTCACCTTCTAGTTGATTGTCAGCATGTTCAAGTCCATCCAACCCCACTCCTTGAATCACTTCAGAAAGCTCAAGCTCACAAGGTACCCAGGAAACAGTGCAAGGGCCACTAATTCCCAGCTGGTCATGGTCACTGCTGGTATGCACATTGCCCACGGTTGCAGCGGACCTTGGAGATTGGAAGTCTGCCTCTTTCACGCTAACCTTGGGGCCTTGGAATCTTTGCTGAGGCTGAGAACCACCTGGTCCTCTGAAATGATGTCTCATTTCCAGCAAGCTGTCACAGTCGGAGGTGTAGATTCTCACTGCTCCTATCATCTTCCACCCATCTCCCCTCCCCTGATCTCTGGAAATCTCTTCATTCTTTCTTCCCTCCATCAAAAGTTCTCCTTACTCATACTTACTCATCCATGACAACTAATACAATCTGTGCAGTGAGCTCAGATCTCAGAAAACAGAAGTCTGGAAGGAAAGGACTAATGGGCAATTCCCAGGATCCAGAGTTCACCCGGGAACACCCTCCTCTGAAAGGTTGTCAGTCATTGAGACTAGAGCCAATGGTAGATGGGTGGAGGGAAAATAAGGTAGACGACTTAGTAATACCAGTGGCCACAGACTTTGCAAGCCATGACAAGGGACTGTGGAGAAAAAAAAGATCCCAAAAATGTATAAATTCTATAAAGACGGTGACAGATCCCAGGATAAAAAAAGAGGGTAAAGAGATTAAAGGAAAGGATTTTGGAAAGAGAAGAAATGGAGGAATCCAAATTAAACAAAGAACTCCTACAAACCAAGGGAAAAGCATAGCAAACAACCAAGAGAAAAATGGGCAAAACACTTAAACAAATACTTCATGGAAGAAGAAACACAGCTAGCCAATAAAGATTTGAAAAGATGTTCAATATGTCAGTAAACACGGCAACACAAATTAAAACCATAGTGAGTTATCGATGTATACCTACTAGATTGGCCAAAATATAAAAATCTGGTTATATTAAGTGTTGATAAGAAGGCAATTGGACATTATCTGATGATACCAATATCCCATGACAGAGCAATTCCACTCCCAGGTGTGCTGTTGCAGAGCAGCAGCCCTCAACGTGTGGTCCGCAGGCTCCTGAGGGTCCCCAAGATGCTTTTGAGGGAGTGTGCAAGGTCAAAACTATTTTATAACGATCTCCGTTGTCATCAAGTTGATTCCTACAGGACAGAGCAGAACTACCCAATAGGATTTTCAAGGAGCGGCTGGTGGAGACAGCTGCCAATTTTTTGGTTAGCTGCCTGGCTCTTAACCACTGTGCCACCAGGGCTCCTTTATGCTAATACTCAGTCATAATTTGCCTTTTTCACTGGGTTCACATTTACCCTGTGTACTCTTTGCCATCATGTGCTCACAGTAAAGAGACAAAATTTGCCAGAGTCACGTGAGAATGCCCTCAAAGCAGTCAAAGGTATTAATTTTATTAAATCTCAGCCCTTGATAAACTAAAAAATTTTTTCTATGTGATGAAATGGAAAATATGCCTGAAGCGCTCTGGCTGCATATTAAAGTGTGAGGCTTGTCTTAAGGAAAAACACTTGCGCCATTGTTTGAGTTGTGAGCTGAACTAACCATTTTTAACATGGAATGACATTTTTACTTGAAACTAATACTGACAGACAAAATGTGTTATTCAGACTTGAATATTAGAAGACATTTTCTCAAAAATGAACAAAGTAAGCCTTTGACTTTAGGAAAAACAATTGACATTATTTGTTGCCAATGGTAAAATTCAAGCTTTCAAGAAAACTTGGAATTTTGAGAAACGTATCTACCATCATGAGCTTGATGACTTTCTAATATTTCATCGCTTTTCTGATGACAGCAATGGTGATATTAATAAATGTGATGTTTATTATATATTTTTTGGTATTTTGTACCATATTCTTATGCAAATAACACTTGCCCTCTGCGTCTGATTGCCAATCACACCCTCTGCCCAGGAGATATTTCCATAAGTGCTGCTATGACAATTTTTTTTTTTTTAACATGTTGCTGTAAAAAAAAAAAAAAAAAGGCGTAGTACATTCGCAAAAATACTTCCTGGGGGGAGGTTGTGGATGGCAAACAAATGTAGAAGGCATGCGTTTTTTTGCGTAAAAATACAGTAATATTTGTAATACCTGCGTAACTCAGTGAACTGCAGTTCCAAATAATTCCAAATGACCAATGCATCATGTGACAAAATTATGCGTGAGTAAAAGATCCACACAAAGTACAAGATAAACCAGTGAATTTTAATGTAACAGAGTACAAAAAAGTCACTGATATGGTTTCAGATTTCACATTGCAACTAACCTTTCAGAAACTATCGCTTATCATGTTTCGGTGTAGTATCAATGAAGAATATCCACAGTTATCTGAAAAGCCTGCTAAAATACTGCTACCTTTTCCAACTACACATCTGAGCAAGACCAGATTTTCTTGGTATATAGGTATATAGATAGCTGTCGTCAATTTGACTCCAACTCATGGTGACCTTACGTACAACAGAACAAATGTTGTGTGGTCCTGCATCATCCTCATGACTGCCAGCATGTTTGAGTCCATCATTGTGCCCATTGTGCCAATCCATCTCACTGAGGGCCTCCCTCACTCTTGCTGGTCCTCTACCCTACCAAACATTTTGCCCTCCTCTAGCAATTGATTTTTCCCAATAACACGTCCAAAGCGGGTGAGCCGGACAATGTTTTGTTGTGATCCATAAGATTTTCATTGGCTAATTTTTGGCGGTAGATAGCCAGGCCTTTCTTCCTAAACTGTCTTATTCTTGAAAGCCTGTTGAAACCTGTCTACCATAGGTGTAATCTGGTAGAGTCAGAAGTCCTCTAACTTCAGGGGGAGGGATGAGAATCACCATCAGCCCAAAGCTGATTCCTATGAGGTAGAGGTGAGACATACCTCTACTTTCCAGCCTTTTTTTTACCAATTGAGACACCAGCTGTCCTCCCCATGGCACTCTCTACTTCTCTACTGGGTTCTATAATTCATTGCAGTGGCCACACAGAACTCTCAGGCCATACTCATGTTTATGTGGTTTATCAGGGAAGTAACAGGCTAAAACTTGGGATTAGGATCAACTCAGAGGTAAAGGGACACAACTCAGGATATAGATCATCAGTCAAGACAGCTTCCAAACAGGACAGTTCTAAGCTTCTTCTCGGCCATGCCTGCAGGCAGGCAGTGCTTCTTGGGCCCTCCTCAGCCTGGCCTCTGCCCTGCTTGGACAAGTGTTACAACTCTTTAAGCTCCATCGACAAGTGCCCAAAGGCACCCCAGTCTACCAGCAAGCTTCCTGCCTGAAGGTACAGAGCTCTCTTGCTCCATGGGCTGGCAAGCCCACTGCAACCACCTTGCTTCATGGGCCAAGAAGCCCACTAAAAGCACCTCAGGCTGGTCCCCTAGTTTCTGCTGTCTTGTACCACTGTCGATCATGCCACGTCATCTCTCGCCACGTCTCGCCATCTTCGGTGTTACAACTCTCTCTCTCCTGGACCTAGGAGGTCGTCAATGCAAGGACCCCAGGTCTGAATAATGTGCTCTGCTCTAGGTTCTTCTTCTTGATGGTAGTGAGGTCGCTCCTGCAACCTCTCTGGAATTAGCCTTTATAAGCCTAGCAGGATGGTAAAACTGACCAATCCCGTTGGTAGGCCACAGTCACTTAATTTGTATATTAATTGATCAGTCCCTGAAAGCACACCTGTCCATTCCTTTGCAAGATTGTGGCCTAGAAAATCATCTTGGCAGTACTACAAACTCAGGGCCAGAAAGGCCATTATGTAAAGAAAACCCATTGAACTGCAATAGGTGACCCTGCTGGTATTTGCAATACAGGTGGCATAACTTCTAGCACATAGCGACACAAAAACCACCACAGTATGACAAACTGACAGCTAAGTGGTAGTCTCTTCATATACTTCAACCAAAATAACAGTTCAAGATGTACTTACTCCTCACTTACCAACCATCTCATTATCCAATATTTCACACTTACTACAATAGTAAAAAATATACTCTCCATCTATCTTGCACACTAACAACGTATGTCTGGCAGTAGCAAACGCTGAGATGTGAGGCAAGAGTAAGTCTGGCTGTGATGGTTAAGGTTATGTGTCAACCTGGCTGGGCCATGATTCTCAGTGGTTTGGCGGTTATGTAATGATGTAATTTGGCAGGTATGAAATGATGTCATTTGGCAGTTATGTAATGATGTAGTCATTTTCCATTTTGTCATCTAATGAGATCATCCTCCATTTTCACACTATGCCGACTTTCACATAACAACTTGGTCTTCAGAATCTAACCATGTTGATAAGCGAGAATCGAGTATAGATTGAATGTGGAAGCAGATGTGAGATTCAGCTGTCTTCTATTAACGAGATTTTTAAAAATGTAAAACAATGTCAGTCTTCACTAATTTTTCTTGTTTTGGAAAATAGTTATTTTTTATAAAAGTGTTATTTAGATCAACATGTAGTAGGTTGATGACTGCTATTTTAAATTAATTAATAAATATTTCAAAATTTTCTCAATTTTCAATTCCTAGTACAATAAATATTAGTAAATATAATCCATATAATCGATCACTCTTTAGAGTCCTCAATAATTTTTAAGAGTGAAAGAGGTCCTGAGGCCAATCAGTGTTAGAACATTTATTGTAGAGAAATGTTTGCCCATAAACAGCGTGAGAAATACACAAAAATGTTTATAGCAGTAGGTGCTAAAAAATTGCCAGTAAAAGCAAAAAACTGAAAATTATTCATTCTGCATTAGAATGATAAATGAAATGTAATATACTCATACAATGAAATACCATATGCCAGTTTGATGAAAATTATCTAAAACACATGTAAGAGCGGAGACTAATGTGGCTAACATAATGTTACAGGGGGGAAGAAGTAGAGGAAGAATACATTCAATATAATTACATTTATATACAATTTTAAAATATGTATCCAAAACTAAGAAAAAAAATACTTCAAATCTAAATAATTTATTTTTTGTTACACTAACTACCAAGATAAGCAAGGGAATGATAAACACAGAATTCAGCACAGAGATTACCTCTGAAAGCAAAGAAACAGGAATGGGTTGGGGAATGGTGCATTGGGAGCTTCAAAGATAATGTTTGATTTTATCCATTGGGAGTAGGCATATGGGTATTGTATTTTTGTTCTTCATACTCTTCACATTTTGTAAATATGCTTTTGTATCTCTCCAATTTTTATTAAGACAATAAAAATTATATAGGAAAATAAAGTTTCTGAAAAGCTACATCAACTTGGAAAACAAAGAGTAACATGGAAGAATTCACCCTACTAGATACACTATAAAACCATGGTAATAAGAACAGTATGGCACTAAAACAAGAAAAAATACTGTCCAATGGAAGAGAAGGAAGAGCTAAGATCAAGCCCCGTGTACATATGAGAATTATATAGCACGCCAAATGAAAGGGGAATATACCATTAATACATGGTGTTGGGAAACTCTGGTGGCATAGTCGTTAAGAGCTACGGCTGCTAACCAAAAGGTCGGTGGTCCGAATCTACCAGGCGCTCCTTGGAAACCCCATGGGGGCAGTTCTACTCTGTTCTTTAGGGTCGCTATGAGTCGGAATCAAATCGACGGCAACAGGTTAGGTTAGGTTAGGTTATATGGTGTTGGGGAAATTGGCTCACTAGATTAGGAAAACTAGAACTGGATCCTTACCTAATTCTACATCTCAGGGTGGACTCCAGATAGATTAAAGATCTAAATGTGAAAGGTAAAACTATAATGTAAATAGATGTTGTTGTTGTTAGGTGCCATTGAGTCAGTTCCAACTCATGGCAACCCTATTGTACAACGGAATGAAGTACTGCCCAGTTCTGCGCCATTCTCACAGTCATTTTTATGCTTGAGCCCATCGTTGCAGCTACTGTGTCACTCCATCTCGTCAAGGGTCTTCTTCTTTTTCACCGACCCTCTACTTTACCAAACATGATGCCCTTCTCCAGGGACTCGTCCCTCCTGAAAACATGTCCAAAGTACATAAGGCAAAGTCTCTCCACTCTCATTTCTAAGGTGTATTCTGGCTGTACTTCTTCCAAGACAAATGTGTTCATTCTTCTGGCAGTACATGGTATGTTCAATATTCTTCACCAATGCCATAATTCAAAGGCATCAATTCTTCTTTGGTCTTCCTAATTCATAGTCAAGCTTTTGTATTCATATGGCATGATTGAAAATACCACTGCTTGAGTTAAGTGCCCCTTAGTCCTCAAAGGGGCATCTTTGCTTTTTAACACTTTAAAAAGGTCTTTTGCAGCAGATTTGCCCAATGCAATACACCGCTTGATTTCTCGACTAATGCTTCCATGCACATTGATTGTGAATTCAAGTAAAATGAAATCCTTGACAATTTCAATCTTTTCTCCATTTATCATGATGTTGCTTATTGGTCCAGTTGTGAGGATTTTTCTTTTCTTTGTGTTAAGGTGTAATCCACACTGAGGGCTGTAGTCTTTGATCTTCAGCAGTAAGTGTTTCAAGTCCTTTCGGATTTCATAAAGCAAGGTTGTGTCATCTGCATTTTGCAGGTTGTTAATGGGTCTTCCACCAATCCTGATGCCTCATTCTTCACATAGTCCAGCTTCTCAGATTATTTGCTTAGATAGATAATAATGTAAGAAAATATTTGTGTGACCTAGGACTAGACAAGACCTTCTGAAACAAAGCCCAAAAAGCCTAAGTCATAAGATAAATAAATAAATAATGGGTTCAATCACATCAAAACCAGTAATTTTTGTCCAGTGATAATTAAGTGACAAGTAGTAGAATAGAAAAAGATTATTTATAATGTTTAAACTGGCAAGGCACTACCACCTAGAATCTTCAAAGAGCTCCTACAAATCAACAAGAAGAAGTCAGAAACCCCCAAAGAAAAATGTTCAGTAACTATGAACAGTCAATTCACAGAAGGAAATCCCACAAGTTGACAAGTGCCTGAAGAGATGCTCAAATTCATTACTAACTAGAGAAGTGCAAATTAAACAACAAGGCCCTGCCGCTTAACACCTATCAGCTTGGCAAAAATTAGAAAGCTGGATAATGCCAGTTGTTGGCAAGGATGTGGGGATATGGAAGACCTTGTGCATTGCTGGTGGGAGTTTAGATAGGTCCAGCCATTCTGGTAAGCATTCTGGGAGTACTTAGATTAAACATTCAGATCCTCTATGTCCTGGCAATCCTGTTCCTGTGAATCTATAGCAGAACAATTTTCCCACAGATCCCAAAGGGACCCATGTGAGGCTGTTCATTGCAGCATTGGAGTCCTTGTGGTGAAGTAGTTAAAAGTTACTGCTGCTAGCTACAAGGTCGGCAGTTCGAATCCACTAGCCTCTCCTTGGAAACCCAATGGGGCAGTTCTACCCTGTCCTGTAGGGTTGCTATGAGTTGGAATCGACTCAACGGCAACTTTGCTTTTATTTGTTTATTTATTTTATTGCAGCATTGATTGCAGTGAGGGGAGAGGGAGAGGCAATCTAATTGTCTATTTCTGGGGGAAAGGAATAGAAGAAATGGAGTAAATGCACACCATATAATTAATACTCTGCTGTAGTCAGACAATAGACTGGAAATATACACTCAACATGAAAAGATGTTACAAACACATTGCTAAACTAAAAAAAAAAAAGAAGAAGCAGCAACCCAGTCCCAGTGATGTGCATTAAAAACACTTGCACTCTACACTGTATGTTCTGCAACGACACAAGCCAAAATGAAAGAAGACATATCAGGTACGATAGAAAGGTCTCCTAAGTGGGAGGAGGAGATGGGAATGGTAATACAATGGAATAAATAGCATAGCCTGGCAACTACAAAGGGGCCTTGTAGGAATAAATGAAGAGAAGAAGCTCCAAAGTGCAAAACAAATTGACCAAATCCTCTGCACCTAAAGTTAAAAAATAAACAAATAAAATGAAGAAGAGGAAGTTAGGAAATCATGCTGTGACCAGCTGGGTATTCCCTGAATGCCAGGCAAGGGCTGCCACCCCTTGGTACACGGAAGGAAGGCAGAGGCAATTTTCCAGGGACATCACTTCTGATCCTCCCCCCATGCCCTACTTCTCAGTGAAGAGATGCTTAAACTTTCATAGGGCCCTGTGCGCATTTAGTGCGAGCAAAGAGGAGAAAGATGGCATCTAGATCACATGGGAGTAGTTTTTGGCAACAAAGTCATTATGGGCAGCCGGGCACTTGGGAATATCTGCTCACAAATGCCATCCAGGTAGGGCAATTCTATCATCACCCCTCCCTTTTTTTCTACCACTTCTCCTCCTTCTTCCCAGGGTAGCGAGTGAAATACCCTATCACAGAGGTGTTAACATCTTCATTTTACATTTGAGGAAACATGTCCAGTGTGGTTAAGTAACTTGAGTAGCTTGCCCTACATAACCCATTAGTGCTGTTATTTCAGCTCAAGTCTGTCTCATTCCTTCCACAACAACCCTACTTCCAACATATTACAAAGCATCCCAAAACCCTTTCTCAAATCTCTGTTAGTTGCCCCTCCCTTGAGCTCACATGACAGCCCATGGAAACGTCAAAAAGCTCTTAGCTCCCTATATTGTAACTGTCTATTCAGTTACATGGCTCTCTACCAAAGCCCAAGCTTCTTCCTCTCCCTGTGTGTTCATCACCTTATCTTATTCTGGCATATATATGGTATAAGAAACAACAGCTGCCCAGCAGTCCCCTTTTCCAGAAAGGTTGTGATTCATAAAGACGGGGCCTCAATGTTCACATTTCTGTAACCACCCTGCCATAGCTTACTGATCTCAGGGTAGAGAACTGACCCAAGCGGGGCCAATCAGAGCCACTTATGAGAATTTGAAACTTGAATGGGGAGGCACAACCATGAGAGACAAGGAAGAGGAGCCCACTTAATGGCAGTGCCCTAGAGAGCAGATCTGCAAATCCTGCTGCTTGGCATGTACAAAGCTGCCCATCCCTACCCGTCTCAAGACTTCATTATTCAAAAATTCTTTCAATTTAATATCCTTCTGAATTTTGTATGATAAAGGCCAAACTGCTAAAACAAAAAGCCCCGAAATAAGAGCCCAAGAGAAAGAAAGGGCCACATAAAACAGAGATTCTCTCAGCCTGAGACTGGAAGAACTAGATGGTACCTGGCTACCACCAATGACTGCCCTGACAGGGAATACAACAGACAACCCCTGATGGAGCAAGAGAAAAGTAGAACGCAGACCTCAAATTCTAGTAAAAAGACCAGACTTGATGGTCTGAGACTGGAGGGACTCCAGATGTCATGGCCCCCAGACTCTCTGTTAACCCAAAATTAAAACCATTCTCAAAGGCAACTCTTAAGACAAAGATTAGACTGGACTATAAGACATAAAATGATACTGGTGAGGAATATGCTTCTTAGCCCAAGCAGACACCTGAACTATGTGGGCAACTCCTGTTCAGAGGTAAGATGAGAAGACAGAGGGGGATAGGAACTAGTTGAATGGACACGGGAAATACAGAGTGAAGAGAAGGATGGTGATGTCACATTATAGGGAGAGCAGTAGGGACACATAGCTATGTGTATAAGTTTTTGTATGAGAAACTGACTTGAACTGTAAACTTTCACTTAAGGCACAAGAAAAAAAAAAAAAAAAAGACAAAGACCCCAAAACACAATGGTCCAAACAAAGTAGAAGTTTATTTCTTGTAAAATAAGGGTCCACTGGGACAGAGATGCTGCACACAGTCAGTAAAGACCCTAGCTGTGAGGAGCTCTGCCATCTTCTGCACATGAATTCCAAGGTCTCCCACTGAAGCTCTTCAAGGAGCGAACCAGCAAGGTCTCAGAGGCCAGGCCTACAAATAGCACATGAAACTTATGCTCATGCTCTGTTAGCAAGAACTTGGACGTAGGGTCACACATAACTGGGAAGGTGGGGCTGGGCAGCTACATCTCGGCCTCAACTCTGTTATTATCGAAGAAAGAAAGCATGGCTTTGGTAGACACTAGCAGTCTCCGACTATTAGAAGTTTCTAATAATTTCCCCCTCTCCCAATGACTGGCCAAAGTTTCTTTGCATTGTTTTCAATCAAAAGGAACTTAGTTGACATGATAGGGCTACAAAATAGGGCCCTATAATAGAGCACGAACAAACCTGTCTTGGAAGAAGTACAGCCAGAATGCTCCTTTGGACATATTACCAGGAAGAAACAGTCTCTGGAGAAGGACGTCACGCTTGGTAAAGTAGAGGGTCAGCAAAAAAGAGGAAGACCAAGAAGATAGATTGATACAGTGGTTGCAACAATGAGCTCAAGCATAACAACGATTGTGAGGATGGCGCAGGACAGGGCACCTAACAACAACATTCCTGATGAGTGAAGGGTTTGTTGATGGATCCTTTTAGAATGCTTCCATTGAGGGTGGGTAATTCTGCACCTAGGGAAGAAGGTACAGCAGATTGACAGAGACTAATCCTAATTCATCCAGGGCCAGAAAAGGACATAGATATTTAGGGTCTCATCCAATCAAGACCTGGTACCCAGAGCTTAATAAGAGTCTCACTTTTAAGGAAAGGCCACTTACAAGGGCCCAGACCCAGGTGAAAAAGTAGATGCCTGCCAGGTGAAAGGGGACTCAGTGCCAAGTCTTACCAAACTGGCCAAGTCCTGGGTACCAGTGGGCAAGATGAGGAACCAGGGGCACAGCCAGATGTCCCGCCACTTATACACTGACCCCACAGGAATGACCAGTGTTAGCTAAGGTCCTGATTTAGGGGTCAAATCCTCAGAAAAGAGTTCAAACAGATTGTAGAGGGTGGGACAGTGCCTAAGCACACATGAATGCCAAGCATCATACAGGCACAGGGACTCCAGCTGCTTCCTTGCTGCTCTTAAAGTGGAGCTTCACAAACATTTGATGAGCTACAAAGCTGCTTCCATTTCCCAAATACCACTGAGCCTTCACAGGTCCAGAGTGACCAGAACACAAGCGGCTTGTGTGGATTCAGGGACAAATCCCCACTGGCCACACTCCTATGCGGGCTGTGGCCCACTTGCCTCACTGGGGAGGGCTGCCTCTGCCTGACACTCCCCACCCCCCATCTCCTCCCTCTTTGAAGGAACACAAATTGGCTCCCGTCTCTAACAAAGGGAGGTATTCATGGCATTTAGGGGGAAGGGGGGTCTTTACGTGGCATACAAGAAAATGAAAAAGGAAAGGTCCGTGTGGCCAAAGGAGTGTGACCCTGTATAAAAGTGAGGAGGCATTTGAAGATGCTTCATCATTTGTCAACAGTTTCACAAAACATTTGAGTCTATCAAAATAGCCCTGTGAAGTAAGCAAGGCAGGTCTGTTGATTCCATCGTATAGATAAAAAAACTGAGGCTCAGGTTGATCTCTCAATTTCAAGTCTGGCGGCGTTACCTCTAGAGATCAGAATTGTTCCCATGTGTGTACCAGGCGTTCTAGTCTCCCTTCCTGTTTGCTATCTGATTAAACCTCAGAACTTTTAAAACCACCTGATGAGGGAGGTGCTATTACCATTCCCACTGGGCAGATGAGAAAACAGACTCAAAATTACGAGGAGGAAGCATGTCCACCCATTGTGATATAAAATTTGAACTTTGTAGCATCATAAAATCTTCAGGCTGGATGGTTTCAAGAGGTGACCTAATTCTTTCACCTCAAGCCGGAAATTAAACCATTGCAGGGATTCAAGGAGATGATTTCATCACCTTCTTCGGCTGCTCCCACAAGGCCCCTTGTAGATTCTAAATCTTAATTGCGGGAACCTTTCTTTTTGATACAGACACACTATTAAACCATGAAAAATCTCCCTAAAATTAATCCATAACAAGAGACTCCAGATTGGCCTGAATCACATTGTTGCCAGTCACACTCAACAATTCAGGGACACAGTACGCATTTTATATTAGTAAGAATTCCGTAAGTCCAAACTGATTTAAATTTAAAGTAAGACAGAGCCTAGATTAATAACTTTCCTAAATGGAATGCTCTCTCCTGGCTGCCAGCGATGTTACTAGTGGGCCCTGCTTGGGCTTCAGCCATGGTAGGCTCGCCAAATTCTGTTGTGTTTCCTAGGTCTCGGAACATAGGTCCAAGAGTTCTCAAAGGATTGTGAGCAAACATCAGCGTGGCAATTCATTCAATTTCACTTAAAAGCAATCCAAGGGCTACTGCCTCAAAACCAGGCAACCCCTTAAGACCCATCCCTCTGCTGTCGAGTCAATTTTGACTCATAGCAAAGCTATAGGACAGAGCAGAACTGCCCCATAGGGTTTTCAAGGAGTGGCTGGTAGATTTGAACAGCCGACATTTTTTGGTTAGCAGCTGAACTCTTAACCACTGCACCACCAAGGTTTCCAATCCCTAAAGAGGACCTCTTTCAAACAATTCCCTATCCCAGTGAATATTAACCTGCATTGGATCCTTGTCCAGCATCCAAACCAGGAAAGCACTTTCTACTGTGGACAAAAAAAAAAAAAACTGTTGCTGTCAAGTTGATCCCAACTCATGGCTACCTCATGCGTTAACAGAGTAGAACTGAGTTCCATAAGATTTTCTTGGCTACAATCTTTATGAGATGGATTGACACGGTGGCTACAAAAACGGGCTCAAGCATAACAACAATTGTGAGGGTGGCACAGGACCAGGGTGTGTTTGGTTCTGGTGTACATAGAATCTCTCTGAGTCAGAACAGACTCGACGGCACTTAACAACAACAATCTTTATGGAAGCAGATCTCTAGCCCTTTGTTCTGCAGCCCCGCTGGATGAGTTCGAACTGCCAACCTTTCGATTAGTAGTCAAAGAAAATCGTTTCCACAACCCGAGGCTCTCTATCTTGAACAGTGAATCAGAAATCCCCTGAAAATAGTATCTGCCCAAGAAGTTATGTGTTTATTTGGTCCTGACAGTCATTGGTTTTGTTTGTCAAGGTTTTCAGTTAGGCTCCGTCACACATACTCCCCTTCACTATACCATCCCCCACCCCGAAACAGCTTTGGTTTGCTTTCTGTTGATGAATTGGATTAGGGGTTGATCTTTGTGGGCTTTCTCACCCTGTCTGCCTCCTACCCTGCCTTCTGCCAGCTTGCTGGGATCCTCCTCACTCATATGAGCTGTAAAATCTAATTGCTCTTTGTCAAACCTCTATATTGCTTTTCCATATGACTCGTTAATGGTGCTCTGAAGAATTTCCGTGGGAAAAAAAAAAAAAACCCTAATTTTTAAAATGCTATTAGCAGGGATGTAAACTGTCAACACTTGCTGGTAATAACCCTCTAACCACCTTTTGCATTTTAAGTTTTGTTATTTTTGACTGATGCCAAAAAGATACCGTTTAGGCGGGAAGTCAAGTATAGCTCTTTGTGCCAAACTCATTCTCTCTCCCCTGAAAGCCCTGTGGTGATGACGGTAAATGTGTTGTGTCCAGAAGATTGTCGCAGCTGGGTAATTTGCTGGTGAAACTTTGCTGAAGAATTGAAAACAATAGAGAAGGAATGTTTGAGTCTTTTGCCAGTGTTAAAAATTCAGCAGGACTTGCAGACTGGAGCTTCAAGTTGATGCAGATGTCGCCTAAGAGAGATTTACAGAGATGATACCTATTCCCCGACAATGAACCGAACAACCCATTTTTAATGACGCCAAAACTACAAGTCCCGCTTGCCACGTTCCTTAAGATTTCTCTTAAAATCTACCATTAAAAAAAAAAAAAAAAAAAAAAAGCTTAGTGTTAGGGACAGTACTGGCCTTCAGCTTGGTTTAATATGGGGTCTGGGTTTTCCTCCTGTCTCATCCATTGATAATCTGTGGGAATGTAGGCAAGCTACTTGACCAAATGTCAGTGACTCTTTTTAAAAGGGTTGGGGCAAAACAAAGCAGAGGCTGGCAGGGCTGAGAAGCAAGAACCCTGAAGTATTAAATGTATTCCATTTCTGAGCTCTTTAAATATTTTGTAAAATATCGAACCTTTTACATGCTAAGAGAACTTGCAATTTAATGAAAATCTGCAAATGCTTTTTCAAGAGAAGAATACTTTCACATCACGAATAATTACTTGGCAAGTAATGATTGGCAACTTTAGAAAGGACATATTGGGCTTTATCCAAATGGATGGCCCCTGGACACCTTTTGCTTACACCACACTGGAAACAGATAGCTGGGTGTCAGACAAAAGGTTTGGGCTGAGGGTCAAAAGTCTTGCAGTCAGGTGTTAGCTCTGCCCCTCACACATGCGCAATCTTAAAGGAGTCCCTTGCTATCTCTTGATCCCATTTTCCCCATATATAAAATAGCACAGCTAGGCTATGTATGATCTATAGAATCTACGGATTTTAGTGATCTGGGGTTTGGGGTGCACACTGTAGTGGACATTGGTGGTGGTGGTCTACCTAGCCCTCTTGGATCCTTTTCACTGCTTCTGTGGGCTTTGTGTCAATGGCCTGCATCTGGGTCTCTCTTTTCTCAAAAGCCCTTGGGCTACTGGAGCTAGTTTGTCCACAGGCACAGAGAACTGGAAGTGCCTGAAAATTTACATCCCCCTCCAGACTGGGGGGAAGCCCTTCACCAATAGCTTATTTGGGAGTGTGAAAGCCCAGGTCCTTTGGCTGATATAGGGCAAACTCTGAGGAGTAGTTCTGACTCCAGAGCTCCACTATAGGATCATGGCGAGGCTGGCATCCCCACTTGGCTTCTTCCCTTCCCTGTCTCCCTCTCCCACTGCTGTTCCAGTTTTTCTCTGGAGCATTTCCTAAATAAATCATTTAGACACAAGTCTTTGATCTGCTTCTGGGAAACCTGACTTAAAATGCACAGCTAACAGGTAGAGCACAGTTTCTGGGTGGTACAAATGGTTAGTGCACTCAGCTGCAAACCAGAAGGTTAGCAGTTCGAGTCTGCCCAGAAGCACCTCGTAATTAAAGACCCGGTGATCTACTTCCAAAAAATCAGCCACCGAAAACTCTACAGAGCACAATTCTATTCTGACACACATGGGGTTTTCATGAGTCAGAGTCAACTGGATGGCAGTTGGTTAAATAGGTCGAGCAAAAATAATAACAATAGAGCTTTCTGCTTCTGAGGTGATACATTACTGAATGTTAAAGAGCTTTGCACCTGAAATCACTGGACACATAGAATTGCAGTACCTTAGCGTCTCTGAACCTACATGACTGGTGAATGAGGGCTATTTTTCTAAGGAGCCTCATCCAGTTTAATACCTTTACTTTTTGAAGTGGTCCTAAATATACATCTGTGTGCCTTGAACTTGGTAATCCAACAAAGAGTACTGTGGGGAGAGATGGTAAGAAACTGGTGTGCTGGAGGTGGAGTCCAAAAGTCAATAGCACAAACTGCAGAGGAAGAAAAGTGCTCAAAGTCAACACTCAATGTTGGTTGAGAGAACAAAGGGATCCAGCTGTGACACATTTCTTAGTCAAATGCCCAGGTCCAGGCAAACGTTAGATGACAAGGTCCTTTTCCTTTCTGATAGCCTGTCCTGCCCTGCCCTTCTTCCCTAATTTCCCATCTTCCCGTTCTCTTCCTTCTCCCCTCAACAAGCATAAACTACTCTGTACCAAATATTGAGTCAAGCCCAGTGAATACGAAGAAAAATAAGACACTGTTCACAAGAGACCTTGGTCCAGGTGGGACTAACAAAGAGGTGCAATGGTGGGGAAGAAGGGTGTTTCCAACAGGGGAGCAGAGACCAGAAACACAGAACAGTGGGGGCTGCTCAGAGAGAGATTCAACATGGCCACAGCGGAGGTGAGAGAAGGCAAGAGGGAGTGGAACAGTCAAGATAGGAGACGGAAGTTGTAGAGGAGACAGCGTGAAGGGCCTTGGATTCAAGGTAAGGGGTTCGAAATTTATCCTGTGGGCAGTGAGAAGGAATTGTGGGAATGCCCTTCGAATACCTTCAAGGTCATTCAGATGTTTCTGCCTCCTTCAGCACCCCTCGTCCAGAAACGAAGGGTGCTGAGGGGAAATGTATTACCTTTCCCAGGACTCCCTGTTCTTGCCGCCACTGACGGTGCCAAAGGCAGAGGCTGCTAATTTAAACTGCCATTAAGCCCTGCTGCAGGGAGTTGAAGTAACTTAATGAATATGAGCGTGATAACCTGCTCTCCACAAAAGGAGGAATTAAGAACTCATTTATATCAGTGACAGGGTAGAAAGAAAACAGGAATCTTACTCCAGCCATACCAGTCCCTGCTTTATGGAGTCCTAATTAGATCTCCTCAGTCCCATTGTTTTTATTTCATGTTTGCCTTTTTAAAAAAAATAAAGGAAGAATATCCATAATCTCACATCACTGAACTACATATTTTATGGCAAGAATACAGATGATAAAAAGCTGTGTCCTAACTGCTCACAGGGGGTTGAGGAAGGAGGGAGAGGTAGAATTCATTGTGCCTCAGGCATGTGAATAATTATTTTCCTAATGAGCTCTTATTCCAGAAGCCCCACAAGCTACCTGAAGGTGATGCTCTACCTGCTGATGAATCTGGACCGAAGTGGTTCCCCAGGTGAGGTGGAGATGAGCTACAGGAAATGGAGGAAGAAGCTGGAACCACGGCAATCTGTCGTGATGAGAGATTTCACAGGGGTCTTTTTCATGTGTGTTGGCTTTTTCTTCTCAGAGTGAATGGCACTGGAAGCTCACGAAAGAGAGGCACCCAGAAGGGAGCAGTGTGGGGAAGGCGAGTCCACTGCCCAAGATAGGTGTCAGGGTCAGGAGACCTGGGTTCTAGTCTCAGCTCAGCAGTTAACTAGCTCTGTGAAGTGGGGCAAGTTATGTTATCTCTCTGAGTCTCTATTTTCTCGTCAGTAAAACACAATACAATTCGATCCAATGACCTTTAGGACTTCATCCAGTTCCAATAGGTTTTGAGCCTGGGGAGAAAGGGAGAAAGGGTGACATCCCAGAGATCAAGCTTAAGACAGGGAGAGAGGCCTGGCTCAGGGAGGACAGACTGACATGCGCTTCCTGTGGGGATCTCCACTGGCCTCAGGTGACATCAAAATAAAGTCAAAAGAGAGTTTACCCTTGACTCTCAAAGACCAGTCAGCCTGGACCAGAGTTCTCTAAATTTCTCCCAGAAGTCCCACCTAATACTTTAGTTTTGCGCCCAAAACCAAACCCTACCCGTTCCCGTCGAGTCAATTCTGACTCATAGCAACCCTATAGGACAGAGTAGCACTGCCCTGTAGGGTTTCCAAGGCTGTAAATCTTTAGAGAAGCAGACTGCCACATCTTTCTCCTGCGGAGCTGCTGGTGGGTTTGAACCTCCGGCCTTTTGGTTAGCAATGAGCACTTAACCACTGCTCCAGCAGGGCTCCTGGTTTTGTGACCCTAAATAGTAGTCTCAACCAGGCTTAGAAAACAAGCTTGACTGAATTCTTTTCCCTAGCCATCCACCCCAAAGAAGGGACACTTGTATTTTTTCTCTTGAGCAATTCTACAGTCTCCCCTTGGCATTGCTCTAGGCTAATTTCCTTGTTCCTCTTCTCTGCCTCCATGTATGTAGTGAGAGCAGGGTCAGGCAGAGATAGAGTCCACCCTCGGCAACAATGCAGCCAGCAGTTGCGGGTTGGGGAACCACTTGGGTCAGAAACACAGAAGTCAGGATCTGTGATATTCAGCAAAAAGAAAACAGAGTCAGAAGTAGAGATCAAAATCTGAGTGCCAAGTCAGAGTTGTATGCTTAGAGAAGGGAATAGCAAATTTTAGTGGGCCAAATCCAGTCTGTAAACAAAATTTTATTAGAACACGGCCACACCCATAAGTTTATGCATTGTCTGTTTGCTTTCGCACTAAGACGGCAGGACTGAGTAGTTGCCATGGGGATCATATGGCCCACTGTTATAAAGCAAATTGTGTCCCCCAAAAAGATATGTTGGAGTCTTAACACCTAGTACCTGTGAATGTGACTTTGTTTGGAAATAGGGTCTTTGAAGATGTTATTAGTTAACATGAAGTCAGGCTGAAGTAGGGTGGGTCCTAATCTAATATGAATGGTGCCCTTCAAAAGAAGAGCCACAGAGAGAAGACGGCTGTGTGAAAATGGAGGCAAGACTGGATTTATGCTACTGCTACAAGTCAAGGTGGGGCTACCAGAAGCTGGAAGAGGCTAGAAAGGATCTTCCCCCAGAGCCTTCAGAGAGAGCATGGCCCTGTTGACATCCTAAATTTGGACTTCTAGCCTCCAGAACTGTGAAATGATAAATTTCTGTTGTTTTAACTCACCTACCTTGTGGCATTTTGTTACAACAGCCCTGGGAGCCTGATGTGCCCACAAGCCTAAGATATGTACTATCTGGTGCCTTAGAGGAGAACTTTGCTGACCCCTGGCTCTGAGTGTAGACTCAGGTGGCCCCTGTTTCTCCATAAAGAGCAGACCCTCCAGTCTCCCTCCTTGCCCTTCAGGAAATGCTTCCTTCAGGGGAACTGCACTCCACTCAGGGCAAGTCACAGTGCAAAGCAGCCCCAGGACTCACATCCCCGTCCCATGGGGAGAGAATGCCAGGAACACAACAGCAAAGAAGGAGAAAGCAACCAGCACACTTTGGAGGAAGAGCTGCCAGTGAAACTCTTCCTCTCTCTACGGACAGGGTTGTAGCCACACTTACTAGGAAGACTTGATCCCTCTCCTTCACTCCCTCACCTCTTTGTGCCTGCTATTTCCTGGGCCCCAACCAGAAGGCACGTCTGCATCCCACACCACTCACTCAGTCACAATCCTGAGCACTCTCATGCCCTAAGAGAGGGCTTTTGTCAGTTCCTCATCTTGTTTGATCAACACAGAGATTCCAATTGCTGAGAAAATCACATTGACTCATTCACTCACTGAATGGCTACAGTGCCCCCATTATGTGCCAGGCACTGGGCTCAGTGATAGGAAATCAGCAGTAAGGAAGGCTTAGTCTCTGCCCCCACAAGCCTGCTGCTCACAGTCCACTGTCTTGTGTTCCCCCTCAAATGCCCTATTTACTCTTGGCAAGTGGAAGTGCCAGAAACCCCTGTTCTAGGACCATACATAAAGAAGACTGAAGAAGAGTAGATGCCTTTGAACTATGGTGTTGGCGAAGAATATTGAATACACCATGGACTGCCAGTGGAATGAGCAAATCTATCTTGGAAGAATTACAGCCAGAATGCTCCTTAGGAGCAAGGATGGCAAGATTTTCTCCCATACTTTGGACATGTTATCAGGAGGGACCAGACTCTGGAGAAGGACATCATACTTGGTAAAGTAGAGGGTCAGTGAAAAAAGAAGACCCTCAATAAGATGGATTGACACAGTGGCTGCAACAATGGGCTCAAGCATAACAACAATTGTGAGGATGGCGTAGGAACTGGCGGTGTTTCATTCTGTTGTACATAGAGGGTTGCTATGAGTCCGAACTGACTCTACGGCACCTAACAACAACAGGACCATGCAGTTTATTCATTGTCTATAATTTATAACTAGACAATTTCAAAAAGGATTAAAAGTAGAGATAGAATAGAACAGAACAGAATAGAATAGAACAGAACAAAATAGAACAGAATAGAGAAGAACAGAATAGAAGGTTCCCTCTCTTAGGAAGCTGCACCTTTAAGCCAGGCCCCAAATATAGGCTTTACTTTCATAAAAGGAGAAAAGTCACTGAACTGAAGTAGCTACTTTTGCTCTCAAAATTCTTCCCAGCCCTCTTCCCTTCTCCTCCCTTCCCCTTTCCTCCCTTCCCTCCCCTCCCCCTCCCCCCTCCCCCCTCCCCTCCCCCCTCCCCTCCCCCTCCCCCTCCCCTCCCCCTCCCCCCTCCCCTCCCCCCTCCCCCTTCCTCCCTCTCCTCCCCTCCCCCTCCCTTCTCCTCCCCTCCCCCTCCCCCTCCCCTTCCCCCTTCCCCCTTCCTCCCTCCCCTCCCCTCCCCTCCCCCTCCCCTCCCCTCCCCCCTCCCTTCCCCTTTCCTTCCCTTTCTTTCCTTCAGGGAGGGTGGTTCAAGGGCACACTAGAAGGATTTCTTTGCAGCTCTGTTTTGATGAGAGGTCAATCAGTTGTATTATAAATTTATAAAACCAAAACCAAACCCATTGCCGTTGAGTCAATTCCGACTCATAGCGACCCTATAGGACAGGGTAGAACTGCCCCATAGAGTTTCCAAGGGGCACCTGGTGGATTCAAACTGCCAACTTTTTAGTTAGTAGCCATAGCACTTAACCACTATGCCACCAGGGTTTCCTGTAAATTAAATATGAAATTTAACTTAAAATAATGGACCTGATATAATTATTTGTTCTAAAACCCAGTGCTGTCAAGTTGATTCCGACTCATAGTGACCCTATAGGACAGAGTAGAACTGCCCCATAGAGTTTCCAAGGAGCGCCTGGTGGATTCGAACTGCCAATAGTTTGGTTAGCAGCCGTAGTACTTAACCACAATGCCACCCTCTAGGAATGAGTAATTGAGAAGAGGTTCTAATAATTTTAATAATGTGTTGGCATTATTTCTCACTAAATGGAGGCCATCCCACCAAAGTTAAACCCTGTGGATTACACAAAATTGTCTTTGCTTTTGCAGTGTGGGCTCCATGGGCAAAGATGTGAACCTGGGTTTAAATGTATGAATTTCCATATGGAGATAGACTTGGTCTCAAAGTAGCCCTAAGCTTTTTCACTATCCCTTGCTTCTGCACACACTGTTCCTTCTGCCTGAAGGTCTGTTCCCTGATTCCCACAATCTCTTCTACAACTGGCCTAGCACATTAGCACTTACAAAAAAAAAATTGTTGTGGAGTTGATTTGGACTCATGGTGACCTTATGTGTGTCATAGTACAACTGTGCTCCATAGGGTTTTCAATGGCTAATTTTTCATAAGTAGATCTCCAGGCCTTTCTTCCAAGGCACCTCAGGATAGACTCCAACTGCCAACTTTTTGGTTAGAAGCCAAACACATTAAACGTTTGTACCACCCGAGAACTCCACTAGAGCACCTTCAAACGAAACCTACTGCCGGTGAGTCGATTCCAACTTATAGGGACCCTATAAGACAAAATAGACCTACCCCCATAGAGTTCCCAAGGCCGTAAATCTTTATGGAAGCAGACTGCCACATTTTTATTTGCAGAGTGGCGGTGAGTTTGAACCACTGACCTTTCAGTTAGCAACCAAGTGCTTTAACCACCACACCACCAGGGCTTCTGTAGAGCAGCTAGACGTGCAAATATTTCCCACAAGCTCCAACATCCTCCCACCAGACTGTGAGTGCCTCTAGGTCAGGACCTTGTCATGTTCCTCTCTGTGTCTCCAACTGGAATATGAGGCAATCAGAAATAAAAGGATAAAAAATGCCTCAACTGTCTGCCGTAACAAGAGAGGGGCTCCTCAAAGGGGAGGCCTTCTAAAGGGCAGGATTGCTAAATGAGATCCCTAGAGGTCAAAGACACAGCTGAAAAGCCCAGCCAAATACGTGAGAGAAAAGGGAAGGCTACTGTCCTGGGAATCGCTTTTCCCTGGGAACAGGTACATCTGCCCTCGGCTCCCTCTCCTCTTCTGCTACCCCAGCCCTTCACTCCCTCACCCCTCTCTGCTCCCACTGCCCGCTCACTTCTACTACCCCTCAAGAATCCCAACAGCAGTGAGAACTCATAAAATCACCAGTTGTCAGAACTTAAAGATCGCCTAGTCTAGCAGCTTCATTGGTTATTAGGCAAAGCCTCAAGGGTGATCTAGAGTGGAGATGCCCCAGGAGCCGCCATGTATGTACAGTTCGGGGCTAGGGGGTTCTGTTTGGGCAGGGCTCTGGGTCACCCCAGCCTTTTCCCTCTACGTTCACAGCAGTTTTACCTTTGATCTGATCAGTAATAGCTATAAATTTGGCTTCCACATGAGATAGCTAAAAAAATGATTCTGTCAGTAAAACAAGATGAAAACCTGGAAGCCTAGAAAAGAAAGGTGACTTGTCCAAGGTTATAAGACTAGAAAATAGCAGAATGACAGAGCATGGACTAAATTTAGGCTTTTCAACTCCCCACCAATCCACCTACACTCTTCCTATGGCTCTGTCTCTGGGGGCAGCAATAAACCATCTCCAAACCCATTTGCACTTCCAGACGCTGGTCAAAGCTCATCTTTCTAAAGTTACTAAGTGAATACCAGAAGCTTAAGCAGATGGTAACATTTGCTGTTTGCATGTTTAAATGGAGCTGACTCTGTACGAAGGAATCCTCCCTATTCTACCACATGGCCATTTAACCAGACTGCTGATGAAATCCCTCCCAAGGTTTCTTAATCACGAAGTCAGTCTGAAGTCTGAGGCAGAAGGAGCTGGTAGTCTAGGCAGACCAGACTTGTACAGAGGAGGGGTAGACAGTTCCCTATGAGTGTCAGAGGCCCTGAGGATCACCATCTCTGGAAATTCTGGCTCCCATCTGCCCCTTGCCACCATCTTCTGATTTGGTACAATGCCCTCTAGCACAATGGTCCAACAGGGAATCCATCAGAACTGTCTGGGCCAGAGTGATGGCTGCTAATCAGGAGTACTTCCAGCTCTTTTCAAGGAAGGGGTCACTGTCCATGGAGTGGGGCAGAGTGAGCTCCTGGTTGGTCTAAAGATCCAAAGGATACAAAACAAGGGAGTGGGAGGGTCAGAGCAACGAAAATATAGCTGCAGTCTGGAGACGTGGTATCAAGTAGCTGATGGTGTTATGATTGCATCAAAATTTGCTTAGTGGATGCAGAGTTTGGGCAGTGACTTGGAATACAGTAAGGTTTTAGAATTTTATCTAAGAATAATAAATACTATGAATATATGAGTCAGGGCCAATGACCTTATGATATATATAGGTGGTATTATTACTACTCTTATTTTACAGATGAAGAAATTGAGACCTAAAGAAAGATTAAACAACATATGCTGGGTCACGCAGATAGATTCAAACCCAGGCAATTTGCCTCCGGAGCCCAAAGAATGGACCACCAAACTACCACCATACAGTCAAGATCTCCTTGAATAAAGGGGATCTTTCTGATGACATGTATGGGAGGAGGGTGGCAGGCTCTTGGTCAGAATGAGTTTAGAGGCAGGGAACTATAATGGGTACCAGACAGGGAACTATCCCTTTCAATAAACATTCATTCATCCCACAAATAGTTAATTAAAAAAAAAATTTTTATTTTTTTAATTCTAGAAACTGGCTATACAGTGGTGAGTGAAGGTGCCATGGTCTATGCCTTCATGGAGGAAAGTCTGGAGCCCACCCTGTGCCCCGCACCTGGAAGTACCCTCACAGAACAGACCCCCAGCAAGCTCATGTTAACCGTGGACTTAGTCTTGAACCATGCCATCATGACCTTATTTGCTTTCTACATCTCAATTTCCCCTCAATCCTCCTGCACACAGACCCTCTGGACTCGGTTTCCTGTTGTCAGTTTTTGCTTGCTTTTTTTTTTCATTTTAGCCATTCTGTTTCTGTTGTGTGGCATCAAGTAGATTCGAACTCAGAGCAACCCCATATGACAGAGTAGAACTGCCCCATAGGGTTTCAAAGGCTGAAATCTTTATGGGAACAGATTGCTAGGTCTTTCTCCCAGTGGAACTGCTGGAGGGTTTGAACCACCAACCTTTAGGTTAGCAGCCCACACTTAACTATTGTGCCACCAGGGCTCCTTTTTGGGCCTGGTTTCCTGTTAACAGCTTCCTGTCAGACACTAGATCTGAGGCTCTGCACAAATTTTCTGGTCTGACAGTCAGCTGTTGAGAGCAAACATGCCTTTTACCCAGTAAGAAGTACTCCTGAATCTTTTGCTACCAGTAGGACATCCTCACACTGGGCAAGCTAATGAAGAAAAGCTGTAACTGTGGGATCTCCAGATAGCAGGGAGATAACATGTGGCTGTTTACATCCTGGTAGGGACTGAGTTGTTAATACACTGACCAGCTTGTATTCATTCATTCAAGATATTTTCTTGACTGAAAAAAAGAAAAACCAAATCCACTGTCATCGAGTCAATTTTGACTCATAGTGACCCTATAGGTCAGAGTAGAACTGCCCCATAGACCTTCCAAGGAGCAGCTGGCGGATTCAAATTGCTGACCTTTTGGTTAGCACCCAAGCTCTTAACCACTGCACCTTCAGGACTCCATATTCTTGACTAGCTACTATGAAAAGAGCCCTGGTGGTACAACAGTTAAGAGCTTGGCTGCTAGCCAAAAGATTGAAGACATCCAACAGATCCTCAGGAGAAAGACCTGGAGATCTGTTCCCATAAAAATTACAGCCTAGAGACACATGAGAAAATGCTCCTGATCATTAGCCATTAGAGAAATGCAAATTAAAACTACGATGAGATTGTATCTCATACCAACTAGACTGGCATTAATCCAAAAAACACAAAATAATAAATGTTGGAGAGGCTGCGGAGAGATTGGAACTCTCATACACCTCTGGTGGGATTGTAAAATGGTACAACCACTTTGGAAATCCATCTGGCGTTATCTTAAACAGTTAGAAATAGAACTACCATACAACCCAGAAATCCCACTCCTCGGAATATACCCTAGAGATACAAGAGCCTTCACACAAACAGATATATGCACACCCATGTTTATTGCAGCTCTGTTTACAATAGCAAAAAGTTGGAAGCAACCAAGGTGTCCGTCAACGGATGAATGGGTAAATAAATTGTGGTATATTCACACAATGGAATACTACGCATCGATAAAGAACAGTGACGAATCTCTGAAACATTTCATAACATGGAGGAACCTGGAAGGCATTATGCTGAGCGAAATTAGTCAGAGGCAAAAGGACAAATATTGTATAAGACCACTATAATAAGATCTTGAGAAATAGAAAAAATGGAGAAGAACACATACTTTTGTGGTTACAAAGGGGGGAGGGAGGGAGGGAGGGAGGGAGAGGGTTTTTTATTGATCAATCAGTAGATAAGAACTGCTTTGGGTGAAGGGAAAGACAACACTCAATACAAGGAAGGTCAGTCTAATTGGACTGGACTAAAAGCAAAGAGGTTTCTGGGATAAAATGAAAGCTTCAAAGGTCAGCGGAGCAGGGGCGGGGGTCTGGGGAACATGGTTTGAGGGGACTTCTAAGTCAATGGGCAAAACAATTCTATTATGAAAACATTCTGCATCCCACTTTGAAATGTGGCGTCTGGGGTCCTAAATGCCAACAAGCGGCCATCTAAGATACATCAATTGGTCTCAACCCACCTGGAGCAAAGGCAAAGGAAGAACACCAAGGTCACACAACAACTAAGAACCCAAGAGACAGAAAGGGCCACATGAACCAGAGACCTACATCATCCTGAGACCAGAAGAACTAGTTGGTGCCCGGCCACAATCGATGTCTGCCCTGTCAGGGAGCACAACAGACAACTCCTGAGGGAGCAGGAGACCAATGGGATACAGACCCCAAATTCTCATAAAAAGACCATACTTAATGGTATGACTGCGACTAGAGGAATCCCGGAGGCAATGCTCCCCAGACCTTCTGATGGCACAGGACAGGAACCATCCCCAAAGACAACTCATCAGGCATGAAATGGACTGGTCAGCGGGGGGGAGAGAGATGCTGATGAAGAGTGAGCTAATTAAATCAGGTGGACACTGGAGAGTGTGTTGGCAACTCTTGACTGGAGGGGGGATGGGAAGATAGAGAAAGAGGGAAGACGGCAAAATTGGCAAGAAACAAGAGACTGAAAGGGCTGACTCAATAGGGGGAGAGCAAGTGGGAGAAGGGAGTAAGATGTATGTAAACTTACATGTGACAGACTGATTGGAATGGTAAATGTTCACTTGAAGCTTAATAAAAATTAATTAAAAAAAAAAAATTACAGCCTAGGACGCAGAGCTAGCAAGATGCAATAGACAGAAGCACCATGACATCCCTTCACAGCAAAGTCCCAAAAAACAAAGTAAAACCAAAACAAACATCAATTCTGGAACCCAAAGTGTGAAACGAAGAGATAAAGAACTCAGTCAAGCTCCAAATGGAATAAGAAACTGACAGAAAACAGAGAGCGAGGAGAGACAGAGTGGAGGTCCCCTATCAGCTAACATGGCAGAGATTCACCATCTTGGACTCCTCAGCCACCGAGAACAGTGGACAGGGAGTACACAAAGACAGCTTCAAGGCGCTCCCAGCAGGAGACAGAGCATCCAGTGACCAGCAATACATGTTTTCCCATGCCTCACCCTTCCTCCCCCCGCTTGACCTCTGTTGCTTCCCAGCAGGCTGTCTTCGTTCAGTCAAGGAGGTGCCAGATCCTTGTCATTTGGATTCACCCCACCCACATCAGCTGGCTCCTTCAGTGCCATTTTTTTGTTGCCGTTGTTGCTTTTTTCAGTTTCTTTTTTTTCTCTCTCTCTCTCACCTCCTTCCCTTCCTTTCTCTCGAACACCTGACCTGGGTGTCATCTCCTCTCCTTCTTGACAGGCTGTGAAGCACTCCTTGGCTGGGGAACCACTTCCCAGGTCCATGTCAGCCTAGGGACATTTTTTTTTCTTCTTTCCTTTTTGTTTTTCTTCATTTCTTGGTTTCTTGTCTCTCTCTACTTTCCTTCTTTTCCTTTCACCTGAATACCTGGCACTGTGTGCCATCTCCTCTGCTTCTAGACTGGCTGTGCAGTGCCACTCAGCTGGGGACCCACTTCCAGTGGGCTCTCTTGGGGCATTTTTTTCTTTTCTTTCTCAGTTTCTTATCTCTTTCTACTTTCCTTCCTTATCCTTCTCCTGAAGACCTGGTGCTGTGTGCCATTTCTGTTCCTTCTTGCCAGGCTGTGCAGCACTGCTCACCTGGGGAACTACTTCTGGTGGGCTCCCTTGGGGCGTTTTTTTCTTTCTTCTTCCTTTTCTTGGTATCTTGTCTCTCTCTACCTTCCTTCCTTTCTTTCCTCCTAACTATCTGGCATTTTTTCTCCACCCCCCCCCCCGGTTCCTTGTCTGTCTCTATATTCCTTCCATTTCTTACTCCCAACCACCTAGCCATGTGTGCCTTTCTCTCTCCTTTTATTTTTATTTTAATCCAGTTTCTTATCTCTCCCTTCCTTCCTTTCCTTTCTCCTTCCCACCTGGCTGTGTGTACCATATCTGTCCCTTCTTGATGGGCTATGCCTCACCGCATGACTAGAAAGCCACCAGCACATGGCTTCCCCAGGTCTGTGCCACTGTAACACCAGACTCCCTGGCATGGATTGAATTGTGCCCCCCCAAAATATGTGTCAACTAAGTTAGAACATGATTCCCAGTATTGTGCAGTTGTCCTCCAATTTGTGATTGTAATTTTATGTTAAAGAGGATTAGGGTGGGGTTGTAACACCCTTACTAAGATCACATCCCTGATCCAATGTAAATGGAGTTTTCCTGGAGTGTGGCCTGCACCACCTTTTATCTTACAAGAGGCAAAAGGAAAGGGAGGTAAGCAGAGAGGGGGGACCTCATACCAGGAAGAAAGAACCACTGGGAGTAGAGTGTGTTCTTTGGACCCAGGGTTCCTGCACAGAGAAGCTCCTAGGCCAGGGAAGGTTGACAAGAAGGACCTTCCTCCAGAACCAACAGAGAGAGAAAGCCTTCCACTGGAGCTGATGCTCTGAATTTGGACTTGTAGCCTACTAGACTGTGAGAGAATAAATTTCTCTTTGTTAAAGCCATCCACTTGTGGTATTCCTGTTATAGCAGTGCTAGATAACTAAGACACTCCCTCAGCACTTTTTTGGCTCCTGTTTCTCTCTCCTCTTTCTCTTATTCCCACACACACTTAGCTCCACACAACACAACCTCCCCCTGTCCTACTGATCTGCACCATGCACTGAGCATCACACCCTTGAGCAGCAAAGGCATGGTCTACTGGAAGCTGCCCTGCACTGACCCCCAGCCCTGCCCTGTCAGCCCCAGTACATGCCACAAGTCACCCATTCCTGGCTCTCCCCTTTCACCGGACCTGCCCTGCTGCGTCATAGCTGCCCATTTGACAAGGTGGTGAAAAGTGCTGTGCCCACAGATGAGCAAACAACAAAGAAAACCCAGCCCACCTGCTCAGACCTAACCAATGAAACAAACCAAAAAAATAGGATGAAACAAACAAATCTGAAATCAATAAATGAAGACAATAACTACTGAATGCCCCGAAGACAGCAGACGATGTCAAAACATATTAAAAAAAAAAAAAAAAGGACAGATTGTTCCAGTAAAAAGGGTGCAAAATAAAACACCAGATGACCTCCCAGTGGAAGAAAAGCCAATAGAACTACCTGATAGGGAATTCAAATCTCTAATATTCAGAATTATTCAACAGTTGAAGGAAAATCAGACAAAAATGAGGAAAAAACAGACAAAATCATGGAAAAGACAGGCAAAATCATGGGAAAGACAGACAAAACCAATGGAAGAATTCAGGAGAATACAGAAATAAAATGTCAAAATAAATTCAGAACTAGAAATTATACAAAAACAGCAATTAGAAATCCAAAAGATAAACAAGATTTCAGAAATGGACAGTGTCGTAGAAGTTTTGAGAAGCAGATGTGAAACAATGGAAGATAGAGTCAGTGAAATTGAAGACAAATTCTTGGGTACCACTTTATTTGAGAAAAAATCAGAGAAAAGAGTGAAGAAAAATGAAGAAACCCTGAGAATAACATGGGATAAAATCAAAAGCAAAAATTTGCAAATGATTTGAGTTCCAGAACAGGGGGAGAAAATGGAAAACACAGAGAAGATCACTGAAGAATTGCTGACAGAAAACTTCCCTAATATCATGAAAAATGAAAAGCCGACCACCAAAGAAGCTCAACTAACTGCGTATAGAATAGGCCCCAAAACCCAAGACATATGATAATCATACTCACTAAAGCCAAAGACAAAGAAAGAATCCAGAGAGCAACTCAAAAAAAATGAAAAGTCACATACAAAGTGGAAACAATAAGACTAAGTTCTGATTACTTGGCAGAAACCATGCAGACAAGAAGGCAATGCAATGACATACATAAAACCTTGAAAGAAAAAAAGTTGCCAACCAACAATAATATATCCTGGAAAACTCCCATTCAAATATGATGGTAAAATTAGGACATTTTCAGATAAATAGAAATTAAGGGAATATGTAAAAACCAAACCAAACTTACAAGAATTATTAAAGGGAGCCCTTCAGTTAAAGAACAAACAACATCAGATGAAGACTGAATCTAGGACACGAGAACTGCATCAGCCAGATACCAACCTAGATAATGAACTTTCAAGGATTAATCAAAATGAAAAGATTTACAACAAGGAACCAGAGAGATTAATCTGTAAATGACAACAATGTCAGAACCCTAAAAGAAGGAATAAATGGTATAGGTATAGAACTTTCAAATGGAGAGGAAGGCAAGGTGACATCAAGTAATAAAAGATGGGTTCAAGCTTAGGAAGATAAGGGCAAATTTCAAGATAATCTCAAAGAGAGTTAACAAACCTACTTATCAAAATAAGGAAGAAAAGCATAAAGTCTCAGTAAACACAAAATCTACAAAGACAAAAGAAATGAAAAAAAACACAAACAAAAGAAATTTAGCACTAGAGAGTAAGAGGAACAAAGAAAACATCAGCACCACACAAACAAAAAACACACACTACAAAGTGATAGCAATAAACTCACACCTATCAATAATACCCTGAATGTAAATGGCCTAAGTGCACCCATAAAGAGACAAAGAGTGACAGAATGGATTAAAAAGCAGGATCTATCAATATGCTGTCTATAAGAGACACACCTTAGAAACAAAGATATAAATTTATAAAAATCAAAGGATGGAAAAATATACATCAAGCAAACAGCTACCAAAAAGGAGCAGGAGTGGCAATGCTAATATCAGATAAAAAAGACTTTAAAACAAACCCAAACACCCACTAATCCACCATAAAAGACAAAGAAGGGGATTATAAAATGATTAAAGAGAGAGTCCATCATGAAGACATAACCCTAACAAATATCCATGCACCCAATGACAGGGCTCCAAAATACATAAAATAAACTCTAACAGCACTGAAAAGAGAAATTGATGGTTCTACAATAATAGTAGAAGATATCAATGCACCACTCTCAGTAAAGGACAGAACATCTAGAAAGAAGCTCAGCAAAGATACAGATGGTCTAAAGGCCACAGACATATATAACAGCACCTGACAGCAGCAAAGCATGAATTCTTTTCCAATGCACATGGAGCTTCTCCAGAATAGATCACATCTTAGGCCACAAAGTAACCCTCAACAAAATCCAAAACATTGAGATAACACAAAGTATCTTCTCTGACCACAGTGCCGTCAAAGTAGAAGTTAACAAAAGGAAAAGCGAGAAGAAAAAATCAATTACTTGGAAACTGAATAACACCCAACTGAAAAACCACTAGGTAATGGAAGAAAACAGAGATGGGATCAAAAAATTCCTAGAATCAAATGAGAATAAAAACACATCATTCCAAAACCTTTGGGACACAACAAAGGCAGTCCTCAAAGGTCAATTTATAGTAACAGATGCACACATCAAAAAAGAAGGAAGGGAAAAAATTAAAACATTAGTTACACAACTAAAACAAATAGAAAGAAAACAGCAAAAGAGGCCCACTGCCACCAGAAGAAAGGAAATAATAAAGATCAGAGCAGAAATAAATGAAATAGAGAATTAAAAAAAAAATAGAATCAACAAAGCCAAAAGTTGGTTCTTAGTAAGGATCAACAAAATTGACAAACCACTGGCCAAACTGACAAAACAAAAACAGGACAGGAAATAAATACCCCAAATATGAAATGAAATGGGGGATATTACAACAGACCCAACTGAAATAAAAATGATCATAATAGAGTATTATGAGAAACTATACTCTAACAAATTTGAAAACCTAGAGGAAATGGACAAATTTTGAGAAACACACTACCTATCCAAACTAACACAAACTGATGTTGAAAATCTGAACAGACCCATAACAAGAGAAGAAATTGAAAAGGCAATAAAAAAAAAGGCTCTCTACAGAAAAAAAAGCCCTGCCCAGATGGCTTCACCAGAGAATTCTACCAAACATTCAAATAAGAGCTTACACCAGTACTACTCAAATTATTTCAGAACATAGAAAAGGAAGAGATACTTCCAAATTCATTCTGTGAAGTCAGCATAACCCTGACATCAAAACCATGCAAAAAAAAAGAAAAGAAAATTACAGACCAATATCTATCATGAGTATAGATGCAAAAATTCTCAACAAAATTCTAGCCAATAGAATTCAGCATCAAAAAACAAACAAAAAAAATACACCACAACCAAGTAGCTAAAGCAATAAGGCAAGAAAAAGGAATAAAGAGCATCCAAATTGGTAATGAAGTAAAACTGTCCCTATTTGCAAATGATATGGCTCCTCAAGAAAACAACTGGAACTAATAGAAAGATTCAGTAGAGTAGCAGGGTATAAGTTAAACATACAAAAATCAGATTCCTATACACCAGTAAAGAGGATGATGTAAAGGAGATTAGGAAAACAATACCATTTATAAAAATAAAATACTTAGGAATAAATCTAGGCAGGGATATAAAAGACCTATCCAGAAAAAACCTACAAAACACTACTGCAAGAAACCAAAAGAGATCTACATAAATGGGAAAACATATCATGTTCATGGATAGGTGGATTCGACATTGTGAACATGTCAATTCTAACCAAAGCAATCTATAAATAAAATGCAAACCCAGGATAAATACAATCTCATTATTTAAAAGGATGGAAAAATTAATTGTTAACTTTATGTGGAAAGGGAGAAGGCCCCAGAAGAAGGAGAATAAGGTAGGAGGACTCTTACTACTTGACCTCAGAACTCGCTATAAATCTACAGTAGTCAAAGGAGCCTGTACTGGTACACCAACAGATACATAGACCAGTTGAAAAGCATTGAGAACCTAGATGTAAATCCATCCACCTATGGTCACCTGATCTTTAACAAGGGCCCACAGTCCATCAAATGGGGAAAAGACAGTGTCGTTAACAAATGATGTTGGAAAAACTGGATGTCCATCTGCAAAAAAAAATGAAAGAGGAGTCATGCTTCACACCATACACAAAAACAGATTCAAAATGGACCAAAGACCTAAATATAAAACCAAAAACTATAAAGATCATAGAAGAAAAAATAGGATCAATGCTACAGGCCCTAATAAAGAGCATTAACAGGATAAAGACCATAACTAACATCACACAAACTCCAGAAGATAAGCTAGATAACTGGGATCTTCTAAAAAGTAAACACGTTCATCAGAAGACTTCACCAAAAGAGTCTATTACAAATCCCACAAAGGTCTAATCTCTAAAATCTACAGGCAAAAAGACAAATAATCCAATTAAAAAATGGGCAAATAAAATGAACAGACACTTCACCAAAGAAGATATTCAAGTGGCTAACAGACACATGAGGAAATGCTCGTGATGACTAGCATTAAAAAAAAAAAAAGCCATTAGAGAAACGCAAATCAAAACCACAATGAGATACCATCTCACCCTGGCATTACTGGCACGAATCAAAGAAACAGAAAATAACAAATGCTGGAGGGTCTGCGGGGAGATTGGAACTCTTATGCACTGCTGGTGGGAATGCAAACTGGTACAAACATTTTGGGAAACAATATGGAACTTCTTTAGAAAGCTAGAAACAGAAATACCATATGATCCAGCGATCCCACTCCTAGGAATATAGCCTAGAGAAGTAAGTGCCATCACATGAATAGACATACACACACCCATGTTCATTGTAGCATTGTTCACAATAGCAAGAAGATGGAAACAACCTAGATGCCCATTAACAGATGAATAGATAAACAAACTATGATACGCACATGCAATGGAGTAGTACACAACTATAAAGAACAATGATGAATCTGCAAAGCATCTCACAACATGGTTGAATCTGGAGGGCATTACATTGAGTGAGATAAGTCAATCACAAAAGGACAAATATTGTATGAGATCACTACTATAAAAACTCATGAAAAGGTTTACACACAAAAAGAAACAACTTTGACGGTTATGAGGGAGGAGGGGGTGGGGATGGAAAAACACTAAATAGAAAATAGATAAATTGTAACTTTGGTGAAGGGTAAGACAGTACACAATACTTGTCCAAGGCAAGGTCATGGAAGCTCCACAAATACATCTAAACTCCCTGAGGGATCGGTTGACTGGGCTGAGGGCTGTGGGAACCATGGTCTCAGGAAACATCTAGCTCATTTGGCACAACGGAGTTTGTAAAATGTTCTACATTCTACTTTGGCGAGTGGTGCCTGGGGTCTTAAAACTTGTGAGCAGACATCTAAGATACTCCACTGGTCTCACCCCATTGGGAGCAAGGGAGAATGAAGAAAACCAAAGATACAAGGGAAAGTTTAGTTCAAAGGACTAATGGACCACAACCACCACAGCCTCCACCAGACTGAGTCCAGCACAACTAGATGGTTCCTGGCTACCACCACTAACTGCTCTGACAGGGATCACAATAGAGGGTCCCAAACAGATTTGGAGAAAAATGTAGAACAAAATTTTAACTCACTAGAAAAAGACCAGACTTACTGACCTGACAGAAACTGGAGAAACCCTGAAAGTATGGCTCCCAGACACCCTTTTAACTCAGTAATGAAGTCACTCCTAAGGTTCACCCTTCAGCCAAAGATTAGACAGGCCCATAAAAAAAAAAAAAAAATGGGACTGAATGGGCACACCAGCTCAGAGGCAGGAACAAGAAAGCAGAAGGGGACAGGAAAACTGGTAATAAGGAACCCATGGTCGAGAAGTGGAGAGTGTTGACATGTCATGGGGGTTGGTAACCAATGTCACAAAACAATACGCATACTAATTGTTTAAGGAGAAGCTAGTTTGTTCTGTAAACCTTCATCTGAAGTACAATAATTAAAAAAAAAAAAAGTGATTAAAAAAAAAAAGATTACAGCCTAGGTAGCCCTATGGAGCAGTTTTACTCTTTTCGATAGGTCACTAGAGCCATGGTGGCCCAGTGGTTAAGAGCTACCATTATGTTGGCAGTTAGAATCCACCAGCCGCTCTTTGGAAACCCTATGGGGCAGCTCTACTCAGATCTACAGGGTCACCGTGAGTCAGAATCAACTCAAGGGCAATGGCCTTGGTTTTTTGTTTTGTTTTGTTTTTTATAAATCACTAGGAGTCAGAATCAACTCGAAGGTATACAACAATATCAACAGCTGGTATGAGCCAGACAGTTTCCTAGGTACTTGGAAAACATCACTGAATAAAATAGAGAAAGACCCATACCTTGCAGTACCTCAATCTAGTGGGAAGAGAAAAGTAAACAATAAGCTTAAACAAATGCATACATTAAAAAAATGGTGATAAGTGCCATGGAATAAAAGATAAAGTAGAGCAGGATAAGGGGAGTAGGGAGTAGCAATAGAGGAGGGAAGCAGGGCCCAGTATTAATGGGGTAGTAGACCCCACTGAAAAGGTAAGAATTGAGCAAAGAGTTGAAGAAGGTAAGGAGGGAGTTGAATAAGAAGACATCTAGAAAAAAGAGTTTTCCAGACATCTGGAAGAAGAGTTAACTGGTTACGCAGTTGCTGTCAAGTTGATTCTGGCTCAGGTGACCCCATGTGTATCAGAGTAGCACTGTGCTCTATAAGGTTTTCAGTGGCTGATTTTTCAGAAGTAGATTACCAGGTCTTTCTTCCAAGGTGCCCCTGGGTGGACTCAAACCACCAACCTCTGTGTTAGCAGCTAAGCTTGTTAACCATTTGTACTATACAGGGTCTCCAGGTAAGGGGAGCATAAAAGACCAAAGTCCTTCAGTCAGGAGTGGTGCTGGCACCTTTGAGGAAAAGCAAGGATGCTGTGTGGCTGAGGTGAAGTGAGCCAGCAAGCATGCAGGGGGGCAGTAGGAGGTGATGTCAGAGAGGTAACAGGAGCCAGATTTTCATGAGGGACCCTGGGAGCCAATGTACAAACTTTAGCTTTTACTCAAGAGCAATGGAGAACCATAGAGGATTTTGAGCAGTGAAATGACACATAAAAAGCATGACCCTACAGGGGACAGGGATGAACAATGATAGCAGCGTGGGCCGGGCTGGTAATTGTGGAGATGTGGAGAAATTGGTTAGATTCTGCATATATCTTGAAGGTAGAGTCAACAGAATTCCCTACTAGATAATGATTAGAGAAAGAAGAGTCAATGTATGACCCCCAGATTTTTGACCTAAGTAACTGTAAGGATGGAGTTGCCATAAACAGAGATAGGAAAGCCTGCATGCGAAGCAAGTTAGAAGTGAGAAGAAAATAGTTTGGTTTTGTACATGTTGAGTTTGCAGTGTCTACTGGCTATCAAATGGAAATGTTGAGAAGGAGATTGGATATATGAGTGTGAAGCTTAGCGGAGGGATCTAGAGGGCAGAGATAGAGTTGAGTGTCATTGGCATAAAAAAAACCGGTTGCTATCAAGTCAATTCTAACTCCTGGTGACCCCATGTGTGTCAAAGTAGAGTCGTGTTCCACAGGTTTTCAATGGCTTTTCTTTTTTTCCAGAAATAGATCACCAGGCCTTTCTTGTGAGGCTCTCTGGGTAGAGTGAAACAACCAACCTTTAGGTTAGTAGTAACTGAGCACTTAACTACTTGCACCACCCAGGGACAACTGGCATACAGACAGTAATAAAAGCCACAGTACGCCATGACATCACCAAGGGAGTAAGGGTGTTTGAGAAGAGGGGAAGTAGAAGAACCATGACCCAGTGAGGAATCAGCAGAGGAGACTCAGAAGGAGAGGTGAGTAAGCTAAAGAGTATGATATAAGCTAAAGAAAAGCGAAAGAGTATGATATCCTGGAAGTGAAATGGAAAAACATACACCAAGGAGGAGGGAGTGATCAGTTGTGTCAAATGCTACTGGTGGGTCACATACATTGAAACCTGAGACTTGACCACTGGTTTACCAATGTGGAGGTCACAGGTAACCTTGATAAGAGCAGTTTCAATAGAATTGTGGAGACAAATTACCCTGATTAGGGCAGGTTCAAGAGACAAAGTGAAAAAATTTTGTTGCATAAGGAAGCAAAAAGTTGAAAACAAAGCTGGCGGAGGAAGTGGGGTCAAGAGATATTTTGTTTTTGTTGGCTTTTCTTGAATGGGATAAATAAAAATACGTTTGTGTGCTTGACAGAGTGGTCCGGGAGAGTAGAGAACAAATAATTTGCAAGGGGGAGAGATGGAAAAATTGTTGGAGTTGGGAACTTGAATGGCAGAAGGGAATGGGTCTACGCAGATTGAGTGTACATAGGATCATGGAGAGCTTATCTATTGTAAGAGAGGGTGGTGGTGGGAGTCTTTGGAAGTTTTCTTCCGGTTACTTCGATTTTCTTAGTGAAAAAGGATGAGAGAGATGTTTAAGGATTTGAGGAGGGAGAAAAGTGTGTTTCTTAGATGTCTAAGAGAGTAGGGAACTAAATCAAAACCCATTGCTGTCAAGTGGATTCCGACTCAAGAGTGACCTAGGAAAATACAGCATGATTGCCTGGAGATGTGAAGGCCCATTGAGGTTGGGTGCTCATGATTGCGAAGTGTGAAAGTCAAGAATGTAAAGCTGGCTGAGTGAGAGCAAGTGAAGGCTGGGTTTACCTGGGCCCACTGAGCCTGAAGGGGGACAGACTCTCAGCCCTTGCTGCCAGGCATTTTAGGGGCCAGACAAGATGGATGCCACAATCTCTGACCTGCCTCGCTGCTAAAATTCCCGTGATTCATTCTTCTGGGTGGAGTCTTTAAAAGTAACAGACTTAGAATTGAGACCTGCTTTTAAACCCTTAGGGAGAGCATCTTGAGAAAAATGGCATTCTATTAGTATTATTCCACAGAAACTGTTTCTAGAGAAACTCTCTGTGAAGCAATATTTGGCCAGGCTCTTTGATTTGTAAGTCAACACCAGGGAGCCGGCAGGTGTACAGTCAGGAGTCCACAGCTCCCCCTCGGCTGATACACGTCTCCATCTGTGCAAAGCCACTGTCACCTGCCCTTGCCATTGGCTTCCAGGCAAGTTTCCCCTTCAAGCTGCCTCTACCTATTTGGGTAATTGACCGTGAGTCACTCAGGTGATTTCTGCCTCCAGTCTGAGAGGCCCTCCACGGCCTTCTGAGTCACATTGCTCAGGGTTCCAGGAATAGAACCACTCCTGCTAGGCTTCTGCCAGAGAACAGTGAGTTATGATCAGGTGATCAGGTACTAGGGACCAAGAAATGTATGGGGGGAGCAGTAGAAAGGAAACTCCATCATCTTAAGTGTTTAGTTGTCTATTGCCAGCAAACTCTTAGTCTTTGCATAGTTTGCTCTGAGATCTCATGGAAAATAAAATCACTTGACATAAACTCCAAAAAATAAAACACTAAGTATAAGAAAAGTGCCTGGCACAAATTACATGCCTACCAAAAAGAAATTATTATGCATGTTTTCATGATAACGATAGTTTTCTGATTTGTGTTTTTTGCTTCTTTGTATTTTCTAATATCTTTTAGGCTGAAAGCAAAGGATCAGAAGGAGAGGTTCCCAGCATCTCTATTGTTCTTCATTTCTTCTTAAATATGCTACCACCGTATATGATTTGTTCATCTGGAAAACCATGTCTAAGAACACTTATTAGTAATTTTGAGAAGAAGGCAGCCAGAGGAGCAACAGTGTTGCCATGGAAGAAGGGCCACTCTGACACCAAATCCGTCCAGTCCCCATAACTGAGTATCATTTTACCGACACAAAGGAATGACGGAAAATCCATCCCCAACTTTCTGAGTTACTTACAACGAGACAATGTTGAAATATTAACTTTTCCAGGGTGAAAGAAACAATTGCACAGAAGACTTTTCAACCATGTCTCCCGAAGCCAGTTGTTCTTTTCATCCCTCGTGTTCACATCCTCCCAAGAACTCTAGCATTATTTTGCCTGATCCATTATAATAAAGCCTTATTTATTTTAGGTTCTTTTTTTTTTTTTAATAGAAAAGGCAATAAACAACACCAAGAATGTATCCTGAGCACACATTCTCTCTGATGCATTAACAAAAGCAATCAATATAAATTACATTTGAAGGAGCTGGCAAGTCTAACACCGATCCCCTTTTCCGGGCAGAACCTGCCACCATGTGGAGCAGGGTGGTACTGCAGCCGCCTGTCTCCACAACCCGAATCCACGCGTTGAGTCTTTACCAAGACAAAGGGATGATCTGAGCCAAAGCCCAAAGGTCAAAATATGGCTAAAAACTTCTCACAACGACTACACAGCAAGAGGACACTCCCATTCATTGAAAGAATCAGCTTGGATGGCGAAGAGGATTTCTAACGTAAGTATATTTTGGTTTTAAAAATCAAGCCTCTGGCTGAGAACCTGAGCCCTAGGCAGGGCATGCCCTCAGAGGAAAGAATCATAAACTAACAGAAGGAGAAGGGACCCAGGTGATGATGATTCTCCTTCTTCTCCTCCCCCTCCTTCTTTCTCTGCTTTTTAACCAAAAGGTAAAGGGGAAGTGACCGAGATCCCTCACTTCTAGGGCAGTGTTCTTTCTCCTCCATGACTAATAGACAAAGGTGAGGTCTCCAGGAGACACCTGTTAGGGGCACCTGGGCTGGCTGGGAGTGACAGTAACACTTCTGCTGCTGCCATCACCTCAGAGCCCCCTTTAAGACCTGCCAGGAGAGGCACCTTAGACAATCCAGAGCCTGGCTCTGGGCAGTCGAAGGATGGACCAGGGCAGCAGCTGTGCAGGACAGAGCCCCACAGGACGGTGCCACAGGGAAAGGTGTTATGAAAGGACTGTGACCTCCAGGCCAGATGAAGCCTCAGCTAGGTTAGGCATGTGGTCCTCTGCACATCCTTCCCCACCCACCTGGTTTGATTATCTGCTCCTGGGATACAAGACACAGGAATCAAGGTGATGGCCTGGACACCACATTGGTGGAGCTGGGTGAAGGAGACATAATTCCACGTATGTACCTTCAAAGCACCTTTACTTTCTTCTCCCATGGCGCAGATCAGCAAGACTTGCACTTGTCTTTTCCCTTGTCCATTTCCCTCCCTAGACTATGAGCCTTCTAAAGACAGAGACTGCCTTTCTCATCTATGCATCCCCAGGGCCTAACACAGAGCCTGACATATGGTGGTCGTGGTGGTGTTAGCTGCCATCAGATCAGCCCCCCAACTCATGGCAACCATATGCAAAACGGGGTTTTCACTGGCTAATTTTTGGAAGTAGATCACCAGGCGTTTCTTCCTAGTCTGTGTGAGTCTGGCAACTCCACTGAAGCCTGTTCGGCATCATAGCCACACACAAGCCTCCACCAACAGGGGTGATAGCTGTGATTGAGGTGGGTTAGTCAGGAATTGAACCCGACCTCACACATTTTTTTTTTTTTCACACATGGAAGGCAAGCATTCTACCACTGAATCACCATTGCCCCCACTGACATATGGTGCTCAATAAATGGTTGGCAAAGACAAAAAGAAAGGACTGAAGAAAGGAGGGCAGAGAGTGGAGTTAGGACCGATGCAGGAACAGTGCTAGTGGGTAGAGGCAGACCCTCAGGTAATTTACTTTTTAAAGGCCTTGCTCTCAAACAAATTGTCTGTTCTGTGCTGCTTTCTTCATCTATCATCTAGGCAAAACCTGGGGCCAAGTTCTCTCTCCTGACACAAATCCCTATTAGGGTGGGGTTTTGTTGTTGTTTTGGTCTTTTAATTTTGAACATTTTATTTCTGAAATATTTCAAACCTGCAAAAAAAAGAATACAACAATGAACACCAGTGTATCTTCCACTTAGACTCACTGTTATGTTGTGGCTAAGTGCCAGTTCTGACTCACAGTGGTCTTATAGGACAGAGTAGAACTGCCCCATAGAGTTTCCAAGGAGCACCTGGTGGATTTGAACCGCTAACCTTTTGGTTAGCAGCCTAGCTCTTGACCACTGCACCACCAGAACTCCACAATGGCAACAGTACTCTGTTATATGGATACACGAGAGTTAACTCAAACAGTCTCCTGTGGACAGACATTTGTTCAAAATATATTGCTACTGCAAATACACTGTATTAAATAACTTTCTGCACATATTGTTTTAAATTTGTGAAGATTTATTTTCAGGGAAAATTCCTAGAAGTGGCATTGCTGGTTGTCCTAGTTTCTTAGGTCTGCTGTAACAGAAATACCACAAGTGGGTGGCTTTAACGAACAGAAATTTATTTTCTCACATTTTAGGAGGGTAGAAGTCTGTATTCAGGGTGCTGACTCTGGAGAGAGGCTTTCTGTCTCTGTCGGCTCCGGGGGAAGGTCCTTGTTTCTTTTCAGCTTCCATTCCTCCGTTCCTTTGTAATCTTCATGTGGCTTCTATCTTCCCCTTTGTTTGTGTCTGCTTACTTCTGTGGCTAAATCCGTTGCCATCGAGTCGATTCCAACTCATGACAACACTATAGGACAGAGTACAACTGCCCCATAGGGTTTCCGAGGAGCAGCTGGTGGATTCGAACTGCCAGACTTTTGGCTATTTGCTTAGCAGCAGAGCTCTTAACCACTGCACCACCAGGGCTCCCTCAGCTCCTTTTATGTCTCAAAAGCGATTGGCTTCAGACACACCCTACACTGACATGGACTCATTAACATAACAAAGAAACCCCTGTTCCCAGATGGGATTACAGTCACAGATTAGGATTTACCACACATAGTTTGGGGGAGGGGGACACAATTCAATCCATTAACACTGATCAAAGGGTAAATGTGTGTGAAGCTTTGTTTGATGTCTCCAAATTCCCCATCGACGGGAGCTGTCCAGTTTTGCACGCTCACCAGCATACTATGACAGGGTCTGTCCCCCTACAGCCTTGCCTACGGGGGGCTAAAATTTTGCATTTTTGCCAAACTGATAGGTAAAAACTGGAGTCTCAATGTAGTTTTAGTTTACATTCTTCTTTTTACAGTGAAGTTGAGCACCTTTAGGGATCATTTATATATGTTCTTCTGTGAACTGTTTGTTCATTTTTCCACCAGGTTTCTCATCTTTTATCCCCCTCAATGTCTAACAGTTCTGAGGGTAATTGCTCTAGTCTCTGTGAAATATATTGTCAATATTTCTCCCATTTTGCCATTTGTTATGGTATTTTTTGCTATTTAAAAGATTCTTAATTCTATGTAGTCAAACTTATCAATCTTTTTTATTGCATCTGAATTAGTTAATGCTTTCAATACAATCTCATATAGTAGTGGAGATGTTGGACGTTCTTCCCCTGTTCCTGACAGTAGTGGAGAAGCCTCTGGTGTTTTACTAGTAAGATGCTATTTTAGGCCTAAGATACATAAATATATAGATATACGATGTTATTGTAACCTGACCCAGTGAATGCCAGTAAATTTCCACTAGTCTTTAAGCCAGATTTAGCCCACCCAGCATATGCAGGAGGGCCAGCTGTGACTACTAATTGACCTTAACAGAGAATGCAGCAAAAGGTGGAACAAATCAGAAGGAAAATCATCACTTGTACCCTATTCCGAAGCGAGAGGTCCGACAACAACCGCGTCAGCTCCTATTTCCTGGCCACCTTCTAGAATTTTCCCTCCCCAGTACACCTGCATGGCCGCCATCTTGCTACCCAAATTACATATAAGCCCTCCTTCCCCATAGCAGTTGGATCTGAGGAACTTCCAGCTCTGCACACTGCGATAAAGTTACTTTCTCTTTGTCAAAGACCCATGTCCGGGTCACTGACAAATCTGAGAGCTCTGGACAAGACCCTACCTTTCCGGGTTCGACAACATTGTTATGTCGATAGTTGCTGTCCAGTCTTTTCCGACACGTGGTGACCCCATGTGTACTGAATAGAAGTATACTTCAGAGGGTTTTCAAGGCTGTGACCTTTTAGAAACAGATCACCAGGGCTTACTTTCAAGGTGCCTCTGGGTTTGAACCACCAACCTTCCAGTTAGTAGTCTAGCACTTAACCTAGTGATCTGCTCCTGTAAAGATTACAGCCTAGGCAACCCTATGGGGCAAGTCTACTCTGTCCTATAGGGTCACTATGAGTCAGAATCGACTCAACAGAACACAACATTTTTCATGTTAAAGGATATATATATTTTTTCATGTTAAAAGAATTATGCATCGGTTTCTATTTTATTGTGTGTTTTTATAAAGGGAATAGCTATTGGATTTTGTTGAAAACCTTTTTAGCATTCATGATCATACTGAATTATGTTAATAGATTTGAACCATCTTTGCATTCTTGAAATAAATTTCACTTGGTCTTGATGGATTATTTTCTTAATGTGATATTAAATCCTGTTTCCCATTATTTGGAATTTTTGCATAGATATTCATAAGTAAGTTGAAAACCCTGATGATGTAGTGGTTAAAAGCTAGGGCTGCCAACTTAAAGGTTGGCAGTTCAAATTCACCAGACGCTCCTTGGAGACTCTATGGGGCAGTTCTACTCTGTCCTACAGGGCCAGTATGAGTCGGAATCGACTCGATGGCAACAGATTTGCTCTTATTCATACATGAAATTGGTTTTGTTTCCTCTTTTATCATATATTCAGCACATTTATCAATATCATATTGTTTCATAAAGATAACTTTAAAGTTACCCTTTTATGTACTGAAACATTACCCTAACTTTCTTTTCTCCTACCTGATGCAGTGGTCCCAGAACCAGGGCTGCAACTGCAGGTTCTGGAAGCAAGGATATCCCAGAGCAAGACACTCTAACTAGACTTTAATCTTTTATATCAGAATTCCTAAGGACCTGATGGGGTTGATCATGCCTTCATCCCATCTTGCTAAATTGGGGTTGACAAGGCATGCAGCTACATTGCCTAGAGTCCTGATAGCTCACTAGTTCTGTATCTGTGCAATCCTACCCTGTAAGAATGAGAAAGGGGCTAAGGGGAAGGCACTGGCTAGCCTAGTATTGTTGGCAGCAATCTAGACCAGCACAGTGGTCAAACCTAACATCCCTTCCAAAAATGGAAAAGTTTAGGTATGAATGAGAGAAGGAGGAATGATAGCTGAGAGTAAAGGAATGAATAAATGGGTTAAACAAGGAGGGAAATCTAATGTTGCAGTAATGCCTCTAAAGGGTTCAGAATAAGAGATGCTATTGCCTCTCAGCTCAATTATACCAGATGCCTGAAAGGGTGAAGCCATATATTGTGGAGACCATTCCCACTTTTGAAATATGACAAGATTGAGAAGAAGCCTCAAGCCTGAGTGGCCTCGCCTTGGTAGACGTTTTGGTTATACAGCATAATGATGACCCAGACTAATTGTTAATGACTATGTAAGACTCTAATAATATGCTAGTACCTTATCACTCTTATTTTTCAGGTTATAACTACCATACTGCAATATGATATAACACTGGCATTATAATACTAATACTGATGGTTGAATGCATTGGGAAATTGAGTTAAAGATTTTCTATCCATACCCTAGACTGATGCCTCCAAATGTTAGCCATATTCATGTTGATACTATTGCTATATTTGTTATATAAATGCAGTACTAAGTGTAGATACTTAGAAAGCTATGGTCATTTTGTTATAAGAGAACTATGGCTGTGCCAGGGAGTGAATTGTGACATAGAGAATTTGATTGGCCTTTGTCCCCTGTTCCTGGAAGGGAACCTCTAAACTCTTAGAATTTCCCCAGTGATAGGAGAGTCTTTGTTATTCATGGAGGGCCCATCAGACCACACCTGAGGTGGCCCGTGGTGGACCCCTAGATAGTCTGCTAACTAGATGATTCAGGATAGGGCCTGGCCATGCTAGAAAGACCAACCATGTGACCAGAGGGTTGGGGTTTTGAACCACCTGATCTCAGTTTGACCTCCATAGAGGGGAAGGGGACTGGAAACTGAGTTCATGTCTATGTAATGAATCCTTAATAAAAACTCTGAACACTGAAGCTTGGGTGAGCTTCCCTGGTTGGCAATACTCTGTATACCATCATGCATAGATGTGTTGGGAGGCTAATACATCCTGAGGATGATGGAAGCTTCAGGTTTGGAATGCTTCCAGACTTTGCCCTATGCATCTCTTCCTTTCACTGGTTCTAATTTTTATCATTTTGCTATAATAAAACAGTAATCATAAGTATAGCACTCAGGAGAGTTCTGAGTCCTTCCAGAAAAATATCAAACCTGAAGGTTGGAATCCCCCAATTTGTAGCAACATGTCAGAAGTGAGGGTGGCCCTGGGGGCCCCCAAATTTGTGACTGGTATCTGAAGTGAAGGCAGTCTTGTGGAGGACTGAGCCCTTGGATTGTGTAGCTTGGTCAAACTAATTGCAGTATCATATCTTCATTACAAATTGTAACCTTTATCATTTTAAATATTCTATTTCTGTTTGTTTGTTGTTGCTGTTGTTTAAGGCTTTGAGGCCTAAATTTTACCTTGTTTAATATCAAAATCTCAACCACTGTTTGCCAATGGTTTCTGTTTTCTTGATATACATTTGCCCGTCTGTTTATAGCTAACCTGTCTGAATCACTTTGTTTTAGGTATGTCTCCTGTATATGGCATAGAGTTGAGTTTTGCTTTGTGAACCAGTCTGAAAACCTTTCTATTTTAATAGTTGGGATAACCCCCCAAAAAACCAAACCCATCACCGTCAAGTTGATTCCAACTCATAATGACCCTATACGACAGAGTAGAATTGGCCCTGTAGAGTTTCCAAGGAGCTCCTGGTGGATTCGAACTGCCAAACTTTTGGTTAGAAGGCATCGCACTTAACCACTGTGCAACCAGGGTTTCCATAGTTGGAATAAGCTCACCGTAGTTATTAAAATGGCCAATTTTGGTTGATCTCAACTTTGCCATGTATTTAATGATGTATTTACTGGTACATTTTTGTTACATTTACTGTTTTTCTTTTTCTATGTGGTCTGTTTCTTTGATCTTTTTATATTATTAAGGAGAGGATTTTTGAAGGTTTATATTTTTGTTCTGTAGCTTTACCATATACCTAAACCTTTTCTAACAAACTTGTTTTCCTCATTTAGTTTTCCACTATTTGGTTTGTCAGCTTTAAAATATACTTTGTTACCTACCTATTAATTATCATGCAAAAATCAACAGACTTATGCTACTTTCCCACTTTGTCTTCCTCTTCTCTTCAAAGCTTTAGTGAAATTGTTACTTTGTTAGAACACATGATATTTATATATTATTAATCTGTTCTTGCCAGTATTTTATTTTAAGCTTAGATCAACAGTTAAATCAATTCAATGCCCATAGTCAATATTACCACTCATGAAAAATACCATTTATATAAAGCTTGTCCTCCAGCAGATCTTTAGAAATTTCGTATAAACAGTATTTTGAGTTTTTCCATGTTGAAAAGTTTTTCTGTTGCCTTGGTATTTGAAGAGCAGCTTGGCTAGATATAAAATTCTTGGGCCACACTTTGTTTCTTCGAGATTTACTAAAATATTCTTTCTCTATTGTCCTGCCTTATATGTGAAATTAAGAATCCTGATGTCAGCATAATTTTCTTTCCTTTGTAAGTGATTTGAGAAATACCGAGAGGTTTTTTTCTTAATCTTTAAAGCCAGATTGGTCCATTGGGATAATTCAGCATTGATCATTTCAACTTTCAACTCAGTTTTCTTAAGGACACAATAAAGCTTTTAAACATGAAGGTTTAAGCCTTGTTTTGTTTTCAGAAATATTTCTTGAGTCACAGCTTTTAATATTCTCTTTCTTCTCCTCCTTTGTCTTTTTCTTCTCCTCCTGTACTGCTACAGCCACTCCTACTTCAAAAACTCTAATTACATGCAACTGGATTTTCTTTGTCCATCTATCATTTTTTCTACTATTTACATCTAATTTATATACCTGTCTATTTCTGTATCTCTATCACTTTTTCTACTATTCTTTTTATCTGTTATTTAAATTTTGTTTTTGTTCTCTTGGCTCTGCTCATTCCTTTCTTCACTATTCTTGTTTTATTTTCAAATCAATCAATTCTCTAAAGGAACCTTGTAATTTCGTTGTTTATTTCTGAGATGATTCTTCCATATCTTTTCTGATCATCTCTCATTTCACGTATTTCTGGGATTTTTGTTGTTTTTGTTCTGAGTCTTTAAATGTATGATTTGAGGTATTTGTTTTTGTCAAATCTGAAAGCTCTTAAGAATAAATACCTAGATTGAACTAGGGTACTGAGTTATATTTTTCTGCTGCTTTATGATTGGTTTTTGGTGAAGGAGAGAGTAACATTTATTGTTATTTTACATTTTCATCTCATATGCCTTGTATGGATGTTGTCTTTTGTGTACTAGTCTTTTGAAATGTCTTATATTTTCCTAGGTCAACAATGACAGACGTAGATTAAAAAAGCAGGGATAAAAGAGTTGGGTGACTTACTGGGTTTCTTAGGAGCCCTGGTGGCACAGTGGTTAAGCGCTTGGCTGCTAACCAAAAGGTAGGTGGATCGAACCCACCAGCTGCTCTGAGAGGGAAAGATGTGAGAGTCTACTCCCATAAAGACTGCAGCCTTGGAAACCTCATGCAGCAGTTCTACTCTGTCCTATAGAGTCACTATGAGTCAGAATTGACTCAAGGGCAATGAGTTTGGTTTTTTGGGTTTAGACTGGATTTCTTAGTTCAAGATCCCACTCTTTTCTCACTATAATAAGATGAAGTTATTGTTGTTGTTTTTTTTTTTAATTAAGGATGTCTTTTTTATAAAGAAGGGCTTGATGTATCCTTTGACCATGTAGCACTCTTTTGTTTCTACAGAAAACTTAAATTTCACCTCTTGCCTCCTTTTTCCCCTTTTTCATCAAGCCTTCAAAGAAAACCTACCTCTTCCAAGTTAACTGCCAGAATTGAGGTTTTCCCAAGACTGCCACCTCTAGTCCTCCACACTTCCATGTCCTTTCCTTTTGGTTCCTCAGTAACCAGTTGTCTGACCTACCTAGTCTCAGACCTGTTTTCATATTTCCCTGCTCAGGGTGGGTCTCTGAACTTTCTAAGAGTGATTTTATCTGTGTCTCTCACCACAAGGAACCTGATGCACTCACCTCTGTTCTACAGTCTCTATCTGACTCACTACTGTGTTGAGGGCTCTAGAGCTGGCTTTCCTGGTTTCAGATATCTGTTTCTTACTTCCACACCCACTGATGGTTATAGTGTTCTCTGACTTTCAGTTATGTTGTGGACATGAGCTATAGGTGCTATTATTTGATCTTTTCATTGCTCCATATGGTTTTTGCAGAACATGTGGTGAGATTCAGATTTTGGTAGCCACCATTATCCTAAGAGAAACTGGAAGTCCCATACTGATTTTTAAAGATTGCTTTTTACTCCTTTGAACTTTTCCTGAAGTTTCTTATAATGGCTTCATTTATAAAAATATCTAGAGTGGTAAAAAAGAAAAAAGAAACTACATGGATCGGTTGCACTCAGTCATCCCCTAACCTAGGAAGTAGTTAAGAGATACTTCGTGTTTACAGAATACTTTCAGAGTCCAAAGAATCCACAGGGACTCTTTCCCCCATATTCTTTTTCTCTGCTTCTCCCTAACCCTTTACCTCACCATGATAAATGGAAGATGTTATGGACTGAATTATGTCCCTTTAAAATATGTGTTGAATTCCTGGCCCTTGTAGTTGTGGATACGATCATGTGTAAAAATAGGGTTTTCCTTTTGTTATATTAATGAGGTTGTACTGGTTTAGGGTGGATTCTAAACCTAATCACCTTCTGACTTATAAAAAGACCAGAATACACACAGAGACATACACAAGGAGGAAGACAGATACCATGAGAAGATCGTCTACATTCCACAGCTCACCAAGGAACCAAGGAAAGCCCAGACTGCTGAAAAGGAAGGAATCGACAAGGCTGAGACCCTGATTTGGACTTCTAGCCTCCAGAACTGTTGGCAAATAAATTCCTGTGTTTTAAAGCCACCCATGGTGGTATTTGTGTTACAGCAGCACTAGGTAACTAAGACAGAAGGGAAATTCCTGCTTACAGTGAAAGTCAAACGAGAAAATGTTCCATATACAATATAGTGTAGCACGATTGGGATCGGAAGATTTAGGCTCAAGCTCCATTTCTCCCCCATCTAGTTACATGTCTCTGAACTCAGTACCCTGATGTATAAAGCAAGAATAGCTATCTTACCTCAGGAGACCACATAAAGCTCTTATGAAACATGAAGTTGCTTTAAAAACTAGAAAACACCATAAAAACTTGAACAGTTTTTATACAAGCTAGAAACAAACATATAGACATCATCATATCAAAAATTTCACTGAGATTAGTGAACAACCTGGGTATACAGTTATTTTAGGCATTAATGATGCAGCAAAGGAGGGGCGGGGAGATGAAGAAATAATGACCATCACTATTGGCTTGCACATCATCTGGGAATACTTATAAGTACCATGGAGACATATATATTGGGTTTGAATTGTAAAAACCTAAATTAGCTTCATAATAGTTTCCTCAGGCAACAGACAGTTTTGTGCCATGCCATTGGGGGACCACACTAAGAACCAAAGCAGCTGCCCTTGGCATCTTTCAAAAGATTTTTACTGTTTCTTCTCTCTTTATTTACTCTAAGATTAGAAAACAGATTGGAAAAGGCTACAGTCTCTTTTCTGGCTCTTGGCTTGCTTACCCTTTTCTGGGCTTCTAAACAAATGAATGGCTATGGTGGCTATTTATGGAATTCTGAGGAAGAAGTAGCTCTGACAGATGCTCAGTCTCAGGGTGACTCCTTGAGGATTTTATCTGCCAGCTGTTTATAATCTGATTTACAAAGCGATAGTCGGGAGTCTCTGTCATCAGTCTCAGCAGTTGGAACTTGCACTCAGAAGAGGAGCCCTATCCTGTCTCTGTACCTTTGGGACCACCAGAGAAAACACCTTCCTCGCTGTACTCTAGAACTCCCTGACTTAACAGTTACTATTTAGTGTCTTAGACACATTTCCTTAGCACTCAATTTATGCTTACTACTTTCAGCTACCATGACATTGTTATAAAAATGTGTACAAAAAAGTATTAAACTTAATACTTGTAACTGTCACAATTTGTCCTATTGTGGTGGCCTATGTGTTGCTGTGATGCTGGAAGCTATGCCACTGGTATTTCAAATATCAGTAGGGTCACCCTTGGTGGTGGACGGATTTCAGCAGAGCTTCCAGACTAAGACAGACTAGGAAGAAAGATCTGGTGATCTATTTTCAAAAATCAGCCAGTGAAAACCATATGGGTCACAGCGGATCCTACTTCATTTAAGTATCTATCCTGTGTAACTCAGGGGAAGGATATCCCATTCCCCAGGGTAAGTCCTAAAAGGATGAGTCAGTTCTGGTAATTCCATTCCTCTTGCCAGCAATTGGCTTGATAGTAGATACATGAATTAATTCTGGCCAAAGATACGTGATAGGAAGGACGCTGGGGCACTTCTCGTTTGGATGCAAGGCCTGGAGCTGCCACAGTCATCGCGCTTCCAGCCTGAGGATGAAGCCAGCACAAGGAAGGAAGGGGAGCCAAGAGAATTACAGGGAGGCAGCACCTGGCACAGACATCATGTCTGGCACTTGCCCTATCCTAGACCTCTTGTTTCATGGAATAGTAAATTTTCTTTTGTTTAATCTAGTTAAGTCAGGATTTTCCGTTCTGGCAACTAATAATACCTGATATAATAATCTGAGGTACATAAATAACTTCCACTTTAAATTTTCCACACACAATAATTCATACCCATGAAGTATACTTCTACATTACTGAAAAACCTTGAGATTAAAAATGCTTATATGTTTGGGGAAGAGGGTAGTTTAAGGATTTTCCCCACAATCCCTTCATACTACAAGGTCTGCAAATTTTATACAAAAGTGTTTTCACTCTCACAGTGTTACAGACTCAAGAATATTCCCATAGAAGCCTTTGGTTTCAATGGGTATGCTTGGAGCACGTATTTCAAGTCCAAGAAAGTTCTTGCCACCACACAAGGCTTCTCAAACTTTGGTTTTTTGAATACCACTCCACAAGTTTTGGAGCCCTGGTGGTACAGTAGTTAAGAGCTCAACAGCTAACCAAAAGGTTGGCAGTTCGAATCCACTAGCCACTCCTTGGAAACCCTATGGAGCAGTTCTACTCTATCCTATAGGGTCACTATGAGATTAACTCAACAGCAAAGGGTTTGGTTTGGTTTTTTCCTAAGTTTTGCCCTGTACGAATACATATGTTCTATCATTTACTTGATATATTTCTTCAAAAGGACCTCTTTTTTTTTTTTTTTAACTTAAATACATTATATTTAAAAGGTATTATATTTTTTCCATAAATGGAAAAAAAAATATTTAGGTATCACTTGTCATAAATAGAATATAACCTTGAAGATAAATATAATAAAAACAAAATAATATACTTTCTAGCTAGAAGCTGTTTACCTGCCTAATGGGTTGAGCCTCATATCTCTTCTACTGTGTTTTAGAAAGAAAATTAGCCGGAGTTAGAGAGACATTGTCGAAGTAAGACTTTCTCCTTGAGGTAACTGGAAAGACTGGCAGAGAATTCAACAATGAGCAGCTTCCTTAGCATGTTACCCAATTCAATGCCATGTCTCTCCTTCTGCCTAAAATTATCTCCAGTAACACCAAGGATGGAGTCCCCAGGTAGTGCAAACAGTTAACATACTCAGCTGCTAACAGGAAAGTTGCAAGTTTGAGTCTACCCAGAGGTGCCTCAGAGGAAAGGCCTGATGATCTAGTTCTGAAAAAAGAAATCAGCCATTGAAAATCCTATGGAGCATAGTTCTACTCTGTCACACATGGGGTTGCCATGAGTTGGAATCAACTTGGCAGCAACCGGTACTGGTACTAGTAACTATTTGCTAAGTTGTGTAGCACAGATCACAAGGGGCCTAGGAATTCAAAAGAGAGAGACACTGAGTCTGGAGTGGGGAGGAGAGCTTCAAGCAGAAGAGAAGTGTACAGGATGGTTAGAGCTTGTGACAGCACAGGAAAGAAGAGCAGTGCACTGGTACTGGTGTGAGGGCCGTGAGCAGTGGGCTTACCAACGGGAAGGAGGCATCTAACGTAAAGAAGGAGGGGCACAAGTGTGGGGATGTCCCCAGGGCCCTGTTGTAGACCCAGGCGAAGCCCACCTTAAAATGCCAGTTAGTTAGCAGCCTCTGACACAGCCCTTCTCAATATCCTTCCAAAATGTCCACGAAGACACAGAAAAAGATGAAAACTTAAAACAGTACTGAAAAATAGGACTGACAGCTAATCTATTTCCAGAATCTAGAAGGAATTTCCATTAACTATAAAGCAGATGGAACTGAACTGAAAAATACCCTGCCAGTGCTATTCTGACAGTAACAGAGTAATCCTATCCTCCTGAAAGGCCCCTTATCCGACCCCACTCCCTTCAGAAATACAAGAACACCAGGTAGCTATCTATTTGTTGCACCAGGCTTTTTTGTTTTGTTGTTGTTGCTGAGAGTATATACAGCAGAACATATGCCAATTCAACAATTTCTACATGTACAATTCAGTGACATTGATTACATTTTTCAAGTTGTACAACCATTCTCACTCCTCTTTTCTGAGTTGTTCCTCCCCCATTAACATAAACTCATTGCCCCCTAAATTTGCACCAGGTGTTTTTGATACACTTATTACTTCTCTTTCTACATCCAGTCAAGGACTAGAGCATCTGAAGAACATCTCAGTAGGAAGAAGGGATTTGAGAGTGGTGTATCCTGGGAGATCTGTTCCCTAAAGCAAAGCCTTAACAGATGAGGGGGAGGCGTAAGGATTATCCATGGTCGGCCATCTTGAGAAACTGAGTGTATGCATGTATGAGAGAGACAGAGTGAGACATAGCTTTGGGTAGTGGGAATAGGAGAAATTCCATGTCAGCTTAGATGAGTAACACTGGAGGAAATCCTGAAAACACTGAATTTTGCTTCCAAAATACAGTCTGTATGCATATATCGTATGTGTTGACCAGTACCTACTGCAGACATAAAATGGGGCCAAAGCCTAATGACAAAGGTTTTCAGGATAGATTAACTCTTGTTAGAGGGAAGAATAAAAATGCCAGCATGAGATATAAAAAAACAAAACAAAAGAAAAATGCTGTAGAACAAGGAAAATGGAAGTGAGGATTAAAAACAAAACAAAAAAACCCTGTCTCTAAAAATTATTCTCGGAGGTGGAGCCAAGATGGCGGACTAGGCAGACGCTACCTCGGATCCCTCTTACAACAAAGACACGGAAAAACAAGTGAATCGATCACATACATAACAATCTACGAACCCTGAACAACAAACACAGATTTAGAGACGGAGAACGAACTAATACGGGGAAGCAGCGATTGTTTTCAGAGCCTGGAGCCAGCGTACAAGTCAGGTACGGCACAAGCACAGAGAGCTGCTCCACCCCCCGAACTAACCCCGGGAGGGGGACCAGCCGGTTCCGCGGGCGGCGTGGGACGCAGCCGGTGGAAGAAGTCCCCAGGAGGCAGTGACTGGTCTTGGAGCAGGAAGAGCAGCGTCCCAGCCGGGGAACCGTCCCGCCGAGATTTGGACTGGAAGCAGCGGATTTTCTGGAAAAACTAGTTTCCCAGTGATGGCTCGGAGACAACAATCCATATAAAACCACTTAAAGAAGCAGACCATGACAGCTTCTCCAACCCCCCAAACAAAAGAATCAAAATCTTTCCCAAATGAAGATACAATCCTGGAATTATCAGATACAGAATATAAAAAACTAATTTACAGAATGCTTCAAGACATCACAAATGAAATAAGGCAAACTGCAGAAAAAGCCAAGGAACACACAGATAAAACTGTTGAAGAACTCAAAAAGATTATTCAAGAACATACTGGAAAAATTAATAAGTTGCAAGAATCCATAGAGAGACAGCATGTAGAAATCCAAAAGATTAACAATAAAATTACAGAATTAGACAACGCACTAGGAAGTCAGAGGAGCAGACTCGAGCAATTAGAATGCAGACTGGGACATCTGGAGGACCAGGGAATCAACACCAACATAGCTGAAAAAAAATCAGATAAAAGAATTAAAAAAAATGAAGAAACCCTAAGAATCATGTGGGACTCTATCAAGAAGGATAACCTGCAGGTGACTGGAGTCCCAGAACAGGGAGGGGGGACAGAAAACAGAGAGAAAATAGTTGAAGAACTCCTGACACAAAACTTCCCTGACATCATGAAGACGAAAGGATATCTATCCAAGATGCTCATTGAACCCCATTTAAGATTGATCCAAAAAGAAAAACACCAAGACATATTATCATCAAACTTGCCAAAACCAAAGATAAACAGAAAATTTTAAAAGCAGCCAGGGAGAAAAGAAAGGTTTCCTTCAAGGGAGAATCAATAAGAATAAGTTCAGACTACTCAGCAGAAACCATGCAGGCAAGAAGGGAATGGGACAACATATACAGAACACTGAAGGAAAAAAACTGCCAGCCAAGGATCATATATCCAGCAAAACTCTCTCTGAAATATGAAGGCGAAATTAAGATATTTACAGATAAACACAAGTTTAGAGAATTTGCAAAAACCAAACCAAAGCTACAAGAAATACTAAAGGATATTGTTTGGTAAGAGAACCAATAATATCAGATGTCAGCACAACACAAGGTCACAAAACAGAATGTCCTGATATCAACTCAAATAGGGAAATCACAAAAACAAACAAATTAAGATTAATTAAAAAAAAATACACATAACAGGGAATCATGGAAGTCAATAGGTAAAAGATCACAATAATCAAAAAGAGGGACTAAATACAGGAGGCATTGAACTGCCATATGGAGAGTGATACAAGGCGATATAGAACAATACAAGTTAGGTTTTTACTTAGAAAAATAGGGGTAAATAATAAGGTAACCACAAAAAGGTATAACAACTCTATAACTCAAGATAAAAGCCAAGAAAAACGTAACGACTCAACTAACATAAAGTCAAACACTATGAAAATGAGGATCTCACAATTTGCTAAGAAAAACACCTCAGCACAAAAAAGTATGTGGAAAAATGAAATTGTCAACAACACACATAAAAAGGCATCAAAATGACAGCACTAAAAACTTATTTATCTATAATTACCCTGAATGTAAATGGACTAAATGCACCAATAAAGAGACAGAGAGTCACAGACTGGATAAAGAAACACGATCCATCTATATGCTGCCTACAAGAGACACACCTTAGACTTAGAGACACAAACAAACTAAAACTCAAAGCATGGAAAAAAGTATATCAAGCAAACAATAAGCAAAAAAGAAGAGGAGTAGCAATATTAATTTCTGACAAAATAGACTTTAGACTTAAATCCACCACAAAGGATAAAGAAGGACACTATATAATGATAAAAGGGACAATTGATCAGGAAGACATAACCATATTAAATATTTATGCACCCAATGACAGGGCTGCAAGATACGTAAATCAAATTTTAACAGAATTGAAAAGTGAGATAGATACCTCCACAATTATAGTAGGAGACTTCAACACACCACTTTCGGAGAAGGACAGGACATCCAGTAAGAAGCTCAACAGAGACACGGAAGATCTAATTACAACAATCAACCAACTTGACCTCATTGACTTATACAGAACTCTCCACCCAACTGCTGCAAAATATACTTTTTTTTCTAGCGCACATGGAACATCCTCTAGAATAGACCACATAGTAGGTCATAAAACAAACCTTTGCAGAGTCCAAAACATCGAAATATTACAAAGCATCTTCTCAGACCACAAGGCAATAAAACTAGAGATCAATAACAGAAAAACTAAGGAAAAGAAATCAAATACTTGGAAAATGAACAATACCCTCCTGAAAAAAGACTGGGTTATAGAAGACATCAAGGAGAGAATAAGGAAATTCTTAGAAAGCAACGAGAATGAAAATACTTCCTATCAAAACCTCTGGGACACAGCAAAAGCAGTACTCAGAGGCCAATTTATATCGATAAATGCACACATACAAAAAGAAGAAAGAGCCAAAATCAGAGAACTGTTCCTACAACTTGAACAAATAGAAACTGAGCAACAAAAGAATCCATCAGGCACCAGAAGAAAACAAATAATAAAAATTAGAGCTAAACTAAATGAATTAGAGAACAGAAAAACAATTGGAAGAATTAACAAAGCTGGTTCTTTGAAAAAATTAACAAAATTGATAAACCATTGGCTAGACTGACTAAAGAAATACAGGAAAGGAAACAAATAACCCGAATAAGAAACGAGAAGGACCACATCACAACAGAACCAAATGAAATTAAAAGAATCATTTCAGATTATTATGAAAAATTGTACTCTAACAAATTTGAAAACCTAGAAGAAATGGATGAATTCCTGGAAAAACACTACCTACCTAAGCTAACACATTCAGAAGTAGAACAACTAAATAGACCCATAACAAAAAAAGAGATTGAAACGGTAATCAAAAAACTCCCAACAAAAAAAAGCCCTGGCCCGGACGGCTTCACTGCAGAGTTCTACCAAACTTTCAGAGAAGAGTTAACACCACTACTTCTGAAGGTATTCCAAAGCATAGAAAATGACAGAATACTACCCAACTCATTCTATGAAGCTACCATCTCCCTGATACCAAAAGCAGGTAAAGACATTACAAAAAAAGAAAATTATAGACCTATATCCCTCATGAACATAGATGCAAAAATCCTCAACAAAATTCTAGCCAATAGAATCCAACAACACATCAAAAAAATAATTCACCCTGATCAAGTGGGATTTATACCAGGTATGCAAGGCTGGTTTAATATCAGAAAAACCATTAATGTAATCCATCACATAAATAAAACAAAAGACAAAAACCACATGATCTTATCAATTGATGCAGAAAAGGCATTTGACAAAGTCCAACACCCATTTATGATAAAAACTCTTACCAAAATAGGAATTGAAGGAAAATTCCTCAACATAATAAAGGGCATCTATGCAAAGCCAACAGCCAATATCACTCTAAATGGAGAGAACCTGAAAGCATTTCCCTTGAGAACGGGAACCAGACAAGGATGCCCTTTATCACCGCTCTTATTCAACATCGTGCTGGAAGTCCTAGCCAGGGCAATTAGGCTAGACAAAGAAATAAAAGGTATCCGGATTGGCAAGGAAGAAGTAAAGTTATCACTAGTTGCAGATGACATGATTATATACACAGAAAACCCTAAGGAATCCTCCAGAAAACTACTGAAACTAATAGAAGAGTTTGGCAGAGTCTCAGGTTATAAAATAAACATACAAAAATCACTTGGATTCCTCTACATCAACAAAAAGAACACCGAAGAGGAAATAACTAAATCAATACCATTCACAGTAGCCCCCAAGAAGATAAGATACTTAGGAATAAATCTTACCAAGGATGTAAAAGACCTATACAAAGAAAACTACAAAGCTCTACTACAAGAAATTCAAAAGGATATACTTAAGTGGAAAACATACCTTGCTCATGGATAGGAAGACTTAACATAGTAAAAATGTCTATTGTACCAAAAGCCATCTATACATTTAATGCACTTCCGATCCAAATTCCAATGTCATATTTTAAGGGGATAGAGAAACAAATCACCAATTTCATATGGAAGGGAAAGAAGCCCCGGATAAGCAAAGCACTACTGAAAAAGAAGAAGAAAGTGGGAGGCCTCACTTTACCTGATTTCAGAACCTATTATACAGCCACAGTAGTCAAAACAGCCTGGTACTGGTACAACAACAGGCACATAGACCAATGGAACAGAATTGAGAACCCAGACATAGATCCATCCACGTATGAGCAGCTGATATTTGACAAAGGACCAGTGTCAATTAATTGGGGAAAGGAAAGCCTTTTAACAAATGGTGCTGGCATAACTGGATATTCATTTGCAAAAAAATGAAACAGGACCCATACCTTACACCATGCACAAAAACTAACTCCAAGTGGATCAAAGACCTAAACGTAAAGACTAAAACGATAAAGATCATGGAAGAAAAAATTGGGACAACCCTAGGAGCCCTAATACAAGGCATAAACAGAATATAAAACATTACCAAAAATGATGAAGAGAAACCCGATAACTGGGAGCTCCTAAAAATCAAACACCTATGCTCATCTAAAGACTTCACCAAAAGAGTAAAAAGACCACCTGCAGACTGGGAAAGAATTTTCAGCTATGACATCTCCGACCAGCGCCTGATCTCTAAAATCTACATGATTCTGTCAAAACTCAACCACAAAAAGACAAACAACCCAATCAAGAAGTGGGCAAAGGATATGAACACACATTTCACTAAAGAAGATATTCAGGCAGCCAACAGATACATGAGAAAATGCTCACGATCATTAGCCATTAGAGAAATGCAAATTAAAACTACGATGAGATTCCATCTCACACCGGCAAGGCTGGCATTAATCCAAAAAACACAAAATAATAAATGTTGGAGAGGCTGCGGAGAGATTGGAACTCTTATACACTGCTGGTGGGAATGTAAAATGGTACAACCACTTTGGAAATCTATCTGGCGTTATCTTAAACAGTTAGAAATAGAACTACCATACAACCCAGAAATCCCACTCCTGGGAATATACCCTAGAGATACAAGAGCCTTCATACAAACAGATATATGAAGTTGGAAGCAACCAAGGTGTCCGTCAACGGATGAATGGGTAAATAAATTGTGGTATATTCACACAATGGAATACTACGCATCGATAAAGAACAGTGACGAATCTGTGAAACATTTCATAACATGGAGGAACCTGGAAGGCATTATGCTGAGCGAAATTAGTCAGAGGCAAAAGGACAAATATTGTATAAGACCACTATTATAAGATCTTGAGAAATAGTAAACCTGAGAAGAACACATACTTTTGTGGTTACGAGGGGGGGAGGGAGGGAGTGTGGGAGAGGGTTTTTTATTGATTAATCAGTAGATAAGAAATGCTTTAGGTGAAGGGAAAGACAACACTCAATACATGGAAGGTCAGCTCAATTGGACTGGACCAAAAGCAAAGAAGTTTCCGGGATAAAATGAATGCTTCAAAGGTCAGCGGAGCAAGCGCGGGGGTCTGGGGAACATGGTTTGTGGGGACTTCTAAGTCAATTGGCAAAATAATTCTATTATGAAATCATTCTGCATCCCACTTTGAAATGTGGCGTCTGGGGTCTTAAATGCTAACAAGCGGCCATCTAAGATGCAGCAATTGGTCTCAACCCACCTGGAGCAAAGGAAAATGAAGAACACCAAGGCCACACGACAACTAAGAGCCCAAGAGACAGAAAGGGCCACATGAACCAGAGACCTACATCATCCTGAGACCAGAAGAACTAGTTGGTGCCCGGCCACAATCGATGACTGCCCTGACAGGGAGCACAACAGAGGACCCCTGAGGGAGCAGGAGATCAGTGGGATACAGACCCCAAATTCTCATAAAAAGACCAAACTTAATGATCTGACTGAGACTAGAGGAATCCCGGCGGCCATGCTCCCCAGACCTTCTGTTGGCACAGGACAGGAACCATCCCCGAAGGCAACTCATCAGGCATGAAAGGTCAGCGGGTGGGAGAGAGACGCTGATGAAGAGTGAGCTAATTATATCAGGTGGACACTTGAGATTGTGTTGGCAACTCTTGTCTGGAGGGGGGATGGGAGGATAGAGAGAGAGGGAAGCCGGCAAAATTGTCAAGAAAGGAGAGACTGAAAGGGCTGACTCAAGAGGGGGAGAGCAAGTGGGAGTAGGGAGTGAGATGTATGTAAACTTATATGTGACAGACTGATTGGATTTGTAAACGTTCACTTGAAGCTTAATAAAAGTTAATAAAAAAAAATTATTCTCTATTAGAATTGGAAGAAAACCTTTAGAAAACTAATTGAGCATTCATAGTAGGGAAAGAGCAGACTTTGGTATAAAAATGGCAGGGTTATCTAGGTGAGAGAAAGATTTCAGGGAAATTAAATATGCAATATCAGAATAAAAATTTATTTGTAGGCAGTGATAAGCAGAAATACCACTGAGAAAATAGTCATCTGTAAAACAAATTTGAAGAATTCTCTCAAAATGCAAATAAAAAGGATCAAGAATTTTTTTTTTTATTTTAAACTAAAATTGTGAATATAGGGGGGAAAAATCTAATCTAAGAAGCATATGTGTTTATGACTGTGCTCCACCCAGTTTATGCTGCTTGCTATGTTTGTTGCCGCCTGCCCTTCAGACCCTTGGCCACTTGCTCAATGGAGAGCCTTGACCACCGATGCCTCATCTAACAACACCACTGCCTCAATGTCCCTGATGGCGAGGCCATAGCTCAGTGCATATGATTATGCAAAAAGACTTCCATCATAACCCATGTGACAGAAGCCACAGCAGCTCCAGCCACCAGGCCAGACACCATTAGACTCCTCCAGACTCCAGAAGGCTCTGGACCCTCCTTCCTACCTTTCTGAACTCAGATGAAGTATCTGCTTCAGGACGTGGGATCTGGCTTCCTCAGAGGCTGCTAGAAGAAGCAAAATAACAGAACCCAGAAGTGTGGAAATGTTAAAACCCCATGGGGTGAACTTTGAGGAAAACAAGACAAGACAGTAAACTTGAAGGGGAAACAGATGTACTCCTCTCTCTTTCTGACCCCCGTGATGGCTCCACAGTACAATGGTTCCATATCATATGTTTGGTAGATGTACTCTTGATCAAGGAGCCAGCTATGCTTTTGTATGAAGCTGTAGTCAGCTCAGTAACTCATCAACTTGCATTTTCTTTTCCTCCTTCCTTGGCCCAACCTCACCCTTGCCTTCCTGGGATTATATCTTCCTATGAAGCCTTAGCACATAAGCCTGGTCTCAGGCTCTGTTTTCTAGGAAACCCAGACTGACACAATGACCATGCAGATAGATATAAGCCCTCACAACAAAGATGAACGAAATGAAACCTTATACCAAGACACATATTTGCAATTATTTTATGCAAAAATTATTTGAAGAGAAAGTCTTAAAAATCTTTAATCGGGAAGAAACACATACAAATGGAAAAAATTGCACATAAACTGAACAAAATCCAGGGTGACTTCACATCTCTCTACAAAAAATAAGTGCCAGAAGACAGTGTAGACACATAGACAGACGTTTGAGGGAGCAGGTTGTGTTCCAAGAATTTTTCTAAGAGCCACTTTGTTTTTCATATGTGAAAGACCTTCTTAGATATGCAAGAATGAAAGAAAAAAAATTGTACTCCAATATGTATTTATCAAAAATTAATTTGAAGATGTATTCTAGTCAGCCAATAAATGAATACAAATTGGTAATAAAATATGGAATTTCACATGTAAAAGGATTGGCATTATTTGTTATGATCATCAAGACTAAGTATAATATATTAGAGAAGGAGATTAGTGAAAAGGAATATTCCTGACCCTGAGAGTGCAGAGAAAGAGGGAGGAAAGTGTCTTATATGTAGTTCTGACATATGTATTTATGAATCTATGAAATAATAGCACAATAGGTTTCACAAGTAAAACAATCTATACTAAACATTAAAGAAGAGTAGGAAATCTGTAAGATTCTCAAAGGGGAGATGAGACCTTCTTTTTAACATGATGTTGTTGTTGTTGTTGTTAGGTACCATCAAGCCAGTTCCAAGTAATAGTGACCCTTTGTGCAACAGAACAAAACACCGCCCAGTCCTGCGTCATCCTCACAATCATTGTCGTTTGAGCCCATCGTTGCAGTCACTGTGTCAATCCCTCTTCTTGTCGAGTCTTCCTTTTTTTCACTGAACCTCTACCTTACCAAGTACGATGTCCTTCCTCAGGGACGGGTACCTCCTGATAACATGTCCAAAGTCCATGAGACAAAGTCTTGTCACCCTGGCTTCCAAGGAGCACTCTGGCTGTACTTCTTCAAGATAGACTTGGATATTCAATGTTCTTCGCCAACACCGTAATTCAAAGGCATTGATTCTTCTTCAGTCTTCCTTGTTCACTGTTCAGTTTTCCTGTGCATATGAAGTGACTGAAAAATACTGTGGCTTGATTCAGACGCACCTTAGTCCTCAAACTGGCATCTTTGCTTTTCAACATTTTAAGGAGGGCTCTTGCAGCAGATTTGTCCAATGCAATATGTTGTTTGATCTCTTGACTGCTGCTTCCATGGGCGTTAACTGTGGATCCAAGTAACATGAAATCCTTGACAACTTCAATATTTTCTCCATTTATTCACGATGTTGCTCATTGGCCCAGTTGTGAGGATTTTTGTTTTCTTTATGTTGAGGTGTAATCCATACTGAAGGCTATAGTCTTTGATCTTCATTAGTAAGTTCTCCTCACTTTCAGCAAGCAAGGTTCTGTCATCTGCATATTGCAAGTTGTTAATGAGTCTTCCTCCAATCCTGATGCTCCATTCTTCTTCATATAGTCCAGCTTCTCAGATTATTTGCTCAGCATACAGATTGAATAAGTATGGTGAAAGATACAGCCCTGACACACTCCTTTTCTGGTTTCCCCTTTTTTTGTTTGAACAACTGCCCTCTTGGTCTATACACAGGTTCTGCATGAACACAATTAAGTGTTCTGGAATTCCCATTCTTCACAACGTTATCCATACTTTGTTAAGATCCACACAGCCGAATGCCTTTGCATAGTCAATAAAACACAGGTAACATCTTTCTGGTATTCTCTGGCTTCAGCCAAGATCCATCTGACATCAGCAGTGACACCCCTCATTCCATGTCCCCTTCTGAATCCAGCTTGAATTTCTGGAAATTACCTGTTGATGTACTGCTGCAATGGTTTTTAATTATAGTCTGCAAAATTTTACTTGTGTGTGATATTAATGATATTGCTCAATAATTTCCACATTATGTTGAATCACCTTTCTTTGGAATGGGCACAAATACGGATCTCTTCCAATCAGTTGGCCAGGTAGCTGTCTTCCATATTTCCTGGCACAGACTAGTGAGCACCTCCAGAGCTGTATCCATTTGTTAAAACATCTCAGTTGGTATTCTGGCGTTTCCTTTTCACCAATGCCTTTAGTGCAGCTTGGACTTCTCCCTTCAATATCACTGGTTCTTGATCATACACTGTCTCCTAAAATGGTTGAACATTGACCAATTCTTTTTGGTACAATGACTCCATGTATTTCTTCCATCTTCTTTTGATGCTTCATGCATCGTTCAATAATAATTTGCCCATAGAATCCAAATAAAATTGCAACTCGAGGCTTGATTTTTTTCTTATGTAGGTATATAGTTCTTATACCTATATTTGGGAGAGAATGAAAACCAGGAGTCACATGTCCAAAGATTAAATCCCACTTCTCCTCTTTACTATGTATCTTTGGACAAAGCATATAGCAGCCTGAGCTTTCATTTCTTCATTTATAAAATTAGAATAATAATTAAGCATACCTCACAGGTTTATTGCAAGATAAATAATGTATGCTAAAAGTTTTCAGAAAAGGCTATAAAAAATGTAAGAAACTGTTAACAGCGGCATTCACACTTGTGCTTATATGTTCTCTAGCAGGAAATTACAATAGTCCTATCTGCCATTTCTAGCTACATCCCTGCTCTTATAGAGTTTTGCCTAGTCTTTATATACGAAAAAGGGATTTGAAGATAAGAGAATGTCATAATGGAAAAATATATATATCCTGTTTTGATCTTCAGCTATCTAAGTTCTGTTTCCAGCTTTAAAAAACTACCTAGATCTAATAAACATCTCCCTGATATACAGGAAACAGCAACTCTTTTGCCTGGCTTTCAGGCTCTCCAAAGTCTAGCTCCACCCTATTATTGCAATCTTATTTTCCACTCTTTTCTCATATGAATCACTAAAGCCTTTCCGCCTACTGGTCTTCTCTACATGGACATGTTCCTATTGCCACTACTGGACTCTTCATGACATTGCTGGAGCCTGCGGTCACCTGCTGTCCTCACTGTCGTAACTATGCAGCATCACACAGTCATCTGTGGTTGTTGTTGTTGCCATTGTCATTGCTGCTGCCAGTTTCAAGAGCCTATGAGTTGCTTATTCCTGAGGCTGTGGACAGACACTGCTGTCACTGTGACAGCTAAAAGCAGATTCAAATAAAGATTTCTTCCTTCTTCCATTCTTTTACATCCTGTAAATGTAAATTTACACTCATGCCAATGCCTCCTACTGGCAGAATGCACCTGGAAATCTTCTTGGTATGAGGTCTTAGAAATGCAATTCTCAGAATTCCAGCTCCCGTGAGACAGAAGAGAGTGCTGAAGGTCACATATGAAGCTGAAAGCATTTTGGTCAAATTGCCGAGTGTTAAAATCAATATTTGACTAAAGTCAGAGTAGTATCCTCATAGAATGAAATTCTGAGATACAGAATCAATCTGAAATATTATCCAAAAAATAAATTATTATTACTTCTTACCATTAGAAGTTTTGTAGTAAATTTTATAAGTTTAATATTATAGGGCAGGAACAATAATAGTTTGCTAAATAGATGGTCACTGTTAATTAAAGTCTGTAAAGGAAAGGGGCAGAATATTTGGGAGTTTCTCATTTTTCTCTCTCACTTTCTTCCTTTCTACATTTTCTATGGTTATAAAATACATTTGGATGGAAGATTGTTATGAACTGAATTGTGTCCACAAGAAAGATATGTGGAAATTTTCATCTGTGAAAGTGACATTTTTTGGAAATAGGGTGTTGGAAAGTGTTATCCATTAAGTTATCATGAGCTCATGCTACAGTAAGGTGGACCCTAATTCTATATGACTGATGTTCTGATAAAAGAGAAGATAGAGACAGAGAGAAGACGGCCATGTGAAGATTCAGCTACAGGCCAGGGAACACAAAGGAACTGCTGGGGCTACCGGAAGCTGGAAGAGACGAGAAAAGACTTTGCCCTGAGAAAAGAGAGAGAGCATAGCCTTGCCAGCACCATGATTTGGACTTCTAGTCCTCAGAGCTGTGAGACAAGAAATTTATGTTCTTACAAGCCACCCAGCTTGTAGTATTTTGCAACCGCAGCCCAGGAAACTCATACAAAGATGATTTATCACGACTGTCATAGTAGATGATACTGGAGTTTTTTCTCCTCCTGAAGTTTTCTGTTTACAAAGATGATAGTCTGCTTTGAATTCCTCTTCACAAAATATGAAGAAATCACAAACAGCACTTTGTCTTAGAAAATTCATGGCCTAAATGGAAATAAATGATAAAAATTAAACACAGGTTTCCAAGATTTATTGATGTTTTGAATGTTAGGACACCAATAAATCCCATTCAGATTGTTATTACCGTATAATCTCCATTATTCTGTTTTGTATTATTATTTAAATGTTTAGGAGAATGTGCTGCCTCAAAAAGTATGCAAGTATTCTTTCTAAAGTTACCAACTAATACACTGTCTCTTAAATTTGTTTAACTATCAATCATTTTCTCTGCTTAACAGTTTGAGATTATGCAACAATTTTTATATAAAACTAGCAGCTTTCACAAATATTAATTACCACAACATTTTACTGATAGAATTTCAACAGGTAAAGCACATAAAGGGACTTTTCACTCCAAGTTACAGCTAGAATGTTTAACTTGTGTGAAAGTGAACATCTACATATTAATAAATTCAGATGCTCTGCCATGTACATATAAATATAAAAAATTATAAATAACATTAAATATGCTGTTAATCTATGGGATCACATGACCATTGACTGCACACAACTCCAGAGTTGCCAGAAATGAGACTGAAGTCAGCATGGGGCTATTCGACTTTCCAGAGACCCCAGTCAAGGCCAAATAACAGATTTTGGCAGACTATCAAGGCTGAAGCTAACCTTTCATGTATCATAAGCTGTGAGTGAATTTTATGTTCTGTTTTATTTTCTTTTACCCAAAAACAAAAAGGCAGAAAAACTTCACTTGAGCACATATCTGCCTGAATTGGCTGCACTAAGCAAGAGCAGCTTGCTGATGAAGCCAAGGCAATTTCCTCCCCTAAAGAAAAGCCAGGCTCCATAAGAAGAACCTGGCTTCAGTTCCAATCCAGCAGGCAGTTCCCTGGCTGTCCTCAGGCCTTTTACACGCACCACTGGCAGCTCAGCATCTAGATCGAAGCTTCCAGTGTACTTGCTCAAGTTTTCAAGCCAGGAAAACTTTCTTGGTGGAATACAAAAGAGTCAGGCATAAAAGGCTAACCCGTGTGCGTCTGACAAAACCATTTGTGAAACCTGAACAACCAGCTGCAAAGATCTTCTCAAGATTCCCTTTCCTTTCCTCCCACCAGCCCCTTATCAGCCTCTCTTTTTAATAAGAAAAAAAAAAAATTATTTGGGGAAGGCATTCTTGGGAAGCATCCTTAGAAGAAGGCAAAAGATCTGCTGGGAAAAGCAGTTGAAGTTATTGATCTTCTCTTATTTGCATTTGAGGCTTCACATTCTTCCAGTTTGATCTGAGAGGGCTTTCCAATGCTGTTGACCTCCTGCTTGGTTGGGCACTGACCCACACTGCTCTTGAAATTGAGCCAGGGCCTTCCCATTGAATACCCCTCCCATCCCCAGCAGTTCCCACTAAGAGAACATAAAACCTCTTTGAGTAAGAAAAAGAAGCCCCCAGAGACTTAGGGGTTGGGGAGCAGGAAAGCAACTCTGCTAAATTGCCCTAGTTGGCAAACTGGCCTGTGGACCATATCTAACCAGCCACCTGCTTTTATATGGTCCACAAACTAAGAGTGGCTTTTACATTTTTAATGGTTGAACATTTTTAAATGGTTGAAGAACATCAAAGCAAGAATAATATTTTATAACACATGAAAATTCTATGAAATTCAAATTCCAGTGTTCATAAACAAAGTTGGATTGGGTCACAGACATGCCCGTCCATTCAGACATCGTCTATGGCTGCTTTTGCTCTACAACAACAGAGTTGAGCAGCTGTGACAGAGACTTTATGGCTAGCAAAACCAAAAATATTTACCATCTCTTCCTTTACAGTAAAAGCTTGCTGGCTTCTACCCTTAGAGACTGTGGGGCAGTGCTTCACATTTGAGACCTAGTCCTTTGAACTTCAGCCATTATTATTAGCTGGTATCCAAACCACTACTCCCCCAGGCACCGTAGCTTCAAAGGACTTCTCTCAAATCAAGGGCTAATGTCTCAATTCATCCCATGCCATGGATAGCCTTGGAGATGGCCTAAGTGCCATTTCTTGAGTATAGATGATGATGATGATGGTGATAATGATGATGAAGGAGATGATAATGCCAAAGAAGAAAAAGGAAATGAAAAAAAATATTTAAGAAGGTACTAATGATAAAAAAAAAAAAAAAAAAATTTTTTTTTTTTTTTTTTTAAATGATAGCACTTATGAGGCACTGGGGGATCAATGGTAGGATACTTGCCTCCCATGCAGGAGACCTGAACTCACTTTAGCACAGCCTCTGCCCATCAGTGGCGTCTTGTGTGCTACTATGATGCTACAGTTTGCAGCCAAACATTCACACTGAGACAGAAGAAAGGCCTCGAGATCTACTTCTGAAAATCGGCCAGTGAAAACCCTATGGATCTCGATAGTACGATTCGTAACTGATCATTTGGAAGGCTCAGGACTGAGCAGTGTTTCGTTCAACTGTGCCTGAGTTGCCGTGAGTTGGGACTGATGGCAGCTAACAGCAACAACAATAATGGCACTCAAGATTTGCTGGTACTGTGCTAGATCCCTTACATTCCTCATCCCAGTTAATCATCACACCACTCTTTTGAGACCAATACTATTATCATCCCCATTTTACAGATGAGAACACTAAACCTTGGAGAAGTACAGTATAGTAAATTGGTCAAGGTAACACATAGAATGGTGGTAGTCAGTTACAGCCCAGTTTACTAACTCCAGAGCCTGAATCTAAAATCTATGTCAGACTGCCTCTCGTGGTACCTTCTGAGTCCCAAGAAGCTTTGAGACTTCTTTGTTGCAACTTGGATTGATTTTGTTCAACTAGACTGCTTACCCAGCAGTCTACGTGGGGAGGTGGGGTGGATTGAGAGTGCTCAATAATAGAGAATGGTGATTCTTAAGCTATTTTCTCAGAAACCTTATTAAGGGGAAGAAGAAAAATGTAGAAGTAAATATCGATCATCCACAACAACCCCAGTGTCAAGTTACCCAATTTCCAAACCAAAATGTCAGACATAGCCATTGATTTCCAATATGTAGAACACAGGTCCCTGGGTGGACCTCAGAGTCTTTGCAATAGAATCCATCTACACATCAAGAATCAACTTAGGTGAACAAATAATGCTCTATACTTATAAATAAATTTTTTAATAAATGTAAATGCTTTGGGGTTTATACAAGAAATTCACTTTAAATGGATGACTGAATTTACAGTACCTTTTGTCATTATGGAAACCCTGGTGGTGTAGTGGTAACCAAAATGTTGGCAGTTCGAATTCTCCAGGCACTCCTTGGAAGCCCTATGGGGCAGTTCTACTCTGTCCTATAGGGCCACTATGAGTCAAATCAACTCATCGGCAACAGGTTACAGGTTTGTCATTATGGAGACCCTGAGTTAACACACACGCTGCCACCCACGGGAACCTTGGAAGAAAGGCCTGGCCATCTACTTCCAAAAAATCAGCCAGTGAAAACTCTATGGAGGGCAGTTCTACTTTGACACAGATGGGGTCGCCGTGAGTTGGAATCAACTCAATGGCAACTGGTTTTCTGGTTTTTTATCATTATGCCTCTATTTTACAATCAACAGTTACTTAAATCGGATATCTTCATGCTGAAAAGTGGTTGGAGACCGCTACTGCAACATTTGGTCTGACAATGAAAGGGAATGTTTGAAGTTGGTACTTTCCAAATAAATCCAGAGTATATGGGCATGAGATTCGAAGCCCCTCCATTTCCATGAATTTTTCCAAATGGAACTATCTAGCTCTGCCTATGTATATTCACAAGAAGTGAATACGGAGCAAATTTATTTGGGGTTCCAACCAGAAGTTTATTCTAAACCAAAAACTCATTGCCTTCAAGTCAATTCTGACTCCTAGTGACCCTATAGGACAGAGTAGAACTGCCCCATAGGGTTTCCAAGGAGCTGCTGGTGGATTCGAACTGCTGACCTCTTGAACAGCCCCCAAGCTCTGAACTACTGTGTCACCAGGGCTTCCAAGTTTATTCTGGAAACATTTTTTTTTTAGTCAACAATCAAGTGGGTACTTGCTAGCATATACTTTCTGTTTTCTAACATTGAATGGCTGCTTGGAGCTGCAGTGAGTTCCCTGTCACTAGGAGTACCTTTTTTAAAAGGCTATAACCATTTATCGGGGTAACTGCAGATAGGATTTCTACTCTGAATGGAAGATTAGCCTCAAAATTCTGATAACCTTTAAGGTTCTTTCTGATTCAAAGTCTATTATTCTATGATAAGGCCCAGGACATTTTTCTGGGACTGCCCCAGAGAAAATTTAATAACTCCAGGTACACAATGGCTCTTGTTCATCATTCGCCTGTTGCTGCTGCCTGTCGCCCTTGCTTTCCATTAAGTTTGCAAAGAGTAAAAGATTTGGCTTCTGGGCTGCAATTTAATATGTGTGCAAAAGTGATACGAGGATCCTGCCATTAAGAGAGTTGTACTCCAAGGAACAGGACGTGCTTTATTAGCTCCTCATCAAGTAAGCAAGGGAAGCTTTCAAGCTTCCAAAAGAACCCTGTCTCAGTGGCGACAGAGAGAGATCATTTCATCTATGGGAGCAGAAATCTAACGGGGGACAATGAACACCTCTGTTCCACATGAGAAAGGGTGGAGGTGTCTTCTCTGCTATCACAGCTATTTTCAGTGAGGGAGAAAATCTCCTCATGAGGGAATGGATGACAGCAAGGTGACTTGAGAGGCCTTCTAAAACTCCACATCCTTCCCCAACAACGTTCCGGTACATTCGACTCTATAAGAACATGCATACCCCTTCTTCCAGAGAATTTCTTTTGTTTAAAAAAAAAAAAAAGTTATTGATAATACCAAAAAAAAAACTGTAGTTGCTCTCAAGTCATGGCAACTAACTCCATGTGTGTCAGAATAGAATTGTGCATCACAGGTTTTTCAATGGCTGATTTTTCAGAAGTAGATCGCCAGGCCTTTCTTGGAAAGTACCTCTGAGTGCACTCAAACCACCAGCTTTGGGCTAGCAGCCAAGTGCTTAACCATCTGGGCCACCCTGGGACTCCTATTGGTAGTAGTGCGTTCCATATCTCAACACACTGGTGCAGAAAAAGTTGAGAAAAACTATAATAGGTGGGCGTGCATGCGGATGAAAGGGATGGTGGATATTTGGTGTTATTGCATACAGTGAAAGGTAGAGGCTGTGAAGAGATAGGGTTAGAAAATTAGTCTGATGCTTAGTCATGAAGGGCCTTGTGTGCTAGTAAAAGCAAGTTACACACTATTATAGCAACCCTATAGGACAGAGGAGAACTGCCCCATAGAGTTTCCAAGGAGCACCTGGTGGATTCCAACTGCCAACTTTTTGGTTAGCAGCCATAGCACCTAACTACTATGCCACAAGCGTTTCCTTATAGCTATCAGGGAGCCAATAAAGACTTACAAGGAGGGAAATGATTTACTAAGACACTTTTTGTATGTGGATCAGTCAACCACTGACTGGGAGTATATACTTTGAGGCCACAAAGGCTTCTGAAGCCACAGGAAGAGAGTGGAGCCCTGGTGGCACAGTGGTTAAGAGCTTGGCTGCTAACCAAAAGTTTGGCAGTTTGAATCCACCAATCACTCTTTGGAAACCCTATGGGGCAGCTCTACTCTGTCCTAATAGGGTTGCTATGAGTCGGAATCGACTCGATGGCAACAGGTTTGGCTTTTGTTTTTTTTAGGGTATACATGGTTGATGAGAACATGGGAGATATGAGACCACCAAAAGGAATAGAACATATGAGGAGTTTGCAGAGAATCATGGACCCATGAGTGAGACCAGACAACAACAATGAAACAGGTATAAGAGCAATGAGGAAAGTAGTGAGACATAGAAGCCAAGAGAGATGCCATCAAAGCAACACAAAGTACCGCCTTCCTTGCATTCGATCGCTACTTCCTCTTTGTGGAACAGGGGGGAAGGAGCAGTGCTGGAATCTGGGAAAACCCAAATCAAAAGTGACTACTCCTTGGATGTCAATTTCATTTTTGAAACTGAGGAGAAGAAAGCTGACAGGGAGACATGGGATGGTGAAATTAACATGGCATTGGTCTTTGTGGCAAAGGACTGAGTTCTTACTATCTGACCCTCCCTGTGTGACCTTGGAGAAGTCACTCACTTCTCTCAGCCTTCCCTACCTCACCTGTAAATTGAGGGTGTTGGATGATATGTTCTCTGCAGATCCTTCTAGTTCAAGTAAGCTCCATTTCTTTGAGGAATGAAGTTATCAGTTGTCTCCCCAACCCATCTGAACCAACAATTACCATTCCCTCCAGTGCCAGAAATATATCAATTAAATGTAGGTAGCAAACTATTTCAAATAATTGAACATTTCTTTTTCTGCCTTAAACCTACTATAATCTGCAGGCCCCAAGTCACATCTGGCTCCCAGTACTAAAACTATAATTCTTTGTTCTTCCTGATCAAAAGCATGGATGTTTCTCTTGGGCCACTCTGAAAGTCAGCTTAGAACATTCTTAAAAGTATTGAATGAATCACTAGGCTCTTCCAAGCTTCGTTTTGGGAAATGTGCAGCTTTAGGACACAGAGGAACATTTCGCATGTGCCTCAGTGAAATGGGGCCCATTGACATCCCAGGGACCAGAGTAGGACACTGTTATTGAGGCCCCTTCTTGCCCCTCCTCTACCAGGAGTACTAGCTCTGTTCTCCCAAAAGATACTGTTGTGCAATAACCATACCCCATCAGAAGATATTCTAGTCCAAAGCCACACACACACATCTAAAGTTACTTCAGTCCAAATCTCTCCTATGTTCAAAGTACTCCAGACCACAGAAAAGGAAAAACTAGTTTTTGAAAAAAAAAAAAAAAGACCTATTAACTACAGATAAAGACAGCCCTTCTAAAGAAGCCTCTAATCATTTGTTCAAATAACTAAGCTATTTCTGCATAAAGGTGCGTAAAAGAACAAACGTGACCTGAAGCAACAAGACTGGGGAGTGGAGCCAGGGCTACGTGTATTTCTCCCATTGCTTCTTCCTGCATGTGGATTACCAGTAAATGGCAGAATCTTGTTTTAAGATATTGAACACGGTGCCTTTTGTACCACAATATTACAAGGGCTTAACACCAAGACGTGTCAATTATTCATTCTGTTGATGGAGGCTATAATATGCATAATAGCTGGCTGAAGAACTATCGTAGTCTAAAGAGAGTTCAACGGCAGGAACCACCAGTTCAGCCCACCCATCAGTCTTGATATGTGTTATTACCACCTCCATTTTCCAGCATCCTTTGAATAGTTCAGTGGCTTTTGTCCTCTCTTCCCAGCTGGAAACGTATCAGTGAGTGCAACCTGTTAGGGAGAGGACATCACGGCAAATAGCAGCAGAGAAGGACAAGGTATGTGATAATATCTGTGAGTTGAGATTGTCTATATGTCTTAGGCTGGGTTCTCTAGAGAAGCAAAAGCAGTGAAGTGTATATATATGTGTGTGTGTGTGTGTATGTGGGTATATATATATGTATATATACACCAAAAAAACCCACACCCACTGCTGTTGAGCTGATTCCAACTCATAGTGACCCTATAGGACAGAGTATAACTGCCCCATAGAGTTTCCAAGGAGCACCTGGTGGATTTGAACTGCCGACTTCTTGGTTAGCAGCCGTAGCACTTATCCACTATGCCACCAGGGTTATGTATAAAATAGAGAGAGAGATTTATCTCAAAGAAATTGCTCAGGTGGTTGTAGAGGCTGGCAAGTCCCATGTCTGCAGATCAGGTATCAGGCTGGAGGCTACTCCTGACTCCTGGAGCTGCAGGGATTAATGAACCCAAGATCTGTAGGTTAGACCACAGGCTGCTGGCTCACAAGCTGCAGAGACTGACAAATCCCAAGACTAGGAGGTAACGTGGCAGACCGCTGACTCAGGTCCCAAGAACTAGAGGTCAGATGATGACAAGGTGGATGCAGGATCTAGAGCAAGCAATAGCCAACAAGCTTGCCAGAATATCCATATATATTGGATGCAGGCCACACCCCCAAGGAAACTCCCCTTAAAACTGATTGGCTGATCACCTCAGATCATATCAAGGAGGTGATTACGTGTATCACAAAATAGAGGATAACTACATCATTACATAACTGCCAAACTACATGATTACATAACTGCCAAACTACATGATTACATTAACTGCAAAACCACTGAGAATCATGGCCCAGCCAAGTTGGCCCACACAACCTTAACCATCACAACCTACACACAGTACCGTTGGCCCCATCTGCTACTGTCCCCATTGCCCCATATTGCCACTCCCATCTCTAAGGGCTCACCAGTCACTACCGCTACTTCTACAGACTACAAGCCTGTGCCTAATTGCCACTACCTACAAACCACTCCTATGGACATTGCGGTGAAAAAACAAAAAAACACCTCCTCACACCAGAGCCCCCTTCCTAGACACAGCTGAGTTGTGTAAGGCCTGAGTGTCTAGCTTCTCCAGTAAGATCAGATCGACTACTAAGGCTCACATCTCTGTTTTCGTCTGGCACATCCCTAAATATAAGTCCCTTCAGTCTTTTAGTCTCTATCCTCATCAAGGGCTGTACTTCTTCCCAAGCCTAACCAATAGCACAAACCTTTCCAGTTCATTCTGGAATCCCAGTTCTTGATTATTTCATTCCCCCATAGCTATATGCCAAAAAACCAAACAAACCAGATGCCATCAAGTCGACTCCAACTCATGGGAACCGCATGTGTGTCAGAGTTGAACTGTACTCCAGAGGGTTTTCATTGGCTGACTTTTTGGAAGTAAATCACAGGTCTCTCCTCCAAGGTACCTCTGGGTGGACTCAAACCTCCAATCTTTCGGTTACCAGCTGAGTGAGTTAGCTGTTTGCACAGCCCAAAGACTCCGTCTATCTGCCAATAGCTCACAAATCTATTTCACTAAGATGGCTCTTCTGAGCTCCAGACACATGCATAGCACTTGCTGGACATTTTATTTGTGTTTGAGCAGCCTACAAGCATCACCAACAGAATAATCCAGAAATGATTCATCACCTCTGCCCCGAAGTCAGCTCCTCCTACCGTGTCACAGTCACAATAAATGGTACCATCATTGCTCAAGCCAGCAACCTGAGAGTCATCCTTGATAGACAGCTGCTCTTCACACCTGCTCTTACCTCACTACATCCAGTCAATACCCAAATATCTGTTCTGCCTCCTAAACCTCTCCCGAGTCCGTTTGCTTCTCTCTGCTTCCATTGCTAACTAATCTATATGGATCACCACAATCTCTCACCAGTACTACTGCCAGAGCCTCCTAATTGATTTCCCCATGTCCACACTTGTCCCCTACAATTCACCCTCTATCTTGAAAGTGATTTTCTTAAAAAAAAAAAAAAAAGTCTACATTATTTTTTTCTGTTTAAAACCCATCAGTAGCATCCCATGGTCTTTGGACTATATCCAAATTCTTCATTAAAAAAAAAAAAAAAAATTTTCATATGGCCTTAAAAAGCCTCAGTGACTCCTACCTAGCTCTCTGGCCTCAACCCTCCCTAGTCTTTCCTCTCTTGGCTTCTGCAATTCTAGCCTTCTTTCATTTTCTCAATTTTCACCTTCAACAGCAAGTCCCAAAGGAGGCTTTCCTTGTATTTCATTTTATAATGCAAGTTCCATATTTTACATCCGTGTCTCTGGCACCTCGAACTGTGACAGACACTCAGTAAATATGTGCTGAAAGAACATATGCAGGAATAAATGAAGGAATTTAACCCTTTGAAAGTGTCTTTGCCCTCTAATGGTTGCTGTTTCTAGTGAAATTTGGTGTCTATTGAAAACTGTGTTTGCTAGAACCAAGTTTTCCTTGATTGGTCTGGCCTGTTAAGAACTTGCAGTTGGGGTGACCATTTATTTAATTTATCATCTAAAGCAAGACACTTTTGAGAGTAAAAGTAAAAGTAGGTGCTAAAAATAGTTAAAATTACATTTTTGAATACATTATTTATTGACAAACATACTGGATTTGTTATATTGGTGGAAAATAGTTCCGTTTGAAGATAAAATTATTTATAAATTTCAATATAAAAGCTTCAATAATATAATTTAATTTCAATAATAAAAGCTTCCATTTGAAAAGTAAAAAATATTTTCAAAGTTAAAATTATTTCCAAAAAATAATAGAAATCCATACATTAAGACAAAAAAATGATTTCTATATCATCTGAGTATCAGAAAATAAGATGATCATAATAATTATCCTTTGTACATATTCATATGCTTAAATCAGTTTTTAAGATAAATCTGTCTCAAATGCCATGTCACTGATTTTTTTTTAATAAGATCTTATTTTTAATGCTTTCACAAAATTGACTACAGTCATCTTCAAGGTTGCATTTAATGGTTAATAATATGAAATTGTTGACACATTCCATTGAATCTTATCTGTAAACCACAATATTTTTAATTGAGTAAATACTTTAGGATCAAATTCCACTAAATGGAGGATTGTCCTCAATGTTAATTTTTGTCACTTTAAGATGTATAAATATTTCAACCCAACTATTTTCCCAGGCACTTTTTTTTGGCCTCCATTCAAAGCAGCTTTTTTGACAAATACTTTAATAAGCCAAAACATCAAACCCATTGCCTGATCCTTTTGAAGATTAGGCTGTAATTAGATGCTGCGATGTTGTAGGTCTTCTCAATTTCATTCCATTCTGGAACTGAATATATATCCTCTTTTTTTAAATGAAAGGTAGGAACTCCCACAAGTTGACTTTTCCAGAGTGAAACCATAGAATATCAAAATGAACTCTCGTTCGCCCTTCAAACTCTCATTGTTTAATTTGTTCAGTTTCTCCCTTGCTCCTGTGCCCATAAACTTTGTTTCCCTGCTTGCAAAATTTGTTTTCAATCACGGCAACATTGCAATTTGCTAAAAGTTTTCAAAGCTAAAGGTTTTTAGTGTTCTGTGCAGCAAATGCTTTTTTAAAGATTTTCAACTGGTTTTGGGCAAAATGCAACTAAAATCGAGAGGACTGGTTTCCAAAAACTGTCAAAATCAATACAGAGCTTGACTTACAGAGACTCAGATCTTTCTAAAATCCAGTTGGTGGCAAGTAACAAGAAAGGAAGCACATACTGCCATACCAAACTTTTTTTTGTTTTTTGTTTTGTTTATTAATTCAAAATCGACTGCATCAAAACAATTTTGCAGTTCAGTTATTCCAAAATAACTGAAATCATCCGTACATTGTGACACCTGTAGCTTCTGTTTTGATAGTATCAGAACTTGTTTGGACACAAATAAGAACTTCCGGTCTACCGCAACCAACACCAAGTACAACTCTGCTCCATACCAAAACTAAAAAGCCCATTGTCGTTGAATCAGCTCCAACTCATGGCGACTCCCTGTGGTACAGAGTGGAACTGCTCCACAGGGCTTTCTTGGCTGTAATTTTAATGGAAGCAGGTTGCCAGGACTTTCTTCTGCAGTGCCACCTGATAAGTTCAAACCACACCACCGTTAATTAGTAGTTTATAACACCCAGGGACCTTTCTGCTACATACTTCCTTAATTTAGTAAGAACATTAGTCGGTCCACAACACTGGGTACCATCAGACTTTGCATTGTCAATGCAAACACAAATAATTGTATCTTCAACATTGAACTTCATAATCGCACTGACAAGAACATTCACAACAATGTCAAGATTTTGCCTTCAGGAGCATGAACTTTCAAAAGCTATACTTTGATATCGTGAATTGGATTTAAAAAAAAAATGAAACTTATTGGAATAAACTGATTTTCTATTTGAAGTATTTGATGACACTTTATAAAACTGGCACTTTGTGTAGCTGCCTGCAAAGTTCTTAGGCTAATGGAGCCCACACATCAAAGGCTATGACATCACTTTTTGTATGTATCCAGGAAAGCTTGGAATTGAAAATGTGTGAAATTAATTTAGAAGAAATAAATGATATAAATTAATGTATTGATAGAAATGAAAAGTCAAACTTCTCGGAATAATTTAAAATCGTATTTTCTGTAACTACGTTCAACTAACCACTGTGTTAGCTTTTGCAGGAGCTGTGCATGCTTCTTTAGAAGATTTGAGACTTCTGCTTCCTGGGTGGTCACTGAGAGCGTTGTGGCCCCTATACGAAAACAAAAAAAAGCCAAACCTGTTGCTGTCAAGTCCATTCCAACTCATAGCGACCCTACAGGACAGAGTAGAACTGCCCCCATAGAGTTTCCAAGGAGAAGCTGGGGGATTCAAACTGCGAAGCTCTTAACCACTGTGTCACCAGGCCTCTGTCTGTGGCCCCTATGGTAGACAGTAAATGTCGATTAACGTTTTGTGAATATTACATGTTCAACATCGACTTTCTTGAGAAACAAAAATTTGGTGCTTCATTTTTTTACTAAATATGCATTTAATTTTTTTTTTAATAACTTTTATTAAGCTTCAAGTGAACGTTTACAAATCCAATCAGTCTGTCACATATAAGTTTACATACATCTCACTCCCTACTCCCACTTGCTCTCCCCCTCTTGAGTCAGCCCTTTCAGTCTCTCCTTTCTTGACAATTTTGCCGGCTTCCCTCTCTCTCTATCCTCCCATCCCCCCTCCAGACAAGAGTTGCCAACACAATCTCAAGTGTCCACCTGATATAATTAGCTCACTCTTCATCAGCGTCTCTCTCCCACCCGCTGACCAGTCCATTTCATTTCTGATGAGTTGCCTTCGGGGATGGTTCCTGTCCTGTGTCAACAGAAGGTCTGGGGAGCATGGCCGCCGGGATTCCTCCAGTCTCAGTCAGACCATTAAGTTTGGTCTTTTTATGAGAATTTGGGGTTTTTTTTTTTTTTTTTTTTATCCCACTGATCTCCTGCTCCCTCAGGGGTCCTCTGCTGTGCTCCCTGTCAGGGCAGTCATCGATTGTGGCCGGGCACCAACTAGTTCTTCTGGTCTCAGGATGATGTAGGTCTCTGGTTCATGTGGCCCTTTCTGTCTCTTGGGCTCTTAGTTGTCCTGTGGCCTTGGTGTTCTTCATTTTCCTTTGCTCCAGGTGGGTTCAGACCAATTGATGCATCTTAGATGGCCGCTTGTTAGCATTTAAGACCCCAGACGCCACATTTCGAAGTGGGATGCAGAATGATTTCATAATAGAATTATTTTGCCAATTGACTTAGAAGTCCCCTCAAACCATGTTCCCCAGACCCCCGCGCTTGCTCCGCTGACCTTTGAAGCATTCATTTTATCCCGGAAACTTCTTTGCTTTTGGTCCGGTCCAATTGAGCTGACCTTCCATGTATTGAGTGTTGTCTTTCCCTTCACCTAAAGCATTTCTTATCTACTGATTAATCAATAAAAAACCCTCTCCCACCCTCCCTCCCTCCCTCCCCCCCTCGTAACCACAAAAGTGTGTGTTCTTCTCAGGTTTACTATTACTCAAGATCTTATAATAGTGGTCTTATACAGTTTTTGTCCTTTTGCCTCTGACTAATTTCGCTCAGCATAATGCCTTCCAGGTTCCTCCATGTTATGAAATGTTTCACAGATTCGTCACTGTTCTTTATCGATGCGTAGTATTCCATTGTGTGAATATACCACAATTTATTTACCCATTCATCTGTTGATGGACACCTTGGTTGCTTCCAACTTTTTGCTATTGTAAACAGAGCTACAATAAACATGGGTGTGCATATATCTGTTTGTATGAAGGCTCTTGTATCTCTAGGGTATATTCCCAGGAGTGGAATTTCTGGGTTGTATGGTAGTTCTATTTCTAACTGTTTAAGATAACGCCAGATAGATTTCCAAAGTGGTTGTACCATTTTACATTCCCACCAGCAGTGTATGAGAGTTCCAATCTCTCCGCAGCCTCTCCAACATTTATTATTTTGTGTTTTTTGGATTAATGCCAGCCTTGCTGGTGTGAGATGGAATCTCATTGTAGTTTTAATTTGCATTTCTCTAATGGCTAATGATTGAGAGCATTTTCTCATGTATCTGTTGGCTGCCTGAATATCTTCTTTAGTGAAATGTGTGTTCATATCCTTTGCCCACTTCTTGATTGGGTTGTTTGTCTTTTTGTGGTTGAGTTTTTACAGAATCATGTAGATTTTAGAGATCAGGCGCTGGTCGCAGATGTCATAGCTGAAAATTCTTTCCCAGTCTGTAGGTGGTCTTTTTACTCTTTTGGTGAAGTCTTTAGATGAGCATAGGTGTTTGATTTTTAGGAGCTCCCAGTTATCGGGTTTCTCTTCATCATTTTTGGTAATGTTTTGTATTCTGTTTATACCTTGTATTAGGGCTCCTAGGGTTGTCCCAATTTTTTCTTCCATGATCTTTATCGTTTTAGTCTTTATGTTTAGGTCTTTGATCCACTTGGAGTTAGTTTTTGTGCATGGTGTGAGGTATGGGTCCTGTTTCATTTTTTTGCAAATGGATATCCAGTTATGCCAGCACCATTTGTTAGAAAGGCTATCTTTTCCCCAATTAATTGACACTGGTCCTTTGTCAAATATCAGCTGCTCATACGTGGATGGATCTATGTCTGGGTTCTCAACTCTGTTCCATTGGTCTATGTGTCTGTTGTTGTACCAATACCAGGCTGTTTTGACTACTGTGGCTGTATAATAGGTTCTGAAGTCAGGTAAAGTGAGGCCTCCCACTTTCTTCTTCTTTTTCAGTAGTGCTTTGCTTATCCGGGGCTTCTTTCCCTTCCATATGAAATTGGTGATTTGTTTCTCTATCCCCTTAAAATATGACATCGGAATTTGGATCGGAAGTGCGTTAAATGCATAGATGGCTTTTGGTAGAATAGACATTTTTACTATGTTAAGTCTTCCTATCCATGAGCAGGGTATGTTTTTCCACTTAAGCATGTCCTTTTGAATTTCTTGTAGTAGAGCTTTGTAGTTTTCTTTGTATAGGTCTTTTACATCCTTGGTAAGATTTATTCCTAAGTATCTTATCTTCTTGGGGGCTACTGTGAATGGTATTGATTTGGTTATTTCCTCTTCGGTGTTCTTTTTGTTGATGTAGAGGAATCCAAGTGATTTTTGTATGTTTATTTTATAACCTGAGACTCTGCCAAACTCTTCTATTAGTTTCAGTAGTTTTCTGGAGGATTCCTTAGGGTTTTCTGTGTATATAATCATGTCATCTGCAACTAGTGATAACTTTACTTCTTCCTTGCCAATCCGGATACCTTTTATTTCTTTGTCTAGCCTAATTGCCCTGGCTAAGACTTCAAACACGATGTTGAATAAGAGCGGTGATAAAGGGCATCCTTGTCTGGTTCCCGTTCTCAAGGGAAATGCTTTCAGGTTCTCTCCATTTAGAGTGATATTGGCTGTTGGCTTTGCATAGATGCCCTTTATTATGTTGAGGAATTTTCCTTCAATTACTATTTTGGTAAGAGTTTTTATCATGAATGGGTGTTGGACTTTGTCAAATGCCTTTTCTGCATCAATTGATAAGATCATGTGGTTTTTGTCTTTTGTTTTATTTATGTGATGGATTACATTAATGGTTTTTCTGATATTAAACCAGCCTTGCATACCTGGTATAAATCCCACTTGATCAGGGTGAATTATTTTTTTGATGTGTTGTTGGATTCTATTGGCTAGAATTTTGTTGAGGATTTTTGCATCTATGTTCATGAGGGATATAGGTCTATAATTTTCTTTTTTTGTAATGTCTTTACCTGCTTTTGGTATCAGGGAGATGGTAGCTTCATAGAATGAGTTGGGTAGTATTCTGTCATTTTCTATGCTTTGGAATACCTTCAGAAGTAGTGGTGTTAACTCTTCTCTGAAAGTTTGGTAGAACTCTGCAGTGAAGCCGTCCGGGCCAGGGCTTTTTTTTGTTGGGAGTTTTTTGATTACCGTTTCAATCTCTTTTTTTGTTATGGGTCTATTTAGTTGTTCTACTTCTGAATGTGTTAGCTTAGGTAGGTAGTGTTTTTCCAGGAATTCATCCATTTCTTCTAGGTTTTCAAATTTGTTAGAGTACAATTTTTCATAATAATCTGAAATGATTCTTTTAATTTCATTTGGTTCTGTTGTGATGTGGTCCTTCTCGTTTCTTATTCAGGTTATTTGTTTCCTTTCCTGTATTTCTTTAGTCAGTCTAGCCAATGGTTTATCAATTTTGTTAATTTTTTCAAAGAACCAGCTTTGTTAATTCTTCCAATTGTTTTTCTGTTCTCTAATTCATTTAGTTCAGCTCTAATTTTTATTATTTGTTTTCTTCTGGTGCCTGATGGATTCTTTTGTTGCTCACTTTCTATTTGTTCAAGTTGTAGGGACAGTTCTCTGATTTTGGCTCTTTCTTCTTTTTGTATGTGTGCATTTATCGATATAAATTGGCCTCTGAGTACTGCTTTTGCTGTGTCCCAGAGGTTTTGATAGGAAGTATTTTCATTCTCGTTGCTTTCTATGAATTTCCTTATTCCCTCCTTGATGTCTTCTATAACCCAGTCTTTTTTCAGGAGGGTATTGTTCATTTTCCAGGTATTTGATTTCTTTTCCCTAGTTTTTCTGTTATTGATCTCTAGTTTTATTGCCTTGTGGTCTGAGAAGATGCTTTGTAATATTTCGATGTTTTGGACTCTGCAAAGGTTTGTTTTATGACCTACTATGTGGTCTATTCTAGAGGATGTTCCATGTGCGCTAGAAAAAAAAGTATATTTTGCAGCAGTTGGGTGGAGAGTTCTGTATAAGTCAATGAGGTCAAGTTGGTTGATTGTTGTAATTAGATCTTCCGTGTCTCTGTTGAGCTTCTTACTGGATGTCCTGTCCTTCTCCGAAAGTGGTGTGTTGAAGTCTCCTACTATAATTGTGGAGGTATCTATCTCACTTTTCAATTCTGTTAAAATTTGATTTACGTATCTTGCAGCCCTGTCATTGGGTGCATAAATATTTAATATGGTTATGTCTTCCTGATCAACTGTCCCTTTTATCATTATATAGTGTCCTTCTTTATCCTTTGTGGTGGATTTAAGTCTAAAGTCTATTTTGTCAGAAATTAATATTGCTACTCCTCTTCTTTTTTGCTTATTGTTTGCTTGATATATTTTTTTCCATCCTTTGAGTTTTAGTTTGTTTGTGTCTCTAAGTCTAAGGTGTGTCTCTTGTAGGCAGCATATAGATGGATCGTGTTTCTTTATCCAGTCTGTGATTCTCTGTCTCTTTATTGGTGCATTTAGTCCATTTACATTCAGGGTAATTATAGATAAATAAGTTTTTAGTGCTGTCATTTTGATGCCTTTTTATGTGTGTTGTTGACAATTTCATTTTTCCACATACTTTTTTGTGCTGAGGCGTTTTTCTTAGTAAATTGTGAGATCCTCATTTTCATAGTGCTTGACTTTATGTTAGTTGAGTCGTTACGTTTTTCTTGGTTTTTATCTTGAGTTATAGAGTTGTTATACCTTTTTGTGGTTACCTTATTATTTACCCCTATTTTTCTAAGTAAAAACCTAACTTGTATTGTTCTATACCGCCTTGTATCACTCTCCATATGGCAGTTCAATGCCTCCTGTATTTAGTCCCTCTTTTTGATTATTGTGATCTTTTACCTATTGACTTCCATGATTCCCTGTTATGTGTATTTTTTTTTTAATTAATCTTAATTTGTTTGTTTTTGTGATTTCCCTATTTGAGTTGATATCAGGACGTTCTGTTTTGTGTCCTTGTGTTGTGCTGATATCTGATATTATTGGTTCTCTGACCAAACAATATCCTTTAGTATTTGTTGTAGCTTTGGTTTGGTTTTTGCAAATTCTCTAAACTTGTGTTTGTCTGTAAATATCTTAATTACGCCTTCATATTTCAGAGAGAGTTTTGCTGGATATATGATCCTTGGCTGGCAGTTTTTTTCCTTCAGTGTTCTGTATATGTTGTCCCATTCCCTTCTTGCCTACATGGTTTCTGCTGAGTAGTCAGAACATATTCTTATTGATTCTCCCTTGAAGGAAACCTTTCTTTTCTCCCTGGCTGCTTTTAAAATTTTCTGTTTATCTTTGGTTTTGGCAAGTTTGATGATAATATGTCTTGGTGTTTTTCTTTTTGGATCAATCTTAAATGGGGTTCGATGAGCATCTTGGATGGATATCCTTTCGTCTTTCATGATGTCAGGGAAGTTTTGTGTCAGGAGTTCTTCAACTATTTTCTCTCTGTTTTCTGTCCCCCCTTCCTGTTCTGGGACTCCAATCACCTGCAGGTTATCCTTCTTGATAGAGTCCCACATAATTCTTAGGGTTTCTTCATTTTTTTTAATTCTTTTATCTGATTTTTTTTCAGCTATGTTGGTGTTGATTCCCTGGTCCTCCAGATGTCCCAGTCTGCATTCTAATTGTTCGAGTCTGCTCCTCTGACTTCCTAGTGCGTTGTCTAATTCTGTTATTTTATTGTTAATCTTTTGGATTTCTACATGTTGTCTCTCTATGGATTCTTGCAACTTATTAATTTTTCCAGTATGTTCTTGAATAATCTTTTTGAGTTCTTCAACAGTTTTATCAGTGTGTTCCTTGGCTTTTTCTGCAGTTATCCTAATTTCATTTGTGATATCATTAAGCATTCTGTAAATTAGTTTTTTATATTCTGTATCTGATAATTCCAAGATTGTATCTTCATTTGGGAAAGATTTTGATTCTTTTGTTTGGGGGGTTGGAGAAGCTGTCATGGTCTGCTTCTTTAAGTGGTTTGATATGGATTGTTGTGTCCGAGCCATCACTGGGAAACTAGTTTTTCCAGAAAATCCGCTAAAAAAAAAATGCAGTCAGATCCCTATCAGAGTTCTCCCTCTGGCTCAGGCTATTCAGATGTTAATGAAGCCGCCTGGGGAGGGTGGGGGAGGGAACAGAGAGATAGGAGACTAGCACCTCAGAATACAGCCAGAGTTGCTTGTCTTGCTTGGAATGACTATTATATCTGAGATTCCTGCGGGCGCGTCGCCTATGTGTGCTGGCTGTGTGGAGATTGCCCCCAGGGGGTCTGGCCCGCTGGAGTCACGGTCAGATCCTCCGCTTCCAGCCCCATGCCCAGCGTCAAGGCTCCCCTACTGGGACGGTGCACTCTCGACTCCAAAATCAGTCGCTGCCTCCCGGGGACTTCTCGTCCCTCCAGCCGCGTGGCCGTGCTGCTCCCGAGAACCAGTTGGGCCTCCTCCCGGGGTTAGTTCAGATGGGTGGAGCAGCTCCCCGTGCTTGTGCCGTGACCGAGTGTCCCAGCTGGGATGCTGTTCTCCCCGCTCCAATACCAGTCGCTGCATCCCGGGGACTTCTCCTACCGGCTGAGTCCCACGCCGCCCGCACGACCCGGCTGGTCCCCTTCCCGGAGTTAGTTCAGGGGGGTGGAGCAACTGTCCGTGTTTATGCCGTACCTGAGTCCAGTCTAAATCCCTGCAGGGCGGTTCCCCAGCTCGGACGCTGCTCTTTCTGCTCCAAGACCAGTCACTGCCTCCCAGGGACTTCTCCTACCGGCTGCATCCCACGCTGCCCGCGGAACCGGCTGGTCCCCCTCCCAGGGTTAGTTCAGGGGGGTGGGGCAGCTCTCTGTGCTTGTGCCGTACCTGACTGGTACGCTGGCTCCAGGCTCTGAAGACAATCGCTGCTTCCCCGTATTAGTTCGTTCTCCATCTCTAAATCTGTGTTTGTTGTTCAGGGTTCGTAGATTGTTATGTATGTGATCGATTCACTTGTTTTTCCGTGTCTTTGTTGTAAGAGGGATCCGAGGTAGCGTCTGCCTAGTCCGCCATCTTGGCTCCGCCCCGCATTTAATTTTTTTTAGCTCATTTTTGCAAAGGAGTTTAGGACAAAATTTAAAAAAGCATTCCAAAACAAATTAAGGAAATAATGGCATAAACAAACGAATAAATAACCAATTGCTGTGAAGTTGATTCCAACTCATGGAGACCCCATGTGTATCAGAGTAGAGCTGAGCTCTTTAGGGTTTTCAATGGCTGCTTTTTCAGAAGTAGATCACCAAGCCTTTCTTCCAAGGCACCTCTGAGTGGACTCAAACCACCAACCTTTCAGTTAACAGCTGAGAGCTTAATCATTTGTGCCACCAAAGGACCCCAAATAATGGCATATTACATAATAAAATAAATGAGAAAACTATCGTAGCTTGGGTGTTCAGACTACTAACTATCCACTCTGCAGCAGGACAGCTCAGCTTCTGTTTCCTGCACTTACCTCACATACGTTTGTTTCATCCACAATTTCTCGTATTTCCCACTGTCCAAATCCATTGGTGTCATGAAGGCTTCCTGCATCCAGGTCACAGCAGAGACCTCCATGTAAGTCAGACATATCAGGTGGCCCAGCAAGCACAGCAGGGTAGGTACTTCCCACCGCCACTTAAGACCTGAGGAGTTAGCTAGTTCTTGGTCTACAGGTGTTGGTGTCTTTCAAGCAGAAAAAAAATATACATAAACAAAGAAACCTGTTGCCATCAAGTCGATTCTGACTCATTGTGATCCCATGCGTTACAGAGTAGAACCGCTACAATCATCACAGAAGTCGATTGCCAGACCTTTCTTCTACAACCCCTCTGGGTGGGTTCCAAATGCCAACATTTAGGTGAGCACTCAAGTGCAAACCATTTGTACCACAGGGACCTTTTCAACTGGAAAGCGTTGGGAAAAGAGAGTCCAGTCAATTGTGATCATCTTTCAGATTAAACCACTTGCCCAGGCCTCTCACACAGTACTAGATAAGGCTATGGCAAAAACTGGAAGTTCCAAGAGGAAGCCTACCAAAGCCATGCAGCCTTGCCTTAATGGAAATATTCCTACTATTTGCTTTAAAAATGAAGAATCCAAAACAAATACTAAACCAAACTGAATGCTGAGACAATACGCATAAACTAACTCCATCCCAGGCAAAGTAGGGTGTATGCACCTCTTTATTCTTCCCTGTCACCAGGTATTATCCATTTTCTATTGCTGTATATGGGTCAAATATGATGAGAAGAGTTTGAAGACATTTCTGCAACAGTGTTTAATTTCCATCAATAGTTTGATTTTTTTTCCATATCAGAGGGTTAATTTCTGTGCCGGGGAGGGAGTGGGGAAGGAATACCAAGAAATGAGGAAGACATCAACATCCAAACAATGGAGAAGATTTTTTCAAACTTTTCAATATTTTATGGACATTTAGAATAAAAATAACAGTGAAAAGCAGCCAACTTCCCAGATACTGTTTAAAATTTTCTTTTATTGGGCCAGTCTTTCCCATCTGACTGGTGGACTTTGGTTAGACAATAGAAAGCATGAGGCCCTTGCGGATGAGGCAAACACGTGTGTTTTGCGGTGGGAGGAGGTGGCAATAAGACAGGAAAGTTTGTCTTCCCCTAGCCATGACTTCCCTTCAAAATAGCTAATGGCTTCCTGTCCTGCCATGAAAATATTCAAAAAAAAAAAAAAAAATTTTTTTTTTTTTTAAAGCCTTTTTTCTAAGTGTTGACCTCTCTGGTAAATTGGATGCTTAGGGCTGGTAAGCTGCGAAAGCATAGACTAGGTTCCCAGAAGGCTTTGCTCCAATTCCAAAGCTTCCCAGAGAGGGGTTTGAGGACTGGGGCTGGCTTGAGGGATGAAGGGCAAGGGTGAGGAATAATACTGGCCTTGAGTGTAATCCAAAGTGATTTTTGGCTGCTGAAAATTTAGGAAAACATCATTGTCCCCAAACGTGCACAAACATCTTCTTCCCCCAAGCCTTTCCCCTGAAACAATGCTTTAGTAGAGTCTTACTAATAAAAATAACATGTGTCTTATAATCTGTTCACAGTCCCCAGGGCTCACCAAGGTCAGCAGTCTGCCTGCGCAGAAGGTGCCAACCCTCCTTTTTTTCCCTCAAAGGGAGATGCTTCAGTTTAAGTCAAGAAAATTGGATGTTGTCGTAGCAGATGAACCATGGTTTCAAACTACCTATAGTCAAAACTCATTAGTGCAAACTGGACTGATCCCAAACTCACGGCCATCTCTTTCTCCTGGGCTAAAGCTAACATTTGTTCTTGTTGTTAGAGCAGGAACAGAGGGGAAATGGAATGCTGAGCTGCTGAACAATGGATAAAAAGACTTCCTATTCATGGACGCATTTTTGAGGTTCTCTAAGACAGAGCCAGGCTCATCTTCTCCGGTCCTCTGACCACAGGATTCTCTGTATGGGTCTCTGAAAATTGAAAAACCGGGAATTTGACTTTAAATGTTTTCTATTACAGATGTTGTCTTAGTTATCCAGGGCAGCTATAACAGAAATACCACAAGTAGATGGCTTTAACAAACAGAAGTTTATTCTCTTACAGACAGAAGGCTAGAAATCCGAATCCAGGGCACCAGCTCCAGGGCGAGTCTTTCTCTGTCAGGTCAGAGGGAAAGTCCTTGCCATCAGTCTTTGTCTAGGAGCTTCTCAGCGCACGGACCCCACATCCAAAAGACACGCTCTGCTCGCAGTGCTTCTTACTTGTGGCATGAGGTCCCTATCTCTCCGCTGGCTTCTCTCTCCCTTTGTCTTGTAAAATAAAAGGTGATACAGGCCACACCCCAGAGAAACTCCCCTTACATTGGATCAGGGCTGTGACCTGACTGAACAAGTGTGTTGCATCCTAATCTTCTTTAGCATAACCTTACCGTGCCTCATTAACCACAAGCAGAGATTAGGGTTTACAACACATAGGACAATTACATCAGATCACAATATGGCGGACAGCCACACAATACTGGGAATCACAGCTTAGCCAGGTTGACACATATCCGGGGGAACACGATTCAATCCATGACAGATGTTCAATCACTTCAGACCAAACCAGCCCCTTTACCTCTCAAGTTCCACCACCCATCTGTCAGTTTCCCATACTGTGGTGGCTTACATGTTGCTATGATGGTGGAAGCTATGCCACCAGTATTTCAAATACCATCAGGGTCACCATGGTAGACAGGTTCCATTGGGACTTCCAGACTAAGACTAGGAAGAAAGGCTTGGCAATATACTTCCAAAAATTAGCCAGTGAAAATCCTATGGATCAGTACAATATATTGTTCAACTGGACTCAGACTTGCCAGTGACCCTGAAGCTAGTGCAGAACAAGGCAATGTTTCATTCTGTTGTACACAGGATCGCCGCAGAGTTGACTCGATAAAGGCAAGCAACAACTTCTCAAGTTAGCATGGCCTGTACTGAGTTTAGACTTTCACAACCATTCTTTATCTGAGAGGTGGTGATAATGGAAGAGCACTGGAATCAAATATCAGAGAAGCCACTGAGTTGCTGAGCAGCTGCGGACAACAGTGGCCACCTGTATGTTTCCCCAAACTTGCAGGCTCCAAACCAAAACCAAAAACCAAACCCAGGGCCGTCGAGTCGATTCCGACTCTAGCAACCCTATAGGACAGAGTAGAACTGTCCCATAGAGTTTCCAAGGAGCACCTGGCAGATTCCAACTGCTGACCTTTTGATTAGCAGCCATAGCACTTAACCACTACGCCACGAGGGTTTCCTCAGGCTCCAAAGGGTTGAGATTTCCCGTCAGTGGAGGGGAGAAGGTCAGGCAAGACTTCCAAAAGGGCAACATGGTAGTTATTTGCAACCAGTATCGCCAGCCAGTTCCCTGAGGACAGGGGCCTCAATTGCCTCTTTCCTGAATTCACCACTTTACTAAGCCCATTAGTTCCTGCTTGGGTGCAGATTCGGCAAGCATTTCTTGAACTGAATTCATTGTTGTCTTCAAGATGGCCAGGGGTGCCACCACAATGGCCGTGTACTGTTGGAAGAGATTTGCATGCTCTTTTGCCTCCTGGGTTTAGTAAACTCTCACTCCTCAGAATGGAAAATTAGATGAAGTTAAATAGTATGCGTATTTTCAAACACAATGGTCTGGACAGGATGCACACAAAATGCAGAACAGATTTTCAGAGCAGTTCCTCTCTCTCCTCACATTCTAGATTGGCAATGACAGGCTGATAACGAAGCACTTATATAAACAGAGAGGAAGAAAGGAAGGAGGGGGGATGGTGGAAGGTCAACAAGGAGAGGATGAGAAGAGATTTGTGAAGGAGCAGAAGACAGACATCTCCTTCTTCATAAGTCTCCTAATTTTTCCTAATTAATTCCTCAGCTTTTCCAAATTTCAGCATTGGTGTAATGTTGGCTTTTCACAGAAGATTGAATAGACTGCCAGGAGCTGGAGGGAAGGGAGATGGGGTGGTTTTCTCTCTCTCCCCAGCACCAGGCCCACAAGACCATAGTTTAATTATTTTAATTTAAAAATACAATATTTTCTGAGCTTTCATATATATTACCTGTGATGACAGTCAATGCAATAGCTGCCCATACCCTAAAAATATAAGCAGACCACTGACAGGAATCACAGTAGAGGGTCCTAGAGAAGACCAGACTTATTGGTCTGACAGAGATTGGAGAAACCCCATGAGTATGGCCCCTAGACACCCTTATAGCTCAATACCGAAGTCACTCCTGAGGTTTGCCCTTTAGCCAAAGACTTGACAGGCCCATAAAACAACATGAAACTAAAGGGGAACACCAGCCCACGGGCAAGTACGAGAAGGCAGGAAGGGACAGGAAAGCTGGCAAGGGGGAACCCAAGGTCAAGAAGGAGAGTGTGTTGACATGTCATGGAGTTGGCAACCAATGTCACAAAACAATATGTGTATTAATTGTTTAATGAGAAACTAGTTTGCATGAAGGACATCATGCTTGATAAAGTAGAGGGTCAGAGAAAAAGAGGAAGATCCTCGACGAGATACATTGACACAGTGGCTGCAACAATGAGCTCAAGCATAGCAACAATTATGAGGATGGCACAGGACAGGGCTGTATTTTGTTCTGTTGTACATAGGGTCACTATAAGTCAGAACAGACTCAATGTCACCTAACAACAACAACAGTTTGCTCTGTAAACCTTCATCTAAAATAACCCAAACCCACTGTATAATAAAAATAAACAGACTAGTTGTCCCCGAGTAACTTCTGACTCATGGTGACCCCATGTGTGTCAGAGTAGAACTGTGTTCCATAGGGTTTTCAATGGCTGATTTTTTGGAAGTAGATCCCCAAGGCTTTATTCCAAGGTTCAGAGGTGTACTCAAACCTCCAACCTTTCAGTTAGCAACCAAGCCAAAGGCATTAACTATTAGCACCTCACAAGGACTCCTGGTCATACCTAGTAGATACAAATTAATGGCCTTGGACTCTTGCTGAATGTAATTGTGCTACCCAGAAATTTCTAGTGCTGCCGGCTTAGACTCAGTGAGGAAAAACAGTGCCTCCAGACAGGCCAGAAGCCACCACGAGAATTCAAATCCAAGGCAGCCTGGGTTTATACTCTTAACAGCCAGACTAAGCTGTTTCCATTGCCGATGGTTCCAGGGCTGGCACCTCTGGGTCCAGATAACTTGGCAGTGAGAAAAGCCAAAATCACGGACACATTTGACAAAGACTCAAGAACTGAACTTGGAGCAATTGCAGACAGAGTGACTCAGAATTCTCTGTCATTCATATAGATAGCTGCAAGGAAATGGATCTGTGATTGTTGTTGGAACTACTCTAGTAAAAGTATCAAATCAGCGAGTGGTGGTTGTAATCTCTGGGGAAATGAGTTTCCAGATACTGGAAGAGAGGAGGTGAACTGAGGTTCAGAGACACCTGGGTTCTGAGGCCCCCACAACTTTGAGAGTTTGGCCCTGCTGGTATTGAGTTTGGTGCAAAAAGAAAAAAACAGGAGAGCTTGATGTTTCTGAATATTTCTAAAGCAGTACTTCTCACTGGAATAACTGGAGGGGGTTTAAAAACTATTAATGCCTGGACCCCACCCCCCGGAAATGCTGATTTAATTCATCTGGAGTACGGCCGGGCTATTTTTGTTTGTTTGCTTGTTAATCTTATTTATTCTTAATCTTATTTATTTTTGAATAGGTAAATACATGCATATGGCATAGAATTAAAAATGTGCACAGGGAGACTGCAGCAAGTCTCCACCCACCCACTTTTCTTCCTGGAAACAACCTTGCAGAGAATATTTTAAAACAGAAAAAATATATATATATTTATATATAAAATGAAAATATAGCAGGCACTGTTCTGCACACTGCTTTGCTATATTATCTACATCTTGCCCTTTCTTGTTTTTTTTAATTTAAATTTTTTACTGTGATATAATTCACATAATATAGAATTTGTGCTTTTAAAGTGTATAAATCAGTGGTATATTCACTATAATAACGTATATATATATATATATATACATACACACATAGGCAGTCCCCAGGTTACGAACACCCAACTTACGTACACTCTGTAGTTACGAACCAACCCCCATGAAGCCTATTACATTACATGGTTCATAATAACAAAGGGGCACTACTTTGCAACACACATCAAAACATTGTTATTATTTTTACTGTATTATTATGTTAAAGATGTTTTAGTGTATCTGGAAATGTTTCTTTAATGTTCTTTATGCATAGGAAGGTACACTATATACTATATACACTAACACAAATGTTTGACTAACGTTAGACACAAACTTACCTAACTGTTCTGACTTACATACAAATTCAACCTAATATAGACTTAGGAAGAGAACTTGTTTGTAATCCAGGGACTGCCTGTATACATACACATACATATGTACATACATACATATACACATATATATAACCCAAACCAAACCAAACCCACTGCCGTTGAGTCGATTCCAACTCATAGCGACCCTATAGGACAGAGTAGAACTGTGCCACAGTTTCCAAGGAGCACCTGGTGGATTCCAACTGCCAACCTTTTTGTTTAGCAGCAGTAGCACTTAACCACTACACCACCAGATTTTCCTATATGTATTAGTACATTCACTATCAACTAGTGTTGATAGAGTAACCATCAACACAATCTAATTTCAGACATTTCTTCATCCCAAAAAGAAACCTGGATATCTGGGGAGTCTTAAACCCCATCCCCAGGTGATTCTAATATGCAGCCAGGATTCTGAACGCCTGCTTAAATATAAGCGCATGGATTGTTAACTTAAGTTTCTCTGGGATAGTGATGTAAGCTCTGAGCAAAAAATGGCAAAAGCATAGCAAGATTCCACCTATTTTCTCAATTCTGGAAGAGTCTACCTGTAGGTGAAGTGTCACCAGCAGCTTCGTGTCCTGTTAGAAGCCTAGCACCAAGGAAAGACCATGCCAAGTTATGCTGCTCTGCTCCTTCTATGTGAATCACCTCACTTCCTCTGAGAGCTAGAGTCCTAACTCAATAAATTGGAAATTTAGAGCAGGTGTATGTCTTAGACGCCTTCCTCCAATCTCTAACTCGCCTGAGATACCACACAGAGATTAAGCATGGCCAGGTGCTCTGGCATTGAATATGGAAAGCTCAGGCTGGGAGCCAGAAGGACAGGAGATGATTTAGGAGAGGAGTAAGCTTTTCCAGCTAGGAAGTCCCCACAGTTTTCTCTGATAAAAGCTTCATCAGTTTCTGCCCATATCACGCCCTTAGGAGGGATAAGATGCAGGAGCAAGGCTCTGATCAGTAGAAAGAAGCCAGGGCTGGAATCCTGAAGGGTTAAGAAGACAGAAGCAGGAAAAACAGAGTGGGGAAGACAAGTTAGCATCATTTTAGTAGCAGAGCCAGGAGTCTGTAGCCAGAGGCCTGGTATAGTGCCTGGACCAAGGAGGCAGGATAAGGTCACACAGGTGAGAAGGAGCCACTGTCTGGATCGGAACTGGATTGGAACCTGAACCAAAGAAGGGTCCTGGAGGGAACAAATAAGAAGGAGCACTCTCTAGCACCTAGCACCCAGTTGGCCCTCAACAGGTATTCACGAAAATAATGAATGAATAAAACAATGAGTGCTACAGATTCAATTTCTTTAAGTCACATTTTCTATGGCCATAGTAATAATAATAATTCTCCTTTATGGAGTTCACATTCTGTGCTAGATGGTTACCTATAAAGAAAATATTATTCCCATGTTAAGGTGAAAAAAAGGGCAGTGGTGGTTCAGTGGTAGAATTCTTGCCTTCTATGTGGGAGACCCAGCTTCAATTTCCAGCCAACATACCTCATGTGCAGCCACCACCCACCTGTCCATGATGGTTTGTGTGTTGTGATGCTGAACAAGTTTCAGCAGAGCTTCCAGACTAAGATTAGAAAGAAAGACCTGGATATCTACTTCTAAAAATATCAGCCAGTGGATCACAGTGGTCTAATCTCATTGTGCATGGAGTCGCCATGAGTCAGGGCCAACTCAAGAGCAGCTAATAACAACAAGGTGATAGGAAATAGGTTGCTGTTTCGACTGTGGTCTTACCCCTCCAAATCCCCTCTCCACTCTTCCATGTTGAAACTGTTAGGGGACCCTAAAGGTTGAAGACACCTAATTAACTAGTACTCCACCAGTTATCAGGCTACTTCTACTCACCTCCCCTACCATGTCACTCACTTCCCTCAAGTTGTTTTGCAGACTCTCTAGAGAGCGCCAGATGAATTCAGATCTAACCAGCTCAGAATGGTCAGACTTGCACAGGATGAAGATGACCAACAAATGACCCCGGGCAGTCACACACAGTCAATAACACAAGAGAACTTATGTCAAGGAGCCAATAGCCTCATGCCAAGGAACAAAAATCACTGGAAATATGTCATCGGCAGTAGTTGAGCCCATTTCAGAAGCAGAGGGTCTGTCAGCCACTTCCATGCCAAGTCTTAGCCCCGCCTCATAATAAATAATCAGTAGAAACCATAAATAGTTAAAACCTTCTGATCCTGCCCACTGTTATCCTCCACCTGTAAATGAATATGTGTCAAGTATAAATCGTAAATTGCTTGCGCAGATGGGGGAACTCAATCTGAAGTTGATACCTCTGAGCTCCCACTTGCTAGCCTGCAAAATAAACTCTTCCTCTCAAAACCAGTGTCTGAGAGTTTGGCTTCTTGCATGCTGGGCACGGACTCATTGGTCTGGTTTCAAAAGTCTCAAGAAAAAGATGTTTTCCAGTCCTGTTCAACCAGACCCAGGAAGACTCAGTTTATAATTTCAGGCCAGATTCTGAGTCCCAGAATAAAGAGAACTTCCTCAGAGTCTGGTGCCTTAATAAGGCTCATTCCCATCCACATGAGACCATATAAAAGGTGATTGCAAGTGGGACATTCGACTCAGCTTTATTTTGGGGAAAGGTACAGAATCAGGGACATTTACTGCGGTAATCTGTCATTCTAAGGGAATGACAAGGTCAAAATACAGGCAGTGTCAGAATTTAAGCCTGGTCATCAATTTCCCCTCCAAACCTCCTGCCTCCAGGGACATCCCCAGGAGGACCGGCAAGGTGTTGGGGTCCAAAAGAAGTGGGGCTGGGTCCAGGAGCTCACTTGAAGTGGTCAGGAAATGAACTCAGAAGTTCTTTTTTTCAAATACGGAAAACAAAACATGGTGTGCAATGAGGATGGAGCCAGGGTTAGAGTGGGGCTGGAGTGGGAACTTTCAAGAACAAGGTCAGGAAGGGAGGCAGGAGAGTCCTCAGAGATTTCTGCCACTGGCCCTGTGGGTTTCTGAGGCTGGGCTTTCTTCATTTTGCCTGCACTGGTCAGCTGCCCTTGAGAGGAGTCCAGGCAGCCTCTTTCTCACCACCTGAGAGAACTTCCTTCAGGCAGAATTATAAACACCTCCTCACACCTGTCCCTGCCTGCCCCTAGCTTCTCCACAGAGAAGTACAACAGGTAGCAGGCATGCAGATAGCAGGTATTCATTGAATGAATGATTGTAGGGAATTTGCAAACTATCTGAATTGCAAAAGCCTCAACAGCACCCAAATGGCACTTGCATCAAGGCAGTCTTCCCAGGCAATGTTTCTTTTCACTTACTTTGTTAGTAGACAACAATTGTATTCAAAGGATAAAATCATGAAAAGGAAGCAAACATACAGAGCTTATGGATCAAGTAAGATCTTACCAAGGAAGTGACCTACTGAATAACATGCGTCTTTGTTGCCAGATTCCATGTAAATGGGCTTAAATGGTCAATTGTTCTCATAAATTACTGCCATTATTAATATTCTTACCCAGGAAAGCCAAATTTTAGAGTTTCGTTATCTTGCTCGTTCTGCAGTATTTACAGCTGACATCAATGCTCACATATTTTTCCTATATTTCCCAGCTGTTCTGCAAATATCCATCTACTCTTAGAATTAAACTGGAAACTTAGAGGTCTTCTATTTGAGCTACTTCACATAGACACTCTTTTCACAATATATCTTCATCAACACACTCATACACACAGGCATTCTCCCCTGAGCAGCCACCCCAACTCACTAACCCCAAGCCTGGTGCCCTCTCTCCAGCTTGAGAGGCCACATATCAGAAGCTCCAGGTCTCAGGCTATGGGTAGCCTGCCCAGTGGTCATCATCACACACAGACAGGGGGAATGAAAAGGAGGGGAGATGGCACAGAGAGAATTCTAGGCATATGAGTGGGTTGGATTCAAGAAATAAGATGTGATTTGTTAGAACAGGGGGCTAGGGAAGGGAAAAGGAAAGGAGAGGGCCAGATACCCTCTTGGTTCTTCCAACCCAACTCTGCCCTCAAACTGACTAAAGCAGATCTGCTTTCCCAACTAGCCTTGGCAACAGTGAGTTAGTTCAGTGGCCAGAAGTCTATCTCCACCTCCCTAAAAATATTATCTTGCTATTGCCAGATGTTGCTCTAACGAGACAGAGCAGTCCCAGGCTCCGGTTCCAGATAAAAGGCTGTTATGGGCACATACCTAGAAGGCAGGACTTACTGGTGTGAATGAGTGTCTGTCAAAGTGTAAAAGATATCAGATTTTTTTTTCTGTTTTGCTAGAGACCCAGCCAGATGGCAAAGAATTTGAGCAAGAACAAAATAAAAAGGAAGAAAAGGTGGGGGAAAGGGAACTAGAGATATTGAACTGTTCCATTTCAGGGTTTTGTTGACAACTGATCCTATTTCTAAATGCTACTTGAATGTTTTTCTCCATTTTAGTGCGCTTCTAGTCCCTCCACCCTTGTGTCAAAATACCCTACTCTATGTATTCATTTTCTTTCCTAAACTATGCAACTCTATGCATCTATCTTACAGCATTCCTTAATGTGTGACTTTTATTGTACTTTTGGGATATTCACGACCTCTTTCACTAAACCATGAACTCCTTGAGGGTAGAGAGCATCTGGGTCTAGTTTCTCTCTAAGATAATTTGGGGTTTAGCAAAGTGGGATCAATGGAAGATAAATTCTTCAACACTGGTACGTGCGCTGACCAATCACAGGGGCTTCTAAGCATGCCCCACCTAGCATCAAGCATTAAGAGGAGAACAAGTTCTGGCTGAGTGTGGAATCCATATAAATAAGACCAGATAGCTCCCTTGTGCTGAACTCTTAAAACGCCTTATTTAAGAAAGAGGTGACGCAGTGGATAAGCACTCAGCTGCTCACAGAAAGGTCAGTGTTTCAGATGCACAAGTGGCTCCACCGGAGAAAGACATAGCAGTCTGCTTCAGTGAAGATTATGGCCTTGGAGACCCTATGGGGCAGTAGGGTCAGTATGAGTTGGAATTTACTCAGTGGCAATGGGTTTTTATTTAAGAAAAAAGCTTGTTTGCAAAAGCATCTTTCACCTGGTATGAAGGTTTTAGCCATGAATTTTGTTGGGGGGGAGGAGGACTTTAGAAAGGGAAGTTGAGAGCATGTGGTTCAATATGGCAGACACATCATTCCTTTCTGTAAATCCATTGTAATAAAAAGTTGGACGTAGAAAATGGAAGAAACCTATATCCAAAAGAAAATTCAAAATGTCTCTGAAGGAAAGCAGATGGGAGTCATTTGATGGCTAAAATATGCCAAAAACAGACAAACAAACTTGGCCTAGGTGAACAGTGAAAATGTGGTCTGTGGAACCCTGGAGTTCCTCCACAAGATCCTTTTGGGGGATCCATAAAGTTACTCTTATGTTTTCATAATAATCCTATGATGTTGTTAACCTTTAGCGTTTTGTTGATATTTGCAATGACATTCAAAATTCACGGTGGGTAAAATTGCAGAAGGCTTAGTGCCAAGCTAGGCAGACCCCATACTGTACCAGTAGTCATTATATCATCGACCGCCATGCGCTTGCAGGCAGGGAAAAAAAAAGTCAGTTTCACTTAAGAATGGCGAAACAATTGTTACTTGTTGAAACCGTAAAATTACTAATTTCATTAATTTTGCCCTTTGCGTTTTGGTGTAGCATCAGAGACAAATGCCCACAATTATCTAGAAAGTCTATTAAGATACTCCATTTTACAACTACATACCTGTAGGAAGCCAAGTTTTCTCCATATAATTCAACCAGAACAACATACCACAGCAGACTGAACAAAGAAGTAGACATAAAAGTCCAGGTGCCTTGTACTGAGCCAAGCATTGGGAAGATTTTCAAACACGTAACACTACTCTTCCCACTAAATTGCTTGTTCTGATTTTTTGTTTTGGAAAATGAAGTTTTATTTTTTAATGCCTTTCCTGTTGACATGTAATGAATTTTTATTTTCATTTTAAAGTAAATACATAAATAGCTATTTAAAAGATTTCTCAGTTTTAATTTCTAATACAGTAAATACTGATAGATGTAACTTACATTAAAGCTCATTGGGGTCCTTGATCATTTCTAAGAGTGTAGAATGTTTGGAGACCAAAGGTTTAGAATGTTTGGAGACCAAAATGTTTGAGAACAATTGGTACAGCTCATGCTGCAGAGGAGGGGTCAGACTGTTTAACAGAGCCCTGGAGATCTTGAGGGTTGCGTCAGGAAATACAACAGAGTACTCCTGAGAAATGGCACTGAAATCTGGGGGTTAACTGTAAGCCTGTATAGGAGACAATTGTCCTCTATTCCTTCCTCCTCCTGCCCCTCAGAGCATAGGCAGCAGATCTTCCTATAGTAACCAACTATTCCAGTTTGCCCAGAACTGTCCTGGTTTTAGCACTGAGAGTCCCACATCCTGGGAAGCCCCTTCTGGGATGAGAAAAAGCCTGATGTTCCATAATGATGAGAGGGAGAAAAGTGCAAAACCCACGCAGCCAACCACCCAACCCATTGCCATTGAGTCGATTCTAACTCCTAGCGACCCTGTAGGACAGGGTAGAGCTGCACCTGGCAGATTCGAATTGCCAACCTTTTGGTTAGCAGCTGTAACTCTTACCCACTATGCCATCAGGGTTTCCAAAATCTATAAAAAAAATTTTTTTTTTTTTTACAGCAGGTCAAAAACAGGGTTTGAAAGAACATTATTTTTAGTCAAACAGATATGCATAGGTTATTCTATGTAGTCACTGTTGCTGTTTTTTCTCCCTGGCTGCACTGATGCTGTTACCCAAAGCAAGTCCTGCTTGGTATGGCACTTCTCATCAATAAAGACACACCCAGACACACCGAGGTGAAGAGGGAGGAACAGATTTATTGCAAGCTTAGGGGTAAGAAGCAAGGAAGTGTATATTCCAAATCAAGCTCCCCAAACAAAGGGAGAGAGAACCTTTTATACCGTCTCACAAGAAAGTACATACAAACATTGTGGACTACATAGGTTATTGTGGCATGCAGGTGCAGTAAGACAAATTGCATTTTTTCTTTGGCATGCAGGCTAGTAAACTGAGTTTGACTGGCTTGAGCTACACCCCGTGCTTCGAGAACAACGGACAGGAGGGAGCAGGTTCCACTTGGTCTGAGCAGCTCCCAACTGAGTCATACCCATCACTATCACTTTGTTTGCTAAAGAACAGGAGGAGCAAGTCTTGCTTGACACTGGCCAAGCAGCTCCTGGCTGTGTTGGCTATCAATGCTAGCAACCGAGATTTGCAGTTCACAATAATGGATCATCCCTTATTGCATTACTCTGAGTGAAGTGACCTAAGTGTGCAACTTAAATGTGTTGCCATGATGACTTTTCCTATGAATTAACTGTTGCCCTTTGTGCTAAGCTAGATGTAGTATAATTTTTCACACTATGAATATTGGAAGTGTGTTTTCTAAATGTTTAGATAATGAAAATGAGAACAATTACAATACCACCAATATGACTGGCATGACCCAGCGATCAGTCTTATTTTAAGGATGACTAGAAGGACACAAACAATTGAATTGGGGGGGGGGGAAGGAAAGAAAAACCAGAGCATACTGTACAATAAGCTGAAAATAATTGGGGATTGAAGATAATGGAGAAGTCCATGCAAAAGCACATTGTAAAGACTGATCTCAAAAGTCCAGGATAAATACACCAAAAATACACCAACGCTCAGTTGAAAAGAGTCCGCTGAATTATTTGGGGTATATTTTTTTTTATGCAAATGAACACACATTCTTGTATCCTTGCTTTGATTGCTCTATGAAACTCAGTATATTTTCACTTCCTGATTCAAAGGATACAATTAAAATGTCCTGTGGGCAAACCAAAGAGGAAATTTAGATAACAGACGTGTTGGCCTCTTACACTGTAGAGCTGATTTTGTCAGATCTTACCTGCGATCATGCTTTTTACAGTGTCAAGTGAAGCACTGAATCAAGGCAACCAAAAATGGTCCCCCTAATTCTTAGGTACTTAGATTTTAAAAAGGAAGTTTCAAATCATCTTCTTGTCCAAATAAAACTAGACCTGCTCATCACCTACATATTTGGCAAACAGTGTAAACATAATTTTGGCAAATTCCATTCAGCCTATAAATACCTTACCAAAGAAAATGCAAAAATCTCACCTGTTAAATGTCTCTGTGGAACAAAGAACTTGGTTTGACCTTTGTCTCTGTTGTCTATGATTTCCTAAAGTTAGCCCATGGAATTTGCCAGCAATGGAAGTGCCTTTATGTGCAAATGTAGTGGGAGACCCGAAGACCGCACCTAGGAAGGGAGAGGGGCTAACACTATCGAGCATACATATTCATTGATTCCATCAATCATGCACAGCAATGAGGCCCTAATCATTGACTATGCATGTGCCAACAAATCCTTGGGAGCTTTGGGATTGATGATGTATGTAGGAGGACTTCACTCAGGACATGGTGTCTCTGGGGACAGAAAGCTCCTTGGGCTCCTGGTCTTGCTGTGCATCTTCTCATGTATATCCTTCTTGAGTTTGTAAAGATACCTTTCTAAAGAAGTTGGTGGGTCCTTACAACAAATTTTCAGACCTAAGAGAGTAGTGAGGTCACTGGTCTGGAGTGGGAGGAGTCGTGTAAACTTCTTAACTTGTGGCTGGCACCTGCTGACCTAGCCTCTGCTGAGAGAAAGAGCTATATGGAGCAGTTGGGTCTGGACTGACCAGAGAAGGGAAGAGAAGATTTTCCTAGATTGGTTTGTCACCACAAATTGGTATAATAAAAATGGGTTCCAATATAAGGACTCCCGACTCAGGGAACCATGGGGTTTTAGAGAAGAAGTGATAAACGGGCAGGGAATTCTGGGTGGTTACTTTGGTCTCTGATTTCTGGATGGTTACTTTGGTCGATGGTATCCATAACTACAAGTAAGCTGGTTTCTGTAAACAATAAACAGCTTTCATTTGTCAATACTTTGTAAGGGTCTTTTGTGTGCAGCTCAGTCACACTGGATGAATGTAGACCCACAGAATGGTTGATGCCACCAGGTGGAATCTTCATCCTAAAGGTCTTATTGCTGCTTGGAATTTTGAGGCAACCTGCATGAGCAACACAGTCCCCCACACCTTGTGCTAAAAAAGAGATGTGATTTGCTCACCACATTAAGGATTTCATAATGAAAGCTTTTGATCATTTTTCAGTTTCTTCAAAACATCCAGAAGTATTTATGAGGTTTTTTACCTTATAGAAATAGGAGATACCTTTCTTAGAAATGTACTTGTTGTTGTGTGTTAGTCACCTAGTGCTGCTATAACAGAAATACCACAGGGGATGACTTTAACAAACAGAAGTTTATTCTCTCAAGTTTAATAGGCTAGAAGTCTGAATTCAAGGCGCCAGCTTCAGGGGAAGACTTTCTGTCTCTGCTGACTCTAGAGGAAGGTCCTTGTTATCAATATGCCCTTGGTCTAAGAGCTTCTCTGTGCAGGAATCCTGGGTCCAAAGGACATTTTCTGCTCCCGTCACTGCTTTCTTGGTGGTATGAGGTCCCCCTGTCTCTCTACTTGCTTCTTTCTTTTGTATCTCTAAAGAGATTGGCTTAAGACCTACTCTAATCTTGTAGATCTCATCAACATAATTGCCATTAGTCCATCTGTTTTAGTCATCTAGTGCTGCTGTAACAGAAATATCACAACTGAATGGCTTTAACAAAGAGAAGTTTATTCTCTCACAGTCCAGTTGGCTAGAAGTCCGAATTCATGGTGCTGGCTCCAGGGAAGGCTTTCTTTCTCTGTCAGCTCTGGAGGAAGGTCCTTGTCATCAGTCTTCTCTTGGTCTGGGAGCATCTCAGCACAGGAACCTCAGGTCCAAAGGACACACTCTGCTCCAGGCACTGCTTTCTTCGTGGCATGAGGTCCCCCGTCTCTCTGCTTGCTTCTCTCTTTTATATCTCAAGAGACTGCCTCAAGACACAATCTAATCTTATAGATTGAGTTCTGCCTCATTAACACAACTGCCACCCATCCTCCCACATTAACATCATAGAGGCAGAATTCACCGCATATAGGAAAATCACACAATACTGGGAATCATGGCCCAGCCAAATTGATATACACATTTTTGGGAGAACATAATTCAATCCATGACACCATCTCATTAACATCATAGTGATAAGATTTACAACACATACTAAAATCACATCAGATGACAAAATGGTGGACAATCACAAAATACTGGAAATAATGGCCTAGCCAATTGATATACATATTTTGGGGGGACACAGTTCAATCCAAAATATGTTGTGTGTGCTGCTGAGTTGATTCCAACTCACAGTGACTCTGTATGACAGAGTAGAATTGCCCCATAGGGTTGCCTAGGCTGTAATCTTTATGGGAATAGAGCTGCTGGTGGTTTCAAACCTCTGGCCTTGTGGTTAGCACGAGCACTTAACCATCGTGCTACCAGGGCTCCTTGGAAATGTACCTACAAGATGACTATTATTGAAAACGGCCATAGAAAATATGTTAAAATGTTGGCCTACCATAAAATCATGTTTTCTAAATGCGGGACAAGAAGAATGCCCTTCTCCATTTGCAAATATATTGAGGATGAGGAGAGATAAAAGGATTATAGTAAAATGTAGGTTCATATGCTGTTTCTCTAAACAGTTTCATGGCCTGTGAAGAGGCCCTCAGGATCCTAGAAAAGGATGAACTGTTCTAGGTTGGTCAAGGTTATGTGTAGGTTGCACCAAAAACAAATACAGCTCAAAAAAAAAAAAAAAAACCCTCATATTTTTAGAAATAAGACTGTTTCAGAACTCAAGAAGAATCACCAGAAAAGGGCAGCCAAATTAAATAAGACTTTATTAATTTATTTACTAAAACTGTAACTTATTTGGAATTCACAATCCATTTTATCATTCAAAGGAAAACCACATCACTCAACCTGAATTAAAATAGCACTTACCTCATCATAAAAACACAAAATTGTTTATTGGTTTTAAACTTTTAGAATCAACCTTTGGACAAAGTTTACTGAAAACCTGGTTGTGGTTGCAGGAGAGAAGGTAAATGTGAACAACCCAAGGATTAGGAAATTCAGTGCAATTGACAGAAGGTGTGGAGTAGGAATGGGGAAAGGAGAGGGAGGTGTTATTAGCTGCCTTCAAGTCAACTCTGACTCTGGCAACCTTATGTACAACAGAACAAAATGTTGCCTGGTACCGTGCCATCTTCATGATCACTGGTATGTTTGGGGCCGTTATTGAGACTATTGTGTCAATCCATCTCATGGAAAGTTTCCCTCATTTTCACTGACCCTCTACCAAGCTTGATGTCCTGTTCTAGCAATTGGTCTTTCCTGCTGACACGTCCAAAGAAAATAAGCAAGCCAAAGGCTCACCAACCTTGCTGCTAAGGAACATTTTGATTGTATTTCTTCTAAGACTAATTTGCTTGTTCTTTTGGCAGTTCATGGTATATTCAGTATTTTTTGCCAACACCACATTTTGAATGCATCAATTCTTCTGTCTTTCTTTTTTCTTATCCAGATTTTGCATGGAAATGTAGAATTCCTGATATCTTTATCATACAAAGTGCACAGTCAAGAGATGGTGTTTAAAGTTACTAGAACAAGAATTAAAGGTCAAAGTACACTATTCAAATTTATAAAGTTAACCAGTCAAAGAACTGGAAAACTGTTTTGATTCTCCTGAAATTCAGATGTCTGGGTCCATGGAATTGGAGTGACCTACCCAGTCTTTTGCCCTTAGATGTCCTTTGAACCTTGAGCCTTTAAGGAACTGGTTTTCATGGGGTCACCTTCAAGCCAAACAATAGCCTAGTAAGCAGTTTAGCAGAGGCCATTTCACCTTAGGCATGGGGCTCTTCTGGAGAACTATCTCTGTGCAGCCAGTTTCAAGAAGCAGGAACTCCAGGATCTGACTGGAAGCGGTGTTTTAGGATAAATGACATGTCATTAATGACTCTGTTTTTACAACTGACTAACGCTGAAGCCCTGTATGTGCTCTGAGAAACCAACATGGAGGGAATTTACAATGACCCTCAGGAAACTATCCTGCCCGGACCCTGCCTATATAACTTGCTTTACTATTCCCTCTTCCCGAGTGCTTTCCCGATAGCTTCGAGTTGAGGCTGCCTGACTCAAATGGTGTCTACTCACAAAAAATATATTCTGTTATGCAAATTTCCGGTGTTTCTCTGCACATTTAGGTTTTTAACAGAACTAAGGACAACAACACAAGTATCAAACAATAGACGGCATCAGAAGGGAGGAAGGTGTTGTACACATGGGAGAAAACCTAATAGTTCATATTCCAAAAAAAAAAAAAACTATACCTGTTCCCAGCAAGTCATAGCAACCGTATAGGACAGAATAGAACTGTCCCATAGGGTTTCCAAGGAGTGGCTGGTGGATTTGAACTTAGAAGTCAAAAATAATTGTCTAAAACAGATAAGTCTGAAATAGAGAGGTACGTTATAAGCATATATATGTATAATAGAGGCTATATTTATATTTATGAAGGTAACTAGTAGAAGACCTTAAAAAGTAGTTAAAAAGATTTTCTTGGGGGAGAGGGCATGAGGTTTTAGAACGAAGAGGAGGAATAGGTTGCTGGTTTTTTTAATCACAAACTCTTCTGTGTTGTCTGATTCTTTAGTGTTCACACATTACTTTGATAAAAAGAAGTGAAAGCAGAGGAAAGTCACTATAGCGGCTGTGGAAGAGCACTCTAAAACTGAGGTGCTTGATAAGACTAAAGTGGCTGACACAGGTCTGAATCGAACTCCATTTTGTCCTAGGCACCTGATTCTACTTTTTAGAATAAAAGACCCATGCCCACACTCTTGACCAAGATAATGTGTTCCACAACTTTTTGAGGTGACCCACCCAGAACACTGCAGGGAACAGAAGGAACAAGCTCTGGAACACAGAAAATTATGGCTAAGGTTGAGTGTCCCAGCCAATAGAAATTCTTGATAAATGAGTTTCACAAGAGCATGTTGAATGTTAATCAGTTAAATGTACCCTGTACTCTTTCCAACTCTGTAAGAGCTCTTCAAAATTGAGTATAAAAGACATATATTTATGTTCCCTCATTGGAAGTCCATTTTAAACTTTCATTTTGGCCCTTCCCAATTTAGAAATATTTGAATCTGAATAAAACTCTTATTTTACAAACTCGGTTTTGTTTTTTAACATGCCCTCGGGCAAGGTGTTCACACCTTCATACACTTCATGGGGCAGTTCACTCCTCACTATCCACCACCCCTCCAGTAGATATCCCACAAAACTGTACATTTATATCCCAAGGGACTCACATCTGGGCAAGAGTCACAGCAGAGTATGCAATGGATGTGGGAATTGATTGGTACTTCAAACTCCAGCCCAAATGTTAAGTGGATATTCAATTGCAAATGTGTCTGCTTTTCATTCCCTCAGGCCCATAGCTGAGTATTCATGTGCTAATCAGAACTCACCAAAACAATGCTCCTCATCAGTAGCTAAAAATCAGTACAAATTGTTAATGCAGAGAAACTTTCAAGAAGCCAAGAGGGAACATTCTTCAAAGTGAAGAAGTAGTATCTAGTTTATTATGGAAAATGCAATTCCCTACCTCCTCCAAATACTTTATGCCTTTCTTTGAACTATCAAAGGATTTGTGCACAAGATAAATCTGGTTTTGCAAAGTTTCGCCTCCACATACGAATTTCTCAGGCCCTCATTAGCCTCAGGAGTCTGAACTGTAGGTATTGCCCTATCTCATGCATGTGTGCTTTTTTCAAAGAAAATTCCTAAATTGAAGGATATAACCCCAGAGGTCCCTAAATTTTCTAGATTCACGGTGCCTTCAGTGTCTCAGTAACTTTTTTACAGCAATTTAAAACAAAAGAAGCACTCATAACTTGTTGCCATCTAGTCGATTCCAACTCATGGCGACCCTGTAGGACAGAACAGAACTGCCCCATGGAGTTTCCAAGGCTGCAATCTTTATGGAAGCAGACTGCCACGTCTTTCTCCCACGGAGTAGCTGGTGGGTTCGAACTGCTGAACTTTTGGTTAGCACCCGAGCTCTTAACCACTGTGTCACAGGGGCTCCAAAAGAAGTGTGAAACGTGTAGCCATCAGGTCAATTCTGAGTCCTAGTGACCCTATAGGTCAGAGTAGAGCTGCCCCATAGTGTTTCCAAGGAGCAGCTGGTGGATTCAAACTGCTGACCTTTTGGTTAGTAAACCCAGTCCAGTGCCATCGAGTCATTTCTGACTCATAGCCAAGCTTTTAATCATTACACCACAAGGGCTCTAAAAGAAGTATAAAAACAAAAAACCAAACTCGCTACCATTGAGGTGATTCCAACTCATAGCAACCCTACAGAATAGAGTAGAACTGCCCCCACAGAGTTTCCAAGGAACACCTGGTGGATTCAAACTGCTGACCTTTCAGTTAGCAGCCATAGCTCTTAACCACTACACCACCAGGGTTTCCAAAAGAAGTACAGTACCTATCAATTTTGTTTATTAAGTATTTAGGTTCCAAACAACTTCATAGGTATTTATGTTCTAACAGCCTAATAGCCATTTGGAGAAATACTACTTCATTCTTAACCACAATTACTTACTAATGGATGACTGCCCAGTATGTGCTTGTTATCGGGCCCTGCTCGACTTCTCAAACCTTGAAATCAGATTGGACACCACCACTCTCATTTCCTGTTCCACACTGATATTTCTCATAGTACTTGCTTTTCATCACAGTGACCTTGGGAAATTCTGCCTCACAAAGATATAGATAGCATCCAAAGGAATGTAGAGCAATCCAGTGTTGAAATTGTAGACTATCTCAAGCTAGTAATTCAGGAGTTATCTGACAGATATAGCTAGGGTTCCCCTCAAATTTCAAAATATCCCACAGCGTTCCTCTGAATTCATTGTGACACCCGGGGTGCACTGGCACATAGTTTGGAAATCAGGGACCTACCCAAGACAAAGTTGGTACCAGACTTAGGCTCTTTGAAAGTTAAACGGAAAACCAAGCCCTACTCCATCGAGTCAATTCCGACTCATAGCAACCTGCCCCATAAGGTTTCCAAGGAGTGGCAGGTGAATTCAAACTGCCAACCTTTTGGTTAGCAGCCAAGTTCTTAACCACTGCACCACCAGGGCTGTAGAGGGTATAAAGTAGCAAATGATGGAAATTTGGGGACTTTACCCAATGCTAAGTACTTAGGAGTTTCCAGAAATCTATACATCTGAACGTTAGTGCTATCAACAGACCATTTCAGCCAAAACCAACAATGCATTCAAAGCATTTCTTGTCCTAGAAAGTAAAGCATATGTAAATAAGAGAGGATGCTTAAACTAGGAGGGATGATAAAGGTAAGGCAGCCCAACTCCTCCATTTTCAAATCAACAATACAATAACAGTTGTTGTCGTTAGGTGCCGTCCAGTCGCTTCCGGCTCATAATGACACTATAGGACAGAATAGAACTGCCTCGTAGGGTTTCTAAGGAGCTGCTGATAGATTTGAACAACCGACCTTTTGGTTAGCAGCCGAGGTCTTGACCACTACGCCACCATGGCTCCACGATAACATTTAACCATTCTTTAATTCTTATACACATCAATCACTATTCTAAATGCTTTACCTGCATTAACTTATTTATCCTTATTATGCTGCAGTGAGATGCTATATTATCATTTTACGGATGAGTAAACTGAGACACAGAAAAGTTAAGCAATTTTCCCAGGATGATTATTTTAGCAATCTACTGCTGCCACAACAAAACATATCACAAATGAGTGGCTTTAAAGAACAGAAATTTATTTTCTCACATTTTAGGAGGCTAGAAGTATGAATTCAGGGCATGGCTGTAAGGGGAAGGTCTTTCCTTGTTCATAGCCCCAGGAGTTCCTTGGTGTTCCTTGAGGTTCCTTGACTTTCTTTGGCATTCCTTGATGTTTGTCTTCCCCCTGGGTGTGTCTCTGTATCTATTCTGCTCTTTTTATAGCTCAGAAGTGATTAGGTTTAGGACTCACTCTACTCCGGTATGACCTTACTAACATAACAAAAAATCATATTTCCAAACAGCATCATGTCCATGGACATAGGTCACGACTTCCATACAGATTTGGTGGGGGAACACAATTCAATCTGCAACAACCACACAACTAGCAAGTAGAGGAACTGGCATCAGACTCCTGCTATCCTTGCTCCAAAGCCCAAGCTCTTCCTTACTATGGAAAATAGACCCTGAGAAGATCCTTCACTGGATTTTTGATTCAGTACTTGACAATTTACAAACTGCTTTCCAAATAATCTCCTCTGAGAGCCACAACACTGCAAGGTAGTCAGAACAAATATTATACCTAAATTCCAAATGGGGAGACTGAAGCTGAGGGAATTTCTGTTTAAGGTTAAGTTGCTAATAAATGGCAATATGGAGAAAAGTCCAGCTTTCTGATTCCAGTATGTGAGAAGTCGAGCAGGGCCAGATAACAGGCACATACTAATTTCAAATCTAGTGACCTGGTCACTGCACTACAGTTAAGTGATTTTTTATTTCTCATACATTCTCTAAGATAATTCTCTAGGATAAGAAAACTGAAAGACTATTCAATATTCTTCAGATAAAATAATAATAGTTTCAAATTCTCATACCACATGCCAGGCATTTGGCCAGCACTTTATCTCATTCACTCCTCTCAGGAACCTTACAGGGTAGGTGCTTTTCCCCACTTTACAGCTGAAGAAACTGAGGCCCAGAGAAGTCAAGTCACTTATCCCTGGTCATTCAGCTAGTGAAGCTGTGGTGTAGCAGACTGCCTGGACTCTACCACCTAGGGTATCTTCAATCGCTGTAACAGCTTTATAAATCATGATTTGTCAAATAATATACTTCAAGTCCAGGAAATAGGAGAGTTTTCACTGGCAACCCCTCCTCTATTTTTTTTAGGTTTACCATATCAACCAAATGAAGCCAGTTGCCCTCGGGTCAATTCTGACCCATACTGACCATATAGAACAGAGTAGAATTGCCCATAGGGTTTCCAAGGTGTGGCTGGTGAATTCGAACGGCTGACCTTTTAGTTAGCAGTTGAGCTTTTAACCACTGCACCATCATGGCTCCTTACTTGCTATAAAAACAAAATTGCGACTTTATAATCACTATTTTCATTACTTGGAAATTGGCAGAAACAACTGGAATGATAACATAAAGAGGTCAAGAGACAGGATCTTTATTTAATTTGGCTTCTAGGGTGAATTGTTGTTAGGTGACAGCTAGTTGGTTCTGACTCATAGCGACCCTACATACCACACAATGAAACATTGCCCAGTCCTGCACCATTCTCACAATTGTTGCTTTATTTGAGCCCATTGTTGTAGCCACTGTTTCACTCCATCTCACTGAAGGTTCCTTTTTTTCGCTCACCCTCTACTTTACAAAACATGACATCCTTCTCTAGGGGCTGGTCTCTCCTCATAACGTGTCCAAAGTACACGAGCTGAAGTCTCACGATCCTTGCTTCTAAGGAGTGTTCTGGCTGTACTTCTTCCAAGGCATATTTGCTCATTATTCTGCCAGTCCCTGATATATTCAATATTCTTTGCCAACACCGTAATTTAATGGTGTCAATTCTCTTTTGGTCTTTCTTATTCATTGTCCAGATTTCACATGCATGTGAGGCGATTGAAAACACCATGGCTTGGGTCATGAGCGCCTGAGTCCTCAAAGTGACATCTTTGCTTTTGAACACTTTAATGAGGTCTTTTGCAGCAGATTTGTCCAATGCAATATGTCGCTTGATTTCTTGACTGCTGCTTCCATGGGTGTTGATCGAGGATCCAAGTAAAATGAAATCCTTAACAACTTAAATCTTCTCTCCATTTATCATGATGTTGTGTATTGGTCCAGTTGTGAGGATTTTTGTTTTCTTTATGTTGAGATGCAATCCATACTGAAGGCTGTGGTCTTTGATCTTCATCAGGAAGTGCTTCAAGTCCTCTTTAATTTCAGCAAGCAAGGTTGTGTCTGTCATCTGCATATTGCAGATTGTTAGTCTTTGCCACATTCCTCCTCAGGTGAGTAAAGCAGTAGAATTTAAGGAGGCAAAAAGTCACCAAGAATTGCACTTGCAGAGAGAGTTAATGGGGAAAACAAAAGGAGGTGAACATATGTCAAACCCCTATTGTGCAGCACGAAATTGACCCATTTCTTCCTTACATTCCCCAACTAAGTGGATGTTTTCCTGGCTTATATATGAGGAAACTGAAGCTTAGTGTGGTTAAAGATTAGTAATCCACTCACAGTTACACTAAACCTGAGCTCTTCCTCCGACACACTTTCCAGACTAAAGAAACTCATAATGTGAATGTGGTAAAGTGGTTATTTGTGCAACTATAAAATCAGTCAGCAAGAGCAATATCTGGTGGTGCAATGGTTAAGTGATACAGCTGTTAACCAAAAGGTCAGCAGTTCAAATCCACGAGCCACTCTTTGGAAACCCTATGGAGCAGTTCTACTCTGTCCTCCAGGGTCACTATGGGTTAAAATCAACTAGACGGCAGTGGGTTTGGTTTTTCATTTTAAGTAAAGAATTTATAACAAACAATTGATTGGAGATCTTATTTCATAAAGATAGAAGTGTAAATAAAGCCACCCAGGGCATTCAGATACAAGTTGGCCAGTGTCTTAGTTTTCTGGTGCTTCTGTAACAGAAATACCACAAGTGGGTGGCTTTAAAGAACAGAAAATTATTTTCTCATGGTTTAGGAGGCTAGAAGTCCAAATCAGGGCATCAGCTGTGTAGACTCCTCCCTAATAGGTAGTCCCAGGCATTCCTTGGTTCTTTTGCTTGTAGACAATCCTCACGTGGTATCTGGCTTCCCCAGTGTGTGCAGGTCTCTGTGTTTAATTTGCTCTTTTTATAACTCAGAAGTGATTAGATTTAGAACCCACTCTACCTGAGTATGAAGAAATTAACAGAGCAAAGAAAATCCAATACATTTTTTGGAGGTAGACACAATTTAATCCATAATAACCAGGTTAGAGAGTGGTGTTATCCTTACGTCTCCCAGGAAGCCTTTTTTTTTTTTAATATAAACTTCATCAAAGAAATCTGGATTTCTCTTGTTCATGGATGGTTCCCAAACATTAATGCTTAGATTGAAAACAAACAAATTATATTTTATGTGGAAATCTAGTCCATAAATAGATATAGTGTACTTGCAAAGAATTATTACAAAAATAAAATAAACTCTGGAGTAGTATTTTAAAAAAGATTGCTTTCCTATAGCTTGCCAAAGGCATATCTGGTGCCTTTCTTGGTATTTGCCAGTATAGATTATCAATCCTTGTTTTTTCCTCGAGAGAAGTTGACATATCTGTGTTCAAAGAAGTTTAACTCCTGCACTGCCACACAGGGCCACGTAGGAAGAATATGCCAGTTCCAACACATGTCAACTGATGCAGGTCTATAAAACAGAAAAATGAAGTGTTCCTTGGTGACTTATATTAACAAGAAAATGGAAGTTGTGTTTTGTTTTCGTTTTTCACTTGATGTGAATTAACTCATTTATCCTAACAACTGTATAAGGTGCTCAGAACAGTGTAAGCATATACTTGTTGCCATGTGCCGTTGAGTCGATTCTGACTCCTAACGGTCCTATAAGACAAAGTAGAACTGTCCCATAGTGGTTCCTAGGCTGAAATCTTTACAGAAGCAAACTGCCACATGTTTTCTTCCATGGAGCAGCTGGTGGGTTCCAACCTCTGACTTTTCTGTTAGCAGCCTTGCACTTAACCATTGTGCCACCAGGGCTCCTTAAGGCCATAGTAAGCACTCTACATTAATTCTGCCTATTATTATTATTACAGGGTCACCATGAGCCAGAACTGACTTGATGGCATTGACTTGGCTTTTTGTTTGGTATTATTATTATCATAATCATCATTATCATTATTGCATTCTTTGGCTACAATTGACATTCTCTGTGAGGCTCACATGCCAGAGCTTACAATGACAAAAAAAAGCCATAGGACACAGGTTCAGCTCAGTCAGTGATTTGCCTGTCATTACCCTCAAGGCAGCCTGTATGGATAGAAACATCTACTAGAGCAGACTCATTTTCAGCTTTTAGAATGTAATTTCAGAGTTGCAGTTGTTAAAAGAAACAAACTTAAGTGTATGTATATTAAATCTGAGAATTCAGCATTTGGCTTGTTAGGAATGAATTACTACCACATTGAACTTGGAATTTTTTTGGGTTCTGTTTTAATATTTCATTTTAAGAAAGCTACAAGGAGTAACAAAAAAAGATTAAAGTGATGGTGTCTATTTCTGTTTCCTCTGATGTTAAAAAAAATAAATTCAAATAATATATGACAGAGTTACTGGAGGGAGTTGTTGTTAGGTGCTGTCGAGTCGGTTCTGACTCATAGTGACCCCATGTGCAAGAGAACGAAACACTGCCTGGTCCTACACCATCATCACAATCGTTGTCATGCTTGAGCCCATTGTTGCAGCCACTGTGTCAATCCATCTCACTGAGAGTCTTCCTCATTTTCACTGACCTTCTACTTTACCAAGCATGATGTCCTTCTCCAGGGTCTGGTCCCTCCTGATAACACATCCAAAGTATGTGAGACAGTCTCACCATCCTTGCTTCTAATGAGCTGGAGGAAGGGAGAGGTGTTCAAGACTGACATGACAATTTAATAAGAAGTAGTGCCTGGTATTTTTTTTAACACTTCCTCCCCCCAAATTGACATATCTATTATTTAAAATATAATACTGAATTATCCTTAACAGAGGTAGAAGTTTGAACTTACACATATCTTTCATGCATTCATCCAACTAATTCACATAACTTTTTTCTGTACTATTCTTTTGGCTCTTAGCACTTCTCCCTGAGTAGTAGTTGAGTTTTATACTTATTTCTCTCCCCTGTCAGATTGATAGCTCCTTTTTTTTTTTTTTCTGAGCAGAGATTATTTTGTCTTTGTATCTCCAGAGTGTTCCCTTGTGTGCCTTAGGACATAATAGCCTCCCAATTGCCATTTAAATGAATAAGTTAATCAAACATTCAATGAGCATTTAATGAATACCCACTTATTTGTAAAGTCCTATCTTGAGACTGTGGAGCATACAGAAAATATGAGAAACAGTCCCATCCTAAAGGAGTTTAGAGTTTAATAGGATAGATAAGACCAGATAGATAAAAAGTTAAACATAAATTCTTCATGTTTAAGGATTGTGAAAATGGAAATGGTGATTCCAGGAGGGTGGAGACCCAGCCACGTTTCTATCTTGGAATCTCCCACAATGTCTAGCATTATGTACTACAGATGGTAGATGTCCAAGCATTGTTTATGGATTGAATCAATGAATGTAGTATAGGCTATTAGATTTGAAACGGAACTTAGAGCTCACAGAGTCTAACCTCATTTTACAGATAAGAATTGTTCTTAACAGGGTTCCTCCCACTCAGATCACTCTCTCTCTTCTCCAGTTTTCAAGACCGAGGTCATATTTCACCTTCTTTGCAAAGACCTCTCAGTCCTATGTATTGAGATTTTAGTTTCTCTTCTTCCTTCATTTCTTTCTTTGTCTTCCTTTCTTTGGATTTTCAGTTTTATTGGGTACATGTAGTACATTACATTCACTCACAATTTTTTAAATTATTAAAAATTACAAGGCTACAATAAAGCTCAGAAAATGATAAAACAGAGAATCAAATACCCACTCTTCAGATTTATCAAAGTTCACATTTTGCTACATTTACTTCAGATCTGTGTTTAAACATATCTAAAAATATGTAGTCTCCGGGTGGTACAAATAGTTAATACACTCAGCTGTTAATCGAAAAGCTGGAGGTTCAAGTCCACCCAGAGATACCTGGGAAGAAAAGCCTGAAGACCTACTTCTGAAAAACCAGCATTGAAAACCCTATGGAACATGGTTCTACTCTGACACACATGGGGTGGCCATGAATCAGAATCAACTTGATGACAATTGGGTATTTTTTTTTTTTTAATTGTACTTTAGTTGAAGATTTACAGAGCAAACTAGTTTCTCCTTAAACAGCACACATATTGTTTTATGACATTGGTTAACAACCCCACAACATGTCAACACTCTCCTATCTCAACCTTGGGTTCCCTATTAACAGCTTTCCTGTCCCCTCCTACCTTCTAGTCCTTGCCCCAGGGCTGATGTGCCCTTTTAGTCTCATTTGGGTATTATTTTTAATAAAAAATTTTTAAAAACCTCATCAATCACAGCATACTAGCTACCTCTGAGAAAGGAAGAAGTGAGGGGGCAATGGGATGGAAGGTAATGTCTGAGTCAACTATTAACTGCCTTTTAAAAATGGATGCCAACAACACAAACATTCTGGAAACTGGTGTCTGTGCCCTGCCCTCCAACCTCCTCCCCCCATTTAAAAATCAGACCCTTCTTTTTCTTTTGCTGAGCCTTTCTGCCATTGTGATGCAGCATCTCCATGTTTAAGTCTAATCTCAACAACCAATTTGATTGCAAGCTGCAGGAGGGTAGAGCCATGTCTTCTTACCCACATTTGTCTTGCACTCAGCACACAACCACACTGAGCTTATTTTATTAAATCATGAAGTTCCTGTGAACATGGCATATGCAGCTCATTTGTAAAATTTAGTAAGAGTTCCTCTCTCAAATAAGACTTTGCGATGTCTTCATTTATCTTCTCCCTCCTAGCCTTCCCAAGGATGCAGTAAGTGTAGCAAGTCAAATTTACATATGATCTCTAACTTGCTTCCAAGGAATTCCCGTTGCAACGAGGATGAAAAACTGCAGAATGCCGTTTTCAACCCCATCTGCACATACGATGCTTTAGGGATTCATTAGACACATTTTCTTTGCCTATTTTGAAGATGAACTGTTGCAACGTCTCTGTGGTGGGGCAGATGTAATCTCCTCTCACCTGATCCACTGCAGATTCTTAGGTGCATGGTGGAATTGAACGGCTCAAAGGTCAATAACTCTTGCTATCATTTTTCATTAAAGTGCTTAGAGCAGGCGGTTCCTGCAGGAATAATTACTTGGAATCTGGCATACGATTCTTGTTCACCCCAGTGAGTTAACCTTGAGAATTCAACTCCAAAGCCAGCCTTTGACAGGTTTTTGCGGGAGTTTCACCTCACACCTTACAACAACTGAAACTTCTTAGGAAATCCACATTACCAAAGCCAGAGTTCCTGGGCTAGGTGCAGAGGCATGAGACCCAGCAATCATCACATACAAGGCTGGGCAGGTTTGCCAGATGGGGGATAGAAAGGAAATGGAAATGAAGGAGAAAAAGAACCATTAGGCTTGCTTCATGAAACTGCCCTTGGCTTAAACCTTGATATACTACAGGTTCAGGGAAAGTCCAACAAAGCCGTTGTTACTCAAAATCCCAGGCTCTGATGACATAATCCAGCCCATAAGCACAGCCTCATCTGTAACCATATACGTTGGGGAGCTCAGGTGTCCTTCTGGCCAGCAGGACCTCCTAGTTCAAATCTAATTCCTGTGGCCAGAGATCAAGATCTCACAAGACAGAGGCACAGTTGGGGTTTGGGGAGGCAGAAACAATGCTGTCCGTGGTGATCTAATCATTCGGATTGTGCTCTACCAGGACCCACTGGGAGCACTAGAATTGTTATTTTGCAGAGCCACACAACCATCTGTACAACCACCAGAAGACGGGCTGGCTCAGTTGGTCTATAAGTTAAAGTCTCTTTCGTTACAAATAATTCAAACCACTCTGGCTAGGACCAACCAAATGAAAACATGGTGGAAGAATGCTGGGGTGACTTAGAAACTGAAAGTTTGCTGAATAACCCAGGCCTGGGGAAGAGAGCCCTGGTGGTGCTGTGGTTAAGCATTTGGCTGCTAATCAAAAGGTTGGCAGTTCGAATCCACCAGCCATTCCTTGGAAACACTATGAGGCAGTTCTACTCTGTCCTTATAGGGTCGCCATGAGTCGGAATCGACTCAATGGCAAGGGGTTTGGTTTTGGTTTTGGTTTTTGGGGGAAGGTTAAGAAGCCCCCAGCCCCAGGGATTTCATGGATCTTTTTTCTAGAGCAGTATTGTCCAAAGGAAATAAATCTGAGTGGCATACGTAACTTAAAATTTCCCAGTAACCACATGTAAAAAAAGTAAAGACAGGTAACATTAATTTCAATAACATATTTTGTTTAACCAAACATATCCAAAATATTATCATGTCAACATATAATCAACGTAAGAATTATTAATCTTTTACATTTGTGTTTTCATCCTAAATCATTGAAGTGTCGTCGGTATGTGACGACAGCGCATCTCAATTCACACTAGCCATATTTCAAGGGCTCAATCGTCATGTGTGGCTAGTGGCTGTCTTATTGGATAGTACAGCTCTGGAGTGCTGCCATTGATACAAATTATTACCAACCGTGCCTAATATCAGTGTACCTTAGCACTAAATTCCAAATTTCTGGAAGATAGAAATGTGCCCAGCCCAGCTAGGGTCCTGGCTGTGACTGCATCAGCCAGCTAAGGCAGGTGGCAGCCACAGTGGATTTGGGACGGGCGCAGAGATTTATTTAAGCTCCACAGTTCATTTATGATGAGGCAGATTTGGGAATCACAAATCCATTTATTCCTTTATTTACAGATTAAGAACTGAGGCCAAGAGTGTTCATTTAACAATAAAAACTACTTAAAAAAAAAAAAAGAAAGTGTTCTTTTAACTAGTTCAAAGATATCGAGACTGTCTTTCCCCTGTTATGTGTCTGAAGTCTGGGTGTGTGGTGGTGGTGGGGGATGCATGCACTCACTAAGGGGCCCTCAGTAAACGCACTCAACCTACCAGGAAGGAATAGGGGAGCTTTTGTTATGTGTGACCTCATTGCAAATACTGCAGAACACAGCCTAAACCACATCAGCCCTTCTTATCCAGTCTCAAACTCAAGCTTCGCTTCTCTCCTCCTAGTTGTGGCAAGCTGGCCAGGGGTGGGATGAGGGGATAGAAGGAGGGCTTCATTTGTATCATTTGCCAATTTCTGTGGTGTAAATACTCCCACTGAGACCAATTTCAAGCTACCAACGTGACAGCAACTTGTCTGCAAAAATCCTGAAAATTTAATAATCTGCTTTCCCAGCACGAGCTGGCTTCTGCACTGCCAAAATGTTTCCTCCCCATATTTTCCCTTCTCTCTGTTCCCCAAAAAGCAGTGTGGTGTGAACACTCGCTTCAGAGGAAGACTCCTGGCTCTGCCCCTCTCTGCCTGGAGGACCTCTTTGACAAACCTCTTTAACTGTCTGGCAGGATGGCGGTGAGGATTCCAGGTAAGGCTGCACACAGAAAGTACTCCATAAATGCCATTGTGAGTACTTTCCCTTTTCTCATTTTTAACAAGCAAACTCACAGGGTTAGCCAGCCCAGGAGCCAGCATTAGAACACAGATATGTCCTTTCCAGGATTTCAATCTAAATTACCCAAACTGTCCAGTTCCAGTGTGGGGAGGGAAGAAGGGCATGACAGTCAGTTGGAAGTGAAATGACTGTTATGAATTGTTCCAAAGCAAAAAATGAAAATATTATTAGATCCTTCGTAGGGTCCAGATACTACAACATTAAGTCTCTACAGGATATTCTCAGCCCTTCAGCCTCCTTCCCTCAATAAGAAAAAACATTTGTATTTTTCCAAGTTCAAGTAATGTATTATAAATCCCTGTTGACAAGGTTGAAGAATTTGGGCTTCTCCCCCAGGTCAAATCCGCCATCTTTAATCTGGCAAAAGGTAGACAGCAAGTCCATTTCTCGGCAGAAGGAATGTGAGCACACAGATGCTAGGCAATTTCCTGTGGTCATGCACTGTTAGAAGAGAGTTTTAAAGTTCGAATGGGTGGAGTATCTTTTCATTCTTTCTGTTTCTTCCTTTCTTTCTTCCTTTGGGGTTTCAATTTTATTAGACACACATAGTACTTCATATTCACTTACAATTTTTTAAATTATATAAGATTTCAAGGATATGATAAAGTACAGAAAATGATAAAACCAACAATCAAATACCCATTATTCGAATATATCAAATGGCCACATTTTGCCACATTTGCTTCAGATCTGTACTTAAATATTTGAGATAAAAACATAAGTGAGTGTCTTAGCTTCCTTACAAGCTCCTTCCCTCACTTCTCTAATCCTACTGTCCCACAGAATGTTCATCATTCATTCATGCATACAACAAATAAGCATTCAGTGGCTACCACCGAGAGGTAAGACAGCATAGTGTTTAAGCCTGTGCTTGCATTTGAATCCCAGCTCTACTTACTAGCTGTGTGGCTTTGGGCAACTTAGTTCACCTTTCTGTGCCATCTGTAAAAAGGGAATAAGAACAATACCTACCTCACTGAGTTGGTATGAGGCTTCCAGGATGTGAAACGTGTAAAGCACTTACCACAGCGCCTGGTGCCTGAATAAGCACTGACCGCCCGCTGGTCCTTACTGTTCCTCTGAGCCTGGTCCTGATTCAGGCCCCAGAGATACAGTGACAGAAAAGACTGGCAAGTCTCAAGGAGTTATAGCCCAATGGAGATGCCTGTGAACAAATAAACATACCAATGTTAAAAGCTATATTTTTCAAAATTTCATTTCCACAACTATCACCTTGGGCCTATCTGAGTTTTGGAATTTGTAGCCAGATACATTCAGAGAAACCCATCTTAGCCACTCAAGGTTTTCAAGTTCTCCCAGTCATAAAAAGATTTGACACCATTATCCACACATGAGGTATTTACATATAGGGATGGGAATGGTGGGAGGGTGAAAGGTGACACGACGGTATGTTTAATCTCCCCACATAGCTTTCAAATATGGGTGTTTTTGAAGTGAAGAGGAAATAATAAGGGGTAAAGAGATTTGTCATGGATTGAATTGTGTTCCCCCAAAATATGTATATCAATCTGGCTAGGCCATGATTCCCAGGATTGTGTGATTATCTACCATTTTGTCATATGTTGTGATTTTCCTATATGTTGTAATGATGATGAAATGGGATTAGTGGCAGGCATGCTAAAGAGGCAAGATTCAATCTACAAGACTGGATTGTGTCTTGAGTCAATCTGTTTTGAGATATAGAAGACAGAAGTAAGCAGAAAGATGGGGGACCTCATACCATCAAGAAAGCAGTTCCAGGAGAAGAGCACGATGTTTAGACCCGGGGTTCCTGCACAGAGAAGCTCGTAGACCAGGGGAAAATTGGTGACAAAGACCTTCCTCCAGAGCCAACAGGGAGAGAAAGACTTTCCCTGAAGCTGGCGCCCTGAATTTGGACATCTACCCTACTAGACTATGAGAGAATAAACTTTTGTTTATTTAAGCCACCCGCTTGTGGTATTTCTGTTATGGCAGCACTAGATAACCAAGACATGGTTGAAACAATTGTTCATTTGGGGCTTGACCAAGTTGCAAGATGTAATCTATGTAAAGCATTTACCATAGCACCTGGTGCCTGGTTGCATGCTGGTCACTGAATACATGCTGGTCATCACTGTTTCTCTGAGTCTGAAAGCAGTTCTGATGTATTCCACACATTCTCTAGTAACATTAACAAAAAAGTGTTCAGCTTTATCAGGGTTCAGATCCAGTGAGAAACATCCCAGCTTTATTTTTTACCAGCAACAGCTCTGGGAACAGGAAGATGGGAGGCAACAAGACTTGGGTCACTATGATGTACTCCCAGAATGACATGGATTCCTTGTGAGAATCTGGCATGGTGGGCATCTGGATCCAAGACATATTCACTTGACTCTTACAAGAAACTCCTTCCGTTGCATGAGTGCTGAAACAAAGGGACCTAAACAGTTTTCTTCTACCTGCAGTGAATCGATGGCCCATTCTGATTTCAAATATCCAAGCACAGAATTAAGAACTACTTTGTATTTTTTTTTTAACTTTTTTTTCAAGAAGACAAACATAGTTATGTTTCAATTATATATTTCGGTAGGATGTTTCATATAAATTATTTCATAAATCAGAAAAAAAGTCCTTTTTCAGGTCATGCACAGTGATGTACTGTTGGTGGAATATGGTCCCTGTTGGAAAACTGTTAGCTGCTTGAGAGAAAAAACCCAGAAAAAACGAGGCTTAAAGGCCATCCCATCCAGACTTCCACAAACTGGACTACATCAGTAACACCTGGGAAGCTCGTTGAAAACACGGCTGTCTGCTTACTCCCTTTAGCTGGATCTGATTCAATGGTTTGGAATAAAGTGTAGGAGTGCGATGCGTGTGTGTGTGTGTGTGTGAGAGAGAGAGAGAGAGAGAGAGAGAGAGAGAGAGAATGAATCTCCCCCTCCCTATTCTCATGCCCAGTCAGATTTGGGAACCAATGAGCTAGCCCAATCCCAGCATCTCACAGGTGAGAAACGGAGAACCTAGAGAAGTGGAAATGACTTGCCCCACATCATACTGGGAGTGTTTGAAACATGCATTCTCTCCACCTCAGCACCAGGGCCTTACATACAGTTCAAGTTGAGTTAAAATGCAGCCAGCCACCTTTGTGAGGCCAGGAGTCAGCTTCAATGATGCAAGCCAGTACAGTTTAGAGATTAAGAGCACCAGCTTTGGGGCTGACAAAGCTCACCGATCCACTCCTTGGCCACTAATCACACTGGAGGCAGAAGCAGATAGTAGATAAACTTAACTTAGTATTGTCCCTGCTGCTCCAGCTTCTAATGGGAGATTTCAATTAATGTCTCTGCAAAATTGCAAATATCACAGACCTTTAGGGTCACTCTCAAATTTTTTGAGTCACCAACGCTGAATTCATGAATATCAAATGATATTGAAATTATCCCTCCAGCTCCCTACCAACCTCCAAAGGAAGCCAAGTCAAGGGGTCTTGGCTAAGAATTGCATTGGACCCTTGCTAGAGTGGTCATCTCACAGCTGCTTTGTAGTTAACTAGTTCCCACCCCTCCACCCAGTGCAGTTCTACAAAGCAAATGGAAATTTGTACGGGAAGTGCCAGAGGGTCAGAGGAGGAAGCCCTCAGCGGGGATCTATCAGGAGTTCTGGGAAGCAGGAGAGAAATCAGGGATGTTCTCAGAAGAGAGCCTCCTTGTGAAGAATTTAACTTGTTCAAGTTCTGAAAAAGAAAAGGCTTATCTTGTGCACACTTCAGATCTTCTTAGTTTCTTGTACCTACCACTCGTTATTTCCCCACTTCAGGAAAGAACATTGACATCTTTGACATACCCAACCTACCTTGCTGGCAAGGAGCTCTGGTGGCACAATGGTTAAGCACTTGGCTGCTAACTAAAAGGTTGGCAGTTCAAAGCCACCAGCAGCTCCGTGGGAGAAAGATGTGGCAGTCTGCTTCTGTAAAGATTCACAGCCTTGGAAATCCTGTGGGGCAGTTCTACTCTGTCCTGGAGGATCCCTATGACTCAGAATTGACTTGATGGCATGGGTTTTGGGGCTACCTTGCTGGCTGGCATGTTGTGGAGAGTTAAGAGACAGAGCAGCTTCAAAGCGGACAGAGCCTATGCCCACCTCCACTCGGGAAGATGGAGCCACTTATCAAGGAGTCCATACCCTGAGGGTCCAGGGGGTGAATGACTGCAAAATGAGCTGTGGCTCACAGGAGACCTCAGTGTGATGGAGGATTGCCTCATAGAGAGGTGATGACCAGGACCACTCTGGAGGAGGCCAAGATCAAACCCTGCACTTTCCAACTGGACATGAGGGAAAGGCAGGTAGTAAAGGGACTCACCTCACTTACCTGTTGGTTAAAAAAAAAAAACAAAACCAAACCCATTGCTGTCGAGTCGATTCAGACTCATAGCAACCCTATGGACCCTATAGGACAGAGTAGAACTGCCCCGTACGATTTACAAAGAGCACCCGGTGGATTTGAACTACCGGCCTTTTGGTTAGCAGCCATAGCACTTAACCACTATGCCACCAGGGATTCCACCTGTTGGTTAAACAGGTACAAACTGCAATGCCTTTGCTGTTGTTAGCTGCCTTAGAGTTCAGTGGTCCAACATGTTCGCCTGGCCCTGCATGGATTATGCATCAGATTGTTGTGATCCATAGGGTTTTCATCGACTGATTTTCGGAAGTAGATCTCCAGGTCTTTCCTCCTAGTCTTTCTCTAGTCTGAAAGTGACAGTTAAACCTGTTCAGCATTATAGCAACAAAGCAAGCTCTACTGACAGATAGATGGCGGCTGCACATGAGGTGCACTGGCCCGGAATTGAACCTGGGTCTCCCACATGGAGGAGCCATGTGTCCTCTTCTGGTCCCACCCCATCATTTCAAAGATTATTTCTAAGATCTTTTCCAGCTCTAAAGCACCACGATGTGCCTCTGCCATGCCTGAGCGATTGTCTTGGCTGTCGGTGGAGTAGCTAGCTGGCAGACTCCCTAATACCCAAACTACTCATGGTAAATAGTGGCTGGGGAGCACAGGCAGAGAAGCTGAGTCTCCATGATACATTTGTATTGGAGAGCTGAACGCACATTCCTCAAAGAGCTTCAGAAAAGTGATGGTCTCCCCCAGGGCTGTTCCCCTCCTGCACTCACTCCCACTCAACATCCTGCTGGGCCTTTTCCAAGAGACTGCAGATTCAAAAGCTAAAGAAAGATAAAGGTGGGTGAAAGGCTGCTCTCTGCTTCTGCTCTCAGCCCAAATTCCCTTCAGCCCCTGGAGCCCCGCCAAAAAAAAAAAAAACTTTTTTTTTTTTTAATTACCGCCCTTCCCCACTCTTCATTCTCTTCTCTCTGAGGCAGGCGATATACTTCAGGCTTTCGAAGTTCTTAGAGAAAGAACAGCCTTTAGGGCTTTTTCTGTGCAGGGATCAGGATAAGAAAATGCAAAAACATTCCAAGGCCTAAACAAAAAGGCTTTTGTTGCCCACCAAACTGGAAGCAGTGCGCTCCGCGGACTGGGCCCAGGGCTGCATGACGTTTGCAGACATTTTGAACTGAGCCCGACTCCTCGCCACCCTCACTAACCACTAGGAAATCTGTGTGGGGAGGTTAATTTATGCAGATTCTAATGAGCCAGCATTGATTGTCACTCCTACCTAGCAATGGCTATGTGAGGACAAAAGGGTAGGTGACTGGTTAGGGAATTTCTAGTACATTTTTTTTTTTTTAAATCATCCTTTTCTTCCCTTGGTGTTGTAGACGGTTTGCACTCATCTACTAACCTAAAGGTTGGTGTTTCGAACCTACCCAGGGGGGCCATGAAAATTACAGCCAAGAAAACCCTATGGAGCACAGTTCTACCTGTAACACATGGGGTCACCATGAGTCAGAATCAACTCAACAGCAATGGGCTTGGTTTTTTGGTTTTCTCCCCTTGCTTTTTTTTTCAATCTGACACTTTTGAGCACCCACTATTAGCCGTTAAGACCTTTGGGAGAGAAAAATACCATCCCTGCTCATCAGGAACTCATACCTAGCAAATCGTTCTCGAGCCTTTTTAAAAACACCAACGTCCGGCCCCATCCCAGACAATTGAAGCCATATCTTTGGTGGTGGGGCCTGGGTATCTGAAGTCTGGAGATCCTTCTGGTTGGCTTTAACATAAATCTAGGTCTAAGCTCCATTGACCTAGGGTGAGAGACAGAAAGGGAAGTAGACGGAGGGAAAACAATTCAGCTAAAGCCAGAGCAGGTAGCCGGGAAGAGCACACCACCCCTGGTAAGGATACAGACAATGGAGTTATATTGCCAGTACTCCCTTTAGTAAGTTTACAGGGGGAAAGAAGGCAGTTTCACAAAATCTAACAGGCGGAACATCCCCATCAAAAATCTAATCTGGGCCATGATGTTCCGACAAATTAAAAATATTGGATAACGTGTATAAGAGGAAAGCTAGCTCTGAACTTGAGGAGTGTGAAAGGAAAGGGACAGTTACCAGGATCAACATTCAGAGAATAGTTAGTTCCACATTAGCCAAGAAGAAGCAGTTTGCTGGCCCGAGTGTCGACTTTTCTCCTCCTAACTAATAAGTCTTCAGTTCTATTGGCTTTTGGACACAGTGTTATTTTTTTTTCTCCATAAAAAGTACTTTGCTTTTACAAACTGCAACCAGAGTGTGTAATATAAAAAAAAAAAAAAAAAAATTTTTTTTTTTTTTTGTAATATAAGAAACCAAAAAAAACCCATTGCCATCAAGTCGATTCCGACTCATAGCAACCCTATAGGACAGAGCAGAGTGCCCCGTAATATACATGAGTGTGGTAAAACTGTATTAAGTAGGGCTTCGATTTTGGTTCATTCTAGTTCAACTTCTTGCTGAAAATTTGCATTTTCACCCCAAACCCATTGTCACTGAGGCAATTCTGATGCCTAGTGACCCTATAGGACAGGGTAGAACTGCCCCAGAGGGTTTCCAAGGAGCAGCTGGTGGATTTGAGCTGCTAACCTTTTGGTTAGCAGCCAAGCTCTTTAACCACTACACAACCAGGGCTCCTAAAACAAGATACCACTTTACATTCATCAGATCAGCAAAAAGTGGGACGTCAAAGAATATTCTCAAGTACACTGGCATATGTGTGAACTAGGACAACCGTTCTGAGACATAACCTGGCAGTCCTCCATGATATTAGAAACGCATATGCATATGAGCTGGTAAGCCCTCTCCTAGGGGCATGCTCTGAGAAAACTTGCATAGCTTGCATAGGGATAATGCATATATATCCAAGGACATGTATTAAACACATGAGACTTGATACATATCGGGAGAGGGAATTGGAATTGGGATAAGGAATGAGAGAAAAAAAAATTAATAAAGCTAAAATAAAGTAAGAGTGGAGCTGTGCAAGGTCATTTATGACAGCATGCCCTGAACTGAGAAGCATAATTAACTAGATGCTCTCTATCTGAAGTCCAGTTTAATTAATTACTTAATTAATTACTTAATTACCATGACTCAGTCTCTTGGAGCCAGGTCATTCCTTGGCACTAACAAAAGCCAAGTCTTTAAGGCAGGGGCCAGTTTCAGCCAAACATGGCCTGGGTGATGTCATACATACCACGAGTGCAAATCATTTCTACAGGTAACAATAGATTTAAAAATCTTTGTCATTCCGACCAGCGGAGAATGCACAATTGAATTTTGAAAGATACACAAGAATTTAAAAATTAGCTTTTTCTTTAAAAATCTAATGTATTTTGTTTTATAAAGTGAAGATTTAGTGCCCCTGTTGATTCCCCCAAAATCCTGGGGTCACAAGGTTGGGGTTGGTAAATGTGGTAGGCAGAATGCCCCCCACCAAAGATGTCCATGTGCTAATCCCCAGAATTTGTAAATATGTTACAAGGCAAAAGGGACGTGGCAGATGTAATGAAGTAAAGAACCATGAAATGGGGAAATTATCCAAGATTCTCCAGGTGGGTCCAACCTAATCACATGAGTCCTTAAAAGTAGAGAACTCTTCCAGCCTGACTGGGATCAGAGAGGGAGATGTGACTATGAAGAAGGGTCAGAGGGATGCAACATTACTGACTTTGAAGATGGAAGAAAAAGCCACAAGTCAAGGAATGAGAGTTTCCTTTAGAAGCTCGGAAAAAGCAAGGAAATATATTCTATCCTAGAACCTTCAGAGAAGAACCCAGCCCTGCTAACATCTTGATTTTTAGCCTAGCGAGACCCGTGTTGAAATTCTTACCTACAGAATTGTAAAATAATAAATTTGTGTTGTTTTAATCTACCAGTTTGTGGTAATCTGCTACACCAGCAATTGAAAACTAATACAGTAACTACATTTTGACATAACTAGGTCTAGGGTTAGCTTTTTTCTTAACTTTTCCTGCCCAAATCCTATAGATTCATGAGCAGTATGACTCAAGTGAGGCAGGACTGTGGAAAGCTCACAGAATGTTAGAATTGGAAACTATCACAGAAGTACTCTAGTCCAGCTGCCCACTCAAACCCACCATTCCTCCTCAACATCCCTGACCACTGGCCGGTCAGCCTCTGCCTGTAAAATGGTGGTCTGAATTCCGGCGCCTGGGCTATGTTTAACATAAGAGTACATATTGCATTGGGCAAATCTTCTGCAAAAGGCATCTTTAAAATCTTAAAAAGCAAAGATGTCGCTTTGATGACTAAGGTGCACCTGACCCAAGCTACGGTATTTTCAATTGTCTCATATGCATGCAAAAGCTGGACAATGATCAAATAAGCATCGATACATTTGAATTATGGTTCTGGCAAAGAATATTGAATATAATATGAACTGCCAGAATAAACAAATCTGTCTTGGAGGAAGTACAGCCAGAATGCTCCTCAGAACCAAGGGTGGAGAGGCTTCATCTCACATATTTTGGACATGTTACCAGGAAGGACCAGTCCCTGGAGAAGGACATCATGCTTGGTAAAGTAGAAGGTCAGCAAAAAAAAAAAAAAAGAAGAAGAAGAAGACCCTCAACAAGATGGCTACAACAATGGGCTCAAACATAGCAACTATTGTGAGGATGATGCAGGACTGGGCGACATTTCATTCTGTTATAGATGGGGTCAGTATGAGTCTGAGCCTACTAGACAGCACCTTATAACAATAACGTAGCTGCCTTAGCTATGTGTTTTTGATGGATTTTTCAGGGTCGTTTTGCCTAGGGAGCCAACCCCTGAGTGTCTGGTCATCTGTTTTTGTACTTGCATACTTCATCTTTAACTACACAATTGCCCTGGCCTGGCGTGGCTGGCTACTCGACAGAATGCTCAGAACTCCATCCAGCAGGTCCTAGAAAGAGGGCCTTATGGCCAACTCCATGGGTCATCCTGAGAACATGCAACCAGCTCTGATCACCTCCTGGGATATAGGACAGGAGTTCTGTCCTTCTGGTCCACTCTCGGAGATCTCATTGCTGTCAGGACCAGAAAGCTGATATATCTGTATTCATCTCTATTAGTATGTATATCTACATATTTTATATTATTTATAGCAATATAGGTAACATTGTTGGTGATGGAGAGAATCTCTATATAACAGTAAAAGATTCAGTTTCCTACGATATTTTTTAAACATATGTTAACCCAACCAAAAAAAAGAAAAGCTTGATAGCTCATTTCTTTCCATCATTGTGCTAAGTAATAGTCCACTGTATGCATGTACCACAGTTTATTTACCCATTCTCCTATTGAAGGATTCCAATTTTGGGCAATTATGAATAAAGCTGCTATAAAGATTAGTGTGCTGGTTTTTATGCAAACATGCATTTTCAACTCACTTGAGTAAATACCTAGAAGTGAGATTGCTGGGTGCTATGGTAAATCTTGTTTGGCTTTGAAAGAAGCTAACAGACTGTCTCCAAAATGGCTAAACCATTTTAAATTCCCATCGGTAATGAATGAGAGTTTCTGATGCTCTACATCCTTGTCAGCATTTAGCGTTGTCAGTGTTTTGGATTTTAGCCATTCTAATAGGTGTGTAGTTATTTCGTTGTTGTTTTAATTCCCTAGTGATCCATGATATTGAGCATCTTTTCATATGCTTATTTGCCATCTGTATACCTACTTTCGTGAGGTGTCTGTTCAGATCTTTTGCCCATTTTTAATTGGGTTGTTTGTTTTCCTATCATTGAGTTTTAAGAGTTCTTTGTATACTTTGGATTCAAGTCCTTTATCGCATTTGTGTTTTGCAAATACTTTTTCTCAGTCTGTGGCTTGTCTTTTCATTCTATTACAGTGTCTTTTGCAGAGCAGAAATTTTTAATTTTAATCAAATCCAATGTATCAACTTTTTATTCCATGTGTCATGCTTTTGGTATTGTATCTAAAAAGTGATTGCCAAAGCTGAGGTCACCTAGATTTTCTCCTATACTATCTTCTAGCAGTTGTATAGTTTTGCGTTTTACATTTAGGTCTCAGACGCACTTGGGGTTGATTTTTGTGAAAAATGTAACAGGTTCTTTTTAGGGGATCTTCAGCCTCAGTGGAGGATGGAGAGAGACTAGAAAGAATGCTGAGCTGTCTGGGTACACAGAATCCTTGGTGTATAAATAGGAAAACAAGTACGAAGCACTGGCGGCTCAACGGTTAAGTGCTGGACTGCTAACCAAAAGTTCGACAGTTTGGACTCATCAGAGGGTCTGCGGGAGAAAAGACCTGGTGATCTGCTCCCGTAAAATTTTCAGCCTAGGATATCTCACTCCTTCGGGAGCAAGTAAGAATGAAGAAAACTAAAGATACAAGGGAAGGATTAATCCAAAGGACTAATGGACCACATACCACAGCCTCCACCAGACTGAGTCTAGTACAACTAGATGGTGCCTGGTTACTACCACTGACTGCTCTGACAGGGATCACAATAGAGGGTCCCGGACTGAGCTGGAGAAAAATATAGAATAAAATTTTAATTCAAAAAGAAAGACCAGACTTGCTGGCCTGACAGAGGCTGGAGAAACCCTGAGCGTATGGCCCCCAGACACCCTATCAGCTCAGTAATGAAGTCACTCCTGAGGTTCACCCTTCAGCCAAAGACTGGGCAGGCCCATAAAACAAAATGAGACTAAAGAGGCACAACAGCCCAGGGGCAAGGACTAGAAGGCAGGAGGGGACAGGAAACCTGGTAATAGGGAACCTAATTGAGACGGAAGAGTGTTGACATGTCGTGGGATGGTTAACCAATGTCATAAAACAACATCTGTACTGTTTAACGAGAAATTAGTTTGTTCTGTAAACCTTCATCTAAAGTACAATAAAAAAATAAAAATTAAAAAAAAAAGATTTCAGCCTAGGGAACCCTATAGGGCAGTTCTACTCTGTCCTGTAGGGTGACTATGAGTTAGAATCAACCCAGTAGCACACAACAACAACAACAACATGTAAAACAAGGAAAAGAAAAGCTTACCACATCTCAATGGCAATTGGCACAGAAGCCCAGTGATACACTTTGCTTGTTGGTAGAGTTGTCCTCCTCCAATGAGTAAAATTGTGCCTAACACACAAGTCAGTTAAGATGAGAAAACTGATCTACGGTAAGTGTTAATAGTCAAAACTCACTCATATTAATATCTGGGGACTTGGTGAAGACTTCAATGGAACTTCCCCTAAGGGAGTCTACGGTGATGGTTGGTAGGTGGGCATTTTGTAACTTAACGTCTGAAAGAGGGGCAGTGGTGGTTCAGTGGTAGAATTCTTGCCTCCTATGCTGGAGACCCGGGTTTGATTCCTGGCCAATACACCTCAAGCACAGCCACCACTCATCTATCAGTGGAAGCTTACATGTTGCTATGATGCTGAACAGGCTTCAATGGAGCTTCCTGACTAAGACGGACTAGGAAAAAGGTCTGGCGATCTACTTCTGAAAAAATCAGCCAAGGAAAACCTTATGAATTACTTTCGTGCAATCCCATTGTGCATAAAGTCACCGTGCGTGGTGGGGGGAGGGGGAAGGCTGACTCAAGGGCAACTAACAACAACAATGTCTGAAAGGAGTTTTCATATGTGCCCCAGAAGGTTAAGAAAGTGATAAGAGCTGTCTTAGTCATCTAGTGCTGCTATAACAGAAATACCGAAAGTGGATGGCTTTAACAAATTGAAATTTATTCTTTCACAGTCTAGTAGACTACAAGTCCAAATTCAGGGCCTTATCTGCAGGGAAAGGCTTTCTTTCTCTGTCAGCTCTGGAGGAAGGTCCTTGTCATCAATCTTCCCGTGGTCTGGGACCATCTCAGCACAGGAACCTCAGGTCCAAAGATGCATTCTGCTATGGTGGTATGACATTCCCCTGTCTCTCTGCTCGCTTCTCTCTTTTATCTCTCAAAAGAGATTGACTTAAGACACTATCTAATCTCATAGGTTTCATCAATATAATGGCCACTAATCCATCTCATTACATCATAGTGATAGGATTTACAACACACAGGGAAATCACATCAGATGACAAAATTGTAGGCAATCTTACAATACTGGGAATCATGACCTAGCCGTGTTGACAGGTATTTTTGGGGGACACAATTCAATTCATGACAAGAGCCAATTTATAGATTTGCGGAAGAGAGAGTTTTCTTCCACTTTCTCCAAGCAGAATAATTTATAGTGTGAAGGGATTCTCTGCTCTTCAAGGCACAGTAAGACTGATCAATGTAGCTGTGTTGTTCCCCTCCTCCCTCCTTCCCCAGTTGATAATACACATGGTCAGGGCCTGAGGCCAAGGAGTAGTTCGTTGCTTGTTATTAGACATAAACCCATCTCCTTTATCTAGTCTGATGACTCTTTTTGCTCACATTCAATCCACAGATCACAGAGAGAACCACTTAATCACCAGCCACAAGGATCTCAGGTTACAAATTACACAAAGGTAAGAAAATGTCAAGCTGATCCCTTCTTGTTATTTTTTCTAGCTTATTACCCCTGTCACATGGGTCTGGTTTATAATAGCTCTCCCTCGTCCTCCCCCAGCACTTCTTTTCCCTCCTTTGGCCTCAGTCCTGAGCCCTCTTGGGGACTCCCAGAACTCTTGCCTGGGCCCAGACCCACCTTTAAGTCAAGATTTGAGCTGCTTTCTCTGGAGTCCCCAAACTCTGGCCTAGCTACCCTCTTGTTCCCTGGGCTCCATCCAGACCCTCTTTATTAAGTTCTGTATCCCCAGACTCTTTCTATATGCCTAGACAAATTACTTACAGTGCCTTCTCAATTCTTTCAAAATCTTTCTAGCTGCTTTGCTTCTGGTCAAATAATGTATTGAAAGCAACTCTTGCAGCAGTCCAACTGGCATCAATTCATCTTCTTGTCCAATTTTTTTTCTTCTAAAGCTTCCTTTTTCTTCTCATCCACACTCCTTTGAGTTCACAAATGAGAATTCACACTCACTGACTCGGCATGTAGGCCCATGATAACATGAGCATGTTAACAAGGAGTATCCTCCACTTTGGGTCTCTGTCTGGCTTGCAACCCCATTCTGAAGGAATCTGCCCCTGTCTCTAACTGAAGCAGCCCTGAGTGGTTCCTTTCACTGCTCACCATGTTGGTACAGTGTAACCCCTCCTTCTGGCCTCAGTTGATTGGAAAACAGGTGGGCACTTGATCTCAGGGTGGCGAGCCTCAGAAAGTTTGGGCCAAAAAGACTCAGAAGGACCAATATCATTAATCAGGACCTCTCTCATAAACAGTTTGATTGGGATATTGGTTGGTTGTTTAGTTGATTTTTTAGTTGGTTGGTTGGTTGGTTGGTTGATTAACAGCAGGAACAAATGTTGGGAGATCTACAGAGACTGCAGTTTGCATAATCTAAGAGGCTGTGAGAGCCACAGGGCAATCCACAAGGCAGTAGAAACCTTGTGCCAATACCCTACTACATGGGGCTCCCTGAACAGTCTCTGTTCCTGGCAATCAAAAACCAATCAGTCAGCATATATCTACCCCATATATTATCTTACTTTGTCCTGGAAAAAGATAAGAAAAGAGTTTTGTTAAATGATTTTTTTTTTTTTTTTAGAAAGGTCCTATTCATTAGAATAAAGCTTGCACTTGGAGTCGATAGGCCTGGCTATGCCACTTCCCAGTCATGAGACTGTGAGTTCTCGAATAATGGGAGATGTCACCCTTCCACTTCATAGGGCTATTATGACAGCCACGTGCAATCACTTATATGGAATTGTCATCATCATTATCATCTAATTTAGCCTCTCATTTTTCTAGATGAGGACTCCGAGGCTCAGCAGGGGAAGTGATTTGCAAAGATGGCCAAGGAAGGAAATTTCAGGATGTTGACACCTCCCTAGGTTAACTCTAAACCCGCCAATGTCATCTTCCCCCAAAGAGAGAGCTCATTCAGCTGTAGAGTGGGCAAAGCTGTCCAGTTATTCTTATGGGACAGTGAATCTGCAGACAACCATTCAGTAAGAAAATGAAGCATTTGTTTTCCTTGCCCAAAGGAACAATATCCTTGTTTTCCTGAATGAGTCTAAATGGTTGAGACAGGTGGATTAGTGAGTGTTACTGTCTACAGGGGCTGGACAGTCCTCAGACCTCTCTCCCCTTACAGCGGCAGTTCCTCTAAGGAAGGTGGAGCAAGTCTAGAATTAAAACAAGCAACCTGGATTCGGAAGGTGCAGAAAGAAGCAACACCACTTACAGCACTTCCCCAAGAAATTTCTGGAGGACTGAGGCCCAATGCTTTGACTTATTTTCTCTGACACATGGTCCAGACATCAGTGTTTTCTGACATTACATTCTGAAATACAGGTCCTCCATGAAACAGTTTATCTCAAAACACTCTCATCTCTGCCTTCTCATTTGATTCCCTGTACACACTCCAGGTTGGACTGTTTGAGGCATAAACATAAACACAAAAGAGGGATTTCAGGGAAAGTGGTTGCGGGGGCACTGAACATTGTTGGGCACCTATTCTGCTCTTTCACTTGATCAACACAACTCAGCATCCCAAGTATTATCATCATCATTTTATAGATGAGACTCAGAACAGGCACTCATCTACAGTGACGCTGGTTGGAAGTGACGAAGTTAGGATGCTAGTCCAAGTTTGTCAAAGCCTATGTTGTCACCAGAGCTAGGTGGTGCCAACAGTTTGCACTAGACTGCTTTATGCTCCTGTAAAGATTACAGCCTAGAAAACCCTGTTGGGCAGTTCTACTCTGTAATATGGGGTCACTATGAGTCAAAAACTGATGGAACCTAACAACAGTGATAACAACAACTAAAAGTTGGTGGGGTGAAACCACCCAGTAGTGCCACAGAAGAAAGGCTAGGCAATCTGTTTTTGTAAAGGTTACAATCTGTTTTTGCCAAGAAAACCCCGTGAAGCAGTTCTACTCCTTAACACATGGGGTTGCCATGAGTCAGAATTGACTCAATGGCAACAAGTTAATGAGAAAGATGAGCAAAGGAGTCCCTGGGTAATCTAGGGACTCAGAAGACACAAGCCCATGGCATTCAGTTAGTACAGAATATTCTTCCTGGCCATTCACTGAGCAAACTATCTCATCCTTCAAATCCCAGCCCACCATCCTTCCTCCAGGAAGCCATTGCTAAGCTCCGAGGTCTAGGCTCAGTTGCCCTCCTGCTTCCAATATCGCATAACTTCCCATCTGAGGACACTCAGCCTGTATTGTACTGCCTGCTTTTTGGTCTGCATGGCCCCATGAGGTTAGGGACCGTGTTTGTCTTGTTTACTCCTGTGTCCCCAGCACCCAGCACAGTGTTCAGCCTATTGTTGTTGTTGGGTGCTGTCTGGTTGATTCTGACTCATGCGACAGAGTAGTAGTGCCCCACAGAATTTTCTTGGCTGTAAACGTTATGGAAGCAGATCGCTAGGTCTCTAGCACAGCCACTGGGTGGGTTCTAACCACCAACCTTTGGCTTAGCGGTTGAGTGCTTAAACATTGTGCCTCCAGGGCTCCTATTCAGCATATTAGAGCTGCCTAATTAATATTTCTTGAGCAAATGTTGACTGCAGCTAAGCCTACCTTGCACATGAATTGCCTCTCAGAGAGCTGTTAGCAATAACCCAGCCTCTGCAAACACAGCACTAATAACAGAAAACTCCATCCTCATCCCACACGATGCCCATTCTCTCCATTGTTGTTCACACTTCAGTCACACTGGCACTTCTTGAGTTCTTTGAATATGCTGCATTCCCCCATACCACAGAGCCTTTGCACACACTATTGTCTCTAACCCTACCACCCATTCTTTTTTCTAGATCTCTACTTAGTCATCAATTCCTTCTCTGACCTCCCTGAATACATCAATTTCCCTAGCTCACATTTCTGTAGCACCATATGCCTCTGTCTCATATCATTTAGCACATGGCTCATGTCTGATTGCCTTTCTTACACTGCAAAGGCAGGCATGGTGCCCTTTTGGTTTGTTTACCCTTCTATCTCCAGCACCCAGCACAATGGCTGTCAGATAGTAGAAGCTCAATACATTGTGCATGAACAAAAGATTGATGGTTAAATTGAGACCCGTGCAGGGCAAGAAGTTTCTAGAGAGGGGAAACAATTTGAGCAAAGCCCTGAGGACAGAGATTATGGTGCATTTTAAGTCGAATAAAGAGCATAGATGATGAGGGAAGAACGGTGCGTAATGAAGCAAGAGAGAAGCAGGCAGGGCCAAATGATGCAGGGTCTTGTAAAGCATGTTAAAGGCTTTGGACTTGATCCTAGGGGAAATGGGAACCCATCAAGGGAGTTTAGACAGGGTGATAAATCTCCTGTTTTGCACAGGAACTCTTATTAATCCATGTCACCACATCTCACACTTTATCAAGTTGGTTTTTTCAAGTCAAAGGACAGCATATTAAGTGCCATCATGTTTGACTGAGTTTATTGCTCTAACTTTCTGAGATAGTCTTGAGCCTTCAGTGTGTCTTGCTTTCCAGCTGGACATCATTAGTAATTTCAGGTAATAGAAGAAGGCCCTCCTGTCAAGAAATATCAAAAAAACCAAAGGCAGTTCCCGTTATGGATTGAATTGTGTCCCTGCTTAATATGTGTTGTAAATACCAACCCCTATACCTGTGGTTATAATTCCATTTGGGAATGGGTTTTCTTTGTTATGTGAATGAAGCAATATTAGTATAGGGTATCTCATACATTAATCTCTTTTGAGACATAATAGAGCAGATTGAGTAACCAACCAAGCTAGCAAGCACAGATGGGGAAGACAGATGCCATGCCACATGAGATCTCCAAGGAACCAAGAAACAGAAGCTAAAAAGAGGCAAGGACCTTCCCCCAGAGCCCACAGAGAAAGAAAACCTTCCTCTAGAGCTGGTGCCCTGAATTCAGACTTACAGCCTCCTGAACTGTGAGAAAATACATTTCTGTTTGTTAAAGGCACCCATTTGTTTATTTCTGTTATAGCAGCACTGGATAACTAAGACAGTTCTTCACAGTTCCTCCTCACACTGCCCCAAATCCTACTTCCTCTGGTACTATGAATTCCAATTTTAGTTTCTTGGAATATCCCTTTAGTTGGCTATAATCCATTGCCATCAAGTCGATTCCGACTCATAGCATCTCTACAGGACAGAGTAGAGCTGCCCCATAGGATTTCCAAGGCAGTGGATCTTTACCAAAGCAGACTGCCACGTCTTTCTCCCATGGAGCTGCTGGTGGATTTGAACCACCAACCTTTTAGTTAGCAGCAAAGTGCTTAACCACTTCGCCGCCAGAGACCCTTTAGTTGATGATAGATGCTTTTACCCCTCCATACACTGCACTTTTATATTGTTGTTGTTAGGTGCTATCGAGTTGATTCTGACTCCTAGCGACCCCCAGGTGACAGAGTAGAAATTTTCCATAGGTTTTTCTAAGCTGTAATCTTTATGGGAGCAGATCCCCAGGTCTTTCTTCCACAAAGCTGCTGAGTGGGTGGAACCACCAACCTTTTGCTTGACAGCCTAGCACTTAACCATTGTGCCACCAGGGCTCCTTTATAATTTTATACCCATGTTCTTTGTTTTTCAAGGAGTGTTGGTGGTACAGTGTTTAAGTGCTCAGCTGCTAACCAAAAGGTCAGCAGTTCCAACCCACAAGCTGCTTCACTGGAGAAAGATGTGGCAGTCTGCCTCCATAAAGATCACAGCCTTGGAAATGCTGTGGGGAAGTTCTACTGTCCTATAGGGCCACTATGAGTCAGAATTGACTCGATGGCAATGCACTTGGTGTTTTTTTTTTTTTGGTTTTGTTTTCTTTCTTATTTCCTGTTTTTCTCCTTTTTTTTCAGTTGCTGTGGATTTGATTCTGACTCATGGTGACCCCATGTGTGTCAGAGTAGAACTGTGCTCCATAGGGTTTTCAATGCCTGATTTTTCAGAAGCAGATGGCAAGATCTTTCTTCCAAGGTGTCTCTGGGTAGACTCGAACCTCCAATCTTTCAGTCAGTAGCCAAGAGCGTTAACTCTTCGCACCACCCGGGGATTCCTCTGCTCCCTTTGTCCTCCCTACTTCTAGTTTTATGGAACAATATTTTAAGATAAGAACATTTGAAAAAGAAGGTGGAGAGGAGCAATTTCCTTGTTTACTTCAAAAACATAAACTGCATTTCTTTTCTCCAAAGCAATGTGTTCTGTTTTTTCCTGTTATCTGATATGTTTCAGTAAGTGGAACATTTGCTTTTTGTTTGCATGTATTCCAAAAACTGTCAGAAACCCAAGATTCGATAAGAATTTTGGAGGCAGGAAAAACTCTGGCTATTTATTCTTTGAGAGTCAACAACATCCTTCTGATTAGAAATAATTGTCACTGGAAGAAGTGACAGCCTGATCTCTGGCACGGTTACAACAGCATTAACTCTGTCCATATCAATAGCTCTTTATTTGCTGCTTTCGTGGGTTTGGTTTTGTTTTGATATATAAAAATTCCAAAATCACCATTTTAAAATCATTATCCTTTAAGAATTATGATGTGTTTCAAATATCTAGAATTCAACTTTTGAAATGCTTTCCCTAAATTATAAATATTAAAAAATCAAAGTAAGAAGAGGTTGAATTTTTTTTTTGTTATAATGATCAATACACACCAAAAACATACAGTAATTCATCAATTTCTATACATATCATTTAATGACATTGATTACATTCTTCAGGTTGTGCAATCATTCTCACTATCCCTTTTCAAATTATCCTACTACCATTAACATACGTGCAATACACTTTAAGCCAAACTCCCTATTTCCCCCAAGTAACCAGTAATTACTTACGGCTTCTGTATATTTGCTTATTTCATATAAGTGACATTATACAATACTTGTCCTTTTGTGACTGACTTATTTAGCTCAGCATAATGTCCTCTAGGTTCATCCATGTTGTGGCAAGCGTAAGGACTTCATTCCTCTCTCTAGCTGAGTAATATCCTATTGTGTATGTATACCACATTTTGTTTTTCCATTCATCAGTTGACAAATATTTTAGTTATTTCCACCTTTTGGCAATTGCGAATAGTGCTACACTGCACATTGGTGTGCATATGTCTGTTCAAGTCGCTGCTTTCAGGTCTTTTGGGTGGAACTGCAACTTTTTGAGGGACCGTTAAACTGTTTTCTACAGTGTCTGTGTCAACTTAACGTTCCCATCAGCAATGGATGAGGGTTCCCATTTCTCCATAGTCTCGCCAACACCTGATGTTTTCTAGGTTTTTTTAATCATTGCCATTTTTTTATTCTAATAGGGTCGAGATTGTATCTCATTGTGGTTTTGATTTGCATCTTTCTAATGGACAGTTGTACTCAGTCCTACAGGGTTGCTATGAGTCAGAATCTACTTAATGGCAACAAGTTTTAGTGGCAAATGACTTTGAGCATCTTCTCGTGTGCCCGTTGGCCATTTGAATAGCCTCTTTGCTGAAATGTCTGTTCAATTCCTTTGCCAATTTTTTTAATTAGGTTGTTTGTCTTTTTGTTGTTAAGTTGTAGAAGTATTTTTTAGACTTAGGATATTAGACCCTTATCAGATACATGGTTCCCTCAAATTTTCTCCTAATCTAAGCTATCTTTCCACTTTTCGGATAAAGTCCTTTGATGTACAAAAATATTTAATTTTTATAAGTTCCCATTTACCTACTTTTCCTACTGCTGCTCATGCTTTTGTTGCTGTATCTGATAGCCCATCGCAGAAGCCTAGGTCCCACAGTTTCATCCCTATATTTTCTTTTATGAGTTTTAGTTTTTCAGATTAAGGTCCTTGATCTATTTTGAATTGGTTTTTGTGTATGGTATGAGGGGTTGGATTCTGGTTCGTTCTTCTGCATGTAGAAATCCAATTTCCCCAGCATCATTTATCAAAGAAACTCTTCCTTCTTTATTGGATGGATTTAGCATCCTTATTGAAAATCAGTTGCTCATAAATGTCTAGATTTATTTCTGGGTAGGAGCTGTTGAATTTTTTTTTTTCATATTTAATTTATATTTGTAAGAAAATCAACACAGAAAGGAGAAACAGGAGGAGGAGGAGAAAACGACAAAGGAAAAGATCATTGTACCTTCATTACAGCTATAATTTCAATCATAAAATCTATTTAAAAAAAGAAAAACAAGAGTATAAATTTGCTTTACCAAATTTAGACTAAAAGAAAAATTATGCCTGCTCCAAAACAATTAATAAAATGATGGAAAAGGACAGATCTGAAAACAAAGACACATGGCACATTTCTACTGCTCCTGTCTTCTCTCCGGGGTAGTATTGACCCATTAAGATGCTTCAGCTTTGTTGTATGCTCTTGATTGGACCCCATTTCTCCATCTTGCCTACAAACTACCCAATCAAAGCAACCATTTTCCATCAAGTCATGCCAACTCATGATGACCCCATGTGTGTCAGAGTAGAACTGCTCCACAGGGTTTTAAAAGCTGTGACCTTTCAGAAGCAGCTCATCAGGCCTGTCTTCTGAGGCACCTGTGGTTGGATTTGAATTGCCAACCTTTTGGTTAGTAGCCCAGCACTTAATCATTTTTACTATCCAGGGACTCCTCCTACAAAATCCAAAGAGATCAAAAAAGAGAACTGGTGGTGAAGGGTTCTACTGAAATCCAGAGACAAGGTGTTCCATGATTCATGAAGTGTTCCATAATGCCAGTTTCAGAAAAGGAGGGAGCCAAATCTGTGCTAACTTCTTAATAAATCTCTCCATTTCCAGTGATCTCCACTTCCCTTTCCAGATGATTATAACTTGCTTATTAAATATTCTGTTTTAAAGTCTTATCAAGGGTGGATAATAAGTTCACTGTTCCATTGCTTGTGGAATTGCTCTCGCCCCTCCCTTTCTGAAAGCCGTGACCCATTTGTCCATCTTCAGCATTGTAAGCACTCCAACAGAGCCTCGAACCTGCTTCTGGGGCGGCCAGCCCTGTATTAAATCAGAACCTCTGACCTCACTTCAAGACATTAACCAACAAGCAGGTATCCAAAAGCAAAAATCTTCATTAGTTGGCAGAAAACAAATTCTTCCTACATTTTTCAAACTCTAAGAAAGTGCCAGAATGTTTTTAGCTTTAAGGTCAAATGGGATTCATGAAACATACTCAACTGATCAATTGGAACTTTGAGTTAGTGTTTCACATGCCAAGTACTATAGTGTTGCACGTGCCAATTCAACAGCCCCCTCCCTTTAAGGTCACAGGAGGTTTTAGAGAATGGCCCATGACTACTGCCAAGAGACCCTTGGGCCAAAGCTGGCTCCAAGCTGCTCATTATTAATGAGTCCACAGGGAATCAAATTGTGAGGGACTCTCAGCGGCCGGCTTACTGCTCCCCCCTCACTGCCTTTACCTTGGGATGGGGGAGGTAAAGGATGGAATGGGAGCCTGATTCTATTACCACTTGACTGATTAAATCCAGGTGCTCTGTTCATTTTGGAACACAAAAGAGCACACCAAGAACCTAAAACCTGCACCACAAATAGGAAACAGCATTCCAGAGATATCGGTATCAGAAACCTGAAGACCAAGACAGGCCTCTTCTCAACCAGTGACTTTGGTCCATGGTGGAAGCCCATGCCTGTGCCTCATGGTGTAAAGGGTACCTCTGCTTCCTCACCCTGGGTGGTTCGAGGCTCAGCTGACTATAAATTACATATGTATTTTAGATATACTTGGTCTGTCCCCTCTCCTTACATTGAAAAGCAAATGGTTTAAACTTGATCCCAGCTATGCAGTCTCAAAAGAGACAGTCCTTATAAACTGGCCATTACAATCACCCTAAAAATGTATTCTTAAAGAATAGCAAGAACAAGGGTGGTATTGGACAGCCAAAGAGAGAAGCTGGGGAAGGAATGGAGGATTTTGAGGGCAAGAACAGCCTCACTGAATCTAATTACTTTCCAATGCTTATTGAGATACAAGGAATTTGTGGTGAGGTTTTCTGAGTCCTTTGTACCAACGTGACCCCATCTCTGCTTCCCACTTCTCTGTCACACACACACACACCCATCAGATGCCTGTCTCCTCAGTTTCTCTCTCACAGCAATAGCTCTGAGAAGTTAAAAAAAAAAAAAAAACCCTCCTTTTTCCTCCTGACGTATAGGGATCCCCTGCCCCTTCTATATTTTCATTGGTGATGTGGGTCTGCAGAAAAATACAACATCCATCATCTTCTTCGAAAGTCTTCATGTCCAAAGGATGACACCTCACTTGCATACTGACATCCCTTCAGCTCGCATACACTGGAGAACATGCTGTGTTAGCAGCAAGAGTCCCACTCTGGCGCTGGGTGGGCATGTCTGGGCCTCAGTCTCTTCATCTATAAAATGAAGGAGGAGGGCAAGGCCACCTCTCAGGCTTATTTCCACTCTGTAGCTCTGGTTTCCACGTGCTTCCCTGCTCAGGCAGGCTACATGTCTCTAGAGCTTTTGGTTTAAGCTCTCTTTGACATTCCACCAAAGAATGCAAACAATAGGAAAAAAAGACTAGAAGGAAACTGGTTAAAATGTAGCAGTGATATATCCATTTTGGAGCCTTTGGTTGTAAACTTCAAAAAGTCTACTTTAACAACTTGAGCAAGAAGGAGGGTTTGTTGGATGGAATGGGGTAGGGGGGAAGCTGATCAACAACGTCTTCGAAAGGACAGATGGAAAGACAGGCGTAGGGACTTTTGGAAGATGGCGCTGTGGACTGTCCCGTTATGTGCTGACATCATAGTCACTCATCTCCTTTTATTCCTGATACTTCACTAAAGATTCCAGTTCCTGGCAGGAAAAAAAATCTCTTCTTTTTTTTAGTCCAGCTCAGTCAAATACCTACTCCTTTGGCTAGAGGTGCAGGGTCCATTGACTGACAGCCAACCAGAACCACAGGAGAGGGAGGAAGGGGATTTCCTAAGGAAGGGATACTGGGTGGGCAAAATCAATAGATGTCCACTACAAGTGGTTACCTCCAGGTTATTAGGATTTTTTTTCCTGCTTTTTTAGGCTTCTCTGTGATTTCTAATTTTTTTTTACATTAAACTCCTGTTTTATGATTGTGTATGTATGAATGAGTGTATTTTTGAGATCAACACTGAACTCTCTGACCTGCTAGTATGAGTATATGTTAATCAAAAACTCTTTTCTAACCAATGGGAAGGTTTGTCCAGCACAAAAACTCCCAGCACTCTGGAAGTGGGGAGAATATTAACCTTACAGATAATAGGTGTTGAATATTGTTCTGTAAAAATGGAATGGAGAACAAGCTACATAAAGGAAATATATAAGTCACCTACTCTAGATGTTGAGCAGACCTCTCTCCACCTGCAGTGACCCAGGGGATTTGACAACCACTCACACACACACACACACCACTGCGCTACTCTCTCTCTTAAGAAAACAATAAACCAGTTGCCGTCAAGTCAGCTCCAACTCATGGCAACCCCATGTGTGTCAGAGTAGAACTGCGCTCCATAGGGTCTTCCTTGGCTGTGATCTTCCAGAAGCAGAGCGCCAGGTCTTTCTTTTCAGGTGCCTTTCTGTGAACCTAAACCACCAACCGTTTTTGCCGTGCAGAGACTCCTTCTTTTAAGAATAGCTAATTGATCCACTTTGAGAAGAACTTTCTGTTCTTTAACTTGGGCTTGCAAATAAAGCAGTTATTATACAAGCAGCTTCACAGGAGAAAAGACCTGGAGATCTGCTCTCATAAAGATTACAGCCTGGGAAACCCTATGCGACAGTTCTACTCTGTCATATAGTGTCGCTATGAGTTAGAATCAACTGGATGGTGCACAACATCTACTCACCACCGCACATCACTTCCTGTCCCTTCAATCAAAACTCAGTCTTGAATTTATATGACTGGTACGTTGACCAAGCTCGGCTGGTGAGATATGATCAAAGCACACCTCTATTTTTGACTCCCACTAACAAGTATTGGTTAAGTGCTATGGCTACTAACCAAAAGGTCGGCAGTTCAAATCCATCAGGCACTCTATGGGGCAGTTCTACTCTGTCCTATAGGGTCGCTATGAGTTGGAATCAACTCGTCAGCAAGAGGTTTGCTTTTTGGTTTTTAACCTGTTAAAGTTTATTTAGCAAGGGAGGCTTTTCCTCTGCCTCTAGACGAGTACTCAGGAAGTCAATGGCTTGTTCTTGTTCCCTCTTAGGTTACACTTGAAGTCAGAGCGTATGCTCTCAATTCAGACATTGAGTGCCCTATCCACGATATTAGTCTGCACTTCAGTCCTCCATTCTCCCTCCCCTCCCAAGGCCCATAGTAGATGTGAAGCCAGGCTTTGGAGAGGGGTGTGGCCACTTTCTCTGCTCATCTTCTCCCCGAATCACTAGTTGCTGTTTTGAACCCTACCAGAGTTTTGAAGGGGAGAGGGGGAATGAGAAGGTAAAAGGACAAGAGTTCTCACCTATGTGAATGCCCTCACACTCTTTGGGCCCAGCAACTCAAGTGAAAGCTAACTCTCTGACAGGCACTTCTTTGGGTCCTTTGGAGATTCCCAAGAGGGAGCCCTCCAAATGTAACTACTCAGATGTAGACCAGACTGTCTTCAGAGGCTGCTCTGCCCTGCTAAGCCTTTCTCCGGCAGGCCATGCTACACCTAGGAGGACCTCTTGGACAGGACCTAAAGCAGGTCCCACGTGGCACACATCTCATTCATGGGAAATACATCTCCCTTGCTCCACCCTTGGGGTAAATAATTATTTTCCAACTCAGCCTCTGCTCAACCTTTTGGTTAACAGCCAAGTTCTTAACCACTCACTGCAATGCCAAGGCTCCTATCCTGCCAGAGGCCACTTAATTTTCTTAGCCTGAAGTCCTGGTGCATGGAGTCCCCAACTGCAGGGAACATATATCAAGTTCTGGAAGTCGTCCTGTGAAGGGTACTCTCTCTGTCTTTCTCATTCTGTCCTTCCTGCTCCTTCTCCCTCTGTCTCCCCCTGTTTCTCTCATCTCGAGTAAAGGAGGAAACACCAACAATCCTTGACCTGTCAAGAGTAGGGAGTGACTCACGAAACTTTGGGAGGATGAGACTCATCCAAACGGCAGCAGCAGAAATCACCTCACACATCCTTCTCTCTCCTCTCATTTTCTTTACCATTTTACATTCCCACGGTGGGGAAGGGGAATGTTAGAAGAGTTAGGGAACTGCTTCTTGAATAACTATTTTAAATTCCTCCAGGGTAATCTGTTCTCACACTCATTTGGGCATTTAATATTTTACATCTTGGTCAAAACTTCCATTTTAACATCCTGTTACATCCCTGTACTTAAATAAAAAAAAAAATACTTAGAGCTTTTTTAAGGAAAGTGAGGCTTGGGAGGTGATGTGACTTATGCAGAGTCACTTAGCAGACACCTGGGGGAGGCAGGATTCAAACCCATGTGCTTGCTCCTTCTTTCCTACATTATATTAAGCTTCAGATGGAGCCCTGTGGCACACCAGTTAAGAGCTATGGCTACTAATCAAAAGGTCGGTATTCCAATCCACCAGGCACTCCTTGGAAACCCTAGGGGGTGGTTCTACTCTGTCCCAGAGGGTCGCTATGAGTCAGAATTGACTCGATGGCAACGGGCTTGGTTTTTGTTTTTTGGCCTTCAGAGGGGAGGAAAAGTCTGACCTGCTCTAAAATATGGAATTCAATCAATTCCTGGTAGATAACGTTGGTCTTTTACTGTCAGCCTGTCTTGTTTGCCCAAAAATTCCTTCCCTTAAGCATGTATTAAGCACTCACTTAGAGGGGGGATGCCAGGAGGCAAAAATGAGTCATACCTTAACCCAGACCTCAAGAACCTCACACACTCATTCTAGAATTTAGACTATGTAGGTGTGCCCAGCTTCAAGTAAGCCCAGAATCCACATTTACAAAGCAGGCTAATTAGTGGATAATACTAATTATGCTGTAAAAATATTCACTGAAAGTTTCCTTTAAACAGTGAATTTCTCAAGTGAATTAAATATGACTTACTACTGTCTTAGTTATCTAGTGCTGTTATAACAGAAATCCACAAGCAGATGGCTTTAACAAACAGAAATTTATTCTCACAATCTAGGAGACTAGAAGTCCAAATTGAAGGTGCCAACTCCAGGGGAAGGCTTTCTCTCTCTGTTGGTCCTGGTGGAAGGTCCTTGTCATCAATCTTCCCCTGGGTCTAGGAGTTTCTCAGCACAGGGACCCCTGTTCTAAAGGACATACTTCACTCCCCATTCTTCATTCTTAGTGGTAGGAAGCTCCTCTCCTCTCTGCTTGATTCTCTCTTTTATATCTCAAAAGAGATCGACTCAAGTTACAACCTAGTCCTATAAATTGAGTCCTGCCTCGTTAACTAAACTGTCTCTATTCTCACCTCATTAACATCCAGAGGTAGGATTTACAATATATAGGAAAATCACATCAGATCACAAAATGGTGGACAACCACACAATACTGGGAACCACGGCCTAGCCAAGTTGACACACATTTTGAGGGGACAAAATTCAATCCATAGTAAAAAAAAAAAAAAATCCATAGTACCTACCAAAATTTAATAATTACCCAAAGAACCTCTTCATAAAGCAAGGGCTGCCTGTAGGGTAACTGTACTTCCCTTCCCCTCCTCCCTGTTCCTGTCAGGTGTTCCAGGACCTCATGCCCAGTGGATCCTAAACAATCAGAGTCACTCTGGGAAGAAACCACTTGTCTTGATTCAAGAAGCCCACGGCCACCCTCGTGATAAGTCGCTGTGTGGAAAACTCGTGCAAGTGGCCTGAAATTTCCTTCCGAGTGATTGACGCCAGTATTTTTTCCTGAAGGGAGTAACCATTGCCAAAAAAGTTAAAAGTCTGGCTAGTTTTTAAGGAATTTGAATTTTTTTCCCCCAGGCAAGGACTTTGCCAAGACAGAGGTTTTATGGAGAGAGCAGAAAGAACAAGTGAGGAAGGAGATTTAAAAAGGAGAGAAAGAATGAAAGGGAGGAAAAAAGGAGAAAGAGGCTTCAGATAAGGGGAAGGAAGCCCTCCAGCTGCCTTAAGGACCTTGTCTTAGCTTTCTAGTGCTGCTATAACAGAAATACCATGTGGGTGACTTTAAAAAATAGAAATTTCTTTTCCCATAGTTTAGGAGGCTGGAAGTCTGGATTCAGGGCACCGGCTCTGGGAGAAGACTGTCTCTTTATCGTCTTTGGGGGAAGACCTCTCAGTTTCTGTAGACCTGGCAGTCCCTGATTCCTTGGCGATCTCCATGTGACACATTTCTTCCCTTCTGTCTGCGTTTCTTTGTGCTTAGTCTGTTCTTTTTAATATCTCAGTAGTGAGTAGGTTCAAGACACACCCTACACTGGTATGGCCTCATTAACATAACAAAGAAAAACCTTATTTTCAAATGGGATTACATCCACAGGTATAGGCATTAGGATTCAAACATCTATGTTGGGGGGGACACAACTCAATCCATAACGGACTCCGCTATCTGCTTCCATACCACCATCCACCTTTCTCTCTACCTGTGGTCACACAGAAGCCCTGATGGCAGTAGACAGTTCTAATCCACCAGTTCCTTGGAAACCCTATGGGGCAGTTCTACTCTGTCCTATAGGGTCACTATGAGTTGAAATCGACTCGACAGCAATGGGTTGGTATTGGTAGTCACACAGGCCCTATCATCACTGACTCACAAGGACAAAAGCTGTCTGTTCTCAGCGCTTTCCCTCTGGGTCCTCTGGCCCAGAACACTTTTCCCACTCACATCCTTCCTCACCTATCCAGGCCGTATCTGCTGTCCATGGCTACCCTGTAACTCTAGCCCTTAAATATGGGCAACAGGGGAAGAGTTTGAGCATATTCTTCAAAGTCAACCAAAGTCAATGCCTTTCCACCACATTCTAAGGTGATATGGTAGTTGTTACAAGGCCGGGAAGAAAATACACTTGAGAAAGTGAACTGGTAAAGCACAAGGAGATGTTCACCAGATGGTGTTGGTTTTTCAGGCTGCCACTTCACTCTCCCAGTGGTGCAGTCCCACCCCCACCCCCCCCATCTGGCTCTGCCCCTAGGGTCTGCTGCCCCCTATGGGACCACCTGACTTGACTTCTCTTTCATCTCCTTCTCCAGGAATAACCACTGGGCTTTCCAGCTGTAGCAGACACTCTCAACCCACCCACTGCAATCAAGTCAATTCTGACTCAGAGCAAACCGATAGGACAGAGTAGAACTGCCCCATAGGGTTTCCAAGGCTGTAAATCTTATATGGAAGCAGACTGCCACATCTCTGTCCTGCCGAGCAGCTGGTGGGTTCAAACTGCTGATCTTTCAGTTAGCAGCCGAACTCTTTAACTACTGTGCCACCAGGGCTCCCTGTGTTTAATTACATAGTCTTGATGTCATTAGGAGCCCTGGTGGCACAGTGGTTAAGAGCTACAACTGCTAACCAAAATGTCAGCAGTTCAAATCCACCAGCTGCTCTTTGGAAACCCCACGGGGCAGTTCTACTCTGTCCTGCAGGGTCACTATGAGTCAGAGTCGACTCAACGGCAACAAGTTTTGTTGTCATTAAGGTCCCGGGGTGGCACAAGCGGTTTATACTCTACTACTAACCTAAAGGCTGGTGTTTCAAACCCATCCAGCACCTCCATGGAAGAAAGGCCTGGCAGTCTGCTTCTGTAGTGATTATAGCAGAGAAAACCCTATGAGAGGGTCTACTCTATACTACATGGCGTCACCGTGAGTCAGAATGGAGTCCACGGCAATGGGTTTGGTTTTGGAGGGATTTGATGTTATTTTATGTGGGTTAATCTTGTCTCCTCAAGTGGAGTGTAAACACACTGAGGCCAAATTATATCCTGTCCTTTGATTACTCTCCCACTCCTTATCCCTCCAATGCTACAGAACAGAGCACATAGTAAAACCAGTTGCCATTGAGTTGGTTCTAACTCATGGTGACCACATGCGTGTCAGAGTAGAACTGTGCTCCGCAGGGTTTCTAATGGCTGATTTTTTAGAAATAGATTGAGAGGGCTTTCTTCCGAGGCACCTCTGGGTGGACTCAGATCTCCAACTTTTCGGTTAGCAGCCGAGAGTGTTAACTGCTCATACCACCCTGGGTCTCCAAGCACATAGTTGGAACCCCCAAAACATTTTCTCAAAGATTCGATTTCAGTCTTTCCCCACACAGCAGCCAGTACTTTTTAGAGCAACCTTGTTCAGAGCTGTGGGGTTAAGAGGTTAAGCCCTCCAAATCACAAACCTGACCGGAACTGGAGGCCAAATGGATTGTCTGTGTTTGTCTCTCCACGTGTCCTCAGTTCATTCCCTGCCTTGACCATCAGATGGCACCACGGTTCCACAGGTCACCCCAGGACTGCCTGCCAGCCTACTGGGCAGTGAGCACGAACGCAAGTGGGTGCCCCAGCCCACAGAGTGTGCCATCCACCATGCATGGGATTCGCAGCCCCCGCTGCTCTCTGGAGAGTCTTCTTGTGTGTGGGCAGCACTCCTTGTTCAAGCTGTGCCTTCCTGCTGGCTGGGCTGGCCCCTCTAGCTGCACGTCCATGTTCTATCGCCTACACAGGAGAACTCAGCACTGTTCTATGTGCTCTGGGGAATGGAGCACTTTGCCAGGGGCTTAGCAGGGCCCTTCAGTGGCTCTCAACTAGAAGGTTCAGGAAAGCACGAGAAGCCTGGCCTTATCGTTGAAACACTGGCTTTAGAAAGTGTTCCTGACTCCCCAAATCCATAGGCTCCTTTCGTATACACCTGCCCCGCCCCAACTTCCCCTTCCCTGACTTCAGCAAAAGAGTCAAACGTCTGCTTTGTTGTTGTTGTTGTTAGGTGCCTAAGAGTTGGTTCTGACTCATAGTGACGCCATGTACAACAGAGCAAAACACAATCACAGTCATTGCTGTGTTTGAGCCCATTGTTGCAGCCACTGTGTCAATCCATCTCATTGAGGGTCTTCCTCTTTTTCACTGACCCTCTACTTTACCAAGCATGATGTCCTTCTCCAGGGATTGGTCCCTCCTGATAACATGTCCAAAGTATGTGAGACGAAATCTCACCATCCTCGCTTCCAAGGAGCACTCTGTACTTCTTCCAAGACAGACAAACATCTGTTTAGCGTTCCCTAATTTTTTTAATGAGCCTCTTGGTAGACAAAAGGGAGAACGTGCCTACAGAACCCTCTGCCCAGGCAGTCATATTTTCCCAACTGCTGAATCATTTTCTTCCTACCAAACTCTCAGCAAATAGATCAAAAAAAAAAAATATTTACCCACTGTATCTATTTTTCCAGTTGGCCTTTCTTTCCTGAAGGCATACAAATTGGATGATGTTGAATCATCTTGATTTCAGCGCAGCCAGTCCTATCCCCACAACACTGGCCCCGAGACTCCGAGTATCTGTTGCATCTGACCTTGGATGTGGGTCTGTGTGTGCATCACTTGTTATGTACTTGTAGGGTTGTCAGCGACCTACAGAGCCTCTAATGGTGGAAAAGAGGAAGAAAACAGGAGTAAAACATAAAACAGTTTACTAACAACTTAAAAGATGCTAGTATTTTAACTTAAAAACCACATAATTGATCTAGTATGTGAGAGCTGCATGTGAGCAATCACATGAAAATGCATGGAGCATGTAGGATTGATCTTTAAGTCTAGCTTTATTTAGTTCATATAATCCCCAAGACAGATTCTAAGTTTTGGAGTTTTCTTTTTCTGTGTATCTCTCTCTCTGCCTCTCTCCTTCTTTTTGTCTCTCTGTCTCTGTCTTTCACACACATCTCTCTCTTTCTCTTGCTCTCTGTCTCTTTCACACACACACACCTCTCTCACTTTCTCACACACGTCTCTTTCTCTCACACTTGTCTCTCTGTCTCTGTGCGTGTGTCTCTCTCTCACACACACACACACACATACATACACACACACCCACACTCACTTGTCCTTTGGGTCGGATGTCGATTAGTCACTTACTCCGGAAACCCTTCCCTGACCCACTAAAACTGAGTGAGGTGTGCCCCAGAGCATCTTAAACTTACTCTGAATTTTAACTGTCCTTGGTCCCCACTGGACTATTAGCTTCTTGAGAAAGGCAACCGGGTCCCATTCTTCTTTGGTTCTGCACTGGGCTCTACTGATGTTTGTTAAACCGATGAGCATCCACGCATGAATGTAAGTATGTGCATACACACCTACTCTCTCTTACAAGCACACCCTCTAACCTAGGAATTAAACACTAAGAAATCTTAAAGAGAGCTGCCTGGGCAGCAGCTCTCTTCCCAGGCTCATGGGATGTTTTTCCAAATAGTAGGCTACAGAAAAAAGAGCTTGTGTAGTCATATCCATTGCCATGCAGTTGACTACAACTCATAGTGACCCTATAGGACAGAGTAGAACTACCCCACAGGGTTTCCAAGACTGTAATCTTTATGGAAGCAGACTGCCACATCTTTCTCCTGTGGAGCTGCTGGTGGGTTCAAACCACTGACCTTTCAATTAGCAGCCAAGTGCTTAACCACTGCACCACCAGGGCAACTGCCTGGTGTTAAAGTGGATACCAGTCCTACAGATGTCAGGCAGGGGGAGTGGGTGTGGGACAGACCCCACCACATAAAATTCTTCTTTTTCTACTGACATATAAGGCAATGTGAAACCTCTCTTCCCTCTGGTGCCAGGAACTTTCCACTTCTGACAGCCTGAGTTCTACACCCTTTTCTGGTTGCCCCCAGCCGTAGGAGTCGCTGGAGAGGGATTGCTGAGCTTGTCAGGCCGCCTCAACCACAACCACTTCATCTCTGGGCTTTGGACCAGTTCGAAAAGGTTCAGTCATGGCCAATGGAAACAAGGGCAGCATATGCATCACGTAGCAACCAAATCTCCTGCACGTTGGATTTTGACCTGAGTAGGATTTTTTTTAGTAGGAAACAGGCAACGGCATCTGGCTCAAAGATAGTGGCCATCTACGCCAATTTGAATATGTGTTGCTTTCCACAGTTCTTCCAATAATCCAATCTCCCACATCATGATGACTGAAACCCCGCTTCGTCCCCAGGTTTATTGTCTGATCAGCCCCAGCTAACCAGGCTAGCTGAGTCCCTCTCTCCCTTAGCCAAGCCAGAGCCATGGCACAAAAAAGCTTCACACTCACCACTCTCTCTCTTTTTAAATCTGTATCCAGAGCCTGCTCCCTTGAGGTTTTCCCTCTCACCGTGGTTCTACATTTTCCAGGACTAAAAATTTAAAAAAAAAAAAAATTAAAAAATCAGAGGATTTATACCCCTCCTCTTTCCAGATATTCTCTGTTGGCTGGAATGAGTAAAGGATCCTTGCTCTCTGTTCCTCTTGGCTTAATAAGGAGATAGGGAGGTCAATCTTGGGCTTGGGCCAATGTCTACATCCTTCTTGAATCTAATAAGGCCCCATGAGGGGGTCAACCAAACCTTTGTCCAACAAATTACATTAACAACAAAATGAAGAGACAACTTACAAACTGGGAGAAAATTTTGGGAAACCATATATCAGATAAGGTTTAATGTCAGAAATATATAAAGAATTCTTACAACTTATCAACAAAAAGATAAACAACCCAATCAAAAAATGAAACAAAAGACTTGAATAGGTATTTCATCAAAGAAGATATGCAGAAGGCCAGTAAGTGTATGAGAAGATGTTCAACATCATTAGGTATTAAAATCAGTTGCCACTGAGTCAGTTTCAACCTATGGCAACCCCACGTGTGTCAGAGTAGAGCTGTGCTGCATAGTGTTCTCAATGGCTGATTTTTAAGAAGTAGATCCCCAAGGTTTTCTTCCAAGGTGCCTCTTTGTGGACTCCAACCTCCAACCCTTTGTTTAGCAGCTAAGCACCTTAGCCATTTGCACCACCCAGGGACTCCTCATTAGCCATTAAACCAAAAACCAAACCCGTTGCCCCTGAGTCAATTCCTACCCAAGGCAACTCCATGTGTTATAGTATAACTGCTCCATCGGGTTTTCTTGGCTGTAATGTTAAGGGAGAGGAGCCTGGGTGGCACAAGTGGTCTGCAATGGGTGCTAAACTAAAGGATGGCAGTTCAAACCCACCCAGGAGCTCCGTAAAGGAAAGGCCTAACGAACTGTTTCTGTAAAGATTACTGCCAAGAAAATCCTACACTGTGCAGTTCTACTCTGTAACATCTGGGGCTAAGCGACAGCAGCTAACAACGACAATCTTAATGAAAGCAGATCGCCAGGCTTTTCTTCTTTGGTACCACTAGGTGGGTTTGAACCACCAACTTTTAGGTTAGTAGTTGAGCAGAAAACACTTGTGCTGCCTAGGAACCTTCCATTAGCCATTGCTGTGTGCTGTCCAGTCAATTCTGACTCATAGTCCCACCTATATGACAGAGTAGAACTACCCCATAGGGTTTCCTAGGCTATAAATCTTTACAGGAACAAATTGGCAGGTCTTTCCTCTTTCATAGTGGCTGGTGGATTAGAACTGCTGACCTTTCGATTAACAACTGAGCACTTAACCATTGCGCCACCAGGGCTCCTTCTCATTAGCCATTGCCCAAGCCCACTGCCATCGACTTGATTCCAAATAGTAGCAACTGTCTAGGAGCCCAGGTGGCACAGTGGTTAAAGTGATTAACTGCTAACCAGAAGGTCAGTGGTTTGAAATCCCCAGAGGCTCCATGGAAGAAAGAGACGGCAATCTGCTTCCTAGAGATTTACAACCTTGGAAGCCCTATGGGATCAGTAAGAGTTGGAATCGGTTCCATGGCAGCAGGTTTGGTTTTTTGGTTTATAGGACATAGTAGAACTGTCCCCATGAGGTTTCCAAGGCTGTAAATCTTTATGGACGCAGGCTGTCACATTTTTCTGCCACAGAGCCGCAGGTGGGGTGGATTCGCCAGCCTTTCAGTTAGCAGCTGAGTGCTTAACCATTGTACCACGAGGGCCAAGTTCATTAGCTATTAAGCCAAAAAACCCAAATCCGTTGCCATCGAGTTAATCCTGACTTATAGCCACCCTACAGGACAGAGTAGAACTGCTCCATAGAGTTTCCAAGGAGTGCCTGGTGGATTTGAACTGCCTACGTTGCGGTTAGCAGCCGTAGCTCTTAACCACTACGCCACCAGTGTTTCCGTTAGCCATGAGGGATATGCAAATTAAAACCACAACGAGATACTATTTTATCCCCCCATTCCACTCCCCCCCCCCCCCCCCCGCTGTAGGATGGCTAAGGTAAAAAGAAAAAAAAAAAAACAGAACACAGCAGGTGTTAGGAAGAACAGGTATTAGCAAAGATTCGAAGAAATTGGAACCCTCGTTCGTAGCTGGTGGGAATGCAAAATGCTACAGCTGCTCTCTTGTTCCTCCACCTAACTAATGCCTACACCCTTCTAGATCTCAGCCCCAGTGTCTCCTCCTCAGAAAAGCCCTTCCCCATCACCCACCTTGGCCCACGTGATGTCAGGCCCCCATCACACAGATTCATACCTATCTCTGTGCTTTTTCTTCACGGCATTCATCACAGTTTGTGAGGTTATCTTCTTCAAGTCTGCTCCTCCCCTCCCCAAACAGAAGTCTTTTCCTCACCATTGTATTCCCAGTTCTTAGCACAGTCTGGCACTTAGTAGATGTTTAATAAATATTTGGATTTGATACTTTTTATGACTAAATGACCAAAAATTTCCCTCAGACACATGGTTTTGGGTACAGTGTTTGATTCACAAAGATGAAAGTTACGTCCCAGATTACTAAGACTTTTTTTTTTTTTTTAAGCCTTTCTGGGAAGACTTCCTTAAAATTTCTTACTTTCAGCAGCCAAACCACATAGAATTGGACCCATTACTTTTTCAGCTATATAGCCATCATTTTTAAAAGTGGGTGTTCAGAAAGATAGAGTGGTGAGGTCAAGAGCGGGGAGGGGAGTAGGTTATAGTGGGGGAATAGAAGGATTTGACCAGATAAGAAGCAGAGGCTACTGGGTAATTCTGAGACCTGGCCTTTCCTCAATAGCTTTACCTCCCTAGTGCCCACCCTATGCTCCACCACCTTATCAAGAAGAAACAAACAAACAAAAAAAAATGTGTTATCTCAAAACACCTCAACAATTAAGATTGGGAATATGTCTGCTTCTCGTTATTGCCATAAGATTGGCATGGCCAACTTGGATCCAATTTGACAGCACTTTGGAACGGTGACGTATCTAGGGGATTATGTAATCTGAACCTCTAATTTTACAGATAAGGGAACGTGGGTCCGCAATTACCCAAGTTCACAGAGCTGGAATAGAGTTCATCATGTTATCCTAGAGCCATAAGCCACTATCTTTGTTGCAAGTTTTTGTTTTTTGTTTAATTAGATAAATTTTTCAAACATTGTTTTTTCATAGTGGAATATGATAAGTAACACAAGGCAGATGATCACTGATAAGAACAACATGTGTTTGTTGACCACGTATAATGTTTTAGTTTGGGTTTCTCCCCAAAGAAACCTCTGAAAGCAGGATTTGAGTGCAAGAAGTGGACTTGGGAGGTGATGTCAGAAAACATCTGGAGGGGATGGGAGTGAGACAGCTAAGGGAAGAATGCCAAAAAAGGTGGGGTCAACAAGCAGGTTCCCTTACAGGTGAGTGTACTTCATCTTACAGGGACCCCAGATTGGTCTCACTGGGGGACGAGGCAGCTGGGTTAATTACCCACCACTTCCATCCCTTATCAGTCCAGGGTTGCTCAGAAGGCTAAAAACTCATCGGGACCTCTGACCTGCCCACCAGCTGTGTTTCCTCACCCACAGAATCCAAAGCAGAGAGGCCATGCAGGAAGCTGTGGGGGACATGGAAACTTGCTACAAGCAACCTCCAAGGTAGGTCAAGGGGCATCCACAGACTCAACCTACCACTTGTCTGTTGCTGTTGAGGTAGCATTGAGGTGCCGTTGAGACTGCACCTCCCCCTGCCGACTCATTAAGACCCCATGCACGATAGAACAAAACACTGCCAAGACCTGTGCCATCTGCATGCTTAGTTGTGAATTGGACTATTGTGATCTATAGGGTTTTCACTGGCTGATTTTCAGAAGTAGGTTGCCAGGCCTTTTCTCCCACTCCATCTTAGTCTGGAAGCTCTGCTGAAACCTGCTCAGCATCATAGGAACATGACTTCACTGACGGACAAGTGGTTGATGTGCATGAGGTATATTGGCTGGGCAGTGAACCTAGGTCTCTTGCCCGGAAGGTGAGAATTCTACTACTGAATCACCGCTGCTCCCACACTGCTTGTCTATGGCATGTGAACTGTAAAGCTGCCTAAGGCATAATTCCTGATCTCAGATCCCTACAACTTTGAGGGACCTTGGAAATCATCTAGACCAGGGTTGGGCAAGTTTTTTGTGCAAAGAACAAGACAGTAAATATTTAAGGCTTTGTGGGCCGTGTGGTCTCTGTTGTAACTTCTCAAATCTGCCACTGTAGTAAGAAAGCAACTATAGACAATATGTAAACAGTTGTGTGTGGTTGTGGTCCAATAAAACTTTATTTACAAAAACAAGGTGAGGTCTGGAAGAAGGTTGGGTTTGGCCCCTAGAACACAGTTTGCAGACCCTTTATCTAGACAAATCTAGTTTGTTGTTGTTGTTAGGTGCTGTCGAGTCGGTTCTAACTCATAGCAACACTATGTACAACAGAACGAAACGCTGCCCAGTCCTGCACCATCCTCAGAGTCATTGCTGTTTGAGCCCATTGTTGTAGCCACTGTGTCAATCCGTCTAGTTAAGGATCTTCCTCTTTTTCACTGACTCTCTACTTTACCAAGCATGATGTCCTTCTCCAGGGGCTGGTCCTTTCTGATAACATGTCCAAAGTTCGTGAGACGAAGTGTGACCATCCTCGCTCCTGAGGAGCATTCTGGCTGTACTTCTTCCAGGAAAGATTTGTTCATTCTTCTGGCTGTCCATAGTATATTCAGTACTCTTCACCAACACCATAATTCAAAAGCATCAATGCTTCTTTGATCTTCCTTATTCATTGTCTAGATTTCACATACATAACAGACGATTGAAAATACCATGGCTTAGGTCAGGTGCACCTTAGTCCTCAAAATAACATCTTTGCTTTTTAACACTTTAAAGAGGTGTAGTGTTGAGGAAACTGGGACTCACAGAACTGGCATCTGCTGAAGGTCAGTTAGGAAATTTGTGGTGGTATCAGAGCTGGGAGGATCAAATCTAAGTCTGATTTCTAGTCCAGAGAACTTTCTATTCTGCAAGCCCATTCTCTCCAAGACTCCTCTCAGCAGGAGCTGCTCTGGCCACTACCCACCCCTACCCCACACCAACATCCTGGATATACAGAGGCTGCATGGCTGGAGGAGTACCAAGGGGCCATCGACTTAGGGGGCTATGCATCTTGGAGGGATATTTTTCCAGATCTTGCCATCTGCAAGGATATTTGCCAACCTAGACCTCTTACTCTACCTCAGACCCTTCCTGCCTTAACTGTTACTAGTCTTTGCCATCACTAAGCTAAAATAGCCCAGGCATTGACTTTACAAACATTCAAGGAACTCCATTACAAAAACATATTTGCATAAAACTCAAGCCTTGGGATAAATGAAGGTGAAAAGGCCACTTCTTTCAGGCTCGTTCCTTTGATAAGCCCTACCCATGGCAGAAACTCATCACCAGGGCTGTTTATAAAGATCTCTAGGAACCAAGTGTCCAAGAACAACACCTTCGCAGTTCTAGCCCCAGCTGTTTCCCTTTTCACTCTGTTGGCAGGTACAGGACCTTATAGCACTCTCCTCTCAGCTCTTTCTCTGCATGCTTTTGCTCTGTCTAGACTGTATTCCTTCAATTGGCCACCAAGCCTTCTTCAGCACTAGCAGTGCTATGTGCAAAGGTAAACCAAACCAAACCCGTTGCTCTTGAGTCCATTCTGACTGAAAAGCGACCCTATAGGACAGAGTAGTTCTGCCCCTAGGGTTTCCAAGGAGCGGCTGGCTGGTAGATTCAAACTGGCAACCTTTTGGTTAGCAGCCAAGCTCTTAACCACTGCGTCACCAGGGCTACTGTGCAAAGCCAGGTAGGCAATGTATATTAGATGTCACCATTTTTCTATTGTAACGTTTATAATTAAAAATGTTCTTTCAGAATTCTAGCCCAGAGTTTAAATTTAGGGAAAGCAAAGAATTAAGAATAATGTGTGCACTTTTTTTTCTCACCCTTTACACACACCAAAAAAACAAAGCAGGAAGGAATATAAAGCATAACGGCGTTACCTCCTCAGTCTGAGTTAAATCAATTCTAGCATAAATGAGCTTTTAAAGTCTGGAGAAGAGGGCTTGAATCCTAAGTTTTACTATGTGTTAGCTGTATAAAAAAAAAAAAAATTTTTTTTTTTACTGCGCAAATCACCTAACTTCTCTGATTTCCCCCAGTTTTCTCATGTTCAAAATTTTAATACTGGTACCTACCCCATGGGTTTGATGGAAATGTGACATATACAAATTTTGGAAGAAATACAGCCAGAGTGCTCCTTGGAAGCAAGGATGGCAAAACTTCGTCTCACCTACTTTGGACATGTTATGAGGAAGGACCAGTCCCTGGAGAAGAACATCATACTTAGTAAAGTAGAGGGTCAGCAAAAAAGAGGAAGACCCTCAGTGAGATGAATCGGCACAGTGGCGATAACAATGGGCTCAAGAATAATGATTGTGAGGACGGCGCAGGACCAGGCAGTGTTTCATTCTGTTGTACAGAGGGTCAGTATGAGTCGGAACAGACTGGACAGGTCCTAACAACAATGCAAACCTTTTACCGTGCCAAGTCCATACCAGACACTCTACAAATAGTAGGCTACTCTCCCTCATCTTAAAAAGGATGTGATTTCAGGTGTTCACTGCTTCTACTATACCTAAAACTTCTATGATACTCAAAACTCCTGCCAGCCCCGTAGCCCCCACACTCCCATCAAGCACCACACACTGAAGCCTCTTATCCAACACACAGACACTTTCCTCTTGCTCTTCCCAGTGGGGCATCCATGCTCTTTCAAGCTCAGAACTGAAAGGAGGAGGCCTCCCACAAATATGGCACATCATCAATCCCTGAGAAGCCAACCAACCCAAAACTGCTCTCTCTCCTCTTCTGAGGAGTCCTGTTTCTTGTTTAGGGCAACAGGAAAATTTGTCCTAGACCCCTGAGCTTGGTGTGTTTGAGCATATATGGGGTGCGGGGAGCAGGGGAAGGGGGGTGTGGAACACTGAACATCATTAGAGTTTAACTTTATGTTTTCTACCTTCATGATACCCCAAGAGGCCTGTGAAAGATGCCAAGTGTGGCTTTTAGGGGTGACTCTCTTTCTAAGTCAGTTCAGGCTTGTGCATCAGTAGACCTTCAGTCTGAAATGAATCTGGGCCCTTTCCTGGTCTCAAATTGCATATGTTTCAACCATCTGAGCCAATCAGAACTTATATCCTGCTAACTAGAACCGTTATGGAGTAAGAAGTTGTACAAGGCATAATCCCTGCCCTAGAGTATGTTGTTACTGCAGTGGAGGAGAGCTAAACACACACAGCAAGACCTTGACAATGTAGGGCAGTGCAGGGAAACCAATCATGGGTAGTAAAAAGGTCTGTGGAAATCTCCTAGAACTCCCATAAAACACAGTAACATGGTTTTATACACACATGGTCCAGGATATCGTCTGCTTTTCCATTCACATCCAATTTCTATCCTTCACCCTGCTCTAGGCACCTGGAAGCTAAAAAAGCCATGGCCATAGAGTCAATTCCAACTCGTGGTAACCCCATATATTACAGAGAACTGTTCCATAGGGTTTTCTTGGCTGTAATCTTTACAGAAGCAGATCACAAAGCCATTTTTTCTGCGACACCACTGGGTGTGTTCGAATTGTCGAGTGCAAATCATTTGCGCCACCCAAGCCCTCACAGACTGAGCTATACCAACCATGTCAACAAACCCTCATATTCTTTGGCTTCCTGTGGATTCTGCCAATGGGGTGGGGGGCATGGAATGAGATTGGATCACTTATTCCCCCAGGTCCCTCCTTGTAGGGTCACTACCACAAGCTGGCTGCTTCTCTCTGTCAAAGGTCCTGCCAAGCTGGTTCTGATACTTGTTCCTTTAAACTTAGGTTTGGTTAAGACACTCGTTGATTCCAGAGCTGGGTTTCTTCACTATCTTTTATGGTTTTCCTGCACTCTTCTCACAACTTTGCAAAGATCCACTTTATTAAACTCCCTCCATGTTACCCAATTTTACTGTGCCATCTGGTTACCACAGGGACTCTGACTGATAAGGTATAATATGTGTCTAATGAATGACAAATACTAAGGGCACTGCAGTTCAGGAGAAATAGTATCATCTCCTAATGGGCTGAACAAGGAATGCTGAATCACGCCTTGACGATGGGGTCTGAAGAGACCGAAAGAAGTGGATGGAGAAGTCATGTCTGCAGACAGAAAGAAAATGGTGGCATGTGTTGAGCAAATGCTTTGCTCCAACCTTAGCAAGAAGACAAGACCAGGAAACATAGCCCAGATTCTGTGAAAAGACCAGGGCAACTTGCATTCTAAATGGGGAAAGAGCCTTCCACTCAGCCTGCCAGATGTTGCCACAGAGCCAAATGAAGACATGAACTACGACTGCCTCAAAAGACAGGATACAGAGGGCATGATCCAAAAGGGACATCCATGTTCACCACAGACTCTCAGTCAATCCAAACATCTGCAGAGCAGTCAGAGAAAGGTTGTAATTCATCCCAAGAGGGTGTGGGGTCCGATTCAGAACCCACTGTCACCGACAAGTCATGGCCTACCTTTAGGGCTAGACCCAAGGCCTGAGGGCAAGACCCAGAGGCTAAAGAACCCTTGAAGAAGTGGTGGCTGCCAGGCCTCAGAAGGAGGGTCTTTCTCACTGAATTGTACCAGGAAGAAAGCTAATGTTTTGGTCACAAATAAGCAAGGCACCAAAATCATGCCCCTAATCCCTTCCTCCAGTACAAACAGAGAAACATTTGAAAAAACAAAAAATTAAAAAACACAGACACTTTCAAAAGCCAGGACATGTCATTTCCAAGTGGATTACGTGGTCCATTTAGCAGCCTTCACCAGAGATTATCTAGGCAGTGTTAGAGTCAAGGCTCTATAAACTGGATGTAAAATGCATGCATGTTTCCTGTAGTTTATCAAGCTGCTAATTCCCTAAACCAGAAAACAGAGCAAGAATGTGCCAAAGAGCTAAAGACGGAGGATTTGGCTGCTTTTTAAAGCTTTCTGAAGTTAAAGTTAAGAATTAAGATGCTATTGATTCTGCTCAGGAGTGTTTTGGAGGAGACCTGGTTCTTCTATTTGACCTCCACCTCAAAGGCAGAGATATTGTCCCGGGTTATTTTTTGTGGCTCCATCATCCACAAATCTTTTTTTTCATAGATTTATATTTTATTTCATGCTCACTCTTGAGCTTCCTAAATTTACTACTTTTGGAATACCAGTACTTCCTTACAAAAAAAAAACTTCCTTATATTTATGCTAAATTATACTTCTTTCAAGCCTCCAGGAGTGTCCCTAAATTGCTTAATCTGAAAAGTCTATCTTCTGTCTATTCCCATCCACGAGTATATTAGAATTTGGTCATATTTAATTAGAGTTTTATCCATCCATTCGACATACATTTATCGAACACCAGAACTTGGCTTCTTTGGTGCCTCCCTACTCATTCCTTGGATGGTTTTGGTTGTTCTTCTTTGTTTTTCCTTTGACTTAACCAATCTAAAACATTCCCTAATTTTTTCTCATGCTTCATTGACCTCCAAAGGCAGAATGGGCCTATCACCATTCTCTTTTCACAAATGATCAAACCATGGTTCAGAAGTATTTTATTCTTAGGGCCCTGTGCGGGCAGCTGTCTCACAGGAAGGGGGTTAGCACTGGAGTTCACAGACTTAGGTTCAAATCCTGGCTCTGCTGCCTACCAGCCTTATGATCATATGTGAGAAGGTAATGCGTCCCTTTTTCAGACTTGGAAGCTTCCCACTGGGAACCCTCCCTGGCCTCACGCTGTGCATTTCTTCATTTGTATCCTTTTTTCCTATAATGCTGTAATCATAAATATAGCTCTTGCCATGAATGCTGTGAGTCATTCCAGCAAATTGTCAAACCCAAAGGATTAGTGGGAGCCAGTAGGTCAGAAGTAAAGGGGCTGGGAATCTCTGAGCTTATGACCGGTATCCTGATGGATTAGCGGAAATCCCCAAATTTGTAGTTAACATGTCAGAAGTAAGGGAGACTAGAAGCTTCTTGAGTTTGAGCCTGGCATCCTGAAGAGGTATTGGAAAAACCCCAAACTTGTAGCCAGCAGGTCAGAAATGTGGGTGCCCTGGGGATGCCCAAGCTTGTGGCTGGTGTCTGAAGTCTTGGGCCTACTTGACAGTCTAGAGGACTGTGTCCTTTAACTGGTGAGGGCTGACGTTGCTCTGGGTGGCCAGGGTCAGAGAAAGAAGAACTACATATGCCACTCTGTCAGAAATGAACAGAGAACTGAAATAGTGAGGATTTGATTTACATTGATTATTTTCCTCCTAGGGGCCATACCTCTTTTTTTTTTTTTTAATATTTTTTATTGTGCTTTAAGTGAAAGTTTACAAATCAAGTCAGTCTCACACAAAAACCCAAATACACCTTGCTAAATGCTCCCAATTACTCTCCCCCTAATGAGACAGCCTGTTCTCTCCCTCCACTGTCTTTTCTGTCCTTTTCGCCAGCTTCTAACACCCTCCACCCTCTCATCTCCCCTCCAGGCAGGAGATCCCAACATAGTCTCAAGTGTCCACCTGATCCAAGAAGCTCACTCCTCACCAGCATCCCTCTCCACCCCATTTTCCAGTCCAATCCCTGTCTGAAGAGTTGGCTTCGGGAATGGTTCTAGTCCTGGGGCAACAGGAGGTCTGGGGCCATGACCACCGGGGTCCTTCCAGTCTCAGTCGGACCATTAAGTCTGGTCTTATGAGAATTTGGGGTCTGCATCCCACTGCTCTCCTGCTCCCTCAGGGGTTCTCTGTTGTGTTCCTTGTCAGGGCAGTCATTGGTTGTAGCCGGGCACCATCTACTTCTTCTGGTCTCAGGATGATGTAGTCACTGGTTCATGTGGCCCTTTCTGTCATATTCACCTTGTATCCTTGGTGTTCTTCGTTCTCCTTTGATCCAGATGGGTTGAGACCAATTGATGCATCTTAGATGGCTGCTTGCTAGCATTTAAGACCCCAGACACCACTCTTCAAAGTGGGATGCAGAAAGTTTTAATAGATTTTATTATGCCAATTGACTTAGATGTCCCCTGAAACTATGGTCCCCAGACCCATGCTCCTGCTACGCTGGCCTTCGAAGCATTCTGTTTCTTCAGGAAACTTCTTTGCTTTTGGTTTAGTCCAATTGTGCTGACCTCCCCTGTATTGTGTGCTGTCTTTCCCTTCACCTAAAGTAGTTCTTATCTACTATCTAATTAGTAAATATCCCTCTCCTACCCTCCCTCCCCCCTCCCCGTACCCACAAAAGAATATTTTCTTCTCAGTTTAAACTATTTCTCAAGTTCTTATAATAGTGGTCTTATACAATATTTATCCTTTTGCAACTGACTAATTTCACTCAGCATAATGCCTTCCAGGTTCCTCCATATTATGAAATGTTTCACAAATTCCTCACTGTTCTTTATCGATGCGTAGTATTCCATTGTGTGAATATAACATAATTTATTTATCCATTCATCCGTTGATGGGCACCTTGGTTGCTTCCACCTTTTTGCTATTCTAAACAGTGCTGCAATAAACTTGGGTGTGCATATATCTGTTCGTATAAAGGCTCTTATTTCTCTAGGATATATTCCAAGGAGTGGGATTGCTGGATCGTATGGTAGTTCTATTTCTAACTTTTTAAGGAAGCACCATATCAATTTCCAAAGTGTTTGTACCATTTGACATTCCCACCAGCAATGTAGAAGTGTTCCAATCTCTCCACAGCCTCTCCAACATTCATTATTTTGTGTTTTTTGAATTAATGCCAGCCTTGTTGGAGTGAGATGAAATCTCATGGTAGTTTTGATCTGCATTTCTCTAATGGCTAATGATTGTGAACATTTCCTCATATATCTGTTAGCTACCTGAATGTCTTCTTTAGTGAAGTGTCTATTCATATCTTTTGCCCATTTTTTAATTGGGTTATTTGTCTTTTTGCAGTTGAGTTTTTGCAGTATCATGTAGATTTTAGAGACCAGGCGCTGATCAGAAATGTCATAGCTAAAAGCTTTTTCCCAGTCTGTAGGTAGTCTTTTTACTCTTTTGGTGAAGTCTTTGGATGACCATAAGTGTTTGATTTTTAGGAGCTCCCAGTTATCTAGTTTTTCTTCTACATTCTTTGTAATGTTTTCTGTACTGTTTATGCCATATATTAGGGCTCCTATTTTTTTTTTAAGGTTGTTCCACGATCTTTATCATTTTAGGTTTTATATTTAGGTCTTTGATCCATTTTGAGTTAGTTTTTGTGCATGGAGTGAGGTATGGGTCTTGTTTCATTTTTTTGCAGATGGATATCCAGTTATGCCAACACCCTTTGTGAAAAAGACTGTCTTTTCCCCATTGAACTGTTTCAGGGCCTTTGTCAAACATCAACTGCTCATATGTGGATGGATTTATGTCTGGATTCTCAATTCTGTTCCATTGGTCCATGTATCTGTTGTTGTACCAGTATCAGGTTGTTTTGACTACTGTGGCGGTATAATAGGTTCTAAAATCAGGTAAATTAAGGCCTCCCACTTTGCTCTCCTTTTTCAGTAATGCCTTATTTATCCGGGGCCTCTTTCCCTTCCATATGAAATTGGTGATTTGTTTCTCCATCTCATTAAAGAATGTCCTTGGGATTTGGGTCGGAATTGCATTAAATGTATAGACCGCTTTTGGTAGAATAGACATTTTTATAACGTTAAGTCTTCCTATCCATGAGCAAGGTATATTCTTCCACTTATGTAAGTCTCTTGGTTTCTTGTAGAAGTGTACTGTAGTTTTCTTTGTATAAGTCTTTTACAACTCTGGTAAGATTTATTCCTAAGTATTTTATCTTCTTGGGGGCTACTGTAAATGGCATTGATTTGGTGATTTCCTCTTTGATGTTTTTTTTCTTGGTGTAGAGGAATCCAACTGATTTTCATATGTTTATCTTCTATCCCGATACTCTGCTGAACTATTAGTTTCAGTAGTTTTCTGGAGGATTCCTTAGGGTTTTCTGTGTATAAGATCATGTCACCTGCAAATAGAGATACTTTGACTTCTTCCTTGCCAATCTGGGTGCCCTTTATTTTTTTATCTAGCCTAATTGTTCTGGCTTTTTTTTAATTGTTCTGGCTAGGACTTCCAGCACAATGTTGAATAAGAGTGGTGATAAAGGGCATCCTTGTCTGGTTCCCGATCTCAGTGGGAATGTTTTCAGGCTCTCTCCATTTAGAGTGATGTTGGATGTTGCCTTTGTATAATGCCCTTTATTATGTTGAGAAATTTTCCTTCTATTCCTATTTTGCTGAGAGTTTTTATCATGAATGAGTGTTGAACTTTGTCAAATGCCTTTTCTGCATCAATTGATAAAATCATGTGATTCTTGTCTTTTGTTTTATTTATGTGGTGGATTACATTAATTGTTTTTCTAATGTTGAACCATCCCTGCATACCTGGTATGAATCCCACTTGGTCATGGTGAATTATTTTTTTGATATGTTGTTGAATTCTATTGGCTAGAATTTTGTTGAGGATTTTTGCATCTACATTCATGAGGGATATAGGTCTATAATTTTCTTTTCTTGTGGCGTCTTTACCTGGTTTTGGTATCAGGGATATGGTGGCTTCATAGAATGAGTTTGGTAATATTCCATCCTTTTCTATGCTCTGAAATACCTTTAGTAGTAGTGGTGTTAACTCCTCTCTGAAAGTCTGGTAGAACTCTGCGGTGAAGCCATCGGAACCAGCGCTTTTTTTTGTTGGGAGTTTTTTGATTACCTTTTCAATCTCTTCTTTTGTTATGGGTCTATTTAGTTGTTCTACCTCTGTTTGTGTTAGTTTAGGTGGGTAGTGTGTTTCTAGGAATTCATCCATTTTTTCTAGGTTTTCAAATTTGTTTGAGTATAGTTTTTCATAGTAATCTGATATGATTCTTTTAATTTCAGTTGGGTCTGTTGTAATATCACCCATCTGATTTCTTATTCGGGTTATTTGCTTCCTTGCCTGTTTTTCTTTTGTCAGTTTGGCCAATGGTTTATCAATTTTGTTGAGTTTTTCAAAAAAACAGCTTTTGGTCTTAGTAATTCTTTCAATTGTTTTTCCATTTTCTGTTTCATTTAGTTCAGCTCTAGTTTTTATTATTTGTTTTCTTCTGGTGCCTGTGGGTTTCTTTTGTTGCTCTCTTTCTATTTGTTCAAGTTGTAGGAATAGTTCTTTGATTTGGGTGCTTTCTTCTTTTGGGATGTGTGCATTTATTGATATAAATTGGCCTCAGAGCAATGCTTTTGCTGTGTCACAAAGGTTCTGATAGGAAGTGTTTTAATTCTCACTGGATTCTCTGAATTTCTTTATTCCATCCTTAATGTCTTCTATAATCCAGTCTTTTTTAAGCAGGGTATTGTTCAGTTTCCAAGTGTTTGATTTCTTTTCCCTGCTTTTCCTGTTATTGATTTCCACTTTTATGGCCTTATGGTCAGAGAAGATGCTTTGTAATATTTCAATGTTTTGAATTCCGCTAAGGCTTGCTTTATGACCTAATATGTGGTCTATTCTAGAGAATGTTCCATGCGCACTAGAAAAGAAAGTATACTTGGTTGCTGTTGGGTTGAGTGTTCCGTATATGTCTACAAGGTCAGGTTGGTTGATTGTGGCATTTAGGTCTTCCGTGTCTTTATTGAGCTTCTTTCTGGATGTCCTGTCCTTCACTGAAAGTAGTGTGTTGAAGTCTCTTCCTATAATTGTGGAGCTGTCTACCTCACTTTTCAATGCTGATAGAGTTTATGTGTCTTGCAGCCCTGTCATTGGGTGCATAAATATTTAATATGGTTATATCCTCTTGGTGTACTGCCCCTTTAATCATTATATAGTGTCCTTCCTTATCCTTTCTGATGAATTTAACTTTAACGTCTATTTGTCAGAAATTAATATTGCCACTCCTGCACTTTTTTGATTGTTGTTTGCTTGATATATTTTTTTTCCATCCTTTGAGTTTTAGTTTGTTTGTGTCTCTGAGTCTAAGGTGTGTCTCTTGTAGGCAGCATACAGACGGATCTTGTTTTTCAACCCATTCTGGCACTCTCTGTCTCTTTGTTGGTGCATTTAGTCCATTTACATTCAGGGTAATTATGGATATTTAGTGCTATCATTTTGATGTCTTTTTTGTGTGTTGACAGCTTCTTTTTCCCACTTGATTTTATGTGCCGAGTAGATTTTCTTTGTATATTGTCCTTTCCTCATGTTTGTTGCTGTTAATTTTGTTTCTGCTGAGTCTATGTTTTTCCCTTGTACTTTATTTTGATGAGTAGGATAGTTTGTCTCCTTTGTGGTTACCTTATTATCTACCCCTATTTTTCTAAATTTATAACTAACTTTTATTTCTTTGTATCGCTGTATTTTACTCTCCATATGGAAGGTGTATGATTACATTTCTTAGTCCCTCTTTATTATTTTAATGTTGTCTTCTTTTATATAATAACATCGCCGTTACCCTGTGTTGGGCTTTTTTTTTTTTTTTTAATCTTGCTTTGTTTATTTTTTTGGATTTCCCTGTCTGGGTTGACTTCTGGTTGCTCTGCCCAGTGTTCTAGTCTTGGGTCGATACCTGATATTATTGATTTTCTAACCAAAGAACTCCCTTTAGTATTTCTTGTAGTTTTGGTTTGGTTTTTACGAATTCCCTCAACTTGTGTTTATCTGGAAATGTCTTAATTTCACCTTCATATTTAAGAGACAGTTTTGATGGATATATGATCCTTGGCAGGCAATTTTTCTCCTTCAATTTTTTAAATATGTCATCCCATTGCCTTCTTGCCTGCATGGTTTCTGCCGAGTAGTCCGAGCTTCTTCTTTTTTTTTTTTATAATAATTTTTATTGAGCTGTAAGTGAACGTTTACAAATCAAGTCAGTCACATACAAGCTTATATACACCTTACTCCATACTCCCACTTACTCTCCCCCTAATGAATCAGCCCTTCCAGTCTCTCCTTTCATGACAATTTTGCCAGTTTCTAACCCTCTCTACCCTCCTATCTCCCCTCCAGACAGGAGATGCCAACACAGTCTCAGGTGTCCACCTGATACAAGTAGCTCACTCTTCGTCAGCATCTCTCTCCTACCCATTGTCCAGTCCCTTGCATGGCTGATGAGTTGTCTTCGGGAATGGTTCCTGTCCTGGGCCAACAGAAGGTTTGGGGACCACGACCGCCGGGATTCCTCTAGTCTCAGTCAGACCATTAAGTCTGGTCTTTTTATGAGAATTTGGGGTCTGCATCCCACTGATCTCCTGCTCCCTCAGGGGTTCTCTGTTGTGCTTCCCATCAGGTCAGTCAACATTTGTGGCCGGGCACCATCTAGTTCTTCTGGTCTCAGGATGATGTAAGTCTCTGGTTCATGTGGCCCTTTCTGTCTCTTGGGCTCATAGTTATCGTGTGACCTTGGTGTTCTTCATTCTCCTTTGATCCAGGTGGGTTGAGACCAATTGATACATCTTAGATGGCTGCTTGTTACGAGCTTATTCTTATTGGCTCTCCCTTGTAGGTGATTTTTCTTTTATCCCTCACTGCTCTTATAATTGTCTCTTTATCTTTGGTTTTGGTGAGCTTGATTATAATATGTCTTGGTAACTTTCTTCTAAGATCTACCTTATGTGGAGTTCGATGAGCATCTTGGATAGATATCTTCTCATCTTTCACAATATCAGGGAAGTTTTCTGCCAACAAATCCTCAACAATTTTCTCTGTATTTCCTGCTATCCCTCCCTGATCTGGTACTCCAATCACTCGTAGGGTATTTCTCTTGATAGAGTCCCACATGATTTTATTCTTAAGGTTTCTTCATTTTTTTTAATTCTTTTATCTGATTTTTCTTCAAATATATTAGTGCCAAGTGATTTACGTTCAAGTTCAGAAATTCTGGCTTCTACTTGCTCAGTTCTGCTCCTCTGTCTATTGAGTTATCTAATTCTGTAATTTTATTGTTAATCTTCTGAATTTCTGATGGCTGTCTGTCTATGGATTTTTCCAGCTTATTAAACTTTTCATTATGCTCCTGAATAATCTTTCTGATTTCTTCAGTTGCTTTATCTGTGTGTTCTTTGGCTTGTTCTGCGTATTGCCTCATTTCCTTCCTGATGTCTTGAAGGGTTCTGTACATTAAACTTTTGTACTCTGCATCTGGTAATTCCAGGAATGCACTTTCATCTAAAAGATCCTGGGATTCTTTGTTTTGAGAGCCTGTTGAGGTGATCATGGCCTTTTCCTTTATGTGACTTGATATTGACTGTTGTCTCTGAGCCATCTATAAGTTATTGTATTAGTTTATGCTCACTTACTGTGTCGTAGCTGCTTACTTTGTTTTGTTTTGGTATACCCCTATGGGTTGCTTGAGTGAGCTAGCTTGATTATTTTCACCTTTGGAGCTCTGGTGTCCTGTCCCCAGCTGGCTAGAGCTGTTATCAGGTATATCAGCCTAGGAGTCCATTCAGTTTTCTTATATGAATTCAACTCAGGTTTCCAGGTAGCTGATATCAAGTGTGTGGTACAGGTTCTGTCCTACAGTCTTAGAGGGACAGGGGTGATTGGTGTATATACCCGTATCTGATTGCAGCAGGGGATCACGCCCTGAACAAGGCAGGGAGCTGAGAACTGACCCCCAAGTGTCTCTGAGGGAAACGTGTCTCTGTTCCCTAGAGCGTGCTGGTGGGTGGGCTCTGCAGAGGGACCATGAGCACCCAAAGTTTTTGTTGTAAGAACTGGGAGGTATCAGTTACCCCTGGACCGCTGTCGCGGGTGGCTGGGTGACCCAAGTGGAGCCACCAGTCCTTAGGTCCCTGTTGTGGGTAGGTGAGGACCTTGTTTAATAGACAAAGCAATGTCAAACGTCAAACACCCACCTCTCCACTGCACAGCTGAAATGGTTGGAGTCTGCCAACAAGGGCCTATTCTCCTGAAATAGGCCCACACAGGTCCATGCAGAAGGGAAAGGTGCTCAAGGTCCATGGAGAGTTTATGCCTGGACAGGAGCCGCTTCTGTCCTGAGCTTCCCCAGTTAATGGAGCTAGCAAATTATCTTTCCCCCCCAGTTAGAAATTCTTTCCTTCCCCAAGGCCGGGAGGATGGCTCCAGGTGCTCACCAGGGACTATCTCAGGCCCAGGGATTCAGCCGCTGAAGCTGGCTTGGGGGGGGGCGGGGGCGGGGGCGGTAAAATATACACAAGTACTTAGCTTTTGCCAAGAGCGCCCTCCTCCTCAGGTTCTGGAGGTGTGAGTGGGCTGTGCGGCTGGCTGCTTTTCCCTGAGGAAACTGGAGCCGAACGCTAGGACCAGCCCACTGCCGCCGCTGCTGCTACTTCAGAAATGGTGCCTGAGGGCTCCCCGTGATTCAGGTCTGGTAACTCCTCTCCGCTTCTGAACGGTCTCTTCCTTCCCCTGCCCCTGAGTTCGTTGTCTAAGCTTGCCTTTGATGCTCAGGGCTCCCAGCTTGTCACAAATATACTCGTTTCACTTGTTTTTTCTGGTCTTTGTTGTAAAGAGGGCTCAACGGAAGCGTCTATTCCACCATCTTGGCTCCGCCTCCCTTTTTTAAAAAAGGAATCAAGATCTGAAACCTTCAAGAATCCCTGTGTGGCAGATGGTGGGGGTTTGTCTAAGACGTCTTCTGTGAACTGCCCTGGGACCTGCACTAGAGTTGAACTGAGGTGTGAGAGAATGTGGGGAGAACCTCGGCCACTCCTTGCTCCTCATCTGTCAAATGAGGAACTAAATTAGTATTTTTCAAAGCGTGGTTCTTTGAAGCAAAAACCCCAAACGCACTGCCATTGAGTCAATTCTGATTCATAGAAACCCTATAGGATAGAGCAGAACTTCCCCATAGGGTTTCCAAGGAACACCTGGGAGATTCGAGCTGCTGACCTCTTGGTTAGCAGCTGTAGCTCTTAACCACTACCCAACCAGGGTTTCTGGTTCTTTGAACACATATTTTAAATTACCAAGGTGCATGGTTAAAGTGTAGATTCCTGGGTCACCCAAGTTAACCGCATTAATATTGCTTTGAGAACCTCAAGACAAAACAATAATAAATGTCTCTTCCAGACCTAACAATATATGACCATGTGACCAAATAGACATAGCAACTGCCTCCACCACCTCGCCTTGCCATCCCTCAAAAATATCAGGCCTCTGAGCATCAGTCTAATTAAAATTTCACCCCAACTGCCTTAATTTCTTTAGACAAAGGTCTTCAGGCAAATCAAATCTCCTGAAGTAAACTATTATCAGTCATTTATACCTGAGTGAACCTCAGCTTCAAATTTGTTGCTGAGGACAGATATGGGCACAGAGAAAAGCCAGAGGGATGGGAGAGGAGTTAGGGAGGAGAGGGAGAAAGGAGGCAGAAGGGATGGGAGTTGGGGAGCGAGAAATGAGGGCCAGAACTAGGGACTTAGGAATTTCTGAGGTGAACATTGCCACTTTGCAATTTCAACCATGGCTGGTTCCAAGTAGAATTCAATTAAAAAATATGCCCATGCCTAGTGGGACTCATACATCCTACTTCAGGAGCTTGCTCTTGGCCTTGCTACCTGTTGGCAATTTTGTACATCCTGACCAAGGCCTTAAACCCTCCTTCCTACAGAACTTGAGCTGTAGACTGGTGTTTGCCAAAGGCTTTCCTGCTCAAAAATAATATTTGTGGAGGAGCAGAGCCATGTCTCTGAGAAGCTCTGAGCAGATCTGGAAGCTTCCCTCTCACAGGCTGATTCTATGTAACCAGCCACTCCCCATCCACAACCTCATCCATCTCTCATGTTCTGGCAGCTTCTACAGGGATACACTGATCCCCTCAGATATTCCAACAGGAACCAGGAGCAGTGGACAGGGCTTTTTTCCAGGTCTATGAATACCCTCACTCAGAAGGGACGAGGGCAGGAACCAAAGCTGTCTTATCCTGAATTTAGTGCTGTTTTCACTTGCTCTCTGAAGCTAGTTGAACTTTCCTTTGCACTTCTATGGCTTTTAGAAGCTTTTCAAAGGTCCATTTCTTTTTTCTTAATTTACTTCATGATCCTTTCTGAGTTCCCAAATACCCAGTGACTCCTCTCTGCCTTCAGCTACTTCCTCTGGCCCATCCATCCTCTCCCACATCCCCTGCACTTCTGGGTTTCCTCAGCCTTTTCTCAAATCTATTTAAGGTGCCCTTGCACCTTAAATAATCTACAGGATTAAGTTGTATCTTGAATCAGTCTATTTTGAGATATATGAAAGAGAGAATCCAGCAGAGAGGAGAGGGACTTCATACCATCAAGAAAGAAGCACCGTGAGCGGAGTGGGTCCTTTGGACCCAGGGTCCCTTCACTGAGAAGCTCCTAGATCAGGGGAAAATTGATGGCAAAGACCTTCCCCTAGAACCAACAGAGAGAGAAAGTATTCCTCTGGACCTGATACCCTTAATTTGGACTTCTAGCCTCCTAGACTATGATAGAATAAATTTCCATTTGTTAAAGCCATCCACTTGTGGTATTTCTGTTATAGCAGCACTAAATAACTAAGGCTAAGTAAAAAATGAAACTATCAGGTGACTAGTCAGAGGGTACTGTGATGACAATACTTTGGCTGGGAGATGGGGAGCACTGTAGACTGGAAGGTCCATGAAAGCCTTTTAAAGAGAGGGCTGAGGCCTGAATGACAGGACGAAGCTATACAAGAAGCTGGGGAAAGAGAGTGCCAGGCAGAAGGGACAGGCAGTACAGAAGCTCCAAGGCAAGAGCAAGCATTTATGTTTGAGAAATCACACAAAGGCAGATATGGGTGTGCCTCAGTGGCATGAGCAGACCTAACATTCAGCCAGCAAGCACTGTATTGATGTATTTGTACATCTGTTCTGATTGGTCAAGTGTCCATTCCAATTAGTCAATATCTATTCTGTACTAGAACCAGATACTGAGTGTTTTCAGTATCATCACTTGATATGCAATGAGGTCAGAGAGGTAGGAAATGGCTAGAGAGTGTAGCCTTCATGGGCCGTGGCAAAGAGTTTGGATTTTACTCCGAATTTGTTGGGAAAACCAATGGGAATTCTAAGCAGGGGAGTGATATGGACTTTTACATTTAAAAAGGTAGCATAAGCTGCTATTTGGGGATTGGACTGAGGGCAGTGTTTGTAATAGTTCAGATAGATGGAAGTATTTTAGATTAGGGTCTTGGCAGTAGTGATAGGGAGAATGGAGCATTCAGGGTATGTCTTGGAGGTGGATTTGGTAGATGTTGATGATAGATGGGATGTGGAGGGGGCGGGGGGGTTGAAAGAGCAAGAAATTAAAGACTGCTGTGTTTTTTGGCCTCAATAACTACCTGAACAGTAATTTCATTTACTGAAATTTAGTGGAATATGCCAGGAGTGCTCAATTAATGCTTCTAAATAAATAAAAATTATCATTGGCCTCATAAGAAACCCTGTGGTCTGTGGAGCACAGCAAACAGCCAAGGCTGTTATACTGTAAGCAGGTTAGAGTTGCATAATCCTAAATAGTAGGCTCTCATCAGCCCCTCCACTTCTGCATCCACCCCAGTTCAGATTTCCACCATCAGGGTCTAACCTCAAGGATTTTCCATGGTGCACAGAAGACTTCTCCCTATTTGGGCTAATGGAGACAGTGTGTTCTAATGGTGGTAGTCAGGAGTGGGAAGTGTTCTCTGCTTCCAGCCTGAAGCAATTACAAAGGGCAAGGCCACCAAGAGCCCAGGGTCTGTAGCAGGTTGCAAAAGAACATCTCTGATGAGGTCTCAAGGTCTGGTTCATTCTCCTTTATTGATTTTCCCCCCAAAGAACCAGATGGATTTGGTTCAAGGTTAGCCTGTTTGTCCTCTTACCCCTTCAGCTCCTCCACCTTGTTTCTCTCATCTATCTCTTCTACCTCTGCTATAATAATAAGATTCTACCTTGAGCTGTGAATTCTTGGTTTCAAAGCTCCTTCTTATGCATGGTCTCATTTGTTCTTTTCAACAATCCTAAAACTTAATCACTTCCATTTCTCATATAAAAACCTGAAGCTCAGAGACTATGACTTGCCCAAGGTCATGAAAACCAAAGCCATATACCTTCCCCCAGACCTGCTCTTCTTCCAGTTTCTTATATCAGTGATTATATGCACCAGCTACCAATAATCCACGCCAGAAACACCTTTGACACCTGCCTGTTCCTCAAATTCATCTTATCAAATACCAAATTCTGTCATTTCTATCTCCTAAATATTCCTCTTCATCTCCACCACTAAGCTATCATCTACCTCACCATTCTGTCTCCCCTAAACTGATAAAATAGCCTCTTATCTGGTCTCCCACCAATGCTCTTGCCCTGCTTATGTTCATTCTTCACACCCCATTATTCCTAGCAAAAAAAGAAGAAGAAGAAGAAGAAAATGCTTAATATGGCTCCCAAGATTACAAGTTTGGGCCCCTCTTCAACTTCAGCTTCACCTTACCTCACTTTTCTCCTCTCTTTCTCTCTGAACTCTAGCTGCAGTGGCCTTCCTTCAGTTCTTCAAATGTGTGAAACACTTCCTGACTCAGGAACTTGTACTTATTGCTCCCTCTGCCTGGAATGTTCTTCCTCTCACTACAATGTCACTTTGCTTAGTTAGTTCCTTCCTACTCAAGGTTTGGGTCTCAGCTTCATTGATCCTTCAGATGAGATCCGGTTATCCCATTATATTCTTCATCACTACCAGTTGCTGTCACGTTGATTCCAACTCATGGCAACACCAGAATAGAATTGTGCCCCACAGGGTTTTCAATGAATTTTTTTAGAAGTAGATTGCCAGGCCTTTCTTCTGAGGTGCCTCTGGATGAACTTGAGCCTCCCACCTTTCGGTTAGCAGCCAAGTGCATTAACTGTTTGCACCCAGGGACTTCCATATACTCTTGAATTCTCCCATATTTCTCTTTCATAACAAATATCACAATCATGATTAATTTATTATTTATGTAATTGTTCTAGTTAGCTATTGCCACAAAAATACTGTGTAACAAACCACTCCAAAACTTAGTGACAACCAGTTAAAACTCAATGACAGCTAATTCAAAACTCAGGGACAAGAATCATATATTCTCATTGATCTGCAAATAGTCCATATGTGTTTGATCTAGGCCAGGCTCTACTGCAGTAATTATTTAACTCCATTTTTCCTCTCTAAACTGTAAACTCCATGACTGTATACTTTTCCATGCTATATAACAAATTACCACAAGCTTAAAACATCACACATTTGCCATCTCAGTTGCTTTGGGTCAGGAGTTCAAGTATGTCTTAGCTGAATCCTTTTCTCACAATCTCACAAGACTGCAATCAAGGCGTCTACTGGGCTGTGTTCTTATATGGAGGTTTGACTGGGGAAAGATCCATCTCCAAGCTCCCTTAAGTTGTTAGCAGAATTTACCTCCTTGCTTCTATAGGACTGAGGTCCCCGTTTCCTTGTTGGTTGTCAACTGGAGCCCACTTCCAGCTCCTAGAGGCCACCCACAGTTCCTTGCCACATGACCCTCTCCATATACTATTCAACACCTGGCTTGAAACTATAGCTGTCAGAAACAATCATGATTTTTCACACTCTGGGATGTGAATTACTGGGGCCAACGTGGGAACTTTTGACAACTTGGAGTCCTGAATTGATCCAAAGTGAAACTCCATATTCTCTACCTTTAGTTTGATTTTTTAGTCAATACCGTTTCTTTTGGCCTACCATTTCCAGGTTGAAGATCATTCTTTTTAGCAGAAAAGATATGCTAACTAGGAGTTGACTAGCACTGTGATCTCCGATTAAGAAGACGGAGTAGAAAGAGGAACATTATACTGACAACAGTAAACCTGGATTCTACTTCTACTTTTCCACTAACTTATTAGCGCTTTGACCTTCACAGAGCACTAAACTCTCTGGGTTTCTTTTCCTCTTTTGCAAAATGAAACAGACTGTGTTAACTAAGGCTTTTTAGGCTCCCTAAAATATAATGGCTTAAATAAGTTAGAAGTTTATGCCTCTCTCTGGGAAAATTTAAAAGTGACTGGTCCTGGGCTAGTATGTCAGTTCTACTCAAAATGTTATCCAGGGAGTCAGGCTGATGGTCCAGGGCTTTCCTCTATATGTACACATCACTCTTCTTACATTCCACTGGCCCATGACACAGCCACATGGTCACACCCAGCTGCAAAGAAGGCTGAGAAATTTAGTTTGTAATTGAGTATTCAGGTATCCAGATGAAGCTGAAAGTGGAGAAAGGGAAAGTCCTATTAACAAAGGGGAAAAGAGAAGAATGAATACCAGGAACCAGTGTCTACCACAAACAAGATGATCTTGAAATCTTTTTTGGCTCAAAAAAAAAAAAAGAAGAAGAAGAAGGGTAGGTCCGTTAGCCATTAAACAATCTTTCCTAAGCATCGGCTTCATCTTTTCACCATTTCTTGGCTCTCAACAGTCCATTTTGTTTTTTGGCATATTTCACAATCCCCAGCTTATTCTGATCTTTAGTCTTTCTGACACTGTTCATGTGGATTGGCCTGGTAACGTGCCTTTTCTTTCATCTATTCTATGATCCTCTCAAAATCTGAACCCATTAGCCAGTTTTATGGGTGGTTACGTTTTCTTTAGTGCCTTCTCTTTTCTTTTTTTTTATTGCTATGATTCCTAGTTGGATTTTCACATGCCATGGAATCTCCTAAGTTATTTTCTGATTGTTTTCCTCTTGGTAATCTCCTTTCCCAATAACTGGGGCATTTATCTCACAATGACCAATACCCTCTTCCATGAACTTCTCCTGAAGTTCCTTTACCACTCAGTGTTCAGCCCCAGTGAACAGAATTAAGTCCAGGGCAATAGCTCCCCACATTGTTTACTTCAACTTTAGAAAGGTGAAAGAGATGAGCAACAAGTCAAAATTCCGAGAGGCTTGATTTTCAAAAGAATAACTATTTCTCCCATTACTTCTTCCTCAGTCTGTCTAAAGAGGTATCTCAACACCTTAATTCTTCACCTGGAAATGCCCATGGTGAGCTGCTTGCCTCCCAGTCTTCTGCAGGCATTTCTGTCCACTAACCTTCTAGCTCTCTGAACTATTTAGTGTTGTCCAGCCTCACTCAGCAGAAGCAGCCAGCCCGGTACTAATGATGCCTTGGCAGCTCTTCTCCAGAGGGTTTTGTTGGCCTCTTCAGGCACCTTTTCCCTCTCCTTTATGCTGGGATCCTCGTTGCGCATGTTAACTCTCATTGTCCTGAAAGGAACAACGCGTGCAGAGCTAAAAGATAGGGCAAAAGAGCCAAGGAGAAAACTGAAAAAGAGCAGTCTTGGCTGCAGCTCTGCTCCAGGGGCCATTGCTAATCAACTCCCTAAGCCCTCAAGTGATGGCAGCAGAGGAATGAGGTGCAGCAAGCTGGCTCAGTGGCCCCAGAAAGCAAAAAATCTCTGGATTGATTGGGTCTCAGGAGTGCCCTTTGGGGTGCAGAAAAGAGAAATGAGCCATCCTTAGCCAAGAGCAGCCTGTGGTGAGCAGATGGAGAAGAAAGAATGAGGAACTGGGGGACATCAATCTCCACGGTGTGGTTGAGGAATACAGTTCGTCCTAGGGGAGCTGAGCAGGCCAGGAACCACAAATCCATGTGTGTAGCCCAGGAATGCTGCCTTTTGGTAAAGAGGGAACTCAAGAGACCCGGTGAGCTCCACAAGGCTTCCCAGAGGTCAAGCTTGTGGTAAATCTTTGCTCTGCAAAGTTGGCTCCTGAACATTTACATTTTCCAGGTGAAGTGAGTAAGGGGGAGGTTAGTGCTGAAAACAGAAGAAACAAAAAAGGTCTAATGGGGGGTTCTTCCAATTTTCTGCAGCAGAAGCTCAAAATTAATAATAACAAAGGTTGAATTGAGCTTGAAGTTACCCTGGTTTGAGTTTTCTTCAAGCCAAAACCAAATGTTTGCAACAGTTTACATTAGATCATAGAACTGGAAATACTTATTCCTATTTCAGACGTATAAACACCCTCGGAATCAGTTCCAGGTTTGGCCAGGGAGGCAGAGGGTCAGGGCAGTAATAATTTGGATCTGATGTAGCTTTTATCACTGCAAAGAAAATTATCTGTTCTCATACAATATCTTCTGTCTAAAAGGGTCTTAAGATCTCATTAGAAGCAAGGCCACAGTATAGCCTTCTCTGTCACTCAAGATAAAGGAGAGGCAGAGATCCCCAGTCTCTGGGAAAAGCACTTCTCAGTTAAGGTATAAGGAAATGTAGGAATCCCACCAAACTGCCTGGGAAGACAGGGGCACAGCAAGGAAGCCCTGGAGATTAAAAAAAAAAAAAATTCAGTCGCCTTCGAGTCAATTCCAACTCATGGCAACCCCATGTATGTCAGAGTAGAACTGTGCTTCACAGTTTTTTAATGGCTGATTTTTCAAAAGCAGATCACCAGGCCTTTCTTCTAAGGCACCTCTGGGTGGAGTCCAACCTCCAACCTTTTGATTAGCAGCTGAGTGCTTTAACCATTTGCACCACCTAGGGACTCCACTTCCCAGTAGAGGTGCGAAGGAATGGATGAATCCTGCCCAAGTTGCCAGGGAAGACAGGGGTACAGCAAGGACAGCCTGGAGACAAGTCAGGACATTTATGGGCATTATTTGCAGACGGACTGCTTTCCCAGACTCCGTCCTCTCAGAATTTTCAGAGTCAGGCAAACCCCATTTTCTATTCTAATTGAACCTACAATTTTCTCAGTTATTTGAGGGCTCCTCATTACCCTGTGTCTTGGGTGATCAGAGACACCACCATGTTCTCCGGAAGGTGAAATGGACCTAAAGGAATAAAAGCAAATCTCTTCATGAGATTTTCTATATTCCCATGAGCATTTTACAGGTGAAATCAGAGTAACATTAAAAAAAAACAAAAAAAGTTGGGCAAAAATTTTCCAAAAAGTGTTTTCCAAAAGGGCACTTCAACTGTGTTGTGTTGGGGAAGCTACCCTCGATGTATGTACCTTAGTAATGAGTGCAAGGGAGAGGTCATGGGCTGACTGAATGTGAACCAAGTTCCTCTTAGGACTTGTAAGCAATATGGACTTACTCCATAAGTCTTGGACACTAGAAAAAACACGTGTTTATTTTTCTAAATGAGCTTAAACCTGGCTCAGTCTCCTAAATCAGTTTTCAGTTCCTTTAGGGTCATTTCTAAAAAATATATCCTGGGGTTCCCATAATCCAGGAAACTTGAGGAAGGGCCTTCTGTCTTAAGTACAATGTGGTCATCGCTTTGATGCTTGATGTCCTCTCCTGTGTGGTCCAGTCCAAGGCTGGTAGCTCTGCTGCTCCAGGCAACCTCTCTCCAAGCCAAGAAGAGAGCCCAGGAGCCACTGTCATGGCCCTTAAGGAGGTGGCGCATTCTGATGAACAGTGACATCATCTGAGGTCTTGCTACTCTAGCCCACTGTGGGGAGCAGAGCATAGGTCCCCACAACCAAGGAGCCCAGCACTCTCCATTATGCCATCTCTGTATCCAACTCTTCCTTGGAGTATCACCCTGTCTCTTCAACCCAAGAAGTCTCCCACTCTGGGATAAGTCAGCTCCTCCCCTCCATATGCTGATGCAAAGGAAGCCCAGCTCTCCCTAACACAGAGGCTGTTCTTCCGAGGAAGTGGAAAATAACTCATTCTTGCAGAAGGCTCCTACAGCCCAGAAAACAAGAGAATGAATTCATCCGTCAGGCAGGAATGTTGCACACTGTAGCATGGAACCACCACCCCCTTCTCTCCATCTGTGTGAGTTCCCTGATTTCAGTGTAATGGAGGGAAGGCAGTGAAGCCTGGACCCCAAGCTTTGTGCTCTTTTTTATGTCCTCTGTACAAGGAGCTCTTGTAGTACAACAGTTAAGCACTCAACTGCTAACCAAAAGGGTGGCAGTTAAAACCCACCCAGCTGCTCCACAGGAGATAAACCTAGCAATCTGCTTCTGTAAAGATTAAAAAAAAAAAAAAAAAAAAAAAAAAAACTTGCCATCAAGTCGATTTGGACTCATAGCGACCCTATAAGACAGAGTAGAACTGCCTCATAGAGTTTCCAAGGAGTGGCTGGTAGACTCAAACTGCTGACCTTTCGGTTGGCAGTTGAACTCTTAGCCACTGCACTGCCGGGCCCATAAAGATTACGGCCAAGAAAACCCCTTGGGGCGGTTCTACTCACATGGGGTCACTATAAGTCAAAACTCAACTCAAAGGCACCTAACAACAACAATGATGACAATATACAAAGGCATCTGGCCAGCAAAGAAGTCAGGGATGAAGCTGGTCAGTCCTCCCCTCCCAAGCCCTGTGCCCTGTTGCAAGGCTGCATCTGCCTGTAGGAAGTGCCTTTTCCAATTCATTCAAAGCACTGCCAGGGCTAGTGGCACCCCTGTACCCAGAAACCTATAAACCCCTCAGGAACCCCTGACCAGTTAAGCACTTGGCTGCTAACCAAAAGGTTGGAGGTCTGAGTTTATCCACAGGTGCCTTGAAAGAAAGGCTTAGTGGCCTACTTCTGAAAAATCTGTCATTAAAAACCCTATAGAGCACAGTTCCACTCTGACACACATGGGGCCACCAAGAGTTGGAACTGACTCAGTTGACAAACTGGTGTTTTTCTCAGATACGCCCTTCCTATTCAGGGGCTGACTCAACTGGCCTCCTTTGTTCCAGGCATTTCCCAGTGCCCTTGAGATTGACCCTTAGGACAATGGCACCACGAAGAAAGGAGAAATTGGGCAGAGCCCCTCCCCTCCACCCCATCAGAAACCATTCTCCAGGAGTCTGACAAGATGGAAGCTACCCCAGCATGCTTAAAAGATGTGGCCCAACTCAGCTCCTCTCTCTGGTGAATCAAGCCAGGCCAAAGCGGGAAGCTTCCCCCACTGGACAGTATCTTCCTGGAAACCCTCTTATCCAGCTGAGGCAATGTGCTTAGCTTACTGGAAAAAACCTCTGAAACAGGAGTTGGGAAACCTGGCTTGGTATCTCTTTATGTGACCTTTGCAAAATGGTTTCCCTTCTCTGGTATTCAGCTTCCCATCACTGGAATACCAGGTCCTGCTTAGGGTGGCTGAGAAGATCACGTAAAATAAGGTGGAGGCTGATAGGAAAAGTACAAAGAAATACACAACTATAAAATGGATAACAGGAGTGCTGTTATGCTTAAGAGACCCTTTCCTCCCCTCCCAGGTCATATCTCTGCCCCTGCAACAGGTCCTATACAAACATAGAATGTAGGAGTCCATGAGGAAGCTTGGGGAAACTACAGAAATTTTTTACTGATACAGAACCAAATGTCTCCTCTTTCAGTCTGACAAGGAAAGATAGGTGATCTCCTCCAGTCTTTCCAAACACCCCATCACAGTTCCCAGGAGCTCCAAAAAATTGTCTGTTTGGTTGACTCTTGTGATAATCCTTGATTTCCCCACCCTCACCCCTGCTGGAGCCACCCAGAGATAGCAGGCCACCCCAGGTGACCCTCTTGAAGGCTTCATCCCTCCCTAGTCATATCCAGACAACGTGCCAGCTCTGGGGAAGGAAAGAAATGAGGGGTGTTGGCACAAGGGTTTGGAAGTAGGAGGAGGAGGGCAATAAACCGAGGTTGTACTTCCTTCCATTGGTCTCCTGGCCAGAGCAAACTTGGACTCTGAAAATAGTTTCATGATGTAAACCTCAGAACAAAGACCTCTTTGGCTCCAGGAGTAAAGCTTCTCCGTTTGGAATCCAACTGAAGGCTTTGTTACAAATATTTTATATGACAGAGCCTATTCATATCTCCAGCTAATTGCTCCCAGTTTTGTAATCTCTGTGGCAAAAATTCCAGCCAGGTCAATTAAGGGGATTGGATTTGATTTATCAGGAGGCCTCCCAAGCTCCTATAAATTAAGTCACATTTGACGTTTTATACAGCCCAGAAGCTTGTTGCTGTTCACGTGGTCTAAAGTCTCTGTTCCCTTCCCATCCTGCTAGATTCTCTAGACTGTTGTGTTAGGGGGTGACAAGAGAGAAAAAAGGAGGAGACTTGGGGGGAAATGTACTTTATCGAGGCTTAAAATGAGGCCAAATCTCAGACAGCAAGTATGTTTCGGTGAGTTTGCTCTTGGCTAGAAGCAAGAAGGAGCTGCTGAAAGCTCTGGCCTTGTGCTTTATGAATTGGATCAATCAAAATTTGTACCTTCTGGCTTTTATTAGTGAAGCACCAGGCCTCAGGCAGTGCAGTGAAGCTTTCAGACAGCCATGTCCTTCCATGGGAGACCCAGGATCATCAAAAGCAGAAATGACAAAAGTTGAGAATTCAGAAAATGGTGGCAACGGCATTTGGCCCAAGGTGCTAACCTAACAAAAGACTTGCAGAGAGAAAACAGCTTTTGAATTTGTATGTGTAAGAGCCTCCTGGAGCTCTGGCGGCACACAGCGGTTAAAGCACCCGGCTGCTAACCAAAGGGTCTTCGGTTCAAACCCACCAGCCGCTCTGCAGGAGAAAGATGTGTCTATCTGCTTCGGTAAAGATTCACAGCCTTGGAGGCCCTATAGAGCAGTTCTACTTTGTCCTATAGGGTCCCTATGAGTCAGAATGGACTCAATGGCAGTGGGTTAAGTGCCTCCCTAAATGTACAAACTTTATTAAAATAAATATGTTGCACAATGTGATTAATGTAATTGATATCACCAAATTCTACACATGAAAAAAGGTAAATTGGCAGATGCTGTGTTATACATATTTTCACATCAACAACAACAAAAATTTTAAATACGTAAATAAATATGGATTGTTTTCTCAATGCACCTCAAGCAGGGACTAGATGATTAAAAAAAAAAGATGATAGGGAATCCTTTAATACTTATTTCCCCAGTAATCACCTAAAACAGCTCCTCAATTTAAATGCTGTTAAAATTTAGGAAGAGTCCCAGATTCCAGGGGAGAAACAAACCAGCCCTACTCATCCAGAGACTGAATGGGAAGTTACATACAAGCATATCTGTCCAACCTGGCCAAGAAGTGTAATTTGAGTTGGAAATTTCTCTTTCAGATCTCATTTCCTGGTGTTTTCTTTTGTTCACTTTGTTACTTTTTAAGTTATTCAGTATTTTTTTAAATTCATTAATTAACTCATTCATCAAGAACTTTTTGAAGGATGAGTATAACATGCGGCATCCTTGTGGTGCAGTGGTTGGGAGCTATGACTACTAACCAAAAGATCGGCAGTTCAAATCCATCAGCCACTCCTTGGAAACCCTATGGGGCGGTTCTACTCTGTCCTATACGGTCGCTGTGAGTCAGAATCAACTCAAGGGCAATGGGTTTGGTTTTTCTTTTGGGGGGTTTAGTATACATGCCAGTGTCTGTGCTAGGTGCTGGGGATACAATGAGGAGAAAACTGGCATAATTCCAGTCTAGTCGTGGGGGAATCTCAAGAAGGTAAAAGGACATGCTGTGTTGTAATGTGATGGCTTATTTCGTTTGGCGGTTTAATTTCTCTTTGTTTTGTAAGTTCGGCATCTGAAGATGATGCTTTGGGATCTATTTCTTTTTAATATTACTTTTATTTGTTTTGTTCTTAATCCATGAACATCTTGGACTCTAACTAAAAGTTTCTTTTGGCTGAAACGGCTCAGATGATCTATCCCAAATTGTTTGGAACTGTTAGGGGGATGATGAGAGCACCAACTGCTGTCATCAATTTAAGTTAGCTCAGGAATCACCCGCGAATGACCTCAGGTGCTGTGGTTCCTCCTTAGTTGCCAGGCTTCTTGGTGGCGCCTGTGGAGCACTTTATCCTGGATGAGTGCCCTAGAGAGATGGCTCTCCTTGTGGGTGCTGACATTCTCCTGGGGATGGAGCTATCTCCTGGCACCTGATACCAAGATTTTCAATCCAGAATGGAATCCACATGGAAGGTGGGTCTGCCCAGAGCCCCTTCCAAAGTGTGTTAGATACTAAAGTGGACTTAGCACCTTATAATAAGGTGTGGAAACTGAGGTTCGCTTGACCGCTCATCTCCAGTGTTTATTACCCAACCTGGAGGACAGCTGCTTCATAGGCCATCCTGACCCATATAGGTTCTTGAGTCTACAGCCAAGAAACCACCTTTTAATTTGACATCTCAATTTAACCAGCCATTGCTCCAGTCCTCTTTTCCTCCACCCACCGAACAGCCTTTCCTTTGGGCTTTACTACAGTGCTGTTTCCTTTGAGTCTTAAAACCCAGCTTCAAGGTGAGGTGCCAAGTCTGGAAAGAGTGGCTGCCTGAGGGAGCCATGTGGAGCAGCATCACTGGGGACTCATGAATGTAGGTGGGTCGGAGACTTGACTTTCTCCCAAGTTTTCAGTCCATAACACTGCCTACTCTTCTGTTATGGATTGAATTGTGTCCCCCCAAATATGTGTTGCACTCCTAACCCCTGTATCTGTGAGTGTAATCCTGTCTGGTAATAAGGTTTTCTTTGTTATGCTAATGAGGCCCCATCAGTGTAGGGTATGTCCTCTGAGTCGTAAAAAGAGCAGATTAGATACAGAAGTGAGCTCACGTGGGGAAAGACAGATGCCACACGAAGATTCCCACGGTATCAGTGAACGCTGAGGCTACACAGAAGCTGAAGGGACGAAGATCTTCCCTCAGAGCCTACAGAGAGGCCTTCCTCTAGACCAGTGCCCTGAATTCGAACTTCTAGCCTCCTAAACTTGGAGACAATACATTTCGGTTCCTTAAAGCCACTCCCTTGTGGTATTTCTGTTACAGCAGCACTAGGAAATTAAGAACCCCCCCCCAGCCCCCGCCCAACCATCTCCTAGAAACCTGGGTGTGGGTTTTCTATTTACCTTCTGAAGAAAATCAGTTCCATCCACGGCACCAGCAGGGTTCCTAAAAGCTGTTAATCCTCATCCTTCTCCCTTTGCTAAATCTCTTCTAAAGTGGCCCTTTGCTAAAGCCCAAAGGACAGAGTTCATATTCCTCCCCACTTCCTTTTTCCCCTTTTTCCTTCCATTTTTCCTCTTCGCCTCCCTCTCCCCCCAGCATGGTGAGTATGGAGGGCACATGGGTCCCAGGCTTTCTGTTTATGGAGAGTGAATTATTCTCAAGGCAACGATTTTCTCAACAACAACGTAATTATGAAATATTACCCAAACACATTGGGTATTATTGGATGTGCCATTTCTGGAGGCTGGCCAAGGGCTTTGGCAGAAACAGGACTCAAAAGAGGGAGAAAAATTATGGAACATGTCCCCCCCTTCAGTGCCGCTGTTGAATTAAACCACATGTCAGTTTTCAAGAAGAACACAGCCGAAAGGAACAGCTCCGAAGCACATGTTTCAGAGCAGAGGTCTTGTTTTGAGGATTTTGAAAATTAGTGGCTGAAACAATATAACATGAAGATCAGGGGCATTTGGAAGTGATTAAATTCCATTGCCATGTACAGTAAGAGTTGTTAACCAGCATCTTCCTACCGGCTACTTGGAGACAGGATTTGAATAAACACAGAGCTGTGCTCAGTAACTAAACCAGGGGCTGTGAGGACCCTGGGCGTCAGGGGTAACATTTATCCTTGGAAAAGAATTGGAGTTAACGACATAACAAATTCCTTAGTAAAACAAAACCTAGAGGGATAGTAGTGCAGAAACTCCCTCCACAGGGTTGTAATTATATATGCCTGGGTCTGAGAGAAGTTTCTGGCTCTTCTTCCTGCCTCCTGTATCAAGTCACCACAAAGAAGCAACCAAAAGCTTCAGTATGTTCAGTTCTCTTGTATTTCATTTATTCATTCATTTGCTAATTTATAAATTTACTCGTAAGTATATTCAAGCAGTATCTTTGGAGTAACTACTATGAACAAGTACTATGGGCAATGTAAAGATCTGGTCCCTACTCTGAAACAGTTCACAGTCTATTGAAAACAGAAAGCCTACATATATATATGACTAAATAAACAGCAGCGGCTATGACACAAGGCAGCTATATGTAAACAGTAATGGAATAATGCAGTCCAAGGAACTTTAGAGGGCAGTGATATCACTTTGGTCCAGGGTTACCTGAAAGGGATAAAACTTCAGTCAGGCTATGGATGTTGTTGTTGTTGTTAGGTGCCACCCAGTCAGTTCCGACTCATAGCAACCCTATGCACAACAGAACGAAACACTGCCCAGTCCTGCGCCACCCTTACAATCGCTGTTATGCTTGAGCTCACTGTGTCAAACCACCTCGTTGAGGGTCTTCCTCTTTTCCACTGCCCCTGTACTTTGCCAAGCAGGATGCACTTCTCCAAGGACCGAACCCTCCTGACAACATGCCCAAAGTACGTAAGACGCAGCCTTGCCATCCTTGCTCCTAAGGAGCATTCTGGTTGTACTTCTTCCAAGACAGATTTGTTCATTCTTTTGGTAGTCCAATATTCTTCACCAACTCCACAATTCAAAAGCATCAATCCTTCTTCACTCTTCCTTATTCATTGTCCAGCTTTCACATGCATATGATGTGGTGGATGGCTATGGATGGGTGGGGAGAAAGAGGAAGAAGCATTCCACGTGACACAGGACAGCATCTTAGTGGTAGTAAAATTCTTCCTCTTTCACTCCAGTCATGTGTAAGAGCCACACAAAAGCTCTGCCATCAAAGACAAGGCTGATCAGATGAGCTTGATGTTGATAAGAGCTTCCAGAAAGGATGGCCAGAACTCAGTGCTCTTCAGTGTGGTCAGAAACCAAATTTGAAACTGGCCATCCTGTCCCCTGTCCCAGTGGAGGGGCTGACAACCTTGCCCCACTGCTTGGCAAAGGGTTGCTTTAAATCTTCAGCATGCTTAAGGTCCTTTGTTATACTGATGTGGGTAAGGTACTGAGCCTCCCTCTATGGGAATTCCATCACCAGTGGTACCTGAGCCTAAGCCACACACAAATTCAAAGGAAATGTGAAAGTCTGGAGTTATGCCTCTAGCTCAGTCAACCCATACTGCTGTCCTATATAATGAGGCAAGGCCGCTGCCCAGATGTCTGAGATGTCCCATGTGGTATACCCTCTTTTCCTCTCCCTACCTCATTCTCCTTTCAACCATTCTTGATGTTCTTTTAACTCCATCTTCAGTTTCTCAGTCTTCTCCTCCCTTCCTCAAAATTGAGCAAGTCCCAAGTTTCTATCTAGTTCTACCTGCCCAGTTCTGCTCCTGCATGAAGAAGAAAGGTGAGCTTTGAGTCTTTAGTGTAGCACAGGATGGAGGAAGGACATTAGATTAAACCTTATCTCCAGGTTACAGTTGAATTTTATTTAATTTTCTTGTCCCGAAATATGTAAAGATAATCTTTCCCTGGAAGTGTTAGATTCCCACCAAAAGCTCTCATTAGGTCCATATACCAGATTCGTATCTTCCCTGTAGCTGATAAAACTTTGACCTTTTTATGCTCACAGCACATCTATTTCCCTTCCTCACCTTGAATTACATTACAAAGTCATCTTCTGTTGAAGGGCACAATGTATAACGCTCCTCATTCCAGAGCTTCAGAGGATGAGGAAGCGTGGAAGGGGTAACAGTCTTCCCCACCAGAGTAGTTAGTGTGGATTCTTTTCCACACCATCCATTCATTCCTTCATTTTTCACCCTTTCAATCATTTATCTGCTCCGATAAGTTCTGAGTTACATAAAAAAGGGATACTCTTATGTTCATCTTTTTCCAGTCCCACAGCCTCTTGTACATGGAAGGTGCTCAAAACAACAACCTTCTTGAGATGTCTTATTAATTGTAATAACCTGTAAATTCTTCTGGTTTTCCTATGTAGAAGATCATATTATTGGTGGAAAAATGACTCTTTTTTCTTCCTTTCCAAGATACATATAATTAAAATTTATTTTTCTTGTCTTCTCTGCTGGCTTGGATCTACAGTGTAATGTTGAAGAGAAGTGGTGACAAAGGCCATTCTTGCCTGATTTTAAGAGGAATGTCTCTCCATTAAGTAAGTTTTTAGCAAATATTCTTTATCTGATTAAGGAAGTTCATTTTGTTGCTACCAAAACAAAAAGAAAATCAAACCCATTGCCCTTGAGTCAATTTCGACTCATAGGGACCCTGTAGGACAGAGCAGAACTGTTCCATAGGGCATCCAAGGATTTGAACTGCCAACATTTTTGGTTAGCAGCCAAACGTCTAACCACTGCACCACCAGCACTCCATTCTGTTGCTAGTTCCTTAAAATACTTGTTTTTGTCTTTTAAATAATGAAGAGGTATTGAATTAGTCATTTTTTTCATTAATCTATTGAGATAATCATTTGACTCTACTCATTTCATTTGTTGATGTAAATTACATTAATAGATTTTACAATGTTAACCCATCCTTGTATTCCCAGGATAGACCAAAATTACTTAGTATATATACTTAATACATTTTATTTAGGATTTTTACAACTAGATTCCCAAGTGAGATTGGCCACAATTTCCTTTCCTATATTGCTTTCATCTTGTTTTGGTATTAAACTTAAACAAAAAAAAACCCTTTGTCATGGAGTGGATCCCGATTCATACATTGTGACCCTGTAGGACACAGTAGAGCTGCCCCATAGAGTTTCCAAGGACTGCCTGGTAGATTTGAACTGCTGACTTTTTTGGTTACCAGTTGTAGCACTTAACCACTACACCACTAGGGTTTAAGCAGCTGTGTAGAATGAGTTGAGGACTTCAGTTTCTAGTCCAGCATATGAGGAGCTTGGAAGTTATCCTTTCCATAGTAACAAAAAGAAAAAAGTTGAAAATCTGAAAACCAACAACTCTTCTTAGATTCATTAGATAATCGAGGTCACAGGGCAATTCTACACTGAAAGCTAGAAACAGACAGACAAATAGAGAATCACACTTATTGGGGGCAGAGATCCCTTGCCACTTATACCTCTGGACTCAGCATCAGATAGGAATACTTAAAGGGTAATTGACTAATTGTTGGAGACTGAGTGTGAACTTGAGAGATAAAAACTCCTGGAGGCCCAGCTTTGAGAAGACCTCCACACTTTCAGGAGTTTCATCTCCAAAAGCCCTATTAGGTTCTCATAGTTTGGAGAAAAATTCCCTCATGCTCTGGCAGGAGGAGAGGGAAAGTGAGCATTTTGAAACAGTGCTTTCATCTCTTCTAGGGAAACTTCTTCACCAGAACCTAGCCAATGTAGAGTTTATTAAAGCCTAACTGACTTGGACAAATCTGCTATAAAAGACCTTTTTAAAGTGTTAAAAAGCAAAGAATACCACTTTAAGGACTAAGGTGTACCTGACCCAAGCCATGGTATTTTCAATCACCTCGTATACATGTGAAAGCTGGATAATGAATAAAGAAGACCAAAGAAGAATTGAAGCCTTTGAATTAAGTATTGGCAAAGAATATCGAATACACCATGGACTGCTAGAAGAACAAACGAGTCTGTTTTGGGAGAAGTACGGCCAGAATGTTGTATAGAAGCAAGGATGGTGAGACTTTATCTCACACACTTTGGACATATTATCAGGAAGGACCAGTCCCTGGAGAAGAACATCATGCTTGGTAAGGTGGAGCATCAACAAAAAAGAAGAAGACAGTCAACAAGATGGATTGACACAATGGCTACAACGACGTTCTCAAGCATAGCAAGAATTGTGAGGATGGCGCAGGACCAGACAGCGTTTCATTCTGTGGTACATACGGTCACTATAAGTCAGAACCAATTCAATGGCACCTAAAACAACCTAATAGCTGACTCAAAGAAAAGGAAATACCCAGCTCCAGCCCCATCTAGCATTCCATGTAGGGGAGGAGAATTGCCAAATCCTAAGCCCCTTCTATCTTTCATCATGGGTGAAGGGAAATACCCAACTATAGGCCTCTTTAGTGTTGGATGTAAGGGAAGGGAAATGCCCAACTTCAGGCCTCTCTAGCCTTTCTGTTTTACCTAAGGGATAGGGAAAAAAGCTGTGAAGCATTTGTGAAGGTCACAACCCAGGAGCACATGCTCATTAAAAGACTGAAACATAGTCATAGGACAGTATAACACTTCCTTTCCCTCCTACACCTTACCACTACATCAACATTAACAGAAGTTTACAACTGAAAAAAAAAAAATCAGTTCCTCTTACCCAATACATCATCTCTGGCTTTCAACAAAAAATTACAAGGAATGTCAAAAAGCCAAAAATATGCTCTGAAGAGACAGGGCAAGCATCAAAACTGACGCAGATATAGCAGAGATGTTAGAATTATCAGACTGGGAATCTAAAATAATTATGATTAGTATTTGAAGGTCGCTAATGAAAAAGGGGCCCTGGTGGCACAGTAGTTACGCATTTGGCTGCTAACCAAAAGGTCAGCAGTTCAAATCCACTAGCCTCTCCTTGGAAACACTATGGGCAGTTGGAATCTACTCAACGGCAATGGTTTATTTTTTATTTAATGGAAAAAGTGGATGATATGCAGAAACAGAAGGGTATGAAATACTCAGAAGGAAATGTGAGAGATCAAAAACACTGTAACAGAAATGAAGAATGCCTTTAATGGGCTCATTAGTAGTTTGGACACAACCAAGGAAAGCATCGGTGAGCTTGAAGGTATATCAGTATAAACTCCCCAAACTGAAAAGCAAAGAGAAAAAAGACTGAAACAAACAGAACAGAATATCAAGAACTGTGGGATAATTGCAAAAGGTGTAACAATGGGTAATCAAAAAAAAAAAAAAAACCCATTGCCATTGAGTCGATTCGAACTCATAGCAGCCCTGTAGGACAGAGTAGAACTGCCCCATAGGTTTCCAAGGATCACCTAGTAGATTCGAACTGTTGACCTTTAGGTTAGTAGCCGAACTCTTAACCACTATGACACCAGGGTTTCCAATGGGTAATAGGTTTACCAAAAAAAGAAGAAAGAAGACACAGAAAAAAAGAAAAAAAAAACAGAAGTAATAAGAGCTGAAAATTTTCCAAAATAGTCAAAAAACACCAAACCACAGATCCAGGAAGCTCAGAGAATACCAAGTAGAATAAATACCAAAAAATCTACACCTAGGCATATCATATCTGAAACGCAGAAAATCAAAGACAAAGAGAAAATCTTCAAAGACGCCAAAATGGGAGGGAGGGGGAGAGGAAAACACTACCAATACAGAAACAAGAGTAAGAATTACTTCCGACTTCTGTCGAGAAACCATGCAAGCAAGAAAACAAGGGAGTGAAACATTTCAAGTGTTTGAAGAAAAACTATCAGGAAAATTCTCCTTCAAAAGTGAAGGAGAAATGAAAATGAAGACTTTTTCAGATAAAAACTGAAGGAATTTGTCACCACAGTATGTGCCCTAAAGAGCCCATCCCTGGTGGTACAGTGGTTAAGTGCTTAGCTGCTAACTGAAAAGTCAGCAGTTCAAAACCACCAGCTGCTCCTTAGGAAAAACATATGGCAGTCCGCTTCTGTAAAGATTACAGCCTTGAAAACCCTATGGGTCGGTCCTACTCTGTCCTATAGGATTGCTAGGAGTCCAAATCGACTCGATGGCAACGTGCTGTTTGTTTGTTTTGGTTTTTATAAGTGCCTTACAAGAAATGTTAAAAGTTCTTCTGAAGGAAGGAAAGAAACTGATATAGGTCAGAAACTAAGCAATCTACACAAAAAAGGAAGAGCACTCCAGAAAGAAAAAATGATGGTAACACAAATTTTTTATTTTTCTTATTCTTAGCTGACATAACAGAAGACTGAGATAATAAAAATCCAAAAACCAAACCTTTTGCCACCAGGTTGATTCTGATTCATAGCTACCCTATAGGATAGAGTAGAACTGCCCCATAGGGTTTCCAAGGCTGAACATCTTCACAGAAGCAGCCTGTCACATCTTTCTCCCATGCAATGGCTGGTGGGTTGAACTACTGATCTTGCAGTTAGCAGCCGACTGCAAAAATATATTGGATTATTGTATCTAATGGATAATGGACATTAGTGTTATAAGGGATGGGAAGGAGGAATTGGGAATACTATGTTATAAGGTAACTGTACTAAGTGTGAAGTGGTAGAGTGGTATTTAAAAGTAGACTTAGATTTGTTGTAAATGTGTAATGCAAACTCTAGGGAAACCAAAAAAAAAAAATTTTTTTTCAAAGTGTAATTGATATACTAAGAGAAAATAGAATCGTACACATTGTCTAATTAAAACCAGAAAAGAAAAAAAAAAGTGGTGAGGGGAGACAAAGAAAGCAACAAAGAACAAGGGCACCAAATAGAAGCAGGTACAAATATGTCAGATATTAATTCAGCTATGTCAGTAAACACTTCAAATGTGAATGGTTCAAATATAACAATTAAAAGACAGACTATCAGAGTGAATAAAAAACAAGACCTAACTATATGTTACCTACAAAAAAACTCACTGTAAATGTAAAGATGGATAGACTAAAAGTAAAGGGATGAAGAAAGACACACTATGCTAACATTAATCAAAAGAAAGCTGAAGTAGCTACATTAATTTCAAACAAAGCAGATTTCAAAATAAGAAAAATTATCAGAGATAAAGAGAGACATTACCTAATGGTACAGCAGTCAATACTCAAAACATAGTAATTCTTAATGCGTATGTGCCTAACAGTAGAAAGCAAAATACGTGTGGCAAAAACTGATAGAACTTCTAGGAGAAATCAATAAACACGCTATTATAGTTGGAGAATTCAACACCCCTCTATCAGCAATTGACAGATACAACAGGCAGAAAATTAGTAAAGATGTACTTGAACTGAACAGACCATCAAGAAACTAGATCTAATTGACATTTATAGACTATTTCATCCAACAACAGTAGAATACACATAATATGGAACATTTGCCAAATTTGACAAACCTTTAGCTAGACTAACTAGAAACAGAGAGACAGAGAGAAGATTCAAATTAATAAAATCAGGAATAAAAGAGTGGGGCATCACTACTAACCAAACAGAAGTAAAAAGAATTATAATAGTATACTATGAATAACTGTATACCGACAAATTAGATAACCTAGATGAAATGCACAAATTCCGAGAAGGGCACGAACTACCAAAACTAACTCAAGAAGAAACAAAAAATCTGAACAGATATTTACAAGAATTAGTAATCAAAAAACTTCCCACAAAAAAAAATACCTCAGGCCCAGATGGCTTCACTGATGAATTCTACCGAATGTTTAAAAGAGTAACACCAGTTCTTCACAAACTCTTCCAAAAAACAGGAAAGGAGGGGATATTTCTCAACTCATTTTATGACATTGCATTACTCTGGAGCCCTGATGGCTCAATGGTTAAGAGCTTGGCTGCTAACCAAAAGGTTGGCAGTTCGAATCCACCACCACTCCTTGGAAGCCCTGTGGGGCAGTTCTTCTACTTGAGTTGGTATGAGTTGGAACTGACTTGACGGCACATAACAACAACAAAGTATTACCCCAATACCAAAACAAGACAAAGACGTAACGAAAACTATAGCCCAATATCTTTATGAATATAGACACAAAAATCCTCAGCAAAATATTGGCAAACTGAATTCAGCAATATATAAAAGGATTATACACCATGACTAAGTGGGATTCATCACAGCACTGAGAGTTGTTTTAACATATGAAAAGCAATTAGTGTGATAAACTGTGTTAATAGAATAAAGGACAAATACCACAGGATTATCTCAATTGATGCAGAAAAAGCATTTGACAAAATCCAATACCCAGTCATGATAAAAAAAAATACTCAGCAAACTAGAAATGGAAGGAAATTTCTTTATCCTGATAAAAACCATTTACAAAAAACCCACAGTGAATATCATACACTAAAACCAGGGACAATACAAGTATGTTCACTCTTGCCACTTTTATTCAATATTGTACTAGAGTTATTTGAAGTAGACATTTCTCCAAAGAAGATCTACAAATATCCAATAAGCACATGTGCTTAAATGCAAATCAAAACCCCAACCAGGCAACATACATATATACCTAAATAGCGTCCAGGTTGGAAAGGGAGAAGTAAAACTATTTCCATTTGCAGATGAAATCATCTTGTACATAGAAAATTCGAAGGAATAGGAAACCCAAAGATACTGTTAGAAGTAATAAATGAGTTCAGCAAGGTTGCAGGATACAAGTCTGATATACAAATATCAATTGTATTTCTACAGGCTTGCAACAAACCATCTGAAAATGAAATATAAGGAAATGATTCTACTTACAGTTGCATCAATAAGAATAAAATATCAAAATTCTTAAGAATAAATTCAACCAAAAAAAAGTGAGACTTGTGTACTAACAATTACAAAACATTGTTGAAAGAAATTGAAAAAGACTTCAATAAATGGAAAGACGTTTTGTATTCATGAATTGGATGATTTAGCATTGTTGACCTGGCAATACTCCTCAAACTGACCTACAGATTCAATGCAATCCCTATCAAAATCCTAGCTATCTTTTTTGCAGAAAAAGTGACAAAAATAGGTAGATTGGACTTTATCAAAACTAAAAACTTTTTTCTTCAAAGGATACCTTTAACAAAATGACAAAAAACCCACAGAATGGAAGAAAATATTTGCAAATCATATAGCTGATAAGGGACTTACAACTAGAATATATAAAGAACTCTTAGAACTCAACAATAAAAAGACAAATAACACAATTTTAAAAATGGGTGCGATGTTGCAAGTGAAAGAAATTAGATAGCGCAGGGTTCTTTGGATCAGGATGAATAATCACACTACTCACTGGTGTGGTTGCAGACTTTTATTCCTTACAACAATCAGGATGAGATAAATGGAGTAGGGTTTATCAAGAGCTAGGTTCCCCTAAAAGACTCCATTCCAAGGGTGAGATGTTTAATCACTTCCATGTGTGCCCCTCAGTACGCCTTGGACAAGAGAACAAAATGGAATTCAGGCCTGTGGCGGCTTATATAGATCAACCAGAGGAGTGTACATGCTGGACTGCATGGAAGCAAGAGGAAGGGGGGTAAAAAGGGGGGTGCTTTTGTTTAGGTGCAGGTAGCAGAACCATCCTGTGACCAAGGAGGTGCCTTTGTTCAGAAGTAAACAGTGTGGTCATCCTGTGACCAGCTTCTCCTGTAACTACAAGATTAATTCTGTACAATTAAGTAGTTTGAGGTAGTCATGGAGACAGAGAAAGTTACTGAGAGCTCAGAACAAGGAGAAAGCATTCTGTGACAAGAAGAAACTGGGAGAGAGTGAGACCCAATTCCCAGCCTCCCTTATCAGAGAATGCTCAGAGACCAAGTCGCCAGTTTAAGGCGCCTGGAAGGGAACCCAAAAGGCAGATTGCCCTCCCAGCAATGGGAAAAGTATTTGAAGAGACATTTCTCCAAAGAAGACATACGAATATCCAATAAGCACATATGCTCAACATCATTCATCATTAGGAAAATGCAAATCAAAACCACAATGAGATACCACCCACTTGGCTGTCCATAATCAAACAGACTTACGATAGTGTTAGTGAAGATGTTGAAAAATTGGACGCCTCATGCACCGCTGGTGGGAACGTAAAAGGTCCCAGCCACTTTGAGAAACAGTTTGGCAGTTCCTCAAAAAGTTAAACATGAAGTCACCATCCGACCCAATAATTCCACTCCTGGATATGTCCCAGTAATTCCACTCCTGGGTATGTCCCAGTAATTCTACTCCGAGATATATATATACACATATATATGTATGTGTGTGTGTGCTCACACGTGTATCTGTGTATGTATATGTGTATGTATATGTATATATGTGTACACACACACACATACACATATATATTATATATACACATACCAAAGAGAATCAGAAACATATATCCTTGTACATGTATGTTCATAGTGGCATTATTCATTATGGTAAAAATGTGGAAAAAAACCTAAATGTCAGTCAACTGATGAATGGATAAACAAAGTGTGATATATCCATACAATGGAATATTATTAGGCTGTGAAAATGAATGAGGTACTAACAAATGCTACAATGTAGATGAACCTTGGAAACATTATGCTAAATGAAAGAATCTAGACATAAAAGGCCACATGTTGTATGAATCCATTTATATGAATTGTGGCATTGTGGTTAAGAGCTACCGCTGCTAAGCAAAAGGTCAGCAGTTTGAATTCACCAGGCACTCCTTGGACACCCTATGGGGCTGTTCTACTCTGTCCTTTAGGGTCACTGTGGGTTGGAATCCACTCGATGGGAATGGTTTTTTTTTAAAAGAAATGTCCAGAATAGACAAATCCATAGAGATAAAAAAACATACAGTTGGTTGCCAGGAATAGGGGGAGGAAGGATGGGAAATGACTGCTAATACATAGGGGCTTCCTTTTGGGGTGATGAAAATATTCAGAATTAGATAGTGGGGTGGTTGCACAGCCCTATGGATATACTAAAAGCTACTGAATTATACACTCTAAAAGGATAAATTGTATGTTATGTGAATTATATTTCAAAAAGGTTTTAAAAAACTAGAAAGTCTTTAAAGAAGACATGTGTATGAAGAGAAACACCACGATGATGGTTTATAAGATGAACATGTCAAATGTATTAATTCAACCCAAATTATTTTACAGAGTCAATGAAATACTAGTCTAAATTCCAATATGTTTTCAATGTATGCAAAATACTAATTCTAAATACTATATGGAGGAGCCAATTGCCAAGAATGGTAGAGGAAATTTTAAAGGACAAAGTAGATATGGGATATTGTTCTACAGTTATCAAGACTTGTTATATCAAAAAACCAAAACTCATTGCCATTCATGTCAATTCCAACTCATAGCGACCTTATAGGACAGAGTAGAACTTCCCAGTTGGGTTTCCAAGACCATAATCTTTATGGAATTAGACTGCCACATCTTTCCCCTGCAGAGTAGCTGGTGAGTTTGAATCACCGACCTTTCAGTTAGCAGCCAAGTGCTTAGCCACTGTCTCACCAGGACTCCTTAGACTTATTATAAAAGTAGATTAATCAAGACAGAAGCGTTGATGAAGGAATAAAGAAGTATTGAAGAGATTAGGCAGTCCAGACATATATGAATGGAGATCAAATTCTGTTGGTAATAGAAAGAACTAGATAAAGCCTGAAGCCCTGGTGGCGTTGTGGTTAAGACCTATGGCTGCTAACAAAAAGGTCCACAGTTCAAATCCACCACCTACTCCCTGAAGACCCTGTGGGGCAGTTCTAGTCTGTCCTGTAGGGTCACTAGGAGTAGGAATCAAATTGACAGCAACAAGTTTGGTTCTTTGTGGATAAAGCCTAAATTCCAATTAATAGGCAAATATTCGCTTTGTTTGCTACTAAATTCTCAGTACTTAAGGTGGTGCCTGGCACATAATAGGTGTTCAATAAATATTTGTTCAATCATTAAATCAATGTAACAAAATACACGTTCACACAAGAACATTTTCAAGTGCCTTCTATCTATCAGAAATCTGAGTGGAAAAGAGAATTTTCAGTGTTGCCCCTTAGGCGAGTACAGTCTGGAATTCACTTCCTTAAGATCTTGCAGTTCATTATTTGTCTTCTTTCCAGCAAAATGAAAGGAGTAAGCTACGCATTTTTCTACCTCACTTTATTTCTACCAAAAATAGCACCTGGAAAAAATGTTGCTTCTATAACAGTAGCCTTCCTCACTTACTAGAAGAATATTTTCCACCAGATCATGTCTCCATGATGTCTTTTAGAAGACACTGTAAAAACTTAAGCCACTATTCAAAAGGTGATGGTTCAAATCCACCCAGCAGCACAATGGAAGAGAGGCCTTAGTGATCTACTTCCATAAGATTACAGCCATTGAAAACCGTATGGAACACAGTTCTACCCTGACACACATGGGGTTGCCATGAGTGTGAATTGACTTGATGGCAACACACACACATACACATCCTTAATTATGTCACCAGGTATCAATTTTTCTCATACCATATGTCATGGACTGAATTATGTCCCCCAAAAAATGCGTGTATCAACTTGGTCAGGCCATGGTTCCCAGTATTCTGTGGTTGTCCTCCATTTTGTGATTGTCATTTTAGGTTAAAACTATTAGGGTAGGATTGTAACACCACCCTTACTCTGGTCATGTGCCTGATCCAAGTTAAAGGGAGTTCCCCTGGGGTGTGACCTGCACTGCTTTTTATCTCTCAAGAGATAAAAGGAAAGGGAAGTAAGCAGAGAGTTGGGGACCTCATACCACCAAGAAAGCTGCACCATGAGCAGAACACATCATTTGGACCCAGGGTCTCTGCACCTGAGAAGCTCCTCAACCATGGGAAGATTGAGGACAAGGGCCTTCTTCTAGAGCCGACAGAGAGAGAAAGCCTTCCCCTAGAGATGATGCCTTGAATTTGGACTTTTAGCCTACTTTACTGTGAGGAAGTAAATTTCTCTTTGTTAAAGCCATCCACTTGTGGTATTTCTTTAGGGCAGCACTAGATGACTAAGAAACCATACTTGTCAACAAGTCTGAATGCACAGTGCAAGATGCTGATAGCTGGAGCCTTCTGGCACTACCGTTCCCCACTTATAATAGGAAACTTTCCATGGGAATATGGATGCTAGAAGTCCTCCCTGACCTATTCCTTCAGGATGATCAATTGCAGTTAGCTGCATGAAATCCCAAACTGGTCCCAGTGTCACAAACTGGATGCCAAGAGAATCAGCCTGATGAAATTCAAGCCATTCATAAGTGATCAACATGAGCTGTTACAAAGGATTCCTTTTATGGACGATCACACCAAAACTCAGAAGGCCTGGCTATGCTATATGCAGCTTATTCCAGGAATTATTCATGTGAAAGAATTGGCTAGAAGTTCTGTCTGATGATTCTGAAATTGAGAAGAAGACAGAGGAGTGGAGCATGAGCCCGGCTAGTCAAGCCTCCTCCTGTTCCATGGGACGTGATCAAGAAGCTGGAGGCAATCATCCATATTTGTTTCTCAGGGGACATACCTAAGAAAGAACATCTTCATTTTGGTCTGCTGCTTCTCCACATGGCTGCTGATTGTGGTTGATTACAATTTCTACTGCAGCAATCACAACTCTAAGCCAGTTATTTGCAAAACACCAATAACCGGTCATTATGTTTTCTGACTGGGTCTGCATTTATCCATTGATGTATCTCTCAATTGTCTCCATTGTGTCTTACTGCAAAGGTGTTGCAGAGTCTCTTAAATGAATTACTGAATGAGACTAACCAAGAAGACTTGTCTGGTTACTCATTTCAAATTTAACAACTGGAGTCATTCTTGTTAAATTACTGAAGAGGAAACACTTAAAGTCTTGCCTATTATTTCTAGTCAGACTTAGATGAGACCTTACAATACAGCCAAAAATATGTTTTGAATGTTGCTCATGGGTGCTCTTTCTGCCCCTGTTTATCTTCATTTTTACCATCAAAGCTGACTGTGCAGGAACCATGTGGTTTGAATCAAGAGCTGGACTCCTGCCAAGAAATTATGATGACAAAATCAGTGGCGTGCAAAATCCAGAATCATGCAGACCAATGGAGCATTGTCATAATAGAAACTATTTATTGAGCATCTAATTTCCCACTATTTATTAGGTACTTTAGATACTGTATTTCAAATCCACACATCACTACAAGATAGTATCTTTATCTCCATTTTTACAGGTAAGGAAACGAGCTCAGAAAGATTAAGTAACTTACCTAAGGTCACATAGCTAGTAAATGGAAGAACTGCAACTTGAATCCAGATCTATCTTCCCTCATTGCACCAAGTAGAAAATGGCAATTATACCTAAAGCCCCTTTTGAGAAAATAGGTCAGTTCACTAGAACCATCTGAGGAATAAATCTTATGTGTTTGTATTTTGGTTTATCTTAGTTACCTAGTGCTGCTGTAACAGAAATACCACAAGGATGGCTTTAACAAAGAGAAATTTATTTCCTCACACTAAAGTAGGCTAGAAGTCCAAATTCAAGGTGTCAGCTCCAAGCTCTGGAGGAAGGTCCTTGTCCTCGATCTTTTCATGGTGGAGGAGCTTCTCAGGCACAGGGACCCCAGGCCCAAAGGATGCGCTCTGCTCCTAGTGCTGCTTTCTTGGTGGTATGAGGTTCCCAACTGTCTACTTGCTTCCCTTTCCTTTATATCTTGAGAGATAAAAGGTAGTATAGGCCATACGCCAGAGAAACTCCTTTTACACTGGATCAGGGAGGTGACCGGAGTAAGGGTGGTATTACAATCCCAACCTGATCTTCTTAATATAAAAATTACAATCATAGAATGGAGGACAACCACAGAATACTGGGAATCATGGCCTGACCAAGTTGACACATATTTTGGGGGGCACACAATTCAATCCTTGACAGTATTGCTTTGCTGTAAACAGGGTTCTTAGTGCCTCTGGCCAAGCTGACCAGAGCCAGGCCAAGCTCCTGCCTCGGGGTTGGCCAATCTTTAGGCTGAACAGAGAGTCCTGTGAAGTTATCTCAGTCCCAGGAAGGATAATGATGGTTCGCCTGGGCCAGTGAAATTCTCTGTGTCTTGACCTTGAACAGGAGATACAGGGAGAGAGAATAAACAGTTAAGTTTTTTTGTTTTTTTTTTTTTAGAGGGTGGGAGGACTTAAAAGGCACTCAGAAAGAAGACAGGAAGAGGCCACAAGGCCCCAAGAATAAGCAGAATAAATGAGTAAGCCAAATATCTGAGTCAGAAGAGAACAAACATATATAAAGGGTGGAGAGTGAGCTAGTCCGTTGGTTGCAGCCTAAGTGGTAGAAGCAGAGACTAAGACATTCTGAGTCACCAAAATTGTAGCGGACCAGTAACACCAGGGCTGGGCAAAGGGTGTCAGGAAATGATAACTGAGTGGGTAGAGCTGCATCTATTCAGTTCCCAAACTGTATTCCAGTGTCCTTGAGGCCAGTGATATGGTTCTTCCTGGTATCCTGTGACATTCCTTTCTTCCTCTATTGAAGATGATCTTCGCTCCAAGTTCCCAGTCCTTGAAGTCACTGGGTGGCCTCAACTAATACCCACACCTCTTTCCCTTACACCATGCTCCTCTCAGTGTCGGATGACTGCAAAGTTGTTTCCTGCCCCTGCTTTGTGCCCTGGCACAGGGAACCAGCTGAAGCACCCCTCCTAAAACCAGCCGAGACTCAAGGTCTCACTAGCACCAGAGAGAAAACCCCTGATCACAACTGCTGAGGTGCACTCTTGGCATTTTCATACAACACAGAGACAGCCTTGAAACTGTGTTACAATATTGAGCTAAGGGAAAAGTAGAGGTGGCTCTCCATTTTGCTTTTTGCTTCCTTCTAGGATTGTGACATCTGTTCTTTTCAGCTTCCTGAAGTTTGAGTGCTGCAAAGATACATGTTCACTGTGGCCTCATGAGTTTTGCCTGAATGCATTACTATTCTTGAAGCCTTTCTTGACCCCTAAGTGTTTCTTGCTACTCTTATATGGTCAAAATTAAGGAGAAAATTTGCTGGTTAAGAGAATGGAGATGCGCAAGGATTGAAAACTTCATTTGTGACCAAACCAAAAAGAGGAGATGGGGGCTTTATTTACGAACATGTTCGTCCTGCTCCTAACAGCCTTGAGATCTGCCTCAGAAAGAGGTAAGGAATTTTCATCTGCCCTGACTTGATTCCAGAAAGTTCTGCCAACAGCGCACTAAGGCACAAAGGACCAGGCAAGTTGTTCAAACTTTCTTTGAACATCAAAGAGCCCACGGCCTTCTGGGTGACCTTGGAATAGAGAAAGGGAAACAGAGAAGCCCTGAGCCCCCATGTTGATGGTATAAAGATCAAACGGGGCTCAATGGAACATAATGCTTCCCTTTATCTCCTGACTCCAAGAGTCTTCAAACTGCCTGCCATGCCCTGAAGCTGGGGAATTAGGGGGGAATTGAGGTGTCTTTCTTCATTTGGGGAGACAGAGAACAATGCAGAAATTATAGCTTATCCTAAGAAAAGCCTCCTAAGGGATTTTCACTTTTCCTGCTTGAACACCGACTTTTCTTCTAAAAAGTCGCATTGCCATGGCCTACCTTACCCCCATCATCGCACACCCCTTGCTGCCTTCTCCACGCCCGTGCCCCTGCCTCTCTACCACCCTAATTCTCTTGACACTCAGCACCAGCACAGCGCATGGCCTAGGATGGTACTAATAGATATTTTCAGAACAAAAGAGTAACAAAGAAGTGAATGAATGGCTGTCTTGTTGGAGAAGGCGGTTTACAAGCACAGTCGTTCTGCTTTTGGCATTTCATCCTTTGGTCAACTTCAATAAATAGTATATGTTTAAATATACTTGCCATGTGCCATGGAGCCCTGGTGGCAAGGCGGTTAAGCACTTGGCTACTAACCAAAAAAGTCAGCGGTTCAAAACCAGCAGCTGTTCTGTGGGAAAAAAGATGTGGCTGTCTGCTTCCATAAAGATTAACAGCCTTGGAAACCCTATGGGGCAGTTCTACTCTGTCCTATAGGGTCTCTATGAGTCAGAATTGACTCGATGGCAGTGGGTTTGTTTTTTTGGTGTACAATGTGCCTGAAGAAAAGCTTTAGACACAGCACCTATACTCAGGAGCCTTAAAGGTACCTAAATATGTGACTTAGGGACCTCATTACAGAAACATGTGTGGATTCTCAAACTATCCTCATTACAGAAATATGTGTGGATTCTCAAACTATCACCTAGGAGGCACAAGTTAAAAATGCAAGTTTCCAAAGCCCCACGCACCAGGGCTCCTGAGTCAGGTAAGACCCAAGAATCTGAATTTTGAGCCAGTTCCCCCAGGTGATTTCAGAGCTGTAATAAACCAGTCCACGCCTGGAGAGACACTGCTTTGTTGGGGTAAACAACCCTTAGGCTGGCACTGAAGACCTCACTGATCTTTTCAATGATCTTTCCTATTGCTCCTGGAAACCTTTCCAGCCTTCTCCCTACCTCCGCCCCGTATCTAGTTGATGCCTCAGAACTATAGTTTCCACACTTGCATGAACATCCCAAGGAAAGGCATTTCTGAGGAACTGGTAGAAGACTCAGCAAAAGTGCCTTTGGGACGAGAGTTAAGCAACATCCTGGGAGAACCAAATTCTCCCTCCTGCCCCTGCCTTAGCTCTCCATGGATGTCGTAAAGAAAGAAGGAGCCAGGAACCATGAGCTGGGTTGTTGGAAGTGAGGGGCACCATGAGGATGGGCTCTGACGGTTGCACTTTTTCCCCAGAACGGCCCCCGCTGACTTCGTCTGCATCCTACAGGGCCAAAAAAAAAAAAAAAAGCCTGTTGCCATCCAGTTGATTCCAACTCATAGCAACCCTGTAAGACAGAGTAGAACTGTCCTATACAGTTTCCAAGGAGCACCTGGTGGATTCAAACTGCCGACCTTTTAGTTAGCAGCTGTAGCTCTTAACGAGTACACCACCAGGGTTTCCATGGGACCAAAGAATCCGAAAGAACCATTTAATGAAAGACACATAATTGTTAGGGAACACGCATTGCTACTTCAATACACTCAACATCAAAGGGGTAGAGACATCCTTCCCACCCTCCCTGCCTGCCCAGTTCATGGCCCAACAGTCTGTGACAGCAAAAGCACTAGACAGAGCAGGGGAAGTCAGCCAGGAGTACACTCATTTGTAAACACTTGTGGGCACCCCTGGGAACTCCCAGAAACCCTTGGGAAGCAATGGTATAAGATATGCCATCATAAATGAAGCTACAGCCATTAAATTTATGTTACTACCGCTTGGTATTCCCAATAAACAAAATTATAAAATAGTTCTCAAATTCACACTCCCCTACACTTCTGCTTTATATTAGGGTGTCATGGTTTCTCTTCACCGTTACTCAAACAATCTAAGAATTGGTCTTCCTGTCTCTCATTTCTCTACTCTTTTTTTCCCGTTCATTTTATGGCAGCCATGGTTATTTTCAAAATTATTATTCTGGTCATATTACTTTATTCCTTAAAATTATTCAATAGTTACCATCACCTGTAGGATAAATTTCAGATCTTTCAGAACTTGATTCAAGCATGAAGTCTTCTTTAGTTAAAGTACATTTTATGGTATTTATATATTTACTGGATTACCTGATTCTTCTTCTAGACTGGAATCTCCTTGAGGACAAATCCTGTGTGTCATTCATCTCTATTGTTGTTGTTAGTCACCATTGAGTCTAGTGTCTAACACAGCACTAACACTGTGAATTTAACCAAAGTTTAATTCACTCATTTATTCATACCCTCATATGAATCCTACCTAGGATTTTTTTCCTCCTTGCCCCCAACATATCCTCATCCCTGCTATTAAAATTTAACTACTGTTCTTCCTTTTGCCTAAAGTATCCTCTATTCTCTCCTTTTTTAAAAAAAATTGTAGTTTAGCTGAAGGTTTACAGAACAAACTAGTTTCTCATTAAACAGTTAGTACATATATTGTTTTATGACACTGGTTAACAACCCCACAACCTGTCAACACTCTCCCTTCTCAATCTTGGGTTCCCTATTACCAGCTTTCCTGTCCTTTCCAGCCTTCTAGTCCTTGCGCCTGGACTGCTGTGCTCCTTTAGTCTCATTTTGTTTTATAGCCCTGTCCAATCTTTGGCCGAAGGGTGAGTCTAAGGAGTGATTTCATTACTGAGGTGAAAGGGTGTCGGAGGGCCATACTCTCAGGGTTCCTCCAGTCTCTGCCAGGCCAGCAAGTCTGGCCTTTCTTTTTGAGTTAGAATTTTGTTCTATACTATTCTCCAGCTCTGTCCGGGACCATTTATTGTGATCCCTGTCAGAGCAGTCAGTGGTGGTAGCCTGGCACAATCTAGTTGTACTGAATTCAGTCTGGTGGAGGCCATGGTAGATGTGATCCATTAGTCCCCTCTATTCTCTTTTTTATTTCCTCGAACATTTTCTGTAACCAATAATTTCCATACATTGAATCCTGGAGACAATAATTCTGCCATTTGTTGTCTCTGCTGACTCTTGCTCACAGTGACTTGTTTAGTCGTGTGTTTTTAATTTTGGATTATAAACTCATGTTTATTTGGTAAGGTGCCCTTGGGCACTACCAATCAAGAAAAATGTCAAGTTAATTTTGTAGCTTGAAGTTTCCTCTATAATAAATGTAGTATAAATTCAAATGCTAAACCCATGTGAGAGTAGACCTATAGTAACAAATCCCCCAATTCCCAGAAAAGATACTTTTTTTTTCACCCAAAGATCAACTCGATAAGACAAGTTTCTCTGGCTGTTTTCCTTTGCCAATGGGAACATTTCTCCTAATCCACATTTTCCCTGGGGATCCTGTTGTATGTGTGTGAGGACTGTCTAAGTTCTATCTTATTACCTTGTATATGCCCAAGACTTCAGGCCCTCGCAAAGCACCAAAACCCAAGATTCTAGACCAGAGGTTAGCAAACTATGGCCATGGACCAAATTCAGCTCACCACAAGTCAAATCCTCTCACACTCTTTTGTGTATATATTGTTGATGGCCACATTCATGCTACAAAGGCAGAGTCGAGTGGTTGCAAGGGAGATCACATAGCCCACAAAGCCAAAATGTTTACTAATCAGCCCTTTACAAAGTTTGCCAACCCCTGCTCTATACAATAGGATTGCCAAAGGCATCAGCAACTCTCTCCTTGTTTTTATCCTCTAGAAACTACTCCTACCTTTCTGCAAACTCAGTTATGCATTCCAAAGGAATTTTGTATTTAGTACAGCTAGCTGTATTATATGGGAAAGTTTTCCACGACATCTAGTCCACCACATAGCCAGAAGTAGAAGTTAGCTTCTTTTTTCTTTTTAGCCTTTCAATATCCTAACCACCAATTGAGACCCAAAACAGAACCTCTCTCCTTCAGAAACTCTTTCCCAGTAATTTCAGTTTGTAGTGTCAAGTGCATCTCCAAGCTTCTAATGCCTTTGCCATCTATAACTTGTTGTTCAGCAATTCATTGTAAATGTGTGTTTTTTAAATTGCTCTCCAGTTGCATTGAACAGGTAATTATTCAGTTGAGGATACAGCAGGAGGTAGAAGTAAATTTTCAGGCTTTGGGTTTAGACAGAGCTGGGTTTAGATTCCAGCTCTGCCACTTACTAACTGTATGACCTTGAGGAGTTTAGGTTCCTTCATTTATAAAATAAAGAATGTAATACCTACCTTGTACAGTTGAGAGACTTAGAGATAACGTATGCACAGTGTTTTGGTACATATAGACAATCAATAAGCTACTACCACGTAATAATGGAAAAACCTTGCTTATTAATGATCTGAGACCACACTTGAAGATTGCTTTGACTATTCCAATACCCTATGCATCGAAGCTGGAATTTGATCACATTTGGATCAAGGTTCTATGAAATTTGGACAAGGAGAATAGAAATACAGAAGTGGAGAATGGGGAATGATGGATTCCTAGACCTGACAAAAGAACAGATTTCCAACATTTTAGGTCAGACCACAAAATTTCTACAGAGCTATAATATGAATGGGTCAAATGACAAACTATCAGCAAACAAATGTTTACTGACTTATAACCATAAGAGCAATCAAAAATAGTTCATTGTGTGCTACTGCTATAGATAATACATCTTGGTTTTGTCTTTGGCATTGGCGTCCTTGAGCTCTGTTGATGCCTTGGCCCACCATCCTAGTAGGCCTGAGCTTTGCCAGATAATCTTGTTCTTTAGGGAGAAAAAAACAAATTGTTCATTTCTTTTTTCCTTTCCCTTGGCATTTGTAATAGAAGAATGAGGTCTGAGGTAGAAACTAAAGAGGAAGATGAAGTGGCCTATAGTAGCACCATCTACCTCCAGATTGGCTTAGACCTACACCTTCAGCAGTGGTTCAGAGCTGCTAGAAGGCTAGTGTGGGAAGGGGGACTGGGTAGTGAATTGGACCAAGGATAGCAAGGGAAGAGGTCACAAATTTATTTACAGCCCCAGCCACCCAAGGGGCAAACAAAGTTTACTCTGAGAAGGTTGGACCTTCTGGCAGTGGGGCCTTGACTCTTTCTGTAGCATTGGACACCTACATTGCTGACTAGACTCTCTGAGGCCTTACTTTTTGGCTGGCACATCCTCCAGATCACTATATTCTGCTCTGCACAGTCCTCCCCGGGACTCCTGCATCCTCACCTGCTGCACGCAGTGCTCTCTTCCTGGCAGTCTGAGGGATTCCCAGCCCCATCCTCACTCCGCCCTAACACGCCCTGCCCACACCTTGGTCCCCATTTCTCAACACTTACCTAGTCTATTTGAATTACTCAACTGTGGATTTTGAAATCTACTTGTTTGTGTTCCTCACAGTGCCAAGCTCAGCACTTTTAATGCTTGTTTATGTCTCACACAGTGTCAAACACAGGTGTTCAGTGTTTCTTGAATATTTCAGGCACTATTTATCAGGATGTTCTGTGTCTGAATAGAAAACTCTCACCAGCAGTAAATGTTTTATTTGCGTAGTATTCCTTTTCAGGAATGTAATCACATACTTTTCAAGGAAATGAAATAGCTAAATCTAGGTCAATATTTTGTTTAACTAGGTTAGTTAGAGTAATGTATAACAAACAATAAGCTGATGAAAAAAATTGTAATCCAGATTTCCCTAATATACAAAGAACATTGCAAAATAAAAACACCAACCCGCCTTACACACACACACACGTGCACACAGATGGGCAAAGGATATGTAACAAAAGAAAATAAAAATGGAGCTTAAACATAAAAAAAGTGCTCAGTCTTATTCATGGGGAAAAAGCAACTTAAAACTACATCATATACCTTCCAGATAAGCACATTTCAAAAGGTTTGATAACATACTTTGTTGACAACTTTCTGGGCAAATATTTGGGGAAACAGGCAAGCCCATACACTACTTGACATAACCTCTCTAGGGGATAATTTGAAAATATTCATAAAAATTACTACTGAGCACACCTTTGACCTAGTAATTCAGCTTACAAGAAGTTGTCAAAGAAATGTGTTTTCATGTATGTGAAATGATGTATACACAAGGTTATTCATTGTAATACTGTTTCTAATGGCAAACCAAAAAAACCAAACGCGCTGCTGTCAAGTCAATTTGACTCATAGCAACCCTATAGGAAAGAGTAGAACTGCCCCATAGGGTTTCCAAATAGCAGCTGGTAGATTCAAATTGCCAACCTTTTGGTTAGCATCTGAGCTCTTAACCACTGTGCCACCAAAGGATTGGAAAAACCTAAATGTTCATCAATAGGGGTCGTTGCTTAAATAAATTATGGTGCATCCATATAATGAAATACTATGCAAATGTAAAAAAGGGATTGAGTTCTAAGGGAACTCTTTACGTACTGTTAAGAATATATTGTTGGAGGCGGAGCCAACAAGGCACCGTAAACAGAAGCACCACACCATCCCTCTGCAGCAAAGACCCAAAAAACTAAATAAAACAGATACAAATGTCATTCCTAGAACCCTGAGCATCAAATGAAGGGATAAATAACTAGATCAAACACTAAATGGAAGAAGAAACTGACGGAAAGCAGAGAACAAGGAGAGATACAGAGTGGAGCTCCCGCACTGTGTTGTGGCCATCTTGAAACACAGCCAGCAATGACCCCAGACAGGGCATACAGAAAGGCAGCTTCACAGAGCTCCCAACAAGAGACAGAGCACCCAGTAACCAGAGAAACACTCTTTGCCACTTCTCACCCTTCTGATGAGGAAGCAAGAACACCCCCATCCTGGCAGCCTCCACCACCAGGGTCCACAAAGCCAGCTCCCCCATGGGCCTACCCCGCTCCCTCCTACCACGTAATTTTTAATTTTTTTCTTCTTTTTTTCTTTTTCTTCCTTTTCTTTCTCCTCCCACCTAGCCCCATATACCACCTTCCCACTTCCCACCAGTGCCTGGGTCTATCCTGCCGCTGATCACCAGTCTTCATCATGCTGCCACTTTTTTCCCCTTCTCCCCTCCACCTAGCCCCATATGCCACCTCCTCCCATTCCCACCAGCCCCTGCTGCACCACCGTGGCTAGAGAGCCACCGGTCTGCCACTGCCTTGGGTTGGCCCGCCCCCAACCACCGGCTTCTGCCACATCACCATTTATTTATTTTTTCTTTTCTTTTTCCCTCCCACCTAGCCCTGTAAGCCACCTCTCCTTCCCACCCACCACCCCCCAGGTCTGCACCCCCCACTCACCAGCCTAAATAGTCCACCATATTTTTTGTTTCTTACTTTTTTTCTCCCTCCCATCTAGCTCTGAATGCCATCTCCCCCTCTTCCCACTGGCCCCAGCCATGCTGCCACAGATAGGGTGCCACCATCTCACCAGTGAGCCATTACCCTGAGTCCACCCTGCCCCCACCCACTGGACCCCACCCTGCCAACCTTTGTTTTTATTTTTACTTCTTTCTATTCTTCCTCTCTTCCACATACAACACCTCCCTTCCCCTTCCCACTGGCCTGAGTCCCCACAGGCCCCACGTGCCAGCTCCCACTGTGCCACCCTTTTTCTTCTCTCTCTCTTTTTTTCTCCCCCCTACCTAGCCACCCCCCTCCCCGCACTTCCCACTGGTCCTCATCACACCACCATGGCTAGAGAGCCTCTGGTGCTCAGGTCCACCACCACAACAAGCACGCACTGCTCCTCCCTTCCCATCACTTGACCAGCTGCTGAATGGTGGAAAATGAGCCCATGCCAATACCCATTCCACACCCACACCATCTGGTGAGGGGCTGTGAATGCTCCCATGCAGCTGGATGAACATCACCAGGCAGACAGCCCCTGCCAAGTCCACCCTCACCAAACCAGCATACAGTGAACCTGGCTCACTCTGCCTGCTGCTCAGTCCACCGAGATAAGGTGGTGAGAGCCATCGTTCCCACAGATAAGATATCAAGTAAAAAAAGACTGCTTCAAAGTTAGGAGGCTAAGAGTAAATTTCATGGTAACCACAAAGAAAGTTAACAAACTTACTCATCAAAATACAAAAGAAGAAAAACATAAAAACTCAGTGAACATAAAGTCTATAATAATGAAGGAAATGAAAAGAAAATCCACAAACAAAAGGAATTCAGCTCAAAAGAGTAAGAGGAATAAAGAAAACGTCAGCACCACAAAAAAAAAGAGCACAACAATACAACAGCAATAAACTCATACCTATCATAAATCGCATTAAATGTAAATGGCTTAAATGGACCCATAAAGAGACAGAGAGTGGCAGAATTGATTTAAAAACACACACACACACAACCCATTAATACATTGTCTACATAAGACACACTTTAGACACAAAGACATAAATATACTAAAAATCAAAAGATGGGAAAAAAATATATCAAGCAAACAGTAACCAAAAAAGAGCAGGCATGGCAATACAGATCTCAGATAAAATAGATTTTAAGGCAAAACGCACCACAAAAGACAAGGAAGGACATTATATAATGATTAAAGGGACAATCCACCACGATAGCATAACCATAATAAATATCTATGAACGTAATGACAGAGCTTCAACACACATAAAATGAACTCACTGAAAAGCAAAATTGACAGTTCTACAGTAATAGTAGGAGATTTCAACTCAGTAAAAAGAAATTCAACAAAGATACAGAAAATCTAAAGGCCACAATCAACCAGCTTGACCTAATAGATGTATATAGAACACTACACTGAAGAGAGGCAGAATATATGTTCTTTTCCGATGCTCACAGAATGTTCTCCAGAATGGCTCACATCTTAGGCCTCAGAGCAACCCTCAACAAAATCCAAAGCACTGATATAATACAAAGCATCTTCTCTAATCACAATGCCATAAAAGTAGAAATTAATTACAGGACAAGCAAGGAAAAAATCAAAGACATGGAAACTGAATAACACCTTGCTTTAAAATCACTAAGTAACAGAAGAAATCAAGGATGGAATCAAAAAATTTCTGGAACCAAATGAGAATGAAAACACATTGTACCAAAACCTTTGGGATACAGCAAAGGCAGTGTTCAGAGGTCAATTCATAGCAATAGGCACATATATCAAAAAAGAATGAAAGGCAAAATCAAAATGTTAGCCCTATGATTTGATCAAATAGAAAAAGAACAGCAAAAGAAGCCTACAGGCACCAAAAGAAAGGAAATAATACAGATCAGGGCAGAAATAAATGAAATATAGAACAGAAAAAAATACAAAGCATCATCAAGACCAACAGTTTTTTCTTTGAAAAGATCAACCAAATCAACAAACCACTGGCTGTCTTAGTTACCTAGTGCTGCTAAAACAAAAAATGGATGGCTTTAACAAACAGAAGTTTATTCTTTCACAGTCTAAGAGGCTAGAAGTCCGAATTCAAGGTGCCAGCTCCAGGGGAAGGCTTTCTGTCTCTGTTGGCTCTGGGGGAAGGTTCTTGTCATCAGTCTTCCCCTGGCCTAGGAGCTTCTCAGTGCAGGGACCCTGGGTCCAAAGAACACATTCTGCTTCTGGCACTTCTTTCCTGGTGGCATGAGATCCCTGTCCTCTCTGCTGGACTCTCTCTTTTATATCTCAAAAGAGATTGACTCAAGATACAACCTAAGCCTGTAGATTGAGTCCTGCCTCATTAACGTAACTCCCTCTAATCCTGCCTCACTAACATTAAAGAGGTAGGATTTACGACACATAGGAAAATCACATCAGATCACAAAATGGTGGACAACCACACAATACTGGGAATCATGGCCTAGACAAACTGATACACATTTTTGGGGGACACATTTCAATCCATAACATTGGCCAAACTGACAAAAGAAAAACAAGAGAGGAAGCAAATAGCCCAAACAAGAAATGAGATGGGGGACATTACAACAGGCACAACTAAAATAAAAAGAATCGTAACAAAACACTATGAAAAATTGTACTCCAAAAAATTTAAGAACCTAGAGGAAATGGACAAATTTCTAGAAACACACTACCTACCTAAGCTAACATCAACTGAGACAGAAAATCTGAACAGACCCATAACAAAAGAAAAGATGGAAGAGGTAAAAAAAAAAAAAAAAAAAAAAAAAACTCTCAACAAAAAATAGATGAGAAGGCAGGAGGAACAGGAAACCTAAATGAATGGATATGGGGAAACTGGGGTGTAAAAGGAGAAGATGAGAATTTCGACACATTGCAGGGATTGCAACCAATGTCACAAAACAATCTGTGTATAAATTTTTTAATGGGATACTAACTTGCCTGTAAACTTTCACCTAAAATACAATAAAATTTAAAAAAAGAAAATCAGTTGATTCCATATAGCAACAAAGAGAACTTCAAAAAGGAAATCAAGGAAACAATACCATTTATGATAGCCCCTAAAAAGGTAAAATACTTAGAAATAAACTTAACCAGGGATATAAAAGACCTATACAAAGAAAACTACAAAACACTGCTGCAAGAAACCAAAAAAGACCCACTTAAATGGAAAATTATACCATACTCATGGATAGGAAGACTCAACATTGTGAAAATGTCAGTTCTACCCAAAGTGATCTATAAATATAATGCAATCCTGTTCCTAATACCAATAGCATTAGACACAAAGACATAAATATACTAAAGATGTAAAAATTAATCACCAACTTCATATGGAAAGAGGCCCCAGATAAGCCAAGAATTTGTGAAGAAAAAGAACAGAGTAGGAAGCCTCACAATACCTGATCTCAGAACCATGGTACAGCCCCAGTAGTAAAAACATCCTGGTACTGGTACAATGACAGACACATAGCCCAATGGAATAGAATCAAGAACCCAGATGTAAATCCATCCACCTATGATCTTTGACAAAGGCCCAAATTCCATTAAATGGGGGGAAACACAGTCTTTTTAACAAATGGTGCTGACAAAACTGGATGTCCATCTGTAAAAAAATGAAACAGGACCCATACCTCACACCATACAAAAAATCTAATTCAAAATGGATCAAAGACCTAAATATAAAACCTAAAATGATAGATATCATGGAAGAAAAAATAAGCACAATGCTAGGAGTCCTAATACAGGTCATAAATACAATACAAATCATAACCAGTGGTACACAAACACCAGAAGAGAAACTAGATAACTGAGAGCTCCTAAAAATCAAACACTTATGCTCATCAAAAGATTTCACCAAAATAGTAAAATGAGAACGTACAAACTGGGAAAAATTTTTGGCTATGACATATCTGACAAGGGTTTAATCTCTAAAATCTATAAAATACTTCAGCACCTCAACAACACAAAAACAAATAATCCAATTAAAAAATGGGCAAAGGATATGAACACACCCTTCACCAAAGAAGACATTCAGGCAGTGTCTTAGGCTGGGTTCTCTAGAGAAGCAAAACCAGTAAAGCATATAAATATATATAGAGAGAGATTTATATCAAGGAAACAGCTCACTCGATTGTAGAGGCTAGAACATCCCAAGCGTATGAATCAGGATAGAGGCTTCTCCTGATTCACATAGCCATAGGGGCTGGTGAATCCAAGACTGGCAGGTCGCAGAGCAGGGCTCTTGTTCACAGGCTGTGAAGATCTACAAATCCCAATATCTGCAGGTAAGCTGCTAGCTCAAGTTCCAAGAACCAGAAGTTAGACGAACAGTAGGCAGCAGCAGGAACCAGAGAGGAAAAAAGCCAGAACATCCGCTTATATTTAGAAGCAGACCACACGCCCAAGGAAACTTCCTTTCTACTAATTGGCCACTCACAGCAGATCCTATCATGGAGGTGATCACATATAAACATTGAGGATCATGGCACAGCCAAGTTGACAGAGAATCTTAACCATCACAGGTAGCTAACAGACACACGAGTAAACACTCAAGATCATTACCCATTAGAGAAATGCAAATCAAAACTACAATGAGATACCATCTCACCCTGACATTACTGGCACAAACCAAAAAAAAAAAAACAGAAAATAACAAATATTGGAGGGGTTGCGGGGAGACTGGAACTTTTACGCACTGCTGGTGGGAATGTAAAATTGTACAACAACTATGGAAAATGATATAGCACCTCTTTAAAAAGTTAGAAGTAGAAATGCAATCCAGCAATCCCACTAGGAATATAGCTGAGAGAAATAAGAACAATCACATGAATAGACTTATGCATACTCATGTTCACTGCAACATTATTCACAATTGCAAAAAGATTGAAATAACCTAAGTGTCCATCAACAGGTGAATGGATAAACATACATACAGTGGAATATTATGCGATGATACATAACAACAATGAATCTTTGAAACATCTCACAACATGGATGAATCTGTAAGGCATTATGTTGAGTGAAATAATTCAATCAGAAAAGGACAAATGTTGTATGAGACCATTATTATAAAAATTCAAGAAAAGATTTACACACAGAAAAGAAGAATCTTTCATGGTTATGGGGGAGGAGAAGTGTGGAGAGGGGAAATCACTAACTAGATAGTAGACAAGTGTTTACTTTGGTGAAGGGAAAGAAAACACACAAGATAGGGGAAGTCAGCACAACTTGACCAAGAAAAAGTCATAGAAGCTTCCTTGATACATTCAAAAATCTTGAGGCACCTAGTTACTGGGGCTGAGGGTTGGGGACCATGGTCTCAGGGGACATCTAAGTCAATTAGCATAAGGTAGTTCATAAAGAAAATGTTCTACATCCTACTTTGGTGAGTAGCATCTGGGGTCCTAAAAGCTTGCAAACACCCATCTAAGAAAGATACATCTATTGGTCCCATCCCGTCTGGAACAAAGTAGAATGAAAAAAACTAAAGATGCTGGAAAATACTAGTCCAAAGGACTAATGGACCACATGAACTACAGCCTCCACCAGCCTGAGCCAGAAAAGCTAGATGGTACCTGGCTACCACCACCGACCACTCTGACAGGGATCAAAATAAAGGTTCCTGGGCAGAGAGGGAGAAAAATGTAGAACAAAATTCAAATTCACACACACACACAAAAAGACCAGACTTACTGGTCTGACAGAGACCAGAGGAACCCCCAAGACTATGACCCTCGGACACTCTACTAACTCAGAACTGAAGTCACTCCCAAAGTCTACCTTTTAGCCAAAGATTAGACAGGCCTATATAACAAAGGGAAACCCTGGTGGCACAGTGGTTAAGTGCTACGGCTGCTAACCAAATGGTCAGCAGTTTGAAACTGCCAGGCACTCCTTGGAAACTCTATGGGGCAGTTCTACTCTGTCCTATAGGGTCACTATGAGTTGGAATCAACTCGACAGCACTGGGTTTGGTGGGGTTTTTTTTGTTTGTTTGTTTATATAACAAAGGGAAACCCTGGTGGCGTAGTGGTTAACCGCAATGTCTGCTAACCAAAAGGTTGTCAGTTCAAATCTACCAGGTGCTCCTTGAAAACTCTATGGAGCAGATCTACTCTGTCCTATAGGGTCGCCATGAGTCGGAATCGACTCAATGGCAATGGGTTCAGTGTTTCGGTTTTTATATAACAAACAATAAAACATGTGAGGAACATGCTTTTTAGTTCAATCAAGTGTATGATACCAAATGGACAATACCTGCCCAAAAGCAAAGACCAGAGGCAGGAAGGGACAGGAAAACCAGACAAATGGACACAGGGACCCTGGGGTGGAAAGGGGGACAGCGCTGACACATTGCAGGGATTGTAACCTATGTCACAAAAAAAATTCATGTATAAATTTTTGAGTGAGAAACTAATTTGCACTGTAAACTTCCACCTAAAGCACAGTCAAATTAAAAAAAAAAAAAAAAAAGAATATATTGTTAGGTGAAAAGGCAAAGTACAGGACAATGTGTATTATACATTGTTGTCATCTGCACAGTAAAAGAGTTGGGGAGAAAAGAGTATTGTATTCATTACTTAGTGCTGCTGTAACAAAGTACCACAAAGTGAATGGCTTCAAACAACAGAAGTTTACTGTCTTACAGTTTTGGAGGCTATTAGTCTGAATTCAGAGTGTGGGCAGAGCCTTGCTCTCTCCGGAGCCTCTAAGGGAAAGATCCTTTCTTGTCTCACCTGGCTTCAGGTAGTTCCAGGCGTTCATTGGCTTGTAGATATATCTTCACATGGCTGTCCTCCTTCTCTGACTCTCTGTGTCTTTTCGCGTCTTTTATAGGACAGCATTCTGATTGGATTAGCACCCAACCTACTCCAGTATGACCTCATAGAATATCTCTAAGGATACACAAAAAAATTAACACTGCTTGCCTCCAGGAGGAAAAATTGGATGTCTGGAGTGTAGGAACTGGATACAGACTTTTCATAGTGTACCTTTCATGCCTTTTGAATTTTGACCATCAAAAGAAATGAGACCTTTTAATCGAGTGCCCCAATTGTTGGCAGTAAGTGTTGTTTCTAATGTGCCACTGAGCCTCGCCAAATCCCTTTGGGAAGTAAGATAGCACCTAAACATTTGCCAGTTCCCCAGCTACCAACCAAGCAGTAGCAGGGACTCAGTGCCCTATAACATCCCTGTCATTTCTGAGACAGCCTTCAAGGGATGCCTCTCACATGCCTTCCAACCAGTCTGGATCCATGCAACCTCCCACTCATCCTCCCACCTGCCCATGCCACCCCCAGGAAAGCCTCTTGGAGTAGCATTGCCTCAACCCCTCCTGTTGCCTCTGCCAGGGCTGTCTCCAGATGCTCCCAGCACTTTCATTCCCAGAGGGCTAGGTTCTTGACAAGGCAAGAGAAGAGTAAAACGCAGGCTAAATGTTGTCTTCTTGCCCTGAAACCTCTGCCTAAACACAGAGTCTCATAATCTATTGCTGTCGATTCCAACTCATAGTCTCATGGCATCTCACTAATAATTTCTATCAGCAATTAGTACTAACCTTCCCATCCCTGATCTGTAAAGAACAAATTGATTCCATGGAAAACAAATTCCATACATCCGTACACCTTCTACTTTTTTGGAGGGGGGTGTGTTGGTTCACTTCCTTCTCCATAAATTCCTCTCTGCTCCCTCAGAAGCAAAGCAAATAGGGATGGTGGGGGATAGTGGGGAAGAGGTATTATCTATAACAGTAGCAGTCAACCAACAATTACTGATAGCTGCTACAGTTATAAAAACAATTTTGGACAAGTCCTTTCTCTCAAGGATTATCATATTAAGTTCTTTCTTGTTGCTTTCCACTGCACAAACTCTATCCTTACTAACCTAAATCTCTGATAGCTACTGTCCTTCAATTGTCATCAGCCCATCCTGGTTCCAACCTGTACATTGAGGCTGTATTAAACCAAAAAAAAAAAACCCAAATCCAGTGCCGTCGAGTCGATTCCGACTCATAGCGACCCTATAGGACAGATTAGCCTTCCTAAAAGACAGTTGGAATCAAACCACTTCTGTGGGGCTGCATTCAGTCCTGAGCACTAGCTTATTTTACAAAGGGTCCTTAAAAGTTGGAGTCCACGCAAAGGAGGCTGGCTGGGTTGATCAGTCTAGAATATGTATTATACATTGAACACGGTGTTGTTCAAATGCCCCATGGAAGACACTGGGCTAAGCAATGTGTGGGAAGGAGAGACCTATCAGATAGTGTCCCAGCCCTCAAGGAGCCTACGTATCAGCAGAGAGTATAAAGTTGTCACCCAAAATTGTTGTCATAGAAGGCATAACACGGCGCGTGACATGAAATATGTACAGATAACGTGCTATGGAAATTCAGAGGAGGGAGAGGTTTCAACTAGCTGAAGGTCTATCAAAATTTTTCATAAAAGCAATAAGATATTAATTGGGTACTGCAAGAAAGGTAAAATTTGGATATACAGAGAAGGAAAAGCAGAGAGGTACAACAGACCATTTGACTTGACTAGAAAACAGAACCAGTGAAGAGTATGATGGGAAAAGAGCCTGGGATAAGACAGAAGGAAGCACCCAATAATAACGACTCCTACCACTTGCATGGCCCTTTATAATCTAGAAAGCTCTTTCGTGTGAATTATCATTTGACCTTCTCAGTGACCCCATGTCTCAGAATCTAGATCAAAAAACTAAGGCTCAAAGAGAGTTTGAAGTAAATTGCCCACGGTTACTCAGTGGCAAAAGTTAGTTTTAAATTGAAAACTGCACAGTACTTTGCATGTGGAAGGCACTATAATACCATAAATACGTTTTGATTGACCTCCAGTTGCCGGAGGCTAACCTTAAAAAATTCCTTCTCTTACATAGTTTTAACATTCCCCGTGAGTAAATGATTTTCCAATATTGCTTTGCATTGTAAGTCATTTCTTTAGGTTAAATTTCTTCAGGAAAGTTCAGACTAAACCTTAGCCTCAACTCTCTAAGAATTACTCAAATTCTGAATTACTGATAGGTTAGCAAACGCGGTTTTATTGTATATTCTTTTAATAAGCCAGGTCACTGCACCCACGTTTCCAGCCTTATAATTTTCACAGCTACTTTTTAACTTACTTTGTTAAGCCCTTAGACTAATATAGTACAGTGAGTAGGGAGATCCTCCATTCAGATTTCTGGGTTTTGTTATTGCTGTTTTGTTGTGTTTTGGCTTTAATGAGAATTAGAAGAATGAGCCCTCAACTCCTAGCTGAAAGGTTGGCAGTTTGAACCCACTCAGAGATGCCTCGGAAGACAGACCCAGCAATCTGTTTCCAAAAGGTCACAGCCTTGAAAACCCTATGAAGCACAGTTCTATTTGGCACACACAGGGTCACCATGAGATGGAATCAATTCGACAGCAACTAACAACACCACTCATATCAAGAATGAAAGTGACCCGGATAGGCCTTTAAGACAGAAGCTAATGGATTTCTTTATCCTGGCATTTCTCCCAAATATCCACTGGCTATCACAACTGGACCAATATGCAACATCATGATAAATGGAGAAAATATTGAAGTTGTCAATGATTTCATTTTATTTGAATCCATAATCAACATCCAGGGATGCAGCAGCCAAGAAATCAAATGACTATTGCATTGGGCAAATTTGCTACAAAAGACCTCTTTGAAGTGTTAAAAAGCAAACATGTCACTCTGAGGACTAAGGTGCTCCTGACCCGAGCCATGGCATTTTCAATCACCTCATATGCATGCAAACCTGGACAATGAATCAAGAGTAAAGAAGAATTGATCCATTTGAGTTATGGAGTTGGCAAAGAATGTTGAATATACCATGGACTGCCAGAAGAACAAACAAATCTGTCTTGGAAGAAGTATACCAGAATGCTCCTTAGAAGCAAGAATGTGAGACTACATCTCACATAATTTAGACATGTTATCAGAAGGGACCAATCCCTGGAGAAGGACATCATGCTTGGTAAAGTAGAAGGTCAGCAACAAAGAGGAAGACACTCAATGAGATGGATTTACACAGTAGCTGCAACAATGGGCTCAAGCATAATAATGATTGTGAAGATGGTACAGGACCGGGCAGCACTTCCTTCTGTTGTACACAGGGTCGCCATCAGTTGGAAACAACTCGAAAGCACCTAACAGCAACGCACCATCCACTTGGGTTGATATAATTGAACTGGGTGAACAGCAAGTAATCACCTTCTGTGACATGCATGTTGTTAGGCAGAGGTTTGCTTTTATTGTTTTTGTTTTCTGATTTGTAAGTTTTATTTTTTGTTTTGTTTTGTTTGTTTAGGGTTTGCTTTGCTTTGTTTGGGCCAGGGAGAGGTGCTAAGTTAAATCACTGCTGCAGAGAAAGTGTTTGCTGTCTCTCAACTCTTAAGGTAAAGCCCTGCCTCATGCTGGCATCACCTCTCCCTCCCATGCCATGGGGGTTCTGAATATGTTTGCTAAATGAGAGCAGTGATCTTCACAGACTAGAACCTAGAATTTTCTAGAGCTCCCATTCTCTAGAGCTTTCTTCCTTCTGTTACAGACAGAGAGGCACTCAAACACAGGGACACTACCCAAGTCATCTTCATTACCCTCCTGGTGCTGAGCTGAGGGCTTGCATGCAGATCTTCAATATATGCTTCTGTGGCTGGGGTAATGTCAGGGCTTGTGCACAGCCAGATCAGAGCCACGGCTAGCCTGCATGATGCTTTCTTGTTAATTTGCTCATAGTACCCTCTCTGGACAGCCTCAACCCCGCAGCACATAGCTTAAGGAACCCATGGAACAGTTAGAACCTTCAAGTGAAGAAAGGGAAACCCCTTCCTCTAGGGAAATGGGGCTTTGCATGAGGGCTTGAGGCTTGGCTGGTAAAGCAGAGACCAGATTCCTGTGCCTTCTCACCTCTCAGCTGTATGGTTTTGTGCAATGTACCAAGTTCAGAGCTGAAGGTGGTGGCCAACATTGTCTTGCAGAAGAAATTAATCTTTCAAATAGATCCTGTCAAGGAACCTCTAAGGGATCTCTATCTCAGCATTTCCATTTTTTGACCCGTGTTTTGCTCTGGGCATTAGATTCTTTTTTTTTCTTTTTTTAAGCCCCTGTATTTGTTTTTAGGAGTGCTGTAATAAAGGGTCACAAATTGGGTGGCTTAAAACAACTGAAATTTATTCTCTCACAGTTCTAGAGGCTAGAAGTTCAAAATCAAGGTGTCAGTAGGGCCATGTTCCCTCTGAAAGCCCTAGGACTAGTTTTTGCTTCTTCCTAGCTTATGAAGGACCCCAGCAAACATTGGTGTCCCATGGCTTGTAGCTGCATTGCTCCAATCTCTGCCTCTGTCTTCACATGGTCTTCATCCCTGTGTGTGTCTCTGTGCGTCCCCTCCTCTTCTTGTTAGGACACCGTTCACTGGACTTAGGGTCCACCCTAATTCAGTATGACCTCCTCTTAATTCATTGTATCTGCAAAGACCCTATTTCCAAATAAGGTCATGCTCCAAGGTTCCAGGTGGACATAAATCTCATGAGGACAATATGCAAACCACTACAATCCTAAAAAATGAAGACTTGGGAATAAAATAATGGGGAGCTTGACAGTTACCTGATATCCTTTGGGCAGAGTTCTAGATCACACTCGAGGTCTCTACTGCTGCATTTTCACCAGGTTTAGGGTTATTTTGTTCCCAGATCTTCTCTAGGATTAAGAGATTTGAATCACTGGTAGTAAATGGAAGGAAAGAGAGAGAAAGACAAATGGCAGCCACAAGATAAACACTAAAAATATTTCACCTTGAGAATTTATGCAAATATGTACAACCTCCTCAACAATATCTTAAAATTTACGGTGACCTAAGGGCAAATTCCAGGGGACACCAATGGTCCAGGCTTTAGAATAACAGCCAGAATAAAGCAGGAAGTTAGGCATTAAATGACCCCTTTATTTTTTTAGTCACAACAGTTCCCATGGACTCAGGAAAAGGATACTACAAAGTAGGCTTTCATCACACACTGCATGTCCACATGCAATTCCATAAGAGAGAGAGCATCAGGATCTGGGCCATGATAATGAGATAAGTCAACCTGGTTTCAGGTAGATACGTATCTACAATATATCTAACAGTACCTGAAGGGATTCTTGAACCTAAGTACCTTTGAGGACAATAAAGTAATTTTTTGAGAATGATTCACTCTGCTGCCCTGTATAAAAATAACCAAATGTAGTTTACTCTACAAGCAGAGTTGACCTTGATTATTTTTGACTGCTTAGCATTCTTTTTCACTCCGCCATTAGTCCGTGGGTTGCAGGTGTAATTAACTTCACCTCTGACTTCAGGGTGGGCACGGGAACCAGGCCTGATCAGTTTAAGCACTGAATTGTCCTGGCTGCAGTGACTGGATGAGGAAAAAGTGCCAGACACAATCAGAGCCAATGAAAGGGCTATTTTCGGGCCTTTGGGAAGAACGGCATAAGCTATGTCCTGTGGGGTTTGTATAGCTGCTGGCAGACATGTTGTCACCACGTAGTTACTTGAGAATGAAGGCAAGATGAAGAACAGCAGAGGTAAGAGAATAATTTAGACTAAGACTTGAAGACATTATTCGAACCCTGGATCTAGCTATAGCTGAAGCTGGAATAGAATAAATGAAACAATAAACTCCCTTTTTGCCCTAAGCTAGCTTGGGTTGGGTTTTCTGTCACTTGTAACAAAAAGATTCTCAAATAATGCCGTATCACAGGGGAGCATTCTCCAACAAACAAGGTAAGCACTGGCTTACTTGTGCTTACTTACTAATCTGTAGTGAAAAACTCATCTATTAGTTTGTCATACTGTGGTTGCTTGCTTGTTGCTGTGATGCTACAAGCTATGTGACTGGTATTTCAAATACCAGCAGGGTTACCCATGGTGGACAGGTTTCAGCAGAGCTTCCAGGAAAAGACAGTCTAGGAAGAAGGACATGGAGGCCTACTTCTGAAAAAATTGGCCAGTGAAAACTTTATGAATAGTGACAGAACACTGTCTGATATAGTGCTGGAAGATGAGCCCCTCAGGTTGGAAGGCACTCAAAATATGTCTGGGGAAGAACTACCTCCTCTAAGTAGTGTCAACCTTAATTACATGGATGGAGTAAAGTTTTGGGGACCTTCATTTGCTGATGTGGCATGACTCAAAATGAGAAGAAACAGCTGCAAACATCCGTTAATAGTCAGAACATGGAATGTATGAAGTCTGAATCTATGAAAATTGGAAGTTGTCAAAAATGAAATGGAATACATAAAGACCAATATCCTAGGCATTAGTGAGCTGAAATGGACTAGTATTGGTCATTTGAATCAGACAATAATATACTCTACTGTGCTGGGAATGACAAACTGAAGAGGAATGGCATCACATTCATTGTCAAAAGAACATTTTGAGATCTATCCTGAAGTACAATGCTGTCAGTGATAACCAAAAAACCAAACCCAGTGCCTTCGAGTCAATTCTGACTCATAGCAACCCTATAGGACAGAGTAAAGCTGCCCCATAGAGTTTCCAAGGAGCGCCTGGTGGATTCGAACTGCTGACCTTTGGTTAGCAGCCGTACCACTTAACCACTACACCACCAGGGTTTCCTGTCAGTGATAGGATAATAAATATATTCCTACAAGGAAGACCGGTTAATACAACTATTATTCAAATTTAGGCACCAACCACTAATGCCAAAGATGAGGAAATGGAAGATTTTTACCAACTTCTGCAGTCTGAAATTAATCAAACATGCAACCAAGATGCATTGATAATTACTGGTGATTGAAATGTGAAAGTTGGAAACAAAAAAGGATCGATACTTGGAAAATATAGCCTTGGTGAGAGAAATGATGCCAGAGATAACATGATTGACTTCTGCAAGACTAATGTCTTATTCATTGCACACAACTTTTTTCAACAACATAAGCGGTGACTATACATGTAGACCTCACCTGATGGAAAACAGAAATAAAATCGACTACATCTGTGGAAAGAAACGATGGCAAAGCTCTATCAGTCAGAACAAGGCCAGGAGCCAACTGCAGAACAGACCATCAATTGCTCATATGCAAGTTCAGGTTGAAGCTGAAGAAAATTAAAACAAGTCCTCAAGAGCCAAAATACAACTTTGAGTATATCCTACCTGAATTTGGAGACCGCCTCACGAATAGATTTGATTCATTGAACACTAATGACTGAAGACCAGACAAGTTGTGGGATGGCATCAAGGACATCATCATACATGAAGAAAGCAAGAGGTCATTAAAAAGACAGGAAAGAAAGAAAAGACCAAAATGGGCTTCAGAAGAGACTCTGAAGCTTTCTCTTGAACGCCGAGTAGCTAAAAGGAATGAAGAAATGATCATGTAAAACAGCTGAACAAAAGATTTCGAAGGGCAGCTTGAGAAGACAAAGAATTACAATGAAATGTGCAAAGATCTGGAGTTAGAAAACCAAAAAGGAAGAACACGCTGGGCATTTCTCAAGATGAATGAAATGAAGAGAAAATTCAGGAAAATTCGAAATGCAATTTTGAAGGATCATATGGACAAAATATTGAACAACACAGGGAGCATCAAAAGAATATGGAAGGAATATATACAGTCACAGTAACAAAAAGAATTGGTTGATGTTCAGCCATCTCAGGAGGTAGCAAATGATCAAGAACCAATGGTACTGAAGGAAGAGCTCCAAGCTGCACCGACAGCACTGGCAAAAAACAAGGCTCCAGGAATCGTCAGAACACCAATTAAGATGTTTTAACAAACTGATGCAGCACTGGAAGTGCTCACTCATCTATGCCAAGAGATTTGGAAGACAACTACCTGGCCAACCAACTGGAAGAGATCCATATTTGTGTCCATTTCAAAGAAAGGTGATCCAACTGAATTTGGAAATTATCGAACAATATCATTAATATCACATGCAAGTAAAATTTTGCTGAAGATAACTCAAAAATGGTTACAGCAGTACATTAACAGAGAACTGCCAGAGATTCAAGCCAGATTCAAAAGAGGATGTGGAACAAGGGATATCATTGTTGACGTCAGATGGATCTTGGCTGAAAGCAGAGAATACCAGAAATATGTTTACCTGTGTTTTATTGACTAAGTGAAGGCATTCGACTGTGTAGATCATAATAAATTATGGATAACATTGTGAAGAATGGAAATTTCAGAACATTTAATTGTGGTCATGTGGAACCTGTAAATAGACCAAGAGGCAGTCGTTCCAACAGAACAAAGGAATACTGCATGATTTAAAGTCAGGAAAGGTGTGTGTTGGGGTTGTATCCTTTCACCATACATATTCAATCTGTATGCTAGCTGAATATTCTGAGAAGCTGGATGATGTGAAGACGAACATGGCATCAGGATTGGAGGAAGACTTATTAACAACCTATAATATGCAGATGACACAAACTTGCTTGCTGAAAGTAAAGAGGACTCGAAGCATTTGCTGATGATGATCAAAGACTACATACAGCATTCAGCATGAATTACATCTCAAGGTAAAAAAAAAAAAAAAGAAAAAAAATTTTTTTTTTAATAAAAATCCTCTCAACTGGATCAATAAGCAACATCATGATAAATGGAGAAAATACCAAAGTTGTCAAGGATTTTATTTTACTTGGATCCACAATCAACACCCATGGAAGCAGCAGTCAAGAAATCAAATGACCTGTTGTATTAGACAAACCCACCGCAAAAGACCTCTTTAAAGTGTTAAAAAGCAAAGATGTCACTTTGAGGGCTGAGGTGCACTTTACTCTAGCCATGGTATTTTCACTTGCCTCGTATGTATATGAAAGCTGGATAATAAATAAGGAAGACTGAGGAAGAATTGATGCTTTTGAATTATGGTGCTGGCAAAGAATACTGAATATATCATGAACTGCCAGAAAAACAAACAAATCCATCTCAGAAAAAGTACAGCCAGAGTGCTCCTTGGAAGTGAGGATGGCAAGACTTCGTTTCACATACTTTGGACATGTTATCAAAAGGGACCACTCCCTGGAGAATAACATCATGCTTGGTTAGGTAAAGGGTCAGTGAAAAAGAGAAAGACCTCCAAGGAGGTAGATTAACACAGTGGCTGCAACAATGGGCTCAAACATAGCAATGATTGTGAGGATGGCACAGGACCAGGTGATATTAGTTCCCTTGTATGTAGGGTCACTATGAGTCGGAACTGACTTGAGGGTAGCTAACAACAACAACAGTGAAAATTTTCACATTTTTTTTTCCACATCAAAAATTCTACTTGTAGGTATGGCTGGCATCTCTTTCCAGACCCTGAGACAGAGTCCCCACAGTGCTGTATTCTTTACCTGGCTTCCTCCCCTACAGTGTTGTATTGAAAAATCGTTTCCTTTGCTGGGCTCCCCTCCCGCTCCCCAACCCAGCTTTGCATTTGAATCCTGCTTTTGCTTGGAGGTTATATGGAAACCCCATTGCACCTACATGGTATGATTGAGAATGTTGCTGACATAACTTGTACGAACTCCCTACTTGTAAACCCCTTTAAAAGTAAGTTGCCTGCCCACCCTTGGTGAGCAGTCTTGGCGGCAGCAGCTCCAACTGATTTCATTTCCTTGTACAACGAAATAAATATGCCTTTCCTGCTCTCCCACCTAGGTCTCTCATTTATTGGCCAATACAAGTCATGCCGAGGAAGAACCTGGAGTGTCCACCATGTAACAACCCCACAGCACCTTCTTTCAGAATCAAAGCCTCTTTTCAAACTTACATGCTGATGTGGTACAGTGAAACCCATTACAGATTAGTAAGTAAGCACAAGTAAGCCAATGCTTACCTTGCTTTTTGGATACTTGACCCCGATCACAGGATACAACCAACTGTGAAGTATATGTGTGATGACTTACCCAGCAAGTCTGACATCAGGCCCCATTTCCTCCTCTCTAGAACAAAGGAGGTAACTCTGAACCTGTCTGGGTACAGTCTCTGTGATTATCCTTTCCTCTGGATTTTCGGATTGCTCTTGCACTACATGGTCTGATCTTCCTTTGGGGCCTTGATTCTCGATCATCAAGAGTTGTCAGCATTTGCTTATATGTCAGGGACTCTAAATTCAACTCCAATCATAACCTAGATGTGCGAGAAAATGCAATGCTTTTATTGTGCTAATAGCTAATCTGGCCATTCTCCAGAGCCCCCACCCACTGGTTAGCAAGAAAATATTAACTAAATGCAATTTAAACTTACTCTGATCCATTTATGTAAACAGCCTTTGTAGGAAATACACAGACTGTCATTTTGATAGAAATTCTCAGAAATGAAATAGCCTTCCCCTCTTCCTGCTTCTCTCCATAACATGGTCTCTGGGCGCTTAAAAGGAACGGGGCTTGCTCATCCTTGTGTCAGGGAGAAGGGATCAGAGGCCTTGGATTCAATATTCTCAGCTTCCTCTGATGTCGTCTGGATATTATCTCTTGTCCACCAGGCGATGTTTGCTTTGCTGTCTTTCTATGCTGAAGCCTGCAGTGTGGATCTTTCCCAGGCTGGTCTCCCTTATCTTGGTCAGGATCCAGTAGCCACTTCAGATTGCCTTGGCCCTATCTCAACCACCATTAGCGGCAGACCCTGATGGTTGCTCAACCACCATCTAGTTCACTCCCCAAGAAGCCCAGCCCCAGCCTCTGTGGTGGAGTCATCTCTGCCTGCCATAGTGGACCCCATGGCAGGTTACTGGCTGCCAGCTCCATGTTTACACCACGTGGTGGCCAAAGGCAGCTTGAGAAAGCAAGCCGTAAGGGTTTCCCCGGGCCACCCTGTGCTGAGCCACAGGTTGACATTGATTTAATGGTCCCCCAGGCTGATGTGTGGCAAACTCTGCCTGCAGTGTGGCCCTCCTCTTGTCTGACACCCCCGTCCCTCACCAGCCTAAACTGTGGAAATTATGTAGAAACCACAATTCAGCAAACAAGCCCAGCTGCTCCCCAGGCCTCATTCTTTCTCTTCCTTCTTCTGCCTACATTCTTCAAGCTGGAAAAGGACCTGACTTCTGTTTTACTTTCCAACTTCATATCCTCCTTCCCCCTTACTCCAGCTAAGTCTGGCTCTCCTCTATGCTGTGGGAGAAATCTTTTAGCAGAGTCTTCCAGGCTCCATTGTTGAAATGATAAAGGAGGTAAAGAAATGTGGAAATGTGTTTCTCAAAGACAATAGTCTGACTTACAAAGCTATCCTGTCGCTGAAAGACCAGACTTTGAATGTCAAAGACTGAATGTTAAGTTGTTTTTCCTCTTTGCATTTTTAAAATAATGTTTCTCATCTCCTCTGTGGTCTTCCACCCCCAAAACCGAAGAATGTTTTGAGCAGACAACAACAGCTCCTGTCCAAAAGAACTTTCTGTGATGATGGGAAAGCTCTGTATCTCTGCTCTTCGATCCAATAACCACATGTGGCTACTGAGCACTTGAAATGTGGCTACTGGGACTGAGGAACTGACTTTTCAGTTTTACAGAATTCCAACTAAAATAGCCACATACGGGTACCAGTTGTGGTTGAGTTGATTCCGACTCATGGTGACCCATGGGTTACAGAGTAGAACGGCTCCAAAGAGTTTTCTTGGCTGTAATCTTTATGGAAGTAGGTTGCCAGGCCTTTCTTTTGTGGCATCACTAGGTGGGTTCAAACCACCAACTTTTACATAAGTAGTTGAGCGCAAACCATTTACGCAACCGAAGGACCTTTATACCTGTTGGCAGGGTCTACAATATTGGGCAGTGCAGGACCAGAGTACAGGTCTCATAATCAGCAAGCAAAAGAAAAAGGCACAATCGTTATTTTAAAACCTGGTACCCACCCCCTTTCCACTTAAGAATGGTTGTGTAATTCTGCCATCCTTATCCTAGCGTGAGTCCTTAGTCTGAACAGTTACTTCATACCTAATACTTTCGTATCTTTTCCCAAAGACCCAGTTGCTGATGTCTGTTTTTGTAGCATCAGACACTTCACCATCACCTAAAAGCTCTTGCAAGAGGTACATGCTGTTTCTAAGAAACAGATCCTTTACCACGGACCACTGATTTTCCATTACAGAAATGTTCTTCATTTTCCTTTGAGAGTGTTTTTCCTTAGTGTCAGGGGTGACCAACGTCTCAGGAACTTTGAGGAGGAAGGTCAGTGAACAGCTCTATAAAAGCTGTCCTCCCGGGTTCCAGGAGGTTATAGGAGAAGGGCGACCTCCAGGGTTGGCTTATTTTCTTTGGGAAGTGTCTGTCATCCAGGCCTCTTCTGAGAGTCTGCCTGGCTGAACCCCGCTGAGTGCTGGGGGCTCCTGTGCATAGTCAGGGAGGCTGTGTTTACAAGATAACCCAGAGGAGCTAGGAAGGCCTCACAAAGCAGGGGAAACCCCCCGCCTTTTGCCCCCAGCTCTCAGTTATAAAACAATGAAGTCACTGTGTTGTGCCTCTAGACTTGCCCGGGGTAAAGGCAAAGGAAGGAAAAGGAAGAAAGGAGGAAGACAGGGAGAAAGGTGGATATACCACACAGGCTGGAGGCTTGCAAAAATGTCACACTGCTAATGCCACACGGGTACTGAGGAATTGTCACTAGCAATAGCAGAAACTTACATCGATAACAGCTTTCGAGCATTTTCTCATACAGTATCGCACTGAAATCCTCTAAGGGAGACGCCATTCTTAAAGTCCTCGATTGTAAGAAGAGAAAGCTGAGCTTCCAAAGGGGGTTGTGCCCTGTTTGAAGTCACATGCCAGGAAGTGATGGGGCAGCTGGGACTAGGGACAAGTACAGCCACAGAGAGGGGAGGCTTCCAGGCAAAAATATTGCAGAGGGAAGGAAGAAACTATTTACCTGGAAAAACTCTGGAGAGAATATAAAAACCAAACTCATTGCCCTCGAGTCAATTCCGACTCACAGAAGCCCTACAGGACCAAGTAGAACTGCCCATAGGGTTTCCAAGGAATAGCTGGTGGATACAAACTGCCGACCTTCCGGTTAGCAGCCGAGCTCTTAACAACTGCGCCACCAGGGCTATCCTAACCTGACACAGCACTGAACTTGACAGTGTGACAAGTCCCCTGGCCTGCACCCTGCCTGCCACCAGCTCTTTGTTGGAACACAAAGCCCATTGTGTTCATACAAGGTTTTTCAGTTTGTCAAATTAGTTATATGCATATTATCTCATTTGATCCTCATAGTGACCCTCTGAGGTAGGAACTAAAGTCAGTGATGTTATATCTACAACGGTGGTACAAATGGTTAACATGCTGGCTCCTAATCAAAGGTTGGAGGTTCGAGTCCACCCAGAGGCACCTTGGAAAAAAGGCCTGAAGGTCTTCTTCTGAAAAATCAGCCATGGAAAACCTCATGAAGCACGGGTCCACCCTGACACACATGGGGTCGTCACGAGTGGGAGTGAACTCCATGGCAAACAGGTTCTTCTGTGGGTGAGAATGCTGCAGTTAGAAGGATTAAGGGACTTGCTTGAGATCAAACAGCTTTCAAGTGACAGAGCAAGAATTTGAACTTGTCTTTTGACTCGAGGTCTGATGCTCTTTCCACTACACTGCACGTCCTTGGCCAACCATGGTGCTGCTGCAAACCCTGCAGGGGCTGGCTTTTCGCCCTGCGTGCTCAGCACTGCTATGGCTTAGCTTTATGCGTTGCCTCCTCCTCAGCGATGGCATCAGGAAGGGGTAGGTGCCTGTATGCTCCTTTGAATACCTCCCCCACATCTGATCAGTTCTCAACAAGAAGTCCTTCTTCTGAATGAGTCCAAAGAAACCCCAGAGAGCGCCCACCTAGAACGCGCCTGCTCCACCCTTCTCCCAGGGGCTGGAGCCAGCCCCAGCTGGGAGCCTGTTGTGTCAGCAAGAAGCCCAGCCTGAGCCAGGCCCGCCCATCTGCCCAGACATGTCTCCATTAGTCATCACATTCTCTTCCCTCAGGACTGCTCTGCAGAGCTTCACACAAACAGACTGCTGGGCCAGGCAACTCTGCAGCCGACCACTTGTCCAGGAGCCTCCCCTGTCTGCAGGAAGCTCAGTGCGTGTCAATTTATCGTCCCCTGAAGATGCACACCTTCCAAGATGCACCCTCACTCCTCTGCCAAGTGCCCCCAAAGGCCTACGGGCCTGGAAAGGAGGACAGTAGCCACTTCCCTCAACCCCTTTGGGACTGCCCTCAAGGGGAAAGCAAACCCAGGTGGCTGAGAACCTGCCAACCTGTTGCTTCCCCCAGGAAGGCAGCTGTAGCCTGGGATGCACTCCCTGGGACTGGGATGTTCTGGGAAGAGGCTCTGAGTACCCAGAAGCTTCCTCAGTACACTGTATGTTGGCTTCTGCCACACATGTGCTTCAGCCCCGCTTCGCTGGAGCTGCTCATGGGAGACACAGCACTTCCTACCCCAGGCCCATCCTTCTTGCAGGCTGCTGACAGGACGCTTGTAAGGTAGTGATGGGAGCAGGGATGGGGCCCACAGGGCTTGAAGGCAAGAAGACCTCAATCAGAGTCTTTTCAAAGTCTACTCTGTCCTAGTTGGTGGCAAGCCATTCCAGTCTGCTCCTCAAGTCACTTGCCTTCTCTGCCCCTCAATTCTTTGTACAAAGAGAATGGAAATGCTTATCTCACAGCTCTCGTTTGTCCGTCTATTCATTGAGCACCACCTGTGTTCCAGGCACTCTGTGAAAACAAAAACCCAACCAAACCCATCACGATCAAGTCGATTCCAACTCATAGAGACCCTACAGGACAGAGTAGAACTGCCCCATAGAGCTTCCAAGGAGTGCCTGGTGGATTTGAACTGCCAACATTTTGGTTAGCAGCCATAGCACTTAACCACTACATCACCAGGGTCTCCACCCTGCTAGGAGCTGGGAATATGCTCATGAGCAAACCACCAGGGTCCCTGCTTACCTAGCGCTTACTATCTCGCTCTCAAGGAAATAACTCATTTACATGTGTCTGACACAGGGCCTGGCACACACACATTCCAGTCTGTTGATTGTTTGCTGATTCTGCTCAGGGCTGCTGTGAGGAGCTAAGGAGATACTGCAGCATAAGCACTATGTGAACTAAAAAGGGATTATACAAAAGTAGGGGATGATTTGATTGTGGCCAGGACAGATCCAATGTTCTTCCAGGCAGCTCCCAAATGGAAGGGAGAGATATGCCCCCTTGCCCATAGGGAGGACTCTGCCTGTCTGAGGGAAGGCACTCAGTGAGGATGAGCCCAGATGACGGGCCAGAATCATCACAGGCACACATCATTAAAGGTGCTCTGGGAGCCTGGGTTGCACAGTGGTTAAGAGCTATGACAGCTAACCAAAAGATCAGCAGTTAGAATCCGCCAGCTACTTCTAGGAAACTGTGTGGCAGTTCTACTCTGTCCTATAGGGTCACTGTGAGTTGGAACTCAAGGGTTTGGTTTTGGGTTTTTCGGACCTTCAGACAGAGAATTTGCCTGTGGCAAGATTTCTATGGCTGACTGCAATGTCCTTGCTTACAAGGGAATTCCCTAGGCTCTGGGTGGGGGTTTGGGCCTTTCAGAAAGAAAATACACTGAACAGGCACACTGGAGACAGTTAAGGCTTTGTTGTTGTTGTTAGTTGCTGTCAAGTTGATTCTGACTCATGGTGACCAGAATTCATCTCTTATGATGAATTCCTTCCATTTCAGTGAGTCACCTGTTTGAGAACTTAAGTACTTTCCCATTGTCTCTGCCCTAGGCAAGTATTAGTGACATATTGATCAGTTGACTGATTTTTGGTCAGAGTCACCTCTTTGTTCTACAGAGTCATTCCTATTCAATGATGAGCTCATCACCCTGAAAAGGCCAAGAAAAGTGAATGAGAGCTCTAAGGCTGCTTAAGAAAGTACTTTGCCAAACACACACATAGGCTACATACACACATGCACACACTTAGACCTACATGATTGTTTTTTTCCTAATTTAGCCATTTGAGAACAGCTCAGACTTGGATTTGCTATTATGATTCAGCCCTATATCCCAGGAGCCCGTTCTTCAATCATATGCCTTACTGACTGAGTGAGGCCTTTCCCTGTCCAAAGTGGCAGGACTTGGGAGCAGGGTTCACAGCTAACCCAGGTATGTATGGCCCTTAGCATCTGGACTGCACTTGGCAGAGGGTCCACGATCATCAGTTGAAATGAGTTAAATCAACTGGGATTGAGTGGACAGCATTCGTAAAGCAGGCTGGAGACTTACCTTGCTGCGCTAGGCACAGCCTCAAGCATTATCATCATTTCATTTGACAAATATTCATAGAGGCTGATACAGGTCTGGCACTGTGCTAGGGCTGAGCATACTAAGGATTTTCTGTCCTCAAAGAACGTAGATTCTAATGGCATCAGGTTCAAATGGTTCTTTCCCTATCAGCAGCCATCTTCCCTCAAAAGACTTGAAAAGCAGAGGTTTTCCTCACAAGCACCCTGCAAAAGTCACCAGAGTTGCCCCTTAGCTTCACCAGGTGACAAAATCATTTTGATTCTCCTGGAATCTAGGTTTCTGGGTTCATGGAATTGGGGTGGCTCACATAGGCCATCTGCCCTTAAAACACCCATTGCCATCAAGTCAATTCCAACTCATAGTGACCGTATAGGACAGAATAGAACTGCCCCATAGGGTTTCCAAAGAGTGGCTGGTGGATTTGAACTGCTGACTTTTTGGTTAGTAGCTGAGCTCTTAACTACTATGCCACAAGGGCTCCCATCTGCCTTTACCAAACCAAAGACCAAACCCATTGCCATCCAGTCGATTCTGACTCACAGTGATCCATCTGCCCTTAGGTGTCTCTTTTTGAACCTTGTAGGAACTGGTTCCCTGGAGTCACCTTCAGGTGGAACAATAGCTTAGTAAGCAGTTTAGTGGAGACGTTTGCCTTAGGCATTGAGTTCCTCTGGAAAATTATATATGTGCAGCCAACTTCAAGAAGGAGGAACTCCAGGGTCTGACCAGAGACTGTTTTAAGATGTATGGTGTGTCCTTGGTGATTTTGTTTCTGTAACCAAAGGATCCTGCTCAGCCCTGCTCCTGTTTCAGGTTATCTTCTGAGAAATTAACATAACAATGACCTATATAACCTGCTTTCACTGTCCCCTCTTCCAAAGAGCCTTCTTGACTTGTTAAGGTGATGGTGCCAGATTCGAATCGGATCTACTCATAATAAATATATTTTATTACATTAATTTTTGGTGCTTCTCTATAGGGTCACTATGAGTCGGAATTGACTCGACTGCACTGGGTTTGGCTTTTTTTGGTTTTCTAAGAAATTTAGGTTTTTCACAGAGATCAACACTGCAGTCCAGGCTGCCCCTCATGGGGCATTAACTGGGCCATGGTTCTCAAATCTATTTGTCCTTCAGGATTACCTGCAGAGTTTTTAAAACATACATGTCCCACTTGAGACATTTTGATGTACTAGGTCAGGGCTGGGACCAGGTATCTGCCCTAGAATTTTTTGTTTTCAACCCCCACCACACACCAGAATCAGCCCAAGTGAGTTTGCGTATGGGGGAGGATGATAGATTTCAAATACCTTCGCAGGGCCCAACAGGTGGAATCTCCACCCCTTTCCTAGCCCTGATCAAGGTACAGTGAAACCTGTGAGAGCCAGAACTCAATGGTACCACCTTGATTTTCCAGATCTCTCAAGTTTTCTGCCTTTGTCAGGGTGTAGACTCACCACTTTTCTATCACTCCTTTTAGTGGAAAATAGTTGAGTTTTCTTTCTCCGACAGGTTTCTGCCTTACACAGGTTCCAGCTTTCAAAGATTTTACTATATAAACCTGCAGCAAGTGGAGGCGGTTTGGTGGGATGGAAGGAACGCTGGGGTGGAAGTCAAGAGACCAGGCTCTCAAAGTCTAACTCTTCATTCACTATGTGACCTGAAATGTAACCCTCCACCTCTTGGGCCTTGGTTACTTCAGATGTAAGTCCAGGGGTAGACAAGGAGAGATCTTAGATCTCTTCCAACTCTGAAAGTCCAGGATTCTTCAATATAACAAACAATGACTCAGCCTTCTCCAATGGAAAGGAAAGAGAATTGCTCACAGGCCCATGATCTGATTGAAGGCCAAACCAGAAAACCAAACCCACAGCCATCAAGTTGATTTCAACTTACAGCAACCCTATAGGACAGGGTAGAACTGCCCTATAGGGTTTCCAAGGCTGTAAATCTTTACAGAAGCAGACTGCCACATCTTTCTTCTGTGGAGCAGGCTGTTGGGTTTGAACCACTAACCTATCAGTTAGCAGCCAAGTGCTTGACCACTGTACCACCAGGGCTCCTGATTGAAGACCACAAGGGGAGAAATTCAAATACCATTCTGCAGGGTAAGTAAAATGTGAGAGGCCTCCTAACTCAAAGAGGAAAGAAAAGGCTGTCCCTCGCAGGACTTCCCACACACACTAGGGGCTCAGTCACTCTCAGCCCCAGCTAGACAGTATTGTAAGGCTGTAACACCTCGGAGTGCCTTTCTTTGCTCCTGAAATCTTGGCTTCACTATAGTTTCATAGAATCCCTATTATATGCCAAAGTCACAAGAAAAATGGGATTGGCTCTGCTGACCTGTATCCCTATTGTTTTGAATACCAAATCCTTGCCAGTTTTAGAATTAGGCTTCTGATTCAGAATCGAGAACTGCTGGAATGGAAATGATATTTCTCCTCTCGCTTTGCAAGGCCTAAGTCCACCAGTTGACAGTCACCGTCCAAGATTAGTGGGGGCTGAAGAGCTCCCCCAGGCTGATAAGGAGTTGAGTGGTGGTTTTCTGAGGAAGTTACGGATCGATGGGGTTTTCCTATCAGCTTAGGAAGTCAGCCCTGCCAACCCATTGTTCAACCTGAAGAGCCATAATTGTGAGCAGATGGCTTTGCTCACTGACAGGCTGAATAGAAGCAAGACGGGCCCATTGCTCTTGTCTATCATCAATTTGCTCTTGGATTGGGAAAAGGAGCATGACAGGAAAGATTCAAAGCAGAAAGAAGTCCAAGGGTCAGTTAATTCCCAGAAGAACCCTAACCTGGCCAAGAGGGTAGGCAAGCGCTCCAAAGGCTCAAACTGGGGAGGAAGGGCCTCAAGAGCCAAGCTAACTGGTGAGAAGGCCCTGCTCCCAAAACTAGCTGAGGTCTTTGGGGCTGAGGTAGCCATGCTGCCTGCAGCTATCTCATATGACATCATCTCAAATACATGTTTTCTCTGATAAATATGGCCTAAGTGAATGTGCCTTTGGACACGGGCAACCTGGAGAGGGATAGCAGTGTGGCAGTGGCCTCTGATTAGCTGAGCTCTTTTCCTAGGATTTGTTGAGGTTGTTCCTGCCCTGGTTCCCTGCCCCTACAGTGGTCAGGAAAGGGCCTTTGCAGAACACAGGAAATAAATGCCAGGATTTACCAGCCATTCAGAAGCAGCCAGCCATTAACAATGAGAAGCAGCAGGGTGGAATTTGGACGCTCTCACCCATTGTGCATTGGTCATGCTGGAGACTGGCTATGCTTCAGGGAAGGACACCACCCACTGTCCCTGAGGATGGGGCTACCAAAGCCAGAAGGAAAGGAACTTGCCTAGGGGAAGGGCAGAGGTAGAGGTCTAAGCCAACTCTCCTTAGTTGGGCTTCCAAAGCCCTTTCTAAGCTTGGAGGTACCTAGGTGGAAAAGGTGGAGGTAGGACCCACTCTGCAGCACCATTTTAATTTCATATGCATGTCGCACTCAGAATCTTTCAGTGACTCCCCAAGAGAATATATTCCAGACTGCTCCCTCAAATCAAAGTCTCTCAAATCTGGCCCCACTTGGCCATGCCGACAAGCCTTCCATTAAGCATGGTCTCAGCTAGCATGCTTCCTTATCCCCTACTCATTCCCAATCCAGGCCAATGTTCACATGCTTCCCAGCCTTCTGGCTCTCACCCCAATTCATTACACAGGAGAACTCTGCTCTCTTCATCCTCGAACTCATCCAATCCAGCCCATTCTAGAAGTAGCATATGATGATCCATCTCTTCCGAAAAGTGTTCCCTAATCACTCCAGCTGACACTGATCTCTCTCTGCTCTGAGATATTCTAGTTTTTGCTGTTCTTTCTTTACTAGAAAATCTTAAGGTCCTGATATAGCCTATGATTAGCATTTTTATGACTTCTACTAGACTATAAACTTTGAAGGACAGAAATCTATAGTCCTTCTTACAGATGAAAGGGCTCCAGACTTAAATTCCAACAATCCAAGAATACTACACACCTCTGAGCATCTTTCTAATCTGGAATTGCTGTATTGGGGTAGGGTGCAGTTGGAGCTGGTCTAGAGCAGAGGTTCCTTCTTGGGAGTCCTTACCCTGACCTTTGCAGATCTTGTCTTTAGCTTTGCCCTGGTCCATTGACACAAAAGTGCCCAACTTATTTCTCAATTTATATCTAATCTTTGTCATTGTACAACTCCAGAGAGTGTCATTCACTTACAGTACGATGTGACTATTGCCCCCTAGAGTTGTCCAACACACAATCTTCACAGCCATACATGGCAGTACTATCTAATTCCCTATTGCCATAATGGTCAGAAGTCCATTTTTTGGTAGTTGTCCATCTATGGCCACCAGGAGAAAAGGAGATCACACAGAGGATGAGCTGAGCTTGGAGTTTGGTTGAACATTCAGCCTGTGGCTGGGAAAAGAGCCAGCTCTTGCTCTTTGGTATTCTGTAGCTCGTGTGCCAGGAGTCATGCTGAACCACCACCTGGCTTCTAGTCATGCTCGTCATTCCCTCGTCATGATGAAGAAACTCTGGACAATGTTTTGAGCCAAGTCAAGGGTCTAGGGGCCATCTAGGGATGAACAAGATTGCTGCTGTCTGGCATTCTGACAATTTTCACAATCCATTTGAAACTTTTGGTCAAAAGTCTTAGAAACTCCTGAATTCCAAGTGAGTTCCCAACTTCACAGTTCCTCTTCATTTTTCTCTGCCCCAGAGAGCACCCTGACCTCATGGGCTACCCACACACTTGAGGGGAACCCATTCTTGAGGGACTGAGCCTTTAGTCGTTCTATTAAGAGTTTCCAGATGGTGCGTAAGCATGAGCAATTTTGCAGCAAGCAGGAAATTATCAGTAGAAGTGGAAGTGACAGGGTGTTTTGCAAACATTAAACCAAGAAAGCTTAAAAGGTCTTTGAGCATCGTTAAATAAACATTTAGGATGACTGAGAGGGCAGAAATGGAAAGGAAAGTATAAACACTTTCCTGTGGGTGTGAGAGGGTTTTTTTTTTTTTTTCTTCCACCCTCTTCTGGTTACAAGGCTATGAGGGTACTATGAGTCTCCTGAATGAAGCTGTCTAATACTTAAAATCATCCTTTGAAAGATGGAGTCACAACCAGTAAACATTCAGAGGAAAGGAACCGGTTCTCTTTTGTTATCACAATATCCGATCACATTCTGATACTATGCCTTGATATGCTAGGCAGCATCCCAGGTATAAGATGGTCCCAAGAACACATTTGGCTCAGGACCTTACCCTCCAAGACACCCCAACTGGAAAAAGCAACAGGTAAACCATCATTGGGCCCCAAAAGCCCTTACCGAGTGCCAAAAAGCCCCCTACTACCTTATTGAAGCCTCAGAATAACCCCATGAGATAGGTTTCTTACCAGAAGGGCAAGCTGAGGCTTCAAGAGATTAAGGTCACATGGTGAGTGGAGAGTCAGAATTTAACCTCCAATCCCTGCAGTTCTAGAGCCCACTATCCCAGCACCCCTACCCTGTATTTCCATGAAGTACCTTGAAAGGCTCACTCCAAGCTTCTCCCAGTTGTACCTAAGGAAGAGTGAAGACTGGAAGAGAGAGAGGGACCATTGGGAGGCCAAGCCCAAAGTGACAGAAACAACCACTAGAGCAACAAGGACATTTATGGTAGAGATTACAGACCTCTACAGCATCACAAAACACAGCATCTGCTAGCCCCTCTTTGTCTCTCAAAAAGCTCTCAGCTGCTAATTTGCAGGGGACTAATTTTCCTTGGTACTAGCTGAAAATTTGGCAATTTGAACCCACCCAGAGGCTCCTCAAAAGACAGGCCTAGCAATCTGCTTCCAAAAGGTCACAGCCTTGAAAACCTTGTGGAGCAGTTCTACTCTGCACACATGGCGTCGCCATGAGTAGGAATCAACCCGATGGCAACTAAAAACAGCAATTTCTCACACGGCTCTCATCAGTTCCGGGAAAGACCAGCGGGGCGCAATCCTGAGTCAGAGGACAAGCAGCCAGCCCAGGCAGCTGCAGAGGCTGAGTTGTGGCAATGTCACCAGTAACAAAATTTGGAGGCCCTTCTTCATTTTCTGTCATGGGGGCTCCCACTGACTAACAACCTTCTCAGTGCATTGTTTATTCCTAGTTTCCTACAGACACAGAACATATGGGCATAAAGTGGGTGGGCACATCTCCTTAGGGTAACTCCCCCCTAAAACACACACACTATACTATCCCTCTGCCCCAAACAACAAGGATGGCCAGACACCAGGGACTTCCACAGGCCCACCTCCCAGATAGGCCCTTCAGCTGCACCTTCTGGCTCTGGCAACCAGAGTACTTAAGAACTTAACAAGGCAAACCAAAGCAAAGCAAGACAAGTAAATAACTAATAATTAAATATATGCAAGAAAAACAACAACAGAGCCAGGCCCACAGGCCCATTGCATCTAGCAACATCCTCCCCAGAGCCTCAATGCCAGGCTATGCCATTGTCTATGTTTATAGACTCACTCCATAACCCTGGCTCGTTTGTTGTTGTTGTTAGTTGCCATAGTCAAGTAGATTCCAATTCATGGCAACCCCTTGAGTGCAGACTAGAACTACTCCACAAAGTTTTCAAGCAGTAACTTTTCGGAAGAAAAATTGCCAGGCCTGTCTTCCAAGGCGTCTCTGGGTAGATACGAACCACCAACCATCTGGCTAGTAGTTAAGCACTTAACTGTTTGAGCCACTCCAGGACTCCTTCCTGGATCTTTGACAGTCTCCATTCCCGAAATCATCCCAAGGCTCTTTATTAGGCCTCTATGTATTTTTTTTTTTTTAGGATAAAGTAGCTGCCCCCTCCACCTGACTTTCAAAATCTGCCAGCATCTTGCCCTCAGTCTTGTCTCCCCCTGACCTTCAGTATCCCCAGGGACAGTGTCACCTCAGGGAGTCTGTACCCCTATCTTTCTCCTCTGGCTTTCCCAGTTACTTCCGTCCTTCAAGGCCCTACTCCACCCTCCTTCTTTAGGAAGGTGTCCTTGCCATTCCACTCCACAGGGACTCCTTCCCCTGAACCCTTCTAGCATTTTCAACCCTAGAGCTTGGTTGCCTCCCTTTCTTTCCAGTAAATTAGTCCTGACTCCTTACTTAGATACTAAGATCCTTTGAATCAGAGACCATAGCTGCTATTTCTTTACCAACTGTCATATAACGAGGGCTTGTCAGTTGGCCAGGAAACGAACATCTGTCCTTTCTGTGATAAAGTCAGGCCAGCAGCAATCACTGCACTTGGCTGGCAGCTGCTGGCACTCATAGGATGGGCCCTTCCAAGACATAAGTGAACATACTCCAGAGACCCCAGGAAGTTTCATGAAACCTTGGCATCCGCTCAGATCTGTAACAGCTTCAACTTTTACCGCGGAAATCAAACTTTGACCTAGTCCTTGTTGTGTTGAACTAAATCCCAGTGACACAAAGAAAAGGGGAAAGAAAGAATTAAGAAATAGCCTTCACGGTTACATATTGAATCAGTTATGGACATTCACAAACAAGGCCCAATCTTCTCCAAATTCAAGTTATTTTTATACTATAGTACAATGACTCAAAAGAACATTTGTGTGACTGCAGTTGTTGGCAAGGACTATTTGAAGCCTCAGACATATGTATTTGCTAACATGAGCTGGGATTTTTAACTCTCTTTTTTGTTTTAACATAATTATACACCATACATGTGAGGCTTTCTACACATGGATATTCTTCAAAATATTGTCAGAGTGCCCATGTTGAGAAATGAGTTCCCCCAAGGCATCAGAAAGAGGGAGGAGTGGGAGAACAACAGACTGTGTTAACATTGGAGTTTGTCATGTGCAAAGATGTGGGTGTCAGGCCCACCAGTTGTGATCTGCAGGAGTGAGCACAGGTTTTAGAATAAGATGTCGGATTAAACTACAGCTCTACCGTTCAGACCTAGGTGTGCTCAGGCAAGTTACTAACTCTCTCAGAGAGAGAGTTCGTATCTATTTTTTTTAAACCCAGTAGTTACCATCGAGTTGATTCCAACTCATGAGACAATCTTATGGGTGTCAGAGTAGGGCTGTGTTCCATTGGGGTTTCAGTGGCTGATTTTTTGGAAAAAGATCACCAGACTTTTCTTCCAAAGAGCCTCTGGGTGGACTCGAACCTCCAACCTTTTGGTTAGCAGCCAAGCGAGTTAACCATTTGTGCCACCCAGGGAGTCCTATCTCTAAAAAGGGGATAATAATTTATGCCTTCCAGATTGTTTTTTGAGGAAAACCAGAATCATAGAGTGCACAGTGGTTGGCCCATACGCGAGCAATAATCAAGGACCCACTGAAACATGGTAAACTTGTCCTGCACAAGGACTGGGATGGTCCCCCCAGCTGGGACCCCAGGAAGTGTTGGGCAAGGGGGCAGGTTAATAGCTATAGTGTGCTTCCTGGTAGTCCCCGTGGTTTAAAGCAGATGCCCACCAGCACCTGAAGTTACAGGCAACAGGACCTAGCATCCAGGTGCAGAGGGAAGGTGTTTGGGTCCTCAGCAAAAGAGTTAGACCATAAATTGGAGAATTAAAGCAACAACGCAGCCATAGAGACTGGCCAAGCACAGCAGGATGGGAGAGAAAAAAAGCACTGGCTTAAGGACAGAAAGACCACCTGCTGGAAGAGACAGGTCACCAGATGTGGCTGCCCTGGTCAGGACTGACCCTGGTATGAAGTGGCTTGGGGAAAAGCCAGAAATGAAAAGGAACTTCACAGTCTCAGCCATCACAGACTCACGCCTCTCCTCAAAGTGGTGAGCTACTATTGACCCCAACCAGCTCAGGAAACTCTCTGTCTCTCCCTCTCAGTCTCACTCTGTGTCTGTCTGTCTGTCTGTCTCCCTCTTCTTCATCAAGAGTAGACTATTTAACTCCTGCCCACTATTCAAGAACCTAGCCAGTACCCACCTGCCCTAAAAACTTTCTCTTACCACTCTAATCTTCCTCACTCACCTTATATTTTAACCACATCATTTGCTCCTTAATAGTTCACTATGATTCAATAGGTTAATTCCCTCCCCAAATAGACTATGAGTTCCTGGAAGGCACAAATCATGCCTTATATTCAGTATGCCCATGGGCTCAAGTATGATACTCAGGCTGTAGTAAGTGCTAATAATTTGCTTACTAATTTCTTATTTTCATTTATCCTTGTTTCCAGGATTGCATGGATAGCAACAGATAAATACTACGTGTCCAGGAAAACAAGTATTCCAAGACGTGTATTAACCCTTGGGACAGTTGCCGTTTTTCAGAAATTGATTCTTCTAATATTACAGCCCGGCCCAGCCCATTGCCATCGAGTCAATTCCAACTCATAGGGACCCTACGGGACAGAGTAGAACTGCCCCATAGAGTTTCTGAGTGGCGCCTGGTGGATTCGAACTGCTGACCTTTTGGTTAGCAGCTGTAGCATTTAACCACTACCCAACCAGGGTAATATTACAAAAATAAGAGTCCAATAATGAAGTGTATTGTACTATTCCATGATTAGGCTAGCAGTCTTCTATCTGATGGGTTAAAGCCTTTTATCACTCTTAACCACAAATACTTATTGAGTATTTACTATGTGCTAGACATTATGGATTAACAGGATTCAGTCTTAGAGGAGGTACAACCAGAATGTTCCTGAGAAGCAAGGATGGCAAGACTATGGCCGGCTACTTTGGACACATCGTATCAGGGAAGACTAATCTCTAGAAAAGGACATCATGAGGGTCAGTGAAAACCAGGGAAACCCTCAATGAGTTGAATTGACCCAATAGCCACAACAATGGACTCAAACATACCAACAGTCATGAAGGTGGCACAGTACCAGGCAACATTATGTTCTGTTACACGTGGGTCACTATGAGTTAGAGCCTACTTTGATGGCAAGTAGCAACAACAAAAGCAACTATATGAATCAGAGGAGATGTCAAGAGGAAAAGATTTCTGTCCTTAGAAAACTAGAGCATACATTTGTTTTGTTACAACATTGCCAAACTAAAGACATTGTGCATGCTGCTGACCTATTTGGCAGGATTTGGACATGAAAAAGAGCTGAGTCCATCTGCTGGAAAACAGTTTTCTGGGTTCAAAAGATGACACAAGTAATGTGTATACCTACTACATTCCTTCTCCAAGATCTAGAATTTGAAAAACATTTCATTTTAGTGTTTTATTTGGGAGATTTGTTTGGTTGTTTGGCAGGTTAGTGGTCCAAAGGAATGCCCTAGTAGAGGATAAGGGCACAAGAGAAAGAAGCCCAGAAGACTTGGCAGCTTCCCCTCTCTTCCTCCCGCACACCCAAATTGCAAGTACCTCATCAGCATTTTCATTCTAGAAAATATTTGTTTCATGGAGAAGAACCAAGTTATTCCCTGAGGATAACTGACTATAAGATCAACAGTGTGGTATGCCTCTGGGTCATCTGATTGAATGTAGACGTCACTTTGCCGTACAGAGTTCAAAAGGACCTAACCCATAAATTGAGCACCTATATATACCACCTCCTGAATTAATGTCATCGTTTCATTAAAGTGTATTTTTTTTTTTTTAATCTTCAACTAGTATTTGCATATCACTTTAACTACTTAGGCCTATTGGTCAAGTAAAATATCTTATTAGGATAGTCATCTCCTGACATTATGCTGAGTATCAAGAATAGAATAGCCGTTCTCACCTGGAGGAGTATACCAGAAATCTCCACACCACCTCACAGGCCCCAATCCGTGCCTACAAAAATGTGATAACCCCCTAGCATGTGTATTTTCAAATTGTTCCTCAGGAGACCCAACTACTTGTGGAGGGCCTCCTGGATTTCTGTCAAAGCATGATTGGTTTCCAAGCTGCTAAAGTGATAAGTAATTACCATGATTGTTTCCTGGTTTTGCAAAGGCCTGTTCGAGTTGCCAAGAAGATAATTGATAACAGCATAATGGCGCTTAGCCCTGCACAAGAAAGTTCTCTGAAGATAAAAGTGACCCTGATCCCCCTACTCAAGGCTCTCATACTTCCTTGATCTTTTGGAGATAACTTAGACAAATCAAACTTCTCTTGGCTTCAGTTTCTGTGGGAACTTAATGAGAAAATACATGTAAAACACTTTTTAAAGTTCAAAGAAATATCAGAGATTTTTGTATGGACGCCTGGAATCAGAGGACAGAGTCCCACAAGGACCTTGTTGGGGTAGGATGATATAAGGCAAACAGGCCTGCGACCATTCCAGGCACTGAACCCAGAGCTCTATCTTACACTTGGGGTGGGGTCCCACTGGTCTATACCCTGGATGTCAGCATCAGCGCAGGCGGAAGGAACATGCTTTTATGCTCAGAGACACAGCTGCAAGAGTTCTCCTTAATTTCTGTCTCTCATGGGGTCAGCATTTGAAAGAGCAGTGGAATCTTGGAAAGAGCATTTTCTCAAGCTTTGAGACTGTGGTGGGTTTGTGTGGAGTTAATGCCGCTAACATGGAATGTTGTTTCCCAAATTCCCATGCATAGGCCCAGGTTAGTACAGGACACAAGAGACATTTTGTGTCATTTTGAAAGGCAAAAGTAAAACAAAAACAGAGTGATTTTGCACTCAGAAGGTCAGGACAGTGTACCAGGTGCTGTCACAGCTCCAGCATATTATCACTTACCTGCTGGCTCACCTCATTAGCCTGGGGAAGCAACCATTCCAGATCCTGCCAGACCTCCTGGTTAGCATCTTTGACTCCTGGATCAGGTGTTATTTGGCTCTGTGATAGAGGGCACCAGTCTTTCCTACAGATCCCACCCATCACCGAAGTTTCAGGGTCAGAGATGGTGAGAAACCTACATGGGTTCCAGTCCATCCTCATGGATTCTGGTTCATTTGTGTAGGTTCTAGTTTGTCCTTGCTCCCTGTACTTCATGGTCATCTTTCGGGGCTGCTTTCCTAGCTGGTTTGAGGGTCCAGCACTAGGACCAGAAGCAACAGCCTTTCCCAGAGCTCCCACAATTGCTTAAGGCCAAATTCCCATAATAAATTCCTTAGTGGTTCTACTTCTCTGACACAGAATTTGGTACTGGAGATGGTTCCAGAAAAACAGACTTTAAGAATGGGATCTCTGAATTGGGCCTGGCTTTTCTGGAACTGGTGTCCTCATCTGACTAGATTTAAAGGCATTAGTGACCCTGCTTGCAGCGGTACAAGGGGCACCGGTAGTCCATGGTATTTAGTCACAAAAGAGTTACCTAAATTATCACTTATAAATGCCTGTAATCAAGAACCTATAGAAGGCAAGGCTTTGGGTGAAAAAAATTATTTGCTACCCCGGAAATGGAGCCCAGGCCCTCTTCAGGAAGGATCCCACTTCACTACAAAAAAGTTATATTGCAGAGTCATTTTCCACGGTGACTGTGCATTGAAGAAAAGGAAATTATCAAAATTTGGGAAGACTACTAGTCAGCAACTCTGAACTGACACTAGTTCTTAGACACCACAATGGTACACCAGTCAGAGTAGGAGCTTGTGGGGTCAAAAATAAGCAATGAAGTTTTGGCTCAGGTCCATTTCATAGCGGACCCAGCAGGTCCTCAAAGCCCAACCCCATGCTGTAGTTATTCTCCCAGTATGAGAACACATAATTGGAATACATATATTCAAGAGCTGGCAAAATTTCCACATTCCTCCCTGACCCATGGAGTGAGGGCTATTATTGTGGGGAAAGACAAGTAGAAGCCACCAAAACTCCCTCTATCTACTAAAATATTAAACCAAAAGCAATACTACATTTCTAGCTGTTTTTAAGAGATTAGTACCACAACTAAGACCTTGAAAGGTACAGGGGTGGTGATCCCTACTACATCACCTTTCAGCTCACCTGTTTGACCTCGCAGAAATGGAATAAACTTAATGAGGTGGTGATTCTAATTGCAGTTGTTGTTTCTGATGCCCTGGTGGTGCAGTGGTTAATGTGATCAACTGCTAACCAAACGATCAGCAGTTCAAAACCACCAGCAACTGTACTGGAAAAAGATGTGGCAGTCTGCTTCTGTAGCGATATACAGCTTTGGAAACCCTATAGGGTCACTACAAGTTGGAACTAACTTGATGGCAATGGGTTTGGTTTTTGTTTTGTATATGCGGCTATTGACCTGATGAATGCTTTTTTCTCTATACCTTTTACTGAGGACCATCAGAAGAAGTTGGCTTCCAGTTCACAGAACCAGCAATACACCTTCACTATCTTATCTTAGGGGTATATCAACCCTTCAGCCCTATGTCACTGTCTACTCAGTAAGGGCCTTCATTAGTCTTTCCACACCACCGAATATCATGTTGACCCATTACGTTGATAATATGTTAATAGTACTTGATGAGCAACAAGTAGCAACTACACCAGCCACATTGGCAAGCTGTATGAATGTCAGAGAGTGGAAAATAAATTTCCCACAAAAATTCTAGGGCTTTCCACCTTGGTAAAACTTCTTGAGGCCCAGTGGTCAGGGGCATGTTGAAATATCCCTTCCAAACTGAAGGGCAAATTGCTACATCTGACCCTTCCTACCACTAAGAAAGGGGTCTATGCTTAGCAGGTTTCTTTAGATTTTGAAGGCAACGTAAACCTCGTTTGAGTACTCTGATACATTGACAAAGGAAACCAAAAAATCTACCAGTTTTCAGTGGGATCCAAAACCAGAGAAATCTCTGAAGAAGGTCCAAACTATAATGAAAGTTGCTCTGCCACATGGACGATATGACTCAGCAAATCTGACTATGCTTAAACTGTCTGTGGCAGATATGCACGTAATATGGAAACTTCGGCAGGCCTGTATAGAGGAATCATGGCCCAGGCCCGTGGGATTTTGAAGCAAAGCGATGTTATCCTCTACAGTTAAATATTATCTTTTTGAAGAACAGCTTCTGGGTTGCTACTTGGCTTTAGAAGAGACTGAATATTTCACCATTGGCTACCAAACAGCCTGAGCTGTCCGTCATGAACTGGGTGTTGTCTAACCCCCCAAGCTCCATACAGTTGAGGAGGCACAGTAGCACTCCATCATCAAATGGAAGTGGTATGTAGGATATCGGGCTTGAGCATATCCTAAAGGTACCAGTGAGTTACATGAACAGTGGTGCAGGTGCCCGTGGCCCATTCTTCTGCCATATTGCCTCCTCCCTCTCAACCTGGGCCTATGGCTTTGTGGGAAGATCCCTATGACCTGTTGTCTGAGAAAGAAAAGCTTTGGGCCTGGTAGCCCAAGTGGCTCTGTACAATATGCTGACAGTACTTGAAAATGGTTGGTTGAAGCACTACAGTTTAATTCTAAATGACCATAAAGAAGGGTGGTGATGGAAAATCCCAATAGTGGACAGAATGTTGAAAAGATCACTGGTTGTTCATTTTGCCTGGAAAAAAAAAAAAAAAACAGCCAGAGGTATGGACTCATATGCAATAGCTAACCATTAGGCAGCAGGGTCAGGGATTTATAAGTATCAAGATTAGAAAATTGTTAACAAAGTGATTTGGGGAAGAGGTATTGGATAAAACTCGCTGAATGAGGCAGAGTACAAAGACACGTGTCACTTGCGAAAGCTCTTCAAAGAGCAACCTCAGAAGAGAAGAATCTTAATAATCAGATGGATAAAATGACCTGTCCTATGACTATCAGTTATCCTCTTTCCCCAACCACCTCATCCTTCCTTAATGGGCTCATGAACAAATGGGGATCGAAACATGAATGAAAGCTTTACATGGGCTCAGCATGGACTTCTACTGACCAAGGCTGATCTGACTACACCCACAGCTGAGCATCCAATCTGCCAAAAACAGAAGCAAACAGTGAGCCCCAATATGGCGCCGTTCCCCAGAGAGAGCAGCCAGATACTGCTTTAATCATGGAAAGGGCAGCGCTTTGTTTTCACTGAAATAAACACTTAATCTGGACCCAGATTTGCCTCCCCTACCCACAGTTCTTTGTTCAACACCACCATCAGTGGGCTTTGCCTTATTCACTCTCAAGTATGCCACACAGCATAGTTTTGGTTTGTTTTTACCAAGAAACTCGTTTTATATGAAGTGTGGCAGTGGGCTCATGCTCATGAAATTCACTGGTTTAACTATGTTCGCATAACCCTGAAGCAGTTCGCCTAATATGATGATTGAATGACCTGTTTGGAGCTCAGTTACAGCACCACTTGGGGGGCAACACCTTGCAGAGACAGAGTAATGTCCTCCAACATGCAAGATATTCTCTAAATATACGGTGCCACTTCTCCTGTAATTAGGATTCACAGACCCAGAAACCAAGGAAGGGAGATGAGAGTGGATCCTCTGCTGCCACCCAGCCACTTTGAGCTCCTCATGCCAGTAAATCAACAGGCTAAGTAAGGGTGACTGTACTGGCTGGAGTAACCGATCTTGATTATCCAGGAGAAATTGGGTTGTTACTACATAACTGGGGTAAGAAGGATTCTAATAGAATAGAGGAAATCCCTTGGGGTGCCTCTTAGTACTCTCATACCCTATAATTGAATTAATTATAGAACCCAATACAGATAGAACTGCTAATGGCCCAGACCCTTCAGGCATAAAGGTTTGGGTCACTCCACCAGGCAAGAAATTATGACCAACCACAGTGCTTGCTAAGAGCAAAAGGAATAAGTATGGAATCAGGAGCGCAAGAAGCGAGCTATAAGTAACAGCTGCAACCATGTGAACAATTACAGAAATGAGAACTGTAATAGTATTTTTTCTTATTTTGATATAAACGTATTTGTGTATATATTAACCAAATCTTTTCCCTCTTGACCTTCTAATCTCTTATCATCTAGTATAAGTTTTATCAGTAGTAGTTAACTTTATATCTCAATATTTAAGTTAGAGGATATTGGTGGGGGAATGTAATTCAGCTAGAACTGGAATATAACTCACATCCCCCCATCACTCACAGATAGATAAAGGGACTTTATAACTTTTTTTAAGGAAAGTGGTAAGCAAGCTTTTAGTTGCATTATGTTAGGTGAAAGTATGGTTTTTCTATTGTTTTTATGAGGAATTAAGTACAGCCAGAATGCTCCTTACAAGCAAGGATGGCAAGACTACATCTCACATACTTTGGACATGTTATCAGGAAGGACCAGTCCCTAGAGAAGGACATCATGCTTAGTAAAGTAGAGGGTCAGCAAAAAAGAAGACCCTCAACGAGATGGATGGACACAGTGGCTGCAACAATGGGCTCAAGCATAACAACGATTGTGAGGATGATGCAGGACCAGGCAGTGTTTCGTTCTGTTGAGTCAGAACTGACTTGACAGCATCTAACAACAAGAAGTATGTTAAAATAGGTGTGTTTGGATAAGACGTTTAAAAGGGGTGAACCGTGGTGAATTTGTATTGTGTCAACTTAGCTAAACTGGAACTATGTTTTCCAGAAGTCCTGGGTTAGTATCGGCCATAAGAGACATCTTACATGAGATCTGGAAGGCAAAAGTCAAGCAGAAGCCATATTCTTCTAATGCTCAAAAAGTTGGTGCGGGGTACCAGGCGCTGTTGCAGCTCACACACACTGTCGCTTCTTAGCTGGCTCATCCTGTTAGTGGGGGGCTGCAGCAAGTCCAGCTCCTGCTGGAGATCTCTCTGAAGCATATTCAGCTCCCAGGCCAGGTGAGCTTTAGTTCTGTGACAGAGAGCACAGCTTCTCCTGCCCATCACCGCCCATCATCAAAGATGAAGACTTGCAAGCGCCAAGAGGTCAATGCAGGTTCTAGTCCATCCTTGTGGTTCAGAATCACCTGCATAGGTTTCAGTTTGTCTTTGCATCTCCCACTTCATAACTGTCTGTTCAGACTGCCTTCCCTGCTGGCAGACAAAGAAGCAACAACCTCTCAAAAAAACCTTTTAACTAACTCCCACAACTGTGTAAGGTCAAATTCCTATAATAAATCTTTATTACATATCCTAGTGGTTCTCTGATTGAACCTTGTCCTGTATACTGCTGTCCTAGGCCCTTGACCTGCCACCTTTAATAGGCACTGACAGGCTGTCTTAGCTATTGGTCATGCCAGAAGCTGTTAACTGTGTCAAATCTACAAGACCTTATGCCTGTCAAGTACCTAGCGATTCAGGGTTGGGAGTGGTTCACAACATTTTCACCAAGACCCATTTATTAATGTTTACCCCCCAAAAATTATTTTTTATATATCTTCTTTTAAATGTGTCATCTACCAAAAAATGATGTTAAGTACCAAATAAATTGCTTTCTCATATTATATGACTAACAGATAATCAAAGCTGCTGGTCACCCCAAGAATGCCAACATTCTGGCCCTGCACTGATATCATTCCAGCCAAAGGCAAAGAAACTCAACATGTTAATCAGTTTTCCAAAAGCCACAGGGGAAGGGAAGTTATCACATCTTTAAGTATCCCTCAGAAATGCCTATGGGAAGAAAGGAAGTAGTGGTGGCCTTTTGCAGTTGGGAGAGCCACAATGAACCTTCCTAGCAATCTCATCAGTGTGGTTACCACTCAGTCTCTGTCTTATTTATCTACTGCTGCTATAACGGAAATACCACAAGTGGATGGCTTTAACAAAGGGAAATTTATTCTAGTCTAGGAGGCTAGAAGGTCAAATTCAGGGTGCCAGCTACAAACTAAGGTTTTCTCTGTGTGTCAACTCTGAGGGAAGGTCCTTGTCAATTTCCCCCTGGTCAAGGAGTTTCTCAGGACAGGGATCCCAGGTCCAAAGGATGCACTGTGCTCCTGGTGCTCCTTTTTTCGTGGTATGAGGTCCTCCTGTGTCTCTGCTCACTTCTCTCTGTTATATCTCAAAAGAGATTGGCTTAAAACACAACCTAATCTTGTAGATTGAGTCCTGCCTCATTAACATAACTAGTGCTAATCCCATCTCATTAATATCATAGAGATACGATTTACAACACATAGGAAAATCACATCAGATGATAAAATGGTAGACAGTCACACAATACTGGGAATCATGGCCTAGCCAAGTTGACAGACATTTTTGGAGGACACAATTCAACCCATGACACTCCTCAACAGAGCTGGGGATGCAGGAAAAAGGGGAAAGAGTGGATGAAGGTGGGAAGGAGATGGAGTTGCCTCTAGAGGGACAGGGGACATTCCTGTAGCACTCTGCTTGAGTCTGTAACTGGAAAGAGGCCACCTTTTCTGAAATAGCGTGAAAGTGGAGCAAGTGCACACAGTTCAACAGAAAAGAAGGCTGCCCTAGAAGGCTTTCAATCAAAGTGACATCTGGGACAGATCCTGTCAGCCCCAACTCAGCTAGTTACGTCAGGAAAGTTTGGGCAACGTTATAGAAAACCAGAAGAAGACAGTCACCCCAGCCTTGTTTTTGCCAGGGCTCTATAGTGGGAGATGGGCAAAAAAGAGTTTATTGTGTGAATGACTTCCTAATATGGTAATGATAAGAATAGTGACACTTGGCATAAGTCAGAAGACCTATGTTCAAGATCTTTCTCTGTTGTTAAGTTTTTGATCCTAGGCACATGGCTTCACCATTCTTGCCTAAGTTTTTATCTTTTAAAAGAAGGAGGCTGAACTGTAGGCCCTCTTTGGCAGAAAGGCTAAATGTCCATCAAAGATCTGCACTCCCCAGCCCCTAGACTTGCTGCTGGAAAGCAGCTGCCCAGCTAGGAACTACAGTTCCCAGACCTCTTTGTGATTAGTTCTCACCAATGGAAGGATGACTGGGAGTGACTGGGTCACTTCTGGACCAAAATGGACAAGAAACAGATGGGTCTTCTCCTCATTCTCTTCTCCTATCTCCTGGATGTTGGCATGCAGAGCCACCTTGGAAGCCACATGTCCAGAGCCTCCATTGGCCTGTGTCCCTGAATGCCCACATGGAGCAGAGCTCAGTCCGCACCACTAGGACTGTGCATGAGTGAGAAAGAACCCTGTATTGTGTTCAAGCTGTGAGAATACAGGGTTTATCTCTCAAAGCAGCTAGTATAAACCGATACAGCCTCTAAGCTCTAAGTTTATACCCAACTAATAATTTGTTTATACACAACTAACAACTAATAAGAGAGATGGAAGAATTGATGCCTTTAAATTATGGTGTTGGCAAAGAATATTGAATACACCATGAACTGCCAGAAGAACAAACTTGTCTAGAAAGAAGTACAGCCAGAATGCTCATTAGAAACAAGGATGGCACGACTACATCTCACATACTTTGGACTTGTTATCAGAAGGGATCTGTCCCTGGAGAAGGACATCATGCTTGGTAGAGCAAAGGGTCAGTGAAAAAGAGGAAGACCCTCAATGAGATGGACAGACACAGTGGCTGCAACAATGGACTCAACCATAACAGCAATTGTGAGGATGGCGAGGGACCTGGCAGTGTTTCATTCTTTTGTACATAGGGTCACTATGAGTCAGAACCAACTTGACAGCACCTAACAAAAACAACAATGAACAATTTACAAATAATGTTTTCTTTTTAAATTTAACTTGAAGAACAATAACCCTATGAGGTAAGTTAGTTAAGATAGTTTTCTATTTTACAAATGAAACCTGAGGCTCACATTACTGAGAAGTCATAGGGCCAGGACTTCAGTGCAGGAGAAGCAGGTAGTACAGAGGGAAGAGCGCCGGGTGTGGTCATGGCCCTACCTGGGATTGGCTCAGTGACTGTAAGCAAGACTTTCCCTTCCCTGAGAACCAATTTCCTCAACAATAAAAAGGAGATAATGAGTAATATCAATCTTGCAAAATTTCTGTAAAAATAAAGTGAGGTCTTTACATGCATAAGATAGTGTCTAACTCCTAATACCTGTTGCTGTCAAGTCCATTCCAACTCATGGTGAACTTATGTGTGCCAAGAGTAGAACTGTGAGCCATAGGGTTTTCAATAGCTATGATCTTAAAGAAGTAGATCACCAGGCCATTCTTCTGTGGTACCACTGGACGGATTTGAACTGCCAACCTCTTGGCTAATAGCCGGTCATAAACTATTTGCACCACCCAGAGGCCTAATAGACAGCTAATAATAGCGGCTCACACATATTGAACACTTAATATGTGCCAAGCACTGTTTCACCATCTTACATCTAACCCAGTGCCGTCGAGTCGGTTCATCTATTGACTCATTTATTCACCCAAAACTGGAGCCCTGGTGGCAAAGTGGTTAAGAGCTCGGCTGCTAACCCAAAGGTCGGCAGTTTGAATCCACCAGCTGCTTCTTGAAAACCCTATGGGGCAGTTCTACTCTGTCCTATAGGGTTGCTGTGAGTCAAAATCGACTTGGTATCAATGGGTTACATTATGTATTGTTACATCATCCCTATCTTAAAGATGAAGATTCAGAAAAGTTAAGTAATTTCCCCAGGATTTCATCATAGCCTGGATTCCTCAGAAAAATTGAGTCTGAAACGAGGGCCTATATTACTATTGTATGAAGAGATTTTTTTCCCCTGGAAAAAAAAGGGAAGGAAGAAAGGAGGGCCTGATCATCAGCAAGTTGGCATCACTAAATGCAACTGACTGCTTGACCCCTGGAGACTGTCCAGGAAGCTTTGTGAAGTACAACTTGTGGAATTCCACCTGGGGCAGGAGGGCGCTTATGCATGAGCATGGAGGAGCATCCCAGGAAGGGCCCAGGGCAGAAGGCAGGAGGAGCCAAGGTGAGCATGAGGTGGGCATGTCAGCTTTATCTGCATGGAGTCCATGGGAGCCCTGCAGAGCTGGTTGCCATGGTGAAGGCTGGAACAAGAGAGAGGTGAGTTGGAGAAAGCCTGAAATGGTGCATTCGAGGTGTGGATATGTTATAAACCTAGGCAATGGCAGAGGTAAAGTGAGTCAACACTTTGTGTAAACCCACCACAGGTGGGGGTCGGGGACATGAACCTTGAATTAATTAGCTATTTTCCCAGTGGGACTAGGTAGACACAGATCCATCCACATGCTCTCTTCCAGTCCATGACCAATACCTGTGTTTGAGGAATGGCTGGCCCAAAGATATAGCTGTTGGCTACACACAGGGACCCAGCCTTAACCTCACCAGCACCCCTTTCCAACCTTCTGCTCAGAACAGTCATGCATGGAACCTCCGCATCCAGCATCAGTGTGATGCTGCCCTGAGGGACCACATCTGGCTAGATAAGTGGAGATGTCAACAGCACCCAGGCCACATGGAGCTGCACCCGGCAAGTGACCCCTTGGGAGTGGGACACCCTGGCCCACCAGGAAGGATGAAGCTGTTGCCCACCCCACCCCACTGGCCCATCTATAGAGAAGCTCTCAGCCAGAATTGTGTCTTCAAATCCATTTTTTTTAATAAGATTTCATTTTGTTCATTGATTATAAAACTAATACTTTTTCATTAAAAAGAAATAAGTAAAAGTAATTTGTACTTACTGTAGAAATTTTGGAGATGTAAGTATCCTAAAAATTTAAAGAAAATTACTGCCATCCAGGGTCTCTTTTCCCCTCCCTCCATAACCACTGCTAACATTTTGGTGTATTCCTTTCTAGGCTTTTCTCTATGGATGTATAAACACACACTGTATTTTTAAATTAAATTAAATTGCTTTGTTCTCTTACCACTTTAATATAATTGTGTCATTGCCATTATATAGTCTTTCAAAACCCTATATTCACAGCTAAATGATAGTTTTTGAACATGTAGGTTGTTTCTAATTTTTCACTAATATAAATAGTGCTATGATGAATATTCACGTGTAAGTGACCAAAAACCAAACCATACTCATTGCTGTCAAGTCGCTTCCAACTCATAGCAACCCTATAGGACAGAGTAGAACTGCCTCATAGCGTTTCCAAGGAGGAGCTGGTGGATTCGAACTGCTGACCTTTGGATTATCAGCCAAGCTCTTAACCACCACGTCACCAAGGCTCCTATGTGTAAATACTTACACATAAATATTTGATCATCTTTCTGATTATTTTCTTTAGGAGATTATGAAAAGTGAGGTTTTTATGACAGATGATGTAAACATTTTTAAAGAAAATTCTTATTGCCAAATTTTTTCCAGAAATGTTATACTAATTTACACTCCTTTCAGCAATGTATTAATGCAAACACACTGCAAAAACAAGCCAGTATTTTAAGATGTTATTCAGTTTAATAGGAGGAAAGGATAGCTCATTGTTTTGATTCATATTTCTTTGATTAATGGTTCTATCGACATTTCCTAGGTTTATTCACCATTTGGATTTCTTCTTTTATAAATTGCCTGTTCATCTTCTTTGGTCATTTTTCACTTGCGGCATTAGTAGCTTTTTATTGACTTGATATAATTAAAACTGCTTATCCTTTGTCATAGTCACTGCAAATATTTTCTCCACTTTTTCTTTCACTTCTAATTTTATTCCAGAGAAGTTTATTTTTAGTATAGAAGGTTGTGTTTTGCTTGTTTGTTTCATGTGGTTAAATCTACCAGCAGTTACCTTTGTGATTTATCCCCTGGCTTTGATACTTATAAAGCTCTCCCCATCCCAAGAACGGTTAAATGGTCTCCTACATTTTCTTCTAGATGATCGAATCACAACATATCAGGATTAGAAGAGCTGTGAAAGCCCTCATTATATAAATGAGAAAATGTAGGCTTAGGAGGGAAAATAATTCAGCAACCAGCTCACAGAGATAATAAATGGCAAAGCCAAGACTTTATTTTTAATTAAGGTATGATTAAAAACCAAAACCAAACCAGTTGCTGTCGATTCAATTGCTGAGTAGAACTGTATTCCGTAGGGTTCTCGTGGCTGTGAACTTCGGGAAGCAGATCCCCAGGGCTTTCTTACTAGGCATTTCTGGGTGGGTTCAAACTACAGACCTTTTGATTAGTAGTCAAGCGTGTAGCCATTTGCGCCACTGTATGATTAGCACAAGGAGCCCTGGTGGCACAACGGTTAAAGCACTCTCGGATGAGAACCAAAATGTTGGCGCTTCGAAACCACCAGCCGCTCCACAGGAAAAAAGACCTGGTAACCTGCTCTTTTTTTTTTTTTTTTTAACCTACTCTTGTAAGGATTTCAGCCTAGGGAACCCTACGAGGCAGTTCTACTCTGTCATATAGGGTCACTGGGAGTTGGAATCGACTCATCAGCGCACAACAACATAATTAGCACACAATAAAATGGATAAATATTAAGGTTCACTTTGATGAGTTTTTGCAATTGTATACACTCTTGTAACCACCACCCAAAACAAGATACAGAATATTTCCACCACCATCACCACCTGCAACCACTATCTGGTATCTTTTGTTATCGATTAGAGTTGCCAGTATCTGGATTTTATAAAAATGCAATCATAAAGTAAGTACTTTTTTGTGTCTGCCTTTTTTCACTTAACAGGATGCTTTTGAGATTTAACTGTGTTGTTGGGTCTGTAAGTAGTTATGAATTGAATTATGTCCTCAAAAAATATGTGTTGTAAATCCTGACCCTTATACCTGTGGAAATAATCCCATTCCCAAAAAAAAAAAAAAAATTCTTTTTCTTTGGGAATAGGATTTTCTTTATTATGCTAATGAGATTTTCTTAGGCTGGGTTCTCTAGAAAAACAGTAAAGTATATAAATATACACAGAGACTTGTATCAAGGAAATGACTCATGAGGCTGTAGAAGCTAGAACATCCCAAGTCTATGGGTCAGGCTGGAGGCTTCTCCTGATCTACGCAGCTGAAGGGGCTGTCGAACCCAAGAATAGCAGGTCAGACAGCAGGGCTCTAGCTCTGAGGCTGCAAAAACCAGTGAATCCCAAGATCAGCAGGCAAGGTGGTAGGTAAGCTGCTAGCTCAAGTCCCAAGAACCAGAGGTCAGGTGAACAGGAGCCAGCTGCAGGATCCAGAACAAGCAAATGCCCACCAACCTTGCCAGAATATCCACTTATATTCAATGCAGGCCATACACCCAAGGAAACTCCCCTTCAACTGACATGCTACTCACAGCAGATACCATCATGGAGGTGATTACATAATACCAAATCTCATCATGGAATCAAATCACACCAACGTACGACTATCAACACACTGAGAATCATGGCTCAGGCAAGTTGACACACAACCTTAACCATCACAACTGTAGTTATTCTTTTTTATTGCTGAGTAGTATTTCCTTATATAAATATACTACAATATGTTTATCCATTCTCCTGTCTATGGACATTTGCATGGTTCCCAGCTTGGGGCTTGTCTTAGTCATCTAGTGCTGCCATAACAGAAATACCACAACTGGATGGCTTTAACACAGAGAAGTTTATTTTCTCACAGTTAAGTTGGCTAAAAATCCAAATTCAGGGTGTCAGCTCCAGGGGAAGGCTTTCTTTCTCTATCGGCTCTGGAAGAAGGTCCTTGTCCTCAGTCTTCCCATGGTTGAGGAGATTCTCAGGCACAGGCACCCCATGTCCAAAGGACCCGCTCTGCTCCCGGCACTGCTTTCTTGGTAGTATGAGGTCCCCAACTCTCTGCTTGCTTCCCTTTTATCTCTTGAGAGATAAAAGGTGATGTAGGCCACACCCCAGGGAAACTCACTTTACCTTGGATTAGGAAGGTGACCTGAGTAAGGGTGGTGTTACAACCCCACCCTAATCCTCTCAACATAAAATTACAATCACAAAATGGAGGACAACAACACAATACTGGGAATCATGGCCTAACCAAGTTGATATACACATTTCTGGGGGACACAACTGACTCCATGACAGGACTATTATGAAAAAGATGGATGTGAATATTCTTGTAGAAGTATTGGTTTGAGCATAGGATTTCATTTCACTTGTAGGCGGAATTACTGGGTAATTGGGAAGGTGCATGTTTAACTTTACAAGGAAATAGAGCCAGGGTTTGATGTTTCACTCTAAAGACCATGTCTGTAACCACTGCACAAACTGTCTGTCACAGATCCAGTGTTTAGGTGGTCAGGCTCAAATCCTAGCTCTTCCATTTCCTTCCTGTGGAACGTTAACCTCTCTTGTTTCCTTATCTGTACCAAGCCTTCAGGGTTGTTGTAAAAGTAAAGTGAGTTAATACAAAGAAAGCACTTAGACTAGGACTGAGAACATGGTTAGTTACTATTATTATATAAGAGACTGTGTCTGCATTTAGTCGGTCAGATACCAGACTCAGAGAGTGGTTCTCTTGAAACCAGTCAGGAAAGGCACCCCTGCGAGGGTAGAATCACACTTGTAATGATTACTTATGGCAGAAGTCTGTTGTTTTTGTTAGGAGCCATCCAGTTGTTTTCGACCATAGAGTAGAACTGCCCCACAGGGTTTTCTCGGCTGTAGTCTTTATGGAAGCAGGGCACTATGTCTTTCTCCCATGGAGCTGCTGGATGGGTTTGAACTGCCAGCCTTTTGGTTAGCAGCCAAGCACTTAACCACTGTACCACTAAAACCAAACCAAACCAAACCTAGTGCCCTCGAGTCGATTCCGACTCATAGCGAACCTATAGGAAAGAGTAGAACTGCCCCATAGAGTTGCCAAGGAGCGCCTGGCAGATTTGAACTGCCAACCCTTTGGTTAAAAGCCATAGCACTTAACCAGTATGCTGCCAGGGTTTCAGTAGGGCTACTTAAAACTCCACTTAGAAAAAAAAAAAACAAACCCGTTGCTGTTAAGTCCAACTCATAGTAACTCTATAGGACAGGGTAGAACTGCCCCTATAGGGTTTCCAAGGCTGTAATCTTTATGGAAGCGGAACAGCTGGTAGGTTTAGACCATTGACCATTCAATAAGCACCTGAGAGCACTTAACCATTGTGCCGCCAGGGCTCCTTGAAAGACTCTACTAGCTATGGCTAATTAGAGATATCCTAGCCCACAGTCAGTTTGGAGATAGGTCTTTAGAAGGAACACATTAGTGCCTGAGAGAGAGTTGTTGGAACTGAAGGCCACTTTCTAATCGTGAGTACAGGTAGTCCCAGGCTTACGACGGGGTTCCGCTCAGATGACTTCATTGCAAGTTGGCTCTGATGTAAGTCAAATACCTCATTTTTTTTTTTAGTTTTCATTATTATTGCCTTTTATTATCAGTACCTTTATAAACCTAATCTTTACTTGTCTTTAGGGGCTGGCATGAGAATGATGGAAACCCTGGTGGCGTAGTGGGTAAGTGCTAGGACTGCTAACCAAGAGTTCGGCAGTTCAAATCCACCAGGTGCTCCTTGGAAACTCTATGGGGCAGTTCTACCCTGACCTATAGAGTTGCTATGAGTCGAAATCGACTCGACAGCAGTGGGTTTGGTTTTTTGGTTTTGATGAAAATGATAACATCAGCAAACTGTGAGCTGCAACATTCTATGTAGTACATATTACTAATGATAAGAGGTTAAAAAAAAAGGCAGTCATAAGTGCAGTTGGTCATAACTAGAATATGTGTAAGTCAGGGACTATCTGTACTTCCTAATTCCTTCTGTAACACTATCTAGTTCTGCCCTTCTTCCACACCAGTCTCTCCCACCGAATGGTAAGCTCCACAAGGACAGAGTCTAAGGCTATTTAATATACCAGGGAACACCAAGTACCTGGCAGAGAACCTGGCACACAGTTATTATATATTGCTGAAATATTATGGAAACATACATTTACATTTACATACAACTGTTCAAAGCCTCTCCTTGAGGTTCCTGCTTTCCCTCACAGTTCAACTTCTGAGCTTTTATTATAAAGATCAGAAACAGGTTGAAAAGAGCAAAAGAACCCATGGAGGCTTCTTAGATTTCTTTGGAAAATAGAAGCAAACTATTAATCCATCAACAGGAGCATTGATAAGTAAATTACGGCTATGTGTGTAACAGAGAAAAAAAAAATTTTTTTTTTTTTGTGTAACAGAGTAGTTTAAGTCATTCATATGCAGAATCTAAGGTAACATGTATCAACGTGGATAAATCACACAAAGTTCAGTTTCAAAGCTTTGCACAATGATAAACATATATATGTGATACCATTTAAATAAAATTTGAAAAATGCAAAATAATGCTATCATTGTTATGGACACATAGTCTGCAGAAATAATACAAAAACATGCATATAAAATAGCATAAGAAAGATGTCTTGTTATCTAGTGTGGCAATAACAGAAATTCAAGTGAGTGGCTTTAACAAATAGAAATTTATTTTCTCACAATTAGGAGGCTAGAAGTACGAATTCAGGGTGTCAGCTCTAGGGGAAGGCTTTCTCTCTAAGCTAGCTCTGGAGGAAGGTCCTTGTCTCTTTTGAGCTTCTGTTCCTTGGCAGTCATGTGGTATGGCATCTATCTTCCCCCATCTCTGCTTGTTCCTTGTCATGGATTGAATTATGTCCCCCCAAAAATGTATATATCAATTTGGCTGGGCCGTAATTCCCAGTGTTGTGTGGCTGTCCTCCATTTTGTGATTTTAATTTTATGTTAAAGAGGATTAGGGTGGGTGGGATTGTTACACCCTTACTAAGGTCACATCCCTGATCCAATGTAAAGAGAGTTTTCCTGAGGTGTGGCCTGCACCACCTTTTATCTTACAAGAAATAAAAGGAAAGGGAAGCAAACAGAGAGTTGGGGACTTCATGCCACCAAGAAAGAAGCACTAGGAGCAGAGTGCATCCTTTGGACCCAGGACTCCTACATGGAGAAACTCCTAGTCCAGGGGAAGATTGACGAGAAGGACCTTCCTCCAGAGTCAACAGAGAAAGCAAGCCTTCCCCTGGAGCTGACACCCTGAATTTGGACTTCTAGCCTACTAGACTGTGAGAAAATTAATTTCTCTTTGTTAAACCCATCCACCTGTGGTATGACTGTTATAGCAGCACTAGATGACTAAAACACCCCTTTATGCCTAATCTGTTCTTTTTATATCTCGAAGGTGATTGGCATAAAACATACCCTACACTGATACTGCCTCTTAATATAACAAAGCAAACCCATTCCCAAACAGGATTATAACCGCAGGTATATTGTTTTTGTTGTTAGGTGCCTTCAAGTCGGTTCCCACACATAGCTACCCTGTGTACAACAGAACAAAACACTGCCCAGTCCTGCGTCATCCTCACAATCATTGCTATGCTTGAGTCCACTGTTGTAGCCACTGTGTCAATCCATCTGCTTGAGTCTTGCTTTTTCACTGACCCTCTACTTTACCAAGCAAGATGTCCTTCTCCAGAGACTGATCCCTCCTGATAAGATGTCCAAAGTACATGAGATAAAGTCTCACCATCCTTGCTTCCAAGGAGCATTCTGGTTGTACTTCTTCCAAGACAGATTTGTTCATTCTTCTGGCAATCCATGGTATATTCAATATTCTTTGCCAACACCATAATTCAAAGGTGTCAATTCTTCTTTGGTCTCCCTTATTCATTGTCCAGCTGTCTCATGCATATGTGGCAATTGAAAATCCCATGGTATGGGTCAGGTGCACCTTAGTCCTCAAAGTGACATCTTTAGCTTTTAATACTCTAAAGAGGTCTTTTGCAGCAGATTTGCCCAACGCAGTACGTCATCATTTGATTTCTTGACTGCTGTTTCCATGGGCTTTGATTGTAGATTCAAGTAAAATGAAATCTTCAACAACTTCAATGTTTTCTCCGTTTATCATGTTGTTGCTTATTGGTCCAGTTGTGAGGATTTTTGTTTTCTTTATGTTGAGATGTAATCCATACTGAAGGATGTAGTCTTTGATCTTCATCAATAAGTGCTTCAAGCCCTCTTCACTTTCAGCAAGCAAGGTTGTGTCATCTGCATATGGTAGGTTGTTAAAATGAGTCTTCCTCCAATCCTGATGCCTCATTCTTCTTCATATAGTCCAGCTTCTGGGATTATTTTCTCAGCATACAGATTAAGTAAGTATTGTGAAAGGACACAACCCTGACACACACCTTTCCTGACTTTAAGTCAGGCAGTAGCCCCTTGTTCTGTTCAAACAACTGTCTCTTGGTCTATGTACAGGTTCTGCGTGAGTACAATTCAGTGTTCTGGAATTCCCATTCTTTGCACTGTTACCCATAATTTGTAATGATTCATAGAATCAAATGCCTTTGCATAGTCAATAAAGCAAAAGTAAACATCTTTCTGGTATTCTCTGCTTTCAGCCAAGATCCCTCTGACATCAGCAATGATATCCCTCATTCCATGTCCTCTTCTGAATCTGGCTTGAATTTCTGGCAGTTTCCTGTCAATGTACTGCTGCAATCACTTTTGAACGATTTTCAGCATAATTTTACTTGCGTGTGATGTTAATGATATTGTTTGATAATTTCCTCATTCCATTGGATCAGTTTTCTTTGCAATGTCTTCCAGTCATTCCACTTTTCTTGCGGATGTCTTCCAGTCAGTTGGCCAGGCAGCTGTCCTCCAAATATCTTGACATAGACAAATGAACACCTCTAGCACTGTATCCCTGTGTTGCAGCATCTCAACTGGTATTCCGTCAATTCCTGGAGCCTTGTTTTTTGCCAATGCCTTCAGCAGCTTGGACCTCTTCCTTCAGTACCATCGGTTCTTGATCATATGCTGCCTCCTGAAATGGACGTACATCAACCAATTCCTTTTGGTACAATGACTCTGTATATTCCTTCCATCTTCTTTTTATGCTCCCAGCTTTATTCAATATTTTCATCATAGAATCCTTCAATATTGTGACTTGAGGCTTGAAGTTTTTCTTCAGTTCTTTCAGCTTGAGAAATGCTGAGCATGTTCTTCCCAGGTATAATCTGTTAATCTGTTGCCATTGAGTCAATTCTGACTCATAGCTACCCTATAGGACAGGGCTGGACTGCCTCATAGAGTTTCCAAGGAGCGCCTGGGGAATTTAAACTGTCAACCTTTTGGTTAGCAGCCATAGCACTTGACCAGTAAGCCACCAGGGTTTCCCTTCCCAGGTATAGGGGTTATGATTTACAACACACACTTTGGGGAACACAGTGCAATTCATAACAAATAACAAATAACAAATTCAAGGTTAAAAAAACAAAACAAAACAAAAACCAGTTACCATCAAGCTGATTCTGACTCATGGCGGCCCCATGTGTGCAGAGTAGAACCGTTCCATAGGGTATTCAAGGCTGTGACCTTTTGGAAGCAGACCACGAGGCCTTTCTTTTGAGGTTCTTCTGGGTGGATTAGAACAACCAACCTTTTGGATAAGAGTGGAGAGCTCAACCATTTGCACTACCTAGGGACTCTTAAATTCAGGATAGGGGTTACCAAATTGGGGACCATATTATTTAGAAAAATACACTTTATTTGAAACCTCAAGCAGCTTGATCAGAGCTATAATTCAGGAAGATAAATCTTACAGTAGAAATGAGGTGGGGGGAGATTGATTCATTCACTATTTATTGAGTGTCCACGAAGTGTCAGGCACTGTTCAAGGCATTTGGAATTTATCAGTGAGCAAAGCAGTCAAAACACCCTGCCATCACTTGTACTCTTGCTGCATTCTAGCCTTGAGGCACAGGCGACGGTTTCACAGTCATCCAGGTGACAGCTGGTGAAAGCCTTAAGAGAGAGCACAAAGAAGAGGGACCGGAAGTTAGAGGTCACATAGAGTAATGTGTAGGTCTCGGTAGCTGGTTAAATACGCAGAGGACTAGGGGAGGAGAAGCAGGAGGAAGGTGTCAAGTATTAAAAGGAGGTTTTGCAACTGGATGATCAGAAGGACAGGGTGTCACTGACAGGATCAGGGAACACAGGACAAGAAAGAATGGGCTCCTGCTAGGTGCTCAGCCTGGTGGCAGGGCCTAGGCTCTACAAACATGGAAGGCAGGTTCCCCACCCTCAAGAGTTCACAAGTTATTTCTGGGAACCATTCATTCAGCAGTTCAACCACCTAATATTTCTGAATAAGTGTGCCCAATCCACATTTGGTAGCTTTTCATCATAGCAGCCTAGCAAGAATGAGCTCCACAGCCCAGCTGCTGCAGGGCGGGAGGGCTTGTGCAGAGAGAAGAGGCATCCTGACCTTGGACAGGAATGAACGTGGGAGAGTTACAATGCGCACTTGCATCTCACCCAGCTTAAGTATCTGCACCTCTCTTCCTTAAACACTGTTAATTCCCCAGGTCCTAGCCCCTTGCTGGCTCAGCCCCCAGACCCAGCAGGCCACAGCCATAACTTTCCCAACTCAAAACATCCACTCAGAGAAGATAAATCTCTGTGTTCCTGAAGGACTCTCTGGGAAGCAGTGTTGGGAAGAAGGGTGGAGCCACTGCGGTAGGCTCACTGCCTCCATGAAGTAGGCTCATTGGCTGTGGGTGAGGCAGAAAGAGTCCTGTCAGTGAGTCAGAGACCTGGGTTTAAATCTCAGCTCTGCCACTAAATAGCTGGTTGTCCTTGTACAGCCACTTAACCTCCCTGGGCCTCAGTTTCTTCACTGGCATAAAGATGTGCTTCGATCTCTCGGGTTCTCTATAACCCATTGCCATCTAGTCAATTCCAACTCATAGCAACCCTACAGGACAGAGTACAAATGCCCCACAGGGTTTCCAAGGAGTGGCTGGTGGATTCCAACTGCCGACCTTTTGGTTAGCAGACGTAGCTCACCGTAGCTGTTAACCACTGCACCACGAGGGCTCCAGGTTCTCAATGGTGACCACAAGTTTATCATCCAAACAGGGAATTTGAGAGTGAAAAGGGATGCTACTAACAATTATGACACAAAACAGGTGTCACCAAGACTGACCCAAGTGAAGAAGGATGTAAGTTCCTAGGGAGTACAAACAGTTAACATGCTTGGCTATTAGCCTAAAGGTCAGAGGCTCAAATCCACCCAGAGCACCTCCAGAGAAAGGCCTGGTGATCTATTTCTGAAAAATCAGTCACTGAAAACCCTACAGAGCACAGTTCTACTCTGACACACATGGGATGGCCGCAAGTTGGCATACTGTTTTATGTTCCCTTTAACGGGACTGTAAGATCCAACAGAGGCACTGACACAAGGCTGGGAGGTAAGGCTGTGGAGCTGTATCTGCCTTCCCCAGGTTACTCTGTGATCAGGGTGTAAGCCACACCCTCTCTCAACATAAGAAATGGAAGAGGGGAAAAGAAAGGGAAGGAATGAAACTGCTTGGTAAGTGCTGAGGGCAGGGTAGGGGCTGGTGTTGGGGATGTTTGCCCATGGAGATTGGTTGGAGAAAAGCCATCCCCATTTCAAATAGTAACTCTTTTTTTGTTATGTGCCTTCCAGTCAATTTCAACTCCTAGCATCCCTATAGAACAGAGTAGATCTGCCCCATAGGGTTTCCTAGGCTGAAATCTTTATGGGAGCAGATTGCCAGGACTTTTCTTCCCCAGACTGGCTGGTGGTTTCAAACCACTGGCCTTTTGGTTAGCAGCCAAGGGCTTAACCATTGCACCAACAGGCCTCCTTAGTACCTCTTTACTGAGATCCAAATGTGGACTCAAACTATGTAAAACCTGAAGGCGTGTGTGGAACTATGCAATGCATGTAGCACATACCCTCAAGGAGTTGTCAAGCTGTGCTGGTGACAGTGACACACAGAAATAACTAAAGGGCCATGGAGTGCTCAGTGATGAGGTACTGGCTTCTTATTGCAAGCAGAGTTCAGGAAAGAAGGGATTTGGGTCTTCTAAAATAATTGAGAGAATGCTTCATTGAGAAGTAGCCTTGAACTAAGTCTTGATGGATATATAAGATCTAGAGGAGCACAAAGGGGGTGTCACTTGGGGGTAGGGAGGGGGGAAGTCAGTGGTATTTTGGTGGTAGAAATCTCTCCTCCCATGCTAGAGACCTGGGTTTGATCCCTGGCCAAGATCGCTGGCCAAAGTACCTCACGCATGGCCACCCCCATCTCTCAGTGGAAGGCCTGTGTGTTGCCATGATGCTGAACAGGCTTCAGCAGAGCTTCCAGACTAAGATGGACTAGGACTAGGAAGAAAGACCGAGCAATCTACTTCCTAAAATCTGCCAATGAAAATCCTACGGATGACAGTGGACTGGGGAGCATTTAGTTCTGCTGTGTGCAGGGTTGCCATGAGTCCGGGGCAGACTGGATGGCAGCTACCAACAACAAAATGAGTGGAGAAGCATTCCTTTCTTTATTTTATGCGAATTTGTGCAGGGTTGGTACAATGTCTTCCTTAAACACTTGTTCAATTGTGAATTTAATTTCTTTGATTGATTTGCAGCTATCTGATTTTTTACTTCTTCTTGTGGCAGTTGATATTTCTAAGTAGATTTGTCCTTTTCACCTAGGTTGTCGAATTTACTGGCATAGAGCTTTTTATAATATTCCTTTATTGTTTTTTTGATGCCTGTGGGATCTTCAATGGTATCTCCCCTTTCATTCTTGATATTGATCATTTCTGTCTTTTTTTTTTTCTTGATCAGTCAAGCTAGAGGTATATTAATTGTATTGTTCTATTCAAAGAGCTAACTTTGAAGTTCATCAATAGTTTATTTTTATCATTTCTATTCCATCAATTTCTACTTTTCTTTGTTTTCATTAATTTTATTGTGCAAATTAGTTTCTCACTCAAAAATTTATACACAAATTGTTTTGTGACATTGGTTGCAATCCCTGCAATGTGTCATCACTCTCCCCCTTTCCACCAAGGATTCCCCGTGTCCATTCGTCCAGTTTTCCTGTTCCTTCCTGCCTTCTGGTCTTTGCTTTTGGGCAGGTGTCACCCTTTTGGTCTTGTGTACTTGATTGAACTAAGGAGCATTTTCCTCACATGTGTTATTGTTTGTTTTACAGGCCTGTCTAATCTTTGGCTGAAAGGTGGACTTTGGGAGTAGCTTCCGTTCTGAGTTAGCAGGGTGTCCAGGGACCATAGTCTCAGGGGTTCCTCCAGTCCCTGTCAGACCAGTAAGCCTGGTCTGTGGGTGTGTGTGGCACTGGGTTTGGTTTTTTTTTTTTTGGTCTAGGACCCTCTATTGTGATCTCTGTCAGAGTGGTCAGTGGTAGTAAACGGATGCCATCTATTTCTTCTGGGCTCAGGTGGGTGGAGGCTGTGTTCACATGGTCCATCAGTCCTTTGGATCTACTCTTTTCTTTATTGCTTTCTTCCTTCTTTTTATTTTGGGTTTAATTTGCTCTTCTTTTTCTAGATCATTAAAGTGGACAGTTAGATCACTGGCTTTAGACCTTTCCTCATCTAAGCATTTAAAGCTATAAATTTCACTTCAAGTACTGTTTTAGCAGCATCCCACTGATTTTAATATTTTGTGATTCATTTTCATTCCATTCAAAATATTTTCTAATTTCCTCTGTAACTTATTTGAAGTGCATCTCTTGTAGATAGCAAGTAGTTGGGCCTTGCTACTTTATCCAGTCTGACCATCTGTGTTTTTAATTGGAATGTTTACACTATTCACATTTAAAGTTCTTATTGATATGGTTAGGCTCGAATCTACCATCTTGTTATTTGTTTTCTATGTGTCCCATCTCTTTTTCATAGCTTTTTAAAAAATCCTTTCTCCTACCTTCTTTTTGATTAATTGGATATTTTTTGGTATTACATTTTAATTCCACCATTGGCTTCTTAGTTATCTCTCTTTGCTTAATTTTTCAGTGGTTGCTCTAAGGTTTATAATGTGTATCTTTAACTTATCACAGGCTAACTTGAAATAATATTATTGCACAACAGTATACTTTCATTTCCACCTTTCCATCCTTTCTGCTATTGTCATACATTTTCTACTGAAGTATAAATCTCACAGTACATTGTTATTAACTTTGCTTCAAACAGTCTTTTAAAGAAATTCAAAAACGAGGGAAAATACCTTTTATATGTAATCATACATTTACCATTTTTGGCAGTATTCATTCATGCTTTTTTAAGTTTCTATCTGGGGTCCTTTTTATTTTTGTGTGTTCGTTTTGTTTTGTTTTTGCCTGAAAAACTTCCTCTTACATTTCTGATAGTGCATGGCTCCTGGAGATATATTCTCTCAGCTTTTGTTCATTTGAAGCTTTTCTTTTGCCTTAATTTCATAAGATATTTTTGCTGGGTATAGAATTCTGTGTTGGCAAGCCTCCCACACCTCTCTCTACCCCAGCATTTTAAAGATACTGCTCCACTGCCTTCTGACTTGCATAGTTTCTGACAAGAAGTCAATCTTCATTTTTATATTTGCACTTCTGGATATAATGTGTCCTTTTCTTTGGCTGATCATTAGGTTTTTAAGATTTTCATTTTATCATGTTTTTGGCAATTTGATTCTGATTTGCTTTTCTTTTTGTTTTTCCTGCTTGAGCTTCTCTGAGCTTCTTGGGTTTATGCATTTTTAGTGTTCAAAAATTTGTGAAATTTTGGTCTGTTATTTCTTCAAATATTTATGTTTTCTCCTTCTTTTTTGGGGGACTCAAACTAATGTATGTTGACCTATCAATATTGTTCAATGTGCCATTTCTCTTTATGTTAACATCTTACACTACAGTATATTTATCAAAACTAAGAGATTAACATCGGTACCTTGCTGTTGTTGTTAGTTGACAGTGAGTCAGCTGTGATTGTTAATGACCATATACAAAATAGAACAAAACGTTGCCCAGTCTTATACCATCTCCATGATCTTTGATATGTTTGAGCCCATTGCTAAGGTTATTATCTTATTGAGGGTTTTCCTTAACCTTCTATTTTACCAAACATTAATACCACCCTATGAACTAAACTCCAGACTTTATTAGGATTTCACTGTTTTTTCCACTAACATCCCGTTTCTGTTCCATAATTCAATCCAGGATACCACATTGCATTTAGTCATCTTATCTCCTTTGTCTCCTCTGGACTGTGATAGTTCCCCAGTCTTCTTTTATTTTCCAAGATCTTAAGTTTTGAAGAGCACTGTTCAGGTATTTTATAGAATGTGTCTCAACTAGGAGTTCTCTGGCTTTTTTCTCATGTTCAGGTAGGGGTTATATTGCAGTGAAGTGCCCTTCTCATCGCATCATAAAAGGAAGTAAATGAGATTAACATATCACTGGTGATGTGAACCTTGATCACTTGGTTAAGGTAGTCACTTTCAGGACTCTCCACTGCAAGTTTACTATATTCTTTTTGTTATTCCATATTCTATTCTTTGGAGGTGAGTCACTAAGATCAACCACACATAAAGGGTTGAGAGTGGGAAACATTAGAGTACTTTCTGCTAATTCCATTATCTCTGTCATATCTGGATTTATTTCTTTTAAATGATTTTTTTCTCTCTTGATTATAGATCACATTTTCCTGCTTCGTTTAGTAATTTTGTAAATTTTACAATCTTGAACACTGGGCTTTGTTGCATTTCTTTAGAGTGTTAGACTTTACTTGGGAAGGCAGTTAAGTTAGCTGCATATCAGTTTAATCTTTCTGACTTTTTTATTACCTTTTTTCAGGGAGGTCTAGAGTAGCCTTATAGGTTACTTAAGCCCAACCATTAAGGAGTGTTCCTTCTGGGTTGTCTCTGTATATAACAAGGTTTCTTCACTCTGTCTTGTGGAAACTAATGATTCCCAATACTGTGTGGGCTCTGGAAATATTGTGGCTGTCAATAACTCAGTATTTGGTTTTTTTTGCTCAATCTCATGGATTGTCATCCTACTCACATGCACATTGATATTCAGCCAAAGACTCAAGGGGACTGCTATGTATGTTCCTGGGGCTCTCTCTTTCATTTCCAGTATTCCACCACACAAATTCCAGCTACCTCCACCTCCCGAAATGCTCTTAAATTCTCTTAAACACGGTCTCAGCAAGCCTGCTGGGCTCCGTTTGTGTTCCCTCTCCCTGTATCCAGGTTCAGAAATTGGCTCCAGGCAGAGAGGCAGGGCAATTGTAGGGCTTATCTCTTCTGTTTTTCTTCTCTCAGAGATCACAGTCCTGCACTGTCTGTTATCCAGTGTTTAACAATGTCCATTTCATATGTTCTGTCCAGTTTTCTGGAGCCTTGGTGGTACAGTGGTTAAGAGCTTGGCTGCTAACCAAAAGGTCCACAGTTTGAATCCACCATTCACTCCTTAGAAACCCTATGGGGCAGTTCTACTCTGTCCTATAGGGTTGCTGTGAGTTAGAATCAACTCAGTGGCAATGGGTTTTTGATTTGGTTCAGTTTTCTAGTTGTTTACAGCAGGAGGTCAATTGCAGACCTTGTTCCCATTCATAGGAAGTGCTTTTAAGTTTTCATAATTTCTACCTCCTCCTTCTATTCCCTGAGGTGTGGTAGCTGCTTGTTACAGTTACTACTTCCATAATAACTGCTGTTGTTGTCTTTTGGGTGCCATCAAGTAAACTCCAACTCATAACCACCCCATGTGACAGAGCAGAACTGCCCCATAGGGTTTTCTTGGCTGCAATCTTTCTGGGAGATAATCACCAGGTCTTTCTCTTACAGAACCAGTGGGTGGGTTCAAACCGCCAGTCTTTCAGTTAGCAGCTGAGTGTTTAACCATTGCATCTTGGTGGTTTGTTTTGCCTTTTCAGGAATCCAAAGTTTGGCTAACAATTAATTATATTGCATTCTCTCTGTTAAAATAGAATGTTTTCTGACTCCTGTCAGGGCCCTGACTGAAACATCAACCATCTTCCTTCAGTTTAATAAGCATGGGAAAGAGAGATAGAGGGAGAAGATTGGTGAGAATATATTTCTTAGAAGAAGATTGGTGGCTTAGTAAGAGTAGAGCATTCAGATGTAGCCCTACCCCCTTCCCTACCTCGAGAAAAGGAGCCTTGAGACTAGAGCAGAGGGAAGCCAGTAGGAGAGTTCCTAGGGAGCATAAAGAAGATCCCCTGGAGTCTGAAGGCCCCAGAGACTGGTGTCTGAATCTCAAAAAGATTCCTGAAGGTGAGGGTGGATAGAGTTTTTGAAAAGGTAGAGTAATGAGAGGACTACTCTGGGAAGGATATTCCAGAGTCTGGCAGGGCCATAGTGCCAGGTGTGTCTGTGGCCAGAATGTGGGCTGGGCTGACACCATGTAAGGGCCCACACTCAGGAGAGCTCCCTCCAGGACCAAGTGACACCACCAGACAAGCGAGCAGAAACTGAAGGGGTATTGCTTGTGTCAGCTGGAAGATGGGTGATCTCCATGGGGGCGGAGGCTCCCAGCAAGCTCATAAAAGTGCCCAATGAGAGAAAGAGCCTAGCTTTGTGCACCCACCAATTAGAGAGCACCTACACCAGCTTACTGAGACACTAGCTGAGGATGAGATTCTTATCCCTTTCTGGCTCCCCAACAACCAGGAGAAATAGTGGAGGAGGAGGCAGGACAAGGAGAGGAAAAAAACCACACACCCTGCCTTTCTCCACTCTGGGCTTCTGAGGCTGTAAGGGAGAGGGAGAGGGGGAGGAGAGGAGATTTAACTTGCATAAGAATTTGAATTTTTTCTTTGGATTAGTCTAGACTTTTTGCTACAGAAAAAGGAGACAGTTCCTTAGTACCTGAGAGGGACCAGAAAGCAGGTAAGAAAAGTAAAGGTGAAAAATAGAGTATTATTTCATTATTTGACCCCAAGTCCAGCTCATTCAGGTGAAAATAGTTTATAGGAAGAGATGGGATCTCAGAGGCCCACAAGGAGAAGGTTTTGCTTGCCTGCCCTGTGGGATTCCACTTAGGTGGCCTCGGCTATAGGCCGATGACCAGACCAGCTACAGACCAGCTTCATTACCAGCAGATGCTCACATGGGGCAAGGGGACACCAATCCCTGCTCTCAGGGACAGCTTAACGAATCCACTCCTCCTTCCTCCCACCTCTCTCCCACAGCCCACCCTGTGGGGCCCTGACACAGGGTCCAGACGGGGCATGCATTCTCTGTGGTCTGACAAGAAAAAAGAATTAAAAGAAAAAAAATCAAATAAAACCAAAGTATACTAACCACAAGCTCAAAATTTATATTACTAGATTTAACTAGTGTAAAATATCTCCATCGCATTGCAACTTCTGCGCTTATCTCATCGTGGATCAGTAACAGGCAGTGTTTTGAGTGGCTCTGAGCCTGGGACTGTTAGTGGCAGCCAGCCCTGGCCATTGCACTACCCAGGAGCCAGTCATTGACATTTGCAGGCCATTTGACTGACCTGCTCTGTGCCTTTCATTCCCCGCTGATGGCCTCTCCAGTCTTCTGGAAGCAGGGCTTTGAACTGGTTCATTCTGATGTAACTACCTGCTGAGAATTTGCCTTTCCACTCCAGATACACTGAATCAGAATCTACATTTTAACAAGATCCCCTTTATGTACTCATGAGAATCACCTGGGGATCTATGAGAATCACCTGAGGAATTTGTTAAACTATAGATTCTGATTCAGCATATCTGGGGTGGAAAGGCAACTTCTCAGCAGGGGGTCGAACCAGAATGAACAGGTTCAAAGCCCTGACTGGAAGCACTTCTGATTATGTCGGTCTCCTGCACCTCAGCCTTCAGTGGGTCCTCCGGGATCAGTTCCATGCCCTAAATTTCAATCTCAATGTCCACGCTGTTCCCTCTGCCTGGAATGCCCTCTTTCTGGTGTGTCCTAGCCATCCTTTGAGGCCGAAAATCAGTGCCACTTGCTCCACCTTTCAGATCCTCCTGGACAGCATCACTCCCGAGCTTCTCAAAGCAGTTCATCCACACCTCTCTTATGTGTTTCACTTCCTACCCAGCCCTGTGGATATTCACACCCATGTCTTACCTTCCATTTGAGGTTGCAAGATACATAGGGGCAGGATTCGTTTCTGCTTTCTCTTTGCATCCTTCATGATAGCCAGCATAGTGGTTACTCAACAGAGTTGGCTGTTATCATTGACTGGAAACAACAGAAGCTTCTCCCTCCAGATAGAGCAGGCAGTGCAGAGATAAATAGCAGTTTGTCTGTTCTCCTATCCTCAAGTGCCAACAAGGTCCAGCCCCTCATGGACTCCAGCCAAGGAAATCCCAAGAGTGCTCGGGAAAGTGGTTGGTTGCTAAGTGGACACTTTCCAAGGGCTCTGTGCCTCTCTAAGCCCTTCAGAAAACGAGGACACCAGCTGTCGCCTGTCTCAGTCAAGCAGGAAGTTTCCTTTCATGTCACTTGGCCTTCTTGCTACCTAGCAGGGTGTCAGAGCCCATATGCCAGTTGTCCCAAGATGGGGAAGTCAACTTGACAGATGGAAGATAGGTTTGTGTTGTGTGAAAGGAAACCACTTTTGTTTAGACCCCCAGTGTGCGTGGCAAACATGAGGCTTGATTACAGGGTGATGAACTGTGGAAGGAATGTGCCGCCTGGCTGGAAAACAACGGTGGTTTGTTTCTGTTCCTGTATGTGAGGATGGACCAGGATGAGTGGCCGTGTACAGGCACAAAATGCCACATTTCATACCTGCAGGATCCAAACCCACATCCATCCTGCCTCTTGGAATGGCAACTCTTCCTGCAATTCAGCTGTGATGCCTCTGCCATAAAGCAGACTTGGTCACCCCGCGTCAAAGGCAGCCTTAAGAGGTGACTGAGAGATGGAAGGAGGGAGAGCCTGGGAAATGGGTTTGCCCTTCTCAAGGAGGCTACCTGACCTTCTAAAGTGGGATCAGATGCTCTGCCAGCAACCCAGTCTGAAAGGGGGTCCCTGAGCCAGGCTCTCACTGCTTTACGCCTCAGAAGGAAAGTCCCTGAGCCAAGTATAGCATCTTCAGCTTCCATCAGGAGCCTGAAGGGGAGCCGAGAAAGAGAGAAGGATAAGTAAGGAGCAAAGAAAACAGAAAGATAGAGGGTAGGGGGTGGGAGGGGCCTGAAAAAGAGAGAGATGAGTGAAGATGATTAAAAAGTAATCATAATAATGAAAAAGACAAAGAAAATGAGTAGAAAAAAAGGGAAAATGAGGACATTTTAAAAGGGAGGAGAAAAGATGGTGAATAATAGTATTAACAGTAATAGCTTTGAGAGCTTCATTCATTGATAGAAAAGGTTTCTTAGATACATTTCCCTTCCAGGATGGTGGCCCTTGGTCCAAGCTCCCTCTTCTCACACCAGCAAGGAGCAGGGCCATACAAGTAAAGCTGTGAGGGTCTTGGTGAAATCCAAGTCCCCTCCTCTTCCTCCTAGGCAGCCGAAGTCCCAGGGACGCAAGTCCAGTGCTCTATTGTAGCTGGGCCAGGAGGCTATCTGATGGCAACATCTCTACTGAGAGATGGCAGAAAGTGTGTGTGTGTGTGCGCGCGTGCATTTGGAAAATCTTGCCACTGTGAGAGGTCTGGTCAATTTGATGTTGGTGTAGCTGTTTTCCTCTTGTAATCCCCAGTGTGGTAAGCAGAGGGAGGTTGAAAAACACTTCATGAAGTTTTTTGTTTTTGTTTCCCCCCATTAGGAGGCCAGTCAACTGTGTAAGTCATTCAGAAACAAGGGTCTGCTATGTACAACTTCCAACTCACATATTCCTGGGCTTTGGAGACATTTTCTTGACCCAGGAATGCCCAGGAGAGAAGGAAGGGTATTTTAAGCCAACTCCAATGCTATGGCTCTTCCTGAGACACCATGAAGTGAGAGAAAGAACAGAGATGAAACACCAACCTGATGAATGCAAGGTATGTCCAATATGTTTCCGACAAGCCCCACAACCACAAAGCAGGGGTTTACCAGGTTAGGAGCTAAACCTCTGTTCTTTTACCTTCCAGGTCAGAGTTAGCACATAAGGTTATCAGAATTTCTTTCTTGGCAGACTTATACTAAATTCATGCAGAAATTTTGGATTTTGGAGGGAGGGGAGTAGTTGTTGTTGTTGTTGTCTGATTGGGTTTTGTGTGATGCTGGTGATGCTTCTTCCCTGCCTTCTGAGTATGCTTTTCAAGTCCTTCAACAAGGAATCACGAAGAATTAATTTCACATAGAAGATCCCAAATGAACCACTTATTTAGAAGGAAAAGTCCCAGGTTTCCTGGCCAGTTCTTGACTACAGGCATTCCCTGGGATACAAACGAGAGCCATTCCTAAGTGTGTCTTTAAGTCGAATTTGTAGGTAAGTCAGAACAGGTCCATTCGGTTCTTATCTAGCCTTACTTTAGTGCAAGAAAAGGCTCAAAGGCTTTTCAGTGATTTCAAAGCTGCAGTGCAGCAAGTAAAGGTGATTTTGATGAAAAATTTGGTGCAAGTAGGGGTTAGTTCAATCATTTCAAAGTGAGTGCAAATTTACATAACATTAAAAGGCAATTACGAGTTGTCCATAAGTCTGACATTCATAACCGGGGGTCTGCCTGTACTTGCACTAGAAAGGATCATCCTAAATAGTCAATAAATGGTCCCAAGGGGAACGAGCCAAATGTGGACATTTAATGGTTCTGAAAGATAAGGAGTTGAAAGCACCTTATAAGAAAGCACTCAGCATCTAGGGGTCTGGCGGTATGCTTTATGAGCCATAATTCTGAGCTAGTGTCAGCTGCTGGGTCCTCTGCCAAAGAAATACTGGAAAACAAGCTTTTCTTTAATTTCACTGGTACGTCAGCAGCTGATGGACACCGTCTGTGAAGCCAGACCAGCCTTTAATACATTCAAGTACAGTCATAATGGAAAAAGAGCTAGGTTAATTGAAGATGGCATCAACATAATAGTACCAATAGGAGGTAGGGAAGGGGCTACAAAGCAAGGCAAGCAAAACGGTGGGAATGCTGCCCAACTTCATCCTTTAGATGGGATGAAGAGGTCCCACATGCGGCCATGATTCACAAGACTCTAAGGTCCATTTGTTTCTGCCCATTCCTCTTCTTTCTTAACCATCCAGTACAAGCTACATGAACTAATCCATGTGCAAGTCACTGTGCTTAGAGCAATGGTAGTGGAGTGGGCCGGTACAGGAGTCGTATTATACGTCGTTATGGTCCTCATGGTACCTACAAACTGGTTGAAGTGATTAAAAGACATTCAAGAAACAAGAGTGATCAACACAAGACAGATTGGTGCCACACAATTTAACATTCCATTGTACACCAAGGGAGGTACGTGCTTGCAGGAGACAGGCCAGTGAGGAGTAGGAGATTGTAGGAGCCTTGGATTGAAGCCACATTACACACACAGACAACAACACAGACACAAGCACATACATGCCAGTGCAACCCATACATTGTTAACATTGATATACCCCCACATATATACACAGATACTCAACCACACACATGCCCTGAAAAGAAATGTACTCTTCTCACACCAGTTCAGGGATAAGAAAGAAAAGGAGAGAGATGGAGGGAGGGAGAGAGGGTAGAAGAGAGGGAGGGAAGGTAGAAGAGAGGGAGGGAGGGTAGAAGAGAGGGAGGGAGGGAGAAAGGAAGGAAGGGAGGGAGAGAGGGAGGAGGGAGGGAGGGAGGGAGGGAGGGAAGGAGGAAGGAAGGAAGGAAGGAAGGAAGGAAGGAAGGAAGGAAGGAAGGAAGGAAGGAAGGAAGGAAGGAAGGAAGGAAGGAAGGAAGGAAGGAAGGAAGGAAGGAAGGAAGGAAGGAAGGAAGGAAGGAAGGAAGGAAGGAAGGAAGGAAGGAAGGAAGGAAGGAAGGAAGGAAGGAAGGAAGGAAGGAAGGAAGGAAGGAAGGAAGGAAGGAAGGAAGGAAGGAAGGAAGGAAGGAAGGAAGGAAGGAAGGAGGCATTTTCTTTCTTAAAAGAAATGAAAAATGGACAAAAGCTCGGGCTTCCTAAAGAAGTTTGGTGGTCCAAGAAGATACTCATGGCTGAACTTTTAGTCATCCTTTTGCCCCATTCCAAACAGACTTTATGTGTATCCTGTAAGAAAATTCACCCTAGGCTCTTGGAATGGTTGGGTTTTTTTTTTTTTTTTTAAAGGGGTAAATGAGTGTTCATCTGAGGTGGTCATTAGAAATTTTAGGTGCAAAAGAGAAGAGCCAAGTATGGACTATTTGTCCCAGGTTGCTGAGTGCTCTCTGTAGACATACATTTATTCCTATAAATGGACACTGGTCTTCCTTTTAATGTACCCTGGCTCTTTTTCAGCATGGGTCAAGTTCAAATGCAATGCCTGGACAGTGACTAGGCTTTCAGAAAGTCCAGGTGGTTCTGATTATGGTTTAGAAGCACATGACTCACCCAAGGGAGAACCCATCAATTCCAAAGGTCTACATTCCTGCCCGAGAGTCCAAGTTTTATTCCTGATGGAATGTGGCTTCCTGGTTCAAAGACAAAATCTTTGATCCCTTCTTCCCACCTACCCTCCCCACAAAAGTCACCAAGAAAAAAAGTTGGCTTGGAATAGAGGTCCCAGGGGTTTGTTTGGACATCACAAGGCCTTTGTAAATCAACATTTTAATGAGTTAAGTGAACATGAATCAGAAACTCAAGGGTCACATTTCCTCTGCAATACTTGGAGTGGGGGTGCAAAATGCACTCTGCGTTTGGCCTCAACCAAAATCAGGAGGCAGGCCAGGGCCTTGTCAAGTCTCTCTTGTCCTGATGTTTGGCTCAGGGACCAGGAACTGCTGCCCCCACTGTTCCTCACTCATAGCCTTGAATTCCTGTGGCCAGCACATGACAGCTGCCTGCCTGCCTGCCTGCCTGCCTGCCTGCCTGCCTGCCTGCCTGCCTGCCTGCCTGCCTGCCTGCCTGCCTGCCTCCCTCCCTGCCTGCCTCCCTCCCTCCCTCCCTGCCTGCCTCCCTCCCTCCCTCCCTCCCTGCCTGCCTCCCTCTCTCCCTCCCTCCCTGCCTGCCTCCCTCCCTCCCTCCCTCCCTCCCTGCCTGCCTGCCTGCCCGCCTGCCCTCCTGCCTGCCTGCCTATGGAAAGGCACCGAGACTTCCATAATCAATACCAACAGGCTGCTATTGCCCTTCCTGGTCAGGCAGAATATTGGGCAAGCAATAATGAGAACAATGAAAGGGTTTGACACGGAAATTTCAGTAGGGAACAAGCAATTACCCAAGCACAAACATTCCCAATGCTGCTCAGAATCGTCTGAACACTTAGCGGTGATTATAAAAATGATAGCAACAAATTAAGACGTGGAGCAGCTTGCGCTTGGAAAAAAATACTCCTTCTGGGGCGGAGCTGTGACCGTCTCCCACTACACTGTATGTGATTCCGTGCACTTTAGTGTATGTGTGTGTGTGCAAGCGTGCACGTGCACAGTCACGCTATTTTCTAGGGGTTCCAGGTGAGTTCCTTTTCCTCCAACCAGTTACATGGAAATGCAAGTCTCTTGGTCCTAGTGTAAATCTAAATGGTCCCGACTTATGTCAGGGATGCCTCCATCACCAGCTCCAGCCTCCATATTGTAAATGCTGCCAGTCTTGGCACTGCAAGGAAGCAAGGCAGCCACCTGAGAGCATTATAAGAAGACATGGAGAGTGGACGCGTGGCATTGGTTCGCAAGGCAGGGCAGAGCGGGGAAGGCTACGTGCTGACATGAATTGCAGTTTCCAGGCTGGCGCTTATTTTTCCCTCTGGCTGACTACCGGCTCTTCCTCGTTCTCCTCTGCAGGGGCCTCGGGGGCTCCTCAAAGCCTGGCCCAGGTCAAGGCTGCATTTGCCATGCCAGAGGGATGCACTGCTGCTAGGAGTCACTGAGTAACCTGGCAAGACCAGCAGCCGAGTTTAGATTCCCCGTGGTGTCTCTGCCAGCCTTGGAAGGGAGCGCTGAACCCAGAGGAATCCAGCTAATTCTGTGGAACCCACCATGGCTGTCCCTGGGCCATGTTGTGAAATAGGCAGTTGGGTTTTGGCATTCGAATACTTTATTCTTTCCTCTGACGGGCTTGGAAACCCTGGTGGCGCAGTGGTTAAGTGCTACCGCTGCTAACCAAGAGGTCAGCAGTTCGAATCCGCCAGGTGCTCCTTGGAAATCCTATCGGGCAGTTCTACTCTGTCCTATAGGGTCGCTGAGTCAGAATCAACTCGATGGCAGTGGGTTTGGTTTGGTTTTTTTGGATGATGATGGGCTTAATCTTCTGGACAAAGAGGCCAAATTACCCAGATCTGCATAAGCTCTCTGGATAACTAGGCAACAAAAATGGAAACTGAAGCCCTCAAAACACCGCCCCTAATTTTTTTTTTTTTTAATCCATTCCCCATAGTGACAGCGGGTGCTGGTGTGAATCGTTAAAAAGTACCACTAAGGAGGAGTCATGTATGAAGCATTTCAGCAGCGTCTCCTCTTTTCTTCCTAATTCCTTTCTTGGACAGAAAATCTAACGTGCAGTTCTGGGTTTTGATTGTTTTATTTAAATCCCGACACCCAAGGAATCGGAGAGAAGCCCTGGCACAGGACCATACCTAAGAGAAGCCCTGGCCCGGGACCCCACCTGGCCAGATAACGGGCAAGCTTCCTGAGGGTACACAGCCCTAGGGCCCTGGGCTCAGCCACTCCAAAGAGAGGGGAAGAGAAGAACTTTTCCTTGGAAGTTGCTGCCATCCACAGCAGACCTTAGCTGAAACCCCAAGGACGAGATCATGAGAATTCTGAATCCTTCACCCCCTAATCCGCCACTCCTGGTACTCAGGTGATGGGAAGGTCATCTTAATTAAAACCACTTGGTGGGGCTTCAGCTGTGGAAAATGGCTGGCTCCTTTCTCCTTCCTGCCACCTCCTCTTAGTCTCCTTAAACACACACATGCAAACTTCCCTCCCTTTATTTAAGCAAACAACTCTCTCTGTGATTAAGTCCAGCCCTTTCTTATCTAAATAGTCCACAGATGTATAAGGATACAGGAGCTTTCGGCTCCTATTTGGGGCTTGCTCTGGTACCCATCTTCTCCAAACCTACAAAAGGCAGCCTTCCCCAGCCTTTGCTGACAGGAATTCCGAGCCCCTGCTCTCCCAGTAAATCAGCCGACTGGGCAGGCTGGCCTCCGTTTATCAAAGAGGAGGGATTTTCCCTCCAATTATTTCAGTTTCCCCTTTTGCTTGGCTCCTCCCACAGCCTGAGTTTGAAACTGCCCAGACATGGTGAACAAATGAAACATGAAAAGTCCCGTTCTGTTGTCAAATCCCAATATTACTTTAGCTGTCGAGGTAAAAACATCTAAGGAAACTATAACTGCCTTTACCACTGGCTGGTAAGCGCCAGTCACCCCTGTTGGGTCCAGGGCTGGGGGCAGGGGAAGTTTGGTAAAAGCCACAGCCTAGATTGCTAATAGATGGCTGAGGAAGAAAAAAGGAAAAGGGTCTCTGAGTTTCCTGAATAAGTGGAGAATGGGAAAAAAGAGTCAGACCTCAAGGTCTGGGACAAACATGAAATCTAATGAGTAGGTTGAAAGGATGAGCCTCCAGCTTTGGGATTTTTACAGGGCTTCTTAGAAATCCCCAGGTGATTCTTGTATATACCTATGACTCACCAGAGGATCTTGTTAAAATGTCAGTTACGATTTAGTATATCTGGAGAGGGAAGGCAAATTCTCAACACAGGGTTCAACCAGAGTGAACCAATTCGAGGCCCCGGTCTATTACAGTGATTCTCCATGGTTTAACTTTCTTTACGTCCCAAAGTCCCCAGGAGATGGGATCTATGCGCAGATCCCAGAGATGGTGGCATTATAGCGGGGAGCAGGGGCACTACTGAGCCATGGCAGCCCTCTCACCCGGCTTTAGAGACTCACTACTCAGTGTGCTCTCCGGACCGACAGCTCAGCATCACCCAGGAGTCTGTTAGGAATGCAGAACGCAGACCACACTGTCCCAGGTGAAGCACATGCACACTACAGTTCAGCAGCACTCTTTGGAGAGCCAGGAGTACTCAGCTATGAAGGAACGAGTTAGGGTTCACTCACTTGGGTATTTAACTTACCTCTACCAACTAAAACCCAGTAAGAACAACTCTTGGGATTTCATAAAAGTTGTAGCAATATGAAGTGTGGGTAGTGGAAAAGGAAATGCCGAAGTAATCTCCTGTCTCCCGTCCCCAAATGACACGTGTCCTATTAGTGTTTTGCAAACTAAGATCCAGTGGACTGCTGGCTTCAGAGAAACCTAGCGCACTGGCTCAAAGATCAGCATCCAGGGCCCCATGGCAAACCTTCTTAATCAGAATTTCTGGGGGTGAAAGCCAGGAAACTGTGTGTTCGCAAGCTCTCCAGGGTGCTAAAATTTAAGACTGATTTTCCCTATTACGTTTGTTTACAGTTGAGTGAGTGGTACAGATTTCTCTTCCTCATGAGCAAAAGTGAATTGCTGGCAGCTCTGGGTCCAATCTGAGAGGTGTCCATAGATGATCTATTTAACTTGGATAACACTGTGACCCTTCTTCTTGGATTGCTCCTGGGTAGGACAGTGCCAGGGAGCCCTGGTGGCCCAATGGTTAAGCACATGGCTGCTAACCAACAGGTGGGCTGTTCAAACTCATTAGGTTCGAGAGAGAAAAGCCCTGGTGATCAGCTCCCATAAAGATTACAGCCTAGAAAACCCAGGGGGCAGTTACGGAGTTGCTATGAGTCAGCTCCACAAAATTCAAGGGGAGTGCCTGTATAATTCACTGAAGAGGTATAGGTGTTGTAATGGCTCAAGGGCAAGCTGACCATCTTGTAGTATCTCTCAAGCACAAGACTCAAGCCGCCCAGATCCTTGGGCACCCCAAACTTCATGGTGACTACAGCAGCTGGAGCCAAGATGCCTTTGTACACACTTCACCATCCTTCTTCTGTTTAAAAAAAAAAAAAAAGGCCACTGTTTTCATTGGCTGAGCTAGACTATCACTATTTTACCAGTCAGGTACTCACGTGTGTGAAAATCATTCTATACTGGAGCATGGCTTTAATGACATTTTTACAAGACCTCACAGCTGGCCTAAGAAGTGGTGTCTCTGGGCTTGGGTGTGGCTTTGGGTGATTTGGGAGTTATTCTTTCACTTCTGGGTAAGAATGCTGGTTGTCTGAGGTGTGGAGGTGCCTTGTTAATCAGGGAACTCCATTGACTGAAGTTATCGCTGTAATTGCTAACAGAATTAACTGTCACACTGAAGAATTCACTGGGCAAGAAGCATATATTCTAATGCGGAACAGCTTGGGCTTGGCAAACTGCAAGACTCTGGGTTCAACGGGGAAGTTCAGCAGGTGATTCAGACATTGTGTCTATACAATTGGGATTCAGGAGCCCTGGGTTCTAGTTCCAGCAATGCCTGTGACCTGGGGGCCCAGGTCTCCATCTGCTTCTCCATCTGCAACTTAAAGGGTGGGTGTGGCATTCTCTAAGGTCTCACTCAGGCCTGAGACTCCAGATACAAAAATACCAAACCCAGTGTAGAGTCGATGCCGACTCATAGCGACCCTATAGGACAGAGTAGAACCGCCCCACAGAGTTTCCAAGGAGCGCCTGACGGATTTGAAATGCCATCCCTTTGGTTAGCAGCCGTAGCACTTAACCACTACGCCACCAGGGTTTCCAAAGTGTTTTAAAATGTTAGTTGGCCATTTTAACATTGAATTAGGCTGGAGGTCAGAGAACATTTGAAAGCAGAAACGGGGCAAAGAAACTCAGGCAGGACTGCAAAATACATTCTTGCAGAGCAAGTATTTAACCTTCTCTCCGATCTGAAACACACACAGCCAGGAGAAACACTTCTGGAAGTTATTCATAGGAGCAGATGGTAAATGTAGGCTTTGGGTCGGGGCAGCTTGTGGGCCTCCCAGGTGCTCCTTCAGCCCACCCACGCCCAGCTCCCATTTGAAAGCTATTGAACTGGGACCAAAAAAACATTATTTAAAAAATTCAAGATGAGGGTTACATGTGGAGTGTATGAGGGTAAGGGGTGGATGATGGAAAAAAAAAAAGTCACAACTCACATTATTGATTAATTGAGTGATTTTAGTCAAGTGAATATTGATACATGACAGGAAAAGCATGAAAATAAAATGAACACAGATGGGAATTACTATTAACATAAGCGATAACATCAAAACATCTGGTAAAATGCAGTCTAAAAAAAACACCACAAATGAAATGGAATGTAAAACATTTTCACAGTATTCAAAGCTTTTGGAAAAGGCTTAGACACTAAGAGAGGGGCGCTACGTGAAGAAACTAGAGGGAAAAGGGGTATTGTCTGTGTCCTATGTGACTGCTGGTGACAGGTTAGAACAGACAGTGCATTATGCTTCGGGAGTTGACTAAGATCTGCTTCTAAGACAGGTCATCTGAGACCACCGCATCTAGGGACTTACAACAGAACAACTAGCTACTCAGAGAACACGGTGCTAAGCCACAGACACCAAGAACCAAGGGTTACACAGAATATGTTACAGATCAAAGGCTCTGGCCACTCTCCCCTCACATTCTGCCTTCTAAGGTAACAACTAATACTCTTCCAAGATGTAGCTGAGTTCTGCCAACCACCTGGCAGGTCTCGACCCAGCGTGATTATTTTCGACTTTGAGAAATGTGACCTTTGCACTCGCACTAATGACCAAGTTGCATACTGACCTCCTCTTTTGGAAAAACAAATGACCAAGCCAATGAGTCTGCACATTGGTTTTGTTACATCTTTTGTTGAGAAAAAACAAAGGCTTATATGATAAAAATGCAGCTACTGGCCCCGAGCCTCCCTTTTCATCTTGAAATTGCTGATGGGATGTAGAAAAAGCTCATGGATGTCTAATGCCATCATAAAGTTCACGGTGGAACTCACAAGTCCAAGGCCGCTGAGGGTGGGGGTCAAACCTGCAGCTGCAAATCGTACTTCCAATTTATGTTGAACTTTCTTCAAATGCCGTCACTGCCTATCTGAGAATTCCCATTTACAGAGTTGCAGAGTATGGCCACCTATTCTTTCATAAATTTCTTGCTGCCGTAACTGCTAAGAGCCCAGATACACCCATCTAATACAGCCCTGCCTTGGAAAGAGGGCGCTGTTGCGTGATGCACTTGGTCAAAAAGACAAAGTGCACTGAACTCGAGTTAATCGATCAAAACGAAGACCCAGAGTCACGCACTCGTGGATCGCTCTGAATTTCAGTTTGACAAGAGGAAAAGAGAATAGTTCTAATTAACTAATACACACTTTTTAAAAAAAAAAAAATCATCCCAAGTTACAGGCAAATCACGGAAGTTCTCCCAACGCTATGATTAAAGGTCAGAGATAAATATTAGAAAAGTGTTAAAATGGTGAGATCGCTAATTGTGAAAGCTTAATTATGGTGGGATAACTCTCATGTAGGTAACTAAACTGGCAGGCTGATTTACACACTGGCGTCTTCAGAAGTTAACAATCTTCCACTTTCTTGTGTGTGCAGACCAGGGTCACAGAGTGACACTTCCCAGCCTCGATGCAGCATTCAGGTTGGGTTATAAACATTCACCTACAGGGACAATCACTTAAGTCCTGGAGGCGTCACAGAGAATTACGAATCAGGCTTTTGGGAAGAAATTAGCATTGGTTTTTCAGAATTACTTCCTATAAACTGACCAAGAGAAATGAAGTTGTTCTAAGTGGAAAAGTTTATGTATATCACTTTATAAACACAAGAGTCCCGGGGTGGTGCCAACCATTAATGTGTTAACTGAAAGACTGGCAGTTTGAGTCCACCCAAAGGCACCTAAGTCCTGGTGATCTACTTCTAAAAACTCAGCCACTGAAAACCCTATGGAACACAGTTCTACTCTGACACACATGGGGTCGCCGTGAGTTGCAATCAACTTGACGGCAACTGGTTTTCATTAAACGCAGGGGCTTTGAGAAATATCTTAGGGCACTTGGGAGACGCTGCAGGGATGTTGTACTATCTCCTGGGATGGGGACGTATTAGCGGTTCAACTTTCCCTCTGCAGAAATTAAAAAAAAAAAATTTTTTTTAAAGTGCAAGGGGACAGACAAGTTGTTTTTATTTTCTTTGATCTATGGGCAATCATGTTTAAAGTAATCAGCTTCTGCTGAAAAGACTGGTAGGCACTGTTTTGATGAGCTTTGTGTTGGGGTGAGAGCCATGGAGAGGGCAAACCAATCAATCTCCTTACAAAGAAAAGAACCACATGGCTATGCTACCGGGTGAGTCTACCTCCCACTAAAATGCCTAGCAAGACTTATAGAAAGCGGTCTCAGATGGATCAAGAGACCTTGGTCTTAGCATACCTTTCAAATGCTCAATACAGACTTTTAAAAAGAAAAAAAAACCTTGACAAGTAAGTGGATTTCTTTTTCTTTTTTGGTGGTGGCTCTTTAAAAAATGTGAGGTGAAGTAACAGATGAAATTAGAACACTAAGCTCTTCACCCAATCACCCCGACCAGCAATTTGCTGGGCTGTTCTAAAACATCTTCTTCTCTTTTTCTTCTTTAAAGATGTGTTTTGAAAACCACTAACCATTGCCTTCTCAGTCTGAAACTCGTCGTCTCTCTCATGCTGTGGGTTTGGTACCCACTGTGTGTTCTTTTTCTTTTCACAAAGGCAGGCACGTGCCTCCCCTCCACAAGTCTAGAGGTAAAAGCCTGCATTAAGGCTGATGTTAACTGCCACTTACATGGCATCTGAGAATGGCTGATTCATATCATTTGGAAAGACTGACGGGAGAGCAGGCAGTGACCTACCTCCTAGTTCCTTTGTTTTCACTATTATACGCTCTGCTTGAGTTTCTCTTCTGTGTCCTTATTACGTTCCGGAACTGATCTTAAATTGTAAATGTGGTGTGTCTGTTTCTGGCTAAAATAGGCAGGAAGAGACATACTCTAACTGAAAGCAACGTGGTTTACCGAGAGAATCTGCTAGTCCCGAAGCTATTGTTAACCGACAGATCCACAAGCAATCTGAAACACAGGGCAAGTTGCAGAACTTGGTGTTTGTGGATGTCTGTTACTTCTCTGCCCAGCCCCTTCTTCCTACCAGCAAACATTTTCTTTTTTTAGTGGCTGTGTCTCTGGCTGAAATGGGTTTGCGCCTCCTTTTCCACAGTGGCATACTGTTTCGCACTGTAGCTCTTAAAAAATGGCTCCCTAATCTAAATGGTCCTTTCTTTACCTTAACGTACAGCTTTAAATATTGGCTATACAGGGGTCTGGAGCATGCTATGGAGGAAGGGGATGGGGATGCTGCAAGAACAAGCCAACTGGATTACAATGTCCACTACCAAGGGAAGGAGAAATGTGTGTGAACCACCATGGATCCAGGGTTGTCCCGCTCTTCCCCCACCCCTCACCCCAACCCACCGGCTCCCTCCCCGGCCCACCCCCAGGAGGATCACTTAAAGACCGACTGAAAAGTCGGACATTCATGATTTTTCATTTTCTTCATGAAGTTTTTGAATTCCTTGTTTTTCTTGTCCCACTTGTGGATGGCTGTCAACAAGTACTGGCTCCTCACTTTCCGCCCCATGATGAGAAAATGGTGGCTGAGGTTGTCCAGCTGGTGGCAGGGGCAGTCGGCCCCATTCTTCAGGTACAAGACAAGCTTCTTCAGTTCCTTCTTCTTGATGGGCCCCAGCTTTAGGGGCTTCTTCTTTTTGGGGATGATCTTTTTGTCACCATTTTCTTTTTTTACTTCTTTTATTTTCATCCTCAGTGCTAGAAATGGTGGGGCAGGGAAGACAGAAGAGAAGAGGAAAAGAACATTTTAGAGCAGTTTTTCATCTAAAACAATAACCCAAGCTTATGGCTGAAGACGAGGGTAAAAATGCACGACAAACCGCAAGTAAAAGAAGGAGGCAGCTTTATAAATAAAAATCCAGGCCTCAGTTACTCTTTATGCTATTGAGTCTGCCCCCCGGTTTGTGCGTCTAATGGTAGCTCGAAAATTCCATGGGGCGTCAAAATCCTCAGAAAAATTTGCAAAATCAAATCATTTCTTTTTTTTAAACTTCAGTGACTTAGAATATCATAATGCTTTAAGAAGGGAATCATATGACCCAACATAAGTCATATAATCTAATGCTTCAGATCTCAGAATTCAAAGAAAAATATTATCTGGATCTTTTTTTTTAAAGAAAAAGTTATTTGCTTAGTGTTTTAAGAACCTAAAATTCCCTGAAGGTTGGGCCCTGTAAATAAGACACGCAGAATCTGTTTCTGTGCCCTTGGGAATAGGAAGTTAAAGAGTATTGCTAATTGTCACATCTGGGGTGCATCTAACCCAACTTCAGCGTCAAAGCAATCAGGGTCCATCAGATTGCATCTCTAAGGCAGCTGTTTTAACAGCAGGGACCGTTAATATTCTGTCAGCCCAGCGAGTACACCCTCATAGAATCAGACTCTATTTTGACTTTCTGGCAGGTAAGAGCAAGCCTTGGTCAAGTCCTCCTGGTTAAGTCATGGTGTTAATCTCTGCTACCAATCTAATACGGCCCCCAAGCCTCTTTTGTTATTCAGCACAACTCCCGCAAAAACAGAAAACCAGCCCGTCCACCAGCTCTGAGTTCTTCTTTCCATTGTCTCTACAGACCCTGAATTAACGTTATTTTTAACCTGTGACCAAATACTTTAGTGATGGGCATACAGAATCTATTGATGAAGGTAAATTAGGGGGACGGCACAGTGTCAGCTGGAAAAGCACTGAATACGTGATGTCACTGATAATACCTCTGGGGAGGAGGCCCTTTAAGACAATTCCCCTTGAAGACTGGCCAGCTCAATACTTCCAAGGGAGCTGAGAGATGTATTTCTTAGATGACAGACACCATAAAAACCTGTTGCTGACTCATAGCGACCCTACAGGACAGAATAGAGAACTGCCCCATAGGGTTTCCAAGGAGCGCCTAGAGGATTCGAACTGGCTGGTGGATTCAAAGTGCCGACCTTTAGGTTAGCAGCTGCAGCACTTAACCACTATGCCACCAGGGTTTCCATATATCCTCTGGACTCTCTTGAATTCAAAATTACCAAGCCCTCTGTCTTAACAACTCAAAGCTTCCACCTACACTCCATGAGGAAAGTGCTGAACCCGAAGTAAATAGCAACAGCTAACAATTATAAGGAGTCCCTGGGTGGTGCAAATGGTTGAAGATCTCAGCTGCTAGAAGAAAGGTTGTCGGTTCAAGGCCACCCAACGGTGCCTCTGAAGAAAGGCCTGGCGATCTACGTACAAAAAATCAGCCACTGAAAATCCTGTGGAGCACAGTTCTACTCTGACACAATTATAAAGCACACGATGTGTCAGAACGTATGCTAAGCTTTTTACATGCATTTTCTCATTTAATCTGAACTCCATGAGGAAGATCTAATTATTTTCCCCATCTAACAGATGAGAGCGCTGGGGCTTAAGAAGTTACGTTTACTTGCCCAAAGTCACCAATCCTGAACTTAGACCATATCTCGAAGTGCACTTTTAACCACCATTCTGTCCATACTGACTCTGTGGTCCCAAAATTCTTTATAATGAATTCCAAACTTAAAGTACTGATTCAAGGGACCAGAAAATTAGGGGGAGGCGTTTAGACCTACTTCCCAATTTCACCTCCATTTCAAAATGACTTGACTTGAAATGGTACAAGATTGGTTGAAAGAGACTATTCTGGCAAAGGAAAACTGCATTCGTGGAGACTTTATTACTTAATGTTTAGTTGATGAGAAAAATATACCTTTGGCTAATCCAACAATAAAGAGGAGGGAAAAATCTTTGGAACAAACCTTTAATGAATGTGTCAAAGCCGGTAAATTAAACACTCTCCCACTGCTTTTTCTTATGAAAAGAGCTTCAGATTCTTATGCCTGCTTAACTCACCAATTGCCGTTGACGCCAACTCATGGTGACCCACATGTATGTCAGAGTAGAACTGTGCTCCACAGGGTTTTCAAAGGCTGATTTTTCAGAATCAGGTAGCCAGGCCTTTCTTCTAAGGCACCTCTGGGTGGAATGGAACCTCTAGCTTTTTGGTTAGGAGCCAAGTCCATTAAGCATTTATACCACCCAGGGACTCCTACTTAACTCAAAATGCACGTAATACCCCAGGCCTGGTACCCGCCCCTGAGAAACGCCTTACCCCTGAGGCTGGGAGAAGTTTCAGGAACAGGGTACTAACGAGCAGAACGGACTAGCTGAAGAGTAACATCATCCTCTCAGGATGCCCCAGGCTTCCTGGCACATGCAAGTGAGTCAAGTCTAGCTCCCAGTAAGTTCCTTTCTTCGGGGCATTTTCCCAGTGAGTTTCCTCCAGGGCAAAACGAAACCTAGTGACTTCTCGACTTTAGAGTGAGATTCAACAGTACCTCCCAGACAGGCAGCCAGGAGCCAGTGCTGTGTCCTTCCAAGAGAGGGTTCTTCCCCACTCCAAACCAGTTCTTCCCAGTGATTCTGATTACGCTTGACTCCCACCCCTACTGTGGACAGAGCTCAGCGGAGGTCAGCAGGCTGGAGCGCAGCGAGTAGAAAGTGCAGATACGGCCCCCTCAAAGCCTCACCCAGACGACCCGCAACAGGCCCACAACTGGTTCAGCTTTTCCTGTTGGCTTACCGACCCCGTACTTGGTGGTTCGCTTAGTTAGGAGATGTCACGTTGTCTAGCCTGTGGTTCACAGAATGAGAAAACTTCTCAGTGGGGTTGAGTGAGGGACCATCAAGAGGAGATTCACTACCCAGGCCTAGGCAAAGTCAAGTCTCCATCACCCTCTGCAGAAACAGGGCCAAAGGGGCTGGGAGAAACCACTTTTCAAAGCAAGGCTGCAAGGAGCACTGCAGGGAGGCAAGGGAGGAAGGACAAGTCTGCTCCCTTCACAAGCTCCTCCAAGAAGTGGCCCCATGGGATTAGATAAGTTCCAAGCTACTTCCCAAAGCCTAAGGCTACACCAAAAACCAAACCCAGTGCTGCCAAGTCGATTCCAGTTCATAGCGACACTGCAGGATGGAGTAGAACTGCCCCATAGGTTTCCAAGGCTGCAAATCTTCCCAGAAGCAAATGGCCACATCTTTCTCCCACAGAGCTGCTGGTGGGTTTGAACCTCGACCTTTCAGTTAGCAGCCAAATGCTTTAACCACTGCACCACCAGGGCTGCTCAGCATTGCCAGGAGTGACAAATTACACCCAGCCTTCAGATAAAGTGAGCCATCATTTACCGAGGGCCCACCACATGCCAGGCTCTGAGAGAGGGGCTCTATATACACCTTGTAGAGGAGTCCAAGTGGCGTAACGGTTAAATGCTTGGCTGCTAACCAAGACTTTGGTAGTTTGAACCCACCAGCCACTCAGCAGTAGAAAAGACCTGGCAGTCTGCTTCTGTAAAAACGACAGCTTAGGAAACCATATGGGGCAGTTCTACCCTGTCATACAGGGTTGCTATGAGTAGGAATCAAGTCGAGGGCACACAACAACAACATACGGCTCCTTATTTAATACTCACAGCAACCGTACTAAAAAAGCATCCTTGTTATTTTGTTACAGTTGAGAAGGACTGAAGGTTAAGAACTGTCAGGACAAGGCCACAGTTTCTAAGAGACAGAATCAGGATTAGAACACACATCTAGCCCCCAAGGCCACACCATTTCCTCCCATACCATGACTCAGTTTAAAATATTGCTTCAGTGGAAACTATTCCACTCTTTTGATTGTGTTGCTTTTAATCATAACCCAAATAAAAAACTAATGTTCCTCAGCCATGACCGTGTAGAAGAATCTCGTTTACATGGGTGAGGGGAGCAGGGAGGGGAAATCAAATGACGGCAACGTGTTAGGCATTAGACTCTGTATTCCTTGCCATTTGGCTCACTTTCTTTTTTGAGGTAGGGAAGAGTAGGAAGGGAGAAGGCACATATGGCCAGAAATTACTACCATCTTTCTATCTTTCAAGGGTTTATTTTAAGGATGCAGATTACCAACAATGTTTGGATAGGTGATTAACTGTCCGAGGTTGATTTCCTTGTGAATATGTGTGCGACCCCCCACCAAGCCACATCCAGAGGCTGCTGGGGCGGGGGTGGTGGTAGCCTGGGAGCAGCCGTCCTCCCCACCGTGCTGGCAGTGCCCGGACCCAAGGGATCTCACCCATAGGTCGTGCTCACAGTTTGCAAGACAAATGATGGTGGTGGGCATGGAGCAGCCACTTCCAGAAGCAGCAGCTGGGGAGACAGCTGGTATGCTGGACGGAGCCCTGTGTCCTAGGTTCTAACTGTGTGACCACAAAATCTGGTTTGGAGCCCCCCAAGTCTCTGTGTTTCATCTGTCAAGTGCAGGCTACAGTGTGACTGCCAGCCTGGCAGGTTACCACACAGAGGGCTGGTGCCGGCCAACGCTGGGCAATGCTGGGCAGCCAGCAACGTTCATCTTCAGTGCGTGTCCTCTGCCTGAGCTGTTCTTCCCTTACCACGTGCCCTTCTCACCCTGGGGGGTAACGTTTCCATTACGATCTAAGGCCCTTGATCTCAGCTACCTGTAAGAGCTGGACTGTGAACTAAAGATTAGTTTTTTTAATTGTCATTTTTTTAACAACAACTTGATATCCTCTAAGAGTAGGACACTACTCACACCTGTGGGTCACCGCCAGCAAGAATCCTCTCTCCAGTTGCCATCAAACTGATTCCAATACATAGTGACCGCATGTGTTTCAGAGTAGAGCTGTGCTTCATAACAGTTTTCAATGGCTGTGATTTTTTCAAAGTACATCACTAAGACTTTCTTTCGAGGTGCCTCGGGGTAGATTCAAACTGCCAACCTTTTGGTGAGTGGTCATCTGCTTAACCATCTGCACCACCCAGGGAACTAACAAGAATCCAGAGACCCGGCAACCTTGAAAACTCAAAACTTGAAGCTGCAGGTAGGGGCTGCCTGGGTGTGTCTTAGTACTTTTTTTTCCCTTAATTGTGCTTTAGGTGAAAGCTTACAGCTCAAGTTAATTTCTCACACAAAAATTTAAACACATATTGTTATGTGACATCAGCTGCAGTCTCTATAAGTGACAGCACACACCCCCCGCCCCCCCATCCACCTCAGGTTTCTTGTGTCCATTCGACCAGTTCCTGTCCCTTCCTGCCTTCTCATCCTGCCTCTGGACAGGAGCTGCCCACTGGTCTCGTGTATCTGCTTGAACTAAGACACACACTCTTCACGAGTATTATTTTATGTGCTATAGTCCAATCTAATCTCTGTCTGAAGAGTGGGCTTCAGGAATGGTTTTTAGTTCTGGGTTAACAGAGTGTCTGCGGGGCCATGGCTTCGGGGGTTCCTCCAGTCTCAGTCAGACCATTAAGTCTGGTCTTTTTTTACGTCAATTTGAGTTCTGCTCCACACTCTTCTCCCACACCGTCAGGGACTCTCTGTTGTGTTCCTTGTCAGGGCGGTCACTGGTGATAGCCGGGCACCATCTAGTACTTCTGGTCTCAGGCTGATGGAGCCTCTGGGTTTATGTGGACCCTTTTGTCTCTTGGGCTAATATTTTCCTTGTGTCTTTGGTGTTCTTCATTCTCCTTTGCTCCAAGTGAATTGAGACCAATTGATGGCAATCTTTAATAATCCCTTATATTCAAGTAAACCTTTAAAGTCTCAGTCCACTTTCAGTTACCCAAACCCGATTTTTTGCTCACGAAGTACACTTTTTTTGTAGTCTCCCCACGAGACCTGGTCATATTTCTGAGGCTGAAATGAGAGTAGGACTCTCATTACACACATTCCAAACTCACACTTTCTTCAAAACTCTCTCTCCCGCCTGACTCCCCTGCTTCTACTAATGGTGTCCCTGTTCTTCCAATTACCTAGACATCATGCTTGGATGTAAGGCAACCCTCTGCCAAGTGCCAATCAGTGACGTGGAATTACTGCATGGATCCAGGAGGATCTGGTGGGAAAGTGGGAATGGGGCTGAGTGAGAAATGAGATTATGAGTCATCTGATTACAGGCAATAGTTAAAATGCAGGGCGTGGTGAGATAAAGTATAGAGAAAAGAAGAAAGAGGGCTTCCCCTGGAGCGTCTTCACTGGAGTGAGAAGAAGAAGAGGAGTTAGTATAAAGATCATCAAAAAGGACAAATATTCTATGATCCCACTTATATGAAATAGGCAAATGTATACAGAAGGTAAGGAGCCCTGGTGGCACAGTGGTTAAACACTCAGCTGCTAAGCAACAGGTTGTTGGTTTGAACCCACCAGCTGCTCAAAGGAGAAAGATGTGGCCATCTGCTTTCCTAAAGATGTATAGCCTTGGAAACCCTACTCTGTCCTGAAGGGTCAGAACTGACTCCATGGCAACAAGTTTGGTTTGGGGGTTTTTAGTGGAGTCTTAAGGAGCACTGGTGGTACAATTGTTACATGCTCGGTGGCTAATCGAAAGATCAGCAGTTCGAACTCACACAAGTGGCTTCACAGGAGAGAAGACATGGCAATCTGCCCCCATAAATATTTCATCCTGGGAACCCTATGGGGCAGTTCTATTCTGTCCTATAGTGTTGCCATGAGTCAGAATTGAACTGATAGCACACAACAACAACAGTGGAGTCTTAAAAAGCCCTGGCAGCACAACAGCTAAGAGCATGGCTGCTAACCGAAAGGTTGGTGGTTCGAACCCACAAGCAGCTCTGCTGTAGAAAGACTGAGCAATCTGCTCCCGTAAAGATTATGGCCTAGAAAACCCTAAGGAGCAGTTCTACTCTGTCCTATAGGGTCGTTTTAGAATCAACTTGATGGCACACAAGAACAACACAGAGACCACAGCTGATCAGTGGTTACCAGGCGTGGAATGGTGGGGCAATTGTTGCTTATGGGGGCACCAAGGTTCTGTCAATGGTGATGGGCTACTTTGAAAAGGACAGTGATGACTGTCATACAACACTGATGAACATAACAGATGTCACATGTAAACACTGTTGAACTGACAAATGTTTTGTTATACAAATTTTCATCACAATAAAAATAATCACAAGTCATCAGAGGTGCAGACGGAAAACCAGGTAGACCAGTGTCACAAAAACCACAGGAGGAAAGCATTTCAAGTGGAGGATGCATTCATCCATGCCAAATGCTACAGAGTTGGAGAAGAATGAAGTCTGAGAGGTAGGTCACCAGATCTGGTGATCAGGCGTCACGGGTGACCTCTGGGAGGCCGGAATATGAAGGAGCAACAGTGAATTCCAGAGACCTAAAAAGCAGAGCCAGTGGGAGCTGAAAAAACAACGTGTACTGTAGAGTTGACCACCGCGTTCTGGAAAGTCTGTGAAGAGATGCCACTGGCCACTTCTAGCCAAACAGATTGAGCGCACACAATCATTTCCAGTCCTTCCTGAAATCAGATTAAAATTATAGTTAAAAAGAAAAAAAAGTTATAAACACATGGAAGAAGGGAAACAACAACAACATCAACGACATTTTGCATAATAGAAAGCAAATGGATGACAGGATCTGGCTTGGCAAACCCGTAAAAAAGCCTGTTGCCGTCCAGTCGATTCTGAGTCATACTGACCCTAGAACTGCCCCATGAGTTTCCAAGGAGCGCCTGGTGGAACTGATATGCCAACCTTTTGATTAGCAGCTGTAGCTCTTAACCACTATGCCACCAGGGTTTAGGGAGACAGAAAAGCCTAAACCTGGGTGCTTCCAGATGGGGATGCCAGTAAGAAGCAGCAAGCTGATCCACAACGCAGAACCCAGAAATGCTCATGAATTGGAGCCACTGGGTGCGTCTGAACTCCATTACAGAGGCTGTATTAAATACAGGAATTGGTATAAAGTCTGTATGAGGACACTCAGATTCCCTCCCCTAGGCCATGAAGCCAGGTGACTGGCCTGTCCAAACCCTAGAAAGTTTGAACCAGACAGACTGTAGGCTCAGATACATCAGACCCATAGGAGGGCAGGGGTGAGCTGCTACGCTGATACCAGGAGGTTAATACAGTCCGCAGAGTGAGACCGTCAGCTCTGAGAACACTGGTAGCTAAATTTACATCGCCCAGCCAGAGGACTGAAGGGTTTCTCTCTAAATAAACTAGCAGCCTAAAAGAAAACACCTACGAGTCCTTCCAATAAAACTAAAATGAGGTGCAAAAAATTCACAGCCCCTGTGGAAGCGCAAAGGACTCCTACGTGGCTTTTTAGAGCCCCATGGTTAAGCACTGGACTGCTAACCGAAAGGTTGGCTGTTCAAACTCACTACACGTACTGCGGGAGAAAGATGTGGCAGTCTGCTTCTGTAAAGATCACAGCCTTGGAAACCCTATGGGGGCAGTTCTACTCTGTCCTATAGGGTCTCTATGAGTCAGAATTGACTCGACGGCAATGGGCTTTTTTACGGGTTTACCAAGCCATGTTCCGCCATCCATTTGCTTTCTATTATACAAAATGTCGTTGACGTGTTCTTGTTTCCTTTCTTGCAAGTGTTTATAATTTTGGATTTAAGAGTCCAAAACCAAACAGCAATGGGTTTGGTTTTGGACTCTTAAATCCAAATGGAGAGCCAAGGATGGCAGGCATTTAAGGGAGGTCTCTAAATGTGAACAAGAGACAAAAACCTACAAAACAAACAGGAAAAAGAACTCAGAGATAGCAGAGACAATGCAGGAAACAATAAGAAAACTTTAAAAAATGATAATAATCTCAGAGAACATATTGTATTTACAAACAAGAATAAAACCAAACCAAAGTCATTGTCCTTGAGTTGATTCCAATTCATAGTGACCCTGCAGGACAGAGTAGAACTGCCCCACAGGGTTTCCAAGGAGTGGCTGGTGGATTCAAACCGCTGACCTTTTGGTTAGCAGCCATAGCTCTTGACCACTGTGCCACCAGGGCTCCTGAACAAGAATAAACCAAACCCGTTGCCACTGAAGTCAATTCCGACTCATATATTAAAAGGACTGTTTAGAGAACGTGAAAGAGTACTTGCAAATTTAGAATATAAGACCAAGAAACAAGGAATTCAAGACAAGAACTTTAAGACAAAGTTGAAGAAATTTTCTGGAAAGCTGAATAAAATGAAAAGAGGTGGAAAATAGAAGAAAAAAAAATAAAATAAAGGATAAATCCAGGAGTTTCAACATCTGAATTAAAGGCATTATAGAAGGAGAAAACCAAACAAACAAATGGGAGAAAATAACAAAGAAATAATACAGAAAACTTTCCAGAAACAAGGAACATCAGTTCTCAGATTAAATAGTGCCCAACTCACTAAATCATGACATTTAGGGGGATAAAGAGAACTTTTTAAATCTTCCAGAAAAGACAGAGAAAGAATATATTCAGTACAAAGAATCAGGCATCAGCATGGCACTGAATTTATCAACAGCAACATTAGATGCTGGAAGATAATGGAGCAATTCTTTTAAGACCCCCAAATTTGATATCCAGCCAAACTATCCATCAGTGTGCGAGAGGAGAGAAAAGACAACTTCGGACATTCAAAAGTATATACACACACACACACACACATCCTATATATCTTTTCTTAGGAAACTAGTCAATGATATGCTCCACAAAAACACAGAAGTAAAGAAGAAAGAAGATTCAGGAAACCAAAGAGCCAACATAAGACAAAGGCAAGGACAGTCCTAGAACAGTGGTTCCAGAACAGCTGTATATCAGGCCTAGTGATCAGCCAGTCCAGACTGGAACAGAAAGACAGGGCTCAACTCAGTCAGGTTACCTGATGAATATGACCATATTAGGTGTCCCATCAGAAAGATTAGTGCTGAATTCATAACAGAAACAAACTGGGCAAATAAACTAAGGCAATTACTATTTCAAGGGAAAAACAAAAAGATGACAAAGAAAGGAAATACAAAGGCAGTATACTACACGGCTCAGTTGCAAAGAAGATTTACATAATTATGAACATTAATTATTAATTTAACCAAAAGTGTGACAAAACAATATTAGAAAGAATGGGGAAAGGACACGGAGAGAGAGCATAAACTAAATCTTTATCTTCCATAACAGAAAATCAATAGATAACGTCTAAAAACAAAAATCAAGAAATCAAAACACGAGCATGTTATGTATTTACTCCGTATTGCTGACTATCACAAGAAACAGCTAAAATAATTGAGAATGGTTACCCTGAGGTATGGGAATTAGGGTTGGGAAGGCAGGGGCTGCGGCCTTTTTTAAAAGTCTATTTGAGTTTTTAAACTACATACGTATGTTTTTTGACAAGCCTTCCACTCTCCTGTTCAACCAGGCAAGGCTAGTTAGAGCCTTAGTTAAGGCTTCTTAAGGATCTGTTGGGCAAATCTGCTGCAAAAGACCTCTTTAAAGTGTTAAAAAGCAAAGACGTCACTTTAAGGACTAAGGTGTGCCTGAGCCAAACCATGATGTTTTCAGTCACCTCACCCACATACGAAAGCTTGACAATGAATAAGGAAGAGCAAAGAAGAATTGATGCCTTTGGATTACGGTGTTGGCAAAGAATACTTAATATACAACGGACTGCCAAAAGAGCAAACAACTCTGTCTTGGAAAAAGAACAGCCAGAATGCTCCTTAGAAGCAAGGATGCAGAGACTTTGTCTCACGTACTTTGGACATGTTGTCAGAAAGGATCAGTCCCTGGAGAAGGACATCATGCTTGGTAAAGTAGAGAGTCAGCAAAAAAGAGGAAGACCCTCAATGAGATGGACTGACACAGTGGCTGCAACAATGGGCTCAAACATAGCAACGACTGTGAGGATGGCACCAGACGAGCAGTCTCTTGTTCCATTGTACACAGGGTCATTATGAGTCAGAACTGACTCAACGGCTCCTAACAACAACAACAAGGGTTTGTTTGAATAAGAATTTCACTGCTTTTCCTGCTGTCCCCCCCTTTTTGGGGGGGGGGTGGAACTACTACAGATCTAGTCAATGCCCATCTTTTTTTTTTTTTTAAATAACATTTTATTGTGTTTTTGGTGAAGGTTTACACAGCAGTTTAGGTTCCCATTCAGCAATTTCTACACAAACTGTTCAGTGGCACTGGTTACATTCTTCATAGTGCACGAACATTCTCATTGGTTCCCTTTCCATTCATCTACTTTCCTAGCCCCCCTACATTCTCATTTTTGTGTTTGTTTGTTTGGTTTCATGTTTAATTTTTTATTATGCACTAAGTGAAAGCTTACATAGCAAATTCGTTTCCATTCTACAGTCTGTACACAAAGTGTTCTATGACACTGGTTCTATTCCCCATAGTGTGCCTGCCCTCCCCCCATTTCCATCCTAAGTTTCTCATGTCCTTTCATCCTGAATTGCTACTCCTTCCTGCCTTCTTTGCTTTTGGGCAAATGTTCCCTTTTGATCTAGTATAATAGACTGTTCTAAGGAATACGTTCCTCTTGGGTGTTATTGTTTATTTTATGGACCTGTCTATGGTTTGGTCTCTGGTAATGGCTTCAGTTCCAGATCGGAAGGGTGTCTTAGGAACACAGTCTTGGGGGTTCCTCCAGCTTCTATCAGACCAGTAAGTCTGGTCTTTTTGTGAATTTGATTTTTTGCTCTGCAATTTTTCTCCCGCTTTGTCTGGGACCCTCTGCTGTCATCCATCAGAGCAGTCAGTAGTGGTAGCTGGGCACCATCTAGTTCTTCTGGTCTCTGGGTTGTGTAGGCTGTGGTTCATTAGTGCTTTGAACTGATTGCTCCTTTGGGTCTTTGGTTTTCTTAATTCTCTTTTGCTCCTAATGGTAAGATACCGATAGTTGTATCTTAGATGGCCACTCACAAGCTTTTAAGACCCCGGACATTACTCACCAAATAGAATGCAGAGCTTTGTCTTTATCATTTTTCAGATAAAAAATTAATTTGTTTAGAATCCGGATTATTTACTTTAAGCTGGAAGAGATACTAAGTTTAGTTCAAATGATGCTCTGAATGGTTAAGTGACTTGCCCAAGGTCACAGAGCTGGAGAGGCTCATAGCTACGACCAGAATCTGTTCCCTTGCTTGGCCACCCAGAGCTTTTTATTTTATTCCATAGTTCTTCTGAGCAGGAGAACAAAAGTGGACAAGTGAGGTGCCAGCAGATTCTAGGGACAATTGGGCAAGCACTCTGGATACATTTTCTCCAAAAGGCACTGATGAAAAATCGTCTTGGGGCAGATATCTGACCGCAAACCTTGATTCCTAAGTTACTCTCTTTTTTTCTCAATTACTTTCTGTTTCAGAGAGGGCTGTTGTTACTGTGTGCCATGGAGTCAATTTTGACTCATAACAACCCCTGTGACAGAGCAGAAGTGCCCCATAGGGTTTTCTAGGCTGTAATCTTTACAGTTGCAGATCACCAGCTTTTTCCTCCCTCAGAGCCACTAGGTGGGCTCAAACTGCCAACCTTTCAGAGAGGGCTAACATTCCCCAATAGACAATTTGAGGAGCAGGGGGTAAGCTAGTCACAGAGATGAGGGTAGCATGCCCTTTCACGAAATGGCCTGTTACCAGCTGGCTGTGACCAGCCGGGTCAATCAGAGGTGGTCCACAGACCAATGCCCGGATTTGGGGCATCAGCCCTTGGGGCTGAGCATACACACCCTCCTATACACACAGTGCCACCAGTTGCAAAAGTCTGTTACGATAGTAGCCAAACCTGTTGAAATCAAGTCGATTCATACTCATGGCGACCACGTGTGTTACAGAACAGAACTGCTCCATAGGGTTTTCTCGGCTGTAATCTTTACGGAAGCCAAGCTTTTCTTCTGCAGCACCTCTGGGTGGGTTCGGCTAATAAGGCCTAACTAAGCCATACTGAGAGAGAGGGTCAGATTTCATTTCCCAACTCCAGTGTCATATATCTCTTGGGTGGGCGACCCTGAGGGGGAAGCACCAGTCCCCAAATCCAACTGTGTACATGAGATTTGGTAACAGCACTGGGTAAGCACCCTTGGCTATGAGAACTGCAGGCTCCTTCCAATGCTCAGCAGAGGGTCTAGGCACTGTGGAGGGCTGCCTTTGAGGCATTAGGGCCCAAATGAGCCCGACTGACAAAGGCCCTGCAACGGCAGCTTACCAGGCTCCTCTGTTCCCAGCAGGAGTCAGTGCTTGGAATCATTAATTCATTTAGCAAAGAAAGGGGCTTGCACTTTGTCACAGTAACTCAGACTCTCTCTCCTGACCACAAACCACACGCTGCATACTTACATGCCTTTACTGACTACGAGGACATACACTGCCAAAAAACAAAAAGATTGAAAGCAGCTTTTTCTCCCATCTGCAAAAAACCAGCAGATGCAGACAACGCTCCTGAGTGACTCATTGGGGGCAAATTACTTAATTGAAGCTGTTCCTGTCTTCTGGATCTCAGACACCTTGAGGAGGTGGGGAGTGTGTCAGGCAGGGGAGTAGAGTTTACAACTTTACTGCCCCTCCTCAGACAGACACACAGACACACACACAGACACACACGCACAAGCCAGCATCGACGTCAGCCATCTAAAATCCAGCTGCCTAATTGTTTGATTTCATGGATTGTGTTAAAACCTCACTGAATTAACCTAATGGTGCAAAATGAAAACCCCACTCAGCAAAGAGCTGCCTGGTTGGGTTTTATTTGAGAAGTCGTGTGCATTGGTGGCCTGGCAGCAGGGGCATGGCCATCAGAGTGGGACAAAGGATAGCCCTGGTCCTGCTCCTTTCCAGTAAACACCTGAATCACTCCCACCCCTGCCCACAAAGCAAGAGGCAGAGGAGAATAGGAGAATCGCTTAAATAAAGTCAATCATTAGGATTGACTGAATCTTGGCTCCAAGTCCAGGCAAACCTGCCAAAGCAAACAGCTTTTCCTGCTGCAGGGTCACTGGTTTTCCATTCCTCTCCACTTCACCCCTTAGTGTTCGCCCAAATGGCAAGGTAGAGAGGGTGGGATGGTATCCTGGAAGGAAAAAGATGTAGCCAGAGGAGTGGTTTTCAGAACCAATGAAATGGAAAAGCCACGAGCTATTCCAGGCTCTGAGAGATACTTAAGACAGGGATTCTCAGACTTCCACATCATCGGTGTCACGTGGAGGACCCCTTAAAGGCACGAGTTGCTGAGCCCCAACTCCAAAGCCTCTGGCCCGGCAGCAACAGGATGAGGCCCAAGAATCTGCACTTCTCACAGGGTCCCAAGTGATGATGATGCTGCTGTTCTGGGGACCACACTTGAGAGCCATGGATTTAGGGGTCTGAAGTGGGGACAGGGTGGGCTGTTCCATTTGCTACCTTGGCTTTTCACAGTCCCACATTTTGAGGAATCTTTCTTGGGAGATGCTTTAAACATTCTGGAGGCCCTAAGCAGCACTCCAAACTCACCGAGGATCAAGCTAAAGGCCGTAAGATCAGCACAAGCATGTCCAAGACGCAGCTGACATGGAGCAAGCTGGGTCTGGCATCATTTCCAGAAGCCCTGACGTCTACGGTGTCTGTGTTCTACAGCTGTGGCTGATTGCAACATCAGATAAACAAAGCCTGTGATAGCGAGAGGCAGCACATTTCAGAGGGAAGGACCCTGAGCCCAGAGTCAGCAGACCCCAGCTTCTGGTCCAGAGTCTACCACTAACTTTCTGGGCTTCAGTGTGGCCATCTGCAAAATGAAAGCACTGGACAAGTTCATCTCAATTTCCATGCCAGCACTGGCAAGCTTCCTAAATCTTCATTATTTCCTTTCTCTGTCTTCAAAATCTAATATAGATGCCCTGATCATTCAAGGAAAAATATTCCATATCTCGGATCGTAACTGCCGACCCCAACTGCTCACATTGCCCAGGAACCTTGCTTACATCTACCATGCCCGACAGTGAAGATGAGGGCGGTGGTGGCTCAGAGGGAGACCTGGATTCAAATCCCAGCCAATGTACCTCATGCTCAGACAGCACCCGTCTGTCAGTGGATGCTTACATGCTGCTATGATGTTGAACAGATTTCAGCAGAGCTTCCAAACTAAGACTAGGAAGAAAGGCCTGCACAAACCTCTCTTTTAGCCTTAATAACAGTAATAGTAATAGCAATAATAGCAATGGCTAATAGTTTTCTAAGCACTTGCTACAGGCCAGGGACTGGACTTGATACTTGTCCATATTCATGAATCCTCCAATGACCCTGTCTTAGGCTGGGTTCTCTAGAGAAGCAAAACCAGTGAAGTGTATAAATAAATAGAGAGGGAAATTTACTTCAAGGAAATGGTTCACATGGTTGTAGAGGCTGGAAAGCTCCAAGTCCCTGGGTCAGGCTGCAAGCTTCTCCTGACTCACACAGCTGCAGGGGCTAGTGAACCCAAGATCACCAGGCAAGATGGCAGGTAAGCTAGCTAACTCAAGTCCCAAGAACCAGAGATCAAATGAACAGGAGCCAGTGCAAGCAAAAGCCCACAAGCTTTGCCAGAAAAGTCCACCTATATTGTATGCAGGCCACACCCCAAGGAAATGCCCTTTCAACTGACTGGTTACTCACAGCAGATCCCATCATGGAGGTGATCACATTATACAAGATCTCATCATGGAGGTGATTACATCATCACATGACTGCCAAACTACATCATAACTGCCAAAGCACTGAGAATCATGACCCAGCCAAGTTGACACACACCTTAACGATCACAGACCCTATGAGATAGACACTATAATTATAACCAGTGTCCAGAAGAGGAAACTGAAGCACACTAGAGTTCAAGTAATCGGTCCAAGGTGCCACAGATAGTCAACGGCAGAGCTGGGATGTGGTCCCCAAGAGTTTGGCTTACAAAATGCGAACACTATCAGAGGGAAAACTAACTCTGCCAAGAGCGTCTAGGCAAGGTTGTCTTCCTTCAACCCCTCAGACACCCAGGTGGTACTCATGAAGGTCCAAGCCAACAAGGATGCCTCACTTGAGGCCTACAGGTTACCACCGTGCTGTGTTCCAGTATTTCTTCTCTTTAAAATGCAGAGAATGTTCTCCAAAAACTTCATTCCAAATATCATCCCTAAGAAGTACTAACAGAGAAGTGCCTTTTAAAGCTTTGCATGGTGCCATATTTACAACTAAGGTGGTATTCACTTGATAGGGTGACAACAGTAAATAAAATTGTCTGCTTTTCTGAATGCTTTGAAGGTCAGCGTAGCAGGTGCGGAGATTTGGGGACCATGGTTTCAGGGGACATCTAGGTCAACTGGCATAATAAAATCTATTAAGAAAACTTTCTGCATCCCACTTTGGAGTGTTGCATCTGGGGTCTTAAATGCTAGCAAGCAGCCACCTAAGATGCATCAACTGGTCTCAACCTACCTGGACCAAACGAAAATGAGGAACACCAGAGACACAAGGTAATTATGAACCCAAGATACAGAAAGGGCCATATAAATCAGAGACTACATCAGCCTGAGACCAGAAGAACTAGATGGTGCCTGGCTACAACCAACGACTGCCCTGACAGGGAACACAACAGAGAACCCATGAGGGAGCAGGAGAGCAGTGGGATTAAAAAAAAAAAAAAATCAGCCTGAGACCAGAAGAACTAGATGGTGCCCAGCTACAACCAACGACTGCCCTGACAGGGAACACAACAGAGAACCCAGGAGGGAGCAGGAGAGCAGTGGGATGCAGACCTCAAATTCTCGTAAAAAGACCAGACTTAATGGTCTGACTGAGACTAGAAGGACCCTGGAAGTAATGGTCCCTAGACCTTCTGTTAGCCCAAGATAGGAACCATTCCCAAAGCCAACTCTTCAGACAGGGATTGGACTGGACCATAGGATAGAAAATACTGGTGAGGAGTGAGTTTCCTGGATCAAGTAGACACATGAGACTATGTGGGCAGCTCCTGTCTGGAGGGGAGATGAGAAGGCAGAGGGGGACAGAAGCTGGCAGAATGGACATGGAAATAGAAGGTGGAGAGAAGGAGTGTGCTGTCTCGGAGTGTGCTGTCTCATTAGGTGGAGAGCAGCTAGGAGTATACAGCAAGGTATATATAAATTTTTGTATGAGACTAACTTGATTTGTAAACTTTCACTTAAAGCACAATAAAAATTACCAAAAAAAAAAAGGTAAAAGCCGATTCACATAAAGTTAAGTCTTCCGAACAAACCTGAGTCAGCATTTCCCTCAGTCCTTCATAATTAAAAAAAAAAAAAAAAAATGTCTGGTTTTCAAAGGGCTAGGATGAAGAAAACTATAAAGTAACTTTAGGGAAGGAAAATGCTTACAATATAATGTTAAGTGGAAAGGGAATCAGTAAGCAATGGGGGTATCAGTGATGCAGAGAAGGGGAGAAATACATAAAGTCTGAATGGTAGCTGTCTCTGGGTGTTATGTATATGGCTGGTTTCTAATCTCTTAATTACACCTCTCACAATCTTCCAAGTTTTATACAGTAAGTAGGTATTTTATTCACCACCCTCCTATCAGTCTGTCCTACTGTGCTGGATTGATCATTGTTGTGATGCTGGAAGCTATGCCAATGGCATTTCAAATACCAGCAGGGTCACCCATGATAAACAGATTTCAGTAGAGCATCCAGACTAAGACAGACTAGGAAGAAAGGCCTGTTGATCTACTTCCAAAACTTAGCCAATGAACACCCTAGGATCATGACAGGGTATGTCCAATACAGTGCTGGTAGATGAGTCCCCTAGGGTGGAAGGCAGTACACCATAGCTGCAACAATGGCCTCAAACACACCTACAACCACGAAGGTGGCGCAGGACCAGGCAATATTTCATTTCTTTCATGCTGACTTGACGGCAACTAATAACAACTATGTGTTTCCTAATCAGAAAAACAAAGAAAGTTCACCAAAAAAGAGGTCAGTTATTTGAGGAAAAGATTTGGACAAATGAGATATTTAAAACCTACAGTTCAACAACTATCAGTCTGTACTCATCTGGAACGAAAGAGAAAGAAGGAAACCAAAGACTCAGACAGGAAACTAGTCTACAGGACTAACAGTCTACACAAACCATGGCCTCATCTACCCTGAGACCAGAAGAACTAGATGGTGCCCAGCTACCAGTACTGACCATTCTAATCAGGGCCACAATACATGGATACGATAGAATGGGAGAAAAATGTGGAACAGAACTCAAATTGTTAAAAACTCCAGACTTACTGGACCAGTTGAGAGTAGACACTCCCCAAGACTACTGCCCTGAGATATTCTTTAAACCTTGAACCAAAGCTATCCCAAGGTCACCTTTTAGCTAAATAATGGATTGGCTCATAAAATAAGGAATATCGCCTGCGAGTACTGCATGCCTTTAAAAAACCATCTAGGAGGCCAAATGGTCCACAGTTACTCTAAAGCAAAAAGGGAAGAGTAAGTGGACAGGAAAACTAGTTACTGGAAACAAAGCAACCAGAGCAGAATTAATAAGGATGTTCACACGTTGTGAAAAATGTAACCAATGTCACTGAATAATTTATGTAGTGTTAAATGGAAGCCCGATATGATGTGTAAACTTTCACCAAAAAAAATACAATATTATTATTTTTTTAAATCTCTTCCCACTCATCAACAGGTTTTGAGGGGACTAATTTCTGTTCCCTTTTAAGAGAATCTGCTGCCTCAGGAGGGGAAGCAGATCTTCATAGAAATCCCAGAAGACACCAAATTAAACATCATTAATCCTGTGTGTGTGTGACCAGGATTTCCCATCCAAACAATTTAAATCCCTTATACCCCGTGCAGTTTCTTGGGGCAGTCACCACAGAGCAGCACTGGTAATGGCGGTGGAGGAGGGGGGTGAGAGGAAGCACAAGCTGACCACATAATTTATCTTCAAAAGCAGAACACTTTCGAGAATGAATGAGGGCAATTAATTATTATGCCAGGACCATGGGAACAAACTGGGACTGACCAGGGCAAACAAGGGTATTCAGCCACCCTAACAAGAAACTGGCCCCTGTGCACAAGTAAGCATATGTTTTAAAGATACATAGCTGGAGTAGAGGTGATGATGGGGCAGGACGGGGACCAGCCTAGAGAAGAGGAGGGTCAGAACACTCCTCTCCTCCTCCTGGGCTCCTAAAGACCCCAGAAAGTCCACAGGTAAGAGTAATGTACAGTTTCTCCAACCCTTTTAGGGCGGTTAAACAAAGACAGCGTTGGCTTTTAGAGAATCAGAGTCTGGTGAGCATAGAACCAGAGTTGGAAGGAACCTTAGAGATAAGTCACTACAAGGTTCTCAGCCCAGTTTCCTCAGCTTCCATTGCCATGGAGTCGATTCCGACTCATAGCGACCTTATAGGACAGAGCAGGGCTGCCCCATAGGGTTTCCAAGGCTGTAATCTGTAAAGGAGCAGACTGCCACATCTTCCTCCCGTGGAATGACTGATGGGTTCCAACTGCTGACCTTTCGGTGAGCAGCCAAGTGCTTTATCAATGCACCACCAGGGTCCCTTTCCTTAGCTTACAGGTGAAGAAACCAAAGACCTTGGATGTTACCAATTTGTCCGAGGTCATGGAGCTATTTGGGACATAACCAAAACAGGAGCCTGTGACCTGTGTCCTGGGGTGTCCTCCTTCTACTGGGTAAGCTGCTTTTCAGGTCTGGGGTCAGGGAAGGCTCTCACTAAGGACTCACTGCTACCCTCTTCCCTACCGAGGGCATTCTACATATAAATTCAGAAAGGGAAGCGCCCCTCAGATTCATCGGACTTCAAAATACAAAACTAAGAAAGCTAAAACAATCTTTTTTTAAAAGAAAAATGCATATTTCCAAAATCCTTCATTCAAACATCACAGATTGCCCCTGGAACAGAAGCAGAAGCCTCGGCTCTAGACTGGAGCCTACGCCGTCCCTACAGTCACACATTAAGTTACTTCCTACTCGTTCACGTTTCTAACCCGAAATTTCTATCCAACTGTCTGCATTTTCTTTTTTTCTCTTTTCAACCTTTCTAGACTTTGTCTAAACAACCAGAAGGCTCCAAAGGCCCGTGTTGCCCTGGCAGCCTGCCCCAACTCTGCCCCTTGGCAGGCACCGAGGTCCAGTGCCCGCCTGGGCCTACCATGCACACCTTTCCCTGCCCTCAGATGGGGGCCAAGCCCAGGCTCCACTGGGCAGAGCCCTCAAGTCGGGGGGACACAGCACATATGGCTCTCCTATCACCCAGCCAGCAAAGCGCCACTGGAGATATACAACTATCTGGTTGGATTACAATTTACACAAAACAGGATGGAGACGAAGGCTTGTCTTCCAAAGGTGAAATTTGTCTTTGCCTGAGATAAGTTTGGTTGAAGCCAAGAGTCTAAAAAGTTAATGGACTCGGCACCCGGCCCTATCTCAAAGCTGGCCCTTCTGTTTCCTAGGCTCCCGTTCCCTGCTGGGCTCAGAGGGCAGGCAGTCAAGAGGGTAGGATGAGGGGGTCCTCAGTCTTGAGCCAGGTGGCTTGACTCCTCTGCTCGGTCCTCTGACCTTCCCTGGGGTTCTTGTCTTTCTTTTAAGTTACGTGGAGCCTCACAGACAGGTAGCAGGACAAAGGTTCTGAGAGCCTGAAGGACTAGGTGGTGCAAGAAAAATAAAAGGCAATGAAAACTCACATGCCCCAAATTCCATGCTCCTTTTCTGCCTCAAGAAAGCCACTTATTTAAAAAATAAAGGAAAAACAAAAATGAAAAATCCCCTGCTTACAAGCAGCTGAGATACAACTACTGGTGTCTTCCCTATCTGGAGCAAAGGCGAGTGAAGGAGACCAAAGATACAAGGGAGCAATTGGTCCAAAGGACTAATGGACCACATTAACCACAGCCTACATGACCCCAAGACCAGAAGAACAAGATGGTGCCCGGCTACTACTACTGACCACTCTGCCTGGGATCACAATAGAGGGTCTTGGAAAGAGCAGGAGAAAACTGTGGAACAAAAAAATCAAATTCACAAAAAAGACCAGGCTTGCTGGTCTGACAGAGACTGGAGGAAACTCAATCTATGGCCCTAAGACATCATTCTGACCTGGAAATGAAGTCATTCCTGGAAACCACCTCCCAGTCAAACAATAGACAAGCACATAAGATAAACAATAACACCAGAGAGGAATGTACTCCTTAGAACAATCAATTATAACATGAGAAGGCAGGAAGGGTTAGATAATCACCACAAAATAGGGAAAACGGCAAAAATGGGGAGAGTGCTGACACATTGTGGGGAATGAAACCAAGGTCATGAAACACTTTCTGTCCAAACTATTGAATGGGAAACTAATTTGTACTGTAAACTTCCACCTAAAGCACAATTAAAAGAAAAAAGGCCCCACAAAATACAGAACAACTGCCTCACAGCTGTGGAGGCTGCTGACCAATGGGGCTGAGTCAGCCCAGAGGAAGAATAAAGAGTCGCAGCCCCAGAGGAGACCCACATGAACTCCAGAAGATGGGCAAAGACTCTGGGGTACAGCTGAGACAGAGCTTAGCAAGAAACAGGTATTCAGGGCACCATCTCCAACTCTAAAATCCACTCCTACCACTCATAAGGTAGAGTCCTTGGGTGCTGCAAACAGTTAACGTGCTCACTGCTAACCAAAAGGTTGGCAGATAGAATCCACCCAGAGGCACCTCAGGAGAAGACCTGGGAATCTACTTTCAAACAATTAGCCCCTGAAAACCTTATGAAGCATGGTTCTATTCTGACACACATGGAGTCACCATGAATTGGAGTCAACTCGATGGCAACTGGTTTACTGGTTTATTCATAAGGCAAACGCTTTCTGTTTACCAATTTCCTACCTCCAGAATGGACAGATTTTCTTTTAAGGCACTACAGTATGCTCCACGTATAGCGCTTCTCTTCCTACCAAAGACAGTTGAAATCCCAAGGGTTAGGGACAGTGGTTCTGGCTGAGAGCCCTGTGGGGAGTTCTACAAGCTCCCAGCTCCCCCCGGTCAGTGCGCTCAGTGCTAATTTATAGAGCTGACCCTCAAAGCCAACACACTCACTCTCTCTGACTTCCTTTCACAGGTTCTCATGCTGCCTGCCAAGTGCCCCCCACACCTTGTTCATGGGCTGCTGTCCCACCCAGGGAGCAAGGAACAGTCCTTTCTCCTCCAACTCGTCTCCAAGGCCACCAGAGCTCCACCAGAGGACTCTGACCACAGCTCCTCCCCGTAAGTCTCATCAGCAGGGTATGCCCTGTTACAAACCTGGGGGAGTCACCAAGAGTGGGCAGGTCCTTACCATCGATTCGCTAGAGAAATAAACTCACAGCATCCCTCAGCCTCTCAGCATAGAAGGACGAACGCGACATCCATACAGTGGGAAGATGGAAGATGAATGTCACCTTGTGTACAATCACAGCTAGAGCACCAGCTGAGTCACTTCAGAACTCAAAATATTTGTGCTCATGGCGGCCATTAGAATATTTCAGATAATTTGGCAAGTGGGAAGATATCTTGTCATCTGTCAGGTAATGTACAAACACAAGTACCCGTTTATATCTTTGTGCAGACAGATGTATATATAACCCAACACCCAGTGCTGTCGAGTCGATTCCGACTCATAGCGACCCTATATATACAGAGACACTATAAAAATAACAGTCCACAATGCCAGTTTGTCACAAATACAGGGTTTGCTGTGAAAGGATCCTTAATATGGTATGCACGCCATGGCTAGTCCTGCACACCAGCCGGGGGGCTGTGCAATGTTCAGAGTAAACCTGCACACCTTATGGTATGAAGAATTTCAAATGCATGGCCAATCGGGAAAGACAGAGTCTCCGGATCTGGGATTCTTTCACAGCTTTACTGACTGCTCGCTGGCGCTCTCATCTACTCCGAGCATGATTCCTCCAAAGGACTTCTGGTGAATACCTACATTGTGGCTGACATTCAACAAACAAACTGAGGCTTTAAAGGATCCTTATTTCCCTGAAGGAGTCCCTAGGTGGCACAAACGGTTAAGCATCTGTCTACTAACCGAAAGGTTGGAGGTTCAAGTCCTTCAGAGGCAACTTGGAAAAGGACCTGGTGATCTACGTCTAAAAATCAGCCACTGAAAACCCTATGGAGCAATTCTACTCCGTAACACATGAGGCGGTTGCCTTAGTCATCTAGTGCTGCGGTAACAGAAATACCACAAGGGGATGGCTTTAACAAAGAGAAGTTTATTCTCTCACAGTCCAGTAGGCTAGAAGTCTGAATTCAGGGCACCGTCTCCAGGGGAAGGCTTTCTCCCTCTGTCGGCTCTGGAAGAAGGTCATTGTGATGCATCAGTCTTCCCTTGGTCTGGGGGCATCTCAGCGCAGGAACCTCAAGTCCAAAGGACGCACTCTGCTCCTGGCACTGCTTTCTTGGTGGTATGAGGTTCCCAACTCTCTGCTTGCTTCCCTCTCCTTTTATCTCTTGTAAGATAAAAGGTAGTACAGGCCACACCCCAGGGAAACTCCCTTCACATTGGATCAGGGATGTGACCTTAGTAAGGTGTTACAATCCCATCCTAATCCTCTTTAACATAAAATTACAATCACAAAATGGAGGACAACCACACAATACTGGGAATCATGGCTCAGCCAAACTGATACACGCATTTTTGGGGGGACATAATTCAATCCATGACAGTCACCGCGAGTAGGAATTGATTCAGTGGCAACTGGTACTAGTATTTCTCCGAGAGCCTAAAATGAGCTCTGGGGCAATTTGTTCGAGTGCTAGAGGCCTTTTCAGAACGCTCAGTACCAAAGGCACACTCCTCAGTCCTTCTCCTCACCCTTTCGAACCCAGTTTCTAAAGTGCCTGTTGGGTAGCTGACTGGTTTCCCTCTACCAGGGGAACATCTAACTTTCTCTGGTTTGGCCACAAGGCAGATGGATATCCTCTAACCTCAGGTGTTCTAGGCACAGGCACGTCTGAATTTTTCTTTGACTCTGTTCACAAAGCACAGTGGTAATGCTATAAATTAGGTCTGTAACACCCTTCCCTCCAAGCAGAGAGACATCAGAGCCATTGCATATATGCCTCCCAGTGGCTGCCAGGATCCAGGCCTTGACTTGTTATATAGCACCCCTTGGGTGCCCATCCCATGTCTAGAATTTCCTCTGCTAAACCAGCTGCTCCAGACCAACAATACTTTCTTCACTGGAGTGCCTTCCTAGATTCACACACCAGTACCCACTGCATCAAGCTGGCCTTTCTCTGTGTGGCAGAGATCACCATCCCTCTAAAAATCACCTTCCTCTACCATCACCTACTAAGTCTGTCTCGAGATTCCGGGTATTGACTGTCAAGAGCTGGGCACTGGCCTAAGTGCCTTCTATGTAATCCTCACAATAACTTAATGAAGTGGGTACTATTATCTTCCACTTTTTAGGACAAGGCGCTTTGGCACAGGATTTTCCAAAAGACACCAACTAGTGAGCAACAGAGCCAGAATTCAATCTAAGGCAACTTGGTCCTACAGCCCAAACTCTTAACCCCACAGCATTTTAGGTCTCAACAGACACAGGCTGCTAAGAGACACATGGAAGGGAGTCCTCCCATCATGGTACCTGCATCCTGACACCCTGCCTTGTGTTTCACTCAGCTCTGCTGTGTGACCCTGGGCAAGTCACTTGAACTCTCTGGACTTCGTTTTCCTCAACTGAAAAAGAGGGATAACAACATTTTCCGTATCACACCAGGTCACTGTATACTCAAAATAAAAGTAAGATTAAATATGGGAAAGTATTTTGAAAATGGCAAACTGTTTCTCTTTTAACCCTGTACTGTTTTGTACATTTTTTTTTAATTTTATACCATGCAAATATACTTTTAAAAAATAAATTACATATTCAAAAATAAATTAGATATATATGTATAGATGTATCTCACTATTTCTATTTTATTCATTCATCCATTTTATTCTCCTGATCTTCTCCCCAATTTTTAAACACCCCTCTGCTTTCAGGGAAAACAGAGAAGTACAAAAAAATAATTTCTACTCTGGTTAAGCCAAAAGAACCCTAGCTTTAAATTTTTTTTTTTTTTTTAAATTTTCCCTGGGGTCTTTCAAAAAGTTCTCTGTGCTATCTATAATCTCGTTCTTTTTCATCCCATTCCCAAAAGAGTGAAGATCCCGGACTATTTTACAGGTAAGTACACTGATAAATTTAGACTCTTGCTTTTTAAGTATGTGTCTGCTGACACCAAATCTTCCCCACCCTGTTTCTCCCTCTCCTTCTGGCACTTAGATTTCAGCATCTTTATTTCTTGTGCTTCAGGAGACAGTCACATCTTGGCTTCTTCTTCCCTCCACTACAACAAAAAGCACTCTGCTGTACAAGTGTTAGAATCAGAGAGACTACCAGGTAGCCATCATATGCAACTCCTCCTTTTTGCCCCCCTTAAACATATATGGATTCTCCCTTTAAATGACATTGGAATGATCTTTATGCCTTTTCCTGGGAGTTAGGGCAAGTCTTCCATATCAAATAGACCTGGTGGCTGGATAGGAAACTCAGCGAAACAGTCCTTAGAAAGATAAGGTGTAGGCACCGGATTGTTTTTTCCAGCCATTCTCAAGGTTTATTTAAAGACAATCCAATGGAGGGAATGGAGGTCAGACCAAAATCAGCAGGTGAGCTTGTCAAAATCTCTCAGATCAACACTATATTTTCTAGAAAAAAAATACCATTCCTGCGATTTTCCTGTGTCTATTGATAGTTCAAAAAATAGATCAAGTTGATTGGAGCCCATTTCTTTTCTCAGATTGACTGCTCCATCTAGCCTATGGCTGGGTACAAAGTATACAAGCTGGGCCAGAGCACAGATGGTCTGAGCAACTGGACAACATTGTCCCCCACAACCCTCCCCTACCCCCATCATTACCTGTTTGCAACTGACCAGTTACCTAAGTGGTGAAGAACTTTCTGGGGAAAATAAAACCCCAGGTTGTCAAGTGAGTAGGATCCAAACATATGCAACTGGAGGAGCTGAGAGGAGCCAAATCACTGAGAGGGAATGTGAAGGCCCTGGAGAAATCCAAGAGGAACAGAAAGTCTGGTTCATTAGCCCAGACTCAAAAGCAGGACCTGAAGGGAGGAGCGATTTGTGGCTCCGGGTAGAGCACAGTGGCTGTTATGTAGGCCATTCAGTCTATGGATGTGTAAATAGATGAAAGGAGCTGTTTCACTAGAGGCTGGAACACATCACAACCTAAGCAACCTGGTTGTAAGGCCCTGTCTAATAGAGACTCACACTTAGAGGCCGGGTATAGTACTCGCGTGGCTCCATAAGCGCTAGGAGCAGCAGCAGGGATCCGCAACCTGGCAGTGGAGCTGGGGCCCTGCAAAGCTGGGCTGGAAGCATCAAGCGATCTCCAGCTCGGCGAGCAGCAACAGGGACACAGGCTCAGGCAGCTGCCAACGAGGCAACCTCAGCAAATCTCAGCCATAGCCTGCAGGGACTGTAGTAAGTAGCCGCTCATTCAGCAAACCCAGCAAGGACGGCACAGGGAATAAGACTCTCCCCTGGGGCACTGCCATGAATCATTTGGTTAATGCCTGGAGAATTCCAGCAAAGGCAGGCTAGCAGGCTAACATGGTTTGAATGGAAATGTAATCATTTGTACCCAGAGGCCTGGACATTTGACAAAAGCCCCAATGTTCCAGACCAGGAAGACAGAACAGGGTGAGTGTCTCATTGAGGTATCTCAGCTCTTCTTCACTGAGGTCAGACTCACTTCCACAGGACCCTTTACATCCTACAAGAGTTAGAGTCACCCTACAGACGTGCCCCAGGAGTAAATGGTGGCCAAGCAGGCCAGCTCCAGGTTCCCTCCTGTTCCAACCTCGTGGCCCACGTTGACAGATTTCTATAATGGAGTTCAGGGTAATATTTCCTTTGAAGAGAGGCTTTTGCTTCATGGCATGCGTGTGTGTTTAAAGAACACTGAGGGCATAAATGCAAAGAGGCTTAGAGCTGAATGGGACTTCAGAGGCCATCTAGCCCAAGTCTCGTTTTACAGATCAGAAAACTAAGGCCTAAAGAGGAACTGAGGGCCAGTCACTCAGCCAGCATCTGCTGACCAGGCACTGGAGCCAGAACTCCCAGCTCCCCGTGGCCCCCACTGTCCCCCCAGCACTTTTTCCTCTCATTTTTCACTCTTGACACACACTCTGTCTTGGAAGGGTGCCCCTGCCTCCTCACCACAGCCCCTCAGGTCCCAGCCCCCTGTGATCAAACAGCCTCAGAATTCTTTCCTCCCGCCCTCCTTCTCCAAAGGCAAGCAGTCCTCTTCCTATCTTGATGCCAGAACAAAATGTTAAAAAAAAAAAGAAAACTAAGCCCCACTTCGGCTAAAGAGGAACGACTGCAGCTCACAATCAGATAAGTTATTTCCTGCAAGAAAGTGGCTGCAGTAAAAGAGGAAAGTGAGGACCCTGAGGCCTCCTGCCAGCCCGCCCCTCCCCCTTCAGGGGGGCCTGAGGAGAACTGCCCGGACCCCCTTCTCGTTCCCAGAACCCCAGACCCACTCCCTCATTCCCAGGACCCCATATCAGATAAAACAGCAGCACTGCAGCTCAGCACTCAATCCCTTCCATTCCAGGAGACACTGACTGAGCTCTCCTGGGACTTGTCCAGGTGTGTTCCTGGCCCGCCTTCCTTGGACGAGTGTGCTGGGCTGAGGCAGGGACCTGGGACCACCATACTGGGTGCAGTTTAGCTCAAGTATTAGAGAAACCCTGGACCTCAGCTCATGGCCTCACACAAGGTGATCACGATAGGCCTGGGGATGCCAATAATCCCTCTCTTTTGCCTCAGAAGTAGATGTCTATGTGCGGTCCTGTGCCAGTTTCTTGGGGTTTGGGTCTCCCAGGAACTGCCAAGCAGAGAGCTCCATGGGAGGAACAGGTTGCTCTTCAACTCCAAACAGGTTCTCATTCTTAGGAACCTGGAGGGTGAGGCCTGGCCCACACCAGACTCCTCCCACTGACCTAGCCTCAAAAAACATCAGAAAGGGGGGACAGGGATGGGGATGAGGAGGAAAAGGAAAGCTCCTAGCTCTTTCTTAGGCTTGCCCGTTCACTGCTTTGAATAACCACTCAAAACAAGGAAATATGCCAGAAGACACATTAAGTCTGTAAGAGAAGAAGGCTCCAGGCACAGAGCTGTCAGTCACAGAGGAAAATAAACAGAATATATTGATTTTACTCCTTTTCCAGGGGAGGAACGGCTTCATGGTCAACTTTCTCACCACTCCTCCTCCCTCCCCCCATCCCAACACACATACATGCACACAGAGTTATACAACTGTGAAGGCAAAAAGCGAGTTTTTTTTAAAAACCACGAGGAAAACTGATACCAAGGGAGGTTCAGGGAGTGGGGGGTGGGATCAGACAGTCCTGCTTGTATATAGGAAAAGGCAGGAGGAACAGAGGAGAAGAGGAAAGCCCAGCCCAGGGCCTGGGCCTCATTTCATGTCCACTGATAACTGGAGGACCATTCCATACAAGTCATGACCACCAGGCTGCTCCAAGCCATCTGGTCTCCATCTCAAAGACACGCAATTCAGAAAAACTGTGTGATTCTGGCTTTGCACACCAAGGAGCCCTCCCTCTCCTCACTGAAGAGAGGCTTCATATGCGAGATGGGGGACTGAATAGAAACGCATTTCAAAGGTGCGATTCCTAACTAGTTGAATGACCTAAGGAGCTGGGGATACCCCAGTTTAGTTCTCCATATTCCTCAGGAAAATCCTCTTATTCCCTCAAGAAAAGGAATGGTCATCTACCAATAAAGCCACCTCCAGGGTTGAAGCCACCAGCGGGAAGGCAGACAGCAGTTGCTCCAAGAATCCCTGAATCATGAATCTGCAGGGTTGAAAAGGCTCATAGGCTCATGTCTTCTGACTTCCTGCCAAATGCCAGCCTCCAGGCATCACAGGCAGCCTGTGGCTAGCTCCTGTGCTAGAATTCCCACTATCTGGCAAGGTAGCCCATCTCTCTGTTGAACAAGGTATTATTTCCTCATTAAGCCGGGTTCTGTTAGAGCTACCCAGAACAAGTCCTCCCTTTGTTGGCCTAAGGTCTCAGCTCTCTCAATTATTTTCATCATGATACCTGTATCCTTCGATGGCACTAGAAAAAAAAAAAACCTGTATCCTTAGGAGGGACACTCTGAAACACATAAGCTTTCCTGTTGGAAGAGAGGACACGGAAAAGAGGATTGGCAGGCCCTTTGGAAAGTGGAGAACAACCAACCTGCCACCTCAGTGTCCTGGGACAATGACTTGGCAGCTCACTTTCTCCCACCTCACAACTCCCACCTATACATAAGATCTGCCACCAGCCATGACGGGCCCAAGGAATGCTGAACAGTCATCCTACACGCTGGCATCAGCACAAAGGTACAGTGTAGAGAGAGTCAATAAAAGCACCAGAGCACTCACCACTCTTCTAGAAAAAGAAGATTCTGGTTTTTTGGCTAGGTCACATGTACTAGAGATGGGTCAAGTATGGAGGAAGACTGGAGGCCCCAGATGTAAGGTCTGCACTGGGCCTACATGAGGCCCCTGCACCTAGGCCATCTCCCCTTTTTGGGAATGAGGCCCTCACAAAGTCTCAAGCCATTTTCCCAGTGGCCTCTCCTACCCACTGCTTTGGTCCTCAGAGTCTTCAGTTGTTATCTGCTCCCCCTGACAACCCACAGAGATGTTCTGGGGTTAGATCAGCCTGGATTTTGATAACCTCTAAAATTCTTTTTAAGCCCCTCCGAGAAAAACATTAATATTACTATCCTGGTTCAGACCTGGCATATCTGTAAAATGAATGCACCCTTTATATTTTTGTATTTAAGAAAAGCCAAGTGTGTGGCTTTTAAGTATTAAATAGCCATGCTGCAAGCTTTTCCTAGAGACACCAAGCAGAGCTATAAGGGAGCACCCTGTCACCGCCGCCACTCTGATACAATCCCATGGGGTCTACACAGGAGCTCTGTGAAGTATGCATGGTTTGCACCTATTTGGCAGGTGAGAAAACCGTGGCTCAGAGAAATGGATGTGGCCGAGGTCACATAGCTAGTAAATTGTGGATCAGGAATTAAAGCCCAGTTCTGAATCCTTAGAAAGTTACTTGTTCCAAACTTCCAAACAGCTTCCCTCCCAGACCCTACCCCAGGCAAGAGGTTCCCACACATTCCATGCCTGGGTTTCTGAGTAAACATAGGGGAGAACACAAACCTCAAGGACATATTCAGAAGAGGGACCCTAAATGTGGGTTTCAGCTCAAGGAGAAGGGCCTCCAGCCAGGACATCCAGTGGACACTCCAGCCCTGGTGGAGAATGCTGACCCATACTGCATATAGTCCACGGCCCTTGGCAGAGGTCCGACAACCCCACCCCCCACCTCTGCCCCAGCTCAACTCAGCTCTTCAACTAGGATATCCAAGTCACTCTTCACCTCTTCCACTCCCTGACTTACAAGCTTCTTTTCCACATGTGCCTAAGATGAGGCCCAACAATTCCCAGTGGAAAGATCTGCAGGGCACGAGGTACCTACAAAGACACTGTATCAAGAAACCAAGTCACAGAGTTTGCCCAAAAAACCAGACAATTTCAGAGCTGGAAGAAGCCTTAGAAGTGACCTATGGTGAGCCCTTCATTTTACTTATAGAAACTGGGGCTCGGAGACTTTCACCAAATAGCCCAAAGTCACAAAGCTAAGACAGAATTAGATCCCCAGACTCCAGAACTGGTGTTATTTTCCATCACATCATATTTTATCTCCCAGCCCAGAAGTTTTCTATTTTCATTTTTTAACATGTGGGTAAACTGAGCTACAGAGATGTTAAGAGACTTGTCTGAGCTGACATAGTAGGTGATAGAACCAGACCTTAAACTCAGGTGTGTCTGACACTCCTAAGGCTATGCATATTCTGTCCAACATACTTTTAAAATCCTGGGGATTATACCACACCCTTTATGACAATCCCTGCCAGCAGCTAAAATCTGCCCAGGAAGCGATTCCTGCCCAAAGAACCAACAGTTCTAAGGGAACCTGCCGCCAACACTAAAACCAAAACAAACCGGGCCTATTTGGTATTTGGAGTAAGAAGCAAAACGCCAAGACCCTAGCAATGTTCCCCAGTTTACAAAGATGGCCTTTGGCTTGCACAACGACATTGTTTTAAAGAAACCCCTTATGGGCTTCTGTAAAGCCATTCCTGAGTAAGGGAAAGTTGGCACTCTGTTCCTGAAGGCTTCACTCTGAAGCACTGCACCTGGTGAGCCCAGAGCGGAGGTAAGAGACAGGCTCCATTAGCTATGCAAGCTCTGCAGGCAAATATGCTGTGCACCCATAACACAAACACAACCATGCATATGTGCACGTGCACATGGCCCACGGTGCCCCACAGCCATGCACGTGCATCTACACATGCACCTCAGAGACACACCCACACACACAGACACAACACACACCCCATCATCTGTATCTCTCTCCCCTTATCCGTTAATGCAGCTACAGCTCCTCTCACCTCCCTCCTCCCAAGAAGTCTAAGACACCTACCCGACCCAGCCCCTCAGGCCCTGACTAATGCCATGACCAGTCCAACAATTATGGGGCTGGCTCCAAAAATGCCATATTTGCTGCCTACCTGGGCCACTAACAAGGTCTGGAGAGAAAAGTCAGGGCAATTTATGACAGCTCCTAATGATGACTGCTCTTGGTAATGACCAGCTCTGTGGTGATCCAAGTATGAGTTGATTACAGGCTCTGGCTCCTGCTCCACACACTCAGAACAAAGTTCCTGGGGGCAATGTCATGCCGCCATGTCTTTATCTCTGCTGGGCCCTCGGCTTGGAACATTCTTCCTACGCCCACTTTTTCTGCCTCGCGAACTTCTATCAATTCCTTAGAAGACAGCACAAAGGTTATCTCCTCTCTGTAGTTTTTCTTAACCCGTTCCTAGAAGAACTGTTCCCTCATCTACGCTCTTGGCATCCACTGCTTATCTATTACAGAAGGGTGAGCATTTGTCATACAGTATTATATGTATCTGTCTTCTTCCTCTAGACGATAAGCCCTTTGAGGGCAGGAACCACAACCCCATCATCCTTTTATGTGCAGGAATCAGTGCTGAGCCAGGCATGTGATGCATCCTCAATTCAACCCAACTGCCGTTTATTAGGAAACCCTGGTGGCATAGTGGTTAAGTGCCACAGCTGCTAATCAAATGGTCGGCAGTTTGAATCCGCCAGGCACTCCTTGGAAACTCTATGGGGCAGTTCTACTCTGTCCTATAGGGTCGCTATGAGTCGGAATCGACTCGACGGCACTGGGTTTGGTTTGGTTGGTTTGGCATTTATTAAGTCTCTAACACCACATGGGGTTGAGTTCATTGGGTCACTTTCCTCCCAAGGGCAGGAAATACCATAAGGAGTAGCACAAGTGCTAGGTGCCTGGGCCTGAGAGGCAGAACAAAGGCACCTTTGCTTCAAGCTGGCCCCAGGAATGGGTGTGGTGAGGTGCCCTCATCCTACCATTAAAAAAAAAAAGACATCCTACCATTAGCTCATCCATAAACATCCCCTCTCCTCTGCTCTCTAAAACTCACCAGCTCTGGGTCAGTCAGACCAAGGTGTGATAAAGTGAGGTGCACTCTCCTCATCAAAGCAGCTGTGTTCAGGGCTTCTCACTCGGAATACAACTAAATACAATTACAACATGCAACCAGATAAAGCTGGACCTACTAGAAACCTCCCTTGCCTGTATGCATGCACACAGGTAAGAGCTATCTTCTGGCGAACTAAGGTCTCACTTTCCTTGCCAAATGTTTAATTCAAGGTTCAGAGCACCTGAAGGGAGCAGGTCTGACTCTATGGTTGCCCTCTTTGACTTTGACTATGGAGACCTTCCTCTTGCCAGGCCCTGGGAAGAAATGATATGAATACGTTTGTCTGCACAACTAAAACCTCTTCAGATGACGATTTTATAGTAAATGCGGTATAAGGTCTAGGCAGAGCCATGGACTCAAAAGGAACCCTACAACCGTCTGCTGAAATAAATCTGTGCAAGAGTGCTTGCCATCTGTGGATGGTTAGATTTGCCAAAGGGAAAAAAAAATTCACACACACCTGTTTTAAAATGAATATGTGTTAAGGGTAAAATAGCTGTAACCCGAGAGGCTGGGTGGTGGCTGGCGTTTGTCTCCTTGCGGGCATCTGAGCTCTACCCACTGCCTCTTTGCACCTCTGCATCTCAGAACAAACGCCAAGACTTTTCCAGCCAGCCCTGCTTCTCTAGGTGGAAGTCGCTGAGGGTTATGTGGGAGGTTAGAGGCTACCCGCCCTCAGCTCAGTCTTGCCCTTCCACTTCTCAGCCCCTTGCCCAGGGCAGACAACTAGTGCTTACTTGACTGAGCCCTTCCTTCCTGCAGCCAAGCCCACCTGGGTAGTACTCTAACTCAGGCCCGTGGCTACAGCGGAGTGGGCTGCCACTGCAGAACACCTGGTCATTCCACTGCTGCTCCATAAGAAGCAGAGGTACCTTCCTGGACCCCCAACATCCTTCAAGTTGGGTAACCAAGAGAAATGAATCAGAAGGGCCAACTCCTTGGTCACACCCCACTTCAGCCTTCGAGTCCCCAAGATTTTGGTCAGCGCCAGCCCTGACACAGAAGTCTGAGTTAGTTGCTAGAACTGAGACATGATCATTCTGTATCTGTATTTATTTACTTGAATGTGGTTTTCTAACTTTAAGTATTATCATTTGTTTTGAGTCTTCACTCCCCGTCCTGTCTCTAATCTCCCAACACCAGAGAATGCCCTTCTTCAGCGTCTCCATTAATCTGACAGTGAGAACGCTCATCTCCAGGAAACGTCCCTGAATTTCTTCAGCCTCAGCTAAAGACCCCCTCCCTCCTTCAGGCCCAAAACTTGGAACTATGCACTAAAGCACCTGAAGTTACTAGAAAAGAGTGAAACAAGCATGGCCAAGGCTTGTCATGCCCATCAGATTCTTGAGGGCAGGAACAAGGTCATTAGCATGGAGCTGAGGCCAAGCGACATATGGAAGAAACACGGGCACTCTCTGTTGAGTCCCTTGCTGCAGACACAAGTGCGTGTGTCCAGGAGCTCCACTCAGCCAGCTGGCGACACTGCACCCATGTGCAGGGCTGCAGGAGGGAACTTGCTCTTCAGCTACCAGCTGTGTTTAAGGGGTTTAAAGTGCTTCTTCCGGGCCCATCTCTAGCCCTGGTGCCACAGACACAGAGTTAGGGATTTCCTTCAGCCATAAAGCCATGTCCAAAAGCCAAGTGGATCTGTTATGGAATACACAACAGTGTGAGCTAATTTTCAAAAGGCTCACAAAGAGAAGAGAACGCGTCTGAGGTGGTCCCAAAAGGAAATGTCCTGGGGAGGTGGCTTATGGCAGGGCTAGAGAAAACAACAGACATACAATCCCTCTGATAATCCTGCCTGAATGAGAGAGAACAGAGTGTGGGGAAGCTGTTTCCTAATTTTTCCCCACTGCCAAAGTATTATTTTGGCATCTCTTCACAACTCCCAGACACCCTTTCAGAATTTGTAAATGATTCCCCTTAATTCATGCCCTAAAGAAAATACTCCTTTATTCCCCTAAATATCTGCAAGCCAATAACCACCTATTACACTCATACCAAAAAACCATCAATCCCCAACAGCTGTCCAAGCAGCTCAGCCTCACGTACCCCCACGCTTCTCTAAACCCCCAATACCTTTTACTCTTGAGGCTCGAGTATGAACCTGGGTTCTCTACAGCCGAGCCCAGGCCCCAAACCAAAAAAGCCCTCATCGAACAGGCTCAGCTTTCACCTCCTCTCCAGGTTCCTTCCTTACCCTCCCAGCAACTGGCCTGGCCCACCAAGGAAGTCAGATGAGAGGGTCCCAGGGTGGGGTTTAAGTTGCAGGAGGAACCCATGAGCACCTTTAAACTCAGACCTGCATTAGGACCCCAAAGCCAGCGTGATACTGAAGCTCCGGCATCTGGGACTGCCTGAGAACCAGCAATTCATAACTCACTGATCCCTCCCTGAAAAACCACTATAAACAATCACCACAGGCTCGCCCTTTTAAAGGTTTAGTTCACCATCACCAGTATTTTGTTTACTCATTCACTTCAACACACAGGGGGCGCTTAAGACTCAGCACTCACCAAGCTAGATCTGCCATCTTTATCCCCAACTGGATCACTCACAACCACCACTGAGCAAAGCCAGAGACCCTTGGGAAGCACCTGCAGTGGTTTCTGCCAACAGAGTTGATTCTCGTTACTCGCGGTAGTGATGCTCTATAAAGTTGCTGTGAACACTGAGTTAGCAAATATTGAATATGTTGCTCCGAAGGAAGAAACAGGGTAGGTTCCTGCCAGCCTTCATCACATTTTCACCAACCCAAACCAACCCAAACTCATTGCCATCAAGTCTGTTCCAACTCATTGCGACCCTATAGGACAGCGTAGAACAGCCCCACAGGGTTTCCAAGGAGCACCTGGTAGATTCTAACTGCCAACATTTTGGTTAGCAGCTGAACGCTTAACCACTCCGCCAACCAATCCATAACCTTGCTTTTATGTGTGCTTTTGTTTGAAGACATCTTGTTTAATATATATTGTTGATTCATTAACATTGAATTCACAGCCAGCAGCACTATAACCCATGTCTGAACGAAGCTATCTAACCAAAAACCAAACCCAGCACCATCGAGTCGATTCCAACTCATAGCGACACTACAGGACAGAGAACTGCCCCATAGAGTTTCCAAGGAGCGCCTGGCAGATTCAAACTGCCGACCCTTTGGTTAGCAGCTATAGCACTTAACCACTACGCAACCAGGGTTTCCAAAGTTATCTAGCACATGTATTTTCTCCATAAGGCACATCACAGCCTTCTTGAGTTTAGGAACACTAGCCAGCAATTCAGCACTAAGGACCATTTTAAAGAGGGAAATCACTTTGAAATGTGGCGTCTGGGGTCTTAAATGCTAACAAGCGGCCATCTAAGATGCATCAATTGGTCTCAACCCACCTGGAGCAAAGGAAAATGAAGAACACCAAGGTCACACGATAACTAAGAGCCCAAGAGACAGAAAGGGCCACATGAACCAGAGACCAACATCATCCTGAGACCAGAAGAACTAGTTGGTGCCCGGCCACAATCGATGACTGCCCTGACAGGGAGCACAACAGAGAACTCCTGAGGGAACAGGAGATCAGTGGGATGCAGACCCCAAATTCTCATAAAAAGACCATACTTAATGGTCTGACTGAGACTAGAGGAATCCCGGCGGCCATGCTCCCCAGACCTTCTGTTGGCACAGGACAGGAACCATCCCCGAAGACAACTCATCAGACATGAAAGGGACTGGTCAGCGGGTGGGAGAGAGATGCTGATGAAGACTGAGCTAATTATATCAGGTGGACACTTGAGAGTGTGTTGGCAACTCTTGTCTGGAGGGGGGATGGGAGGATAGAGAGAGAGGGAAGCTGGCAAAATTGTCACGAAAGGAGAGACTGAAAGGGCTGACTCAATAGGGGAGAGCAAGTGGGAGTACAGAATAAGATGTATGTAAACTTACATGTGACAGACTGATTGGATTTGTAAACGTTCACTTGAAGCTTAATAAAAGCTAATATAAAAAAAAAAAGAGGGAAATCACCAAAAAGCACAAAAATGCGAAAAACATGGCACTAAATAGACAGCGGAAAGGATACCTGTACACAGTATCAGAGCTCAAACAAGAAGGCAGAACATCACCTTGTTCAACCCCAGCTGGGAACATGCAGGTTGGGTGACTCAAATTTTCTGCTGCTCTGCACATGTCTGCAAATGACTGCAAAAGTGTCACAAGTACTGATTGAGCAAGTAGGAAATTTGCAAATACGGAATCCGTGAATAATGAGGATCAACTGTATCACTTAAGCACAGCAGAACACAGAAGGTGGTTTCACCCCCTACCACCATCCCTTGGCCCCAGCTCCTATACCCCACGGCCCCAATTCATTCAACACACCCTAAGCCCCATGCCCATTCGGTCCAACGAACCTCTATTTTTTAGGAAGCCTGGTTCGCTTCCCCCATAACTCATCACAAGGCTGTTTGTGTGATGCTGAGGGAAGCCGTCCTGAGCCTCCCAGTCTCTGAACCAGGAAGTCACCGGTGCCAGCACTAAGTGCCACTCAGACCCTGAGAGGCCTACACAGCAGGGACAGCCCCTGCAGACACCAGCACTGCCAGGTTTGTCTCCCGGTCACCAAGCCAGCCAGGCTGCCATGCCAGGTCTTCCGAGCCACAGCGGGAGTGACAGCACAGTGACAGGCTGGGCCTCTTACACAGCAAAGCTGTAGTTCAAATATTTATTGTATGTGTCTGGCTTTCACGCGGAATTTGCAACCTGCCAGTTACCAGTGTTTACCTTGGTAGAAATTCACGGGAAATCTTAGTCTGAACAGACCCAGAGTTTATTTTACTGCCAGATAAACAACTTTCTTTGATAAATCATCCGTGTGACAGTGTCCTTGAAAGACTAAACAAAGATTTCAAGTGCAATCTATAGGTCTTTGAGAAGCTTTCCAAAACTAATGCATGTTTAATTGGCTGCTCTAAGCAGGTTGGGGCAGGGCAAGGGCCTAGCATTTCTTTGGCCATTTATTCTCTTTTTGGGGAAAAAAAAATACAGATTGGAGCTTCTGGCTCATTTCTGCAAAACTGGAAGAATTTTACCAATATTTAAGTGCTCATTTGTTTCTGAATAGTCTTTTTCTTTAGCAAAAGACAGTGAGTGTTACAAGTCAACTACTGGAAGATAAAGAAAACTGCCTTAAAGATATCGCTTGAGACAGAGGAGAGAAAACAACACAAAAAGAATCTAAAAATCACTCTTAAACCCCAAAAATTATGAACAGGAGAGCTTATATTAGAAATAAGATTTTTTAAAAACAGAAAACAAAAATCTTCTGTGTCCTACAACCGGTATAAATTCAGTCCAAGTTCCACATGTTCTGAAGTCGTAATTGTCTGATGATGTCTAATGTTACAATGACGTAGGGTGTCATCTAGCTAAAGCCCAGATTTCCTAACTTCTAGTATAAGGTCTAGAAGGAGCTCTGGTGATACAATGGTTAAGTGCTCAGCTGCTAACTGAAAGGTTGGTGGTTCAAACCCACTAGCTACTCTGTTGGGAGAAAAGACCTTGGCGATCTGCTCCTAGAAAGATTGAACCCTATGGAGCAGTTCTACTCTGTCATACAGGGTCGCTGTGAGTCAGAATGAACTCGACGACACACCACCACCACAACAGTACAGGGTGTTTTTTTCTTTTTTACTATAACATGAAACTGCATAAAGCTTTTAAAGTTTTCCCCAAACAGGTGTTTTAAAGGGCTTCTTTCGTTTAACCCTCAATTAGCCAGGATAGTCCATTCCACTTACTACATTTTCTCTGCTAAACAAACCGATTTCATGATTGCTAGATTGAATCCTCCTTTCCAGACTAATTTCCATCCTGAAACAAAGTCTCTCCAAGAAGAGCAGATAACAATGATTACGGATTGGGCAGTTGCCATATTTCAGGACTTTACACACTTGATTAATTCAATTCTCTCCACAATACAGCAAAGTAGGAATTACTATCCATATTTTGCAAATGAGGGAACAAACTTAGGAAGATGTCTACTCATGGTCACTCAGCTTGCAAACCAAAAAACCCAAACCCACTGCCGTTGAGTCGATTCCGACTCATAGCGACCCTATAGGACATAGTAGAACTGCCCCATAGAGTTTGCAAGGAGCGCCTGGTGGATTCAAACTGCCAACCTGTTGGTTAGCAGCCATAGCACTTAACCAATACACCACCAGGGTTTCCCTCAGCTTGCAAGGTTAGGATTTAATCCAAGTCTTTCTGACCCAAAGCCTAGGCTCCTTCTCCTCGACCACACAGCCTGCCTCCCCACAAGGAAGGGAACCAACAACTACCACGCTCCTTCTATGTGTTAAGCACATGCGTAGTCCATTTAATGTCCACAGACCCTGAAAGTAGCAAAGAAACACCCTATGCCCTCTTCCCAAGGAGATTCCGGGACCACTCCTAGCAGAATGACAATGATGGGCCTGAGAGAACACCAGGGCTTTGAACCCGTTCATTCCAGTTCAAACCCGTGCTGAGAATTCGCATTTCCATCCCCAGATATACTGAATCAGAATCTACATTTTAACAAAATCCCCAAGCGATTCGATTCTTACTTATAACTTCCTCGGAACTTGTTATAAATTCAAATTCTCAGCAGGGATTCAAACAGGAGGGCCCTGGAGGACACAAGGAAGCAAGGGTGAGGAAGCATGGGTATGGAATCTGGTCTGGTTACCCAAGGAAGTGCTGATGGAAATGAAAGTTGTGGGAGATGCCATGTGGTGAGGCCTTGGACAATCAAATGACTAACTCCTTAGTCTTATCCGAGTCTTATTTTCCTCAGTCTATAAATGAGGGCACTGACTGGTTGATCTTTGAAGTTTCACGCAGCTCAGCATATCTTTACGGTGACAAAGTGGCACAGATGAGCAACCCAACACCCAAAGAAAGGGACAGCTTGTGTGGGCTGTGAACAGCTTCCCTCTCTCTTTCTCCTCCTCAGAAAAGCTACAGAGGACAGAAGCGAATTTGAGGGTAAATCCTTCCCCCGTTCCTACACTCCATGATATTTTATACATACGTCAAAAGATAAGAGGGCTAGGAAGTGGGGCTTGGTTGTTCACAATCACAGAATCTGAGAATTGCATGCTGGAAAGGACTTCAAAGGACATCTAAACCATACTTTTTGGCAACTGACCATCCCAAGGAATAAGCTAGTCAGAACTGGAGGAAACCATGTCTTAACCACAAAGAGGAAGAAGCCACATGTCAGCCGATTCTGAACCAATTGTACCCCCACCTAAACCTGTCTAAAACCAGTTGCCATCAAGTGCATTCTAATTCATGGTGCCCCCATGTGAGCTAGACAGAGTAGGAATGTGCTCCATAGAGTTTTCACTGGCTGATTTTTCAAAACAGAATGCCAAACCTTTCTTCCAAGGTGCTTCCAGGTAGACTCAAACCTCCAACCTTTCTGTTAGCAGCCAAGTGCATTAACTGTTTGCACCAAAAGAAAATCAATCATTCCATCAAGTTGCAAGGAGGGAGGAAGGGCTGGAAATGGGATTAGGTTCAGGAAAGATCCAAATAAATATGCTGAGAGCAGAAGATCAGAAGAACTTCTGCAATGCACCCCTCGCTTCTTTGGGGAAAGCCACGGAGGGAGGTCTCATCTACCTGAGACAAATGGCTGGTTTACTTCCTGAAAAGAATACTCAAATGAACATCTACTGCCTTCATTTACAAGTGTTAGGCCCAGGCTAGGTTCTTTACAGACACTATTTCACCTGTTCCTCACCAAAACCCTATGAACTGTTTATCAGTTGTCATTTCAAAGAGGGAAACTGAGGCCTGCAGAGGTTAAGAAGTTTGTCCAGTGTCGTGGGGCTTATATACAATGGCAGAGGGAGCATCGGAACTCTGTTCCAGAGGACGCTATGACCCATCCATTGATTATGGACATCTGCATCCTTTCTCATCCTTCAATATACTTTCATTGGTTCAAAGATGCTAAAGTGTTCCTTACTGAGACTAAAGGACCACCTGAACCAGAGACTCCACCAGCCTGAGACCAAAAGAACTAGATGGTGCCCACCTACCACCAACAACTGCCCTGGCAGGCATCACAAGAGAGAGTTCCAGATAGAGCAGGAAGAAAATGTAGAACAGAATTCAAATTCATGCAAAAAGATCAGACTTAGCCAGAGAAACCCCCTAAACTATGCCCCGGGATGTTCTGCTAAACCAGAACTGAAATCATTCCCAAAGCCCACTCTTCAGACAAAGATTAGATAGGAATATAAAACAAAAAATAATACACATGAGGAATGTGCATCTTAGTTTAATCAGATATACGAGACCAAATGGACAGCTCCTATCCAAAAGCAGGACAAGAAGGCAGAAAGGGACAGGAATTGGACAAATGGACACAGGGAGCCAGGGTGGAAAGGGTGAGCGTGCTGTCACACTGTGGGGATTGCAACCAATGTCACAAAACAATATGTGTGTAAGTTTTGGAATGAGAAATTAACTTCAACTGTAAACTTTCACCTAAAGCACAGTAAGAACAAAAAAAGTCAAAAATAAAGTGTTTCTTAACTGAAATTTGCCTTATTTAAGTATCTCCCTGACGCTCTTACAGCCAAGAGAGAATCAGAGATGAAGACAGGGTGTCCCACGCTCCCCACAGGAGAAATCTGACTCTTTATCCAGCCTTTCCTCCTGGCTCCTCAATGTGGTATCAGAGTGCAAGTGGTTCCCAGTGTTCTCAGCCTCAATTTCCCAGAGCCTGATTCCGCCAGCCAGGCCCCCAGGCTCCAGAACCTACTCAGGAACTCTGGAATCTGAGACCATGCGTGAAGAGGTGATTAATATCACAAACTCTCCCCCACAGCTCAAAGGCTTCAAATGCTTCTGGCTCGGTGTATCCTCTGCACAGTATAACCCATTTAGAATGGGTTAAAATGGAAGACCATTTAGGCTAGGACCCAGGCCCTGAGCTGTGGGTTACACTTCCAGTACACTTAACGAAGGGCCTGACTGTTTTCCTGCACATGAAACGCCGTAAGAACTTGTTCCAAGAATTTACATGTCTGTGAATGGGGTATATATTTTAGAGATCTTCAATGACAATAAAAAACAGTTGTTTTCAGCCTGCCAACTCCACCCCAGGGTAACAGTTCCTTCTCCCATGTCTATTTAATTTTACTTCTATGGAACTAGATTTCTGGAGGTTAGGGTTTTTTTTTTTTAAACATATTCATATATATACAACACTCAATCATCCAAAACAAAGGCGTGTAGTTTTCCTCGAATTTAATAAACAAGTTGCAGATCCCAAGAAGGAGCTTTATCCTTTTATAAAGAAGGAAATCCAATTTCCATGTCCCTGCCACCCCCTATCGAAACCCTGGTGGCGTAGTGATTAAGTGCTATGTCTGCTAACCAAAAGGTTGGCAGTTCAGATCCACCAGGCGCTCCTTGGAAACTCTTCAGGGCAGTTCTACTCTGTCCTATAGGGTCCCTATGAGTTGGAATCGACTCAGTGGCAATGGGTTTTTTTGGTTTCACCATCCCCTATCATTCATATGCTCATTTGACAAAGTTTTTTCTTTATGCCTACCACCTATACAACACTGTCAGTGACTGAGTACAGAAAAAAGCGTGATTTTGATCATTCTAAAATACATATTTTCTGCCCACTTTAACATGAAGTATGTTTTGTCAGTGCTATAAAAATAATAGTGCATCTGACAATGAGTGCCTTAGATTCAGTAAAATACTGCATCAGATACAGAGCCTGCCCTGAACCCACCTACAGATGCTGCTTATAATCACTGTGCTGGCAGCCAAAGGTTTTCCCCATTTGGGGGAGAAAGCCTCAAGGATTAGTTTGGAAAGGCTTACTTAGCCTACTTTTTGCAAAAGATCAAACTGTCCTTCAGAGTAACGCACTATGCCTCCCACCAGCAGCGCAGCCAAAATACCTTGAAAGAAGAGAGTGGCAGAGTGTGAACATACCAGAGAAGAGGCAGGAACCTCAGAAAACATTGTTTTAGGAAATACTCCCAAATGCTCACGGTGGGAGCTGATTTTTCTTTTCGTTCCTCTTCGACTAATTTTAGTGTTGCAAGGTACGATTTTACTCTTTATGAGAAAACATATAAATACAAATGGAAAAAAATTCCTTCCAGAAAGCAGGGAAAATTTCAGGGGGGCAAAGAAATCTTTTTCCATGGCAAGCTAACAGCGGGCTCAAGAAGTTGCCACCTGAACTTTCTCAAAGCTCAAAAAACCGGAGTGGTTAGAAGTTCTGAACTGGTGGTAAAAAAAAAAAAAAATCCCAGTGCGGTCAAGTCGATTCCGACTCTTAGCGACCCTATAGGACAGAGTTTCCAAGGAGCGCCTGGCAGATTCGAACTGCGAACCCTTTGGTTAGCAGCACGTAACCACTACGCCACCAGGTCCGAGGTTCCAGTCCACCCAGAGGCACCTCAGAAGGAAAGCCTGGCAATCTACTTCAGAAAAATCAGCCACTGAAAACACTATGGAGCGTAGTTCTACTCTGACACACATGGGTTTGCTATGAGTTGGAGTCAACTCACCAGCCAATTGGTAACTGATATCCTAACAAAAGTATGTCATCGTGGCAATTTCCGCCAGAAAAGCTTGAGGGTGTCCACAGATACTGGAGAAGAAGCTAAAGAGAATGAATGGCTGAAGGCTGCTAACACCATAAAAAAGCAATTATAAATCATATCCTCACATCCCTGGAATAAACTAACCTGAAGGAAAGATGGCTTGTGGGTACGGAGCTGTTAACAGCAAGATTATTAGTGAGCGGCTCGCAAATACTAAATTGGCCTGTTTAAGAGGCAAGAGCAGCACTCTGTTATTATACAGCAGGGTAAGAATTTCCCACTTGAAAAGCAGAAAGAGAACGAACAGCAACAAAGCCAGACCAGAGCATCCTAATTTAAGTCCGGCAGGCAGGCAGGCTGCCATGTTGAATTCAGAGACTTTGCACCAAGTAACTTTTGGCTTCCCACATCTGGTACTTGATCCAGGCTGATCCAACTGCATTCCTGAGCACCAGCACACAGGTGTTTCTACTGATGTGCTCTGAACTGAGGGGGTGTAGTGCAGGGGTGGGAAACGAGTCACCAAGCAGATCTGTCAGCGTTAAAAACGGCCTGCCAGGGAGGTGGGTAAGGGGGCTCCAAGGAGGCTACGGGAGCCCGAGGGCTTGTAGGCAGGAGGGTAGCTGTGCGTGTTCCCCCAGACAGAATGCACACCTCATTCCTGGGGCTCAGAGAACCTTCCAGCAATCTGTCTTCCCCCGGGGTACGTCAGTGCCACTTAATGCTAAGTTTGATCCCTGGAGTAGGGAGTAAAACATTATTTTCTTCTCTCTTCTGTGCCAGTTTGGACTGTAGAATTTCTTTGTTTCCTAACTATCCCATCAGCGGGGCTGCCGGCCTCACTTACACGAACTGGACTGAGTTAGGAAACAAGTTTCCCAACAGGGCTGCATTCTCCAGGGTGCTGAGAAGGGCAGAGCTAAGCCCCAACAGAGATTTAAAAAAAAAATCGTATTTTTTGTTCTTTAAGAACATCACAAACAATAAACCAAACGTCTCTACTGCATCCAGATCCAGGAAGTTTGTCACAGGCCAACACCATGCCCGTGCTGAGGACATAAATGCCTCCTGCTCCTACTGGAAGCTCTACGGAAACAAGATTTTATATACTAGCTCCCAGTGGGCATTTGGCTTCACTTAAGTGAGGAAGGCAGCCTGGTACAGAGCAAAAGAGCTCCAGGTGGGAAAGTCAGTTTTCTTATTTACCAAATAAGCGTACTTAAGAAAATGACCTCCAAGGTCCAGGAAGAACTCAAACATTCTAAGAACCCAAGTAGAATACAATCTCAGGGATAAAGGAACACAGCCCCAAGCAGGTAATTACTCTGATTCCCCAAGACCAGTCTGGTTATTAAAGTAAGACATACCTCTCCTTCCTGTAGGTCATTGGGTGGCATAAATGACTACTGTACTCAGCTACTAACCAAAAGGTTGGCTGTTCAAATCCACCTAGCAGCGCCATGGAAGAAGGGCCTGGTGATCTACTTCCATAAGGTTACGGTCACTGAAACAACCCAACGGAGTACAGTTCTACTCTGACATACACGGCATTGTCATGAGTTGGGAGTCAATTCGATGGCAATGGGTTTGGGTTGGTTTTCTTTTTTCCCTCCTTCCTGGAAGCAGTAAAGAGGTAGCTTTGTGACTGAGTAGGTACCACTTCAGTGGGGAAAAGATGACCAACTCCAGGTGAGTTTCCCAAGTAACTTCCAGGTCCCTGCCCTACACCAAACTGCCAACCTTGCCACATTCAAATGCCTTCCCAAGGCTTGGCTCTTCAGCCCATTACTAAGGAATGCCTCTAGTTTAACTACTTGCCACAAGGTCCTAGAACGTTAGTGGACAACTGGGGAGTAGACAGGAGACTTGACGGCAACTTTAGATTGATGAGTCCCAAAGATTCTGAACATAAATGCATCACAGCTCCTTAATATTCACTTTGATCCGAGTGCCCACAGCCCCCTCTGAAGCCTGTGAGCTATAAAAGCGACTCTACAGTTCCCTAGGGAATCACTGATCGGTGTTTGGTCAGGATTGATGTTGTTGTTAGGTGCCATCCAGTCAGTTCTGACTCATAGTGACCCTACAGAACAGAGGAGAACTACCCCACAGGGCTTCCAAGGAGTGGCTGGTGGATTCAAACTGCCAACCTTTACGTTAGCAGCTGTAGCTCTTGCTCAGGATTAGAAAAACTAAGTTTATTCCACATAAGTACTCTGGATTACAGTACCTAACACAGTGCTCTGTACTCAGTAATACTTGTTGACTGAATACATGAATGAAGAAATGATCAGATACATTGAATTTTGAGTACCCCAACAGCAAGCATCACCTGCCAGAGTTTATTCAAATAAACTACCCTTCAGAGTTCATTCAAATATGACTTCAGGACTTTCAAAATGTCTAGGGGCCAACTTCTCAAAGTGAGTCTTTCAATTTACAATATCTGAAGAGCTGCCCCTCTATCCCTCATAAGACTCCTTAGGAATAGCAGCCTTATCTGAGAAGATTGTTCGTGCCCCAGCCATGTAGCCAAAGCTTCCTGTCACGATGTCTCAGAGGTTGTATTTATGCCCTTGTTTTCTCTATGTCGAAACGCATCTTTGGGAAGGAATCTCAACCCCCTTCGCAGATTAAAACCTCACTGCTAAGGAAGTGTGTTGCAGGAAAAGATACCATGTTTGGTAAAGTAGGTCAGCAAAAATGAGGAAAACCCTCAATGAGACTGACACAAATGGCCACAACAATAGACTGAAACATACCAACAATAATGAAGATGGCATAGGACCAGGCAACGTTTTGTTCTGTTAGACATAAAGTCACCATGAGTCAGAACTAACTTGATGGCAACCAACAACCACAACAAGGTAGTGAGGGGCTGTGTGTCCACAGATTTTACAGCAGGAGACCCACCAGGCTCAATTTTTGGCACCCGGGTGAAGCAAGAGTCAACATCAAGAAGCAAACGTTAACTACAGCGATATGGAAGGATAATCAGAGTTTATAAACACCACCTCAGGTAGCCTCTGCAATTTTATCTGAGTTCGTTTTAAATGGAAACAAGATAAAAGGGTGTGACTCAAACACAAGCAGAGAGAAGTATAGAGTAGTTTGACTTTTTCCTAGAGGTCCTGTTGGCCTCCACCAAGAATAAAAGAGTAGGGATGCCTAATACAGGGATAAAGCAAGTAGAATGTATCCATTTTCAAGAAGCTTGCTTGTGGCAAAGGGTCTGAATTCTCCAGCCTCCATCTTTATTCACAGTTACAAACGCCCTAAGAACGCATCTGTCATGAAGTAAAAATTTCCTTCGACTTGCGTGTGCGTGCGCATACATGTGTGCATGGCACTTTACCAGCACAAGGCCCTTGCGTATATTTTAACATGTTTGAATAATGACAACATGGAGGAGGCAGCTCTGATGGACACGAAGACTCACATTACCTACCTTTATGCTTTTCCTGGTGGGAATTTTGTAAGAAATCCAACCTCTGAAACTCAATGCAGGAATTACAGGAAACACATTGTCCAGCTTTAGGCTGAACCTGTCCTTCCGCAAGTGACCCTGACCTGAGCCACTTCTCTACACCCGTGTAAAACAGAGGCAGGGCAGAAAGGGGCTGGCCCTTCAACAGGACGCAGTTTCCCAGAGGAGAGATTCCCAGACATTTGGAATCGGGGTGTTCCCCGAAAGGACCCTCGGGATCTGCTCCCCAGGCCACACGCAGCCCTTCTCTTTGGGACCAAGTGCAGATTCTGGATTCACTTTTAACCCGAGCGATTTGAGAAGAAGGGAGCGACATAATGCTAGCGTGGGGATGCCAGTTCTCTCCGCCTGGAAGAGCGTGATGGGGGACCCTCATCTGAACCCCCTAAGTGTTGAAATCTCCCCCTCCCTGGAAGGTACCCCAGGGTCAGGCTTTTTTCGGGCCATTTCAGATCCTGTGTGGAGTAGTGCTGACACCTAGGGGTGGATGTCAAAAAGAGCCAGTCTGGAAAGAAAGCGCCAAAACTGCCTGCTGGAGCAGGTAAGAGGTGGCTGTACCTCCTCGCAGCTCCCACGTTTGCACAGGACTTGGTGTTTTCCCCTAGCTCCTGTCAACCTGTCCCCAGGGCTGCCTCCCTCCACTCCTAGAGAAAGCCCCCCAAGATGTGTCAAGAAGGAAAGTCTGACGTTTATAAAAACTGGCACGTTCCCCGCCCTATCTAAGTTTTCTATCTGCCCAAGAAACGCAGCCATTTGGGGAGACGGCTGTAAGGAATATCAAGCACCACAAAGAGGCTCTCTGTGTACAGCAGGGGCACTGACACTCAGGGACAGGGAATTCCAAACCTTGCAGAGGAGGCCAGGAACACTTTCTTACCAAACTCGCTGGCACAGAGATGTTCAATTATGGCTTCAGATTTCAACTCGTTGTCACATGGAGGACACACAGTTGTGCCTGAGAAGGGAAAAGGGGAGAAACAGAGCTGTAAGTAATGAAGCTGAGGGGAAGGGAGAGGAAGCACCCCTGGGAAACAGCTCATCAGGACCAGGCTGAAGGTAGGTAAAGGTCTCCTGGGATTTCTGACGGGCAACCTTAGAACTGAAAAAGAATATTCCTTGAGCCCAGCATCTAAAGTTATAAACAGGCATACAGTACATTCTTTAAAAAATGTGAGGCTCAAGCTGTTGGATATGGCAGAACTATTTAAACCCACACTGCCTGGTGCTGGATAGAGGCAGGTTCTGTGAACTGGGACTTGATGGAGTATTGTGGGCCCTGGGAAAAAGCTGGCTTAGAAACCAAAAAGATTTCCAGGTTTATCTGTCCCCGATCGTTTCTCCCTTCTCCTTTAAATAGCCCTCTCTGAATTCTCGCCCCTTTCTCTTTTCCAAATTCCCAACAAGAGAGGCAATCAATTCGACCAGCTCTCTCAGAGACTGCTCAGAAAGAAGCTCGGACAGATTCCCACACTCCAACCCAAGGGCTATTTAGTAAGAGTTCCTTTGGGAGCAGGAAGCAAGAGCAGCTGGGGTGGGGGTTGGTGAGGCACTAGCAAGAGCTGCCAAATGGGAGGACAGAGCTTGATGGGAAGAGACCCTTTGGAGGGGCTTTAGTGAGTGACTGTAAAGTGCTTTGAAGAAGAAGTGTGAGTGAGTGAGTGAGTGTGTGTGTGTGTGTACAAGCAGGCCAATAGGTGGCCTCTCTGTCCTTCCTTTCTTCCTCCTCCTCCCATTTCCCTCTCCAGAGTGGCTTCTGTGACATTATCTCTGTCCCCACTGTGCACCCCAATGGCTCACACAGAGAAATGGGCAAAGCCTGCCAAGGTGCCGGAGGGCACAGTGCTACTCATCCCTCCAAGGTAAATGGTGGCCCCAGGGCCCAGCTGCTCTGCAGCCACCTGCACCTAGTCAGCAGTGGGGAGGTCACACAGGACACAGAGGACACACGAGACACATGGTGCCTACTTCTCCCCACGTCCAAGCAGGGTCCCTGTGTGGCCCAGCAGAGAGCACGCCCCTTAGTCTTCACTGACAGAGCCCTCCCGTCTTTGCTCTGTGTTCAGATTCTCAGGGCAGCAAGAAACACACTCCAAGCAGCAGACTGCATGACTGTCTTTCGGTCCCGATGCTGGGAATTTGCTTCTCACACAGAACTTGAGATTGCGTTCTGGAGGTGGTGTTCCTGACACAGGCTAAAACTTACCTAGAATTTTGTATTATGAGTCTTGCTTCCACGGAAAGAAAAACAGAGAAACGAAATCTTGCAATACGGAAATGACCATGTTGCCTATACCAAAAGACTGACCTGTGCTTCTGAATTTTCCTTTCACAGGTTATTTAAAAAAGAAAAGAAAAAAAAGAGGAAGTCATCACATTGCAACATTCTACAAAATACAGTCTTGACCAAACCAGTAGCTATCAGGTCGGGACTATCAAAATCTCCAGTCAACGCCCCATCCCCTCTGCACCCTCTCTGGACACCCTGGGTTCCCTTATCCGACTGACAGCCCAGGGCCCTGTGCCCCACTGGGGCCTTTTCCTCAGGCCTATCAATTATGCTGGACGGCTATGCCTCCCATTGTAGTAGCAGTTTGTTGCAGGTGAGCTCAGGGTGTTTTTAATCGTCTCAACTTTTCTTATAGGTGGCTCTGGAGCAGCTTGAGAAAAAGAGGAGGAACGTGCAATGCCGTATTAATCTGCGCCTCATCTGGTGTGTCCTTGGGCCCCAGCAGGCTGCCTCAGCAGGAGCAATCCACCTGGTCATCCATCTGAGTAGCAGAGCTAAGCGGCTGTTTTAAGGTGTATTTAAAATAATGTCTAGAGCAAAGGACTAAAAGGGCCTGTGTTTTATTAACATTTAAGGGGGAGCAGAAGAAAAAGCCCAACACTGGAACCAGTACTACGTGAACTAAAAAAAAAAACACACACACATAAACATATATGTACACACACGCAACACACGTACGCCCATATGCACATGCACACACACGCTTGCGCACACACACATGCTTGCGCACACACACACAGCAGGTCTTTCCTGGCCAACTCCTGGAAGCACAGAGAAAAGGCTTTAAGGAAGGCCGTGTAGGGAAATGATGGTACCCTGGCCTCTGCAATCTGTGAATAAACCAGTCAGGGTGATTTAATGCACAACGTGCCTAAACAATAACGAACAGTATGTGGTCATTCGTACAACTTGAATCCAGAAAACCTGGTAGAGATGGGAAGGAACAACCTATAAATCGTTGCTGTCAAGTCGATTCCAACTCATAGCGACCCTACAGGACAGAGAAGAACTGCCCCCACAGTTTTCAAGAAGCGCCTGGTGGATTTGAATTGCTGACCTTTTGGTTAGCAGCCATAGCACTTAACCACTACGCCACCAGGGTTTCCACAACCTATAGGCCTGGAAAAAGAATGACCACCTCTTCCATACCAGATGATGTGCCTTGGACATCAGCCTTTTGCGGGGGAAAGATATCTTTTGATTTATTTATCATTATCAGGTTTATCCCGAATAAACATATGGCCACAAAGGCCTGTCCAATGTCCCAAAACTATACATGCCCATGTATGTGAACAGAAACCAGCCCACAAGTATGTAGAGATATGAGATTACTTTGTAAATTCAGTTTTAAATTTTAGTGCACGTATTCTTATCCAAAGCCACCAGTTCTTATTCCAGCGCCACCAGCCATAAAGTTTTCTTCATGGATGAGGACCAATAGTTTGCTCTATTTCAACCTGTCCCCTGTACACACACACCTCAGTTGTCAGTCAGTAGCTTCCTCAGAGGAAATCGAAGGGGGCCCCTCACACCAAGGGGCTGCAGACCCAGGAAGGAACATGTGCCCTCTCAGGTGCAAGGTCTCTCCACCAGAAATGCTGAGAGGAGAACCAGCACCCAAATCCCACTCCTGGTCCTCTCACAGCTTCTCTCTCTGTTGAGCAGCTGCTCTCTCAGGCAAGGTGACTACCTGAGCACTGCTGGGGCGGAGGGATCCACAGAGAAGCGTGGTGCAAATTTTCAGGCTCGTGCTACTGATGGGGTAGCAGGGCCAGCTGAACAGCAGCCACGGGCAAAAGGCATCAAGAAAACATCAATTATTTGTTTTTCCCCCATTCCACCCTAGCCTTTGGGGAGTTGGGTTGCAGGGAAATTCTCCCCTCATAAGTAGACACTCCATCTAGTTCACCAATTCCCCCTTGGACTTCCAGCCATCTTCCCTGAAGGTGTTCCCCCATAGGTTTCCACTTCATGTCCAGAAAGAGAAAATTAATGGCCATTGGGGGTGGACTTCAGTTCAGCCCAAGTAGAGCTGGCCACTGCCTTTCAGGGTAGGGCTGGGCTAATCCCCCACTTAGGTGAGAAAGAGGAGAAGGAAAATCCTGTGGGCTGCAGGGGACGGTTCTACACGGACAGAACACAAAGTGCTTTGTTTGCTCTAGGTAACTGCTTAGCTCTCGCTCTCAAAGGGCTGCATTTCCCCGAAGGTTAGCCCTGTGCACTCAAACACCCAGGACACGGCAAGCAGAGATGCCCAGACCCTGCCACTGCAGGCAGGCTGCTGCCTTTCCCACCAGCCCCGGGGCCCATGCCGCCCAACACCGGTCACGTTGGACCCATCTCCTCCCTCCCTAGAATAAGTAAGAGCATCCCGAATTCAGGGTACCCCTTTCCCCATACCTGTCTCCATTGTGGGGGAGCCAAGTGGCTGTACAGGCCCTTGGTGGGCATTTCTTCTTTTGGCATCAGTAATAGAAAAGGTTAAAGTCATTAAACACTTCAGGGTGATTGGCTAAGCAAGTGAGCAGCCCTTACCCCCAGCCTATAGACCCTCTCCAAAAAGCCCTCATGGCCCAGTCCTCTGTGCTCACTGCACCTGGGATATATGGCTCCCCAGCCCAGTGCTCACATCTTTGAGTCTAAACCCCGCTTCCAAAGAAATGAGAGTTGAATTCACTCCTACAATGGTAAGGTCAACATGCTGTGATTCTGCCCTTTAAATGGGAAGAGGGGAGGGGGCCAGAGGGGGCAGAGAGGCCCTTCCTAGAGACTGTCAGGGATGCCTCCAATTTGCAGGACCTCTGCCCCACTCCCCAAGGAGAAGAGGAACAAGGAGCTAATTACACTTCTTATCTTTCTAATTACCTGAGGATTTGTGTAAATGAGGGAAGCAGGGGGTAGGCAGGAACGAGAGAGGTCTTCCATCCTCCCACCCCTCCCCCCGCGGAGTTCCGAATTAGGAGCCTGAAAAAGGTGGAGAAACCCAAATCCCCCCAGTGTCTGAACTTCTTTATTCCCAAGTCCTGGGGCTACGGGGCTGCAGGACTAGCTAAAGGAAAGTTTAAAAATAAAAAAATCCTCATCGAAGCAATGAAAATAAAGCTGCGCCTAGCATTTTTGTGTGTCTAGCATTCTCTGGGCCTTCCTCCACTTTGGGTTTTGAGTTTTTCCTACCGGGGCATTCCATCTCGCGAGTTAAAAACTTCCACGGGGACCAGATTCTCCCCCTCCCCCCCCCCCGCCCCACCTCCCCGAGGAAAGGCGAGCTCTCCTTTTACTTAAGGAGTTAGGCTTTGTTTCAGAACTGAAAAAGCGAGAGTGGAAACCAAGAAGAGCTGCTGTAGGGGCAGGACCGAGTCAGACTCTATGGGGCCGAGGCGCAGCCGCCCTCCCGGGCAAGCGCCGCCGTGCACCTGGGTCTCCAGAGGCGCCAAGCGACACCTCGGACAGACTAGCAGCTTTTAAAAATCAGCTGCACAGCTTGAGAGCAACCTCTAGGTCGCACCTCCGAACCCCGGGGAGGAGCGGCGGGGTGCGGGTGCGGGTGGCAGAGGCTGTCCCGCAGTCTACGCCGCGGCCCGTCACTGGCCGCTCCCGGGGCTCGCGGGCGCCGGGGTTGTGGGGGGCGGCCTTACCTTGGGGCTTGGAGGCTTCGGTGGCATTGGGCGGAGTCATGGCGATACAGACGTCCCCCTCGGGGAACTTGTCACACTTGAGCATCTCGGGCCAGTAGAAGCCGAAGAACTGCATGACCGGCTCGCACGAGTCGCGCACGGCCTCGCAGAGCCAGCGGCACGGGTAGATGGGCCGGTCGAGGCAGACGGGCGCGAAGAGCGAGCAGAGGAAGACCTGGGTGCCGATGTGGCAGTTCTTGTTGAGCAGGGGCACCCAGCTGCTGGCCTGCTGCTTCACCTCGGCCATGGTCTCGTGCTCCAGCAGGTTGGGCAGCACCATCTGCTTGTAGCCCACGTTGTGGCACAGCCGCAGGTCCACCGGGATGTCCACGCACTGCGGCGGCTTGGTGTAGAAGCGCCCGCTCTGGTACGAGCCGATGTCCGACTGGAAGCTCACGTAGTCGTACTCGCTGGCCGAGCCCGTGGCCAGGAGTCCGGCGGCCAGCGCCAGCAGCAAGCCCGAGGCGGCCCAGCGGCGGTCCCCCACGCCGCGCCCGCTGCCCATGCTGGCTCCGCGCACTCGCACCCGCGACGTCGGGGCTGCCCTCGCTGCCTCCACGCGCGCGTCCCGCCGCAAACTTCTGGGGCTCCTTCTAGGAATCTCCAGGGACAAAAGGCGCCGTCCCCACCCTGCCAGGCTCGGCGGCCGCACGCTCCTGCCCAGCCTCCGGCCGGTGGCGGACCTTGGCCTGGCGCGGGCGCGCTGAGTGAGCTCGCGCGAGCAGAGAGGGCAGCGCAACGCGGCGGACTGAGTCGCGTCCCGGCTCCGGACGCGCAGCAGGCGGGCGGGTGGGCGGCGCGCAGCACCTACTCCCGAGGCTGCAGGACTCGAGTGCCCCGTGCTCCTGTTGCAAAGCCCTCGGAGTCTCCCGACGCAGCCAATCAGCTCCCGGCTGCTGCGAGCCGCACTCATTTACCACGTCAGTCACCGGCTCAATTAACCAATCGCTTCACGTGCAAGAGGGTTCGGTTTACTAGAACTAAACACAGGTCAACACCCCTTAAGAAACAAAACCAAAAAAAGAAAAGGAGAGAGAGAAAAAAAGTAAAGAACTAAAGGGAAGAAAGGGGAGGATAGAAGTGAGGGGTAAGTAAAAAGAATGTTTAACGCTGTAATTAACTTGAGTCAACTTGCAGAAAAGCAAGGAACCTTAACAGCAGTTGCAAAACCACGAGATAATTAAGCCCTTTTTTAAATTTTCTTTTTTAACACTTTTCTTTCCTGAATTTCAAGCGGCAGTCCACCAGACTAGCAGCTCACCTCCTCCTCCGTTTTGTTCTCTGTAGCTGCAGTACAAAGACAGGCCGCTTCAGGACTTTGGGGGCTCAGGAAGGCTGTATTGAGGGAAATCTGCTTTTAAATCATCAGCCCTGTTGAGCTTGGCTCCCGCGAAGACAGGGGGAAGGATTGCCTGGGGTCGTTTGCTGTTTTGGAAGTGCAGCGCCTTTCCTGGTGGGACAACTGGAAGGTGGCCCTCAAACAACACAGGAGGTACTGGATGCATGTTGCTCAGTGCGGCAGGAAATCTTGCTCACAAAGGTGTCAGCTTTGGAGGACAGTAAAAAACTCATTACTCAAGTCCCAGCCGGACTGTGTGCACGCATATACACATTGACATGTTTGTGGTGTAGAAAGCCAAAACATTAAAAACACATGTGCACTTATCAGCGTGGCTTGTGTAAATATCAAGTCCATCACTCAGGCACACATGCTGCATTCAGGCCAGGTCCGGGAACTTCAACTCAACGGCGTTAAGGCAAGAGGAAGAAATTAAGCAAAAACATAGCTTGGCTATCTCCTTTAACCCTCGCAGGAGCAGAAGTTTCCCTTCTACCCTCCACCTCAGGAGTTCCTGGAAATTCTTTGTGTATTTGAAACGTTTCTCTGACAGAGACTGGAGCTCCAGAGAGCTGGGAGTATAACCAAGACTCAATCCCAGAGGTAAGAGACAACACAAGCAATTCATGAAGTTTGCTGGGTCTCCACATTGCTTTTGTCCTGAATAGCAGGTCCAAAAACCAAAGGGAGGGAAAGGATGCTGAAAACCTTATCTGAGCAGTGTGGTCCCACCCCATGTGGCAAATGGACCACAGATCTTAGAGCTTTTTGCAGACACCCTAGGAGGCTGTGCCTTGCCGGGCTGGCTTGTTTGTAAAGCTCCAGGGAAGCTTGCTTTGGACTCAGGAGACCTGATTTTTTGATGGACAGATTCCAAGTAAAACTACTAGAGTTTGTGAGGGTGTGGGCCGTTTTCTTAAAGCAATCATGACCATAAGGAAATTGTAATTTCGTTACATACACAGGAAGCATCTGCGCATGGTCAGCTTTTTAGTCATTTCTTAGCCAATGAGAGGTGTCCCAAAGCAAGAGGGGACGGAATAGGAATAGAGAGAGAGCAAAACTTTGGCTAGCAAACGGTTAATCCTGAACCAACTGGTAATGCTCTGTCCGGGAGAAGCTGGGGAAGACATTCCTCACACAGAATGGACCGAGAAGCTGGGGAAGACATTCCTCACACAGAATGGACCGCAGGAGACCCAGCAACTGTGTCTCAATTTAAGGGGCATTTGGAGAAAACCGATGTTTGGTAGGAGGTTGTTTTCTCTCCTGTGGCCAGGCTCTCAGCCCCAAGCCAAATGTGTGTGTTTACTCACTCATTGGAAAGAGCTGTGTTTGTAGATAACATTCTCTCACCTCTGAATCCAGGCTTAGCTGACCTCTCACTCGTGATTGTACAGTTCCTCCAAATGTTGGGAGGACTTGGGCCTGTCTACCATTAAAATTCTGGGTATCAGTCCAGGTCTCTGTACCTCCACTAGCCCTGGTAGACTAGCCTCTCAAGTCAAGGAGTGAATAAATCTCACAAGCCCATTCACAGGAGGAACTAGCCTATGTCTGGTTATTCCTCATTGGCTTTGATCATCCCCAGCCCCCAATTCTCCGCCCCACCCCCAAATGGCCTTATTGCTTTCTAGATAGGCCTCCTGGGCCGTGGCAGGGTCACAACTGTCTCAAGGACAAAAAGGGAGTGTCCCTATACGTAAGACTCCAGAATCCTAATCCCAGTACATTCCTGGCTCCTCCCAAGACCCTGTTGGAAAGGAAGGACTCTGCCTCCTGGTCCTTCTCTCTAGGGGCTGCCTCTCTGCTGAGTCCCAGATTCCACCAGGAGAGTTTAACTCACACCTGAGATCTTGCAGTATGACTACCCACTGCCAGTCAGTTCACGCACGCACTGTACAACAGTGCCAGGCAGAAGGGCCTGAAACCTTCACCGTTCAGTTGCATACACTATTTTTTGTCTTTTTTCATATTGTCGGAACTTTGTACTTTAAAGTCTAGACAGTGTGCGTGTGTGCATGTGTGCGTGCACATGTGTGTGTGGCTTAGAGAAGAAAGTTCTAGAACAAGGGATCTTTAAACCTGCTATTGACATGCCAGAGCTTCCAGAAACCGGGGTTCCTGAGTATGACAGCTGTGGGCCCAGAGGCACATTTTTCCTCCTTCTTGAATGGTTTAAATGCACAGAGGCAAAATACAACCTTCCATTTGTGTTTCTCGCGTCCAAAAAGTTGATTTTCCCACAGTGCCAGGTGGCCATACCTGCAAACTGGCAGAGCATTCCCTGGTGCTTCCTAACACACCAGCATTCTTCATTCTCTTATTGCCCGAAGCTGACGGTTGGGCCAAGCAGAGTCACTGAGGCCATTAGTTGCCTACCTGGTGGCCTCATTCCACACACCTGGAACTCCTTCCTCACATCTCCCAGGGACTCAGAGAGGGGGAAGCCTTCCCAGCCTGTCCCTCCTATTCTTTTCCCTTTTTCCTATTGTCAGGGATTGTTAATACACTGTGCAAAGATAAGCTCAGAATCTTCTCTAGCAGCCAGGAAGAGAGAAACATGGTTCGTGTGGGGTCTGGTGCAAAACGGAGAAAAGCGTTCTAGCTCAGTCAGGAGACACTGACCGTGGCCTTGGTTCTGCTCCTCATAGGCTGGGTAACTCTCAGGAAACACTCCCCCTGGCCTGAAGAGTCTTCAGCTGTAAAATATGATGCCCTGCTACATCATGAGATCAAAGATGTGAATTCTTAGCATCTAGTATAATGTGGGAGCTCCCGTGTGGCATAAACAGTTAAGCACTCAACTGAAAAACCAAAACCAAGCTCGTTGCCATCAAGTCGATTCCAACTCATAGGGATCCTATAAACCAAAAAACCAAACCAAACCCAGTGCCATCGAGTTGATTCCGACTTATAGCAACCCTATAGGACAGGGTAGAACTGCCCCATAAAATTTCCAAAGAGCACCTGGTGGATTCGAACTGCCAACCCTTTGGTTAGCAGCTGTAGCACTTAACCACTACACCACCAGGGTTTCCAGGGATCCTATAGGACGAGTAAAACTTCCCCATAGCATTTCCAATCTTTATGGAAGCAGATGGTCACATCTTTCTCCCACGGAGCAGCTGGTGGGTTTGAACCACCAGTCTTTCAGCTAGCAGCAGAGTGCTTTAACCGTTGTGCCAGCAGGGCTTTCTAGAAGCGCTCAGCTACTAACCAAAGAGTTGGTGGTACGAACCCACCCAGAGGAGACTTGGAAGAAAGGCCTAGTGATCTGCTTCTGAAAGGTCACAGCCATGAAATCCCTACGGAGCATAGTTCTTTGCAACATATATTGCATGGCCATGACTCAGAATCGATTCAAGGCCAATGGGGAGAAGGGGGGAAGTAAGACGTGAGGCACATAATTAAGCTTTAAATAAAGTCTGAAAGTGTAAAGTAGTACGATGCATGACGTCATTAAACAGTCACATTCTTCCTTGGACATGCCTCCTTTCCATTCCGCCTCTGTTGAGGTGCAAGCATCATGCCCGCCACTGGTACTGTTTTCTCTGCTGATTGTGAACCCTTCTGACTCTAAAGAACTACCCTGATCTACTGCCTGAAGTCTGTGAACATCTGGGAAGAATCATAAAATTTTGGAGTTGAAAGCAAATTCCAGCCCCACCTCCTCCCCCTACAAGCATCCCTCCACCACCATTCTTGACCGGTGCTGGCTGGCCATGCCAGCCACCTTCACAGCCCTTTCAATTCTTCGGGACAACTCAACTAGAATGTTCTTTCTTTCCTGAAGGAAAACTCTGCTCCCCCATAATGTCTACCCTCTAGATCACTCTAAGGAGCCCCGATGGTCCAGCGATTAAGCATGTGGTTGCTAAAGGAAAAGTCAGGGGTTTGAACCCACCAGCTGATCTGCGGGAGGAAGACGTGGCAGTCTGCTTCTATAAAGATTTACAGCCTTGGAAACCTTTCGGGGCAGTTCTGCTCTGTCCTGTAGGATTGCTAGGAACCGGAATTGATTTGACAGCGGCGGTATAGACCACTGTAGCCTTAATGTTCACACTAATCAACCGGCTGTGGACTTGAACTGCCCAGACAGATCCACCACTCACTCTCCAGATGAAAAATTTTTACTCCTTTTTGTTTGTTTGTTTTATGAATACATTAATTTATTTGTAAGTATATAAATTGTATATGCCAGCTATTTCCAGAAAGTATCTCAGGGAAGTAGAAATAATAGGCATTGTTTTCAATAGTCTTGAAGAACTGCTTGAACTTCCCCACTGCAACAGCTTCTGGCTTCTCACCTTTTGCACATGCGGTTCGCACACACTGTTTTCTCTGTGATGCCCTCAGTCATCTTTGCACCCCTGGAAAATCCCTACTCATTGGGTTCCCAGATTTAGCAAATAAAAATACAAGACACCCAGTTAAATCTGAACTTCAGATAAACTATATATATATATATTTTTTTTTTTTTAGTATAAGTATGTCCCCAAAGTTGCACCGGACATACTTATACTAAAAATTATTTATTTCTCTGGGTGGTGGTATTTTATCTGAAATTCAAATTTAACTGGGCATCCTGCATTTGGTCTTACAACCCCACCTACCTATCCTTTTAGCACTGTCTCTGCCTGCAGCCTTACCTGACCTCCTTTCAGCCTATCAGCTCGCTCCTCTCTCCTGGCATGAGCTAGACCCTGTCTCCTGCCTCTGTTTGGAGCCGCTAGTGCACATGTCGTTACAGCAGTCCCGTCTATGTATTATTACTGTTAGCTTTTCTATCTTTCAAGCCAACAGTAATAATACTGTGATCTCTTCGAGGGCCAGGACGTTGGCTTATTTTTTCTTACCTCTCCCTGCATCCCCAGCATCTAGTACAGTGCCAGACACACAGTACGTGCTCAATAAGCCCTGCTCCAATAAATGTATAAGTACGTGGTAAAGGGTGGCAGATACGGGAGATACCCAGGCTGATAGACAAATGGGCATTAATTTTGCACTGAGTTTCCTAAGAGCCAAGAGAATACAAACAACCAAACCCTTGTCATTGAGTCGATTCCGACTCACAGCGACCCTACAAGACAGAGTAGAACTGCCCCATAGGTTTCCAAGGAGCGGGTGGTGGATTCAAACTGCCAACCTTTTGCTTAGCAGCTGAGCTCTTCACCACTGCACCACCAGGGCTCTGGGCCCTGTAATAACTAAGCACAAATAACTCACATAGTGCTCCTCGTCTTCAAGCAAGGAAAATCTTTTCTAGATCTGAATTCTAAAAGGAATTTATCACCGAGAGCTCCTTATACAAAGACTGTAAACAGAGTGTGGGACATTTGCATTTTCCTCTCCCATTCTAGAGCGAATGCCACTTCCAATTCACTTTTCTCCCCCCAGAGCCGAGCACACTGAATAGGTTGCTCAATAGAGGACAGGAAGGTGGGAGGGCTGGTCAATGCAGTGGCCAAGTCTGGGACAAGAGCAGGACTTCTATAAATCCTACTTGAACACTGTGCTCCAGGTACAATCCTGTGTATAAAAAAAGGGGCTGGTGCCTAAAGAAGTCCCCAGGTATTGCAAGCAGTTAACATGCTCAGCTGCTAACTGAAAGGTTCATCCAGAGGAGCCTTGGAAGAAAGGCCTGGCAATCTACATCCAAAAATCAGCCATTGAAAACCCTAGAGAGCACGGTTCTATTCTGATATACTTGGGGTTGCCATGAGTCAGAACAGAGTCAACCGCAAGTGATTTGGATTTTGGTTTACTCTAGGGCTCGAGGCTCCGCTCCAGCTCCACAGAGCAGGAGAAATGGGTCTTTAGGAAACCTCTTTCCCTCTAGTAATCCCAGGGAAGTGAAAGTGAAGTGACACATGCTTCAGTGACTGGAGGCCCATAAATCTGCCAGAGTGCTGTGGGGAGGGCAGCGCCCATCGGCGGGACACATTTCCTAAGGAGCCATGGGCTTGTTTACCTAACCCTTTGTGGCAGGCACACCAGACGGCTCCACGGCCTTGCTCAAGGGTTTGAGCTCAGGACAACTCGGATATAAATGAAGTGCTGGGGGGAGGTGTGAGGGAGTAGCCTTCATCGCACTTCTCCTCCCTTTCAGGACAGCCTTTCCCCTCCTCTGTAGGTCTGTGGCCTCATCCGCGGCTGTGAAAGTGCTCACCTCCATGGCTCCATCTGGGGAGTGCTGGGAGCCCACCATGCTCCCTCTGCTGGAAACAACTCATCTACCGTCAGGCAGTCATTACTCTTCCGGGGCAAGGCAGTTGTTGTTGTTGTTGTTGTTGTTGTTAGGTGCCATCAAGTCAATTCTAACTCAGAGCAACTGCTTGTGACAGAGTAGAACTGTCCCACAGGATTTTTTAGGCTGTAAATCTTTATGTAGGAGCAGATTGCCAGGTCTTTCTCCCTCAGAGCTGCTGAGTGGGTTCAAACCACCAACCTTTCAGTTAGCAGCTGTGCACTTAACCTTTATGCCATCAACCTGCTTTGATGCAGTCTTTCCCTGTTTGCAGTCTACACACATTATCATGTTTGTGCCTCACTAAAAGCAGAGAAGTTCATTATTCTCATTTTACAGAGGAAGATACTGAGGCTCAGAGTGGTGAGGTCTTCACCAGCAACAAAGTGCTCCAGTGGGTGACAGAATCAGGTCAGGAACACAGACCTTTGGATTTCAAATCCTGTTGGCTTTCCACTAGGCCTAGCTGCCTTCAGTAAATGCCAGTCCCTGGAGAGAGAAACCTGGAGAGCCTTTGGCAGTCATTAACATCTTATTGTGATTCATTTTTCAGGCTCCTCCAAAAGGCCAGCTGGAAGATGGCTTTTAAAGTGGAGAAAGGAAGAGATAGGTCTGTAGGCCTGAGCAAGCCCCTGAGATGTCATACATACCGTGTCGGACCTGGGATGGAGGAAGAGAAGGATGGACTAGCAGGTGTCCATCAGGAGTCAGTAGGGGGCATGTGGGACTGCTGCAAGGAGAGGTGCCAGGGCCTGCCTGGGTCCCAGAGGTGACTGCAGTGCTCTGTACAGGCAGCTGCCAATGAGCTGTGTACAGCTGGACTTCCATTATGTGGATACTCAGAAGTTGGCTCAAGAGGAGAAAAGACTGAGCCATAGGAAGAGGCAGCACAATACATACCCACGAAAGAGTGAGAAAGGGCAGCTGTGCACAAGCTGATTCAGTGTAAGGCAGGAAGTCAATGGTACAGGCACTGACTGATCCAAATGTGTGCCAGACACAGACCACCTGTGCAGCCCTACAGGTGTGAACCGGCTGGATATTACGTGTGAAATGGGATGTGCAGCTCCCAGAATGCACCATGATGCCTGGGCTCACACTGCCCTCTCAGGCTGGGCTGTTCTCCCAGCCCATATCCACTGACCCATTCTCTAAGATTCAGCCAATCATCTTCTCTTTCCTGACCACTCTCTGGAGTAACCCAGGTAGAAGTGGCTGGGTGGCCCTTTGTGCACGTCTATACACCATGGATGTCAGAGCACCTCTCCTTGCTCTTGGGTTTGTTCACATGTCTGGAGTTTCTCTGGAAGCTTCTTGAGGGCAGAAACTCTATCTCTTTCATCCTTGTATCTCCAGTACTTAGCCTAGTGCCTGCCAAGTAGTAAGTCCACCGTTGCCATGTGAGCATGGAAGAAGCCACTTTCTCGAGATTGGTCTTTTGACCCAGCTCAGGCCACTGAGATGTAATCAGAAACTGGCAAGTGGGACACCCTGGAAAACCTTTTAAAACAGACAGCTTGAGTCTTCCTTCTTCCTCCTACCTGGAATTCAGATGTAATAATACCACAAGGTGCAACAACTATTTGCAGCCATGAGACCACAAGCATGAGGATAAATACCAATACTCTAGTGGATGAAACAGAAAGCTGGGAAGAGCCTGGGTCTTATGGTACCACTGGGCCAGCCCTGAACCATCTACTCCAGGACTTCTCGTTAGGTGGCACCTACAATCCCTTTCTCTCACTTGTTCAAATCCAATATTTGGGTTTTCTGCTTCTTACAGCTAAAAACAAACCTCGTTGATACAGTCTGTAGTTTGGGGACTCTCACAGCAAACAGGAAACCCAAAGCCTGAAAGTTCTAGTTCTTACTATCTCCTAGGGTGTTGCCAGTGTGGTCCCCAGCCCAGCAGCATCACCATCCCCTGGGAACTTGCTAGAAGAGCGATCTCAGGCCCCACCCCAGACCTACTGAGTCAGAGTTTGCATCTTAACAAGATCCCCAGCTAAGTCCTATGCACTTTGAAGAACGAGAAGCATCATCCTAAGAGACTCTTCTACGTGCCTAGAAGTTTTTACATCTTTCTCTGGCTTCAACCCTTACTGCTGCAAAACAGCCTATTTCCAAATGTGACTGGATTGCATCACATACATGTACCCACACTGCTCTGGACCCTTCTTTTAGCATCCCTCTGGGAGGGTCCTATGGAACCCTCCCTCTACTTTTCAGAAGAGGAAACTAAGTCACAGAGAGTTTCATCAGCCAACCCCAAGCACACAGCATCCAGACAATCTTTTCAAAATGAAATCAAATTCTCAGGCAGAAAGGGTGGATAAGCAACCAACCTTTCTTAAGGAAGCAGGCGCTGTTGGGGTGTCACGACGCAGCAGGATCAGCAGCAAATAATAGTATCCTTGGCCTCTCTGAGGCTGACTGCAGCAGCCAGGAGTCAAACAGACCTCTCTTTCTTCCCTGCACTTGGTAACATAAGCAGCTGTATATCTGGAGGCTTCTGTAATCTTCCAGCAGTTTCATATCCTATCATATTTAATATCTGTCACTATATAAACGTTGCCTTTTATCAAATCCTTCTAACACTGTAAAGAAAGCCATACCTGCCCCCCAGAAAAGCATAATTTGTCCATCAAACCCTTTCGTTCTTTCTTTCTTTTTAACAGTAGTCTAGACCACCAAATTGCTTCCTAAGCAGTATAAAGCGCCATAAATAACAACTTCCCAAGTACAGCCACTCAGCCTTGGAGCACTTTCCAAGTTCTGCATTAACTCCTCGGGTGCAAAGGGGTTTCCAGCCATTTAGGTCCATAAATATAGAACCGGCTGTTTCCTAAATTGCCATATAACCCTTACCACCATCACTTAGGTTTTCTTTCATTGCCATTATCATTGGAATCTTGACAGGAGAATAAAATATTCTTCTCAGAGGATGAGATGCTGTATATCCTGCGTGGTCTTAACTCACCTGATTTCCCAGATATTTGGTTTTAGTTCCAGCCCCACCCCAAGGAAATGGCCTCCTCACTATTAACAGGGATTTTAGATCAGGTTTTAATTCCAGCCTCTTTTTTCACCTAATATAACTTTTGACTATGGCTGGCATTCTCTGAGTCACGTTCCCCTTCTTCTAGGAGCCAATGGGTCAATAAGCATGTATTGATCACCTACTGTGTGCCCAGGGAGACATTGGTTGTTCAGTGGTGTAATTCTCACCTTTCTTGAGGGATACGTGGTTCACTTCATGTGCAGCTATGATGCTGAATAGCCGAGCCTCCAGACTAAGACAGACTAGGAAGAAAGGCCTGGCACTCTACTTCCAAAAAGCAGCCAGTGAAAATCCTATGGATCACAACGGTTCAAACAGCAACAGTTGTGGGGATTGCACAGGAGCGGGCAGCATTTTGTTCCATCATGCGTGGGGTCTCCACAGGTTGGGGGCTGACTTGACGGCAGCTAACCACAACCGTGTGCCTGGCCCTGTGCAGGGTCATGTGAGAAAAAGAAGACAGGTAAAATGTATTTCCCAACTCTAAGAAGCATATAGGGAAGAAAGTTACACATTCAAAGATACCATAGAGTTTCCAAGGAGCACCTGGTGGATTCGAACTGCCAACCTTTTGGTTAGCAGCCGTAGCTCTTAACCAATACACCACCAGGGTTTCCATGCAGAATAAAGGGTTAGGAATAGTGCAGGTGGGGAAGAGTTTGGAACTGAGATGTCTCTGTCAGCCAAGACAACTTGCTTCATTCTGGAGGATTCATCAGCCCACCCGCTGTCCAGCAACTAGCAAAAGCAGGGACAGATTGCCCAATAAGCAAAGTACACACGGGCTTACTTACTAATCTGTGGTGCACACTTTCACCTGGTTTTCACCAGGAACCCCATGTGAAATTGCGCGTTACAGACAAACACACGTAAGCTGGTGTGTACCTTGCTTACTAGTTAATCCTGCCCTGAGAGAAAACAACAGGGCAACAGCCCACCAGGAACCCCAGCCCACCCCCACTGTGGCCCAGGCACTCGGAGACCCCCATTCTCCTCAAGTCTGGGGAGTCTGACAGAATCAGGGATCTCTCTCTCTCTGTCATTTCTGCCTGGCCCAAACAAGTAGGTTTTCAACCTTCTGATATCTCTCCAAGTTTGGATAGTTGTTGTCAATGAGAATAAGTACACTTGTAACAGATTAAAGGACTTGAGGAGCCCACAGGGCAGGATAGGAGAAATGGAGCCAGCCAGTGCTAATGTCCAAAAAAGGAGAGAGCACTCGGAGGAATGAGCTCACCCAGCCCTTGGAGTCAGGGAAGTAACACTCCCAAACCTCTGTCTTGTTAGGAGAGACACCTAAACCAGGCGCCCTCACCCGGCCTCTACTCCTTCCTCCCCTGGCTGAGCTCCCCTCCAGCCTCTCCAAGGTGAAGGGAGGTCCTAGCTTTGCAAAACACAGGAACCATAGGTAGTGACCCAGAGACTCTCAGCAACCCCCTGCTTTGTACTTAGAGGGGCGTGTATGATAAATGTGTACGTGCAGGCTCTGAGTCTCCAAAGCCCTCTCTCCCTTGTCTTTCACACGTCATATTTCTCTTGGTTTGGGCAGAGTTGACCCTGAGACAAGAGAGCAACAGGCTGCTCAAAACAACTCCCGTGACCCCACCTTGTCCTCTGAAGGAGGAGTGTTCCCGATGGGGAGTGGGTGGAGTGTTCCCGATGGGGAGTGGGTTGCAGTGGAGAAAGGGGCTGAGACACATGTGACGGGTTTGACGAATGTGCCCTGTGGAGCCAAGGCCCAGGGAGCAAGCAGGGGGAGATATGCCCAGGCAGGACGAAGGGCCCCGCTGGCTGCTGTTCCTCCCAGACGCCCAGGCTACAATTCATCCTCATCATCCCGACGCTCCACTTCCATTCCTGGAACACCCTTTCTAACCGCCCCAGGTGCTCCACGTGGGGTGCCTTTGCCACAGGTGATTTTCAGGGGCACCTACTGTGAGGTGAGACACCAACAGATCTGTTGGTGGAGTAGCTTCTCTGTGGTACTCGGGGCCTGCAGGGCTGGAGCGCAGAGAGTGCTGGGTGAGGGAGGGTCTGTGGAATGCAGCCCTCTCCCTAACACCCAGAGGCCAGCCTCCAGGGGCATAATAGAATACATTAGTCCCCACAGCCCATTCAGCTCTGCCTCTTTAAGAACAATGGCGGCAACTGAGCTGATTTTTGCCAAATGACTGGCTTTGATCCATTGGGAGCAGAGTGGAACTCGGTAGACAAAGTCCATATTCAGGGCCTTAGAAGGGTAGGCTAATGGGCACTGGGGACCATTATCAGGCTATGTCCTTGGGTCTGCGGCTGCACCCAAAGTATTCCAATGCCCAGGGAAGAGCCTTGAGACTACACCAGCCATCCAGGCCCACCTAGGCAGCCCTTCTCCCAAACACCCTTCAACGTCCTCACCAGTCCTGAGAGAAGAGAAGCTGCTACTCTGAAAACAGGCAAGAAAAATTCTGTTTTAAATTTGAGGAACTCACACCTGGTACCCGTGGTTGACTCCAGAACAGTCTTTATTATTCGGAGCTTAACTTTGGAACCAACCTGGCTGACATAAGAGAATAATGTCAACATATGTGAGAGGTACCTTTCACATACATCAGCCATGGAAAACCACTGGGCTAGCTTTGCCAGTCTGAGGTAACAGCAACATTTCACAATCTCTTCACCCTCTGAGTCTCAGGTCTTTGTTATATGAGGGAATTAGTCTAGATAGGCTCTAAAAAAAAAAAAAAAAAAAAAGGTTTCATTGAGTCAATTCTAACTCACGGTGATCCCATGTGTGTGCTCCATAGGGTTTTCAATGGCTGATTTGTCCAAAACAGATAGCCAGGCCTTTCTTCTGAGGTGCCTCTGGGTGGACTCACACTTTCAAACTTTCAGTTAGCAGCCCAGCCTATTAACCATTTATACCACCAAGGGACTCTAGATAGTCTCATGACCCTTCCAAACTTTGAAATTTCCTGGGAAATGAAAACTCTGTCCATGTTTCCTTTATTTTACCCTCCCATACTACATTAAACCAAAAAAAAAAAAACCAAACCCAACTCATAGCGACCCTATCAGAGAGAGTAGAACTGCCCCATAGAGTTTCCAAGGAGCACCTGGTGGATTTGAAATCCCAACCTTTTGGTTGGCAGCCATAGCTCTTAACCACTATACCACCAGGGATTCCCATACTGCGTTAGGAACTCTGAAAACTGAAAACTTCAATGCAAATGTTAGCAATGATTATAACCTTTGGCAAAGATCAGCGTGAACAAAGTAAACACCAAGAACAAAGCTATTCTGATGTGCTTTCTTTTTTATTCCTATGACGCATATGTCAACGTAGGGAGATGAGAATGTCACCACAACATTGCCAGAGCTGTGAGGAGCTGGGTATCTGCAATGTCACCTCATGGAGGGTTTACTGTCCCCAGATGCCTTCTCTTTACTGCTGTGGACATACTTGGATCACCCTGAACAGAAAACCCAGGACTCAGTCATAAGCTTTTAGCACTTTTCTGTGCATTTTTCTTCTTGGCTATTGCATTATTGATATTGCTGATACAAGGATTTTGTCTAGATATATTTTTATGCACCTGAGAAAGTGATTCCAAGCACTCAACAATTTGATATTGAAAATAAAGGATCTTAAGAGACAACCTTGCTCGGCCAATCCAGACTCAAAGAGCGCCTTCTCAGTGAGGACTTTGTTAGTTAAAATTGCACGGTTTTTTTTCTCTCCATTACTCCCTATCTTGCTTTCGTGCTTCATTTTCATGCCTAGTTATGATGATCTTCTAACATACCACATGTTTTGCTCATGTATTTTATTGTATGACTTGCCCCATTAGAATGTGTGAACTTCACAAAGACAGAGATTTTTGTCAGCTTGGTTCGTAGCTATATCCCCACAGAAGAGCGCACTGGCACCTGGTACCAAAAAACCAAACCCACTGCCGTCGAGTCAATTCCGAACTGCTGAACTCTTTGTTAGCAGCCATAGCACTTAACCACTACACCACCAGGGTTTCCGGCACCTGGTAAGCACTCAATAAATATACACTTGCTGAATGAATGAATGAGTGGGTGAATGTTGTATGAAGAATATAAGATAAAAACATATACACTATGTCATGGATTGAATTGTGTTCCCCAAAAATATGTGTCTACTAGGTTAGGCTGTGATTCCCACTATTGTGTGGTTATCATCCATTTTGTGATTGTAATTTTATGTTAAAGACGATTAGGGTGGGATTGTAACACCCTTAATAAGGTCACATCCCTGATCCAATGTAAAGGCAGTTTCCCTAGGGTATGGCCTGCACCACCTTTTATCTTACAAGAGATGAAAAGGAAGTGAGCAGAGAGTGGGGGACCTCATACCACCAAGAAAGCAGCACCAGGAGCAGAGTGTGTCCTTTGGACCCGGGGTCCCTGGAGCTGAGAAGCTCCTAGACCAGGGGAAGATTGATGTCAAGGATCCTCCTCCAGAGTCAGCAGAAAGACAAAGCCTTCCCCTGGCGCTGATGCCCTGAATTGGGACTTGTAGCCTACTAGACTGTGAGAGAATCAATTTCTCTTTGTTAAAGCCATCCACTTGTGGTGTTTCTGTTACAGCAGCACTACATGACCAAGACAGAATTATGATTCTAATTTTGCAGAAAGAAGGGAAGAAAGGGAAAGAGCAGAGGAAGGCAGAGAAGAAGGAAAAAACTAGCTTAAAAAAAAACCTGGAAATAGGGACAATGAAATGTTGACTATCTCTGGTTATTGGGACTGTAGGCAGTTTAAACTGTCTTCATCTTCCTTTTCTTCAGTATCGAAAATTTCTACACCGACCATATAATCGCTTTTGAAAATAAGAACAAAGTTCCAATATTAATTTTAAAGAAAAGAAGATGGGGAAATAGAACAGCATAAACTTCATTCTCTTGGGCAGAAGGGATGACGTGACTCTCCGGTATTAGAATCGATTACAGAGGATTTTAAACATTCTGCTTCATTTAAAATGTCAGGTGGTTATTGCAAAAGACTTGGCGGGTGGGGGAAGCAGCGAGCAATGGCTCACATTTTCTGGATAATTGCCCCCATTGTCCGGTTCACGATGCGTGTGTAGTCATATTATATGTCTTTCTTCCAGACCACACAGAAGTGAACTACAGAGTGAGAACTCTGATGCCCACGATCAATCACCAAATACTTAATGAGCCCCCACTATGTGTAAAGCTCTGTCTTTGATGGGTGTCCTCTCTTGCTTGCTCTCACTCTCGTTCTCTCACTCCTGCCCTCCCTCGCTCTCACCTCCTCAGTCTGCTTTTCTTGGGCCCCTGCCTCCTCCCTGGCCATCACAGCCCCAGTCTGGGGTCTATCCCTTGAACCATGCACCCCTTTAAGAGATTCTGAGCTTCTTCCGCCTGTTCTTGCTCTGGGGCTAGGGGCCAGCGAAGCCTGAGGGGGTGGAAACAGGCTTAGAGAAGTTGAACAGCCTACTCAAGGTCACACAGTTGGTGGATACAGAATTCCTTCTCAGCCTGCTCACCTCAGGCCCCTCCACCCTTCGGGCTACACTCTGACTAGAACAAGCACAGCCTAGGGGATCCACCGCATCAGGCAGCCGTGCCAAGAAGGGAGACTTGGAAGGTCATGTACCTGTCATAGCAGGAAAGCATCTGGCAGATGCTCTTTCTGGCTGCAGGAATGCATCCTGTAATAACTTGCCACACAAACCACACCTTTCCCGTTTGGACTGGACCCTGTCCTGGGGTGGGAAGGATGGTGAATGGCTCCCCAGGGCGAGAACATTGCCTTGGGTGCCACAGAGAGTGCCTGTGTTTCCTGCAGAGGCTGAGAGGTATTTGTTCTGAGAAAATGCTGGACTCTTCTTCGTGTCTCACCCAGTAAGGCAGGAGAGGCAGAGAGCTGGGGTGCTCGACATTGGAGAGTGTGTCTGGACACACGGCCTGACCACAAGAGTCTCCCGGAGGCTTGCAAGGATCCTGGCAGAAGTGGTGCACTCACTGACAGGAATCCTTGCTCTATGGGACTCCAGCTCAGCATCTCCGGAAGGATGAACATGTGAGGGCTGAGGCTGGTTCTTTGAAGAAACTTCTTTGCCCCCTTCTGGCCTAGGACCCATGATAGGGCAAGAGCCTGGGACCCCTCTATAGTGTGTCACTAGCCTCACCAACAAGGAGCCCTGGTGGTACAAAAGTTTGACAGTTTGAACATGCCCAGCCCCACCATGCAAGAAAAGTCCTAATGATCTGCTTCCTTAAAGATCACAGCCAAGAAAACCCTATAGAGCAGTTCTACTCTGTAATACATGGGATCCCCATAAGTCGGGGCTGACTTGACAGCAGCTGACAACAGCCTCACCAACAGCTCCTCCTCCCTCCCTCCACTTTCCTCCCACGTCAAAATGTTTTCCACATTCCCACTAGCACAATTCCCAGGAATCTTCAGCCTAAGCAGAGATGACCAGAAGCCAGCTTCTTGCCATCTTCGAGGCCCATCTATGTGCTGTAGGCCTGCAGTCCCGCCTCCGTGTGGGCCACCTCCCGGGGTCCTGATTAGACCACATAGGGGGCTTCTCTTCCGCCTTTCCCCACATCTCTTTGCAGGTGGGGAACATCAACTGGAAGTGGAATAGCGCTGCAATGCTCCCAGCTAGACTTGCAGCATGGGGGACCACCGACTGTGCAGGGAAGGAAAGCCAGAGCTGGTGGGGCCTCTGAGCTTGGCAGGACATCCTCCAGATGGAAGGAAAATTCTCCACCTTTCAGGGAGTGGCCAACACTTAGATGTGCCTTGTCTTTATAATTGCATCCTTCGAGGCATTCATTCAGCTATTATGTGCTGGGCCCTGTAATAACCCAAAAAAGAAACCTGTTTTCATTGAGTCGATTCTGACTCATAGTGACCCTATAGGACAGAGCAGAACTGCCCCATAGAGTTTCCAAGGAGTGGCTGGTGGATTCGAACTGCTGACCTTTTGGTTAGCAGTGAGCTCTTAACCACTGCACTACCAGGACTCTGGCCCCTGTAATAAGTCCTGGAAGATCAAAGTAAATACAAGACAGTTCTACCTTAAGATATTTCCAGCCTCCTGGAGAAGACCTCATTCACTTGTCCACGATCTGAAGACTCAAATTCTGATTCAGTTAGAATATGCTGATTGACTAATTCGCACCAGATACCTTGGTAATTATATACATATAGTGCTATAGTTATCAACACCCATGGAAGCAGCTGTCAAGAAATCAAATGACATATTACACTGGGCAAATCTGCTGCAAGAGATCTCTTTAAAGTGTTGAAAAGCAAAGGTGTCACTTTGAGGACTAAGGTGCACCTGACCCAAGCCATGGTATTTTTAGTTGCCCCATATGCACACAAAATCTGGAACATGAATAAGGAAGACCGAAGAAGAACTGATGCCTTTGAATTATGGTGCTGGCAAAGAACATTGGGCATACCATGGACTGCCAAAAGAACAACCAAATCTGTCCTGAAGAAGTACAGACAGAATGCTCCTTAGAACCAAGGACGGCGAGACTTTGTCTCACGTACTTTGGACATGTTATCAGGAGGGACCAGTCCCTGGAGAAAGACATCATGCTTGGTAAGTAGAGCATCAGTGAAAAAGAGGAAGACCCTCAATAAGATGGATTGACACAGTAGCTGCAACGATGGGCTGAAACACAGCAACAATTGTAAGGATGGCACAGGGCTGGGCAGTGTTTTGGTCTGTTGTACACAGAGTCTCTATGAGTTGGAACCAACTCAATAGCACCTAACAACAATATAGTTATAGTTACAGTTATAGGTAGTTATGGATTGAATTGTGTCCCTTGAAAAGGTAAGCTGAAATTCACGTACCAATGAATGTGATCTTGTTTGAAAAACAGGGTCTTTGGCAAAGTGGTCAGTTAGGTTAATGAGGCCACACAGGAGTAGGGTAGGTTCTAATCTCTTCTGAGTGATATTTTATAAAAGGGGAGAATAAACATAGACACAGGGTCACACAGGAGGAGATGCTATGTGAAGATGTATCCAAAAACCACACCAAGAAAACCCAAGGCTACCAGAAGCTGGTAGACAGAAGGAAGGATCTTCCCCTAGAGTGAACAGAGAGAGCAGGGCCCTATCAACACCCTGAATTTAGACTCCTAGCTTCCAGAACCATGAGATAATAAATTTCTGTTCTTTAAAGCCACCCACTTTGTGGTATTTTGTTACAGCAGCACTAAGTAACTAACCACACACACATAAAATATAATTTTCTCAGCAAGTCTAGGAGGTAAGTTAGTTCTGAAGAAACTGAGGGTGAGACAATAAGAAATTTACTCCAAGTCATGCAGCTAACAAATAGAGGAACCAAAATCCATGGCTCAGAAAATCTTTGGCATGACATGATGGCCATGGTGGGGTGGAGTGGGGGAGTAAAGCTATCAATTTAAAAGGTTAATGAATCATTTTGAGCGCCCATTGAATCTATGGTATCCTGTGTCGCTGGGCTGGAGTTCTTCATGTTCGCACTGGGCCATGCCATCCCAGGAAGCAAAGGCTTTTGCCAGGGTGGTGATGCTTCATCCCCCACTTGCTGAAGAAGTGGGCCCCTCCTACCCCAGGGCCCTGTAGAAGGCCACCGTGTCCTGTGCATTTTTCAAACTGCTGTGTCTGCAGAGCAGGGCGACACCTTTATATAAGGAGACACAGAGGTGAACGTTTTGGAACTGCTTTCTAATCTGCAAAGCTTTTCCTTTCTGTCTGTTTCTCTTTCATTCCCCTTTTTTTAAAAAAGAAAGCAAGGTCTCCATTGTGCCCTATTGTGTACTGGCTGCCTGGCTGCTGTTTTTTTCTCCCTGTCTCATTAAGATGGATGGGGTTGCTGCCTTATTAATAATTGGGAAGGTTCCTCTTTGTTCCCCTTTCCTCTCCTCACTAACGATGCCTTGCTCCAATGACTCCATAAAGAACCTTCCAGCCCCTCGGGGTAACCAGAGCACCTTCCCTGCGCTCAGGGCACTGGCTGCCAAGTAGATCCATTTGCCAAACGGGAGCATCCGGTGCCAGCAGTAGAGTCTTCCAAATGTTCTCACCTCCAGAGTTCTCTAATCCCAAGAGGAAGGGCTGGAAGTGACCACAGAGATGGTATCATCCAACCAGAGGGAAACCAATGGACTTGTCCAAGGTCACCCATGGGTTGGAGTCAAGAAACCCAAATCCTGCCTAGACCCGGATCTACCCATGGCTCCTTTCAGCACTGCTCCCTCCTTGGCTGCTCCTCCCTTGATTGTCTTTAGCTTTTTTCTGTGAACTGTTGAAACAATCCATTACGAACATGTATTGGTGACCATACTGGGTGGGGGAAGGATTCATTCACTCATCAGTCCATTCCACACATAAGTTTTGAGGGTCTACGGTATGCTAACTGAAAGGTTGGAGGTTCGAGTGCACTCAGAGGTGCCCCAGGAGAAACGCCTGGTGACTCACTTCCAAAAGGTCAGCTGCTGAAAGCCCTATGGAGCACAGATTTACTGTGACACACACAGGGTCACCATGAGTCAGAGATGACTCAGCAGCAGCTGGTTGTTTTAACCGCATGCCAAGCACTGTGCTAGGCACTGGGGACACAGTAGTGAGCAAGGCAGGCAAGTTGCCTTCTCTTGGGATGTATTCTCTGGTAGGGGTAAGACAAGAAAAGACAACACATAAATCAACAAGAAGATATCAGGAAGTGGAAAATGCTATGAAAAAGATCAAACAGTGATTAGATCTGGAGGGCTCAGATCAGGGAAGAAGTGACATTTGGCTTGAGACCTGAATGGCAAGTGTAGGACAGTTCCGACTCCCCAGATAAAGCCCTTGAGGGCTGGGACTATCACACATACAACAATCATGGAGCAAGTAGGTACTGAGTGACGTGGGAGTGACACTTAGCTGGACTTGGCTGGAGGTTCCAGGAAGGAGGAAGAAGCTAATATGCGTTACTTCAGGGATAGCCAAAGAAGAGGTTGATGGGTGTTGCAGATGGAGGAACGGCTGGAGCTAGGCCAAGAGGCAGAAAGAACATGGCTTGCTCATGAGACAGTGAGGGAACCAGGCTGAGTGTGTGACACCCACTTGCCTCTTTGTCCTATGTCACGCTACCTGATACATCTTGGTACTTCAACACTGCACCTCTCCTCATTCCCAGTCCTGTCTTCCTCATTCCAGAAGAACTAGACCTAATCTGAGGGTGCAGAGGAGTCAGGGAACACTTTCCTAAGGAAGGACCCTCATGAGTCTGGCCTCTAAATCCTGGCCCTTCTTGGTCAGCCCCACTCTGCGGCCACAGAACCCGGGTGAACAGAGAGAGTTGCTTAGGTAGGAATATCAGGTAAGGGAGGACTTCATAAGAGAGCGGTGGAGGCCCCACCAGCAAGCCAGAAGTTTGCAAAAGCCTTTGGACGTATAAATTACATTCCGCTCACAAGTTGAGACTTTACCAGGCCTGCCCTCACTCCACAGCACGAGCTACCCCAAACCCTGTACTCTCTGCCACCTCCTGCTGAGAATACGGGTGTCTGTCCTCAGAAAGACTTCAGAGTTTCTCCATGGACACAGAGCCTGCACCACCTCTCTCCCCCGCCCCCAAAAAGGAATGAGAATAAAAGGTAAGGATGATATTTGCTTTTTATAATGCTACTGGATTTTCTTTAAGCCCTCCACCCCCCCCAGCCCCATCCCCGACTTTTTTATGCCCTGGGCTTAAACACTACAGCTTATTCAAACAGCTAAATAAGACGAGGAATCCTCTACTCATAGGGATGCCCCGATTTGAGGGATCCCAGCCTCAAGCTCTCCTCCCACACCAGTGTCACGTCAAGAAGATTAATGCCCTTTCTCCAACCTGTGAATGGAAGGCTGGGCTGTCACTGACCTTCCGAGGGAAGCTGTCCACGTTTGTATGAGCGTGGGAGAGCTTGGTTGAACTCACGTGCGCGCACACACACACACACACACACACACGCATGCATGTATTCTCCCAGAATCCACCAGGGGAGGCTTTTATGTTCAACCCAGCTTTGCAGCTGCATCAAAATTTATCCTAGCACTCAACTGAAGGAATTAGGTTGATACCCCAGTATATCTGGGAGCTGCATGTTCCATTTGGGAGGGTTCTCAGCTGGGAGGAATGGCTAATCAGTATCCATCCAGTTCTGGGGCTTAGTCTCTCAGTCTGATTGAGTTAACCCTTCAAGTTTAATAGGTCTCCACAGTTGCTTTTTGGGGTTGTAGTCCCTGAATCTACTGATAAGGAAAGAAACCGGCTGAATAGGAACAAATTTAGCAGGCATTTACTGTCTACCATGCACCCAGATTGTGCCAGGAATGGAGATACTGAGGGGACTATGACACAGTCCCTTCTCTGGTTAGCCACCCTGCGCTGACCCCATGCTCCGAGTCTGCCCTGGCTCCCCTCTGTTCTGCTCCCCCACCTCCAAGTCTGACTCATTTTTCACCTACCAATCTCACTGCTGGCGTAGGACTTTATAGTGGCCTTTCCCCCTCATAACTCCGTAGTTACAATATGGAAGCTGGAGGCTGCCAAGTTGGCACTCAGTCCCTCGCCAGCTCCTTCCCATCCCCCTGGCCCTAGACTCTCTTCATTTAATTCTTAACACTACTTACATATGTTTCTGAGCATTTTTCTTCATCTTAAAATGGCAAGAATCATAGTAGCTGTCTTATAACCAGTTGCCATTGAGTTGATTCTGACTTATGGCGACCCCAGACATTTTAGAGTAGAATTGTGCTCCATAAGGTTATCAATGTCTGATTTTTTGGAAGTAGATGGTTGGGCCTTTCTTCCAAGGTGCCTCTGAGTAGACTCCAATCTCCGACCTTTCAAGTTAGCGGCTGAGCCCATTGGCCATGTGCATCACCCAGGGACTCCAGCTATCTTTTAAGGGTATATTAATGCATTTAAATAAGGTAATGTGTTTAAAAGTTTAACAGTGCCTTCCAATCAATACTCATCCCCTCCAAAATGTTAGCTATGATAGTTCTTTTTTGCTGAGGTGTAGAATCCCTTGAGAATCTGCAGGACAGTAACTGAGGTGTGTTCAACTTTAGTTCCCCAGTCCCAGCTTAGATCCTTGCTAAATAGGTATTTAAAATAATGCATATCCATTCAATTCTGGGTACTAATCTTCAGAAGCCAGTGGCATCAGGATTTGCTAACCTAAGAATTCTATTTATGCTGAGGTATTACGGACTTAAAACCAAAAATCCAGTGTTGTTGAGTCAATTACAATTCATAGTGACCCTACAGGATAGAGTAGAACTGCCCCATAGAGTCTCCAAGGAGTGCCTGGTGGATCTGAACTGCTGACCTTTTGGTTAGCAGCTGTAGCACTTAACAACTACGCCACCAGGGTTTCCATTAGGGACTTAAAATGTGTTTTTTTTTTTTTTTTTCCCCCAGATACAGCTTCTGCATGCTGGGGATCTTCTTATCCTTAGACCAAAAGAATGCTTAATGGTAGCTATTTAAGGCATTGTGGGTGGGGGTGGGGAGTAATTATTGTGGAAAAATACCTTTCTGCTCTAGGGCAAGTCCCAGAAGAAGGACACTAACCTTTAGTTTAAAAGGACAGTCATGACTGGAACATTTACACCCACCAAATGGTGCCTCTCTGCGTCACTGACAAAGTTTAATTGCCTCAAACTCTGCCTCCCAGAGACCTTGGAAAGCTCTTCTGGCCAGTGTTCTTCCATAAGGACTATCCATCACTTAGTCATCTAGCCTGGTGGTGTTTCTTCAATGCCAGGGTTCATGTCCTGGATTCCCACCTTTGCGCCTGAGCCACTGGATGGTCATAGCCAAAAGTGTCACTTGAGCTCAGACAGGAAGCAAGGGTGCCAACTGGGCAGGAAACCAGCTGGCTGGCCAAGCCTGACCAGTGAGGGCTCCAACTTCTCAGGGACAAGGAGTGAGTGGGTGTAGGCTCACCCACAGGGCATCTGAGAAGAGCTATAAAGAATTCCTCCTGATGCCCCATGTCTCTTCCAGCTTTGTCTTCCCAAAGCACAGCTCTGAGCACGCCACGCATGCACAGGCATCCAGAGGCCTTGAGTGGATCCTGATTACCTACTGCATAAATCCTGACTTCAGGGCCCTCCGCTATTCAGTTCAGAACTATCCCTCCAGCTTTACTCCCACTCAGTCCTACTCCATGGCTCAGCCAAAGCCCTGGCCTTTCCCTGAACAAGGCTTTTTCCCACTTCCAACCTCTACCCTCGCTGCTTCTGTTTCTCGAAGTGCTAATCTTGTCACCTTCATCGTTTGAAATCCTCCCAGCTGTCCCTCCAGGTTCAACTCAATTGCCCCTCCACTTTCATGAAGACTTTCCTGGCCACATCAGCAGGATCCCTTCTCTGAATGCTTGTGACAATTTGTACTTTGCTATATGGTGCTGCGGAGTCCCTGGGTAATGCAAATGATTAACCTGCTTAGATGCTAACTGAAAGGTTGACGGTTTGAATGCACCCAGGAGCACCTTGAAAGAGAGGTCTGGTGATCTACTTCTGAAAATCAGCCATGGAAAACCCTATGGAACACATTTCTACTCTGACACACATGGGGTCATCATGAATCAGAGTCCACGCAATGGCAGCTGGGACACAGCCCTGCTGTTTTTCTCCCTAGCTTTACGTGTGCATTTGTCTTATCTCCCCTCTGAAATTGGAGGTTCTCAAAGGGCAGGGATCTAATCTTGTATGTTTCCCCCAAAACCCTTTCACAATGTCACGATGGTTAGATGGAAGGAGGGAGAGAAAGAGGGAAAGACAGAATGAAGTGATGGGCAAGAGAATGGTGAAGAAACAAAAGACCCATTGCCCTGGATTTCCACCAGTTTCTCAGTAAGTCACCAGAGGCCTGGCTCACTGAAGATGGGATGATGAAAGTGCAGACCCGTTTCTGAATGGTTTCCTCCTGCCCCTCCTCCCCTCCCCAGGCCTCCCTTTAGCAGCATTCGTCACAGGGCTCTGAGGAAAACTCTGCAAAGGCAGAGAAGGGGTGGCCTTGCTCCGTGAAATCCTCTTCTTCAAGGGCCACTGCCCCCACAGGAAACCAGAGAGGGACAGACTAACCTGCTGGGCCCCCTTTATCCTGCAGCCCCGACACCCCGGAAGCTGATTGTGACCACACACAGCAGGACACACACACAATCCCCTCAACCACTAAGTCACTGTTGTCACTAAAAAAAAGGGCAGTGACAAATTCTCCATGCTGCGTAGACACACAAAAGCCCCAGCCTCAAGCCAACGCCAAGCAACAAGAAAAACCAAGTTCAACAATGAAGCTTCAGTTAACCAGAACCCCACTTGCAAAACTCATTTCATCAAGTTTCTTTTTTGTTTTGTTTTATTTTCCTCTAGATCTCAGCACCCTCTCTGGAAGAAAAAGAGAAAGAATCCAAGAAAGCAAACTGACATTAGAGATATGCTCAAGAACAGTTCCAGGAAAAACCAGAAGGAGGGTGTTTTAGCACGTGGCGTTACAGTAACAATTTTCACAAAGGTAGCTAGTAACTCTGCCCCAAATCGGCAAATGCAGTAGTCCTTGAGTCCAGGTTGGTTTGCAAGCCAGAGGCTGCCTGTATTTGTTGATTGATGGACCCAATTCACAAAACCCCACCCCAAAGCATCCCAGGTAATCAAAGTTTTGTATTGTTTTTTATCCTCTTCCTAGTGACAGAAAAATACTTGGACAGGATCAGGACTAAAGCCACCCCACCTGACAATGCTTGGCTGCCAAAAAAGTTTCTTGTGCTTCAGTGACAGAGCCTGAAACCATGGAGTCAGTGGAGGTGTATTCAAATCTCTTTCTCATACTAACTCTCTCTGTGGCCTCAGCACGTTAGTTACAGAATCTTTCAGCCTCGGGTTCCTCATCTAGAAAGTGGGGATGATAATAACGTACCCTTATCAGGGTGCTGTGAAGGTTAATGAAGGCAACGCATATGAAAGTGTCTAGCATGGTCTCTGGAGTCCCTGGGTGCTGCTAACCAAATGGTTGGCAGTTTGAGTCCACCCAGAGGCACCTTGGAAGAAAGGTCTGGTGATCTACTTCTGAAAAATTAGCCCCTAAAAACTCTACAGAGTGCAATTCTACTCTGACACACACGGGGTTACCACGAGTTGGAATGGACTTGACGACTCTAGTACACCAAACCAAAACCAAACCCGTTGCCATCGATTCGATTCCAACTCATAGCGACCCTACAGGACAGAGTAGAACTGCCCTTACACCTGCTGGATTCAAACTGTTGACCTTTTGGTTAAAGGCTGTAGCACAGTAGTTGCTAAACAAATGCTGAGAGCAGCTTAGCAATAACTTAGGAATAATAAACCCGTGAGAAGGAGGAAACCATCAGCCCACAAAGTCCTCAACCCACCCCCAACACCTGTCCTCTTTGACCATCTTTTTTGCCCCCGGCACTGTCCCAGCTCTATCACACGCCTGAAATATCTGAGTTAATTCTCGAAACACCCTGTGATGTAAGGACTGTTGCCATCCCCTACAGATAAGGAAACTGGGGCTCAGAAAAATAGCTTTCTCAAGGCCTCACATCTAATAAGTGGAGGAACCAGCATTTGGACTGGCAGTCTGGTTCCAGGGTGCAGACATGCACCCAGGCGCCCTGGGAGATCTTTGTCACACACTATGGCTGCAGGCAAAGGGAACTGATAATACCAGCACTGCCCCAGACCCACAACACCTAAACGTGTTTCATATATTCCTTCTCATTCTCACAACAACCCGCAAGGCGGGTAAATTTTTTCCATTTTTGTATGGTGCAAACAGTTAACGTGCTCAGCTGCTAACCCAGAGGTAGTCTAGAAGAAAGGCCTGGCGATCTACTTCTGAAAAAACCCGCCACTGAAAACCCTATGGAGCACAGTTCTACTCTGACACACACGGGCTCGCCATGAGTCAGAGTCACACACGGGCTCTCCATGAGTCAGAGTCATTTCGACGGCAACTGGCCACTGGTTTTGCAGATGAGAAATACTGAGGCATCAGACGTTAAGTAAACCTGTTAAGACCCAGAGCTTCTAAAAGGCACAGCTGGAGTCCTCTGATTCCAGGGCACCAGTTCAGACAGCCTGGCTGTCAGAGCTCAGTGTCAGACACACTTAGGAAGACCAACCTGCCACCTTCGAGATATTTTTTGAGAGGTAACGAAACCCCATCTGTTCAAACGTTCCTCCATGATCGCCGAGGTACTAACTGAAATTCTACCCTGAGGACTGTTATTTAAGGGCCTTTTTCAAGAGTCCTGCAAAGTGTCTGCATTAATGAGTTATGTTATCTGGTACAGGTAACACAGGAGCTAACGAAAAGATTAGCAGGGCTGTCTTTATCTGGGCAAAACCGTCTGTTGGTAGAGAACAGAGCCCAGGAGGATTAAGATAGAGAGGGGACACTCTGATTCGAGGGAGGGGAGTCTTGGATATTCATGGGTTGTCAGAAGGACTGGGGTGAGACCTGAAGGTTGGAGGTGGGAGAGCCCAGAGAGAGGGAGCCGTTGTTAGCTGCCATAGTGTCAGCTATGTCATAGTGTCATGGCGACCGTATATACAACGGAACAAAATGCTGCCTGGTCCTGTGCCATCTCCATGATCAGTTGGGGATTAGACCATTATGATCCACGGGGTTTTCACTAATTTTCAGAACTAGATCACCAGGCCTTTCTTCCTAGTCTGTCTTAGTCCAGAAGCTCCACTAAAACACGTTTAGCATCATAGCAACACGCAAGCCTCCATTGACAGTGGATGCATAAGAGGTGCTGTTATGGGTCGATTTGTGTCCCCCACCAAAAAAATATGTCTTGTAAACCCTAACCCATATCTATACATGTGGTAGAGTGCTGTTGGAGCAGGGTTAAGAGCTCAGCTGTTAACCAAAAGTTCAGCAGTCCAAATCCACCAGCTGCTCCTTGGAAACCCTATGGGGCAGTTCTACTCAGTCCCCTAGGGTCGCTATGAGTCGGAACTGACTCAACAGCAACAGGCTTGGTTTTTTGGATACACGTGGCTATAATCCTATTTGGGAATAGGACTTTCTTTGTTATATTAATGGAACCGTAACAGTACAGAGTGAGTCTTAAGTCAATTGCCTCTGGAATATAAAAAGAGCAGACTAGGCACAGAAGCAAGGAAGCACAAATGGTGAAAGACTGATTCCACGTGGAGATCACCAAGGAACTGAGGAAGGAAAAGCTGAAAGAGACAAGGATTTTTCCCCAGAGCTGACACAGACAGAGAGAGCCTTCCCCTAGAGCTACACCCTGAGTTCGGACTTCTAGCCTCCTAAACTGTGAGAAAATAAATGTCTGTTCTTGATAGCCACCCACTTGGGGTATTTCTGTTACAGCAGCACTAGATAACTAAGACAGGAGCATTGCCCAGAGATCGGATCAGGTCTCCCACGTGGAACGTGAGAATTTTACTGCTGAATCATCACTGCTCTCAGGATGAGGCGCCAAACGTAAATTATACATTTTCCTGACGTGTGTGGCCCAGAGCAAGATGGAGTGGCAAACCCAGCACTGAAGTGTTGTGAGTGCCCCCACTTCCACTAACAGCCTTTAGTGTCCTAATTCCAGCTGTGGCACTTACGGCCTGCCCCACAGCCTGGGCACTCATTGTACCCTACTTGTCAAGAATGGGGAGCCCTGGTGGTGCAGTGGTACAGCTACAGCTACTAACCAAAAGGTTGGCAGTTTGAATCAACCAGCCACTTCTTAGAAACTCTTTGGGGCAGTTCTACTCCATGGGGTTGCTATGAGTTGGAATCAACTCAATAGCAACAGGTTGGGCTGTTATCAAGAACGTTGAAGTACCGTGAGGGCAGCGGACATTAACAGAGACATATTAAAAGAGTGTACCTCACCCCTTCAGGAACAAGGAAGAATGACGAAAACTAAAGATACAAGGGAAAGATTAGTCCAAAGGACTAATGGACCACAACTACCACAGCTTCCACTAGACCGGGTCCAGCACAACTAGATGGTGCCCTGCTATGGCCACTGACTGCTCTGACAGGGATCACAATAGAGGGTCCTGGGCAGAGCTGAAAAAAAATGTAGAGCAAAGTTCTAACTCAAAAAGAAAGACCAGACTTACTGTTCTGACAGACTGCAGATACTCCAAGAGTATGGCCCCCAGACATCCTTCCAGCTCAGTAATGAAGTCACTCCTGAGGTTCCCCCTTCAGCCAAAGACTGGACAGGCCCATAAAACAAAATGAGACTAAAGGGGCACACCAGGCCTGGGGCAAGGACTAGAGGACAGAAGGGGACAGGAAAGCTGGTAATAGGGAACCTAAGGTTGAGAAGGGAGAGTGCTGACATGTTGTGGGGTAGTTAACCTGTGTGATAAAACAATATGTGTACTAACCGTTTAACGAGAAACTAGTTTGTTCTGAAAAGCTTCATCTAAAGTACAATAAATTTTTTTTTAAAAAAAGCATATCACACAGTGCCTGCAAATCAAGAGCTGCAGTTATCATTATCAATGTTATTTAGTTATTTATTTGCATTGCTTCTTCACCTTCTTCTTTGCCTTCTCCACGGTACCTACCACAGTGTTGATCCCTCTCTACCCCAATAATTCTCTCCTTCACTATGCTATGCAGATACCCCTTGAGTCACAGAGAACCTCTCAAACAGATCTAGCTCTACCCTCTGAAACTATCCCCTCTGTATAAGCAAAGCACAGACTCCTCAGCTGACACTTCGTCCCCTGGAAACTGAGACCCCGCCCTCACATACTGAAGGCTCCCGCAGGATGAATAAAGATGTCGGCCCTGGTGCGGAGCAGGGGTGTTCACGGCAGGATATCTGCCTCTGGCCCTTTAAGACCATAAGCTCCTCCTGGGTGGGGGGTGACCAGGGGACCCTGAGCTGGCCAAGATGAGTGGCCCCAGCCTGCAGAGCTCTCCCTTATGCTCCCTGAGGGCACCTCTGTAGCTGCTGACCTCAAATACTCACGTCTACCTGATCTGCTCAAATCAGACCTGGGAATTTGCCAATGCCAGTGCATCTTATCTTATCTGTGACTAGCAGTACTAGTTGCTACCAAGTTGACTCTGACTCCTGGTGGCCCCTTGTGTGTCAGAGTAGAACTGTACTCTATAGGATTTTCAACGGCTGATTTTTCAGAGGTAGATCACCACCTCTGCATGGACTTGAACTGCCAACCTTTCAGCTAGTAGTTGAGTGCGTTAACCATTTGCACTGCCCACGGACTCCTATCTATGACTAGGAATCCAATAAATATTTATTGCAGAGTTGATACCTGGAGATTATAAGAGACCAAATGAGTTTCAAGAAAATGTGAACATGATTAACAAGATAGACAGCTGGCTGCCAATATAGGTTTCGTGGTGGATATTTCTACATACATAACTGTAGGTGCTGCTTATATATTAATGTAGTCAATAAAGCACACAAGGGCCACAGTCAGGGCGACTTCTTAAATATAACCAAACATCTCACTGGACAAAGTTCCTAGGCTCGAAAGCAAAGGACCATAGACTTCAGGCACATTAATATCAATTGGCACAAAGTTCTGCATCCTACTTTGGTGAGTAGTGTCTGGGATCTTAAAAACTTGTGAGCAGCCATCTAAGATGCAACTATTGGTCTCTTGCCATCCAGAGCAAAGGAGAGTGAAGAAAACCAAAGACTCAAGGGAGCAATTCATCCAAAGGACTAAAAGACCATATGGACTACAGCCTACACGACCCCAAAACCAGAAGAACTAGATGGTGCCCAACTATCTCTACGAACCGCTCTGACTGGGTCACGACAGAGGGTCCTAGACAGAGCGGGAGAAAAATTGTAGAACAAAAAATCAAATTCACAAAAAAGACCAGGTTTACTGGTCTGATTGAGACTGGAGAAACCCCTGAGACCATGGCTTCTGAACTGGAACTGAAGGCATTCCCAGAGACCACCTTCCAGCTAAACAATAGACAGGCCCATAACATAAACAACTAACACCCGAGAGGACTGCACTCCTTAGAACAATCAATTATACGAGAAAAAGAAGGGCAACATTTGCCCAAAAGCAAAGATGAAAAGGCAGGCAGGTGTAGAAAATCAGAACAAAAAGAAATGGGGAAACTAAGGCGGAAATGGAGAGAGTGCTGACACATTGTGGGGAGTGAAACTAATCACGGAACACCTTATTTGCAAGCTATCGAATGGGAAACTAATTTGCTCTGTAAACTTTCACCTAACGCACAACAAAAATTTTTTTTAAAGATCTACAGCTGGCCCCTACAGAATTTATTTGGGCTTTAAGCACAGCATATCTTGGTGCAAGGAAGATTTTTGGTTGGAAAGGTCTTCACTTATTACAGCCTCCTCAAGAATGAGAAGGAGGAGTGTTGTCTCAGCTAGCTATGGGTGTAAAATAACCAGCTCTGAAACTTGAAGGATTTACTCCCACGTCTGGTTGTTGGCAGGCTATTGGCTGAGATGACAGAGGCCACTGGGCTATGTCTCTCTCTTCACCAGAAGCTAACCCAGGCTTCTTCATGTGGTGGCAGTCACAGGGTTCCAAAAGCAGCAACAGAGAAGTCCCAGCACAAGTGCTTTTCAGGCTCTGCTTGTGGCAGGGAAGTCAAAGCCAGTCACATGACAGAGGCCAGTCTCAGAGTGGGAGGGCAGTCAGAGCTACAGAGCAGGAGGGTAGGAGTCCAAGGAGGGGAGGATTTGTGGCCATTTTGCAACCTACCACAAGGATCAATGGAATCATAAGACTTAGTTATTTAGTTGCAGTTGAGTTGGTTCCAACTCATGGCGACCTCATTTACAACAGAAGAAATGTTGCTCGGTTCTGCGCCATTTTCACCATCTTTGGTATTCCTGAGTCCATTGTCCTGGCCTCTGTGTATTTTTTTTTTTAATATTTTATTGTATTTTTGGTGAAAGTTTACACAGCAAATTAGGTTCCATTTGATAATTTCTACACAAATTATTCAGTGATGTTAGTTACATTTTTTATAATGTGTCAACCCGTCTCTTTAATTGTGTTCTGGTTGTTCAATTTCCACTACTCTAGTTTCCCTGGCCCCTTATCTTCTCATCTTTGCTTTAGAGTAATTGTTGACCTTTCGGTCTCATATCGATAGTGTTTTAATGGCGCCCCCTACTCATAGATAATGTCCTTCATTTTGTGTACCAATCTGTTATTTTGCTAAGAAGTGATCTCAGGGAATAGTTTCGGTCAAAGTTTAAAGAATATCTCAGGGTGATAGTTTTAGGGAGTCCTCTAGTCTCAACTGGTCCAGTAAGTCTGGATTTTTTTAAGAATTTGAGCTCTGTTCTGTGTTTTTCTCCCATTCTGTCTGGGCCCATCTATTGTGGCCCTGATCAGAATGGCCACTGTGCATTTTGAGTGCCTTCCAGCCTAGGGGACTCGTCTTCCAGCACTGGATCGGACAACACTCTGTTGTGACCCACAGAGTTTTCAGAAGCAGATTGCCAGAACTTTCTTCCTAGTCTGTCTTAGTCTGGAAGCTCCACTGAGATCTGTCCACCTCGGGTTATCCTGCTGGTATTTGAAATACTGAAGGCATAGCTTTCAGCATCACAGCAACACATAAGCCCCTACAGTACCACAGACAAATAGGTGGTGGACCATTAGGCTATCTATCTTTTATTAGAATATTCCTCTTACAAGAACATCTCTTCTCTACTATACCTGACTCATAATAGGTGTTCCATAAGTATTTTAGTGGGTGGATGGGTGGATGGGAGGGTGGGTGGGTGGATGGGTGGATGGGTGGATGGATGGGTGGGTGGGTGGGTAGGTGGAAGGGTGGTTGAGTGAATGAACAAATAAGCAAGCAAACAATAAAAGAAAGGAATGAGTGATTAAAAAGGAGTGAGTGGGAGAGTGATTCGGTGAATGCAGTGCTAACATTCAAAGTGCCTAAAGAATATTGAAATCCCAGGCTTGGGGGAGGATTCCGATATTTTGCGAAGAAGCATAAGAAAGAATCACAGCTCTTTAAGGTGCAAACCCATTAAAGAATACAGTGTTTAGAGAGAAAAGGCCTATGGATATAGTGAGAGAAAACTGAACTAAGAATCCAAAGCCCTAAGTCTCAATCCTCAGGCTTTGCTCCTTTCCTAATCATAATTTGATTTCCTTCTTTATTTTCATTTTAACAAATATTTATTGAGCTTCTAGTTATTCCAGGCACTGGCCCCTAAACTCGTGATGTTGCCAGTTCTAGATGACTGGTTCTCAGACCTTTTTTGACTCACACTTCCCTGCTCCTTCTCTGAAGCCCTGCACCTCCAACTGCAAGGGTGAAGAAGAGAAGTACCACCCCAGTTTTTACTGCTGTGCTCCCCTTCCTAAACCCTGAAGGCCTCTCAGGCTCAGAGCTGCTGGGAGACTTGATCCAGATCTGTTTTTCTGGATTGACAGGCTGGGGCCCCTGACCCACATGACCGCTAAGGTCCTTCTCAGCTTTAAGGCTCTAGGATAAGAACCGTGATAAGCGCCCAAGTGATGTCATCCATCACAACCAATAATCCTGTGCCATTGAGAAAGCAGACCTCCACTAGCAGCAGCCAATACAGAAAAGCCACTAAGAAGACCAGAAAAGCAAGGCAGGGTCTTCAGGACATCCCAAAGACAGAGCTCCTGGGCCTTGCACAAATCTGGCTTCTCACCTCCTCCCTTCCCTTTTGTACAACTCCACACCATCCCTCCCCACCCCCGATCTTTCTTTCTGCCACTATCCTATCATAGAGGCTAATTCGGTAGTAAAAACAGAACAACTCAATCACTTAATTCAGGGCGCCCTATTCCAGGGAAGAAATGGCTGCTGCCACGCTCCCAGTTGACCCTGTTGGCTCTGGAAGTAGAATTAAAACAACAGCAAAATGTGACGCAGGTTTTGACCCCCCACTTCCTGTGTGCAGCACTCACCACCTCCCGATATCTCAAAGCAGCCCATTCTGTCCTTTGACTCACTGGGATGAGGACAGGTGCTCTCTCAACTTCCCTCTCTTCCTCTCCAAATCTGCACAGACACACATCCTATCCTCATTCCTCCTTCTGTATGCTTATATATCCACCTTTTCTTACACCTCAGCTATGTGTGTCATCCCCCGCAACTTATCTTCAGTTTCTCTCTCTACTGGCTCCTTGCCCTCCATCTGCAAACATCCCAACACCGGCCCTTATCCTCAGTTGTCTGTAGCAGGAGATACTCTTTGATTCCCTTTTGTGATGCTCTCTCCCAAGCAGGCTTCTTTTCCTAGCTTCCCTATTCCTCCCCAATTCCCAACCATGGAGGCTCAAACTCTGAGGTTCATCTTTAACAGCATCAAGTGCTCAAGTTAGGAAATGGTCTTAAAATTGTTGCTTAATATTGGTGATGGTTACACAAAAAGATGGAAGTAATTGGTGTACCTGAATTGCATGTGTGAAAGACGTTGAATTGACAAATGTTGTGTTATTTATATTTGTACAACGATAAAAAGAAAAAAATCATTGTTTGAGAATTCCTTCATCTCCCTTCCCCACCTCACCTCCAACACCCACACAGTTGGTTGCCAACTTCAATTGCCCTCCAACTCTTTAAAGTGTTAAAAGGCAAAGACACCACTTTGAGGACTAAGGTGAGCCCAAGACATGGTGCTTTCAAGTGCCTCATATGCAAGGGAGAGCTAGAAGCTGGACAATGAATAAGGAAGACTGCAGAAGAATCAATCACTTTGAATTATGGTGTTGGCAAACAATATAGAATATACATGGACTGTCAGAAGAATGTACAAACCTGTCTTGGAAGAATTACAGCCAGAATGCTCCTTAGAAGCAAGGATGGCAAGAATTTGTCCTCATGTACTTTGGACATGTTATCAGGAGGAGCCAGTCCCTGAAGAAAGAAGTCACGCTTGGTAAAGTAAAAGGTCAGCAAAAGAGAAGTAGACCCTCAACAAGATGTATTGACACAGTGGCTACAACAATGGGCTCAAACATCAGTGATCGTGAAGATGCAGCAGGACTGGACAGAGTTTCATTCTGCTGTACATAGGGTCACTATGAATCTGAACCAACCCAATGGCACTTAGCAACAACGTTACCCACCATTAAGGATCATTCTCTTCAAGCCCATGCACACAATCTTCCTTACATTTTAGCAGGCATTGTCAGAGTCTTTGGACCCTACTTTGTCTACAACTCTCCTCTTAAAAATCAACAGCCTATACGGTTGCTATGAGTCAGAATCAACTTGACGGCGATGGGTTTGGCTTATAACATGCTACCTACCTAAACTAACACATACTGAGATATAAAATCTAAACAGACCCATAACAAGAGACTGAAGAGGTAATTGTTTTTAATTCCCAAGAAAAAAAGCTCTGGCCCAGATGGCTTCACTGGAGAATTCTACCAAACATTCAGACAAGAGTTCACACAAGTACTACTCAAATTATTTCAGAGCATAGGAAAGGAATGAATACTCTCAAATTCATTCTCTGAAGCCAGTGTAACTCTGATACCAAAGCCAGGCAGAGACACCACACACACACACACAAAATTATAGACGAATAGCGCTCATGAATATAGATGTAAAAATTCTTAGCAAAACTCTACAAACCAAAACCAAACCCAGTGCCATCGAGTTGATTCTGACTCATAGCGACCCTATAGGGCAGAGTAGAACTTCCCCACAGAGTTTTCAAGGAGCGTCTGGTAGATCTGAACTGCCAACCTCTCGGTTAGCAGCCGTAGCACTTAACCACTATGCCACCAGGGTTTCTATTCTAGCCAATAGAATTTAGCATCATATCAAAAAAATAGTATACCACAACCAAGTGGGATTCATATCAGATATGCAAGGTTGGTTCAACATTAGAAAATAAATCAGAGTAATCTACCACATAAATAAAACAAAAGAATCACACGATCATCTCAAGAGACACAGAAATGGCATTTGATAAAGTCCAAAGCCCAATTCTGATAAAAACTCTCAATAAGATAGTAATAGAAGGGAAATTTCTCAACATAATAAAGGGCATCTATACAAACCAACAGCCAACCTCATTCTCAACAGACAGAGGCTGAAAGGATTCCCTCTGAGAATGGGAACAAAACAAGGATGCCCTTTATCACCACTCCTATTTGACATTGTGCTGGAAGTCCTAGCTAGAGCAATAGGGCAAGAAAAAGAAATAAATTGGAAAGGAAGAAATAAAATTATCCCTATTTTCAGATGATATGATGCTGATACATAGAGAACGCCAAAGATTCCACAAGAAAACTATTGGAACTAATAGAAGGATTCAGCACAGTAGTAGGATACTAGACCAACGTATAAAAATCAGTTAGATTCCTACACACCAACAAAAAGAACTTCAAAAAGAAAATCAAAAAAACAATACCATTAGTAATCGACCCTAAAAAGATAAGATACTTAGGAATAAATCTAACCAGCGATATAAAAGACCTATACAAAGAAAACTAAAAAACACTATTGCAAGAAACCAAAAAAGGCCTACATAAATGGAAAAACATACCATGCTCGTGGATAGAGAGAGACTCAACATCATGAAAATGTCAATTCTACCCAAAGTAATCTACAAAAACAATGCAATCACAATCCAAATACCAACAGCATTCTTTAATGAAATGGAAAAATCAATCACCAACTTTATATGGGAAGATAAGAGGCCCCAGATAAGCAAAGCATTATTGAAGAAGAAGAACAAAGTAGGAGGCCTCACACTACTTGATCTCAGAACCTACTATACAGCTACAGTAGTCAAAACAGCCTGGTACTGTACAATGACAGATACACTGACCAATGGACCAGAATCAAGAACCCAGATGTAAATCCATCCACCTGTGGTTAGCTGATCCTTGACAAAAGCCCAAAGTCCATTAAATGGGGAAAAGACAGTCTTTTTAACAAATGATGCTGGCAAAACTGGATGTCCACCTGTAAAACAAAAAAAAATTAAACTGGACCCATACCTCATACCATTCACAAAAACTAACTCAAAATGGATCAAAGACCTAAATATAAAATCTAAAACAATAAAGATCATGGAAGAAAAAATAGGGACATAGCTAGGAGCCCTAATACATGGCATAAATACAATACAAACCATAACTAACAATGTACAAACATTAGGAGATAAACTAGATAACTGGGAGCTCCTAAATATTAAATATTTGTGCTCATTGAAAGACTTCACCAAAAGAGTAAAAAGAAAACCTACAAACTGGGGGAAAAAATTTGGCTATGGCATATTCGACAAGGGTCTAATCTCTAAAGTTTATGGACTACTTCAACATCTCAACAAGAAAAAGACAAATAATCCAATTAAAAAATGGGCAAAGGATATGAACAGACACTTCACCAAAGAAGATATTCAGGCGGCCAACAGACACATGAGGAAATGCTCATGAATATTAGCCATTAGAGAAATGTAAATCAAAACTACAATGAGATGCCATCTCACCCTGACATTATTGACACTAATTTAAAAAAAAAAAAACAAACAGAAAATAACAAACGTTGGAGAGGTTATGAGGAGATTGGAACTCGGAACTCTTAGGCATTTCTGGTAGGAATGTAAAATGGTACAACCACTATGGAAAACAATACGGTGCCTCCTTAAAAAGCTAGAAATAGAAATAACATATGATCCAGCAATCCCACACCTAGGCATATATCCGAGAGAAATAAGAGCTGTCACGTGAATAGAAATATACACACCCATGTTCATTGCAGCATTATTCACAATAGCAAAAGGATGGAAACAACCTGAGTGCACATCAACGGATGAATGGATAAATAAATCATGGTACGTACACACAATGGAATACTACACAACAATAAAGAACACTGATGAATCTGCAAAACATCCCACAACATGGGTGAATCTAGACAGCATTATGCTGAATGAAATAAGTCAATCACAAAAGGACAAATATTGTATGAGACTGTTACAGATTGAATTGTGTCCCCTAAAAATGTGTGTCAACTTGGCTAGGCCATGATTCCCGGTATTGTGTGATTGTCCACCATTTTGTCATCTGATGTGATTTTCCTATGTGTTGTAAATCCTATCTTTACGACATTAATAAGGCGGAATTAGAGGCAGTTATATTAATGAGGCAAGACTCAATCTACAAGATTAGGTTGTGTCTTAAGTCAATCTCTTTTGAGATATAAAAGAAAGAAGTGAGCAGAGAGACATGGGGACCTCATATCACCAAGAAACAAGAGCTAGTAGAACAGCATGTCCTTTGGACCTGGGGTCCCTGTGCTGAGAAGCTCCTTGGCTGGGGAAGATTGATGACATGGACCTTCCCCTAGAGCTGACAGAGAGATGAAGCTTTCTCCTGGAGTTGGTGCCCTCAATTTGGACTTCTAGCCTCCTAGACTGGGAGAGAAAAAATTTCTCTTTGTTAAAGCCATCCGCTTGTGATATTTCTGTTATAGCAGCACTAGATAACTAAGACAGAGACCATTATTATAAAAACTTAAGAAAGGATTTACACACAGAAAAAAACAATCTCTGATGGTTACAAGGGAGGAGAGGAATGAGGAGGGAAAATCACTAACTAGACAGTAGACAAGTGTTAACTTTGGTGAAGGGAAAGACAACACACAATATTGGGGAAATCAGCACAACTTGACCAAGGAAAAGTCATAGAAGCTTCCTAGACACAACTAAACACCTTGCGGGACCGAATTGCTGGGGCTGAGGGCTGGACCACAGTCTTGGGGACATCTAAGTCAATTGGCATAACATAGTTCATAAAGAAAATGTTCTACATCCTACTTTGGCGAGTAGTGTTTTTGGTCTTAAAATCTTTTGAGCGGCCACCTAAGATACATGTATTGGTCCCATTCTGTCCAGAGCAAAGAAGAATTAAAAAAAAAAAAAAGCAAAGACACAAGGAAAATGTTAGTACAAAGGACTAATGGGCCACATGAACCACAGCCTCCACCAGCCTGAGCCAGAAGACCTAGACAGTGCCCAGCTACCACTGACGGCTCTGACAGAGGTCACAGTAGAGGGCTCCGGACAGAGCAGCAGAAAAATGTAGAACAAAATTCAAATTCACAAAAAAAGACCAGGCTTACTGTTCTAACAGAGACTGGAGGAAACCCCAAGACTATGAACACCAGACAACCTGCTAGCTCAGAACTGAAGCCACCTTTCAACCAAAGATTAGACAGGCCTATAAATCAAACGCATTGCACTGCACGAATCTGCTTCAAAAGCCTCTTCAAAGTGTTCAAAAGCGAAGACGTCACTTTGAGGACTAAGGTGCAACTGACCCAAACCATGGCATTTTCAGTCACCTCATATGCATGGGAAAGCTGGACAATGCATAAGGAAAACCAAAGAAGAATTGATGCCTTTGAATTATGGCGTTGGTGAAGAATATTGAATACACCATGAACTTTCAGAAGAACAAACAAATCCGTCTTGGAAGAAGTACAGCCAGAATGCTCCTTAGAAACAAGGATGGTGAGAGCTTGTCTCACATACTTTGGACGTGTTATCAGGAGGGAGCAGTCCCTGGAGAAGGACATCATGCCTGGGAAAGTAGACAATCAGTGAAAAAGAAGAAGAGCCTCAATGAGATGGATTGACACGGTGGCTGAACAATGGACTCAAGCATATAACAACGATTGTGAGGATGGCTCAGGACCAGGCAGTGTTTCGTCCTGTTGTACATAGACTTGCTATGAGTCAGAACTGACTCAACGGCACCTAACAACAACAACATAAATCAAACGATAACAAATTTGAGGAACGTGCTTCTTAGTTCGATCAAGTATACGAGACCAGATGGATAACACCTGCCCAAAAGCAAAGATAAGAAGGCAGGAAGGGACAGGAAAACTGGACAAATATACATGGGCCAAAAGTGGGAAAGTGCTGACACATTGTGGGGATTGCAACCAATGTCATAAAACTATTTTTATGGTACAACCAGAATGGAATGAATGAGAATGATGATACATTGTGAAACATGTAACCCACATCTCTGAATGATTTGTGTGGAAACTGTTAAATGGGAACCTGATTTGCTTTGAAACTTTGATCTTAAACACTGTAAAATATTATTTAAAAATATATAAATAAAATAAAGCTTTTTGTGTATAAATTTTAAATGAGAAACTAATTTGCACTGTAAATTTTCATCTGAAGCACAATAAAATTTTAAAAAATTAATAGCCTATTCTGGGCCAAACCCTTTAAATACCATATATTTGATTCTGACAAACCCCCTTCAGTCTGAAAGGGCTCACTTCTGTCCTGTCAAATCCTACCCAGCCCTCGAGAGTCTGCTTAGATGTGGCCTCCAATAGGAACCCTCTCATGTCCTACCCTGCCCCCTCCCACCACCCACACACACACAAAAGCTGGAAATCATCAAACCGTCCTCTGAATTCCTGTAGCTCTATCTCTGTACCTGGCCTAAGATGTTTATCTCTTTCTACTTTGTGTCCTGGGTATTTGTGTATTATTCTGTCTCCCTGCTGACAATAAGTTCCTTGAGTAATATAACTAAGCCCTATTCACCTTTAGATCCCCTACAGAACTAGGACAATGACTTAGATAGATTTGTTGAATGAATGAACAAGTGAATAAATGAATGGCTCAAACCTACAGCTTTCCCAGAAGGCAACCATGGAGCATGTGTAGGTCTTTGGGCAGAGACTTTGGGATTCTTGCCCAGAAACAATTTGGTGATTGTAAAAGTATCACTTGAATTATTTACCAGAGCTCTATTTCCTGACAGCAGTCTACAGCCACCTCTGTGTAGAAGCAATGAAATTAAAAACCAGGGCACTGAACCAAATTCCGGGTGCAGCCTTAGCCTACCCAGCCCCCCACTTATGGAAGATGGAGAGCTGTAGCGTCTCCATTATTCCTTCCGGGAACTACAAAAATTCTCCTCACAACCCTGGCCACTCCACCCCCAGCTGAGCCACTGAGCTCACATCTTCTAGCCTAATTCATTTTCTAGATAGATGGAGCAAATACCTAGCAAATATTATTTATGACTTTGTGATAAATAAGCCTTTTACAGAAGTTATTCAAGGAGTTCTGGGGAATTTCAAGGATAACTTTCAGCAAGTTTCAAAGGTCGGGTCAGTCTGGGATACTGAGCCCATAGTATTTGCCATACCGTTCATCTGGTTTGAATTATTAGTCTAACCCAGCTTCAGCCGCCTCTCAATGGACTGGCTGTGCTTTAGCTCTCTGGCTGTATTTTATTTTGATAGTGGGCAAGGGACTTTAATACTTATTATTTGTGCTAGACTGACAGTGGGGAGAGAAAAAAGGAACAGGAATGAAATTCAAGCTCTAGCAGATGTGCTGGGAAAGATGGGTTATACCTGCCCAACCACCACCATCTACCCCACACCCACATACACAGCGCAGTGGCATCTCCCTCCAAGCAGGAGAGAAGGCCTCGTGCTTCACCGGCAGCAGAGATGAGGTATAAATCTCAGGGCTTTCCCAGACAGCTGGAAAACAGTAGGTTTGCTTGGGCTGTTTTCTAACAGTATAAATGCATGTCTGCTCCTTGGCAAACACTGCAAAGGTAGTTTTCTTAGAAGCAGCAATTGTGCCTTACTCAATGGAAATCCTGGCGGCGTAGTGGTTAAGTGCAATGGCTGCTAACCAAAGGGTCGGCAGTTCGAATCCACCAGGCGCTTCTTGGAAACTCTGTAGAGCAGTTCTACTCTGTCCTGTAGGGTCGCTATGAGTCGGAATCGACTTGACAGCACTGGGTAAACTCTAGTTCTCAAAATCTAACACTGTGCATGGCACATAGTAGGCACTCCTTAAATATGAATTGAATTGAGTTGAATTGAATTACCCTCCACTCTATGAGGAGCCCAGGTGGTACAGTGGTTAAGAGCTCTGCTGCTAACCAAAAGGTCGGCAGTTTAAATCCACCAGCTGCTCCCTGGAAGCCCTTTGGGGCAGTTCTACCCTGTCCAATAGGGTCACTCTGAGTAGAAATCGACCCAATGGTAACCAGTTTGGTTTTTTTTGTTGTTGTTCGTTTGTTTCTATGGGCAGGAAGTAAGTGCGACTGCCTTCCACAGAGCCATTTTTGTTTCTTTTCTTCCCTTTCCTTTTCCTGTTGTTATTGTTGTGGTTGTTTGATGGTTAGCTTGTGTGTTTTGATTGTTTAGGTTTGATTTTGATTTACCCCTCAGTATAAAAAAAAAAAAAAATTGCTGAAGGCAGAAGTTTACCTTATATAATGGATTGAATTGTGTCCCCTAAAAATATGTGTATCAGTTTGGCTGGGCCATGATTCCCAGTACTGTGTGATTGTCCTCCATTTTGTGATTTTCCTTTGTGTTATAAATTATAATCTCCGCCTGTGGTTAAAGAGGATTATGGTGGAATTGTAACACCCTTGCTCAGGTCACATCCCTGATCCAATGTAAAGGGAGTTTCCCTGGGGTGTGGCCTGCACCACCTTTTATCTTATAAGAGATAAAAGGGAAGGGAAGGGAAGCAAGCAGAGAGTTGGGGAGCCTCATACCACTAAGAAAGCAGTGCTGGGATCAAACTGTGTCCTTTGAACCAGGGGTTCCTGAGCGGAGAAGCTCCTAGTCCGGAGGAAGAGTGATGACAAGGACCTTTCTCCAGAGCCAACAGAGAGAGAAAGCCTTCCCCTGGAGCCAATGCCCTGAATTTGGACTTCCAGCCCACTAGACTGTGAGAAAATAAAATTCTCTTTGTTAAAGCCACCCACTTGTGGTATTTCTGTTACAGCAGCACTAGATGACTAAGACACCTTAGAATGTAAAAGTCTTTCTATATCTAGACATTTCTTCCCAGATGATTTGGCAAAATTTTTTATTTTCCATTTTTTTTTGAGACCTAAGAATTTCAGTTTACTGTTCTAGTAATTGTGTAGAACAAAGAATTGAAGGCTGTCTCATCTTATGCTCTGTTTAAACAGTAAAATTGTTGTTTTCCTTGTCTCCTCTACTAATTTGAAATTCTTTATTTGGCTTATTCCACAGGGCACACAAGGTTTCTTAAAAAAGACCTGGTGGAGTGAATTGAATGTAGGAAGCCTGGGTTTGTTCATCTCTTTTGCTGTTTGTTTTTAACTTCAGAAGGTAGAAAAAATGTCTTCTGTGAGAAATCAATCAAGAACTTTATCTTTAGGCCGAAGCACATTCTGCTAGTTCCTTCCTTCAAAAATCTGTCTTTCTACCTTTACCCAGTAAAGATGATCTGAAGAAATGCTACCTTGGTTATTTTTTTAAATCAAATTATATTTAAATACACTAGCAGAGATTTAAGAAAATACCTCCTGCAATACGAACAACTCTCTAATTTACCTATCTGTCAAATGTGAATTTTTCATATTGTGTTTGCTCAAGGAAAATACATTCACTCTTTCTGGTTCTCAGAAAAAATAATTCAACTTATACACTGCTGACAGAATTGTAAAATGGTACAACCACTATGGAAAACAGTATGGCACTTCCTCAAAAAGCTAGAAATAGAAATATCATATGATCCAGCAATCCCACTCCTAGGTATATATCCTAGAGAAATAAGAGCAGTGACACAAGTAGACATATGGACACCCATGTGCATTGCAGCATTATTCATAATAGCAAAAAGATGGAAACAAACTAAGTGTCCATCATCAGATGAATGGATAAACAAAATGTGGTAGATACAAACAGTGGAATACCACACAACAATAAAGAATAATGATGAGTTCTCGAAACAAATTATAACATGGGTGAATCTGGAGGACATTATGTTGAGTGAAATAAGTCAATCACAAAAGGACAAATACTGTATGATACCACTTTTATAAAAAAATCAAGAACAGGCTTACACACAGAAAGCAAGATTCTTTGGTGGTTACCAGGTATGGGGAGGGGAAGAGGGTGAATCACTTACTAGATGAGTGTTAATTCTGGTGAAAAAAAAAATTTAGAAGGGAAGGGCAATTCACAACATGAAGAAAGTCAATACAACATGACCAAGGTAAACGAAGACACTGAGATATACGCAAGAATAAAGAACAACTACGGTAAATGCGTAGTTGTCCTTCGTAGAAGATTTTTATTAGCTGCTGCAGTGTGAAATTGATCAAACATGCAATCAAGATGCATTGGTAATTACTGGTGATTGGAACGCAAAAGTCGGAAACAAAGAAGAAGGATCAGTAGTTGGAAAATACGCCTTGGTGATAGAAACAATGCTGGAGGTCGGAGGATCAAATGATAGAGTTTTGCAAGACCAAAGACTTCCTCATTCCAAATACCTTCTTTCACCAACATAAACAGTAACTATACACATGACCTCATCAGATGGAACGCACAGGAATCAAATCGACTACATCTGTGGAAAGAGACGAAAGCTCAATATCATCAGTCAGAACAAGGCCAGGGGCCAACTGTGGAACAGATGCATTGAACAGTAGAGACCGAAGACCAGACAAGTTGTGGAATGACATCAAGGATATCATACATGAAGAAAGCAAGAGGTCATTGAAAAGATAGGAAAGGAAGAAAAGATCAAAATGGATGTCAGAGGAGACTCTGAAACTTGCTTATGAACTTTGAGCAACTAAAGCAAAAGGAAGAAATGATGAAATAAAAGAAGTGAACAGAAGATTTCAAAGGGCGGCTCAAGAAGAGGAAGTAAAGTATTACAATGACATGTGCAAAGAGCTGGAGATAGAAAACCAAAAGGGAAGAACACATTTGGCATTTCTCAAGCTGAAAGAACTGAGGAAAAAATTCAAGCCTCGAGTTGCAAGAGTGAAGGATTCTATGAGGAAAATATTAAATGACACAGGAAGCATCAAAAGAAGATGGAAGAAATACAGAGTCTTTATACTAAAAAGAATTACTCAATGTTCAATCATTTCAAGAGGTAGGATATGATCAGGAACTGATGATACTAAAGGAAGAAGTCCAAGCTGCTCTGAAGGCATTGGCAAAAAACAAGGCTCCAGGAATTGACGGAATATTGAGATGTTTCACCAAACGGATGCAGCACTGGAAGTGCTCAATCATATATGCCAAGAAATATGGAAGACAGCTTTCTGGCCAACTGACTGGAAGAGATCCATATTTATGCCTATTCCCAAGAAAGGTGATCCAGCCAAATGCGGAAATTATAGAACAATATCCTTAATGTCACACACAAGCAAAATTTTGCTGAAGATCATTCACAAGTGGCTGCAGCAATATTTCGACAGGGAACTGCCAGAAATTCAAGCCAGATTCAGAAGAGGACATGGAACCAAGGATATCACTGCTGATGTCAAATGGACCCTGGCTGAAAGCAGAAGCATGTTTACCTGTGTTTTATTGACTATGCAAAGGCACTTGACTGTGTGGATGATAACAAATTAGGGATAATATTGCAAAGAATGGGAATTCCAGAACACTTAATTGTGCTCATGAGGAACCTTTACACAGATCAAGAGGCAGTTGTTCGGACAGAACAAGGGGATACTGAGTGGTTTAAAGTCAAGAAAGGTGTGTGTCAGGTTGTATCCTTTCACCATAGCTATTCAATCTGTATGCTGAGCAAATTATCCAAGAAGCTGGACTATATGAATAACGGGGCATCAGGATAGGATGAAGACTCATTAACAACCTGCGTTATGCAGATGATACAACCTTGCTTGCTGAAAGTGAAGAGGACTTGAAGCACTTATTAATGAGGATCAGATACCACAGCCTTCAGTGTGGATTGCACCTCAACATAAAGAAAACAAAAATCCTTAGAACTGGGCCAATAAGCCATATCATGATTTTTTTTTTTATGATAAGTGGAGAAAAGATTGAAGTTGTCAAGGATTTCATTTTACTTGGATCCACAATCAAGAGCCATGGAAGCAGCAGTCAAAAAATCAAAAGACGCATTGCATTGGGCAAATCTGCTGCAAGGGACCTCTTTAAAGTGTCGAAAGCAGATGTCACCTTGAAGACTAAGGTGTGCCTGACCCAAGCCAGGGTATTTTCAATTGCATCTTATGCATGTGAAAGCTGGACAATGAATAAGGAAGACCGAAGAAGAATTGATGCCTTTGAATTGTGGTGTTGGCAAAGAATATTAAATATACCATGGACTGCCAAAAGAACGAACAAATCTGCCTTGGACGAAGTGCGGCCAGAACGCTCCTTAGAAGCCAGGATGCCAAGACTGCATCTTACATACTTTGGACATGTTGTCAGGAGGGATCAGTCCCTGGAGAAAGACATCATGCTTGGCAAAGTACAGGGTCAGCAGAAAAGAGGAAGACCCTCAACAAGGTGGATTGACACAGTGGCTGCAACAATGAGCTCAAGCATAACTACGATTGTGAGGATGGCGCGGGACCGGGCAGTGTTTTGTTCTGTTGTGCATAGGGTCACTATGAGTCAGAACCAACTTGACAGCACCTAACAACAACAACAATGGTAAATGCTATAACATACACAATTCTGCATCAGCAGTAATAAAAACCAAAAATTTGTGAGTGGTTATATAGGTAGATATGTATGCTATATAGGTGTAAAAGGGCATATGGGAGTACATGCATGTGCATATATAGGTATAACTGTGGGCATTTGTATATGTATCTATATTTGTTGCTTGTATATTCATATACACAGTAGAGCACATAAGGGACACGGTTATGGAAACTTCTTAGACATATCCAAACACCTCGTGGGACTGTGTTACTGGGCTGGAGGCTAAGGACCATACTCTCAGGGACTTCTAGGTCCATTGGCATAACATAGTTTATAACAATAATGTTCTACATCCTACGTTGGTGAATAGGATCTGAGTCTCAAAAACCTGCTAGCGGCCATCTAAGATACAACTATTGGTCTTTTCTTGTCTGGAGTAAAAGAGAGTGAAGGAACTAAAGACTCAAGGAAGCAATTAGTCGACAGGACTAATAGCCCACATGAACCACAGCCTCCTTTAACCTGAGACCAGAAGAACTAAAAGGTGCCCAAATACCACTACCTACTGCTCTGGCCAGGGACATAATAGAAGGTCCCGGTGATAGTGGGAAAAAAATGTAGAACAAAACTCAAATTCATGATAAAGACCAGACTTACTGACTGACAGAGACTGGAGGAATCCCCAAGACTATTGTCCTAACACACCCTTTTAGCCTGGAACTGAAGCCACTTCCAGGGGTCACCTTTAAGCCAAATAATGGACTGCCCTGTAGAAGAAACACCCCTATTGGCCTATAAAATAAAATTCACACCCATGAAGAATAGACTCCTTTACACTATTCACAATAGCAAAACAAATGGAGACAACCTAAATGCCCATCAACACATGAATGGATAAACAAACTGTGGTACATACACACAATGGAATACTACAAAATAATAAAGAACAATGATGAATCTGTGAAATATCTCACAACATGGATGAATCTGGAGGGCATCATGTTGAGTGAAATAAGTTAGTCACAAAAGGACAAATACTGTATGAGACCAGTATTATAAGAACTCAAGAAAAGGTCTACACACAGAAAAAAAAAAAAGATTTTTGATGGTTACAAGAGTGGGAAGGGAGGAGCCGGGTAAATCACTAACTAGATAGCAGACAAATGTCAACTTTGGTGAAGAGAAAGCCAACACATAACATAAGGGAAGTCAGCACAACTTGACCAAAGCAAAGGCATAGAAGTTTCCGAGACACATCCTAACACCTCAAGGGACCAAGTTGCTGGGGCAGGGGGCTGAGGACCATAGTCTTGGAGGACATCTGGGTCAACTGGCATAACATAGTTCATAAAACATTCTACATCTCACTTTGATGCGTAACGTCTGGGGTCTTAACAGCTTGTGAGTGGCCATCTATGATGCATCTATTGGTCCCATCCCATCCAGATGGTGTTTGGTCATTAGTGTTCAACTCATTCTGTTCTTAAGATGGTCTCCAAATTCAGGTGGAATATTGGTTCTTGTGGATTTCTTTTAATTTTCTTCAGCCTCAACTTAAACTTGCATATGAGCAATTGATGGTCTGTTCTGCAGTCGGTCCCTGGCCTTGTTCTGACTGATTATATCGAGATTTTCCATTGTCTCTTTCCACAGATATAGTCAATTTGATTCCTGCATTTTCCATCCGGTGAGGTCCACGTGTATAGTTCCCATTTATGTTGTTGAAAAAAGTTATTTACAGTGAATAAGTCATTGGTCTTGCAAAATCCTATAACGCCAGAGCTGTACGTGGGTCCAAATAACACAGCAGAGCCGAACTCCAAAAGGGAGGTTTAGTAAAAGAGAAAGAGCTGAGATCATCAGCCCCAAAAGAGGTTATTAAATCATGCAGGAGCATCTATACCACAGAATGAAACAGGGTGGACTAGCAGGGAAAAGAAACCAAGAAATAATAAGCCCATTGGGTACGGGAGATAGAAAACCCATGACAACATCCTTTCATGTTGCTGACTTTCACTTGCTCCCAAGTGGTGCTGTGTGGTTGGGCCAGGTACATTAAAGGCCCAGGGACAGAGCTGACAGGGTCTTCAGATTGTTTTCCTGGTGACCGTGCATTTCTGCCAACCTCTCCACCTTCTGGATGTGAATCCTCACTCATAACCCTCTGTCCATAAAGACACCCTCAGTCTCTACTTACTCCACCTGAGCACTCCATAAATACCCTCCTTCCCCTTCAAGTCTGTTAATGCTCATTTGCACAAATGAAGTGGGGTTCCCTTCCATGGTGAATGCTTTGGATTTATTTCATGAGGAAAAACATCTGTTTAGCGAAAAGGAGAGAGAAATAAAGGTTTCTCCTTAGAACTTAAGAGCATTTGGGGCCCAGCTGCATGTTCTATGTCCACCGCTGGGCAAGACCCTTTGGTGCCCTAGAATTTCTGTGTCACCTTCTCCTAGGTCTTTTCTTCGTCCACAGTTATTAGATTGTGTCCTACTCCTCCTACCCTTCTGAAGAGCCCCTTCTCTCTTCAGCACCTTCCCAGGGACAGGGCTTTTAGGTACAAAAGCTTCATTCATTGTCTGATCTGGTTATTATATGCTATGAACCAAAACATGTGAAAACTTAGTAGCTTAAAGCAACAATTTATTATTATCTCTCATGTGTTTGTGTGTTGACTGAGTCAGCTGGGCAGTTCTCACTTAGGGTCTTTCATCAAGTTGGGAGGCCAGAGGTGGAGTCATCTAAAGGGCTCAACTAGACTGGACAGCCAAGATGGTCCACTCACATGGCTGGCAGCTGATAACTGCCCATCAGCCGGAGGTGAGCTGCAGGTCTTGACCAGAGTGCCTTCACATGGCTTCTCCATATGGCCTGAGCTTCTCACAGCATGCTGATTGGGGAAGACAGCGTCTTCCCAGACACCAGCACTCCAAGAGATTGAGATAGAAGCTGTAAAGATCCTTATGACCTAGCCTTAAAGCCTTAGAAATCCCCAAATGTCCATTCCATTGGATTTTATTGTTCAGGCAAGTCATTTACACCAGCCCAGATTAAAGAGGAGAGGGAGATGAGGCTCCATCCCCTGATGGGTGAGCAGTGTGCAATGTAGGGAGGGAGAGGATTGATGACAGCTATGTTTGGAGACCCTCTACCACATTGTTAAACCCTGTTCTTCTCACTCCAAGATCCTAAAACTATTATATTCATTTCTTGCCCTACGCCTTCTCAATTTCTTTCCCCTCAAGGTTTTGATCCTCTAATTAATGTGTTCTATTAGGATTTTTTTTTTTTTTATTAGGAAGTCTGGAGTCCGTGGGTGCTGCAACTGATTAACACACTTGGCTGCTAACCACAAGGTTGGAGGTTTGAGTCCACCCAGAGGTGCCTCAGAACAAAGGCCTGGCAATCTACTTCTGAAAAATCAGCCACTGAAAATCTTACGCAGCACAATTTCACTCCAACACAAGTGGGGTCATCACGAGTCAGAGTCAACTTGATGGCAACTGATTTCTTATCAGGAAGCATAGCTTCTGTAGGTCATGAAAAGAGGTTTCATTGTTTCTTTGTATAGTCAAGCCCAGACTGAGCCCAGTAGCTTCTGACCCAGAAAATGGCTGCCTTAAAACCACCGGAGAGCTTTTTTTTAATTTTTTTTTTTTTCTTTTAAGTTACAGCATTTTTAAAACAGAGAAAGTCCATGAGACTCCGCTGTGTCACTCCTACTCCAGAAATTTTCAGGTGTTTCCATCATACTTTTTTTCCTTTGAGAAAAGAAACCGCAAGCCACTTTCTGAGTTTCTTCCCTGAGAGTAATTTTAAGAGTAAAAAGTCAAAAGAAAGAATAAAAAAATGAAGAAGGGGGAGTGAAAACTCAGCTGAAAAAATAAATTGAGAGCCTGCATAATTCTAAAACCTTTCCGTTTGAAAGTGACTCTTCAGAGGCACCAAAGCTCTGTAAAGAACGAAATGAGGTTTACACAGAAAATCTTCACATTCTGATCTGACTAGGGCCGCTTTTTACATCAGTGGCTGCAAGCTGATGGCTGTGGTGCTAAACCCTTTGCTTTTCCCTGTAAGAGTAAGTACCTCGTTCCCAAACCCATTGCTGTCGAGTCAGTTCCTACTCATAGCAAACCTACAGGCCAGCCCTATAGGATTCAAACTGCCGACCTTTTGGTTAGCAACCATAGCTCTTAACAAGTGCACTACCAGGGCTCCAGTAAGTGCGAGCAGGGGATCATTTACACTCAGCTCCTCAGGTCCACTCCGGGCTCCCTGCTGCACCATCAAGGGACATTTCTACCCTTCAGAGTTCTTTCTCTGCAAGAATCCCTGCCTGGGGGTGACAGCGGGGAGGGTAGGAGGATGTGTTAGGGCTTTGCTGTCTCCCTTCCAGTGCGACAAAGTAGAAAGCCTACCCTGAGCGTATTGTTTGTTGTGAAGACGCTTCTAGTTTCTTGGCCGGTGGTAAGAGGACACCATGAAGGCGGAGGAGAACATTGTATTTGCATTTTTCACAGATAAGAAATTTTTTATTGTCTCCCAGAAGGCACCTGGCTTGGGGAAATAGCATTGGACAGGGAGTTTCCCAGCCTAGGATCTATCCCATTTCACCACTAACGAACTGTGTAGCCCCGAACTATTCACTTAACTTCTCGGGGTTCATCCCCTCAGCCAGAAATGAGATAGTTCTACTACCTAATAATCTGTAGGGTCCTGTCCAGCACAAATGCAGAAAATCTCACCTTACAAGGCCGCACGCAGTAACTCTTGTCCTACTGGGGTGTATCCTGGCCCCTCAACCATTTGAAAAGAATAATTTGTCCCCCCACCCCAACCCTGCCATCATCCCTTCAGGAGACCTTGGGTGGTACAAATGGTTAATGAGCTCAGCTGCTAACCAAAAGGTTGGAGGTTTGTGTCTACCCAGAGGTACCTCAGAAGAAAGGCCTGGCAATCTACTTCTGAAAAATCAGCCATTGAAAACCCTATGGAGCACAGCTCTACTGTGACGGCAGCTGATTTTGCACCTTCCTTCCAGTAGCAGCCCGCTTCCTTTTAGGTCACCATGGGCAGCTGATAAGAGGCAGCTGATAAGAGGAAGAGTTTGCAAACTTGCTACCGTGGATAAAATACACAAAGTTGTTTTTCTAAAAGCCAAGGAATTAGGGTGGGGGTGGGGTGGGGTGGGAGTGGGGCCTGTTCTCTCAGCTCTGGAGGTCTCTATATTCTCTAGCTCTTAATCATTAGATCGGAAAGGGGGGAGGGGGAGGGGAGTCGAGGCAGAGGGGGAGGTAAAAAAGAAGAAAGAAAGAAAAAAAAACCCAATAACAACAACAGAAAAAGAGACGGGCTCACACGCGGGTCCTCTGGGACGGAGAACTCCATTCAGAGTTTTCAGAAAATAGGGTCAGGCATGTCTTGTGACCTGAGACCCCAGAGCTCCTCTGTTCCCCATAATTATCTAATACAGCACTCTCCCTGCCAAATACAATGAAACAATTTGTCACTTCAATTATCTGTCAGTCAACACTGAGGCCTTTTCAACAGGCCAGCACATGTGCTTGGTGAGCTTGTCAGTGAGGGCTGTCTAGCCAGACCCATAACCATGGAAAATGGAACCTTTGTTAATTCTGGTCCTTAGAAAAGTAAATCCATTCAATCTCTCTCCTCTCCCTCTCTCTTCTTTTCTAAATGCCTTCAGTTAGGAATTTGCACAAGGAACTGAATTGGTCCTGCTCTGAACCTTAAATGACTGGCCAAAGGATTTGCATGAGGAAGCAGAAATTAATTATTTTTTTCGGGGCTTTTCCCCCCTCATTTTCTGTAATTCTGTGTTTAGAAGCAAGATTACACCCTGCATTACCAGCGGGGTGGGGGTGGTGAGAGGGGATGGGGAAATGGGGGCACAAGGGGGTGGGGTGGTGTGAGGGAAGCAAGGAGATGTTTGCATTTTGTTAGCAGTTTCTGAGTTCAGCGCAACCTGTCTGCTTCCCTGCTTCTCCTTTTCCTTCACTTGGCTCTTGTGAAGGGCGAGAGGGTAGCTCGATGTCCACCAGCCAAGAGGGAGGCAGGACCCCTGCCGTTCCTCCCCCCACCACCCCCTCGCTCTGCTGTGCCACTCTTCCCTGGGAGAAGTTCCCCTTTGGGTATCTTCAGAGCCTCCACTTTGAGAAAAAAAGGGAAAGGAAATTTGCCCGGTGGACCACTGATCCCTGGGGGCTAGCCCTGCATTCAACTTTATGACACAAACCTGAGGCAGTTAGCTCCTGTGTCAGAACCAGGAACTCCTCACTGTGAGGGGACCGGGACCTCCCCACTGTGAGGGTGAACCAGGTCTGTGGCTGAGTCACTGAGGCCTAAATGGGATAGTCTACACATTCAGTGGTTTTCCCGAATAGTCTAATTTGACTGCTCTATCCAAAAATTTTTTTTTTTTTTTTTTATCCAGTGTCAGGCTGTGTATGAAGCCCCATGGCTCCATTTTGGGTCTTGAATATAAGGTTGCTATAAGAGCTTATCAGCAACGAAGCGCCTTCTCCACTCACAGAGAGGATCCATTTGCAGAGAGTGGCTAATATATTGTGAACGTGGGAGCTGGAGGGCGCACACATGACTCCAGCCTGGTTGTGTCAGGTTTCACATTTCTACTGATTGCTTTTACAGTGATTTTGTTTTGTACATTTTCCTATGCTGTTGTTCGGTGCCGTCGAGTCGGTTCCTACTCATAGCGACCCTATTTACGACAGAATGAAACAGTGCCTGATCCTACACCATCCTCACAATCATTGCTATGTTTGAGCCCCCTGTTGCAGCCCCTGGGTCAATCCATCTCATTAAGAGTCTTCCTCTTTTTCGCTGACCCTCTACTTTACCAAGCATGATGTCCTTCTCCAAGGATTGGTTCCTCCCGATAACATGTCCAAAGTAAGTGAGACGAAGTCTTGCCATCCTTGCTTCTAAGGAGCATTCTGGCTGTACTTTGTCCTATAACGAATAGAATTATAATGTGTTTTAAAACTTTTATACATGATTTCATAGATGTTGGACAGTTTTATCCCACTTCAGACACTTTGAAATTCTCTCCCCTCTGAGAACTTGGCCCTTCCCACCCGGCCCTCGTGCTCTGTGGACCCAGAACAAGCCTGAGGCTGGAATCCCTTACTTTCTGCTTCTGCAGAGGGTTTCCTTCCCCTCCCTCTCATCCCAGGAGCCTGTACCCAAAAAACACACAATGATGGTGTCCATCCATTGGAATGCTTTCCCACGGACATCTAGGAAAACAGATCCCGGAAGACCTCCAGATCAAATCTTACTCTGTCTCCCCAGATGCAGTAGAGATTCTCAGGCCACCCTGACCTCTTGTCTAATGAGAATCATTCTTTCCTTTGCTCTGTCCTCCCGTCTTCCTCCCTCCTTTTGCTTTCTTCCTCTCTTCTTCTCTTTGTCCATCTGTTTCCTTTCCTACCATTGTCTTGCCAGTTCTTTCTCTATATCCCCTTATTTTTTCTTACGTATTCTCTGCTTTCTTTCCTTCTTTTTCCTTTTGAAGCTCAAAGACTTTCACAGCCATCCCTCTAGCAGTGGGCTGTGCAAAGAAAGAGATCATCTTTATTTCTACTTTATAGGTAGGAAAACAAAAGCCAAAGTGGAGGGTCTTACATTCAGTCAGGAAGTCAGAGGGAAAGCTGACAAATGACTAAACCAATCAATGACCAGTAGGTAGGCTCAATCCCTGCCAGGTCTCCTAACGTGTATCCATCCCTCCCTCCAACCAATCTGGACACCAGAACAGAGTGTACTTTTCTCCACTTGACTTAGGTGGCAGAATTCCTCTAATGAGGGCTCCTGGCAACCAGCATGAATGCGGTCCAAGAAGTAACTGGGTTTTTTTCTCCGAAGTATGAGTAGAGCTTCTCTTCAGCTCTCGAGGAAGAGTTCACCATGGGGGATGTGACGATACGGGAAGAAAACGGTCTTTCTTTCTTAACAAACACTGTCGACATTGACTTGGCTCTTCAAAATGACCAGTCACTTGGAGAAGCTGCAAGCTTACCCCAAATGTATTAGCAATTAGCCAAATTATTTTGGAACGTTCTCAGAAAAAAAAAAAAATGTGTATAAGAGCAGCGCAAACACGACATATACATTTCTTTCTACTACCCCCCGGGGTTTTCAAAGGGGTTCATTTTCAATGAGCCCCAGGTTTCTTCTCTACTTTTTTCAGATTTTATTCAGATTCACCTGGGGCTTATTACAAAACTCAAGCCTATCCTTAGTATATATAGGAAGTTTAGTGACTATTAGGGCAGTATTAAAAAAATAGGCCCAGTCTTTAAAGCAATTCCAAAAAAGCAGAGTATTTCGGAAGAAGCTAAAGTCCAGGCAGGATCAGGATACTTTCGGAAGACCGTCCTTTGCAGATATCTGCGTATAACGTGATAACATCGCAGCGAATGCCAAACCACAAAGCTGAAGGAGGCAAAAGCTTTAAACACAGCCACCAGCACACAAACGTAAGGTCTGAGGTTGGAGCGGGAGAGGGGGAACAGTCAGTCTGTTTTCTCTCAACTCTGGGACAGGCATGTCAGGGCTCTCACCTCCCCCCACCTTTTCCCCAACCTCCCTGCTGACCTACTCCCCCTCCCCAAAAATCGCCTTCACTTTATTGACACCAGTGTTTAACCTTTCACCTCTGGCAACCTCCACTGTTTGCTCCTTGGGAAACACGGTGACACGGTTGCCCTCTCTCCTGGTCACTCACAGAGAAAAGGGGGCAGAAAGAGCCCTGAGCTGAATGAGCTCGCTGTGCTGTACAGGCTGGGGGCTGTGTCAAATCCACAGTTTCGAAACATTTCTCAAGGAACCCTTGCAGGCACAGCCGATTCTGTCTCTCAAGAACGCTGTCTTCCCAGCGGACTTTTTGATGCTCCCATCCTGGCTTTACACGGTCCCAACTTTCCTAGCCACTGCCAGTCTCGCTTTAAGCCTAGGAGAGAAAAAAATACATTTGGAGGAATAATAATGCCTGTTGTTGTTGGATGCCATCAAGTCGATTTTCGACTCATAGTGACCTCATATGACAGAGTAGAACTGTCTCATAGGGTTTCCCAAGCTGTAAGCTTTATGGGCTCAGATTGCCAGGTCTTTCTCCTGCAGAGCCCTGGATGGATTCAAATCGCCAAACTTTCAGTTAGCAGGCAAGCGCTTAACCCTTGTGCCACCAGGGCTCCTTGTGGTAACGCCTACTATGGTGAATTCAGGAACTACAGCCAGTCTGGCAAGAGAATCTTTCCAGCCAGAAGGAAAAGGAAAGGGGAATCCAGACGAAATACAGCCAAACTTCAGACAAGCACACCACCATTCCTCTGGTCATTCTAGGATCCCAGAGACACCAGAGGGCTAGGGGACCTCAGCCCAAATGCCTTATATGCTACATTCATTTGGGTAGTCAGGGCTTTAAATTTCTTCTTAGATCCTACTCCTTTTAGCTCTATCTGGCTATAACCACAAAATGTCCCAAAACAATCATTTCTCTTGGTAGAGTCAAAAGAGTAAATATTTTATATACAATTTACACAGAAATCCAGAGATGGTTTGCCCAAATGCAAATTTGCCACCCTTCTGGAAAACAGTAAACGAAGCTTCCTGGGTTGTTCAGCAAAACTGCTTGAAAAGCAACACTGTAAAATTTTAAAACACACACAACTTCATTGAACTCAGAGAATATAAACAAGTTCGAACTCGTTACATCTTAGTTAGCAATTACCTGCATTGACTGAACTTTATGACTTGCTTTCCCAGTAATTCTCTGCTTATTGTTATTCATACTTGAATTCAATAAACGTGAAGTAGGATGATATAAAACGATTGCAACTTTTTGAGGAGGTTGTCACTGAGCTGGGAACAAAGAGGAAAAGGCCAGTGTAAAGGGCTTTCATCAAGAGGGACCAGTCCTTGGAGAAGGACATCAGGCTTGGTAGAGGGTCAGCAAAAAAGAAGAAGACCCTCAATGAGATGGATTGACACAGTGGCTGCAACAATGGGTGCAAGCATAATAACAATTGTCAGGATGGCGCAGGACCAGGCGGTGTTTCATTCTGTTGTACAAAGGGTGGCTATGAGTTGGAACTGACTTGATTAGAACCTAACAACAACAAAGCCCAGAAGTCACAAAGACTGAATTCTTCTTCTGGTTCTGTTTCCAAGTAATTGAATGTCTCTGGGCAAGTTATTAATGATAAAAATAATAATTCATTCATAACCTAGAAATAAAATTACCAGGCTGCCTTACTCTCACGTCTGGTACTACCACTATCTGCTGCTGTTGAGGCAATTCCAACTCATAGCAACCCTATAGGATAGAGTAGAACTGCCCCATAGAGTTTCCAAGGAGCGCCTGGTAAATTCAAACTGCCGACCTTTTGGTGAGCAGCCGTAGCTCTTAACCACTACTCCACCAGAGTTTTCCAGGTATGATGTAAGCTTTTTTTGATGTAAGTATCAAATTAATGTATGTGAGAGCTGTTCTTAGATTTACAGGTGAGCTGACCCTGTGCAGACCCTAAGTGTTGATTTTAAAGAACCAAAAAAAGATATTTCATTTTCAACACATATAAGTAATTTTAGATGTTTATATGGTATGCATGTATATATGTTTGAACATATTTTAAAAAACCACTGGGTTTTTTTTTATATGTTCAAACATATATACATGTGTATATTTATAATAAATATATACGCATAATGTGTATATAAGGAGTCTTAGTGGTACAGTGGTTAAGCATTCAGCTGCTAACCGAAATGTCGGTGGTTGGAACCCATCTGTTGCTCCTTGGGAGAAAAGACCTGGGAGTGAGCTCCAGTAAAGATTACAGCTTAGCCTATGGGGCAGTTTACTCTGTCATTGAGGGTTGCTATGAGTCGGAAGCAGCTCAACAGCACACAACAACATGTATACCTGTGTCACATATATATGTACATACATATATATGTACATATGTATAAAACCACACAAACCAGAGCAAAAATATCTACTCAGACACAGCCGTGCCCAACTCTTTCATAAGTGGGCTTATTGGATCTGCCATAACCTGGAGGAATATTTGAAGTAGAGTTTAATCCATTCATTCATTCCCCTGAACAGAGTCCAATTTGAAATGTCTGATTCATAGAGAGATAGAGAAGCAAATATCTTTCATTCTCTCATCCATGCGGCAATCCAGTCTGCAGCCTATTTTGAAGTGGAAAGGAGTAATAAGGCCGATCAAAAGGTACTGATATGCTTTCTAATGACGTTCCCAAAAGGAAAATTCATCCTCTTCCCCACAAACAGTCAGCTCAAGAAGTAGGGAAGGTGACACTCCTACAAGTATGCGAAGATTTTAGAATCCCATGAAAATAACAGGTGCTTCAGCCACACTTGAAGCAGCAAGGCAGAGGAAGCTGGAGGCTGTGATTTGGGGTGGTTCAGGGGAACAATGCGGCCATTGGTAAGTACTTGTTGGGGCCACTGGGCTGTGAAAGACCACCGATAGACATGCAAATGTGAAGGGGCCTGAATAGACTCCGCCAAGCTGGGTTTCCACTGGCTGGGAGGGAAAAAGCACCGGGGAGCTAGCCGAAAGCATATGCCCTGAGCCAAAAATAACGTTTGCGCTTTAAGGACTTTTAGGTGGAGCTGAAATGAGCCATTGAGAGTTTTTTTTTTTTTTTCAAGTGCCATTGGATTCTTTAAAGGCAACAATAATGTAAATCTGAAGTTTGCCAGTTAATTGGGTAGAAAAAAACACTCAGTGAGGATTCATCAATTAATCACGGAGATGCAGAAAACTATTATCTGTTAGCACCTTTTTCCTTAATTGTGATTAAGACAAATTGTCTTTTCAACATTCTTCACATGTACAATTCAGCGACTTTAGTTATGTTTATCATGGTGTCCACCCACTGCCATTACCGAGTAGTGAGTCCCCCTTTTCTCCTTCCTCCCTCCCACCCCTGGTTACCACCAGTAAAAAAAAAAAAAAAAAAAAAAAAAAAAAACCCTTAGAGATGAATTGTTGGACTATTTTTTTTAACAGTGTAGCCCAAACATCTGAATCTGTCTGTAATTCACCTGAGCTGAGATAAACAGTAGTTTGAGGTTGCCTAACACTCACCTGTGGGTTAGAGTGTGTGTGTCTAAAAACCAAAAAAAACGAACCCTTTGCCATTAACTTGATTCTGACTTATGCTGACCCTGTGTATCACAGAATAGTTACTCCACAGGGTTTTCTTGGCTGTAATCTTTACGGGAGCAGATCACCAGGCCTTTCTTCCATGGTGCCACGGGCTGGCATTGAATGGCCAACCTTTAGTGTAGCAGCCAATCACAAACTGCTTGTGCAATCCAGGGAAAGAGAGCCCTCCCGTGCCTGGAAAAGGCTTTTCTTACACAGATCCCTGAGGAGCTTCCACAGGGAAAAGCAAAGAGCAGGGCCAGCCCACCGCAGCCCCCTCCCACCCCTGAGTCTCTCCAAAGACTCAGCCTCAGAAACTTGACAGGAGCAAGTTCACTGAAAGCCTCTATCAAAATCTGGAGGAATTGCCAGTTGCTGCCATCCAGTCAATTCCAACTCATAAGGGCCCCACATCGAGTTTCCAAGTACCAGCTGGTGGATTTGAACTGCTGACCTTTCAGTTAGCAGTCAAATGCTTTAACCACTGTGCCACTAGAGCTTTGGAGGAATGGCCACTAACCTCGAATCCAAGAGAGCAGGATAGGAAAACCTTTCTTTTCAGGTCAGCTGAGTGTTAAGTTGATCATCCTGAGTTTTTACTTCCTGCCCGGTGTTGCAGGGAAAAAAACATCACAAAGTTTAGTAAAGCAAAAGAAAGTTTTATTCGGCATATATACAAAAGGGCAAAAGTGGGAAGCAGAAAAGCATGCTGCCTAAGCCAAGTCTGCCCGAGTCCAAGGAAATATTACAGAACAAACAAAAGTGGGAAAACGGATAAGCATGCTCCTAGAGCTCTGTCTGCCCGAGTCTAAAGAAACTCCAGAGTAAGCAAGAATGGGAAAATGGACAAGCATGCTGCCACTGCCATGTCTGTCTACGTCCAAGGAACGCTGCAGAATCATCAGTATATTAACATTACAAATGGGCAAAACCACTGACAGCTTCACATTTTCACAGATTGGCTAGAAACTGTGATCCTGTATTTTGAATTGCCTTTCTTAACAATCATTGGCACAGGTTTCAGTAAGGACAGTCAGGAGGACCTTCCCTGGTCCAACAAATTTTCTGTTCACTAAATGCTAATAGAAGAAGATAAGAGTGGAAAGTCTTTTGTGTTCTCTTTGATGATTTGTTTCCCTAAAAGATATTTTCCAAGATTATTTTAGCTATTGTCTTTATACCTCAGGGCCCAGTTGATGTGTCCTTGTGAGTCCTTGTGAGTCATCAACGACAGGGAATAATGATTCCAATATTATTCCTAAATCATCAGCAAAATGAAAATTAAAAAACTGTAAATGTCTTTCATTATTATTAACATTTTATTGATTCAAAAATATCTTATAAAATATTGTAACATTACAATTTTATAGCCAAGGCAATTTTCTTTATAACAAGCCCAAAGAAGCAGGAATACTGGAGCAAAAGTCACCTTACACCTAGTATATGCCTTCTTAACTTTTGAGTTGACATTTGTTGGAATTGTTGCAGTGTTGTGTATCAGTTCCTGTCTCAGATGAAGGTGTAAAAGGAAGTCTCAACAGAATGAATGACGTGGAGACAAAGGAAGCATAATGTCGTAAAATCTCTGTGAACTACTTATCTTTTCCAACATTTTTTCCGTGAGGTTCCCACAGAGTAAAACAATTCTTTCTAAAAGAAACACATTATTGAAATGTTCAAATAAATATTTTGACCAAAAATATATTGTCTACACACATACATAATGATCTATGTTTTTTTGCAAAAGACTTCTGACAATCTTAACTGAAATTTTGCTGTATAAAATAAAGGCCTCCTGAAAAACTGTTGAAAAACTTCCTCTCTCTCCCCACATCATCCTCACCCTGATTCACTAATATCCTGGAAATCAAATTGTCATTCCTCTAATTTCCAAGTATGATTGTTTTTTGTTTTTTTGTTTTTTGCTTGTTTGTGTTTTGGATGGCTTCTTTTCTCTCTCCCAAACGTTCTACATCCATTTGAAGAGACATCAACAGCCCAGGAATCTGGGACTGGGGGCTAGAAGTGTTCTGTTGCATCTTGGGAGGTGGCGTCCCCATGAGTCATTTATTGTTGGCTCAGGGCAAGACAGCAAATGCTCAGCTACCAGGGCTTGCACAAAATTTTTACATTTTCAATTATTCCATTGGTAGACTGGTCTACCAAAAACCCAGCTAGTGAGATAGAAGACAATCACACTTCAGGAGAGCAAAACCACCCCATGGAAGAATGTGCTAAATGTAGGGGTTGTATTATTTAGGATTTTTCGGTTATTGCTGTGTGGGATTGACCAGAAACCCTCTCCCTTCTACTGGAGGATTTAAAAGATATTGTTTGTGGGTCCCCCAGTGGTGCAAATGGTAAAGTGCTTAACCTCAGAAGACAGGCCTGGCTGTCTTCTAAAGGTCACAGCTTTGAAAACCCTATGCCCACATGGGTCTCCATGAGTCTGAATCTACTCCATGACTAAAACAACAACATTTGTACGTAGCACCATACATCCAGGAGAAGAAAACAAATGAACAAAAAAACCAAACCCACTGCCGTATAGTCAATTTCAACTCACAGTGACCCTATAGGACAGAGTAGAACAGCCCCATAAGGTTTCCAAGGAGCGGCTGGTGGATTTGAACTGCCAACCTTTTGGTTAGCAGCCAAGTTCTTAACCACTGGGCCACTGGGAGAGGAAAGACGGAGCTATTTCCAAGTAGCAGGGTGGCACTTGTAGTACAATCCAGGCTCAAAAAAATGATCACCCCTTGCTTCAACAAACTATGTATCTACTGTATTTCAAAACAGGATCTTAGAAAAATCTACACCCTTTTTACAATTAATGAATTTTTTCACAATAATGAAGTAACCTTAATTCTTAGTCTATAACCCAGAGCTCACCACTTGGCTCACTGAGCTGTAAGCTCTCTGAGAAGAAAACTAACAATAGTGGCGATGGTCAGTGTTGCCCAAACAAATGCTTCCTTCTCCACATTGTACTTAAGCCTATACATGTGCACAAGGCCTTCTCTATGTGAGAAGCTATGACTTGGAGAATACAGATACTAAAGACTCCTGGTTAAAGATGGAAGACTGAACATATATATTATTTTCCTTTCACTCCCCCATAAGACAGTGAGATCTGGAAAGAAATAAAACAACAATAAAATGTTGAAAGCTGGAAAGGAGATGAATAAATGTGTAACTGACTTCTTCTTGTTAGGTGCCATCGAGTCGGTTGACTCATAGCAACACTATGTACAACAGAATGAAACAATGCCTGGTCCTCCGCCATCCTCATAATCATTGCTATGTTTGAGCCCATTGTTGCAGCCACTGTGTCACTCCATCTCATTGAGGGTCTTCCTCTTTTTCAGTGACCACCTCCTTTACCAAGCATGATGTCCTTCTCCAGTGACTGCTCGCTCCTGATAACATGTCCAAAGTATGTGAGACGAAATCTCACCATCCTGCTTCTAAGGAGCATTCTGGCCGTATATCTTCCAAGACAGATTTGTTTGTTCTTCGAGTAGTCCATGGTATATTCAATACTCTTCACCAGCACCATAATTCAAAGGCATCAATTCTTTTTCGGTCTTCCTTATTCATTGCCTAGGTTTCGCATGTGTATGAGGCGATTGAAAACACCATGGTTTGGGTCAGGCTCACCTTAATCCTTAAAGTGACAACTTTGCTTTTTAACACCTTAAAGAGGTCTTTTGCAGCAGATTTGCCCAATGCAATGCATCATTTGATTTCTTGACTGCTGCTTTCCTGGGCATTGATTATGAATGCAAGTAAAATGAAATCCTTGACAACTTCAGTATTTTCTCTGTTAATCATGATGTGCGTATTGGTCCAGTTGTGAGGATTTTTGTTTTCTTTGCGTTGAGTGTAATCCATACTGAAGGCTGTGGTCTTTGATCTTCATCAGTAAGTGTTTCAAGTCCTCTTCACTTTTAGGAAGCCAGGTTGTGTCATCTGCATAACACAGGTCATTAATGGGTCTTTCTCTAATCCTGAGGCTGCATTCTTCTTCATGTAGTCCAGCTTCCTGGATTATTTGCTCAGCATACAGATTGAATAAGTATGCTGAAAGTAGCTGATTTAGCCATCCATAATTTTAAAAAGATAAATACTAAGAGAAAAGTGAAGAAATAAGAGAAGCAACCCAGTTTACACCATAGAAATCCAATAGTTACAATCAGATACCTCTGGAAGCAGGGGTGCAGGTGAGGCCAAAAATGAGAGGCAAGTCTATCTAACAGACACTGAGACCTCCACGCTGCTGGGTGATTGCTCTTTCCTTGGCCCTGGCAGCAAGTTGGAGATTCATTCACTAAGGGAGGGGTAGCGGGAAGGGTGGTAAAGCTTACAGTCTCTGGATCACAGAACAGCAAGGCACATTTCAGGGGAAGGGGATGACATACCAAAAATACAGGGTTAAAGGGAAAATTTAGATTCTGAATGTTGAGATACCTAGCCTTCTACTCCTTCTTGACATCCAGACCACTGACAACCAACCAGTTGCCATCAAATCAGTTTCAACTTGTGGCAACCTCATGTGTTGCAGAGTAGAACTACACTTCATAGGGTTTTGTGGCTGTGAACTTTCAGAAGCAGATCACCAGGCCTTTCTTCCGAGGTGCCTATGAATGGGTTTGAATTGCCAACCTTTCCATTAGCAGCCCAGCGCTTAACCGTTTATGCCACACAAAGGTCCTAGACAAGCAGGCACATAAACTTTTGGAATGGAAATTAGAAAAACCTTTTTGGGGGAATCCAATTAGAGCAACTGACAAGACCTTAAGATACTGACTTTGGGGGCTCCCTAATGGAGTGACACAGCAAAAACTCCTTTCAGTGAAACCTACAGGGATGAACTCTGCGTTCTCACCCAGGGCTTATACTAGCCTTTCTATGACCCGCTTTCAAATATGAGGGGATAGCCAAGAATAAGTAGATATTTGAGAAACATCTGTAATATGAAAGATAGGAGCCAAAGCAAACAGATAAAAATGACTTGCAGAAAACAGTTGCAGGAAAGGAAGAATGCTTCAAAAGGAATCAGAGAAATTATTTCATCCATGAAACAAGAACGAGTAATCTAAAAAAGCAACATTCAAAGAACATAAAAGCAGATCTTGGAAATTAAAATTACGGTGCCAGAAAGGAAAAACTCAATACAGGTTGGTACATAAATTTGGGAACTTTTCTCAGGAAGTGGACCAAAACAGAAGTCCACATAATTTCTTTCAGTTTTTTTTTTTTTTTAATTTTTATTGTGCTTTAAGTGAAAGTTTACAAATCAAGTCAGTCTCTCATATAAAAATTTATATACACCTTGCTATATACTCCTAATTGTTCTCCCCCTAAAGAGACAGCACACCCCTTCCCTCCACTCTCTTCGTGTCCATTCCATCGGCTTCTGACTCCCTCTGCCCTCTCATCCCCCCTCTAGACAGGAGATGCCAACATAGCCTCATATGTCTACTTGATCCAAGAAGCTCGTTCTTCATCAGTATCATTTTCTATCCAATTGTCCAGTCCAATCCCTGTCTGGAGAGTTGGCTTTGGGAATGGTTCCTGTATTGGGCTAACAGAAGGTCTGGGGACCATGACCACTGGGGACGTCCTAGTATCAGTCAGACCATTAAGTCTGGTCTTTTTATGAGAATTTGGGGTCTGCATCCCACTGCTCTCCTGCTCCCTCATGGGATCTCTGTTGTGTTCCCTGTCAGGGCAGTCATCAGTTGTAGCCAGGCACCATCTAGTTCTTCTGGTCCTAGGCTGATTTAGTCTCTGGTTTATGTGGCCCTTTCTGTCTCTTGGGCTCATGATTACCTTGTGTCCTTGGTGTTCTTCATTCTCCTTTGCTCCAGGTGGGTTGAGGCCAATTGATGCATCTTAGATGGCCACCAGCTAGCGTTTAAGACCCCAGAAGCCACTCTTCAAAGTGGGATGCAAAATGTTTTCTTAATAGATTTTATTATGCCAATTGACTTAGATGTCCCCTGAAGCCATGGCCCCAAACCCCCACCCCTGCTCCGATGGCCTTCGAAGCGTTCAGTTTATTCAGGAAACTTATTTGCTTTTGGTTTAATCCAGTTGTGCTGACCTGTCCTGTTTTGTGTGTTGTCTTTCCCTTTACCTAAAATAGCTCTTATCTACTATCTAATTGGTGAAAACCCTCCCCCTCCGTCTCCCCCCGCCCCCCACCACATAACCATCAAACAATATTTTCATCTCTGTTTAAACTATTTCTCGAGTGGTCTTAAACAACATTTGTCCTTTTGCAACTGACTAATTTCACTCAGCATAATGCCTTCCAGATTCCTCCAAGTTATGAAATGATTCACAGTTTCATCATTGTTCTTTATCAATGTGTAATATTCCACTATGTGACAATACCATAATTTACTTATCCATTCATCCATTGACGGGCACCTTGGTTGCTTCCATGTTTTTGCTATTGTAAACAGTGCTGCAGTGAACATGGATGTGCATATATCTGTTCACATAAAGGCTCTTATTTCTCTAGGATATATTCCAAGGAGTGGGATTGCTGGATCTTACGGTAGTTCTATTTCTACCTTTTTAAGGAAATGCCAAATCGATTTCCAAAGTGGTTGTACCATTTTACATTCCCACCAGCAGTGTGTTAGTGTTCCAGACTCTCCACAACCTCTCCAACATCTATTGTTTTGTGTTTTTTTGGATTAATGCCAGCCTTGTCGGAGTGAGATGGAATCTCATTGTAGTTTTGATTTGCATTTCTCTAATGGCTAATGATCGAGAGCATTTCCTCATGTATCAGTTAGCTACCTGAATGTCTTCTTTAGTGAAGCGCCTGTTCATATCTTTTGCCCATTTTTAATTGGGCTGTTTGTCTTTTTGTAGTTGAGTTTTTGCAGTGTCATGTAGATTTTAGAGATCAGGCGCTGATCGGAAATATCATAGCTAAAAACTTTTTTGCAGCCTGTAGGTAATCTTTTCACTCTTTTGGTGAAGTCTTTGGATGAGCACAGGTGTTTGATTTTTAGGACCTCCTAGTTATCTAGTTTCTCTTCTGCACTGTTGGTAATGTTTTGTATACTCTTTATGCCATGTATTAGGGCTCCTAACATTATCCCTATTTTTTCTTCCATGATCTTTATCACTTTAGATTTTATATTTAGGTCTTTGATCCATTTTGAGTTCATTTTTGTGCATGGTGTGAGGTATGGGTCCTGTTTCATTTTTTTGCAGATGGATATCCAGTTATGCCAGCACCATTTGTTAAAAAGACTGTCTTTTCCCCCTTTAACTGACTTTGGGCTTTTGTCAAATATCAACTGCTCCAATGTGGATGTATTTATGTCTGGGTTCTCAATTCTGTTCCATTGGTCTATGTATCTGTTGTTGTACCAGTACCAGGTTGTTTTGACTACTGTGGTGGTATAATAGATTCTGAAATTAGGTAGAATGAGGCCTCCCACTTTGTTCTTCTTTTTCAGTAATGCTTTACTTATCCAGGGCATCTTTCCTTTCCATATGAAGTTGGTGATTTGTTTCTCCATCTCATTAAAAAATGTTGTTGGAATTTGAATTGGAATTGCATTGTATCTATAGATGGCTTTTGGTAGAGTAGACATTTTTGCAATGTTAAGCCTTCCTATCCATGAGCAAGGTTTTTCCACTTATATATAGGTCTCTTTTGGTTTCTTGCAGTAGCGTCTTGTAGTTTTCTTTGTATAGGTCTTTCACATCTCTGGTAAGATTTATTCCGAAGTATTTTATCTTCTTGGAGGCTACTGTAAATGGTATTGATTTGGTGATTTTCTCTTTGGTGTTCTTTTTGTTGGTGTAGAGGAATCCAACTGATTTTTGTATATTTATCTTGTATCCTTATACTCTGCTGAACTCTTCTAACAGTTTCAGTAGTTTTCTTGAGGATTCTTTAGGGTTTTCTGTGTATAAGATCATGTCATCTGCAAACAGAGATACTTTTACTTCTTCCTTACCAACCTGGATGCCCTTTATTTCTTTATCTAGCCTAATTGCTCTGGCTAGGACCTTCAGCACAATGTTGAAGAAGAGTGGTAATAAAGGGCATCTTTGTTTGCTTCCCGATGTCAAGGGGAATGCTTGCAGACGCTCTCCATTTAGGATTATGTTGGCTATTGGCTTTGTATAAATCCCCTTTATTATGTTGAGGAATTTTCCTTCTATTCCTATTTTGCTGAGAGTTTTTATCATGAATTGGTATTGAACTTTGTCAAATGCCTTTTCTGCATCAACTGATAAAATCACGTGACTCTTTTCCTTTGTTTTATTAATATAATGAATTACATTAATTGTTTTTCTAATGTTGAACTATCCCTGCATACCTGGTATGAATCCCACGTGGTCATGGTGAATTATTTTTTTGATATGGTGTTGAATTCTATTGGCTGGAATTTTGTTGAGGAATTTTACATCTAAGTTCATGAGGGATATAGATCTGTAATTTTGTTTTTTTGTGGTGTCTTTACCCGGTTTTGGTGTCAGGGATATGCTGGCTTCATAGAATGAGTTTGGGAGCATTCTGTCCTTTTCTATGCTCTGAAATACCTTTGGTAGTAGTGGTGTTAACTCTTCTCTGAAAGTTTGGTAGAATTCTGCAGTGAAGCCATTCGGGCCAGGGCTTTTTTTTTTGCTGGGAGTTTTTTGATTGCCTTTTCAATACCTTCGTTATGGGCCTATTTAGTTTTTCTTCCTCTGTTTGTGTTAGTTTAGGTAGGTAGTGTGTTTCTAGAAATTCATCCATTTCTTCTAGGTTTTCAAATTTGTTAGAGTACAAATTTTCATTGTAATCCGATATGATTCTTTTAATTTCAGTTGGGTCTGTTGTAGTATTGCCCATCTCATTCCTTATTTGGGTTATTTGCTTCCTCTCCTGTATTTCTTTTGTTGGTTTGGCCAATGGTTAATCAATTTTGTTAATTTTTTCAAAGAACCAGCTTTTGGTCTTATTAATTCTTTCAATTGCTTTCCTGTTTTCGATTTCATTTAATTCTGTTCTAATTTTTGTTATTTGCTTTCTTTTGGTGCCTGAGGGTTTCTTTTGTTTCTCTCTTTCTATTTGTTCAAGCTGTAGGGGTAATTCTTTGATTTGGGCCCTTTCTTCTTTTTGTATGTGTTCATTTATTGACATAAATTGACCTATGAACACTGCTTTCACTGTGTCCCAAAGGTTTTGATAGAAAGTGTTTTCATTCTCATTGGATTCAATGAATTTCTTTATTCCACCCTTTATGCCTTCTATAACCCAGTCTTTTTTGAGCAGGGTATTGTTCAGTTTCCAAGTGTTTGATTTCTTTTCCCTGCTTTTTCTGTTACTGATTTCTACTTTTATAGTCTTATGGCCATAGAAGATGCTTTGTAATATTCCAGTGCTTTGGATTCTGCTAAGGCTTGCTTTATGACCTAATATGTGGTCTATTCCAGAGAATGTTTCATGGAAGTCCACATAATTTATGTAGACACTTCACCCTCAAGGAGGTGGATCATAACTCCACACTACTAAAGTGCGGGCTGTGCATTGAACAGGGGAAACACAAAGTAACTTTACAGTGGAGAAGCCTGACAAACACTACCTCAACCAGGTAATCAACCGTGATAAGTCATGTGGATAACATTCGCCCTTGGTAGTAGTGATGAGAAGTGTACCTCTGAGGTCTTCCTCCCAAATACCCATAATCCTAGTCTAATAATGAGAAAAATATCAGACAAATTCCAGTAGAAGGACAATCTACAAAATATTTGACTAGTGCCTCTCAAAAATGTCACGATCACCAGAAAGAAGGAATGTCTAATAAGCTGCCACAACCAACAGGAGCCAAACGAGACATGACAACTGACAGTAACATGGCATCCTGAATGGGACTCTGGAACAGAAAAATGGACATTAGGTAAAAGCTAAGGAAATCTGAATAAACTAAGGACTTTAGTTAATAATAACGCATCAACATTTGTTCATTAAAAAAAAAAACAAACAAACTCATTGCCATGGAGTTGATTCCAAATCATTGTGACCCTACAGAATAGAGTAGAACTGCCCTATAGAGTTTCCAAGCAGCACCTGGTGGATTCAAACTGCCAACCTTTTGGTTGGCACCCATAGCACTTAACTACTATGCCACTAGGATTTCCATTTGTTCATTTAAAAAAAAAAAAAAAAATTTTTTTTTTTTTTTTTTTTGTTCATTAGGTGTGATAAATGTAGAATGCTAAGATAAGATGTTAACAATAGAGGAAAAGGGGAGTAGAGTGTATGGGAACTCACTGTACCGTCTTTGCAAATTTTCTATAAATCAAAATATATTCGAATATAAAAAGTTTATTTAAAAAAAATTTAAAAAGGAAAGAAAGATGAAAAATCAGAGAGAAAAAAATATGAAAATTGGAGCATTAGTCTCAGAGGTCCAAAACCTGACAGAACACAGAAAACAAGGAATGGAAAATTTCAAAAAAATAATTCAAGAAAGCTGCATTTCCAAGTTGAAAAGGTACACAAAGTGCCCAGAAAAAGTACTTGAAAGTAGATTCACCTTAAGACACATTATTATGAAATATCAGAACACTGAGGCAAAGAGAGAATGCTAAAAGCTTTCAGAGAGAAAAAATAGCTTTCATATAAAAAAGAAAATCACAATGTCATGAGACCTCTCCACAGCAATCTTAGAAGATAATGGATAAGCTTTTCCATCTCGTTGAAGAACGTAGTTGGTATTCTGACCAGGATTGCATTGTACTTGTAGATTGCTTTGGGTAGAACTGATATTTTTACAATATTGAGTCTGCAAGCAGTCATCTAAGATACATCTACTGGTCCCATCCTGGCTGAAGTATAGGAGAATGAAGAAAACCAGACACAAGGGAAAGATTAGTCCAAAGGACTAATGGACTACAACTACCACAACTTCTACCACACTGAGCCCAGAACAACTAGATGATGCCTGGTTACCACCACCAACTGCTCTGGCAGGGATCACAATAGAGGATCCCTGATAGAGCAGGAGAAAAATGTAGAACAAAATTCAAATTCACACACACACACACGCAAAAAAGACCAGGCTGGCTGGCCTGACATAGACTGAAGAAACCCCAAGAGTATGGCCCCCAGACACCCTTTTAACTCTACTAAAGTCACTCCTGAGGTTCACCTTTCAGCCAAAGATTAGACAGTTCTATAGGGCCCAAACATACTTCAGGGACATGCTTTATAGCTCAATCACGTATACGAGACTAATAGGCACACCAGCCCAAAAGCAAAGATGAGATGGCAGAAACAGAAAGGAAAATTAGATGAATGGAAACAGAGAACCTGGAGTGGAGAAGGGGAGAGTGTTGATACATTGCAGGGTTGGCAACTAATGTCACTAAACAATTGGCGTATTAATTGTTTAACGAGAAACTAATTTACTCTGTAAACTTTCACACAAATCACAATTAAAAAAAAAAGATAATGGTGCAATTCCTTTAAAACTCTGAAGAACAATCATAGAAATTGTAAAGGACTGAATAATGACTTCCAAAATACATGTTGGAATCCTAACCCCTATACCTGTGGATGTAATATAATCAGTCAATCAGTTGAGGTCATACCAGTGTAGTATAGATTCTAAAGCTAATCACTTATGAGTTGCATAAACAGCAGCCTAGACACAGAGACACAAGCACATATAGGAGAAAGACAGATGCTATTTGACAAACTGAAGCAACAACTAGAGAGACAGAAAGAATGCGCTCTGGTAATACAGTAGCTATATGATCAGCTGATAATCAAAAGGTGGCAGGTTGAACACATCAGCCACTCCACAGGAGAAACATGTCGCTGTCATAAATACTGTTGTAGTTGTTGTTGTTAGGCACTGTTGAGTCCATTAAACATCAACTAGTTATTTTTGTACAGTGACTCCATATATTCCTTCTATCTTCTTTTGAAGCTTCCTGCATCTTTGACTATTCTCCCTACAGAATCCTTCAATATTGCAACTTGAGCCTTGAATTTTTTCTTCAGTTCTTTCAGCTTGAGAAATGTTGAGGGTGTTCTTCTCCTTTAGTTTTCTACCTACAGGTGTCTGCACATCTCATTATAATTCTTTGTCTTCTCAAGCCGCCCTTTGAAAACTTCTTGTACAGCTCTTTCACTTCATCATTTCTTCCTTTAGCTTTAGCTACTCTACATTCAAGAGCAACTGTTGGAGTGTCTTTTGACATCTATTTTGGTCATTTCTTTCTTTCCTGTCTTTTTAATGACCTTTTGCTTTCTTCATGTATGACATCCTTGATGTCATTCCACAACTTGTCTGGTCTTCGGTCATTAGTGTTCAATGCATCAAATCTATTCTTGAAATGATCTCTAAATTCAGGTGGTATGTACTCAAGACTGTACTTTGGCTCTCCTGGACTTGCTGTAATTTTCTTCAACTTCAGCATGAACTTGCACATAAGCAACTCATGGTCTGTTCCACAGTTGGCCCCTGACCTTGTTCTGACTAACGATATTAAGCTTTTCCATCGTCTCTTTCCAAAGATAAAGTTAATTTGATTCCTGTGTATTCCATTCAGCGAGACCCGTGTATATAGTGCCATTTATGTTGTTGAAAAAAGGTATTTGCAATGAAGACCTTGGTTTTGAAAAAAAAAAACTGCCCCATACGGTTCCCAAGGAGCACGTGATGGATTAGAAATGACGACCTTTTGGTTAGCAGTCGTAGCTCTGAACCACTACACCACCAGGGTTTCCAAAATATATTTATATATAATATTTACATTGTTCTTGTTGTTGCTAGGTGCCATCTAGTTGGTTCTGACTCACAGCAACCATATGTAAAACAGAACGAAACACTGCCCAGACTTGTGCCATCCTCATAATCATTGCTAAGTTTGAGCCCACTGTTGCCGCCACTGTATGAATCCATCTTGTTGAGGGTCTTCCTCTTTTTCACTGACCCTCTATTTTACCAAACTTGATGCCCTTCTCCAGGGACTGGTCCCTCTTGATAACATGTCCAAAGCACATGAGACAAAGTCTCGCCATTCTCGCTTCTAATGAGCATTCTGCTGTACTTCTTCCAAGACACATTTGTTTGTTCTGGCAGTCCATGGTATATTCAATATTCTTCGCCAACACCGTAATTCAAAGGCATCAATTCTTCTTCAGTCTTCCTTATTCGTTGTCCAGCTTTCGCATGCACATGAGGTGAATGAAGATACCATGGCTTGGGTCACTTACACCTTAGTCCTCAAAGTGACACCTTTGCTCTTTAAGGCTTTAAAGAGGTCTTTTGCAGCAGATTTGCCCAATTTAATATACCTCATTTGATTTCTTGACTGCTGCTTCCATGGGCACTGATTGTGGATCCAAGTAAAATGAAATCCTTGACAACTTCAATATTTTCTCTGTTTATCTTGATGTGTTTATTGGTCCAGTTTTGAGAATTTTTGTTTTCTTTATGTTGAGTGTAATCCACACTGAAGGCTGTGGTCTTGGATCTTCATCAGTAAGTGCTTCAAGTCCTCTTCGCTTTCAGCAAGGAAGGTTATCATCTGCATCTCGAAAGTTGTTAATAAGTCTTCCTCCAATCCTGGTGCCACATTCTTCTTTATATAGTCCAGCTTCTCGGATTATTTGCTCAACATACAGATTGAATAAGGAAGGTGAAAGATATAACCCTGACACACACCTTTCCTGATTTAAACCACTCAGTATCCCCTTGTTCTATTCGAACAATTGCTCCTTTTTCTATGTACAGATTCCTCAATGAGCACAATTAAGTGTTCTGGAATTACCATTCTTGGCAATGTTATCCATAATTGATTATGATCCACACAGTCGAATGCCCTTGAATAGTCAATAAAACACAGGTAAACATATTTCTGGTATTATCTGCTTTCTGCCAGGATCCATCTGACATCAGCAATGATATCCCTGGTTCCATGTGCTCTTCTGAAACCAGCCTAAATTTCTTGCAGTTCCCTGTCGATATACTGCTGCAGCCGTTTTTGAATGATCTTCAGCAAAATTTTGCTTGCGTGTGATATTAATGATACTGTTCAACAATTTCTGCATTTGGTTGGATCACCTTTCTTTGGAATAGGCATAAATATGGATCTCTTCCAGTGGGTTGGCTGGGTAGCTGTCTTCCAAATTTCTTGGCATAGACAAGTGAGCACTTCCAGAGCTACATCTGTTTGTTGAAATAATTGGTATTCTGTCACTTCATGGAGCCTTGTTTTTTGCCAGTGCCTTCAGTGTAGCTTGGATTTCTTCCTTCAGTACCATCGGTTCCTCATCATATGCTACCTCCTGAAATGGTTGAATGCTGACCAGTTCTTTTTGGTACAGTGACTCTGTATATTCCTTCCATCTTCTTTTGATGCTTTCTGCAGCATTCAATATTTTGCCCATGGAATCCTCCAACATTGCAACTCGAGGCTTGAATTTTTCTTCAGTTCTTTCAGCTTGGGAAATGCTGAGTGTGTTCTTCCCTTTTGGTTTCCTTTCTCCAAGTCTTTGCACATGTCATTATAATACTTTACTTTGTCTTCCTGAGCCACCCTTTGAAATCTTCTGTTCAGCTCTTTCACTTCATCATTTCTTCCATTTGCTTTAGCTACTCAACATTCAAGAGCAACTGTCAGAGTCTGTTCTGACATCCATTTTGGTCTTTTCTTTCTTTCCTGTATTTTTAATAATTTTTATTGTGTTTTAAGTGAAAGTTTACAGATCAAGTCAGCCTCCAACACAAAAACCCATATCCACCGTGCTACACACTCCCAGTTACTCTCCGCCTAATGAGACAGCCTACTCCCTCCCTCCACTCTCTCTTTTCGTGTCCATTTCACCCGCTTTTAACCCCCTCCACCCTCTCATCTCCCCTCCAGGCAGGAGATCCCAACATAGTCTCAAGTGTCCACCTGATGCAAGAAGCTCACTTGTCACCAGCATCCCTCTCCAGCCCATTGTTGAGTCCGATCCATGTCTGAAGAGTTGGCTTCAGGAATGGTTCCTGTCCTGGGCCAACAGAAGGTCTGGGGGCCGTGATCACTGGGGTCTTTCTAGTCCCAGTCAGACCATTAAGTCTGGTCTTATGAGAATTTGGGGTCTGCATCCCACTGCTCTCCTGCTCCCTCAGGGGTTCTCTGTTGTGTTCCCTGTTGGGGCAGTCATCGGTTGTAGCCAGGCACCATTTAGTTCTTCTGGTCTCAGGATAACGTAGTCGCTGGTTCATGTGGCCCTTTCTGTCTCTTGGGCTCGTAATCGCTTTGTGTCCTTGGTGTTCTTCATTCTCCTTTGCTCCAGGTGGCTTGAGACCAATTGATGCATCTTAGATGGCTGCTTGCTAGCGTTTAAGACCCCAGACGCCACTCTTCAAAGTGGGATGCAGAATGTTTTCTTAATAGATTTTATTATGCCAATTGACTTAGATGTCCCCTGAAACCATGGTCCCCAGGCCCCTGCCCCTGTTATGCTGGCCTTTGAAGGATTCAGTTTATTCAGGAAACATCTTTGCTTTTGGTTTAGTCCAATTGTGCTGACCTCCCCTGTTTTGTGTGTTGTCTTTCCCTTCACCTAAAGTAGTTCTTATCTACTATCTAATTAGTGAGTACCCCTTCCCCCCTCTCATAACCACGAAAGAAGGTTTTCTTCTTAGTTTAAACTATTTCTCAAGTTCTTATAATAGTGGTCTTATACAATATTTGCCCTTTTGCAACTAATTTCACTCAGCATAATGCCTTCCATCTTTCCTGTCTTTTTAATGACCTCTTACTTTCTTCATGTGTGATGTGCACCACTCATCTGATCTTCAATCATTGGTGTTTAATGCATCAAATCTATTCTTTAAATGGTCTCTAAATTCAGGTGGGATATACTCCAGGTCATACTTTACCTCTCATGGACTTGTCCTAATTTTCTTTAGCTTCAGCTTAAACATGCATATATATGAACAATCGATGATCAGTTCAGTAGTTGGCCCCAGCCTTGTTCTGACTGATGATATTGAGCTTTTCTGTCTCTTTCCACAGATGTAGTCAATTTGATTCCTGTGTATTCCATCTGGTGAGGTCCACGTGTACAGTTGCTGTTTTTGTTGTTGAAAAAAGGTATTTGCAATGAAAAAGTTGTTGTCTTGCAAAATTCTATCATGTGATCTCTGATGTGATTTCCATCATCAAGGCCATATTTTTCAACTACCATCCTTCTCCTACACCAGTAATTATCAATGAGTCTTGCTTGTAGGGTTGATTAAATTTAGACTGCAGAAGTTGGCAAAAATCTTCGATTTCCTCACCTTTAGCCTTAGTGGTTGGTGCGTAAATTTGAATAATAGTTGTTTCAACTCGTCTTCCTTATATTTAAAAAAAAAAAAAAAAACAGTACCGTGGAGTCAGTTCTAACTTATAGAGACCCTATAGGACAGAGTAGAATTGCCCCATAGAGTTTCCAAGGAGCGCCTGGTGAATTCAAACTGCTGACCCGTTGGTTAGCAGCCGTAGCACTTAACCACTACGCCACCAGGGTTTCCTTATAGGCATATGGATATTATCCTATCACTGATAGTATTGTACTTCGGGATAGATCTTGAAATTTTTTGATGATGAATGCAATGCCATTTCTCTTTAATTTGTCATTCCCAGCATAGTAGACCATATGTTATCTCTTTCAAAATGGCCAATACCAATCCATTTCAGCTCACTTATGCCTGGAATATCAATCTTCATGAGTTCCATTTCATTTTTGATGCTTCCAATTTTCTTAGATTCATACTTTGTACATTGCACATTCCCATTATTAATTAATGTTTGTAGCTGTTTCTTCTCATTTTGAGTCATGCCACATCAGCAAATTAAGGTCTCGAAAGCTTGGCTCCATCCATGTCATTAAAGCCAACTCTACTTTTTTTTTTTTACTTTGAGGAGGCAGCTCTTCCCCAGTCGTATTTTGAGTGCCTTCCAATCTGAGGGGCTCATTTTTTAGTGCCATATCAGACAATGTTCCACTGTTATTCATAAGGTTTTCACTGGCCAGTTTTTTCAGAACTAGACCTTCAGGTCTTTCTTTCTAGTCTGTCTCAGTATGGAAGCTCCACTGAAACCTGTCTACCATGTGACACGGCTGGTATGAAATACCGGTGGCATAGCTTCCAGCACCAGAGCGACACGCAAGCTGCCACAGTACAACAAACTGATGAAGTACTGGCATATGTATATATGTATTACATATATATCATACCATATCCACTGCTGTCAAGTTGATTCTAACTCTTAGCGAACCTATAGGACAGAGTAGTTCTGCCCCATAGAGTTTCCAAGGAGCACCTGGTGGATTGGAACTGCTGACCTTTTGGCTAGCAGTCATAGCACTTAACTGCTACGCCACCACGGTTTCCAACCCATTGCTGTTAAGTTGATTCTGCCTCACAGTGACCCTAGAAGACAGAGTAGAACTGTCCCATAGGGTTTCCAAGAAGCGGCTTGTGAATTCGAGTTGTTGACCTTTCGTTTAGCAGCTGAGCTCTTAACCACTTTGCCACCAGAGTAAAATATACAGATATACACAGGGGCAGGAAGTATACTTACTCAAAAATAGATGTGGAAATTCACATTGAAGGAATCAACCACATTCTAGGCAAAAATCAATAAGCAGAGACCCAAGTCTAACCACTTCCTAGAATTTTAAAATTATCAGGTACAGATAAAAGTTCGCTAAAGAACTAGGAATAATATATCTTAAAGGAAAAAAAAAAGGTTACCTTCAAAGAAACAAACATTACACCATTTTAGAATGCTATGCTTTAGTATATTAAGTGCTAGAAGCAAAGTATACGCATTTTGAGAAGAGGTTGTAGCCCCAGGATTACTCCCAGAAAAATTATCTTTCACGATTGAAGGAAAGATAAGAGATGGTCTATAAGCAAGGGATCTGAATTCACATATATGTATCTGTTGGAAACCCTGGTGGCATAGTGGTTAAGATCTACAGCTGCTTACCGAAAGGTCAGCAATTTGAGTCCACCAGGTGCTCCTCGGAAACCCTATGAGGCAGTTCTACTCTATTCAGAATTGACTCAATGGCAATTTTTCTTTTTTTTAATGTATCTATCTATCTATCAACCCTGGTGGGGTAGTGGTTAAGTGCTATGGCTGTTAACCAAGAGGTCGGCAGTTCCAATCTGCCAGGTGCTCCTTGGAAACTCTACGGGGCAGTTCTACTCTGTCCTATAGGGTCGCTATGAGTCAGAATCGACTCAACTGCAGTGGGTTTGGTTTTTTTGGTTTTACCTACTTATCTGGAAACCCTGGTGGTGTAGTGGTTAAGTGCTATGGCTGCTAACCAAAGGGTCGGCAGTTCAAATCTGCCAGGGGCTCCTTGGAAACTCTATGGGGCAGTTCTACTCTGTCCTATAGGTCACTATGAGTTGGAACCGACTCGACGGCACTGGGTTTGGTTTTTTTTGGTTTATCTACTTATCCTTTTTTCTCTCTATCTATCTATAGTCTTTCTGAAAGAGTCTTAAAATATTCAACCAAATGAGGGCTGAAGAAGGGAAGAATGGTGGTATTAAAGAATGATGATAAGCAATTAAGCCAGGTTAACAAAGGGTTAAATACAAATAATTATTATAACCCTGTTTAAATAACTAATTGCAAATGTTAAAAATTACTTCTGAAAGAGAAGATAAATAATGTAATAATAACAACTTAGAAACAATAATCTGACGGTTTCACAGATGAATGCTTTCAAACTTTCAAGGAACAGATAATTCCCATGTTATTTAAGCTTTCTCAGAGCATATGAAAAGATGGAAAACTTCCCAGTTAATTTTACAAAGCCTGCATAACTCTCAAAACAAAATTTAAGTAAGCACAAAAAGGAGAACTACAAGCTAATCTCACTTATTATTTTAATCTAAAATTCTAACTAAACTAATAGCAAAGGATTCCTGCAATATATTAAAAGAATAATACTCCATGACCAAGTAAGGTTTTTTCCAAGAATGAAGGATGATTCAATTGTATTAAATCAATATATATTAACACAGTAAGTTAAAACATATGAATATCTTGAGGAAAACTAAAAAGTATTTAACAGTCATTTCTCATATGTTTTAAAGATATTAAACTAGAAATAAAAGAATCCTCTCTTAACCCAACCAAAAATATTTATTTTGTGTCAAGTTGCAATATTATACTTGATGACAAGGTATTAGATAAATCTTTTTTAAAATAAGAGAAAAGACATGAATAATAGCTATCACTACCGTTAATTGGAAAACCTGGTGGCGTAGTGGTTAAGTGCTACAGCTGCTATCCTAAAGGTCAGCAGTTCAAATCCATCAGGTGCTCCTCAGAAACTCAATGGGGCAGTTCTACTCTGTCCTATAGGGTCTCTATGAATTGACTCAACGGCAACAGGTTTGATTTGGGGTTTGGTATTGTTAATTAACATGTAAGTACTAATTCATGCAACAAGAGAAGGGAATTATACAAATCTTGTCTGAATAAATGAAGATAAAATAAATTATTTGCACATCATTTACCTTTTACCTAGAAAATCAACTGAAACATTAAGCAGAACTAAAATTAAAAAGGAGATGTGTAATTACAAATACATGTATAAAAATGGACAACTTTCCTAAAAGCCATGAATAAAAAGATAGAAATTACAAAAAAAAAAAACTATAGATGCCACAAAGCAATAAATCAAATAAGATTACACTTTAATAAAGTTGTTGATTTCTGGACAAGATGGCTCCATAAACTCATATTTGACACAAGCCTTGTCCTTCAGAGACATAGCAGTGATTCTTGAAATGTAAAATAGAATACTTGAGAGCTATAGCTAGTTCAAAAATAAGATAAACATCATCATAGATCAGAAACTAAAGAGAAATATGAAGCAGTAAGGCTGAAGCTAAGGGTCTGCTGGGCTTCTGGCCTGAGCAGGCAGACAATGCCAGAATTCAGCTCCTTGAAGATAAAGTGCACTAAAAGTGCTCCATGCAAGACAGAGGACAGGAACCAGACTCACTGCTTGAAGGCAAAAGACAAGGAAGGGATATCTTTAAATCCCCAGGGGAAATGATCGTCAATTTAGGATTACAACCAGCTAAACCACTATTCGAGAGTGAGGACCAATTAGAACACTTTCAGACATACATACAAAGATTCAGATAAAGTTTGTATCTCAAAAACCCTTAATAAAAGAACCACGAATGATGTTTCAGCAAAAAGCAAAGCAAATCCAGAGGGAAGGTATGAGATTTAAAAAACAAGAGCAAGCACAAAAATGGATAGATTTGTTGGTAATTTAGCTATTAGCTACAAAATAATAGCAATTGTAAGTTGTCTTGTATTTAAAATAAGGTAAAATGAAAACTCCCAACATCAGCTGTCCAATATGGTAGCCAGTAGCTAGTAGTAGTACATGTAGCTACTGAGTACTTGAAATGTGGTTAGTCTAAACTGAAATATGATGACATGTGAAATACATAATGGAGTTCAAAACTTAGTATGAAAAAAGAATGTAAAATAGCTCATTAATAATTGTTATATTGATTACGTGTTGAAATGATAATATTTTGGATGAATTAAGTGAAATATATTATTTAAATTGTTTTCACTTTTTTTTTTTTTTTTTTACTCTCTTTTAATTGGCTACTATGAAATTCACAATTACATGTGTGGCTATCAATAGCACTAACCTAGGCAATAATTTCAGGGTGATGGAATGGCAGGGTAGGGAGGAAACTGTTGTTCAATTGGTTGTCAAAGTGTGATAAGTTCTCTTGTCATGTCAGGAATGAGACAGACAGCCTGAATAGCTATAGACTTGTTTAAAAAGTTATACTTAAGTAGGAATGTTTCAAAAAAAAGAAATATCAGCCACAGCTTCCCACCCATCCGACAAAAGAAAAAAGGGAACATAAAAAACTGCCAATAAATCAAAGGAAGGAAATGCAAGGTGCAAAAAAGCAAAGAAAGGAATGATAAACTAAAAAAAAATAAGATGGTAGAAATACATCCCAATTTTCAGTAATCATAAAAATTACAACCTCAACTGCTAAATTCAACTTTCTTTGAAACACATATGCACATAAGAGAGACTTTTTCTACCCTAAAATAGAAAACATAATTTTTAAATTACACGAGATTTTATGAAAATTGAACATATATTAGGTTTTAAAGAAATTTTCAAGTGATTTCAAAGAATATCATATAAACCATGTTCTTTGTTCTTGAAGCAATTAAATTATAAAGTGTAGAGTTGCAAAGCTGATTGTTGTAATTGCAGTCAGTAAGTTGCAAACCTATAAAAAGTTCGATTGGCAAAAGTTGTGTGATAGATATATTTACAACAACGACAAAAAAAAAAAAAAGAGTAGTTGCTAAGGCTACTTAGGTACAACCAAAAACCTCACCAGGTTTGGTTCCTTGGTTTGGAGGTTTAGCGTTATTGTTTCAAGGGATATCTCAGTTAACTGGCTTAACAATGTGTTTAGTGCTTCTGTTCTACCTCCCAGTTTGTTACATTGTGTCTGGGTCTTAAAACCTTGCAAGTGCCCATCCAAGGCACAACAACTGGTCTCTAGTCAATGAAGCAACAGAGGAAGAAAGAGAGTCAGGAATATGGGGAGGCTATGGAATGTGGGTCTAATTGCCTCCATGAAAACCTGCCACCTTTGCCATGAGACCAGGAGAACTGGATGATGCCTGGCTGCCGTTACTCAACATTTTGATCAAGGATTCTGTAGAAGAATCCTCATCAAAAGAGGGAAAATGCAGAACAAAATTTCAAATTATCATGAACTCCAGACTTTCTAGATCCATGGAAGCTGGATGATCCCTGAAACTACTACCCTGAGATAATCTTTAAACATTAAACCAAAAATATCCCCTAAAGTTTTCTTAAAACCAAACAATAGTTTAGCTTAACTATTAAAAAATGTCTGCCTTGAGCATCATGCCCTTTTAAGAACTATTTTTATGGAATCAAAATGACAATAGCCACTCAAAAGATTCGATAGGAAACTGAGTGGGGAGTGAGTTTGTTAATGGGGATGAAATCATTAAGGTTGTGTGTCAGCTTGGCTGGGCCATGATTCTCAGTAGTTCGGAAGTTACGATGTAGTTTGGCAGTCGTATGATGATGTGATCACTTCCATGATGAGATTCGATATAATGTGATCATCTCCATGATGGCATCTGCTATGAGTAGCCAATCCATTGAAAGGGAGTTTCTTTAGGATGGTAGCCTGCATCAAATATAAGTGGACTTTCTGGCAAGGCTCCTAGGCTTTGGCTTGTTCTGGATCCTGCAGCTGGCTCCTGTTCATCTGACTTCAGGTTCTTAGGACTTGAGCAGCTTACCTGCTGTCTTGCCTGCTCATCTTGGGATTTGCTGATCTTTGCAGCCTGTGAGCAAGAGTCCTAATTTCTGATCTGCTGGTCTTGGGTTTGCCAGCCCCTGTGGCTACATGAATCAGGAGAGGCCTTTATCCTGACCCATGGACTTGGGAAGTTGCAGACTCTGCAATCACGTGAGCCATTCCCTTGATATAAATCTCTCTCTATATATGGTGAGACTATGTCTCACATACTTTGAACATGTTATCAGGAGGAATCTGTCCCTGGAGAAGGACATCATGCTTGATAAAGTAGAGGGTCACCAAAGAGGAAGACCCTCAACAAGATGGACTGACACACTGGCTGCAGCAATGGGCTCAAGCATAACAAGGATTTTGAGGATGGCACAGGACCAGGCAGTGTTTCATTCTGTTGTACATAGGGTTGCTATGAGTCAGAACCAACTCGATGGAACCTAACAACAACAACGTATATCTATTTATATGCTTTACTGGTTTTGCTTCTCTAGAGAACCCAGCCTAAGACATTTGGTACCAGGAGTGGTTCTAGAGAAACAAAATTGTAAGGATAAGTTTTCTAAATTAGTTCTCAAGTCTAGTTAGTCTTAAAAATGTTGATGACTCTGCTTCCATTAGTAAAGAGGGAACTGCTAATCTGTGGTGTGAGGTGGCAACAGAAATACAAAATATCACCCCCAATAGATCCAGTATTAGTGAAAGGCAAGGCTCTGGGTGATTCTATATATGATACCTTTCTACAATTTTGTCATAACGAGAAGTATAAGGAAGTTGGATGGTTGGTCCCACTTCCGCTAAGCAAAATGGTGAAATAAAGAGATGAGCTCAGAACTTCAGAGTCAAAACTCAAGCACCATATAAACAACCTCAAATTTTTCACTAGTGCCTTAAAAGAAAGCCTTATTTCTTGTAGTAAAAGAGCTGACTTTCCCAAAAACCAAACCCAGAGTCTTATCATAAGAGTGGCTGAATTACAACACCAACTAAATTCCCAACCTAGAGTAGTGTCTGAAGTTAAAGTGAGGGCATTGATTGGGAAGAAATGGGATCTGAAACTTGGGATGAGGACTTCATACCACCAAGAAAGCAATGCCGGGAGCAGAGCGTGTCCTTTGTACCTGACTTTCCTGCGCTGCGAAGCTCCTAGACCAGGGGAAGATTGATGACAATAACCTTCCTCCAGAGCTAACAGAGAGAGAAAGCCATCCCCTGGAGCTGGTGCCCTGAATTCGGACTTCTAGCCTACCAGACTGTGAGAGAATGAATCTCTGTTGTTAAAGCCATCTGCTTGTGGTATTTCTGTGATAGTATCACTAGATAACTAAGATAGGCGATCTTTGCAGCCTGTGAGCAAGAGCCCTAATTTCTGACCTGTCAATCTTAGGTTGGCAGCCCCTGTGGCTATGTAAATTAGGAGAGGCCTCTATCCGAACCCATGGACTTGGAACATTCCAGACTCTACAATCATGTGGGCCACTCTCTCTATATATAATTATATGCTTTATTGGTTTTGCTTCTCTGGAGAACCCAGTCTAAGACGGGGAGGAACAACTCAGGAAGGAGGATTAGAATGGTCGCACAACTCAAAGAATGTAATCAATATCACTGAGTTATACACATTGAAACTGTAGAACTCTTGTATGTTTTGCTGCGTATATTCTCAACAACAACAAAACAAATAAAAAGATTTGTAAAGAGATAGTTTTTTTTTTTTTGAATGACTTGTATGGGAATTTTAAAATGTGCTGCAAAATAACTTCTGGACTATAGAGGAAACAAAAATGGAAATGTTAAATATTCAGAACTGAAATAACAATAAAAGAGGTACATATTAAGACTAATGGGATGCAGTTATATTATTATAACTGTATCAAAAGGAATTGGTTGATGTCCAAACATTTCAGGAGGTAGCATATGGTCAAGGACTGAAGGAAGAAGTTGAAGTTGCACTGAAGGCACTGGGTGAGAAACAAGGCTCCAGGAATTGACGGAATATCAATTGAGATGTTTCGACAAACTGCAGTGAGGCTGGAAACGCTCACTTGTCTATGCCAAGAAATTTGGAAAACAGTTACCTGGCCAACTTACTGGAAGAGATCCATATACAAGCCCATTCCAAAGAATGGTGATCCAACGGAATGCAGAAATTATCGAACATTATTAATATCACACACAAGTAAAATTTTGCAAAGATAATAAAAAAAATGGTTGCAGCAGTACACTTGAAAAGGAACTGCCAGAAATTTAAGCCAGATTCAGAAGAGGACATGGGATAAAGGATATCATTGCTGATGTCAGGTGGATCTTGGCTGAAAGGAGAGAATACCAGAAAGATGTTTTCCTGTGTTTTATTGACTATGCAAAGGCATTTGACTGTAGATCATAATACATTATGGGTAACATTGTAGAGAATGGAAATTCCAGAATTGTGCTCATGGAGAAACTGTACCTAGACCAAGAGGCAGTCATTCAAATAGAAAAAGGGGATACCGTGTGGTTTAAAATCAGGAAAGGTGTGGATCAGGGTTGAAGCCTTTCACTATACTTATTCAATCTGTGTGCTGAGCAAATAATCCCAAGAAGCTCAACTGTTTGGTGAATGTGACATCAGGATTGAAGGAAGACTTATTAACAACCTCTGATATGCAGATGACACAACCTGGTTTGCTGATAGAGAAGAGAACTTGAAGCACTTACTGAAGAAGATCAAAGGCTACAGCTTTCAGTATGGATTACATCTCAACATTAAAAAAAAAAAAAAATCCTCACGACTGGACCATAAGCAACATCATAATATGCAGAAAAGATATTGAAGTTGTCAAGGATTTCATTTTACTTGGATCCACAATCAACACCCATAGAAGCAGCGGCCAAGAAATCAAACGACGTACTTTATTGGGAAGATCTAATGCAAAAGACCTCTTTAAAGTGTTGAAACAAAGCTGTCACTTTGAGGACTGAGGTGCACCTGACCCAAACCATGGTATTTTCAATCACCTCACATGCATGTGAAAGCTGGACTACTTTTTTAATCTCAAAGCCTGTATTATTAAACATGATATAAAAACCTATGAAATACCACAATTAATGGTACAATTTGGGAAACATTAACAACGAAATCAGGAATGTCCACCATCATAATAGCTTATATTAAATTGAACATTATACAGGAGTTTCTGGCCAATAGAATAAGACAGAAGAATAAAACAAGTAATACTGGAAAAGAAGATTTTAAAACTGTCCTTATCCCCACATGATATGATTTTCTACATCGAGAACCAACCTAAGAATTCTACAAACTGTTATAACTAATAAGAGGAGTTAGTAGCATGTAACTCAACATTTAAAAATTAATAATTTACATCTCCACTGGCAATTACCAATTAGAGATTATAATATAAAAATAAGTTCCATTCATAATAACAATGAAAACTAAAGGATGTATGTACAAATATATCAAAAATTGGCCAAGATACATTAATTGAAAAATTACAAAACATAAATAAAAAACAAAAATGAGACCTGAAGAAATGGAGAGCCATATGGACTTACAGATTAAAAAAAAATTTCAGGATCATTAAGATGCTAATTCTTCTTCAATAAACCTATAAATTCAATACAATTCCAATCAAAATCCTAACATAAGTTTTGAACTTTATAAGCAGATCTAAAATGCATATAAAGAGTATAGGATTACATGTAAATAAATACAAAACTATAGCATTAAAATAAAATAATATTGCCTCAGGTATGACACAGTACACACATACACACACACACATTCTGTTTAGAGCCAAAAGTAGACCTATACATACAAACAAAAGAAAAAAGAAAAACTTGCTATATGACAGAAGAGGAAGTATACATTAATCATTTAATAAAGGGTGACATCATTTGGAAAATAAATACTACCTTATTCCTCACGCAAAAGGCAATTCCAGATGAATTGTGATCTAAATGTAAAGAGAAAATTTTAAAACTTTTAGAGAGCAACATAGGAAATCTTTATGACTTTATAAAGAACACAAATTTAAAATATGACCCCAATAAAAGTTAAAATTTGGTATTTTTGATGCATAAAACTAACAAATGATTAAATTAGCATTTAATAAGAGTTTACAAGTCAATTTAAGGCAAAAAAGTAGAAAAATGGGTAAAACATACGAGGAGGGAATACATAGAAGAGAAAAAATTAATGGTCAGTAAACAGAAATGTTCCATCTTTCCAATAATCAGAGAATTATAAATTAAAACAATGGTGAGAAACTATTTCACATTTGCCAGATTGCAAAAGTTTGGGAAAAAAAAAGCATTGGCAGGGATGAGAAAGTGATGGGAACTCTTGTATACTGCTAGAGAACAATTTGAAAATAATCAATAAAGTTAAAAACATAGGTCTTCAGGCCAAAAATTGCACTTCTAGATATGTATCCTAAGACAACTCAGACAACCCATGTGTACATGGAGAAATATATACAAAAATATTAATTACAACAATGCTGTAATAGCAAAAAATTGGAAACTACCTAAATTTCTGTCAACCAGATTAATGGAAAAATAAATTATATGTTCCTTGAATGAATTCCTATTATTCAGCAGTTAAAATAAACTGGAGCTATGTATAATCAACATTAGTAATTCTCAGAAACATAACGTTGATTACCAAAACAGCAATTTGCAGAATGATTCATACAAAATAATATTTACATAAAATTTTGGAACATGCAAAGCAATACATACATTCATACGTTATAACAGAATAAAAAGATGCTTGTTGTTGCTAGGTGCCGTCAAGTCAGTTCCAACTCATAGCGACCTTATGTACCACAGAATGAAACACTGCCTGGTCCTGCGCCATGCTCACAATCCTTGTTATGCTTGAGCCCATTGTCGCAGCCACTGTGTCAATCCATCTCATTGAGGGTCTTCCTCTTTTTCCCTGACACTCTACTTTACCAAGCATGATGGCCTACTCCAGGGACTGATCCTTCCTGATTTGTCCAAAGTATGTAAAATGCAGTCTTGCTAGCCTTGCTTCTAAGGAGCATTATGGTTATACTTCCTCCAAGACAGATTTGTTTGTCCTTTTGGCAGTCCAACACCACAATTCGAAGGTGTCAATTCTTCTTCAGTCTGCCTTATCCATTGTCCCGCTTTCGCATGCATATGATGCAATTGAAAATACCATGGCTTGGGTCAGGCGCACTTTAGTTTTTAAGGTGACATCTTTGCTTTTCAACACTTTAAACAGGTCTTTTGCAGCAGATTTGCCCAGTGCAATTCATCTTTTGATTTCTTGACTGCTGCTTCCATGGGCGTTGATTGTGGATCCAAGTAAGATGAAATCCTTAACAACTTCAAAAAAAAAAAAAAAAGATGCTTAGAAATTATAAATACAAAATTCAAGAGAATCTTCCTATTGGGAGGGAGAAAATGAAACCAGGGAAGATTACAATGGAGGCTCTAGCTGCATTAGAAATGTTTTAGTATTTTTTAAAAACTGAAGTACACATAATAAAAAGTTAGAGTTGACAGAAAGAAAGACCAGAGTTGCTGGCATGACAGAGACTGGAGAAACACTGAGAGTATGGCCCCCAGACACCCTTTCAGGTCAGTAATGAAGTCATTCCTGAGGTTCACGCTTCAGCCAAAGATTGGACAGACCCATAAAACAAAACGAGACTAAAGGGGCACACCAGCCCAGAGGCAAGGACTAGAAGGCAGGAGGGAACAGGAAAGCTGGCAACAGGGTATCCAAGGTTGAGGAGGGACAGTGTTAACATGTCATGGGGTTGTTAACCAATGTCATAAAACAATATGTGTACTAACCGTTTCATGAAAAACTAGTTTGTTCTGTAAACCTTCATCTAAAGTACAATTAAAAAAAAGTTAGAGTTGATAAGGCTGAGTGATATATAAATGAATGTCTGCAAAATATTCTCTATTGCCGTGAGGATGCCTGCGGCGCTGACAGCTTGGAGCCAAACAGGAAGGGTATGCAAATTCAACTGGCTGTCATTTAAATAGCTATGAAAGTGTGGCCAGGCAATACAGGTTTCCTCTCTATCCAAAAGTAGTGCATTCCCATGAAACCTTTCATAAGCTGAAATGGAGTAAATTGAAGAAGCAATTACCATTAATTTATATGGGAATAATTTTTGAGTGTACCCAGACCCAAAAAATAACCTACCAAACCATACCAAATAACATATAAAATCCTTATGAGTTCTCTCAGGTTTTTCTGATGCCTCAGAACACATCTGAAAACCCTGGTGGTGTAGTGGTTAAGAGCTACGGCTGCCAGCCAAAAGGTCGACAGTTCGAATCTACCAGGCACTCCTTGGAAACCCTATGGGGCAGTTCTACTCCATCCTATAGGGTTGCTATGAATTGGAATCGACTCAACGGCAGCAAGTTTAGGACACATCTTGCTAATGGATGCACAAAATAAATCAAGATAAAGCACAGATGCTCACAGACACAGTTCAAAGCTATGGAGACTTGATGCTGAGATGCTGAAGGTAGTTCCCAGGAAAGGAGCTTCACAACACCACTCTCTCTGCTCAGGTGCTTGCTGCCTCTTTAGCTGCTCGCTGCAAAACAAACACTGAACAGTATTTCAGCTTTTTGCCTTTCTTCATAAAGGCTAAAATCCTCTTCAGATTTCTTTGGGTTAATGAAACCAGGTACTAACACATGTCTCTCATAAAAGTAAAGTGACCTAATATGAACTTTCGAAAAACAGGAGGTACCTGTATTGAAAGGACCTGAAATGACTCTGGAGTGGAAATCAGGCTGGAATTAGATTTACTGGGTCTAAATATGTTGTGAAGCAAACTGTGTAGGAGGCTGCAGACTTTAAACCAGACAGAAAAATTAAGTTATACTTCATCCTAAACTGGAACCCTGGTAGTGCAGTGGTTGGAATCCACCAGCCCCTCCATGGTAGAAAGATCTGGCAGTCTGCTTCTGTAAAGATTACAGCCTTGGAAACCCTATGTGAGAAAACAAATCAAACTATGACATTAATACATTTGTGTTACCTTCAAGAATAGGTTTTATCCCACTTCTCGAAATATATCCTAGAGAAATAAGAGCTGTCACATGAACAGATGTACGCAAATCCACATTCACTGAAGCATAATTCACAATAGCAAAAGTATGGAAACAATCTAAGTGTCCATCAACAGATGAATGGATAAATAAATTATGGTACATACACACAATGGAATACTATGCAACAATAAAGAACAATGATGAATTTGTGAAACATCTTACAACATAGATGAATCCAGAGGGCATTCAGCTGAGTGAAATAAGTCAATCACAAAAGGACAAATATTGTAATTGAGACCATTAATATAAAAACTCAAGGAAAGGTTTAACCTGTTCCCATTGAGTGAATTCCAACTCATAGTGACCCTATAAGGCAGAGTAGAACTGTCTCATAGGGTTTTCAAAGAGTAGCTGGTAGACTTGAACTGCCAACCTTTTGGTTAGCAGCCAAGCTCTTAACCACTATTCCACCATGGCTTATGGCTCAGAAGAAAAACTATCTTTGATAGTTATGAGAGGGGGAATGGATAGGGAGGGGAAACCACTAAATAGTAGACAAGTGTTAACTTTGGTGAAGGGAAAGACAACACACAATATAGGGGAATTCAGCACAACTTGACCAAGGCAAAATCACAGAAGCTTCCTAGATACATCCAAACACCTTGAGGACCAAGTTACCGGGACTGAGGGTTGGAGACCATGGTCTTGGGGTACATCTGGGTCAATTAGCATAACATAGTTCTTAAGGAAAATGTTCTACATCCTACTTTGGTGAGTAGCATCTGGGGGGTCTTAAAAGCTTGCACATGGCCATCTAAGATACATCTATTGTTCCCTTCTCATCTGGAGCAAAGGAAAATGAAGAAAACCAAAGACATAAGGAAAATATTAGTCCAAAGGACTAGTGGACCACCCGAACTATGGCTTCCACCACCACCAGCTTGAGCCCAGAAAAACTAGATGGTGCCCAGCTACCAACACTGATGGCTGTGACAGGGATGACAATAGAGGGTCCCACATAGAGTGGGAAAAAAATGTAGAACAAAATTCAAATTCACAAAAAGAGACCAGACTTACTGGAAATGTATCCTAGAGAAATATATTTTCTCCAGAGACTGGAGGAACCCCCAAGGCTATGGCCCCAGACACCCTTTTAACTCAGAGCTGAAGTTACTCCTGAAGTCCACATTTCAGCCAAAGGTTAGACAGGCCTATAAAACAAACACACGTGAGGAACATGCTTCTTAGTTCAATCAAGTATAGGAGACCAAACGGGTAACATCTGCCTAAAAACAGACAAGAAGGCAGGAAGGGACAGGAAAACTGGACGAATGGACATAGGGAAGCCTGGGTGGAAAGGGAGAGAGTGATGGCACACTTGGGGATCACAACCAATATCACAAAACAATTTGTGTGTGAATTTTTGAATGAGAAACCAATTTGTGCTATAAACAATATAATTAAAAAAAAATAGGTTTAGTAATCATTGGAACAATCTGTACATATTTAGTATTTAAAGTGACATAAGGTTTAAGAGTTTTGGGCATATGAGAAAATCTAATGGATTAGAGTTGTGACTCCATTTTACAACATGTAATTGAGCAATTGATTTTATAGCTTTAAGTTCAAAGGTATAACACCTTAGCTAAGTTTTTTAAAAAGCACTGGAGTTTTTTTAAAGATTTGCCATATTTATCAGTTTGTTATATCAGATTTAATAGAGTTGTTCAAGTACTTGAGAAGCCAAGTACTTGTTAGAGGCATTTGAAGCGTTGAAAAGAAAATCAACTATGCTAAACTTATAAATACAATTTTAATGACTGAAGGAATTTAATTAACTTAGTTGTAAATGGAACCAATTGTTTAAAGAAAAATGCCCTATTCATCTTGCATTAATTAAACTTTAATCAAAGGAATATTTTAAAGTTTTGTTTGTATTTTACTAAGTTTATGAATAGGATAATATTGTTTGTAACTTGAACTTAAAAGATTAAGGAAAATCTAGGTTTTTCAATATGTAATTTTAATAAGTCAAATATTAACATTAACACCCTGCAAATAATCTTTTTCTATGTACAAAAGCTGCCCTAAGGAACAGTCAAAAACTCCACATATTTTATATGTATGCTCACAATAATAATCATAAAATCCCTCTCAAATTTTTTAAATAAAGAGAATGTTTAGGTTATCTATAAATAAAACTACAAGACTTATTAGAACATTAAAGAAATCTTAAATATCAAGAGAAATATACTATCCTAGATGAGAAACTCAATATTAAAAATACATCAGTTCTTCTGAAAATAATATAATACACTTCCAATAAAAATCTTTAGATGTTTTTAACAACAAAGTTATTCTAAAATACATCTCGAAAAACATAGAATCACGAATTATCAATAATGTTTGAATAAGAATGTAATAATGTGTGATTTGCTCTGCCAAATATTAACAAGAATTATAAAGCTCCAATAATTTAAAAGAATATGATTCTAGTGCAATAACAAGCAAATCAATAGATCCTGAAAAAAGTTAAAGAAATTTGTGCCTGAAAGTATCTGTATTTGAAAATTTAGAAAACAATAAAAGTAGTATTTGAGGAATGTCTCTTCCCTACTCTTAATGTTTTCTTCAGATAGAAGAAGCTGCACTGCTATAACCTCTCTGGCCTGTATCCACCCCTTTATTCACTCCCCTTCTAAAAAAATGATATAACTGTTGGTACGTTTGGGAAGATATTGGACGTGCTCAGTCTAACTCTGTTCTTCCATCTGGGAGTGAAATTCCCACAAAGAACAGACATTCTCCTCTGTTTTCAGCAACAGGCTCTCCCCACGCTTTAGTAAGACTACTCTGATCTAGTATTTCCATTCACTGGTGGGTTCATCTGCCTGACTCAAGGTCCAGTTAGCAGTTGCATTTGGCTGTCATACTAAACTGCATCCTCCAACTTAACATTTATCAGTAATAAAGACTGGCCTCCATCATCTCAATTTCTTCAGAACTCATGTGAAAGGAGAAATGTCTTTCAGAAAATCCTATATTAGGTGCATAAGCCAAAAACATTTACAGCAGAAAGACCATTCTCTGTGGGGAACTTTATTCCAACAAGAAAGACAAAACCAATCTAAGTATGTTTGATTGTTTTCCCCAAACTGACTAAATAGAAAAAGTCACTCAATCTCTTCAGAACAGTAGCGAGGAAAGAGATGGAGAAAAATAAGAAGTATCACATTCCCCTGGAGGAAGAACATCTGGAATGGGGAAACAACCATTTCTCCATCAAGCAACATTTCATCTCGATAGGAAGAGGATGGATTAATCACTAAAATCATGCTGAGAAAACTGATTAACCACTTAAAAAACAAACTTCAATTCCTACCTCACTTCACACACTCAAATAAGTTACCTATGGAACAAAGGGTTAAATGGGAGAGTGTTATGCCATAAATTAATGAATATATAGGTAAATATTTTTCCATCCTGGGGGCTGAGAAGGAGTTTCTAAGCATTAAGGCAAAAGAAAATACATTTTAAAAAATTAATAATTAATACATAAAATTGTAAAATTTCTTTATGTGAAGAAATATCATTTATAAAATGAAATATTAAGTTGCTGGGTGCCATGAGCACCAAGTAGGCACAAAAACTAAAGAAGGAGGGGATCAGGAGGAAGATTCAGGGAATAAGAGGTAGGGAGCTTTTTATGCCACAGGAAAACATTAAAAGTCATGAAGAAGACAGAAAAATTATAGTACTACTGTCCTAATTCACTTCCAGTACTGGTGGAGTGAAGTGATTGGTAAACCTGTTCCTTGATGGCAATCATAAAATACGAACAAATTATTTAAAAAAAAAAAAAAGATGGCGTCAGCATGGTGCTATAGACAGAAGCACCATGTGGTCCCTCTGCAGCAAAGATCAAAAAAACTAAGTAAAACAGATACGAAAGTCAATCCTAGAACTGTATGTGTCAAATGAAGGGATAAAGAACTCAATCAAAAACCGAATGGAATGAGAAACGGACAGAAAACAGAGAATGAGGAGTGCTACAGAGTGGAAGCACCCTACCAGCTAATGTGGCATAGATTCATCATTTTGGACTACAGCCACCAAGGACGGTGTTCAGGGAGTATGCGAAGACAACTTCACAGAGCTCCCAACAGGACACAGAGCACCCACTCCGCCCATCACATCCTCTCCCTTCTCTCCTCCGTATCTGCACCACACACTGAATGCCGCACCCCTGAGCAGCACTGGCATGGACCGCCAAACCCCTGGAACGCACCCTGCACTGCTCCCCAGCCCCACCCTGCCAGCCCCAGTTTGTGTCACAAACAACCCCACCCCACTGGACCTGCCCTTCTTCACCAAAGCTGAGTGACCAGTCCTGCCAACCTGGACAAGGTGGAGAGAAATGTCACGTCCACAGATGAGCATGCAACAAAGCAGGATCGGCCTGCCTACCCAGACAAAACCAAAAACAACCAAAAAAAGCAGGACGAAACCAACAAATCTACAATCAATAAACAAAGAAAATAATAATTCCTGAATGTCCGAGAGACAGCAGAAAATACCAAACCTTATTTTTTTAAAAAAGGACAGGGCGGAGCCAACATGGTGCCATAGACAGAAGCACCACGACATCCCTCCACAGGAAAGACCTGAAAAACTAAGTAAAACAGAGACAAACGTCAATCCTGGAACCCTAAGCATCAAATGAAGAAATAAAGAACTCAGCCAAGCACCGAATGGAATAAGAAACTGACAGAGAACAGACAGTGAGGAGAGATACGTGCAGAAAAAAATAGAGGTCACCTATTAACTAACACAGCACAGATTAGCCAATTTGGACTCTTGTCGGAGATCCGCACACAGGGAGTATGGGAAAGCAGCTTCACGGAGCTCCCAGCAGGAGACAGAACACCCGGTTTCTGTCTATAAGCTTTCCCACTCCCCATCCTTCTCCCCCCTACTCAGTCTCTGCCACTTCCTAGCTGGCTGCAGTCACTGGGCCAGCTGGGAACTGCAGGCTCCGCGCTGTTTGGATTTGCCCCGTCCACATTGGATATCGGTGGACAGGGAGTAAGGGAGAGCAGCTTCACGGAGTTCCCAGCAGGACACAGAGCACCCAGTAACCAGCGATACACATTTTCCCACCCCACACTCTTCTTCCCCCCACTCGGCCTCCGCCACTTCCCGCCAGCCACCGTCTCTTGGTCAGAAGGCACGGGCTCTGGCTCTGTGACACTTGGATTCGCCTAGCCCACACTAGCCGGCTCCCTCAGTGCCATTCCTTTGTTGCCTATGTTGCTTTTTTTCCACTTCCTTTGGTTTCTTCCCTGCCTCTTACCATCTCTTGAACACCTGGCTCCGTGTGCCATCTTGGCTTCTTTTTGAAAGGCTGTGAAGCACTGCTTCCCTAGGGAACTGCTTCCCTGGTCTTTGTTGCCAGGCTGGTGGGATCCGGGGACCTTTTTTTGTGTTTTGTTTTGCTTTGATTTATTTGTTTTCTTCTTTTCATGGCTTAGGAGGCTGTTCTAGTCAGTCTGTATTGTGCAGCTTGGGAGCCACTCCCCTGGTCTGCCCAGCTGCATCGGTGGGATCCCTGGAGGCATTTCTTTTTTCTTTTCCCTTTTTTCATTTCTCAGTTTTTCATCTCTCTATACTTACCTTCTTTTCCTGTCTCCTTAATACCTGCTACTGTGTGACATCTCTGCCCCTTCTAGCCAGGCTGTACTGCACAGCCTGGGAGCCACTTCCCCAGTCTTTGCAGCCCCACCAGTGGAATCCCCAGGGGATTTTCTTTTCTTTTTCTAAGTCTTATTTATTATTTTTTTCTCTTTATGTTTTTCCTTTTTGTTTTTCTCCATTTCTCGATTTCTCATCTCTCCACTCCAATGGCATGCTCCCTTAGCGCTCTTTTCTTCTTTTTTGTTTGTATGTTTGTTTGTTTGGCTCCTATTTCTCACTCCTCTCTCTCACTTTCCCATACCCATCTTAACTCCATACATCAGAACCTACCCCTTCCTTCCTGCCAACCTGCACGGTGCACTGAACATCACACCCCCAAGCAGTACAGGCATGGCCTACGGCAACCTGCCCTGCACTGATGCCCGGCCTGCCCTATCAGCCCTAGTGTCTACCACAAAAACCCATCCAAGCCCCTCACTTTCAGCTGGACCTGTCCTGATGCACCACAGCTGAGTGATTGGCCCTGCCCATTGGACAAGGAGGTGAAAAGCATAGTGCCCACAGATGGGCAAACAACAAAGACACAGGCTGCCTGCTCAGACATAACCAAATAAACAAAAAAGCAGGTTGAAACAAGTCTACAGTCAATAAACAAAGAAAATAACTACTGAATGTTCCAAAGACAGCAGACAATACCAAAACATATAAGAACAGGACAAGATGGATCCAGTAGGCAACCAAAATAAAACACCAGATGATTTTCCAGTAGAAGAAAAAGCACTAGAACTACCTGATAGGGAATTCAAATCTCTAATATTCAGAGCTATCCAAGACTTGAAGCAAAAAGCAGACAAAAATGAGGGAAAAAATACACAAATTCATGGAAAACACAGACAAAAATGGAAGAATTCATTCAGAGCTATCCTAGTTGAAGGAAACAGCAGACAAAAATGAGGGAAAAAATACACAAATTCATGGAAAACACAGACAAAAATGGAAGAATTCATTCAGAGCTATCCTAGTTGAAGGAAACAGCAGACAAAAATGAGGAAAAAATAGACTGAATCACAGAAAAGGCAGACAAATTCATGGAAAATAAAGACAAAAAAAATGGAAGAATTCACGAAAATAATACAGGAACAAAATGCCCAAACAAATTCACAACTACAAATCATACAAAAACAACAATTAGAAATCCAAAAGATAAACAACAAGATTTCAGAAATGAACAGTGTAATAGAGCGGCTGAGGGGCAGGTTTGAAACCATGGAAGACAGGATCAGCAAAACTGAAGGCAAGCTTGGATACAATGCTGTTGGAGGAAAAATCGAAAAAAGAACAAAGAAAAATGAAGAAACCCTAAGAATTATGTGGGATATAAATAAAAAGCAAAAATTTGCAAGCGATTAGAGTACCAGAACAGGGGGAAAAAATGGAAAACACAGAGATCACTGGAGATTTGCTAACAGAAAACTTCCCTAATGTCATGAAAGATGAAAAGCTATCTAAGAAGCTCAACGAACCCCATATAGGATAGACCCTAAAAGAAAATCACCAAGGCATATCATAATCACACTTGCTAAAACCAAAGACAAAGAAAGAATCCTGAGAGCCGCTCAAGAAAAATGAAAACTCACAGAGGAGAAACAATAGAACTAAGCTCCGAATATTCAGCAGAAACCATGCAAGCAAGAAGGCAATGGGATGACATATATAAAACCTTGGGAGAAAAAAAATTGCCAAGCAAGAATAATACATCTTGAAAAACTCTCCTTCAAATATGATGGTGAAATTAGGACATTTCCAAATAAACAGAAATTCAGGGAATATGTAAAAACCAAACCAAAATTACAACAATTATTAAAGGAAATCCTCTGGTTTGAGAACAAACAACATGAGATCACAGCCTGAATCCAGGACGCAAGATTGTACCAGCCAGATACCAACCTAGGAAATGAATCCTCAAGGACTATTCAAAGCCAAAAGAATTATAATAGGGAACCAGAGAGGTTAATTTGTAAATGACAACAATCCAAGAGCAATAAAAGAGGGAATAAATGATGTAGATATAGAACTTGCAAATGGAGAGAAAGGCAAGACAACACCAAGTAATAAAAGATTGATTCAAACCTACAAAGATAAGGGTACATGTCAACATAACCACAAAGAAAGTTGGCAAACCTACTCATCAAAATAAAGAACAAAAACATAAAGTCTCAGTAAGAATAAAATCTACAAAAACAAAAGAAATCCACAAACAAAAGGGATTCAGCACAGGAGAGTAAGAGAAACAACGCATCATATAAAAAATAATAATAATACACCACAATCAAGTGGAATTCAGACCAGGTACACAAGGATGGCTCAACACTAGAAAATAAATCAGCATAATCTACCACATAAATAAAACCAACAAACCAAAAAAGAATCATGTGATCATCTCAATCAACACAGAAAAGGCATTCGACAAAGTCCAACATCCATTCCTGATAAAAACTCTCAATAAAATAGGAATAGAAAGGAAATTCCTCAACATAATAAAGGGCATCTATACAAAACTAACAGCCAGCATCATTCTTAATGGAGAGAGGCTGAAAACATTCCCTCTGAGAACAGGAACAAAACAAGGATGCCCTTTATCACTGCTCCTATTTAACACTGTGCTGGAAGTCCTAGCTTGGTAAGGAAGAAGTAAAACTATCCATATTTGTGGATGATAAGATCATATACATACAGAACCCAAAAGACTCCAAGAGAAAACTGCTGAAACTAATAGAAAGATTCAGCAGAGGAGCAAGATACAAGATAAACATATAAAAATCAGTTGGATTCCCATATACGAAAAGGAGAATTACAAAAAGGAAATCAGGAAAGCAATACCATTTATAATAGCCCCTAAAAAAAAAAAAACTTAGGAACAAATCTGACTGGGAATGTAAAAGACCTATACAAAGAAAACTACAAAACACTACTGCAAGAAACCAAAAGAAAACAAGCAAACAAAAAAATTAACCCATTGTCGAGTCGATTCTGACTCATAGTGACCCTAAAGGATGGAGTAGAACAACCCCATAGGGTTTCCAAAGAGTGCCTGGTGGGTTAGAACTGCTGACCTTTTGATTAGCAGCCGAACTCTTAACCACTATGCCACCAGGGTTTCAGAAACCAAAAGAGACTTACATAAATGGAAAAATATACCATGCTCATGGATAGGTAAACTCAACATTGTGAAAAAGTCAATTTTACCCAAAGCAACCAAAAATACAATGCAATCACAATCCAAATACCAACAGCATTCTTTAAAGAGATAGACTAATCATTAACTTTATATGGAAAGGAGAGCAGTTCCAGATAAGTAAAGCACTACTGAAGAAGAATAAAGTAGGAGGCCTTGCACTACCCAACGTCAGAACCTACTATACAGCTATGGCAGTCAAAACAGCCTGGTAGTAGTACAACAGACACATTGACCAATGGAACAGAATTGAGAACCCAGATATAAATTCATCCATCTACAGTCACCTGATCTTTGACAAAGGCCCAAAGTCTATTAAATGGGGGAAAAGACAGTCTTTTTAACAAATGGTGCTGGCAAAACTAGATGTCCATACTCAAAAAAATGAAACACAATTCGTACTTCACACCACACACAAAAACCAACTCAAAATGGATCACAGACCTAAATATAAAACTGAAAACTATACAGATCATAGAATAAAAAATAGAGTCACTACCAGTGGCCCTGATAACCAAAAAACCAAATCCGTTGCTGTCAAGTCAATTCAGACTCATAGCGACCCTAAAGGACAGGGTAGAACTGCCCCATAGGGTTTTCAAGGAGCACCTGGCGAATTCGAATTGCCGACCTTCTGGTTAGCAGCCATAGCTCTTAGCCACTATGCCACCAGAGTTTCTGAATACATGGCATAAATAGGATACAAACCACAACTAACAACACACAAACAATAGAAAATAAGCTGGATAACTGGGATCTTTGAAAAATAAATACTTATGCTCATCAATACCAAAAACCAAACCCGCTGCCATCAAGTTGGAATGAATGAGATGAATGCTCATCAATAGAATTCGTCAAAAGAGTAAAAAGAGAGCCTACAAACTTGGGGGAAAAATTGGGGCTATGACATATCCAACAAAGGTCTACTCTCTAAAATCTATAGGAAAATCCAACACCTTTGCAACAAAAAGACAAATAATCCAATTAAAAAATGGGCAAAGGACAGGAACAGATACTTCACCAAAGAAGACATTCAGGTAGCTAACAAGAAACATGAGAAAATGCTCCCAATCACTAGCCATTAGAGAAATGTAAAACAAAACTACAACGAGATACCATCTCATCCCAACATTACTGGAATGAATCTAAAAAACAGAAAACGTTGGAGGGACAGAGGGAAGATTGGAACTCTTATGCACTGCTGGTGGCAATGCAAAATATTACAACCATTTTGGAAAACAATATGGCACTTCCTTAAAAAGCTAGAAATAGAAATACCATACAATCCAGCAATTCCATTCCTAGGAATATATCCTAGAGAAATAAAAGCCATCACACGAATAGACATAGGCACTCCCGTGTTTGTTGTAGCATTAGTCACAATAGCAAAAAGATGGAAACAACCTAAATGCCCATCAACAGATGATGGATAAACAAACTATGGTACATACACACAATGGAAATATTATGCCATGATACAGAACAATGATGAATCTGTAAAACTTCTCACATCACAGATGAATCTAGAGGTCATATGCTGAGTGAAATAAGTCAATCACAAAAGGACAGATACTGTATGAGACCACTGTTATAAAAACTCATGAAAAGGTTTACACACAGAAAAAAAAAAAACAATGCTTGATGGTTATGAGAGAGGGGAGCGGTGAAGAGGGAAAAACACCAACTAGACAGTAGGTAAGTGGTACCTTTGGTGAAGGGTAAGACCTTACACAATACTGGGGAAGGCAGCACAACTTCACCAAGGCAGAGTCATGGAAGCTTTATAGACACATCCAAATGTCTTGAAGAACCAAGCTACTGCATTGAGGGCTGGGGACCACGGTAATGGGAACATCTAGCTCAACTGGCATAACAGTTTATAAAGAAAGTGTTCTACATCTTACTTTGGGGAGTAATGTCTGGGGTCTTAAAAGCTTGTGAGCAGCCATCTAAGATACTTCACTGGTGCCACCCCATCTGGAGCAAGGGAGAATGAAGAAAACCAAAGACACAAGGGAAAGTCTAATCCAAAATATTAATGGACCACAACTACCACCTTCTTCACCAGACTGAGTCCAGCATAACTAGATGGTGCTTTTCCTCCCAATGGCTTACAGTGGTGGGACCCAATCATAGGTGGAGGAAAGTACCACCATGTTTCACAGGAGACTCCTTTCTGGAAGGCAGCTGAGTGAGGGGAGAGAGAGGTCCCAGGGGTGAGAGGCTGCATTCACTTCTCTCCAGGAAGAACAGTCTTAAATACATGCCCAGTGCTTACACTGGATTTTTAACCTCTGTTAAGATGATTTTATGGATATCAGTATATAAATGTTAAGTGCAGAAATATGAGTACAGGTGATACTTTACAGGAAAAGAAAATGAACTAATCTGTTTAGACATCAACGTATGAGTGATGAGTCAGCTACCATCACTGACTGCTCTGACAGGGATCACAACAGGGGGTCTCAGACATAGCTAGAGAAAAATGTAGAACAAAATTCAAACTCACAAAAAAAGACCAGACTTACTGGTCTGACAGAAACTGGAGAAACCTCAAGAGCATAGCCCCCAGATACTCTTTTAACTAAGTACTGAAGTCACTCCCGAGGTTCCCCCTTCAGCCAAAGATTAGACAGGTCCGTAAATGAAACAATAATACACGTTGCTCCACCATGTATACCAGACTAAATGGCCACACCAACCCAGGGGCAAGGACAAGAGGGCAGAAGGGATCAGGAAAGCTGGACGAATAGAAATGGGGAACCCAAGGTCAACAACAAGAGAGTGTTGACATGTTGCAGGGTTGGCAACCCATGTTGCAAAACAATATGTGTATTAATTGTTTAATGGGAAACTAATTTACTCTGTAAAACTTCATCTAAAGCACAATTAAAAAAAAGTATAGCACACACACACACAAAAACAACCATTTAAAGAGGCTGGTATACAGAAGTCATAGAAGAGCCTACTCTTGAGAGATTGCAACTGATATGGGTAAGAATTGCAAAGTTACGGCTTTTTTTTTTTTTTTTTTTTACCTCAGAGAACTCCCCAACCCTCATAGCTATGAAAGCAAAAAAAAAAAAAAAATTAGTCTTACCAACTCAGGTGTCAGAGGACAGGGTTTAGGGATGGTAGGACAGTACAGACTTAGGATCAAAATCCTAGAAGCAAGAGAACTGCAGAAGGTATGAGACCAAAAACCTAAGTATGATCTAAGAGCTCAATCTTCAGACCTCTTCTCTACTTTTATTTACACTGTATTTCTCTCAGTATCATCAGAACTCAGTGCTGATTCTTCCCACACAATTGAAATTGGTAGAAAGATCAGTAGGGAAAATAAAACCCTTATTTACTACTCTACAAGGAAGAATGTGATCAGCGTCTGTAAACTAAAGTCTTAGGAATCTTCAGAGGAGTTGAAATCAGAGACCTTCCGAATTCCAAAAGAAGGCTCTAGGGGTAGGATTTAAAGTACAGCCAGCTCACCCAGTCCATTTGTTTCAGTCAACATCCCATCTTATCCCAGGACAATAAGATAGCCTTGTTCAGCAACTGAGATGTGGAAACAACTCATACGTTGATGTCTAAACAGATTAGTTCATTTTCTTTTCCTGTAAAGTATCACCTGTACTCATATTTCTGCACTTAACATTTATATACTGATATCCATAAAATCATCTTAACAGAGGTTAAAAATCCAGTGTAAGCACTGGGCATGTATTTAAGACTGTTCTTCCTGGAGAGAAGTGAATGCAGCCTCTCACCCCTGGGACCTCTCTCTCCCCTCACTCAGCTGCCTTCCAGAAAGGAGTCTCCTGTGAAACATGGTGGTACTTTCCTCCACCTATGATTGGGTCCCACCACTGTAAGCCATTGGGAGGAAAGCAAAAGCAAGCAGAAGTTTTTGGCCTGTCCCATGGGGAAGACCTCAAGGTCTAAGAAAGTGCCTTTTGCCTGGTCCCAGAAGGTGACCATCAATGTTTCAAAAACTGTCTTTCATGAGGTCTCAAAGAGCAAAAAATATCATCCCGTCTGTAAGACTTTTCTGTGGAGCTTAGGAAGCGGGTAGCTGGAACTCCTAGCAAGTTGAGCTTCTAGGATTAGATCTAGCTGAGAAGAAAATAGAATGTGACCAGGAATATCAAAGCTAATCACCATCAGTGCTACCAAAGCCTTCTCATTGGGTACAATATCCACCAAACACCCCATATACATTCCCACTCTACGCTTTTACCAATGCTATACCAGTAGTGTGCTAGAGCCAGTTCACACTGGTTCAAGAGAGCTGATCATTAAATGGTCAGAAATTTTGTGAGTCATCATTGAAAATTAAATTATATAAACTTACAATTAAATATATGATATTAAAGCAAAGATAATAAATGCTCAAAACACACCACTTCCTATTTATTTTACTGCATTGTATTCATATCTGTTCTTGTGTGATTTACTTCTACTTTTTTTTTATATGGGAAAAATGCTACATAATGGTGCAATTCTATACCTGATTCCTGGTTCACTGACTTCATGCTGATACCTTGTAATTGACCATGAAATTGGCCATGCTGGGAGTATTTACACCATGGAAATTGTCCATCGCTATAAACTGGAGGATCGTGGAGCAGGGAGAGGGTGCTAATTGTTAAACTTGGTTATCAACGCACCTGGCTATTCCTACCCCCCATGTTTTCCACGTCCTTTTATTATCAACATAGGGTCATTTCTTTGAGCCTCAGCTCAAGTTCTGCCTCCTCTCTGAAGCCTTCCCTGATCACTCCCCCCCGCCCCACCCAGTCTACTGTGATTCCCTGCAGTCAACTTCCATAGTATTGTCTGCCTGTAAGCCTCAAATGGACCTTCACTTAATATACCAGGGAATAGAATAAATCTTTTTACACGGCTACATACCTTTCTTCTCCTGTCTTCTAAGTAGTTTGTGAGCTATTTAAGGACTGATGAGTACGTAGTAGGTGTTCAGCAAATACTTGCTGATCGGCAATTTGCATATGAACCTTTCTAAAGAAGTTCCCAAGGAAATTTCAGCCCAAATTGGGGGAAAATGGATTATGACAAACTTAAACGCAAAAGCTCATTTTTGTAAGAATATTTAAATACTACAAATTTGACATGCACTTGTCCCAAAAGTTAAGTGCTATGGCTGCTAACCAAAGGGTCAGCAGTTCGAATCCACCAGGTGCTCCTTGGAAGCTCTCTGGGGCAGTTCTACTCTGTCCTATAGGGTCGCTATGAGTCTGAATCAACTCGACGGCACTGGGTTTGTCCCAAAATACATATAGAGTCACTCTATATGGTACTGAAGGAAGAAGTCCAAGTTGCACTGAAGGCATTGACAAAAAACAAGGCCCTAGGAGTTGATGGAGTATCAATTGAGGTGTTTCAACAAACAGATGCACCACTAGAGGTACTCACTTGTCTATGCCATGAAATTTGGAGGACAGCTGCCTGGCCAACCTACTGGAAGTGATCCATATTTGTACCTATTCCAAAGAAAGATGATCCAAAAGAATGCAGACATTATCAAACAATACCATTAATATCCACATACAAGTAAAACATTACTGAAGATCATTCAAAAACAGCTGCAGCACTATATCAATAGGAAACTGCCAGAAATTCAAGACGGATTCAAAAGAGGATGTAGAATGAGGGATACCATTGCCCACGTCAAGTGGATCTTCGCTGAAAGCAGAGAATACCTGAAAGATGTTTATCTATGTTTCATTGACTATGCAAAGGCATTTGACTGTGTGAATCATAACAATTTACAGGCAACATTGCAAAGAACGGGAAATTCAGAACACTTAATTGTACTCACAAGGAGCCTGTACATACACCAAGAGGGAGTCATTCAAACAGAACAAGGGGATACTGCATGGTTTAAAGTCAGGAAAGGTGTGTGTGAGGGTTGTATCCTTTGGCCATACTTGTTCAATCTGTATGCTGAGCAAATAATCTGAGAAGCTGGATTATATGAAGAAGAATGAGGCATCAGGATTGAAGGAAGACTCAATAACCTGCAGTTATGTAGATAATACAACTTTTCTTGCTGAAAGTGAAGAAGGCTTGAAGCAATTACTGATGAAGATCAAAAACCACAACCTTCAGTATCGATTTCATCTCAACATAAAGAAAACAAAAATCTTCACAACTGGACCAATAAGAAACATCATGAAAAATGGAGAGAATATTGAAGTTGTGAAGGATTTCATTTTGCTTGGATCTACAATCAACACCCATGGAAGCAGCAGTCAAGAAATCAAACATATTGCATTGGGCAAATCCACTGCAAAAGACCTCTTTAAAGTGTTGAAAAGCAAAGATGTCACCTTGAAGACTAAGGTGCACCTGACCCAAGCCATGGTATTTTCAATCACCTCATATGCATGGGAAAGCTAGATAAGGAATAAGGAGGACCAAAGAAGAATCGATGCTTTTGAATTTTGGTGTTGGCAAAGAATATTGAATATACCACGAACTGTTGGATTTCTTAGAAGCAAGAATGGCAAGACTTCACCTCACATACTTTGGACATGTTATCAGGAGGGATCAGTCTCTGGATGGCACGATGCGTGGTAACAGGTCAACAAAAAAGAGGGTTGAAACAGTAGCTGCAACAACGGGCTTGAGCATAACAATGATTTTTAGGATGGTGCAGGGCTGGGCAGTGTTTCCTTCTGTTGTGCATAGGGTCACTATGAGTTGGAACCAATTCAAATGCACCTAACAATAACAATGCTCACTCCCAACCAGTTCCATTGAGTTGCATTGAGTCAACTCTGACTCAGGCCAGTCCCATGTATATCACAGTAGAACTGTGCTCCATAGGGTTTTCAAAGGCTGATTTTTTGGAAGTAGATCATCAGGCCTTTCTTTCAAGGTGCCTCCAGGTGAACTTGAACCTCTAACCTTTTGGTTAGCAGCTGAACACATTAACAATTTGTACCACCCAGAGATTCCACTGACCGTTCCAATGAGTAGCAAATTAGGTTGTGTTTTGTTTTTTTCTTTCCAAAGTGTTTCTTGATTCAGCTTCATGAAAATAAACTCGAAGTTGATTTCTAAAAGATGGAAGGAAGGGAAGACTTTAGGAAAGAGTCCCACTTCCAGTCTCTTACCCCACCCCCTCCCCAGCCAAGAAGCTTCCAAGAGGTGCTGTGACTCCTGGGCTGGAGCATTCTCCTCAGGGGGCGGGCTGGGGTCAGTGCACAGGCTGACCCAGCAAACTGACATCTTGCAGGGGAGCAGTTGGTGGGAGAGAAAGGCACAGAAGGAAAACTGGCTACATGAGGGGAAAATAACTGGGAAGAAAAGTGGCTCCAACCACAGTGACATTTGGCATTTGCAAAGGAAGCAGCCATGGACAGGAGATCACAGCTGGTTTGACTTACAAATAACAAATCCATTCCTGCCTTTTATCTGTAAACACAGACGAAGCTATCCACCGATGCAGGTTCAAATTACCCTAGTGTTCCAGAGCTCGGCATGGGGGCTTTGGGGGTGGGCTTCATAAAGTTACAGGATGGAGTGAGAGAGGAGGGGAAGGCTACTCTGCCATTCTCACTGGCTTCTACCCACAAACGCAGACAGAGGAGTGATGTATAAGGACGAGGGGTGGCGAATAAAGTATGAAGGCCCAGGTGGGAGGGGGGAAGGCTTAATCTGATCAAGAGATTGAGAAAGAGTACCAGGAGTAGGGAGCTTTCCTCTCCCAGAGCTTTTGGAGGAGAGAATCCTGGTGGGTTGCTCTGGCCCAGACAGGGTCTGCATTGTTCCATAAAGATGCTTGCTGCTGCCAAAAAAAAAAAAAAAAGAATTTTTTTGGCATTCTGTAAATTCACTTACTGCATTTGTGTGGCTGTTCTTTCTTTTTTTTTTTTGCAGGGGTACAGAAAGGGATGAGACTGGGCCTTATAGGCAAAATGACCCATTCTGGGTAGAAGAGATTCAGAGGGGTGAGGGCCACAAGAGGTTTGCCTTGTTGTCTAACAAGCAAACAGACGCCCCCACCTCCCTTCTAGAGAACAGACCCACATTTTCACCAAGTGCCACTCATAAGACGGCTGTGTTGAAGAGTGGACATGTTCAGAGACAAGTTTCAGAGGGAAGACCTCGGAAGAATCCCATTGACTTTTAGAAAATGGATCACTTCACTTGAAATTCACTTTGTGAAATCTTGGACTCCTGGCATGGAACATGGGAATTTTTCAATCTCCTGAAGGGAATAAGCAAATCTCCCACACAAGGTCAGTCCTTGTTGACTCCGGTACTTCCCCAGGCTGGAACAGACCTTCCTCGTTGTGTGCGTTCCTTTCCCAGGTCTCTGCAGGTTGTTATGTCCACCTCCCACCCACTCCCAAGGCCAAAGGGCTGCCCTTGCTAATGCCCTGAAAGCACTGAAACTCAGAGGGAGGCTGGACTGAATGGAGCCCAGGGATCCTCCCATGTTGTCTAGAGCACCATCTGGTTTGGAGGTTTATCACCCGCTGTTATCTCAGCGTTCCTCAGTGCAGCTTAAACCTATTAATTTCTTATCTTGTCATCACAGGCTAAATGAAAGCGTCCTCCACTACACTTCCTCCCTGTGGAACAAAAATGTTTTACCTCTTGCTCACCCCCATGTAGTTGGCTTCTATACATTTCCAAGAACTTCTTCTCTAGCTTCCTGTGAAGTACTGTGGGCTAAAGAGCGCCCAGGGAGTCTGCCTGGGAGATCCAAGGCCTTAAGAAAATGGAGACTAGATAGCATAGTTTTTTCAGTGTGTTGTATTTAAGGCTCATTGAATGAACCCCTCACCTCTAAAATGAGTCTCCTGGGGCCACCTTGATGCTGAAGAGTCCTCTATTCCATTCCTAACGTTTTAGGCCTGGAAGATTTTTTCCAACTTTAGGAGCCCACTTTTTAAACTGCAGAGAGGTTGTAAGGGCAGAAAGCAAACGTCTATAAAACTGGGACATCAACTGGGTGGGTGGCTGAAACTGGAGACTAGAAGAGAGAGACCAAAGGGAAGTTGCATTTTTGCTGGGAATGTTGCCATGCACTGATGCTCAAAATCTAGGAGACAAGCTGGTCAGGCCTGAGTCATCCATATCTCCTGCCTCCTTCCTCAGAGCTGTCTGGGAGTTGGGAAGAGGGAGCATAGTAGACCTTCCTGTGCTCAGAAAGAAAAGGAACCCTCTTCAGGGCTGCATTCAGCTCATCCAGATATCATGTCCTGTCCAGAAACCAAGAGAAGAGCGTATTTCTTCCAGTTTTTTTCTTTCCAGTCATGGGGACATGTTTTCTCTTTATCCCCTCAATCAACTTTCCCTTTGGTCTCATTGCCCAAACATAGGTTACATGGTTACATAAAGCTGCCATGGGTAGGTTAAGTGAAATTTTCATGATTGGCTACACCATACAGGATCGACCCCTGGAATGGGGACAGGGCAGATTCCACCCCAGCTCTTATCCACCTGACCCAGAGTTCTTCACAAGGCAGTCATACAATTACCCTTTTATCTTCATCACTCCATGAAAACTTCTCTTGCCAAGGTCCCCTGGGGCTCCCACAGTCCTAAGGTCTCATCCTTTTTCATCTACCAGCCAATTTTGACACAGTTGGCCACTCCCTTCATTTTGGAATCTTTTTTCACTTGGCTTCCAAGACACTACTTTATCTTGGTCTCTTTCTATCTCACTGGCCATTTCTTCTCAATTTCCTTTGCTGTATTCTCCTCATCCTTCTCATCTTTCCAACCTCTAAATGATGTGGAATCCTAGGGCCCAGACCTCAGACCTCTTTTTCCTTCATCTTCATTCACTCCTAAGGTGATCTCATCTGGTAGCATGGCTTTAAATACCATTTAATTGCTGTGACTCCAAAAAATGTATCTCCAATGTGGACCTCCCACCTTAATTCCAGACTTACAAACCCAACTCTTAGTCAACATGTCCCATTTGGACACCTAATAGATATCTCAATCTTAAATGGCCAAAACTCCAGCTTGACCTCAAAATACATTCAGAATTTGATCATGTAAGATTTTCCTACATTTCTATCACTTCCAACTTTGAGCATCCTTCCCCTGATCTATTGCAAAAGCCACAAAACTATCTCTCCTTTTATGCTTACCTTCTTCAGCCTATCTCCTACAAAGCTACTAGTGTGAGCCTTATAAAACCTAAGTCAGGATCATGTTTCTTTTTTCCTCAAAATCCTCCAAGGGCTTCTCATCTCACTGAGAATAAAAGTCAAAGTTGTTACCAATGGACTGTAAGACTCCACATAATAAAGAATGCTTGCAGGAAGTGAGGAAGGAGAGGACCTGAAGGAAATGAGGGAGCATGCCCCACAGATATCTGAGAAAAGAACATTCCAGGTAGAGGGAACAGCTAGTACAAGAGCTGTGAAGGGAGAACATGCTTGGCATGTTTCAGGAACTTCTCGGACCCTGCTCTTCTCTCTGACTTCACCACTTACTACTCACTCCCACACTCATTTGGCTCCAGCCACACTGGCCTCCTCAAACTCCCCATATGGATATGGAAGATGCCAGCAGATTATATCAAAAGAGCAGGAGTTCTGGCATAAGAGCCTGTGTAACTTTGCCCAAATCTCATGACATCTCTGAGCCTAATATATTTCCCTTGTATGTAAAGATAAGATGATCTCTATGTTTCCTCCAGTTCTGAGAGCTGAGAATTCTCCAAATCAATGATACAGGCTCAGATTGGTGCAATTGGTAGGCTTCTCTAGAGCTAGGAGACCTGCCCCAGATGTGTGCAATGGAAAAACCCTCGCCGTCATAAGGCACCTGAATGCCATAGGGAAGCTGCTTAAGCTGGATCAGTCCCTGGAAAGAAATCCAGTCCACATTTCCTTAACAAAACTATTCTTTAAATCCTGTGCATGCTCTCACTATGGTTTCCAGAGCTATCCCAAGTTGACATCTCTTAATGGGGATGGGCTGTCAATGTTATAAACTACTTACAAATGCAACCAGAAAATATAGCAAGTGAATCTACAGACACATGGGTTTGTTATGCAATGATATTTTCCAAAAACCAAATCCTCTGATTGGGGACTCAGTTCCGGATATCCTTTCGTTTAATGGACACCATCCTCCAGACATGCTGCTGATGGTTGTCTCATGTGTTCCAACGGCTTATAATGAGTTTGGGGGAGAGACGGGAGGTTAATCAATCACAGCATTTTGGAGATAGAAGAGAGATCCTCAAACCCACCCTTCCTTTTTTATGATCAAGGTGTCAAGGCTCACTCAGATTGCTAAGTTATTTGCCCAAGTACAGTGAAAATGAGCTGGAAACCTCCCAGTCTCCATTCCTGGGAATGTGCCTTAAGAACTTCATGCCTCAAGTGTAAGCTTCTTTCACATTTGGCCTACTTTACAATGCACCTTGCAAAGGGATCTTCTAATCTGTGTTTTTGCTCTGGAGCTGTTTCTTCTGCTCCACTAATGGGGAAACTGCCTGATTTCACATGGAGCCACCTTATGCCTTTTCAACCACAGAAGTTAAGTTTAAGGATTCTTTTCTTTTCTTATAGCTCTTCAAAGACAGAAAACAACAACCATTTCCAATCTGATCCAAGACCACAGGATTGTTTTTAATTCCATTCATCAGTATCTCATTCACCCCAAGAGACTATGGGATGTTTCCATATTTACATAATGTGCTTATAATTTTAAGCTCCATAGGGCTCTCTCTGACATGGTGGCAATTATGTTTCTCTGCAAGCTTCCAAGTTTACTGTAAAGGCCAACAGGGTTTCAGACACCCAGAAAACATACTTTTTATGTTTTTATAAACTCTATAAAATTGTAATTGGATCAAACTTTGCATTCAAAAGAACATTCTTCAGGAATATTTTATATGCACATAAAACATTGAGAAAATGTTAACATTATGATCTTAACTGTTTGCACATTGGAACCAGCTAAAAGCTAGGAAAATGCAATCCATCTGTTCTTGTCTTTGAAACTAGATTATTCTGAAAGCACAGCGCCTCAGGGGAGTTTGACACTGCCCTCTCCCAACTCCTGTTATCAGGTGGTGTGGGGGTTGTCTCACTGGTGGCGATGAAGGCAGCTGCTTTTCCACCTCTCTTTCCAGACTAAGGTCTGGCCAATCCAGGAGCCTTGGTTGTAATGGCAAATCTTCACCAGGCTGAGCAAAGAAAGGGATGGGTCTCCATCAACTCTCTGGCTCTGGCCTCAGGTACCTGAGGAGCTTCTGAGACATTCCACCTGTCCTGGCTTCCAGCACAGGCCTAATTCCCAAAAGGCATAGGAATGGGGAAATCCTGGTTTTGCTACAACCCTTAGAGCTTGTTAGTTCAAGACTATCCATTAGGTGTTTATGAGCCTTCATTATGGAGTGCCCACCCATACCCAGTGGAGTGCTAGCAGCCTAATTAGTTCAAGCTGAGTAGGGGGTAGCAGCAAAAGGGGGAAATGAGGGAACATTATGAGCAACAGCTGACATTTGCCTTCCCAGGGGGCCCTGCTGCTCCCCCACCCACTCAGCTCTCTTATTTTATCTGTTAGCACAGCAAATTAGACCTCTCATTATCACATTTACAAAGTGCTTGGCACACACAGGGAGAACAAAACCCGGAGAGGGAAAAAGCCAAGGATGTTGGGAGAGAGGTTGGTTTCCACCAAGGAACACCTCTTTCTCTCTAGAATAATAGAGCCCATTCTCCACATTCACACCCATGCCTGATGGCAGCTGCCTCACCAGGACCAGGCTAAAGGCAAAGAGAGAGATGGAGTCTCCAGTGGGGAGGATTAGATAGCATTGAGAAACTGCCCCAGAGAGCCCACTAAATCCCACTAACCCTTCCCTGAAGGAGATTGCACAGTCTGAGAAATTCTTGGACAGAATTTTTTTTTTTTTTTTAGTTTGCGTGTCTGTGTGTGTGTGTGTGGTAAATATATAGGTAACAAAACAGTTGCCATTTTTACAATCTTCAGTTGTACAGTTCAGTGACAGTAATTATGTCCATCATGTTGTTTACCCATCACTATTAACCCTTCCCAAATTTGTCTGTCATCCTTAACAGAAGGTCAATGTTCCCTAAGCATTGTGTCTTCTTTCTCTACTCCCACCAGCCCACCTGTCTTAGGCTGAGTTCTCTAGAGAAGCACAACCAGTGAAGTGTGTATATGTGTATATATATAAAAATAGAGAGAGAGAGAAATTTCTATCAAGGGAATGGCTCATGCAGTTGTAGAGGCTGGAAAATCCCAGGTTCATGGGTCAGGCGTCAGGCTGGAGGCTTCTCCTGACTCATGTACTACAGGGGCTGACAAACACAAGATCGGTAGGTTGCTGGCTCAAGTCTCAAGATCCAGAGGTCAGATGACAAGACAAATACAGAGCAGAGCAAAAGCCAGAAAGATTTCCCAGAAAGTCCATATATATTGGATGCAGGCCACACCCCCAAGAAAAATCCCTTTAGACTGATTGGCTGCTCATAGCAGATCTCATCATGGAGGCAATTATATCAGATCTTATCATGGAGGTGATTATATCATTACATAACTGCCAAACTACATCATAACTGCCAAACCACTGAAGAATTATGATCCAGCCAAGCTGACACACAACCTTAACCATCACACCACCCCTTTAATCTTTATACACTTGCCTGTTGTAGGTATTCCATGTAAATGGAATTATACAGTATTTCTTGGACAGGATTTTTGACTGCTGCTGTCTGTGGAACACAAAAATAGAAAGAAAACTTCTTCCATCACTGATAAAACCTAAAGCAGTAGTTCCGAATCTTCGACATTCATAAGAATCACCTGAGAAATCTGTTAAAAATGCAGAGTCATGGGCCCTACCCCAGATCTAGCAGAATCTCTAAGGGTGGTGTCTAGCTATCTGCATTTCAACAAACTGCATAGGTACTTCCTGAATGAACAGTGCTGTAGAACAAATTGTGTAACAAATATTTCATTCACCAAATAGTTTCTACTGAGTTCCCACTATGTAGAAGGTACAGAGGGCAAGAAGCTGTAGGGATATACAGCATGAGCATGAGTGCCTGAGATAGGATACCACATTGGAGAACAAAAGATGAAGTACTTTAGAGACCAGTGTGTCAGAGAGTCATGGAGCTTAGTGGAGGAGTTAGTCAAGAACATACTACAGTAGTCTCGCCTTATCTGTGAGGGATATGGTCCACGACCCCCCTGGATGCCTGAGACCATGGATAGTGCCAAACCCTAAATATACTATGTTTTGTCCTATAAACACACATACCTATGATAAAGTTTAATTTATAAATTAGGCACAGTAAGAGATTAACAACAATAACTAAAAATAAAATAGAACAACTATAACAATATAGTATAATAAAAATTTTGTGAATGTGGTCCTTCCTGGGATGGTGTGAGATTTCAGCACACTATTCATTTAACATTTTTGGACCATGGTTGACCATGGGTAACTGAAACCACATAAATTGAAACCGTGGATAAGGGGGGACTACTGTATGCACTCGGGGGCAGATTATCCAATATGCAAGATAAACATGGTGCTTACCTTGTTCACCAGATCATCTATAGATTACCTTGCTTACTGGGTCATCTGCCCCTCTCAGGGGTAATAAATTTAAAAAGAGGCTTCGATTCCGTAGGAAGGTACTGTGGGGTTGGGAGAGAGATATATTCCAGCTATACTTCTGGTGTGGTGAAAAAATGTGAAATTGTTTTCCACAGATGATCTAGTGATCAAGGTAAGCACCACACTTACCTTGCCTATTGGATAATCCACCCCTGTATACACTAGACCAAGTGCCACACCAGGGCAAGGCAGGGTGAGTAGAAACATGGGAAGGGCCCCTAACCCCATCATAGGGGACAGGGAAGACTTCCCAGAAAATATAACATCGAAACAAAGAACTGAAGAAAGAGGAGATATTAGTGAAGCAAAAGGAGTCTAGAGGGAAGAGAATATAGGCAGAAGATATAAGTTGTGCATAGCTCCAGATGTAAGAGACAGGTCAGGGAATTTGTTTTGTTTTGTTTTTTTTTAATGGTTCAGAGTTGTGGAACCATAACATGTGAAGGTAGGGGTTATAAGAAATGGGGCTGGACATGTTTGTAAATAACTACTCTGGTTTGGATTTCATCCTAATGGAAGGTGGGAAGTCACTGAAATACAGAAAGATCATTCTGGCTATGATGTAGAAAATGAGTTTGAGAAGAGCAAAACTGTAGATCGAGAGCCCAGTTAGGATGTTGCTGCTTTAAGTTCTCTCCTTAGATTACAGTAGGATCTATACCTAAAGGCCCTGTCACATTGCTGATCTTCTTGAGGCTGTGGCTGGTGTTCATGAGGTAACAGCTCATTGGTTCATTGAGCGTATCATCCACTGGATGGCTTGCCAACTGGCGTGAGCTCCCTCTGCTGGTCTGGAGCTTCACGCACCACACAACTTGAAAGAAGTGGGAAAAAGACTGGAGAGGAGAGGGGAAGGGAGAGGACAGAGGCAAGGAAAGAAAAGGGAAAAGAACAGAAGGGAAGGGAAGGCAAGACAAGGGAAAGGAAGGGAAGAGAAAGCACGTTCTCTCCTCTTCCATGGTGGAGGGATCTTTGATGAAGAGTAAGTAATGATAGTCCTATGCACACCAGGAATAAATATTCCACTTCTCAGGTGTGCAGTTTGCCTCTGATAAGTTTCCAGAGAAAACTGCTCCACAGGAAGATTTTCAGACCTGCTGTTTGTTGATTGACTTATCTATGAGCCAGGTTGATAGGATCTCAAGCTGCCTCTACCACTCCATTCCTTGAATGCTCAGACTCCCCTAGTATCATCTCCTTGTTGGCTTAATATGTGACATTTCTTCCTTGAGTCTCCTACTCTAGTGCTATGGGCAATCTAACCATTATTAGCATTAAGAAACAAAAAGGCATTGAGGAGACTGAATTCCATGTCAACGTGAGGTGGAGGCCTATAAGGCATTAAATCTTTGTAAGCCTCAGTGTCTTTATTCAAGAAACGGAGAAATAAACCTATTTCTCTGGCTTGTGAGGAGCAAACAGATCATGGATGTGGACACACACTGTGGATGATATACAAGTAATTGCTATTAACCAAACTCCTATGTCTTACAAAGAAAATGAGAGTCTCCAAATTACAGGAGCATTTACTGCAAAATGAAACACACTGAGAGGATGCAGAAGCATTAAAATGATGATAGTAAATGGCACTTTCTAGATCTGAACAGAATTTTTCAGTATATCCCATCAGTGAAAAAATAGACTGGCACACTGGTAAGGACATGGACTTTGAGGTCACACAGATATGGATCTAAATTATTGTTCTATTAGTTACTTGTTTTATGGCCTTGGGTAAGTTTGACAATTGCTCTAAACCCAAATTTCTTTCTCTGTAACATGATTAGAATAATGCCTATTTCATAGGCTTGTAAACAGGGCTGGGACTAGGGTAAAGTAGATGAGGCACTTGCCTCAGACAAAAAAATTTAAAAGGATGCCAAAAACTCAGTAATAAAGGTAAACAATGTTTCAATCCAATATTTTTCAAAATCAATATTAATGCAGAAATGATCCATGATGAACAAAACACCAAAATATTAAAGGCAGGGTCAGTATTATTGATTTTTCTTTTTGCCTTAGGTTCCAGTATGGCTCCACACAGCACTGGATGTCATGGGTTGTAATAAATTAAATGAGATAATACATGTAAACACCTAGAATAGGGCATGACCCATAGTAAGGCCTCCAAGAATTTTTTGATGAAGGAATGAAAGATCACTTAATTTCTCTGGGCCTCAGAGTTGTAAGAATAAGTGTTGATGAACATAAAGTTCATATTACATGGTGGGCAATATTAAATTGTAGCAACTTTTTGTTTTGCTTTATGTTGTTGCTGTTAAGTGCCATCAAGTTGGTTCCAACTCAAAACATCCCTAGGTACAACACTGCCCACTCATGTGCCATCCTCACAATTGTTGCCATGTTTGAGACCATTTTGCAACCACTGTGTCAGTTCATCTTGTCGAGGGTCTTTCTCTTTTCTACTGTTCCTTTGCTTTACCAAGCACGATGTCCTTCTCCAGGGACTGGTCCCTCCTGATGACATGTCCAAAGTATGTGAGATGAAGTCTCCCATCCTCACTTCTAAGGAGATTTCTGGCTGCACTTCTTCGAAACAGATCTCTTCATTCCTCTGCCAGTCCATGGTATATTCAATACTCCTCACGAACACCATAATTCAAAGGCATCAATTCTTTGGTCTTCCTTATTCATTGTTCAGCTTTCACATGGATATGAGGCAATTGAAAATACCATGGCTTATGTCAGGCACATCTTAGTCCTCAAAGTGACATCTTTTCTTCTTAACACTTTGAAGAGGTCTTTTGCAGCAGATTCATCCAATGCCATACATTACTGTTTCCATGGGTGTTGGTTGTGGATCCAAGTTTACACAGTGTTCTATTTGTAAAACATGTCCACATGCATCCTCTCTTTCCATTTTCATAAGGAGGAAGCTGAACAGGTTATCACTGTTTACACTTTACAGATAAGGAAACTGAGCAGGTTAAGTGAACACCAATAATAAGCTAGAACCCAGATCCTCTTACTCCTGGTGGCATGCTCTTTCCAGCACACCCCACTTTGCCTATATAAAATTTTGCAGGATCATAAAATTGTGGCTCTGATTGACAAGACTGAAGATTCTGAGTCTCACATGTGTCAGTGCCCTATCGGCGACCACACTCCCATTCACTGCGCCATTGCTCAGAGTTTGGAGAGTTTAAAACTGCTTGACAGGCAATTCCAAAGCAATGGGTGGTGATGGTGATACTCATGAAGAAGAGCCCGTCTTTCCCCATAGTCCCACTTGGTAAGCATCAGGGCATCCTGCCAGAGCCTGGAAAAAGGTATGGAGAATGTGAGGTTTAGGATGAGGTTCAGTTAGCCTTTCTGGAATGGGACAAGAGCTGGTAACCTAAAACAAAAAGGAGACTCCTGAAGAGAGAGGACTGTCACCTTATGAGAAGATGCTGTGACTTTCAGACCCTGGTGGAAAGCTGACATTATGATAGGATCGTTGGTAATACCAGCTAGTTCACTGTGGGATCATAGAGTTTGACTTTACTTTGATTCATCTATTACAAAACACAGTGGGATTTTTTTTCTCTCTTATCAAAGTATGTGCACATAAGTAATAAAGCAAATAGTATAGAAAAGCATACATTGAAAAGCCACACTGTCTTTTTCCAACCCAAACTACCCATGGCTATACTTACTGGAGGCAACCTCTTCTTTAAGTTTCTAGGTTTTTCTTCTGATGGTTACCTTGTAAAGCTAGAGAATATACTTGTACCATGTTATGGATTGAGTTGTATCCCCCCAAAATATGTGTTGTAATTCCTAACCTTTACGCCTGTGATTATAATCCCATTTGGGAATGGATTGTCTTTGTTATGATCATAAGGCAAGATTAGTATAGGATATATTTTGAGTCAATCTCTATTGAGATATAAAAGATATTGAACAAGCAAGCCAGAGAAGCAGAGATGGGGGAAGAGAGATGCCAAGCCACATGAAGACTGCCCAGGAGCAGATGCTCAAAGAGACAAGGACCTTCCTCCAGAGCTGATACAGAAAGAAAGCCTTCCCCTCGAGATGGCACCCTGAATTCGGACTTCTAGCCTCCCAAGGTATGAGAAAATTAATTTCTGTTTGTTAAAGTCACCCATTTGTGATATTTCTGTTATAGCACCACTAGATATCTTAGAAATATCACTATGCCTTCATATATCAACTGTAAAAATATTTATTGACTACCTGATATGATAAAAAGAAAAGATGTCACTTTGATGATTAAGGTGCACCTGACCCAAGCCATGGTCTTTTCAATTGCCTCATATGCATGGGAAAGCTGGACCATGAAAAAGGAAGACAGAAGAATTGATGCATTCAAACTGTGATATTGGCAAAGAATACTGAATGTACTGTGGACTACCAGAAGAATGAGCAAATCAGTCCAAAAAAATACAACCAGAATGCTCCTTGAAGGTAGCACTTTACTTTGGACATTTCATCAGGAAAGACCAATCACTAGAAAAGAACATCATGTTTGGTAAAGTAAAGGGTCAGTGAAAATGAGGGAAACTTCCAATGAGATGGATTGACACAATGGACTCAAACATATCAAAGATCATGAATATGACACAGGACCAGGCAATGTTTCATTCTGTTACACATAAGGTCACCATGGGTTGGAACCAATTGAGGGCAACTAACAACAACTGATACGAATCATACGAATGACGCTTTAGCTCATTTACCCTCATACTTTCCTTATTACCTACTCCCAATGTTTCATATATATATATGTATTATTATGCTTTAGGTGAAAGTTTGCAGAGCAAATCAGTTTCTCATTAAACAATACACAAGTTGTTTTTTTGCATTGGTTGTCAACTCTGCAATGTGTCAACCTCTCCCCTTCTCCACCCTGGGTTTCCCATTTCCTTTGGTCCAGTGTTCCTGTCCCTTCCTGCCCTCTCCTCTTTACTTTTGGGCTGGTGTTCTTATTTAGAGTCATATACATGGCTGAACTACAAATCACGTTCCCTGCATGTATTATTGTTTGTTTTATAGGTCTGTCTAACATTTGATTGAAGGATGAGCCTCAGGAGTGACTTCAGTACTGAGTTAAAAGAGTGTCCAGAGGCCCCCCTCGCGGTTTCTCCAGTCTTGGTCAGAATGGTAAATTTGGTCTTTTTTTGTGAGTCTGAATTTTGGTCTACATTTTTCTCCCCCTCTGTCTGGAACCCTCTATTGTGATCCCTGTCAGAGCAGTCAGTGGTGGTAGCCGGACACCGTCTAGTTATTCTGGACTCAGTCCAGCGGAGGCTGTGGTAGTTGTGGTCTATTAGTCCTTTGGACTAATCTTTCCCTTGTGTCTTTGGTTTTCTTCATTCTCCTTTGCTCTAGACAGGGTGGGTCTTATATTATTTTTTTAATTCCTTGTTTCCTTTATCTATTTCTTTTTCTGCATCTTTCTATAGCATCTCTTGACTTGATACTTTGTAAGATGAGGAAGTTTGCATCCCATAATTCTCCTTTTCTCCTTTAGTCAATTAATTTGGACTTGGCTTTGACAAAGTTGCTCCCTCTGCCCAGCAACCACAACCATATCTTCCATGCTTTGCTAATGCTAACAGTTTGAAAACCAACAAATAGCATTTACATTAGTATTACTACATATTTATTGTTCAGTTCTGGGATGAGTAATACACTAACCACTTGCCATCAAATCAATTCCAACTCATGGCAACCCCATATGTTTCAGGGTAGAACTGTGCTCCACAGGGTTTTCAATGGCTGTGCTCTTTAGGAAGTAGATCAGCAGGCCTTTATTCTGAAACACCTCTGGGTGCAACTGAACTGCCTATCTCAGGGTAGTAGCTGAGCTGTTAACCCTTTTCTCCACTCAGGGACCTGAAGAGAAATATAAAAATGGAGAAGATAAAGTCCCTTTTCTCAAGGTGATCATAATCTGGTGATGAAAACAGAGACTTTCTGTTACAAGACCCTGTTAAAAATTTGCAATGTCTATTTAAGGCACCCAGGAAGCTGTTTTGATTTTTAGCTAAATTTGTTGAGCTTCCCTAGAGCATGTCAGAATTTAGAATCATATCCATATGAACAGTAAACATTTATTGAGTGCCTATTATGATTCTGGCCCTGTCCTAGGTGCTGGGACTGCAGAATCTACAGATAGAAAAGCAAAACACAAAATCATGGTCCCTCCTCCTATTTAGTGTGAGAGACAGATATAAACAAAATAATTACACAAACAAATACACAGTACATAGACATTTTAAATAAAGTTACAAACTGTGTTAAAGGTCATGAAGGAAAGGAACAAGGCCCTGAATGGGAACTTCATATAATGGGCGGATAAATTTTCCATCATTGTCTACGCTCTGGGGATTACTTATTACGGGGATTGTCCATTCCTTGAAAGTTTGAAAGAACTAATCCTTCAGAAGCATTGAAACAATTTATACTTCCAGCAGCCCTTTCCCAATGCTTTCACAACACTTATTGCTACAGTAATGAAGATATATAGATTTTTTGTGTAATAATCTTGCGATGAATTTTATGTATTAAATCCAGTAGGTTCCCCCGCCAAATTCCTTGGATTTTCTTACTACATAATCTTATTAGTAGCAAGAAGAGATGGTTTTATCTATTCTTTTCCAATGCTTATGTCAGTTACTTAATTTTCTTGCCTTATTACATTTGCTAATACCTACAAAGATAATGTTAAATAATAATGGTGACTTAGGCATCCCTCTCTCTAGTTTTTATTGTAATTGAAATTATCTTAGTGTCTTTCACCTTAGGATAATATTTGCTGCTGGTTTTTAGTAAATAGCCTTTATACTCAAGAGTTTTCTTCTATTTGTTTTATTTGTTGGAACCGACTCAATGGCACTGGGTTTGGTTTTTTGTTTTGTTTTGTTTTGGTATTTGTTTTCATTAGGAAGAACTGATTAATCCAATACCTTTTAGACATTTACTATTATGATCATATGGTTTTTCTCTTTTAACTTATTGATGGATTTGATTTCTATTTATACTTCTTTGGGGTTATTTTGTATTTCAGTAATTCTCCTTTTGTTTTTTTCTAGATAGGCATTTCTTTTTTAAATTTCTTCTTTGACGTTGGTGTTACCTAGGACTGTGTTTCTAATTTCCAAATAGTTAAGTCAGTCCCCTTTTTTATTGTTTATTTCTAATTTTATTGGCTCATGACTAAAGAATGTGTGCTATAATTGCTCTACTTTTTTATTTCAATCAATTTTTATGAAGCTTCTATGCAAATATAAAAAATAATGTATGTTCTCTATCTGTGGGACTCAAGGTCATACATTGATTGCATCAAGGTTATTGATTTTATTATTTACCTCCATGTTCTAACTTTTACAATTTACTACATAGATCCAAATTGATGAGAGACAAATCTGAAAGCCCTGGAGGCTCATTTCCTTCTCCCTTTTAGCAGCTTAGTAGAGAACTAGCTCAACTGGACTGAGCCAATCTGCTGAAAGACAGGCATTTGGCTGCAGTCAACATTCTTAGCACACAAGGCTATTCCGACAGCCCTCCATACGCAGACCCCTAACAATGATCTTGGACCCAGAAGATCCCTAGATACATCTCTAGTTACTTGGTGAAACCAGGTGTTCCCTAGCCTCTCTTAGGCTAGCCCATAAATCTGTAATGTGGTGTGGGGGGTGGGACTTGTTCTCCCTTAGAGTGTTCTCAGTAGCACATCTAGTCTGCTGGCCATAGTGCACCCAGAGTATCTGGACCCAGCCTATTCTTTGAGAAAATGCTACTTTTCTGCATATGTTTTTCCTCTATGTTTTATCTGAAGCAAGTGGAACTAGTGGTACGTGCCCATGACTCCTTGCATGGCTCAAATCTAAAGAGGGGTAGTCAAATTTCCCATTAAAATTTTATTTTTGTCAAGTTCTCCTTTTATTTTGCTTTGGATTTATTACTCTGTTATGCAGTTTGGTACACTTATAACTGTCCTTTTTCACCAGTTGTGTATTTTATCATTAGAGAGCATCTCCCTTTATTCTATTTGGAGTTTATAACCTTAAGTTCCACTTTATTTGATACTAATATTACTGCTCCTCTATGTTTTTGGTTTGCATTTGCCTATACCTTTTTTTTAATCTTCTTTGTTGTTTTCTTTTAGGTGAGTTTATTCTAAATAGCGTATATTTGAGTTTTTTCTTCTAACGTGATGAATAATGTCTTTTAACAGGTGTTTCCAAGTTCTTCACATCGGATGTGATGACTCATGCATCTTATTTTGTCCCATATTAAAACCAAAAAAACCAAACCCATTGCCATCGAGTCAATTCCAACTCATAGCAACCTTATAGGACTGAGTAGAACTGCCCCATAGGATTTCCAAGGAGCAGCTGGTGGATTTGAACTGCCCATTTTTAGGTTAGCAGTTGAGCTCTGAACCACTGCGCCACCAGCCTTCTTATTCCATACTACTCAAAATTTATTACTTACTTTAGACTAGTTTTCTTTTTAATTATTTTTTCTTTTTTCACAGGTTTGATAAGTTGCCATTCTGTTTTCTTTACTTTTGTTTGTTTAACCTTGTTCGGAAGCTCTGCTGTATATTTCCATTCCACTACTGATAACTGTCTCTTTCTCTGCACTTTTAATCACATTAAAACTTTAGTGTTATTTACAAACAAGATTCCTACTATTTCCCTATTTAGATGTAATATTCCTTCACTATAACACTCTAATTCCTCCCCCTCTGTCTTCCCCCCTTCTTTCCCCTCCTCCTTATGACTTTTTGAAAAGCTTTTAAATCCTTTCCCTTTTTTAACTCACCCACAAATTCTGGGTTTAGCTGAAATCACTCAGAACGTATTTAGAATTCCTTCTGTTGCAAAATTCCTTATTTATCTCTCATAATACACATTCCCAGAATATCTACCCCATGCACTAAACACATAAATTGCTTATCACTACTCCCACTTTTCTGTATCTTTTTATATTTGAAGTATCTGCTCTGGTTTATCATTTGGTTAGAGGCTTTCACAAGTATTTTTTATTTTCCTCAGACAAGGTACATGAGTAATATACTCTCAGTTCTTGAGTATTCTTGAATATCTTTTGTTGTAGTCTCTATCCCTCTTCCTGCCTTCTCTCTCCCTCCGCCTCTCACCTATGTATGCTATTCCACTATCTTCTAACTTTGAGGGTTACGGAAAGGAAGTCTGATGTCAGTCTTATTTTTTGCACTGTGAATAGCTTCGCTTTTTCTGCCTTTAAATTTTTGAAGGCTATCTTTTTTTCTAATAGTTTAGGAATTGTATCAGGTTATGCATAGGTGTACTTTTTCTCAACAGTCCAACCTAGAATTATGTAAGCCCTTCTTTTTTATACTATAGGCTTAGATTCTTCCCTAACCCAGGGAAATATTACTTGCTTAGTTAGTGTTTCTCCTCTTTCTGTTCCATTTTCCCCTTCTAGAATACCTACAATTTGAAATTTCGTTCTCCTGGGTCTGTCCTCCAAGTCTCTTATGTTTTTCCTTCTTGAGTCCATCTATTTATTTTTTTGTCCAGACTTTGAGATATTTCTTGCATTTAGTCTTCCAGACTGTCTTAGGCTGCATTCTCTAGAGAAGCAAAAGCTGTAAAGCATATAAATATATATATATATACATATAGAGAGATTTTTTATATTTCAAGGAAATGGCTCATGCGGTTGTAGAGGTTAGAATGTCCTGAGTCCGTGGATTAGGATAGAGGCTTCTCTTGATTCACGTAGCTGCAGGGGCTGATGAGCCCAAGATTGGCAGGTCAGAGAGCAGGGCTCTTTTTTTTTTTTTTAAATAATTTTTATTATGCTTTAAGTGAAAGTTTACAAATCAAGTCAGTCTGTCACATATAAGCTTATATACACCTTACTCCATACTCCCACTTACTCTCCCCCTAATGAATCAGCCCTTCCAGTCTCTCCTTTCATGACAATTTTGCCAGTTTCTAACCCTCTCTACCCTCCTATCTCCCCTCCAGACAGGAGATGCCAACACAGTCTCAGGTGTCCACCTGATACAAGTAGCTCACTCTTCGTCAGCATCTCTCTCCTACCCATTGTCCAGTCCCTTGCATGGCTGATGAGTTGTCTTCGGGAATGTTTCCTGTCCTGGGCCAACAGAAGGTTTGGGGACCATGACCGCCGGGATTCCTCTAGTCTCAGTCAGACCATTAAGTCTGGTCTTTTTATGAGAATTTGGGGTCTGCATCCCACTGATCTCCTGCTCCCTCAGGGGTTCTCTGTTGTGCTTCCCATCAGGTCAGTCATCATTTGTGGCCGGGCACCATCTAGTTCTTCTGGTCTCAGGATGATGTAAGTCTCTGGTTCATGTGGCCCTTTCTGTCTCTTGGGCTCATAGTTATCGTGTGACCTTGGTGTTCTTCATTCTCCTTTGATCCAGGTGGGTTGAGACCAATTAATGCATCTTAGACGGCCGCTGGTTAGCATTTAAGACCCCAGACGCCACATTTCAAAGTGGGATGCAGAATGTTTTCATAATAGAATTATTTTGCCAATTGACTTAGAAGCTCCCTTAAGCCATAGTCCCCAACCCCCTGCCCTTGCTCCACTGACCAGAGAGCAGGGCTCTTGTTCACCAGCTGTGAAAATTGACAAATCCCAAGATCAGCAGGCAAAACTGCCAGGCTTCTTCTGATTCATGTATCTGCAGGGGCTGGCAAACCCAAGATCAGCAGGTTGGAGAGCAGGGCTCTTGCTCACAGGCTATGAAGATTGATGAATCCCAGATTGGCAGGCAAGACCTCAGGTAAGCTGCTAGCTCAAGTCCCAAGAGGTCAGACAAATAGGCTGTGAGGATCGGTGAATCCCAAGATTGGCAGGCAAGGCTGCAGGTAAGCTGCTAACTTAAGACCCAGGAGATCAGATGAACAGGAGCCAGCTGTAGGATCCAGAGCAGGCAAAAACCAGAACATCCACTTATATTTGGATATAGGCCACACACCCAAGGAAACTCCCTTTCAACTGATTGAATACTCACAGCAGATCCCATCATGGGGTGATCACATATCAGATTTCAAAAGGGAAGCCATCACAACATTATATGACTGTCAAAACACTAAGAATCATGGTCCAGCCAAGATGATCTTAACCATCACACAAGCCATCACTAATTTAGGCCTGAACAGTAACCACTGTCTCTTTTAATTTATATTTTTTTAATTGAATATATGGTTGAAAATCATGTTTTTAGGCTTCTTTATGAGTTGAAATCAACTCGATGGCACTGGGTTGGGTATATGGTGATTTTGGGACTGCATATAAATCCCCTTAAAAGTTCTTCTTATTTTTTTTTCCCCAGAAGTTCCCTCCCACTGGGTGTGTTCTGATTCTGAGTATTGTCTCTTTGGTTGCTGGAGCCCCTTAGGAATAAAAGAATATGCCCTATCTATAGTTTGATATATATATAGAGAGAGAGGGAGACAGAGAGAAAGAGAGATTGGTAGATATTCCCTAGTTCATACTTAATAGTGAAGCATTAGAAGTTGTTCCATGAAAGTAAGTGGAAATTCTAGCCATTGTAATAAGGCAGTAAAAATAAAAAATAAAAAAGAAGCATGGAAAAAACTCATTAATTACAGGTACTATGGCTGTCTATTTGAAAAACTCAAAGAGAATCCACTGGAAACCTAAAAGAATAAGTAACAAAATTTGGTGAGATAATCTATAAAGTAATTATAAAAAGTCAATTATTTCTTTATATACAAGCAATAACTAGGCAGAAAATATAATTCAAAAAAAGATCCTATTAAGAGCAAAAACTGTGAAAACACTTAGGAATTAATATAATAGAAACATGTAAGACCTTCATTAAATATATGTCTTTATCCAGGAATATAGGAAAAATTTTAACTAAATGGAAAAACTATAATCTTGAATGTGAAATTTCAATGTAAATGTGTCAATACACCAAAAAATAATTTATATATTAAAAGGAGTCCTAGTGGCACAGTGGTTAAGAGCTACAGTGAGCTATGGCTGCTAGCCAAAAGGTCAGCCATTCGAATCTACCAATTGCTCCTTGGAAAACCTATGGGGCAGTTCTACAAAAGAAGTCCCAATTAAAATTCAAACAGTACTTTTTTTTAACCTGGCAAAATAATTTGAAAGTTTACATGGAAGAAAATTTGAATATGATACCCCCAAAATTGGGGAGAAGACTGGGTAAAAAAAAAAATTTTACATTTCCATTCAGCCATCCATCCAATAAAATAAATGCTTACTGATGGTCTATTGTACACTCGACTGTCTTCTAAGTACACTCTGCTAGATGCTAGAACATGCAGTGTCATCATGTAGGACAGACAATAGAACCAGCAATTATGACACAGGAAGAGTGGGATGCTATGAGAGTGCAGGGCAGAAACATCTAGCCTGGTCAGGCAGAGTTATGCAGATAGATTTTAGAGAAAAAATTCTTTTAAGAAGTGGCATTGAAGCTGACAACTGATACTAAAAAATCATTAGCCAGGTGAAGAAAGTTAGAGGAAGAAGGGAAAAAGAATGTTTCAGGCAAAGAAAACGTGTGCAAAGGTCTAGAAAAAAGAATGTTTTGGGTATCCGAGAAAACTAAAGTAATTTTTACCTACTGATGAGTCAATAGATTTTGTAGTACTGAATTAGCCTACTTCTTTCTATATTATTCTTTTAATATCCTGTCGGGTGTTGCTGCACTTACCCTTGTGCCTCTAGAGCCACAACTGGGTTCTAAACAGAAAGACTACTGGGTTCTAAATGCTGCTAATTCACAGAGACAGGAGGGGTTCTATGTGAAGGATCCTCTTTCTCACAGTCTGCCAGGGTTCAGTGCCAACCATTTCCCTCCAAACTGGGTGATATTCCTGAGATTCTGCAGGATCCCCTATTATTTCCTGTGAACACCTTGTGGCTTTCCCAGGAATGGAATTGCAACTTGGCCTTCCATGTCTTCTCCTATCTTGTCCTATCTTTACATTGCTCCCTATTTTTACATTCTGTCTTAGTCACCTAGTGCTGCTGTTATAGAAATATCACAAGTGGTGGCTTTAACAAAGAGAAGTTTATTCTTTCACAGTCTAATAAGCTAGAAGTCTGATTTCAGGGCTCTGGCTTGAGCTTTCCGTCATCAGTCTTCCCTTGGTCTGGGAGCATCTCACGCAGGAACCTCAGGTCCAAAGGACATGCTTTGTTCCCAGCGCTGCTTTCTTGATGATATAAGGTTCCCCGGTCTTTCTGCTCGAGTCTTTCTTTTATATCTCAGAGAGACTGGCTTAAGACACTACTTAATCTTTTAGACCTCATCAATATAACTGACACTAATCCATCTTATTACATCATAGTGATAAGATTTACAACACATACAGAAATCACATCAGAAGATAAAATGGTAGACAATCATACTTAGCCAAGTTGACAGATATTTTGAGGGGACGCAGTTCAATCCATGACACGTTCCTTGGTGGTTAAGACCTCAGCTGCTAACCAAAAGGTTGGCAGTTTGAATTCACCAGCTGCTCCTTGGAAACTCTATGGGGAAGTTTTACTCTGACCTATAGGGTCTCTGTGAGTTGGAAAGGTTTGATCATTTCAGTCAAGAATGAAAAAGGAAGGGTATTTAGGATACTTTCCTAGAAGTCTCCATAAGTCTCAGAAATTCTTTTCATTGTAAACTGTCTTAGCTAACTAGCGCCACTATAACAGAAATACCACAAGTGGATGGCTTTAACAAAGAGAAATTAATTCTCTCACAATCTAAGCTAGAAGTCCCAATTCAGGGTACCAGCTCCAGGGGAAGGCTCTTTCTCTCTCTCTGTCGGCTCTAGGGGAAGGTCCTTGTCATCAGTCTTCCACTGGTCTAGGAGCTTCTAAGCACAGGGACCCTGGGTTCAAGGGACAAGCTCTGCTCCCAGCCCTACTTTTTTGGTGGTATGAGGTCCCTCTATCTCTCTGCTTGCTTCTTTCTTTTAAATCTCAAAGTCAATTTCTTGACTTAAGACACAACCTAATCTTGTAGATTGTGTCCTGCCTCATTAACACTCTACTGCCTCAAATGCTGCCTCATTAACATTACTGAGGCAGGATTTACAACACATCAGATGACAAAATGGTGGACAATCACACAATACTGGGAATCACAGCCTAGCCAAGTTGACAGAAATTTTGGGGGGAACACAATTCAATCCATGACATGATCTACAGTTTCTCAGTATCTGCTCACTCCAATTCTTGCACATTTTAGTAAGATTCATTTCTGCCTACAGAGACCAGAATGTAGCTTTATTTACAATTACAGAGAAGGTAAAGAACTGGATTAATAAAAAGTACAAAATTATTTAGCAGTGATTTATTTTGCTGAGTTTAAGAAACTTTTTTTTTAATTGAAACTGCTGCAGATTCAAGATTAGAAAACCAAGAATTTGATGTTAGAGGAGAAATTTCTATATCTTCAGAATTGAGAAATTCTTCATGTGAAGGACCTTAATGAAAGCCTAAGGTTCTGATGAAATTGTTCTTTCTGCCATGCTTCTTTAGTGTGTCACAAACTCTGTGCCTCTTCCTTATCACCTTTTCACCTGCTTTGCATTTCTCCACCTTCAGCATTTTGGGTGTTGACCCTGCTTCCATGGGGGTTGATTGTGGATCCAAGGAAAATGAAATCCTTGACAACTTCAATATTTTTTCCGTTTATCATAATGTTGCTTATTGGTCCACTTGTGAGGATTTTTGTTTTCTTTATGTTTTTTTTATGTTGAGGTGTAATCAATACTGATGGCTTTGATCTTTATCAGCAAGTGTTTCGAGTCCTCTTCACTTTCAGGTTGATAATGAGTCTTCCTTCAATCCTGATGCAATGTTTTTCTTCACATCGTTCAGATTCTCAGATTATTTGCTCGGCATACAGATTGAACAATTATGGTGAAAGGACACAACCCTGATGCACATCTTTTCTGATTTTAAATCACACAATATCCCTTGTTCTGTTTGAATCTCTTGGTCTATGTTCAGATTCCTCATGAACATAGACAAATTAAGTGTTCTGGAATTCCATTCTTTGCAATGTTACCCATAATTTGTTATGATCCACACAGTCAAATGTCTTTGCATAGTCAATAAAACACAGGTAAACATCTTTCTGGTATTCTCTGCTTTCAGACAACATCCGTCTGACATCACCAATGATATCTCTCCTTCCACGTCCTCTTATGAATCTGGCTTGATCTTCTGGAAGTTCCCTGTCGATGTACTGCTGCAACTGTTTTTGAATTATCTTCAGCAATATTTTTCTTGTGTGTGATATTCATGATATTGTTTGATAATTTCTGCATTCTATTGGATCACCTTTCTTTGGAAGTGGCACTAGCACGTATCCCTTCTAGCTGGTTGGCCAGGTAGCTGTTTTCCAAATTTCTTGGCAGAGATGAGTAAGCACCTCCTGAGCTGCATCCATTTGTTGAAACATCTCAATTGGTATTCCGTCAGTCCCTGGAGTCTTTTTTTTTTTTGACAATGCAGTCAGTGCAGGTTGGATTTCTTCCTTCAATACCATCTGTTTTTGATCACCTGCTACCTTCTGAAATAGTTGAATAGTGACCAATTCTTTTTGGTACAGTGACAATTTTCTAAATGTTTACATTCACCATGTAGTATCTGCAATACTTAACTTTGCTTTAATCCAACATCTCTCTGCCAGTTGGCTCACATCCTATGACATGCTCCTCCTCGCTGCATCTAATATTAGACTGCATTTTGTGGCCTGTTTAAATCTCTCCACTCTCCATCTAGAAATTGACAATGAAGATTACCCAACTCGACTGCTTAAATTTAATTCAACAGCTTTTAACTCCCCAAAAATATTTAAGAGAAACTCCTTTGGCAATCCCTGCTTTAGTTCTATTTGTTGATGGCTCCTCTTTGAAACTTGATCCTAGTAGCTCTCACTATCGGGCTGGACATGCCATCACAACCTCTAGTGAGGTTCTTGAAAGTCAAGCCCTTCCTGAGGCTACTTTGGTCCAACAAGTTGAATTAATTGCTCTCACTAGAGCCTGCAAACTTGCTAAAGGAAGGTCCATGACTGTTTACACAGATTCTAAATATGCCTTCAGAGTGACTCATGACTTTAGATGCTATGGTAACAGGGGATTTCTAACCTCTTCTGAAACTGCCACTAAAAATGGAACTTTAGTAGCAAAACTTTTAAACATTTTACCATTCCCCTCTGAGACAGCTGTGATAAAAATTGAGACTCATAAACTTAAAAGAGTTCCTCAGACTGCAAAGATAAAAGGGACCAACCTTGTAGATGAAGCAGCAAAACAATCCACCTCTCAAGTTACCTTAGCCCTAAAGAAAACAGAAAAAAGGAGATTATCCTGACTTGTTCATAAATAATCATAATCTTAATGAATTAACTTTATAAATAGTAATAAAAAAAATCAGTAATTAGCTAAGACTGAGAAAAATTGAAAAATGGAAGAAAGCAGATTGTTCTCAGGGTTCCATAACCAAACTATGGCTCAGGACTGATCAGAAGCTTGTCTTACCTAAATCATTTCATGTCCCTATGTTGAAAGCTCTCCATGAAAGATCCCGGTTAGAACAAGATAAAATGATTGAAATTTTAAAGGAATACTGGTGGGTACAATTTTTTTAGTCCACCAAGCATGTTGCTGCTCATTGCTCTATTTGTTCTCACTATGACCGAGGCAAACCTTTTAAAGTTTCACCTAGAAAACACCCATTACCATCAAGGCCTATGCTTGACTGGCAGTTAGATTTTATCCAGCTCCCACCTTCAAGTGATTACAAATATGTATTAGTGAGGATTTGTAGATTTTCACATTGAGTAAAAGTTTTCCTAGTCTCCATGCCACTGCAACCTTGGTGCTAAGAAATGTCTTGAAAATATAATTCCTACTTGGGGATCACCAACAATTCCTTGCAGTGGCAGATGGAATCATTTTACTGGACAAGTAATTAGAGAAATATGTAAGATTTTTCCTATTTATCAAAGACTTCATTGCCCTTACCATCCACAAACTTCTGGGCTAGTAGAAAGAACTAATGGTATAATAAAAACCCAATTAGCCAAGCTTTCTGAGTCCTTAAGCTTATCCTGAACTAAAGTCCTTCCCTTAGTCCACATCACTTGGGCCACATAAATTAACCCTGCATAAAATTATTACTAGAAGGCCTTCAGTGCTTCTTTATTTCTCAACCTGTACTGATGCTGATTCTAATTTAGTTCAACCTGAAATATTGAAATATTGTCAGGCTTTGATTCATTACTCTAAAGAGCACCTTTCATGAGCCAAAGAAGATTTTAACAGCCAAATTTTAGAAATACCAAAATTACTTACTATTGAAGCAGATGAGTATGTATATTGGAAGAGGCACCAATTAAAACATTCCCTCAGAGCCTCGCTGGAAAGGACTGTATTTGGTCCTCCTCACTAAGCCTTGTGCCACCAAATTACATGAAGTTAAAACATGCATCCACTTATCCAAATTTAAGAAGGCTAATCCCCTGCCTGGACTATTAAACATAGTGAAGGACTTAAACTGAAGTTTAAATGCCCTTGTGACCAGAAGCAGACAATGTCATAGTAGACAGCTCCTACCAAGATGACAGAACAAAATTTCATGAAAGCGGCTGAGATTTTCTTACTTTGTTTCCTGATTACTGGTATTCTTATGGTAGTTGCTTTATTACACACTTGTGGTATTAGCTCTTATTTTAATATCTTCTTTTCTATGCAAGTAACTAAGGAGGAGTTTGCTTTTATCATAGTTATTATTTTTATTTGCCTGGTTGTATTACTTTTTAATTAGTATTCTCATACAATGAAGTCTTTCTTAAGTATTCTCTTACTGTATATCACGACTCTTGCTGATACTTAGCATGATAATGCCTTTTTTAGACTAGCTCAATCAGTAGCTAGTGCTGAAAATCTGACTGTTGGATGTGCCATGAAATCCCAAAATCCTGACATACTAAATTGGACCCTTTAGCTATGCTTGTGTTTAACCATAGCTCTGTACACTGATTTTATCAGAAAGCCTAATATTTCTTTCAAACAGGCTACACTTGTCAGGTTGTGATACCCTCCAGAATTATTAACAGGTTCCTAAGTACTATGTTTAATTTAACTCAACATCCTTGAGTCAATGATGCAAATGACAGCTTGAAAAACTGTACTAAAAATGCAATGGAGCTTTACCCATGTGCTGATTGGTCATTCATAAACCCAAAGAATTCCAAGTATCTTCAAATCCTAATACAAGGACCTTGCAGCAACATCAAAGGAAAACCATCCTTTTTTCATAGCATTTACCACCCTAAATATCGGAGTTGTCTATGAATGTAGAACTCTTTGAATGTAGAACGGCTCGAAAAAATCAACCAAACTATCCCTTCTCCACAAAATGACACTTGAAATAATATGATCTGTGCTCCTTATGGATACATATTTTTATGTGAGGAATCAAAATACCTTACCAATAAAGCCCAAATCCAAATAATAAACCTTATGTTTGGGCATCACCATGCCTAGATGGTTTAAAAATGATAGGTCAATGTACATTTGGTTTTTAGGGTTTCCCTAAGTCTCTACTCTTATAATGAAAGTGTACACTGGACCAATGATCTGAAACTCTTTTCCCAACACACAAAAAATTATGAAAGCCCTATAATGGACAACCACCACTCATCTGTCAGTTTGTGATACTGTGGTGGCTTGGTGTTGCTGTATGCTGGAAGCTGTTACTGGTATTTCAAATACCAGAAGGGTCACCCATGGTGGAAAAGTTTCAGCTGGGATTCAAGATTAAGACAGACTAGTAAGAAGGATCTGGTAATCTGCTTCTAAAAAACTGGACAGTGGAACCTTGTGAATAGCAGCTGAATATTGCCTGATATAGGGCCAGAAGATGAGCCCCTCAAGTTGGAAGGCACTCAAAATACAACTGGGGAAGGGGTGCCTCCTCAAAATAGAGTCAATCTTAATGACGTGGATGGAGTCAAGCTTTCAAGACCTTCATTTGCTGATGTGGCATGACTCAAAATGAGTAGAAATAGCTCCAAACATCTATTAATAATAGGAATGTGGAATGTATGAGGTATGAATTTAGGAAAATTGGAAGTCATTAAAAGTGAAAAGGAATACATAAATATCGATATCCTAGGTGTCAGGAATTGAACTGTGTCCCCCCAAAATATCTGTCCACTTGGCTAGGTCATGATTCCCAGTATTGTATGACTGTCTCCCATTTTGTTATCTGATGTGATTTCCCTATGTGTTGTAAATCCTATCAGTATTATGTAACGGGATGGATTAGTGGTAGTTATATCGATGAGATCTATGAGATTAGATAGTGTCTTAAGCCAGTCTCTTTTGAGATATAAAAGAGAGGAGCAAGCAGAGAGACGTGGGGACCTCATACCACCAAGAAAGCAGCACCGGGAGCAGAGAGCATCCATTGGACCTGAGGTTCCTGAGCTGAGGTGCTCTCCAGACCAAGGGAACACTGATGACAAGGACCTTCCTCCAGAGCTGACAGAGACAGAAAGCCTACTTTGCTATACAAAAGATCAGGTATTTTGAAGAAACAGTAATTCCTTAGAGAACAGTTCTCCTCTTCACCTTGGCCAATGCCCCTCTCTACCAAGTATTCCTATTAATTCAGCCTATTAATACATCCCTTTTTAAAAGATCACAGAAACAGAGGTCAAAGATACGGCATGGAAAAGATGGAACAGATGAGGACCAGCTACCTTTCATGGAGAGTGTCTTGGGTCTTAAAAGCCTATTTTAAATAGGTAGCCATCTAATAAACACAAGGAAAATAAGTCGAGGCAGGAGGAGGGAATCTTACAATAGTTATCATAAAACTTCTATAGAAATTATTGATCAGATGGGGGTTGTCAAGAAGCCCCCCCTAAAACCTAGATGCCTGGCATAAACAGAGGCTTCTGTTTGCCAAAGATGTAGGTCAGATTCCATTTTTTTTTTGTTTACTGCTCATTCTGAGCTGACTGTCAAAAGTCAACTAGCCAGAATACCTCAGGAAGCATGCGGGCTCTCCTCTCCTCCCTTCCTCTCACAGCATGCTCCTAGGAAAGATATTTACTCAGTCTGGCCCCCAAAATAATCCACAGACTAGCAAGAAGTTAACTGGCTCAAACTTTATGATTAACAAAACAATGCTTAAGGTATCTCATAATTGTCTGATGTCTGCTGAAGCATGATTTTGTAAATGTCAACCAATCAGAATTTTTCCTTGTAAGTTTCTGAATTTTCTACACTTAAACTCTGTGAAAAATTCCTTTTGTGGGGGCGCTTTTGTGAATCCTCACAAAGTGCTGCCCGATCCAGGTCAATTTATTCCTTCGATAATAATCTTTGCTTTAATTTTAACAGAAATTAAAGTTAAATTTCCACCCACATAGTTTGCCCTTTGACAAATGTTAAAAAAAAAAAATTCTATGCATATAGTCTATTTATTCCTGTGTATTTGTGTGTCTGTTTATGCATATGTATGTGTGTATGCATGTATCTGTCTTTTCAATGTGACTGCCTAACTTGGTAATAAGAGTTTTATTCACATTACAACACACTGGCCTTTGACTTCAGAGTCTGTGTGTCCTGTAGGACTAGCTATTTTACCAAAACAGAGACAGCTGGTGCCAAAACGTAGACAGCAATTTCTCTAGACCTTTTCAGTCTTTTGCTGGACCACAGCCAATCATCTAGATAAGAACTAAGAGAGATTTCCTCTAGGAAACTGTACTAGCCTTCCTGATGAGGAAAAAGAACACTAGATTTAGAGTCAGAAGCCCTGGATTGGAGAACTGATGCTTCTACTTGCACAATATAAGACACAAGGCATATCAAATCAATTTAAATAAACTCGCAAGACCTTAATTTATTAATCTATAAAATTAAAGTTTTATTAGACTAATCTTAAAAGCCTTTTCAACTCTAAAAACTCTATAGGCACTTCTCTTTCCAGCAATATGGTGGACTAAATAAACTGAAAAAGCCTCCCAGTACACAATACCTAAAAATGCTAAATACAATTAAATATCTTTTAAAGATTATGGCTGAACTGGCAAGGCCAAAAATAACAAGGAAGCACAAATAGAAAGAGCCTTCAAAAAGCCCTCAAGCTGGTGGCTTTGCTGGAGGGCCTGCCAATCTCTGGTACCCCAGAAGCTCACTATAGGCCTGATAAGGCCTCACAAGGCCTATAGTCTGTATAAGATGGCAAATCAACCATGAGAACTTCATGTAGAGAAAAGACTCCCAACACTCATCACTCTGAGAGCACCACTGAGCAAAGAAAGTAAGAAAAATATACCATCAGAAGAAAATGATAAAGATACTTGCCTGCCTCAGCCTTGGTTTTGTGTGGAAGAAAATAAAATATCTCCCATGAGACTTTGTAACCATAAACTTAACCTCATGCAAGTTTGGGATTGTAGTCATTGGGACACAATTTTCTATGGGTCTCTCGCTGTCTTAGTCATCTAGTGCTGCCATAACAGAAATACCACAAGAGGATGACTTTAACAAAGAGAAATTTATTTTCTCACAGTCTCGTAGGTTACAAGTCCAAATTCAGGGCACTGGCTGCAGGTGAAGGCTTTCTCTCTCTGTCGGCTCTGGAGGAAGGTCCTTGCCCTCCATCTTCCTCTGGTCAAGGAGCTTCTCAGGTGCAGGGACCCCATGTCCAAAGGACACACTCTGCTCCTGGTACTGTTTTCTTGGTGGTATGAGGTCCCCAACTCTCTGCTTGCTTCCCTTTCCTTTTATCTCTTGAGAGATAAAAGGCGGTGCAGGCCACATCCCAGGGAAAATCCCTTTATGTTTGATCAGGGATGTGGCCTGAGCAAGGGTATTATATCCCACCCTAATCCTTTTAACCACAGGGAGGGATTATGATTTATAACACTCAGGAAAATCACAAAATGGAGGACAACCACACTTGGCTTAACCAAGTTGACATATATTTCGGGGGGACACAATTCAATCCATGACACTTGCATGTCTGCATATTTTATGAGCAGAAGTACTGACTAACTTTGTTCTGGATTATCTTTCCAAGATTTCTATCTAGTGAGCAGCCTTGGAAGATAGAGATAGTGCCTCTCTCCAGAGCAAAGGGCGAGCATGCTCACTGCTCATTATAAAAGATTGGGATTCCCTAAGCTTCATGTTCCTCTCTTGTCATGCAACCCACTACATATACAGCCATCCATCTGAGCCCATCCACTTGGCTCTTTTGAGACTTGGGGGTCAGGAGTACTGACACAAATATGCTGATGCTCATGCTGCTTGCTGTGCCATGAGTAATAAATCCTTTGCCTCTAACCCAGAAATCTCATGTCTTCTGCTACCACTAATGAAACTGTGGCAGGCTAAATTTTTGCTTGAAAAGAATAAGATGGTTCAAAAATTGAAACCAAATGACATATCACAACAAATGTTCAAAGGATAGAAGCCATATGAACATCTTCGCAGATGCAGAAAAAAATTTCAGCAAAATTCAAATCCATCCATGAACCTTAAAAAAATTTTTTTTAACAGACTAAGAATATCTTTAACCTAATAAAAAAATTCTTAAAAAATACACAATGAACATCACATTTAATAGTAAACCTTTAATAAAATTCTCTTTTACGTCAGGAATAAGGCAAGCATACTTACTATCACCATTTCTACTCACCCACTGTACTGGAGTACTAACCAGTAAAATTAGACAAGGAAAAGATTAAAATAATAATAAAATTGATATTCTTAAACCATAAGGAAGTGTGGTATTGTAGTAAAGATAGATTAACAGAATACAGAACCCATAAACAGAACAGATGTCATTTCGCCTCCCAACTCCTCGAGACATTTGGAATGCTTTTCATTACACTTTCTCCTCCTGACAACAGTCTCTATGTTATGGTGAGATAATTTAGTGGTTTTCTTTTAAGGGTCTTTCTCTTAAACTTATATTACTCAGTTCCAGACAATTTATCCTTATATATTTATATTTCCTTCTTTTTTTTTTTTTTTAGCTAAACATTGTTTTCTCACTTTCTTCCACCTTGAAATTTCCCTTCTGTTTCTTTATTGTTTTATTTGGATGTCTTCTCAATGTTTTTCTTAGATTGGGTATGTGGGTGATATACTCTATGAATTCTTGTCCGTATGCAAACATCTTTTTCCCTGCAGGTGAATTGTACCTTAGGTAGGTATAGAATTCTTGCGTGGAACCCTTTCTCTCAGTGGTCTATGCAAGTTTTTCTACTGTCTACTAAAAGTTATGGGACACACAAAAAACTAGACATGTATAGCAAAAACACTTTCATTATTACAAGACAAATATTTTTAAAAAATGAATTAATCTTGAGTGCATTTACTATGACATTAATGAGACTCAAGATTCAGATCCCTTATATAAAACAAATCCACTGCAGTCAAGTCGATTCTGACTCATAGACCCCTGTATTTAATTTTATATTCATAATTTTATAATCCTTTTCTTAAGAAGGGGCTCTAAAATTATATAAGCTTCAGGTATCACAAAACCTGAACCAAACCTTGGAATTAAGTGCTTGTCTGAAGAAATTTTAAAAAGAACAACAAATACACCAAAAGAAACTAGGGAGAGGAAAGTAACAAAGATAAAATCTGAAAATAATGAAGCAAGAAAAAATAGCAAAGGGAGTTTTTTTAATTTCCAAAAAGTTGGTTCTTTGAAAAAGCCAATAAAGTAGATAAACCTCTCACAATTCTGATCAAGGAAAAAAGAGAGAGAGCAACAACACAAAGTAAGAATTAGAAAGGGCACATAATCACAGATACGAACAATAATAAAAGAATTATGAGAGAATAGCACATGCAGCTCTATAACAACCAACAGAAGTGACAATCTAGAGGAACCCAAAACTCCCCAAATTGATCCAAGATATAGATAACTTCAATAAATCAGTTTATTTAAAAGATATTAGAAAGGTGTTTCAAGGTTTACTATTAAAAAGGTTTTGTGACCTTTTAGCTAATCTTTAAAGATTAGATAATTCCAATATTTTTACATTATTTACATAGAAAAAGATGGAAAGTTCTCAATTTTTCTGAAGCCAGAATATGCTTAATATAAAAAGTAAAAAAGAATAAAACCATAGATCAATACTACTTATGAATATGTATGCAATATATATATATATAAGCAAATATAATTCTATCAAATTTCAAAAGAATAGTACACTCTGATCAAATAGAGTTTATTTCAGGAATATATATAGCATGCAGTAAGTAACAAGGTATCTATTAGAATAATCCACTAGAATAGTATTGGCCAACTTTATTTTAAACAGCCAGACAGTAAATATTTTAGGTTTTCAAGCCATACGGTCTTGGTTGCAAATACTCAACTGCCACTGTAGTGCAAGAGCATCCATATACAATAGTAAATGAATGTACATGGCTGTGTGTCAATAAAACTTTATTTACAAAAACAGAAATCCAGTCCTGTCTATGGTTTGCTGACTTGCACTGCATCAATAAACTAATGGAGAAAATCATATTATTTTACCAATTTTCTTACTTTAGATTTCTCCCTGCTTCATACCCTGAGATAAGGATTCAAATACAAGTCATTATTAACTACATGAGCCCAGGAAACACCAACAGAAATCTGAGGACATGAGGCAGAGTAGGGAAGAAAGCCAATAAAGGTATGCATTATCAAACAAACTACCGCTGTGGGCAACTGGGGTTCAATCCAACTGTGGAACTCTGGGAGATAGTATAAAATATGTTTTAGAGCTAACTCTGCCAAGGGACAAATAAACTGCAGTATTATCCACCAACTCTCTATCTGTCATTGGTTGAGAACTGCTTCAGGGCTGATAATTCTCCAGCACATCAGGCTTACCCTGCTGTTCTCATGGCCAGAAAATAAAGCTCTCAAACGGAGTCACAGTTGTTCAGAGTTAACAACTTTGGTATGTAGAGGTGAGCACTAAGGAGATGAAGGCAGGTACTGATACCATCTACTACATTCATAGATGCTGAAACACATATAATAAAATTCAACAGTCAATCATAATTTTGAAATTCTGCATAAAATAGAAGTAGAAGAAAAATACTTAAATATAATAAAGACAGTTTATGAAAAAATACCAGCAATTATCCTAAATGATAAAACAGTAAAACCATCTAGAGGAGAATGCTTGTCATTACCATTATATTTATCTAATGTCGTAGAGGTTCTAGAAAATACACTAAGACTCATAATGAAATAATGTGTATAAACATTGGAAAAGAAAGGCTTTTGGTCTTTTGCTTTTTTTCCCTGAAGATATTATTGTAAGCCTAGAGAACCCAAGGGTCTTTACAAAAAGAAAAAAATCTACTAGAAAATTTCATATAATTTGGTAAGGGAACAGAATAGAAGATAAATATATTTTAAATAGTTTTTCTCAACTTTAGGGTTGTATCCTTTCACCATACTTACTCGATCTGTATGCTGAGCAATAATCCAAGAAGTTGAACTATATAAAGAACTCAGCATCAGGATTGGTGGAAGACTCACTAACAACCTGCGATATGCAGATGGCACAACCTTGTTTGCTGAAAGCGAAGAGGACTTGAAGCACATACTGATGAAAGTCAAAGACTGCCACCTGCAGTGTGGAGTACGCTTCAACAAAAAGAAAACAAAATCCTTACAACTGGACCAATAAGCAACATCATGATAATAAAAAAAAAAAAAAAAAAATCATGATAGATGAAGAAAAGATTGAAGTTGTCAAGGATTTCATTTTACTTGGATCCATAATCAACACCCATGGAAGCAGCAGTCAGGAAATCAAATGGTGTATTGCATTGGGCACATCTGTGGCAAAATACCTCTTTAAAATATTAAAAAGCAAAGATGTCACTTTAAGGACTAAGATGCACCTGACCCAAGCCATGGGATTTTCAATCGCTTCATATGCATTAGAAATCTGGACAATGAGGAAGACCAAAGAAGAATTGATGCCTTTGAAATTGCGGCGCTACTGAAGAATATTGAATATACCATGAACTGCCAGAACGAACAAGTCTGTCTTAGAAGATGTATAGCCAGAGTGCTCCTTGGAAGCAAGGATGGCAAGACCTCATCTCATATACTTGGACACGTTATCAGGAGGGACCAGTCCCTGGAGAAGAACATCATGTTTGGTAAGGTAGAGAGAGGGTCAGCAAAAAAGAGTAAGACCCTTGATGAGACGGATTGACACAGCGGTTGCAACGATGGGCTCAAACATAGCAACGATTGTGAAGGAACCTGCAGTGTTTCATTCTGTTGTACATATGGTTGCTATGAGTCATAACTGACTCCACAGCACCTAACAACAACAATAACAACAGACCACCCCAAACTGATTTTTAGTTGCAGATTGTCAAAACATGAGCAGCTGTCTGATTGCTGTTTAGTCAGTGTGGCTCAGGTGAGATGTCCTTCTTTCTGAGGATTACCCTGTTTAGGAGGGTGGAAGCCTACCACCCCTCCTGTGGGGAAGATTATGCTCTTTCTGCACACCCCATTGCCGGTCTCTTTTCCCTGGTGGCGTCTCCATCTCATATCTACTGTCATTTAACTTGAAGCCATTCATATTTAAATTCACGAACATCGTTGAGTTCTGAGCACCATGTTAGGGGCCATTAGGAATAAGAAGACTGATGCAGCCTGCATAGAGATGACAGTTGGGACAATAACCTCAGAGCTCCAAGGAGGGCAGGAGAGAACTAGGATGGGGATGGGTGGAGACAGGGGAGAGAATTAATTAAGATAGAAGGTTGGTCCCTTGCCGAGGTGGGGCCAGGAATCGGACTCACCAAGTCAATGGGGTATTGTCAGCCCTCATTAGATCTAAGTCAAGTTGATGCCCAAGGGTTCAATGCCAGAGAGCAGGGCTGAGTAATATGGCAGCATCTCTGAAGCAGCAGACAGGAAGGAAGCAGAAACATAGAAGTAAAGGTCTATAGAGGTCAAGGCATAAAGGCTAGAATGAGGATCCAGGCCAAGCAAGGAACAGACAAGGTGGTAGGGTGGTCATCTGGCTGACTCGGCATCAGCCTCCACTCCAGTGGGAATGGGAAGAGGAAAACCAGAGCCAAGCCAGAACCAGGCAGCCAACCTGGCCTCAGCCATAGAGTTGAGTTCATATGGGTCTTCAGGGCTCCCAAAGCCCCCCATACACCAGCTGGAGAGCCACACACTAGCGTTCTCCTTGAATCCAAAGCAGAATGGGTCAGTTCTATGAGAAGAAACCTTTGGTGACAAGTCTGAAACAGGGAAGAATTGACACCAGGCTATTTGGAAGACAGCACACCTAGGCATGAAACAACTGGAGAATAATTTGAAACAGAGTAGAATTAAATGTCCAAATATGTGGTGTAGATGACTGCCGTCTGCAGTCTGGAAGACCAGAGACCAGTGGGTTCCAGTTTGTCAGAGAAGGCTCCAAATCACTCCCTGCATCTGGAGGTTTCTATTTCTACCCTTAGGAAGAAGACATTGATCATGGAATTTGCGGGGTCGCCGGTGAATAGCATTCTCGAAAGTATGTTTCTTGAGGGTTTTTTTTGTTTGTTTGTTTTTTCCCTAAAAATCCACATTTTGTTACTAAGCTCTGCCTAGCTGGTCCCTTGCGGCCAGGAATTCTTTAGCACAAACTCCATGGTTTCCTCCCAAGGGAAGCTCCTTTTCCCTTTTCTTAGAAAGCAGACGTGGTTGGTTTGACATGATCACAGCCAGCTGTCTTGAGGAAAAAAAGGAAGGGCTTTCCTCTAGAGGTTCTGTCACTGGCCTAATAGCTATTTGTCTCGGTGCCCCAGGTGGACAGGCAGACCCACAAAAAATAAACCACCTACTCAATTAAGGCCAGACTAGCACACCCAAAGCATTTTCTCCTTCCAACAGCTTGAATTAGAAGCCACGATTTAATATCAACATCTGGAATTTCAAGTGGCCTTGAAATAGATAGCTTCTGCAAGGAAATTCTTTTCCTCCTCTCATTTAATACCATATTCTTTTAAATTATAATAATTTAAGAATTCACTGCAAATTTAATACTTTTTTCTCTTAGAAGGAATAAGACTTGTGGAAGAATGGGAACAAGAAGCTTAGGAACTTCAAAGAGCATCCCCCAAAGTCAGTGGAAAACCCTAGATTTTTAAGTCTAGGCCTTATCACTTCAGCATTTTCTGGAACATGATGAAATTATTTCTGAGTAGAGATATGCACCCACCACCCATCTATCAGTTTGTCGTATATGGTGGCTTGTATGGTGCTATGATGCTGGCAGTTATGCTACTATAACTTTCAAACACCAACATAAATTTCAAACACCAGCAGAGTCACCCTGGTGGACAGGTTTCAGCAAAGTTTCCAGACTAAAACAGACTAGGGAGAAAGGTCTGGTGACCTACTTCCAAAAATTAGCCAATGACGATCCTATGGCGCACAACAGAATATTATTCAATATAGTGCTGGAAGATGAGTCCCCTAGGTTGGAAGATACTCAAAATACACAGCAGCCACAACAATGGACTTGAACATACTAACAATCATGAAGATAGCACAGGACCAAGCAACGTTTCACTCTGTTGTACATGGGATGGCCGTGAGTCACAGCTGACTTGAGGGCAACCAACAACAACAGATATGCAAATAGTTATGATTATTTTGAATTCTGAAGATACACATTTATACATATGTAATACATATTTATACATACATATGTAGATACACATTTATTAATAGGTAGATGATAGATAGTAATAAACACATTTTCTGCACTCTGGGCATAAATACAGACTTTCGGCTCAGTCGCCAATCAGTATGGTCACAAGAACTCTACAGTTGGTCACAAGGGATGGTCTTCTGGTTCGCAACAGTAGCTGTCACTCCCACCTCTTCTGCTGCTGCCCACACTCTTGCTCTGCTCGTGCCTACCTCAGGGCCACTGCTGTGAGGCCAGAAAGAGCCTTTTCTGAGTCATGACCGTTTTCTCAGCCCACTGGGACAGCCTGGCCTTTCTCTTCACTTCACCATTCTCTTCAGGGCCCTGAAAAAAGTTCCCCAGGGACTGGGCCTGACACCATCCTGTTTCCACTATGGCCACCAAGAGTCCAACATACCTTTCAGCTCTTTTCAAAGTTGATATGCATCTGCCAAGTCCCCAATAACTTATTCCGGCCTGTTCCTCCCCACTGAAGTCCGGAACACCATAGTTTCTACTGTTTGTTTAGGAGTCATAAGCCTGAAACCCCCAAGGCCAGACAAATAGCTCTTGATGGTCTCCCGAGGAGCCTAGCACCATCATGACAACTGAACCCTTCATACCCTGAGCTAACATCCGGTTTTTTGAGGACTATGTGCATATTCTCCTCTATGGCCAATGCCACACATTTTACACACAAATACACACACAGTCTACACATGTGCATTTTATTCATTCATCAAACATTCATTAAGGTTTACTATGTGCTGGGTACACAGATATAAAATTAAAGTGCTCACACACTCATATAATACAGAGAAAGAAATCTGAGCCAAGTCATCAACAAGGAAACAAACAAAAAACCCTCCTGAGGCCCTCCCCTCACCCAGTACAGCCTTCGAATTGTGGTATTGGAGAAGAATATTGAATATACCATGGACTGCCAAAAGGACAAGCAAAAATGTCTTGGAAGAAGTAGGACCGGAATGCTCCTTAGAAGCAAGGACGGCCAGACAACATCTCACATACTTTCGACATGTTTTCAGGAGGGATCAGTCTCTGGAGAAGGACATTATGCTCGGTAGAGGTTCAGTGAAAAAGAGGAAGACCCTCAATGAGACGGACTGACACTGTGGCTGCAACAATGGACTTAAGCATTACAACGATTGTGAGGATGGCACAGGACCAGGCAGTGTTTTGTTCTGTTGTACACAGAGTCACCATGAGTCAGAATCGACTTGACAGCACCTAACAACAAAAGTCAGTTTGAATCCTGTATATTCCATCCATTGAAGTCCGCATGTATAGTTGTCGTTTATTTTGATGAAAAAGGTATTTCCAATGAGTAAGTCGTTGGTCTTGCAAAATTCTATCATGTGATCTCCAGTGTCCTTTCTATAATCAAGGCCATATTTTCCAACTAGTGACCCTTGTTTTTTTTCCAACTTTTGCATTCCAATTACCAATAATTATCAATGCATCTTGATTGCATGTTTCATCAATTTCGGACTGCAGGAGTTGGTAAAAATCTTCAATTTCTTCTGCTTTGGCCTTAGTGGTTGATGTGTAAATTTGAATGGCGGTCATATTAACTGATCTTCCTTATAGGCATATGGACATTATTCTATCACTGACAGTGTTGTACTTTAGAATAGATCTTGAAATGTTCTTTGTGATGATGAATCCAATGCCATTCCTTTTCAATTTGTCATTCCTGACATAGTAGACCATATGATTGTTAGGTTCAAAATGGCCAACACCAGTCCATTTCAGCTCACTAATGACTATGATATTGATCTTCAGGCGAAGGCTGGACAAGGAATAAGGAAGACCGAAGAAGAATTGATGCCTTTGAATTATGGTGATGGTGAAGAATACTGAATATACCATGGACTGCCAGAAGAATGAACAAATCTGTCTCGGAAGAAGTACAGCCAAAATGCTCCTTAGAAGTGAGTATGATGAGAATTTGTCTCACCTTAGACATGTTATCAGGAGGGACTAATTCCAGGAGAAGGACATCATGATTGGTAAAGTAGAAGGTCAGTGAAAAAGAAGAAGATTCGCAGTGAGATGGATTGACACAGGGCTGCAACAATGGGCTCAACATAGCAACTGTTGTGAGAATGGCCCAGGACCAGGCAGTGTTTCATTCTGTTGTACATGGGATTGCTATGAGTCTGGACCGACTCAACAGCACCTAACAACAGCAACAATGGCTTCGGTCACCCATTCCATCCCTCGAGGTTACCCTCCCCTGCCACTAGCTTTGGGATGGGACACAGTCTCTAGATGCCCCCTCCTTGACATCCCTGAAAATGAACACTTTAAGGATCACATGCTAATCATTCCTGAGAAATAGAGAACAACAAAAGTAACTATTCCGGGGGTCGGGGAGAGGGCTTGTCCTAAAAGTTTCAGAGCTGTACACTGTTGTCATACCTGTGGTCCCTGGTCTTCATTTTTCGATCACAAAGTAAAGATCCAAGTGTTGCTTCTGGCCTGAGGCTGGGGTTAGTTTGTTACATTGTTCTATGGTAATTTCTTCTTTAACTGGTTGTTAGTTGCCATCAAGTTGGCTCCTACTAATGGCAACCCTATGTATAACAGAACGCAACGTTGCCAATCCTCCACCGTCCTCACGATCGTTGCTATGCTTGAGCCCACTGTCGTAGCTATTGTGTCAGTCCATCTCATGGAGGGTTTCCCTCATTTTCGCTGACCCTCTACTTAGCAAATATGAAGTCTTTTTCTAGGGATTGGGCTTTCCTGATGACTTATCCTAGGTAAGCGAGTCAAATTAAGTTAGTTACTGGCATTTAAAAAGTGAGAGATTTCATGTTTTAAAATCTGAATTTTGAGCTTCTCTTGAGAAATTACCAGATCTTCCTGCACTGGGCCCCCCTCTCCATATTATGATGATTGGCAGGTGAAGTACCTCCACCTCCTGGAGAGGGGACATGTCACCACCATGTCTCTCTAGCACTTAGGCTGTCACTGTTCACCTACATTCCTCCTGGCTCATTCCACTAACCATCCCACTGTCCACTTACCATTCACTCGGCTTGCTCCATCTGTGCAGATTTCCTACAAAATCCTTGAGAGCATTTGTGTTCACAACTCCTGTCCTGGAGTCTCAGACTGTCCTCACTCTTACCAGGTGGGAGAGTGATCAGAATTAAACTGAGTGTCTGGGGATAGAACAGACTTCAATCCAACATAAGGAAGAACTTCTTCACAATTAGAGAGGCTTGGAATGGGATAGACTGACTAGGGAAATTATGAGTTCTTTACTAGTAGTGGTATTGAGTACTTTCTGACCTTGAAATGCCCATCACTACAAGGCAAATGCTCCAGGAGATCCCAGGAGGGTGACTTCACTGAAGGCTGGAGAGTTCCAGGAAGACCTCATAGGGTAGGTAGAATTCCTTGTGGGCCTGAAATAGTAGATAACAATTTCTGTGTGGTTGTGGAATAGATGAAGGGAGAGTTGAATTTGATTTCAATTTCACAGCTGAGGAGCTTCCATAACTCATTCTGCTGAAGCCAAGTCAGAGCTGGACCATGAGGAGGGGCCCCAGACCCTCTCCAGCTGCAAGGAACCAAATCAAGAGTTAACTCCCTTCCTTCCCTAAAGAACAACTCCCTCCTGCAACAGGAGAGCTGGAGATGCCCTTTGCAAGCAGCAGAATCAAAGTGGAAAAAAATTACAAGGCAACTTTTCTGGTTTCAGCTTGTCCCCTACAGAAAGGAAATAGATTTTCATATAAGATCTAAGAGGCAACATGCTTAATAAACTGCATGAAAATGTACTTTTGGCTGGATAATCAGCATGATGAGCTTTGGGATAAAGGAGTTTTTTTTTTTTTTTTCCCTAAAAAGAAAATAGAAAGACAGGGATCCAAAGGGAGGCTGGAATTCACCTCCCACCATCCCACTGAAATGCTCTCTAAATAGTTGGGAGTTATCACCCTAACCCCGTCACAGATACCATGTACACGACAAGATGAAAAGCTTTCCCTGCTCCCTTTTCACTCAAATGGAAAAGTTTATGGCAAAAAACTCTCTGTGCGAACCAAACAACAGATAGTCTCCCTGTGATGGCACTTCCCTTGGACACTGACAAATCCCATTCCCCAAGCTGGGGGCTGCAAGTTGGCTGGGCAGGGAGTCAGCCCAGAGGTCAGGAAAGGGAATATTTCATCGTGTCCACCCGCCAGACCCAAGCGAAGTAATATTTCATTCTCATTCTCCTTCTCCCAGTTCGAATCTAAAGTCTAGACAGTTTTCAGATAACAACCATCAGAGACAGCAAAGGGGAATTCATATGCCTCCCAAAGATAAGCGGATGTTGGTCTTCTCTCGTAAGCTTTCTGGAAAGCTCTTAGGAGGCCGTTGTAATAAGCAACTGAGAGAAAAGTGTCTGGCAGTACATTCCCAGCTGCTATGACATGCTTTATTCATCCTGAAACCTTCCCCCAGGTCCTAAAGACATGGCAGAAAGGGGAGCTCTCCCCAAAACTTATTCAGAAATAAATGCAAAGGTAGTCCACGTGAAAGAAGGGGAGCATGTGCCAGAGACCACCTCAGTTTTTCATTAATTCCTTTGTTTATCAAAGATTTATCAAGTGCTCAGTATTCTCAGCTATTTCACTGGACACAGAAGACACAGCTGTGCACGAGTGAGATAAGGACCCTGGCCTCATAAAATTTTCTGCTAGAAAGGCTGGTAAGCCTTAGTTCAGGGACGTGACAAAGTCCAGGGTATGGCCAACTTAGAATATGATGTGAAGATGCAGCGAATTTCACCTCATTGCTGTACTCTCAAGCAACCAAATCCTTTACACTCTCTCCCACGCCCACTGTGGCCTGGGGTTCACAACAGCTCAGTGTATTCATTCCAGATAGCAAAGGTATTCTATCCAACTAAACCAGGAGACTTCTGACAACAGAAACTATATCCTCCATCTTTCTCAAGATTTCCTTAGCACCAAGCATGGTTCTAGGCACAGAACGGGTGCCCGGCAAATACTTGTACAGTTATTGACTGAGCAAAGGAACTTACCAACGATAAAAGGGACACGCCACGCCAGTTAGATTAAGGGTTGTCTTAAATGCAAACTTCACCTGTCTGCCTTTGGGGAGAGGTACGTCCATCCTGGTCTACCTTTGTTACCTTTAAAACTAACTAGTTTTAGTTGCCACTACCCATCTGTCAGTTTGTCATACTGTGGTGGCTCACATGTTGCTTTGATGCTGAAGCTATCCCACCAGTATTTCAAATACCAGCAGGGTCACCCATGGTGCCAGTTTTCAGTGGAGACTAGGAAGAAAGGCCTAGCAATCTACTTTTGAGAATTAGCCAATGAAAATCGCATGGGTCACAACACGGTCTGATATACTGCTGGAAGATAAGCCCCTAGGTTGGCAGGCATTCAAAATAGACAGTGACCACAATAATGGACCTGAGCACACCAATAATCGTGAAGATGATGCAGGACGGGGCAATATTTCGTTCTATTGTATACGGGTTCACCCTAAGTTGGAGCCAACTTGACAGCAACTGACAACAAGTTTTAGCTGAGGTGCTCTCCAACTTTGTATAACATCAACTCCTGAAAAACCAATAGCAGTTTGACCAGGTAGGTCAGACTTCGGGCAGCTTTGAAGACCATTGTTGCCGTGTTTCTCACATGAGGAACTGGAAACTCTATCAAGCCTCTGATCTGATACCAAAATCCAGTTCTAAAAATTCCCTGGGTCGGCAGCAAGGGCACACATGACCCCTGGAAGAAAGAAAGAACATCTCAGTATTGCTGTGTTTTTCCTCCCTGAAGCTGGAAAGAATTATGCGCCTTGATCCCAGTGCTTCTGTGGCTCTGATGAAAAGACTCAACCCTGCATCCCAGAGCAATGGCCTGGAACAAATGCTTGAGTAAAATTTCACCTCTTCCCTTGCCAAGATGTGGCTTTTAGAGCCTGGGCTGCTGATGAAAATGTCAACAATGCTCAAATCAAGAGGAAAATGCTCGTTCCATTGGAAAATGGTATCCCACATTCCAATAGATCAATGGTGGTCTGAGGGATGGTGCTGGGGAGAGGGAAGGAACACCCTTCCTTTCCAAAAACCTACAAGTCCCGTGTGGTTAGAAGACATGACCGCTCCCAAGAGGCTGAATGCAGAGCAGGAGCTGAGGCAGGTGGTGTTCTCCATCTCCCATGGGGATCCCATATTTTGGTCTCAGTCCCATATTTGGAGTCTTTCCTGAAGCAATGGAAACTTGGGATCCAGATTTGAAATCTGACACCTTCCCAGATCTTACCAAGCACTTGCAAATTAAATCTGGTTCCAAAGGGCAACCAACTTGACAAATTCAAAATGTCAAAGATCTAAATGACGACAGAATTAACCAGAAAAACAAAAAACAAAAAAACCAAACTCATTGCCTTCGAGTCAATTCCGAGTGGAACTGCCCCACAGGGTTTCCAAGGAGCGGCTGGTGGATTTGAACAGCTGAGCTCTTAATCACTACGCCACCAGGGCTCCAAGTTAACCAGAGGGAGGCTAATGTCCCTATAGGTTTACCTAATCCTAAGGCCACTACTCACAAGCTAAAATATAAATGAATTGTTTAGGACGAAAGGGCCTGATTGCTAAATCTTGATTAAGAACAAATGTACAAGACCAGGATACTGAACATCCTGGGACAGCTTAATTTGTTTCAATTAAGGTGTCTACTTGCTTTATTAACATTACTAAAAGGGGAAAAAAGTTAAAGGCTATGTGGCTTCAAGCACAAACAAATAATGTCAACAGGACTAAGGCACTCTGTTTCTCACTCTGCTTCCTTCTATGTTGCCTTCATTCAGGCAACCCTCCCCATGCAGTGAAAAGATGACTACCCAGCAGGTCCAGGCTTCCATCCTATTATCTCAGCAGGTCCAATGATTCTCTTCCCCAACAGCTCACTATCAATTAGGCAGCTGTTTAAACAAGTTAAAAGTTTATTCTTTCTTATATAAACAAAGTCTAGAGGTAAGTAAGGTTGTATAATAGCTCCACAATCATCATGAACTCTTCCTTTTGTTACTTTGCTATCTGCCACCTGTCTTAGGCATCTAGAGCTGCTAAGACAGAAATGCCACACGTGGATGGCTCTAACAAAGAGAAGTTTATTCTTTCACAGTCCAGTAGGCTAGAAGTTCGAATTCAGGACACCAGCTCCAGGGGAAGGCTTTCTCTCTCTCGGCTCTGGAGGAAGGTCCTCGTCATCAGTCTTCCCTTGGTCTGGGAGCATCTCAGTGCAGGAACCTCAGGTCCAAAGGACACGCTCTGCTCCTAGCGCTGCTTTCTTGGAGGTATGAGGTTTTCATATCTCTCTGCTCGCTTCACCCTTTTATAGCTCGAAAGAGATTGGCTTAAGACCCTACCTAATCTTGTAGACCTGATCAATATAACTGCCACTAATCCATCTTATTACATCATAGTGACAGGATTTACAACATATAGGAAAATCACATAAAATGGTGGACAATCATATAAAATGGTAGACGATCACACAATACTGAGAATCACGGCCCAGCTAAGTTGACAGATATTTTCGGGGGACACAATTCAGCCCATGACATCACCCATAACTTCCACCTGATAATCTAATATGGCAGCTTAACCTCCAGCTATCATGTCTGTAATCTAGCCATCGTGAAAGAGGAAGAGAAGAAAAAGAACTTGTCCTTTTCCTTTAAGGACATTTTTAGAAATTAATACATCATGTTGTTCTTAGGTGCCGTGAAGTTGGCTCTGACTCATAGTAACCTTACGTACAACAGAACAAAATGTTGCCTGGCCCTGCGCCATCCTCACAGTCATTGCTATCTTTGAGTCCATTGTTGCAGTCATCGTGTCAGTCTGTCTCAATGAGGGTCTCTCTCTTTTGCACTGAACTTCTGCTTCACCAAGCATGATGTCTGTCTCCAGAAACTGTTCCCCCCTGATGATGTGTCCAAAGTAAGCAAGACAAAGTCTTGCCATCCTCACTTCTAAGGAGTATTTTGGCTGTACTTCCTCCAAGACTGATAATCACACTTCCCTTTATATCCCATGAGTTAAATTTAATCATATGCCCACACCTAGCTATAAGGGAGCCCTACTGGCTCAGTAGTTAACAGCTTGGTTGCTAAACAAGAGATCAGCAGTTCAAATCCACCAGCGGCTCCTTGGAAACCCTATGGGGCAGTTCTACTCTGTCCTGTAGAGTCACTATGAGTTGGAATTGACTCAACAGCAACAGGTGACAGGTGAGCTGCAAGGGAGACTAAAAATGTAATCTTTATTTCTGGCATCTATGAGCCCAGCTGAAAATCAGGAACACTACTACTAAGAAAGATAGAGAAAATGAATATTAGAGGCAAACTAACAGCATCTGCCTAGTTGGGACTAATAGTTCCAAAAAAAATCCCAAAATTTAAGTCTTATATGCTGGACTTTGGTCACACACTCACCCTTGAACCAATCACTCTGGCCAGATGAAAGGAAAACACTGATTGACCAGGCCTGATTTTTTATGACCATGCCTGATCCTAGGGAAGAAGGAGATGGGAAGGGGTATTAGGTAGACAGAAACAGCAGAATCCATTATGCTTCCCTCCCCACCAAAAGAATTTTTGACAACAGCAGAATTCTAGCACTTCAGAACAATCTCTTAACCTTTTCATTTTTTAGGTGCAGGAACTCGGGCCCTGAGAGGTAAAATGCCTTGTAAGGGGTCTAATAAGCTGAGTAACCACATATCACAGAATTCCTGGTGTGCTCCTGGCTTCACATATCCTGTGCCTTTTTCACTGTGAGCATCTTTATATCAGAACACATGTCTTGATTTGGGATCTAAAAAATGTGGATGCTATCTTTAACCATTCCTATATACAACAGCCCAAGTCCATGGATCAGAATAGAGGTTTTTCTCAATTCAAGTAGCCACAGGGACTGGAAAATCCAAGATCAGCAGGCTGGAGAGCAGGGCTCTTGCTCACAGGCTGTGAAGATCGAAGAACCCCAAGATTGACAGGCAAGACCAAAAGGCCTCCCCTTCAACTGATTGGCTACTCACAGCAGATTCCATCATGGGAGTGATCACATATAAACACTGAGAACCATGGCCCAGGCGAGATGACACACAATCTTAACCATCACAAGCTTGTTCTTCCCTCTCAGTTTTCTAATTCCAGATCTTTGCACATTTCATTATAATACTTTACTTCATCTTCTCAAGCTTCCTATTGAAGGAAGAAGGACCTGGCAGACTACTTCTGAAAAAATTGGTCAGTGAAAACTTTATGAATAGCAGCAGAACACTGTCTGATATAGGGCCAGAAGATGAGCCCTCAGTTTGGAAGGCACTCAGTATATGACTGGGGAAGAGCTGCCTCCTCAAATAGGGTCAACCTTATTGATGAGTACGGAGTAAAGCTTTTGGGACTTCATTTGCTGATGTGGCACTACTCAAAATGAGAAGAAATAGCTGCAAACATCCATTAATAATCAGAACGTGGAATGTATAAAGTATGAATCTAGGAAAATTGGAAGTTATCAAAAATAAAATGGAATGCATAAAGATCAATATCCTAGGTATTAGTGAGCTGAAATGGACTGGCATTGCCATTCTGAATCTGACAATCACATGGTCTACTACACCAGTAATGACAAATTGAAGAGGAATGGCATCACTTTCATCATCAAAAAGAATATTTCAAGATCTATCTGCCCTCAACTACGACACTGTCAGTGATAGGATAATATCGATTTGCCTACAAGGAAGACCAGATAATATGAATATTATTCAAAATCACACACCAACCACTAAGGCCAAAGATGAAGAAATTGAAGATTTTTGCCAACTTCTGCAGTCTGAAATTGATTAAACATGCAATCAAGATGCATTAATAATTACTGATGATTGGAATGCAAAAGTTGAAAACAAAGATTTGGTAGTTGGAAAATAGGGCCTTCGTGATACAAATGATACCTGAGATTGCATGAAAGAATTTTGCAAGACAATGACTTCTTCATTGCAAATACCTTTTTTCAGCAACACGAACAGCAACTATACACATGGACCATGCCAGATGGAATACACAGGCATCAGACTGTGGAAATGGACAACAGAGAAACCCAATGTCATCAGTTAAAACACAGCCAGGGGCTGATTGCAGAACAGACCATCAATTGCTCATATGCAAGTTCAAGTTCAAGCTGAAGAAAATTAAAACAAGTCCACGAGAGCCAAAGTACGACCTTGAATATATCCCACCTGAATTTAGAGACCAACTCAAGAATAGATTTGATGAGCTAAGCACTGATGCCTGAAAACCAGACAAGTTTTGAGATGACATCAAGGACATCGCAGATGAGGAAAGCAAAAGGTCATTAAAAAGACAGGAAAGAAAGAAAAGACCAAAATGGATGTCAGAAGAGACTCTGAAACTTGCTCTTGAACATACAGTAGTTAAAAGTGAACTGAAGAAATGATCACAAAAAATAGCTGAACAGAAGATTTCAAAGGGAGGCTCCAGAAGACAAAGTAACCTATTCAAAGGAACACTGCCTTCATGAAGACGTCTCTCACTCCTCTGGAAGGGGAAAAAAAATGCTCCAACCTTTCAACTTCGAAGCACTTTATCAGTACCTCATTTTTATCGTATATCTTGTTCTGGGCTGTGTTCAAGTTACGTGCATAATTACATAATAATAAAGTTATCACTTATCAAACTCCTTTATTATATGTGCATATGTTATTCTTCATTCTCTAATAATTCAGTTGTGGAAATGACTCAGAGAAGTTAAGTGTTAAGTTGTTGCCCAAAGACACAAAGCTCATGTGTGATCGACATTGACTTAGAACTTAAGTATTCCTTTAGTTGTGCTGCCTCTTTTATCTCCATTTAGAATGTGAGTTCCTCAAGAGCAGAACATGTGGTCTTTGTTTTCTCATTCTCAAGTCATTGTAAACTTTTGAAGGAGAAGATAAAGGAAAGGAGGGAGCCCTCCACCAGGAAGCCCAACACAGTTCTGGCACATCCTATGTCTCCATTTGGTTCTCTAGCTAAGCATTGCCAAGCAGAAGACACGCCCAGCCAATGTCTTGCTGTTGAAAGACATGGGAAAGGAACCACAGTAAGAGAAATTTTGGCCGTCCCCTCCTTTCACCAAGCTCCACTTGCCCCTTCTATTCTTCTACCATCCCCCCATTGCTCCCAAAATTATGGTATCCCTATTATACCTATTTAATAGACTTAATGTAAAACTTGGAGTAGGTTTTCAACAAATGTTTTGACTTATTTTTCAGGGTGCCTTAGATAGCACACAGTAGGTTTCAATGAATATTAGACTTCTTCACACCCCTCTCTGCTCCTCCTTACCCATTCAGGTCTTCTCTTAGTGATTAGCTACCAGCTGGCTCTTACCAGGTGGCACTGTGGAAACAATGCTCTGTCTATCCCATGTCTTCGGGCAGGAGAGTAAGATGAATCTCCTTGCTCAGATGTTTGGGTTAGCGGAGGCGCCCTTGAAGGAGATGGATGACCTCACCACGAAATGTGTCCTGAGCCCTGGATGCTGTCCAGGTGCTTGGGGAGCTGAGCCATTAGCTCCACTGTAGACTTCAGTCTCTCTGCTGGGCGCTGGTGTAGGGAGAGATTGATTGAGTCCATGCCCTCAGGATGGGATGGCAGAGTGGATGCTACAAGGGAATGAAGAGCTTCAATAAGTCAGACACAAGGGGTATCACAGGATTGGCCAACTTGCCTTTGCCAAGACAGAATTTGGTGGGGGAGGGAGTCCAAGGAGAATGAAGCTTCTGCCCCGCTGGCCCCTTCCACAACAATTACCAGAAAGAGCGGGATCTCTCTGATCCCTAAGCAATTAAACACCGTCGCATTTTCTTCTGCCATGCTCTAATGGGCCCTAAGTGGATTCCAGGTTCTCAGCTGCCAAAGGGGGGGATCTCAGGTTGTCCCAAGACAGAGAGAGAACAGGGAATAGAGATGGGGATATTTCAAGAAGGGCCATTTTATGATACAAACTAGAAAGCAAATGCCAAAGTTCACAGTCAAAGTTATCAAAGAAAGTTTTGGAGGCACACACAGTGCAAAATAATATGAGCACACAGGTTAAAATACTGACAATCAAGTAACCACTAGCTACTTTATCCAGCACTTCCTGTAGGCCTGGAGAAGAACTAGACTAGTGATTCTCAACCAGGACAGGGACAATTTTTTTTTTGTTTTTAATTCTGAAAGGCAGGAGGTAGCTTGAAAACACTCTTCTTTCTCCATACCCAATTGTTGTAGAGAACTACTGTTAGGTGTTATAGAAGGGAAACCTCTCAAAAAGTAAGTTAGCATCTCTAGCCTTGGGGAGCGCACACACTTACTAGAGAAACCAGATATTCTCATCAGAAATCCTAACTGTGGAGGGCTAAAATACAGTAAAGATTTAGTCCTTTTGTTTTAAAGGTAAGAAATCTGAAGTTCAGAGAAGGAAAGACAATTGCTGAAAAATTCAAGTACAGCTTTGCTTATGTGAAAAAAATACAGGTGTATATAAGAGGGGTGAGAATCTAATCCTGAACTGGAAACCTGTACAGAATGTGTGTGCATGTGTGTGTGTGTGTGTGTATTTTGCAGCACAGTGGTTCTGAGTCAGTGTATTATGATACAGTGGTGTGTGCCCAACCTTCAAGCTATTGCAAGCAATACCACGTTTTTGATCAACATGTAAACTGTATTTTTGTGACGTATTGTTACAGCAATCCTTGTCGGCTGGGACACTGAGCTGATAGGGTCACATAAAATGACATGGAACCATATACTACCTGAAGATGAATACAAGTCTGAAGAATTACATGCTTAACGGAACATGCAAGAGCTTTATCTCAAGAGTAATTCAAAGGGCACCATCTGAACCGGAAGTAGTTCTATTCAAACAGCAACGTGGTACCAAAGGGTGACCAAAACACTAATGTAATAGCAATAATTCAAGTTCGTTCCTTTAAGAGGACTGCAAAATTTCACAATTCAAAAGTGTGGCATACAGTGAAACTATTCTGCAAGGCACTGTGATGGTGAATACATTTATCAAAACCCATATGGCTGTGCAACGCAAATAATGAGCCCTAGTGATGCAATGGTTAAGCTCTCATCTACTAACCAAAAGGTTGGTGGTTCAAACCTACCATCCACTCCGAGGGAAAAAAGGCCTGGCGATCTGCTCCTGTAAAGATTTCAGCCTAGGAAACCCTATGGGGCAGTTCTACTTCGTCCTATAGTGTCGCTATGAGTCGGAATCAAGTTGTGATGATTTGAGGAGTTCCTGGGTGGCACAAGGAAACGCTGGTGGCATAGTGATTAACCAAAGGGCCGGCAGTTCGAATCTGCCAGGTGCTCCTTGGAAACTCTGTTGGGCAGTTCTATTCTGTCCTATAGGGTCGCTATGAGTCGGAATCGACTCGACAGCAGTGGGTTTGGTTTTTTTTGGGGGGGTGGTGGCACAAATGGCTAAGCGCTTGGCTACTAACTGAAGGGTTGACAGTTCGTGTCCACCCAGAGGAGCCTGGTGCTTTCGGAAGAAAGGCCTGGCAATCTACTTGTGAAAAATCAACCACAATTCTACTCTGACATACATGGAGTCACCATGAGATGAAATGAGATGGCAACTGATTAACTGGGATGTGACAATCTGAAGTACACCCAGGAAGGCCCAGCAACTAGGTCTGAAATTCCATTATTATGTGTCAGTATTAGAAATGTATTTCTTTAGATTACAAACTTGAAATGCATTCACCCTATTAGACTTCTTAGCACAAATCTACCCATGAGCTCTTTCTGACTCACTTCCAGAAAGAGCAGGTTTGGATTGGGGAGGAGGAGCCAAGCCTCAGAGAAATTCTGTGACAGATGGGTGCCAGGGATGTTTCAGGGAGCTGGGGGAGAGGACAGCTGACAACACAGACCCTTAGGGGCCCCACAATTTAGGTAAAGGATGGCCAGTCTCTGGCCACATCAGATGACCTTTGGGATGGAGTTTTGTGACTCAGTCCTTCCTGAGCACCCACCATCAGTTTGTAAGTGGTCCTCAAGTTTTGTCCTCAAGTTTTAAAAGTGTATCTATGGCATACTTTTAAAAATTATTATTAATACACTTTTTTTTAGAGCAAATATAGGTTTACAGAAATTACAGGGAGATTCCATATATCCCTTCTCCTCCCGCACACAGTTCCTCCTATTATTAACAACTTGCATAAGTATGGTATATTTGTTACAACTGATGAACCAATATTCGTTATTATTAACCAAGAAAGGCGCCCTGGTTGCACAATGGTTAAGTAAGTGCCCACCAACAGCTCCATGAGAGAAAAGACCTGGCCATCTGCTCCTGTAAAGATGAAAGTCTAGAAAAGCCTATGTGGCAGTTCTACTCTGTCATATAGAGTCACTATGAGTTGTATTTGACTCAATGGCACCTAACAACAACATTAACTAGGGAGTCCCTGGGTGGTGTAAAGAGTTAATGCGCTTGGCTGCTAACCAAAAGGCTGGAGGTTTGAGTCGACCCAGAGGCACCTTGGAAGAAAGGCCTGGCGATCTACTTGTGAAAAATCAGCCTTTGAAAACTCTATGGGGTGCAGTTCTACTCTGACACACATGGGGTTGCCATGGTTCAGAATCGACAATGGCAATTGGGTTTTTTTTTTTATTAATAAAGTCCATAGCTTATACTGTTGTTCTTACGTGCCATCAAATTGATTCTGACTCATAGCGACCTTTTAGGACGAAGTAGAATTGCTCCATAGGGATTCCTAGACTGAAATCTTTATAGAAGCAGATTGCCAGGTCTTTTTCCCATGGAACGGGTGGTATGTTCAAACCACCAACCTTTTGGTTAGCAGAACAGCGTTTAACGATTGCACCGCTAGGGCTCACTGTGTTGTACAGTCCTATGGGTTTTGATAAATGCATAATGGCATGCCTCCACCATCACAGTGCCATGCAGAATACTTTCACTCTCCCCACATGTGAAGACAGCTTCTTAGCTCTAACAACGATTGTGATTTCCTGTGTTTTTTGTAACTACCTCCCAACCCATTTAAAAAAAAAAAAAAAAAAGAACCATTGCCTTCGAGTCAATTCCTACTCATAGCAACACTATAGAACAGAGAAAAACTGCCCCATAGGGTTTCCAAGGCTGTAATCTTTATAGAAGCAGACTGCCACATCTTTCTCCTGAGAAGCAGCTGGTGGGTTCAAACTGCCAACCTTTTGGTTAGCAGCTGAGCACTTAAACACTGCATCACCAGGGCTCCTAACTGCCTCCCATGCTTCCTAAATTGTTCACTTGACTTATGGCCTGGGTTTCTGCTTTTAGTGTCTGTCTAAATTGAAACTGTATTCCAAGGTTTGATTTTCTTTTTTTTTTTTTTTAAATAATAGCTATTGTTAAAATAATGACCTCCTTTGCCATGAAATCAGAACTGGATGGTGACTGGCTACCACTACCAAATATTTTGACCAAAAATTCTATAAAAGAATCCTGACCAAAAGGAGGAAAACAGCAGAATAGAATTTCAAATTCTCATGGAATTGTGACTCTCTGGAGCCACGGAGGGCTAGATGAATCCCTGAAACTATTGCCCTGAGATGATCTTTAAATCTTATACCAAAAATATTCCCTAAAGCCTTCTTAAAACTAAACAATAGTTTAGCTTAACTAGTCAAGAATGTCTATCTTGAGCATTGTGCTCTTTTAAGATCTATCTATATAAAATCAAATTGGTAACAACAAATTGAAAGATTAGACAGGAAACTGAGGGGGCAGTGAGTTTATGTTAATGAGGGAGGAACTCACAATGAGAGTGAGAATGGTTGTACTACTCAAAGAATGTAATCCATGTCATCGAACTGTACATATAGAAATTGTTGAATTGGTATATATTCTGCTGTGTATATTCTCAACAACAAAAATAAAATTTATTATAAAAAACTGAGATATGATTCAAGTACCACGCAATTTATCCATTTAAAATGTACAATTCAATAATTTCTAGTATATTCATAGAGCTGTACAACCCATCACCACAAGCAATTTTAGAACATTTTCATCATCTGTGATCCTAATCCTTCAAACTCAGAAATCCAATCCCATGAGGTATTTGGTTATGTCCAAGAAGTATCCCTAACTGTGCCCCCATGTGCTTTATTATGTATATGAATATATGTGCATAGATATACAGTCACATAGATGCATATACATATGCATACACCTATATATACACACATGTATACAGAGCCCTGGTGGTGCAGTGGTTAAGAGCTTGGCTGCTAACCAAAAGGTCGGCTGTTTGAATCCACCAGCAGCTCCTTGGAAACTTTATGGGGCAGTTCTACTCTGTCCTACTTGGTCACTATGATTCAGAATCAACTCAACGGCATGACTTTGGTTCAGGGTTATACACATAAAGGCCAACATACATACATATATTTTTTATTGTTGTTTCAAAATTATGCCATAGCAATTTCCAGCAGGTCCTTTTTTCTTGTGTGCTTTTTAGTGGCATTGTTTACCTTTGTCAGCTGTGTACACTTCACCCTTATTTGGTGTTACTTTTCCCATCACCAAAAATAACAGGTGTCTACTATCTGGAGATTGAATTCCCCTCTTGATCCCTCCCCTCCCATCCCTGGTAACCACTAATGAACATTAATTTCTGTATATTTACTTGTTCATATCATTTCATAAAAGTGAGAACATACAATATTTGTTTTTTTGTGATTAACTTATTTTGCTTAATAATGTCCTCCATGTTCCAAGATGTTTTGGGAGCTCACTTTTCTTTACTGCTGAGTAATGCTCCATTGTATGTATGCCTACATTTTACTAATCCATATATTCGTTGATGAACACTTTGGTTGTTTCTATCCTTTTGCTATTGTGACCAATGCTTCGATGAACACAGGTGTGCATATGGCTGTTCTATCCCTTCTATTAGATCCCTAGGGTATACACCTAAGAGTGAAATTGCTGGGTCATATGACAGCTCTTGTTTTTGGAGTAACCGCCAGACGGTTTTCCACAACGGCTGTGCCGTTTTGCATTCCCACCAGCAATGGATGTGGATTCCAATTCTTCACATCCCCTCCAACAAGCGTTATTTTCTGTTTTTTGGTTTTTTATCTTAGCCATCCTAAAAATCCAAAACCCATTGCCATTGAATCAATTCCAACCCTATAGGATAGAGTAGAACTGCCCCAAAGGGTTTCCAAGGAGCAGCTGATGGATTCAACCTGCAGATCTTTTTTGGCTAGCAGCCGAGCTCTTAAACGTGGCGCCACCAGGGCTCCTAGCTATCCTGGTGGGAGTGAAATCGTATCTCATTGTGGTTTGGATTTGCATTATTCTGATGGCTAATGACATTGAGTATCTTTTCATGTGTCTGTCGGGCATCTGAATATCCTCTTGGTGAAGTGTCTGTTCATGTCCTTTGCCCAGTTTTTGACTGGATTGTCTTTTTTGTTAAGTTGTAGAAGTTTTCTACATATGTTAGATATTATACTCTTCCCAGTTATATCATTCCCAAAAAGTTTTTTCCAGTCTGTAGGTTTTCTCTTTACTCTTTTGATAAAGTCTTTTGATGAACATAAGTATTTAACTTCTATGAGGTCCCAGTTACCTATTTTGTTTTCTGTTGCACGTGCATTTGTTGCTTTTTTAATAATCTATCATTGAAAAAAATTAGGTCCCGAGCTTTGCTCCTATATTTTCTTCTAAGAACGTAACTTGTACTTTTCCATATAAAAATAAAATCAATATTGCTATCAGAAAAGAGAAAAAAATGTAATTTACATAGCTAGTGTGATTATGTGAAACACTAGAGAAATAGCTAAAATTCTTATTATTAATAATAGAACTGAGTAGCATGGATAGTCATAAAATAAATATACAAAAAAGCAGTTCTCTACCAATTTACCAGAGATAACTTGTTAGAAAATGTAATGAGAAATAATGTCATTCAAATTCCTGATAAAAGATAAAATAAAATGCCAAGGAATAAATTTAACAAGACTATGAAGTCCTTATTTGGAAAAAAAAAACTGTAAAACTTTACTTAGAGGCATAAAAGATATTCAGATAAATGGAAGGATGTGGTTTAGTCTTGGATGAACAGATTCAGAAAAATACAGATGCCAATTCTATAAATTAATTCTTATATTTAATGCAATTCCAATTTTTAAAACAGGAGAAAATGTCTAAAGTTCATCAGGAAAATATAAGAAATTATTTCTGCTAACATAAAACTAAAAAGGATCTAAATAGCCTTCAATCAGGGACAAATTATATTCACCCTACTGACTTATGAATCTGTTAAAATGAATGAGTTAGAATTGTGCATACTGATATGGAAAAAAGTCCATATATACATATGTTATTTTTAAATTTATTTTTGTCATTCTTGTCTTTGAGAATATACACAGCAGAACATTCACCAATTTAACATTTTCTACGCACACAATTCAGTAACACTGATTACATTCTTCAAGTTGTACAGCCGTTCTCACCCTCCTCTTCAGAATTGTTCCTCACTCATTAACAGAAACTCACTGCCCCCTAAGGCTCCTATCTAATCTTTCTAGTTGCTGTTGTTAATTTGATCCCATATAGATAGTTCTTAAAAGAGCACAGTACTCAAGGCCAACATTCTTTACTAGTTAAGCTGAACTATTGTTTGGTTTTAAGAAGATTTTAGGGGATATTTTTTGGTTTAAGGTTTAAAGATTATCTCAGGGCAACAGTTTCAGGGGGTTCATTATCCAAATATATTAAAAAAAAAAAAAACTAGTCACACAGTCTGTATAACATGATCCCTCGCATGTAAATATATACACATGTAATTTTTAATACATGCTTCCTAAGGATGCAGAAGAAACTATTAACAGTGCTTGCCTTTGGGGAGTAGAACTGAGGAGTGTTGAGAAGGGAGGGAAAGAGGGCTTTTACTTTCCATTTTATACCATTCTTTACTGGAAACCCTCGTGGTGTAGTGGTTAAGAGTTATGGTTGCTAACCAAAAGGTCAGCACTTTGCCTCCACCAGGCACTCCTTGGAAATCCTATGGGGCAGTTCTACTTTGTCCTTTGGAGTTACCGTGAGTTGGAATTGACGTGACAGCAATGGGCTTGGTTTTGGGTTTTGGTTACTGTCTAAACTATTGGCCGTGAGCATATATCACTTTTATTTTTTCATCATGAAATATTTATGTACCAGCTTTTGGAATTAAAGCTACCTAAAATATATAAGAAAAATTAAAATAATAATGGCATATTATCAGTTATTAAAATATATCATGACATTAAAATAATAAAAAAACTAGTTACAGAACTAATTCATTAATGTCATATGCTATAAATAGATCAATGGTACTAACTAGAGAATCCAAAAACAAATCCAAATATCTATAAGTATTTGTCATAGGGTAAAGGTGGTATCTGAAATACATGGGAAAACAACAGATGACCAAAACTATTAAGGTGGCTGAATATAAGTATGAGAGGAAAAAATCAAGTTAGAGCTCTGCCTTATAGATTATTTCAAAATTACCAGTAGATTAAAAAAGTTAAATGTGAAAACGACTAGAAGAAAATGTAGGAATAGATCTATAAAATCTTAAGATAAAGGACGTTTTTCTAAACTTAACACCCAAAGCAAAAAGGACAAAGGAGAAAACCAATAGATTTGGCTAAATGAAACCTTTACATTTCTGTTTAATAAAAAACAAGAAATAAAATTTAAAAGTAGACAAATAAATGCAAACAATATTTGCAACATGTATGACAACAAAGAGCACTTAAAACTCAACAGCGAAAGATTAATGGTCTAACACAAAAATGAGCAAAAGACAAGCTGGCAGTTCAAAAAAGAACTTTAAAGGGCCAATAAACACACGATTAAATTTTCAACCTCCTTAATAATCAATAAAATGCAGATTAGAACTCCAACAGGAAAGCATTTTATGTCTATCACATTGTAGGAAAAAAATTAAAGCCAAGGCCCAATGCTGGCATGGAGGCAGGGGAAGGGACACTCTCACATATTTTAGGTGGGTGTGTCCAAACAGGTACATCTTTTCTGGAGGGCAGTTTGGCAAATACATAGGTAACAAAACATTTGCTATTTCAACGTGTACATACTGTTTTTGACGTTGTTTGTTTTTCTTTTCCTCTTTCTAGTTAACTAGGAACATCATTGATTTCAACAAATATACTTACATAAATTTTAATGGCTACCTAGACTCAACAGCAGCTAAAAAGACTATACCATTGTATGGATGGCTGATGGCTTTTTCGTGTTCATTTTTCTTCTCTTTATTTTGCACTCCTTCTTTTTAAAAACATTTCACGGAGGTATAGAATTACTAAAAAATGCTCGTAACTACATAACCTGATGCATTTTTACAAAGTGGACAAATTCCCATAATTAACACTCAGGTCAAGAGATAAAACATGACTACCACCCCAAAAAGTCCCTCTTATCTTCCCTGCCAGCCTCTACACCCCGCTGTGAACGTAATCACTATCTTGACTTCTAATAAATAGTTTTCCCTGTTTTTGAATTTTACACAAATAGAATCACTCAGTATATACTTTTTAGCATGTACTTTTTATATCTTACTTCTTTTACTTAGTATTATGCTTCTGAGATTTATTTGCCTTGCTGTATGTTGTATTTATACATAATAGAATACCATTTTGCAAAGAAAAAATGTGTTTGTGAACATGTGTATGGTGTGTAGAAAAAAAAGCATGCGAGGGAATCTGGAAATGCATACAACAAAAAATTAACAAAAGCTATTTCTGGATGATGGGCTCATGGGTGATTTTCATTTTCTTCTTTTATTTATTTCTTCATTTTCCCACAATAAACATGTATTACTTGGTTAAGAAGAACGAAGTGGGAATGGAGGTGGTGATCTTGATAAACGATATACAGTTGTATCCTCTTGGGAATCTGTTTCTCTTGTGCCTTGTCTGGCACTAAGTTCAGAAAACACTGGATTCAGAAGATGGAAGGCAGGGCACACCCAGATATGGAGACATGTTGGGTGGTATGGAAAACCAGCATATCAGTCCAGCAGAGGACAGAATCAAGGTTTGAAATTATCTTGACAGCTTGTGGGTGAACAAGCCAGATGAGGTTTAACAGGGATAAATATAAATTCCTTCATTTAAGCACCAAAAATATCAAAACCATTGCCATCAAGTCAGTTTTGACTCATGGCAACCCCTGATGTGCAAGTTAGAGCTGAACTCCATAGGGTTTTCAACAACCATGAACTTTCAGCAGTTTGCTAGGCCTTTTTTCCAAGGAGCATCTGGGTGGGTCACAACTTCGAACCTTTCGGTTAGTAGTTGAGCACTTAACAGTTTGCACCATCCAGCAACTCACACTCCAGAAGCTGTCCCATAAGTATAAGTGAAAAAGACTTAGGGAAGGTAATCATGTACAAGCTCAATGTGAGTCAACAAAAGCTGGTTTTTAAACACACACACGTCTCTGGTTGCAGTAACAAGACTGAAGTATCCAAGCCTGCTACGTCCATGTGATGGTCAAAACACACTTGGTTTGTTGAGGTCAGTTCTGGATTCCATAACTTTGGAACAACTGTGACAAACCTGAGTGCTTTTGGAAATGCCAGAATGGTGCGGAGTCCAGAAAGAGTGCCCTAATGGGACTGTTCATTCTCAAGAAGAGCAGACCAAGAGGAGACAAAAATGCCTAGGTTCCCATATTTGAAAGGCTGACCAGAGGGCAGAACCAGGACCAATGTGTAAAAAGTCCAAGGAGAAACAGTCACAGGTGTGCCCAATGAGCTATATGAGCAAGGATGTTCATCACAGCTCAGTAATAACGAGAACAACCTGACTGTTCGTCAGTAGAGAAACATAAAAATAAACCAGTTCGGAAGCCAACTCTTCAGACATGGATTGGACTGGACAATGGGTTGGAGAGGGATGCTGGTGAGGAGTGAGCTTCTTGGATCAGGTGGACACTTCAGACTATGTTGGCATCTCCTGCCTGGAGGGGAGATGAGAGGGTGGAGGGGGTTAGAAGCTGGCAAAAAGGACACGAAAAGAGAGAGTGGAGGGAGAGAGCGGGCTGTCTTCTTAAAAAAAAAAAAAAAAAAATTTTTTTTTTTTTAGGCAGAGAGTAATTGGGAGTGTGTAGCAAGGTGTATATGGGTTTTTTTTCTGAGAGACTGACTTGATTTGTAAACTTTCACTTAAAGCACAATAAAAATTATTTAAAATAAATAAATAAACTGGTTTGCTCATACAACCAAAGACCATAAAACACTTAAATTATTTAGTTCTACTTGATGGCATGAATTGGCATAGATAAATCTCAGAACATAACATTGGGTGAAAAAAAAAATAGGTTATATACATCTGTAGTAAAAGGATAAAAACATGCATGGAAGTAGCACATATCAGCCTTGGGATAGTGGTTATCCCTAGAAGGAAGGAAGAAATAAAGGATGAGGAAATGATGAGGCTCTAGTTATATTTGGAGTCCTTTTTTTTTTTTTAAGAGAATGCCGATACAATTCACAAAATAAGCATCGGAATTAATGTAATACCAGGGAACATAGTGATATTTCTAATGTTCCTCTAGTAATTACAAAACATTGAAAATGTAATAAAAAGTAAAAATTTAGAAAGGTAATGAAAATTTACCCTAACAAACACAAACTGTGTTGACAACTTATTGACAAAGAAACAGGTAATTTGGTCAATGGTACTGAAAAGGGAACCTATAAAATCGATCTCTCAATCTCTTTATCTGTAATCTATGTCTCTGTTTATAACAAAAATCCATGATCAACTAGTTTGGAAAATAATTTATTGAATACATTACATTAAAATTTAAAAATTCTAAAGCAAATATAATATTAACTTTTGGTAGATATAAGCTGTAGTGCAACCGAAGGCCCTCGGGTTCTTGTCCTGTCCTATTAAACCAAACCAAACCTGCTGCCGTCGAGTCGATTCCGACTCATAGCGACCCTATAGGACAGAGTAGAACTGCCCCAAAGAGTTTCCAAGGAGCACCTGGCGGATCCGAACTGCCCACCCTTTGGTTAGCAGCTGTAGCACTTAACCACTAGGCCACCAGGGTTTACAACTGAAATAAGACCAACACCAGTTGCAAGGGAAACAGGAAGTGGCAAGTTTATTACTTGCACGGATAGGGAGCAACGCAGGGTCTAGTGACCAGAAGACCAAGAGTTCCACGAGCCAGGAACTTGGGGATCTTTTATGGGGAGACTCGTTCCGGGTCTTACACCTCAGTCCCCCTTAGCCTGCCCATTCTTGGAATTCCCCTTGCCTGTCCAAGTTTGGGAGTCAGATTCTTGAGTCATGTGGGGCCGGATGTACTGGTGGATGGACTTCTCACTCTAGAATGGGGTCCGGGTACAAGGGTGGGCTGATAATTGTGCCTCTCTCCAGAGGAGGGAAGTTTCGAGGTCAGGTTCTGGGCAAGTGTGGGTAGCCAGTTGGAGCTGGTTCTCAAGGTGCAGCCTTCTGGCCCGAAAAACGTTACTAACAAAATGTTGCCTAGAGCGTATGAGTGGTTAGTCTTGAAGAAAAGGGGGCTAATGGATCTTGTGTAACAACTCTATCTTATCTTGGAAGTGCCTCTCAGGAGTCTTTAGCCTTGGGGCGACTTCCAGGAGCCTCTAGCTAGGGTTTCAGTAGGAATGTGGGTGTTCACATTATTTTCTGTATTATTTGTATGTTTGAGCTATTTCATAACCTTTCAAATCTCTAAGAAGAGTGAACTTTCTCACAATGTAACAATATGAACGACCCAGTAGTGGCACCAGCCACCTTGAAAGGTGGTAAGTGTCCAGTCACTTGATGGATCACCTGTCAAGGCTGCTGTCAGTGGAATGATAGGCCCGATGGGTTCCAGGGTCCTTTTCGACACCAAAAACCCTCCCAATTTCTGTAACCATAAAACTGGATTCCTGGAACTGGAAAAAGATTTAAGGTAATTCACTAATTGTTAAGGGAAAATGGTAAACTTGTATGCATTGGTCAAATACAGTGAAACTTGTAAAAGCCAGAACGTGATGGGGCTGCCTTGTTTTTCCTGGCCTCATAAGTTTTCTGCCTTTGACAGGGTACAGTCTTACCACTTTTCTATTCCTCATTTTTTAGTGGAATATTTTCGTTTTCTTTCTCTGACAGATTTCCACCTTACACGGGTTCTGGCTTTCACAGGTTTTACTGTATATATAACAGAATCCCTGGGTGGGTCAAACAGTTAACATACTCAACTGCTAACCAAAAGACTGAAGGTTTGAGTCCATCCCGAGGCACCTCAGAAGAAAAGCCTGACAATCTGCTTCCAAAAAATGGGCCACTGAAAAATCATATGGAGCACAGTTCTATTCTGACATATATGGGGTCGCCATGAATCAGAATCCACTCAATGACAGCTGATTTATATATATACACCGCGAGATCCTGCCTCAATCTAGAAGGCTAGGTAGGATTGAGGAGGCGGAAGAAGGAGTAGATGTTGTTGTTAGGTGCCATGGAGTCGGTTCTAACTCATAGCAAACCCTGTGTACAACAGAACAAAACACTGCCCGGTCCTGCGCCATTCTCACAATTGCTGCTATGTTTGAGCTCACCGTTGCAGCCACTGTGTTAATCCATCTCACTGAGGGTCTTCCTCTTTTTTGCCGACCCTGTACTTTACGAAGCATGATGTCCTTCTCCAGGAACATGTCCCTCTTGGTAATGTGTCCAAAGTATGTGAGATGAAGTCTCACTATCATTGCTTCTAAGAAGCACTCTGCCTGTACTTCTTCCAAGACAGACTTGTTCTTCTGTCTCAGTCCATGGTATGTATATTCAATATTCTTCGCCAACACCATAATTCAAAGGCATCAATTCTTCTTTGGTCTTCCTTATTCATTGCCAGGCTTTCACATGCATATGAGGCAATTGAGAACACCATGGCTTGGATCAGACACACCTTAGTCCTCAAAAGAGTGACATCTTTGCTTTTCAACATTTTAGAAGTCTTTTGCAGCAGATTTGCCCAATGTAATGCATCATGTTATTTCCTGACTGCTGCTTCCATGGTGTTGATTGTGGATCCAAGTAAAATGAAATCCTTCAATAATTTCTCCATTTATCAGAAATACCCAGAAAAACATGAGCAAAGCATCTTGCACCCTCAAGACCCAAAGGAGATATGCAGAAGAAGTAAGCGATAATGAAGGGGAAATTGATGAAGCCAGCTTAGTAAGAGCTCCACTGTGAATATACTTTGTTGAAATTGCTGTTTGGCTCGGATTCAAATATTCTCAGCAACCAAAGTGCTACAGATCAATTGGCCTTGCTTAATTGAAAATTTTCCCATGGGCAATCTCATGGACTACTGGTGGAATTTAAATCTGTTCAATCAATCTGGAAGGCAATTTATCAATACATGTAACAAACTTTTAAGTTGTACATATCCTTTGACCCAGTAATTCCACCTATAAGATCTTTTCACTAAAGAAATAATTAAAGATGCCCCCAAAGATGTACATATAGGATGTTCACTGTAAAGAAAAACTGATATTTAGAAAAATCAGAGAAAACAAATATCCAATGATCTAGGGTTGACGAAATAGGTTATGATATATCCACATGAAGGGATACTAACAGCCATTTTTTAAAATCACATTCTTGAAGAATATTTAAGAATGTGAATAAAATACTCGGAGATTGTGTTACATAAGTAAAGCATATTATAAAATAATGCATATACTCAAATTCCATTTGTTAAAAAAAAAAGCAAAAGAAAGAAGGAAGGAAGAGAGAAACAAAGAAGAAAACGAAAGGAGAAGGGAGGGAGGGAGAGAAAGAAAAAGAGTTCTCACCTTGTAACCCTGGACAAGTTATAACCTCTCGAAATCTAAACCACCTCTTCTATAAACAATGAATTACTCTTCTACCTTGTAAAGATTACATGGATAATGTAGGTGAGGGCACTTTGTAAACTTCACTGATAATACAAATTAAAGATGATGGGAGATGGTGGAGAAAGACAACAAGTTAAAAAAAAAAAATGAAAAGACATGGACTTTGCCCTGGAGGAGTTTCCTTGGGAAAGGGTGAACATAAAAACTTCAAAAGGTATTTACACATTTACAACTAATGAACACCTAATCCCCAAGATGGCTTCCAAGGCCCCGTCCCAGCTCACTGACTGGCTAAGGGCTTAGCGAGGGTAACGAACGCCAGGGGCAATCTCTAAATTGTGCCCCCCCCATTCGAGGGCCCAGGGGCAATCTCTAAATTGCCCCCCCCCAACTTCAAGAAGAATGGACAGTTGGTAGCGGCACTGTGTCAGCAGAAACGCATTCCCCCCTCCTGTCTGCTATCTCAATCAGGCGCCTTTCATACTTGGGGCACCTCAGAATATCATTCCGTGTCTCCTCTGACGCCCCCCTGGACTTGAGCCTCGGAGTAAGTGCTCCCCTCTGCGCCCCGCTCCCTACACCTCTGTGACTGGCCCTTCCTTCCTCCCTGCATGGCGCCCTCCTAGACTCACCTCCTCTAATCCACCAACCACCTCCTTTCTCCAGGCTTTGGCACATGCTGTTCCCTCAGCCTGTAATTCTCTCCCCCTATTTCTTCTCCTGGAAACCCTGGTGGCCTAGTGGTTAAGTGCTTCGGCTGCTAACCAAAGGATCAGCAGTTCAAATCTGCCAGGCGCTCCTTGGAAACTGTGGGGCGGTTCTACTCTGTCCTATAGGGTCGCTCTGAGTCGGAATCGACTCGACCACACTGGGTTTGGTTGTTTTTTTTGTATTTCTTCTCCTAGGTAGTTCCTACTATCTTCCAGAACTCTGCTCAAATGTCACTTCCTCAAGGAAGCTTTCACAGGCTGGGCTGGTTCCTGTTACATGTTCTTGTAGCATCCTGTACTGCTCTCTTACAGCTCTTGATCACAACTGAAATGTTAAAATTTCTTAATTTGATGTTGTGTGTTTGTCCTCCCAGTTAGAACAGAAGCCACTTGTTCTCCATTGTATTCCCTGTGTCAAGCCCAGGACCTGAAACATGGTAAGCACTCAATAAATACGTGCTGAATGTATTATGGAATCTACCACAAACTGATTATCTACAGGGTCTATGATGTAGAGGTTCTCAACCCTGGCTACACACTGGAATCACCTAAAGAGATTTAAAACATAGTCTTGACCAAGCCTCACCCCCAGAGAAACTCAGGCAGAGCCTGGGCATAAACACCATTCGAAAATTTCCCAGGTGACTCTGATATGCGGCCATAGGTGAGAATCGCTGCTGAAATCCAGGAAGTCTCAGAGCAGGTAAGGCTCTCTCAGGTCTGATCCTGAGGACTCAGTGCAGAGCAAAAAACCGTGGGCTGTGGACAAACCTCTCCTTCCCTATCCTCCCCCCGACTCCATGTGACATATGAAAATGCTCAATGATGAATTTGACACAGCCCAGGCCCCAGGGCCAGACTGAGGAGAGGTTTGTTTTTACAGTACCACCACTTGACAGATTAAAATCTGAAGCTGGAGACTGTTTACATCCTTCCCACTGCTTTTCTGGCATTTTGGTTTGCTGAGAGGGCGCTGTCCCTTTTCAGAGGTCTTGAGGAGGCCATATTAACACTTGTTATACTAAACAGAAGCATTCCAGGGCCCAGGAGGAGCACACACAGGGCTGGCTGCTGACTTTCATTTAGTTAAACTGTTTCTAAATAATGTCATTAGATTCGGGGTCCATTTATCTACACCATATGGATTTTCCCAATATATAAACCATCTCCAAACTGAACTGTCTTTCAGCAAAAGCTGTTTCCTGTTACAGATGTTTCCACCTCACCCCATCGCAGACCAGACACTCAACCACAGAATGAGAGTGAACATTAAATATAAGAGCTTGGGGGGTGGGAGGAGGGGTGAGGTCGTCTAGGACCTCAGTGCTCAGAACCAGTGGCATTGGCATCACCTGGGAGGTTGTTAGAAATGCAGAGTCTCAGGCCCTCCCCAAACCAAAACCGAACCTGTTGCCTTCGAGTCAATTCTGACTCATGGTGACCCTGTAAGACAGAGTAGAGCTGCCCCATAGGGTTTCCAAGGAGCAGCTGGTGGATTTGAACTGCTGACCTTATGGTTAACAGCTGAGCTCTTAACCACTGCACCACCAGGGCTCCAAACTACTGACTTGGAATCTGCATTTTAACAAGACCCCCAGGAGATTCACGCGCACATTTAAAGTTGAGACTCACCGGCCTCAAACTCAACTGCAGGTTGGAATCACCTGAAGAGGTTTTTTTTTTTTAATGCTAATGCCTAAGTCCCACCCTGAGAGATTTTAATTCATATGAGATGTGGCCAGAGCAACAGGAATTTTAAGTTCTAATATGAAGCAAAATGAAACCGAAACAAAGGCTAAATTGTGCCACTTCTCTGCTAGTCCCTATAGTGGGCTGAATGTTGGTGTTGTTAGGTGCCGTCAAGTCAGTTCTAACTATAGCGACCCTATGTACAACAGAACAAAACACTGCACCATCCTGCGCCATCCTCACAATCGTTGCTATGTTTGAACCCATTGTTGCAGCCACTGTGGCAAACCATCTCATTGAGGGTCTTCGTCTTTCTCGATGACCCTCTACTTTATGAATCATGATTTCCTCCTCCAGGGAGTGGGTAAATAGTGTTCCCCCCCAAAAATATGTTCCAGTCTTAGCCCCTGGAACCTGTAAATGTAATATTATTTGGAATAAGGTCTTTGCATTAATGAAGTTAAGGATCTTGAGGTGAGATCATCCTATATTTGAAACCAAAAAAACCTGTTGCTGTTGAGTCGATTCCAATTCACAGTGACCTGTCTTTAAGGTGGACCCTAAATCCAATGACCAGTGTCACTGTTAGGAGAGCACACAGAGAGGAAGGCAGTTTGAAGACAGAAGCAGAAATTGGAATGATGTGTCTATAAGCCAAGTGACATCAAGGATTGCTAGCAACCACCAGAAGCTAGTAGACAGACATGGGGCAGTTTCTCCTTCAAAGCTCCAGAAGAAGCGAACCCTGATGACACCTTGATTTTGGACTCTTGGCTTCCTAAGCTGTGAGAATAAATTTCTGTTGTTTTGAGGTAATTTGCCGGAGCTGTCATGGGGCTGTTACGGCAGCCCCAGAAAACTAAAACAGTCCCCACTAAGACTGCCAACTTCTCTGGTACCAACCTGGGAACTCCAAAAATTTATATCTGCATGCAGCCCTGAACCAAACAGTTCTTGCCAAGCAAGGCAGCCCAGAGAATACCCATTGCTCGGAAACATTCAAGGACTCCCCATTTATAGTGAGGCCAATGAAGCTGAAGCTTCATGGCCTGTCGTTTGCACAGGCTCTTGGGAGGAGCCCTAGCAATTTTTTTTTTCATAATTTCGTATTCTTTTTCTTAGAGTGGGCCCCTAAAATTGTATCAGCTTCAGAACCCACAAAACCGGGTTCCCCCTCACCCCTGCCTTTAGGCTAAAACTTATTAGCTGGAGAGTCAAAGCAATCTGCCATCTAGCCTCCAGCTAAATTTCCAAACTCTCCTCCCACATGGCCCCGACACAAACCCTTCCCTCTGTTCAGACTGGCCTTCTTATGGCTCCATGAACATACTGGATGCCCTCCAGCTTCCAAACCATAGCTCAGGCTAATCTTTTGCCTCTCTGCTTTTCTAAGTTTTGTAGTTTCCACAAGACCTAGTTCAAGCCCAGCTCTGCTTGGATGGCATTTACCAACCTCTCTAAAACCAAACCACACCCAAACTTGTTGCTGTCAAGTCAATTCCTATTCGTGGCAACCCATGTGTGTCAGAGTAGAACTGTGCTCCATAGGGTTTTCTTGGCTGTAATCTTTACAGAAGCAGATCACCAGACCCTTCCTTGGCAATGCTGGGTGGGTTCAAACCGTCAACCTTTAGGTAGGTAGTTGAGTGCAAACCATTTTAGGTGAAGTTTTACACCAGGGAAACCTCAGTATCTATACGCATACCCCTGGCGTCTTAATCGCCTAGTGCTACTATAACAGAAATACCAGAAGTGGGTGGCTTTAACAAACAGAAACTTATTTTCTCACAGTTTAGGAATCTAGAAGTCCAAAATCAGGGAGCCATCTCTAGGGGGAGGCTTTCTCTCTCTGTCAGCTCTGAAGGAAGGTCCTTGTCTCTTTGAGCTTCTGCCCCTGGGCAATCTTCATGTGGCTTGGCATCCTTCTTCCCCCATGGCTGCTTCTTGCTTACTTGTTTAATCTCTTTTATGTCTCAAAAGAGATTGACTTAAAACACACCGTACAGTAATTCTGTCTCATTAACATAACAAGGACAACCCATTCTCAAATGGGATTACAGCCACAGGCATAGGGGTTAGGATTTACAACACATATTTTTGACATAATTCAAACCCTAACTTCAAGTCTGTCTAGAACCTCCCCAAAGGGTGGGGCGTAGGCATCCCAAATGGTAGCTTACACAAAGTCTAAATCTATCTGCTTATGAGGTGACAAAGGAGACTCCGTCACCGCCAGCACCATGTCTTGAAGCCAGATGTAGAACATCTGGATTACTGTAATAGATACGTCATCTCTAAATAACTTCAAAAGGAAAGATGGCCTAGAAGGCTTTCCAAATACAGTTGTTTAATTAGCACCTTGGTTCTTGAGGGAACCTAAGAATTTCTCGTTGGCCATATGTATTCACTCAAAAAGTATTTATAGGATGCCTATTATATGCAAGGGACTGTAAAGGTTAGAGATTCTCATATGGCCACAAACATGCCCTTGGAGCAAACAAGCAATGTTGTTTTGTTAGCTCCTGTCGAATTGCAGTAGAGAAGAAGAAAAATGACCCAAAAGACAGAATCCAAGGCATAAAATGCTGCTCCTTAAAAAATAACAGGATTTGAAATTAAAGCTGGGAGGGAAGATTTCTTTGTTTCTAGTTCCCTGCCTTAACTTGCTAGACTTTGGAAATGACAGGAGGTGGCATGAGCAGTGTTTGTGGCGAAGCCCGCATTTAGGGCACGTGGCCAGGGCCCTTCAGACAAAGGAGAGAGGGAACCACCTACGTGGTTTTATTTAAGACACCTTGGGCAAGGCTCTCTTCTCCCAATGCCTGTCACTCCAACAGTATACCTTTTTCACTGGTTTTCAGAGGGTTTTTTGTAGGTTTTCTTCCTGTTTTTGAGAGCGCCTTTCTAACATATAAACACAAATGTAGGTGAAAGGATTGAATCAGAAGCCAAACTTTAAGTCCTTCTGAGTAAACAACTTAATTATCCATTAATACCTTTGGAGGTGAAAAATTTTAATATTAAAAAAAAAGGAACTCACTGTAAATACTTCTGCATTCTAGGAAGGACCTCATTGGCCGTGCCTTAGTCTCCTTTGCTGGGTCATCCTCATCTCTTTGATGTCTGAAAGTTGGCGTACCCCGTTTGTTCTTTTCCTTATCTAAGTCCCATGGCTTTAAATTCCATCTGTACACTAAGGATTCCTACATCTGCATCATTCGTCCTGGCCACTCTCCAGTTCTCCAGACATGGCTCTAACAACTACCTCTTGGACATCTCTACTTGGAGTCCACTTTCTTCTTAAATCGTTTTTGGGATTTTTTTTGTCTTTCTCCTCCACTACAATTAAAGCTCTATAATAAAATAGTGGGGATAATATCTGTCTCATCTACCAAAGTACCTACAGCACCTACAACATTAGCTGGCAATTGTGCTTGCCTAATTAATTTACTTTTTAATATATAGGTGGATCTTTGATATAGGAGATCTTGTTGGTGTGCCCCTTGGTTATGCCCTTGAGCCTATTTTCAGAAACTAAATCACATTGTATAATAAAGTAACAGAATATTTTTTTTGTTGTGGGGGGGTAGGGAATCATGTGTCCCACCTCAAGATGACAGCAGGGATTTGGAAGTGGGTGGGTAGGGGTTGAAAGCTAGTTCAGAAGAAAAGAGAAATCATCCAACACCATAGCAACAGATCAGAATTTGAATAAGAATTCAGTGTCCTGATTTGTAACGTATTTACCTTCTGCTATCCTCCACCTTCAATTAAAGTCTGCTTCAAGCAACAGCCTTGTCATTGGGGGATCGAAGGGATAAAGTGGGTTGGAAAGAAGACTGAAGGTAAGAAGTAAAATGCCAAGCAGGGATTGAAAACTGAGAAGCAAAAGGTGACTGGAAAATATATGCTCCTCCTCTTCCTTCTCACCCCTAGGAATTCTCACAGTATTGGGGAGGACATTGAATTCAACACAATATGTGGAAGGGGAGCTTGCATCACTTCATTTAGATAGTAAAGGAAAAGATAGCCCTTGAAAGCTAGAACATATGGAGGCATTTGGATGACCCAAGCAAAGATTAGTTTGTGGTAACCTCTGAGTTAGACTATAAATATATAGAAAATACAATGGAGCTAACTAAGTTTTTCATTTCTTCTGTCCCATAGCGTTCCCTGAATTATTTGGCTTAGAATGCCTTCTTCAGCTCGTATTTACCAAGAGGACAGTTTGCTTTTGTTCTCCCATGTCAACCTCCTCACAGATATTCATGTATCTCTAAACTCCATATTGGATTCTTGTTGATTGTCCCCTTCTCTGTTTGAAGCAATCCTGAAATGTCACAATTTACCTCCATGGACTAAGTATAAATGCCCCAGAAGGAATAAGGTTAAGGTATTATCGTTCATTCATTTGTGGCCCTACGCTGTGTTAGCATAAGGACACAGACTTAGCTCTCGAGGCACCTTTGAAGAGCTTATGGCCCACTGGGGAAATCTCATATTGTGTCACCATAATTTTGTGTCTGTATGTCTCAGTGTTATAAAAGAGAAGTACATCATAAGTACAGAACAGTATGGAAGCACAAGACAGTCAGCAACTCACTTGTTTCCCAGGGGTGAATCGATCACATTCTTCGCTAAACCAAATGTTCACAGAAGAAGGTAAGTGGCAGATATAAGGGAATTATACAAGAATGACATGATTTAGAGACGGGATCAGTAATTCTGGGGTGGAGTTAAAGTTTATTTCAGGGAACAAGAGCTGTGTGATAGGAGTTCAATGGTTTCTAACTTTGGCCTAGATTAAGATAATGAACATTCTTGATATAAATGAGTAAAAGGATTATAGACTATCAACTCATATCTAAGCAGAGGGATTTTAGTTACCAAGAGATCAGGGAGTTAGCAAGAATACATGATTGAATGCCTGAGCTGTGACCCTGGAAAAGAAGGGAGTTGCCCAAGTTACTCAAAACTCATGCTTCATTCAGCAGAACTGTGCTTGCATGAAGTATAACCACCACAAATGAAAAAATAAAAACAAAGTCCAGTGTCTAAGATAGGGTGGGAATTTAGGAACACAGGAAAGCCAAGCTCAGTATCAGGAGAGAAGGCAGACCAAAGAAGAGGATATGAAATAAGAGCTAAGACAAAGGACTTTGAGGAAGACTGCATAAAAACAAAACTGCACTGGACTGTACTTCTTATCCTTAGTCCAACTCCCTAGGGTAATTACAAATATAAACAACAAGGTCTACACACTGTGCTAGATAGTGAGAGCCTTTATGCAGAGCTTAATATTAAAAATTCTTTAGTTCAGTTCACTGATAATTGTCCAAAATCCTCTTCCTCATATCCCACATTACTATTCGTTTTGATTTTGACACCCTAAACAAGGAAACAAAGAGACATCAGTAAGAGTGGGAAAAGACTTGACAAAGGAAGCCTGGGGCTTCCAGGAATCTACCCTGAAGATATAGCTCCACAAATGCACATACACTATATATGCAAGTTTACTTATTAAAAAAATTATTTATAATAGTAAAAGATTGGGAACAATCCATTAAGAGGGGACTGGTTTACTAAACTATGGTACATCCATGCAACGTAATTTTACGCAACCTTAGAGAAATGAAGATCTCTATGAACTGATACAGAGTGATTTCCAAGATGACTGTTAAGGAAAAAGTCAAGAATAAAGTAGATGGTATACACTTCCTTTTGTGAAGGAAAGAAGGGCAGAAATACTATACTTCCTTTTGTGAAAGGAAGGAAGACAGAAAAGGATGCAAAGAAGGTGGGAACGAGGGAGAGAGGACAGGAGGAAGGGAAGGAGACAAGGAAGGGAGGGAGGAAAACACATATACATTTCTCTTTTTTTTTCAAAAAGAAATACAGGAAGTATAATCCAAAATCCAATGAAAATGGCTGCCTCTAGGGTAGGCAGAGGGGGCAGAATAAAGAGACAAAGGTAAGATAAAGAATTTTCCAAGCATACTTTTTATATTGTTTTGACCTTTAAACTTTATAAATATTTTACATATTCAAAAATTTTAAATGAAATCAAAAAGGAAAAAAAAAAATCCAAACCCTAATATTGAACAGAAACAAATGTACCTAACTGGTTATCAAATTAATAACTGTATTATGAGAACAGTATTATTTTGAGCAACTTTTGAGCACAAAAGGGCTGTATTTTCAGGACAAAAAGTATTGCAAGAAAATATTAAACTTCATTTGGTCACTTCACTGTTAATAACAGCATTGTGACTTTAATCATGGAAATATTTTACATATATTACCAGATTAAAGGAAGTAAGTAAAAAGAAGTTATTCTGTGAGCCAGGATTTTCATGATAGGAGAGCAGCAACACTCATAAACAAAAGGAGTGAAGGAAAAACCTAAAATGTTAGTTTCAATGTGGAAATAGCAATATGAACTCATTTTTTAAAGTCATTATTTCCTAGCTCTGTCGACTGAGAGGACCTAGGATTACACAGATAGAAATATACCTTACAATACGATATCTGATAGTCATCACCTTTAATCATGACAGCAATGCAACATCACTAACTGGGGGACGACCTACCGTATCACCTGTCTCCTGATGTGGCACAGTACAAAGTACACAGCATCGCCTATGGTTTATGCTTCCAGAAATGTTTAACCTGAATCTAATCAAGACTTAAAATTAATTTTCCTTCTGCAGCAAATGCAGTAAATAGAGGAACAAGTTTAAAATACCATGAAAAAATAAAATAAAACAGACAAATCCAGAATGTGGGCTAGTCTAGAAAACACCTGGACTGGACTCTTCAAAAAACTTAATGTCATAAAAAAGAAAAAAGTTGTGGGACCGTTCAAGGTTAACAGGGACTAAAGAGAGACAGGAGTGCCTGAGTGGTGCAAACAGTTAACATACTTAGCTGCTAACCAAAAGGTTGGAGATTTAAGTCCACCCAAAGGCACCTGGGAAGAAAGGCCTGGAGATCTACTTCTGAAAAATTAGCCATTGGAAACCCTATGGAGCACAGTTCTACCCTGCCACACATAGGGTTGCCATGAGTCAGAACTGATTTCACTACAACTGGTTTAAACAGACGTAGAAAAAGAAAAAAAGAGAGAGACATAAACCAAATGTAATGTGTGAGTCTCAAACTGAATCCTGGTTCAAAAAAAAAAAATCTATCAAAGACATCGTTGGGACAACTGGGGAAACTTGAACATGGACAGGATGTTAGATGAGATTAGGAAATTGTTGCTTTTCTTAGGCATAAAAAACTATTGTGTTTATGGAGAAGAATGTTCTCATTCTTAGGAGATGCATGCTGAGGTATTTAGGGATATAATGATGTCGTGAGGTTTCACAACGTTCATGAAAAAAAGGATGTATACATAATAGATATGTCTTAGTTGTCTAGTGCTGCCATAACAGAAATACCACAACTGGGTGGCTTTAACAAACAGAAGTTTATTTTCTCATAGTTTAGGAGCCTGGAAGTCCAAATTCAGGGTGCCAGCTCTAGGAAAAGGCTTTCTCTCTCCGTTGCCTCTGGAGGAAAGTCCTTGTCCCTTTGAGCGTCTGCTTCTGGGCAGTCTTCATGTAGCCTGGCATCTCTCTTCCCCCATCTCTGTTTTCTAGCTTGCTTATTTAATCTCTTTTATATCTCAAAAGAGAGTGACTTAAGAAACAATCTACACTAATCCTGTCTCATTAACATAACAAAGATAACACATTCCCAAATGGGATTATAACCACAGGCATAGAAATTAGGATTTACAACACATATTTTTGGGGGGCAACCACTCGTCTGTCAGTTTGTCCTCCTGTGGTAGACTGTGTGTTGCTGTGATGCTGGAAACTATGTGACCAGTATTTGAAATATCAGCAGGGTCACCCATGGAGGACAGCTTTAAGTGGAGCTTCCAGACTAAGAGAGACTGGGAAGAAGGACATGGTGGTCTACTTCCAAAAAAGACTGGCCAATAAAAACCTTATGAATAACAGCAGAACCCTGTCTAATATAGTGTCAGAAGATGAACTCCTCAGGTCGGAAGGCACTCGAAATACAACTGGGGAAGAGCTATCTCCTCAAAGTCAACCTTAATGACACGGATGAATTTTGGGACCTAAATATGTTGATGTGGCATGACTCAAAATGAGAAGAAACAGCTGCAAACATCCATTAATAATCGGAACACGGAATGTACGAAGTATGAATCTAGGTAAACTGGAAGCCATCGAAAAGGAAATGGAATGCATAAAGATCAATATTCTAGGCATTAGTCAGCTGAAATGGACTGGCATTGGCCATTTTGAAACAGACAATCATATGGTCTGCTTTGCTGGTAATGACAAACTGAAAAGGAATGTTGTCACATTCATCATCGAAAACAACATTTCCGCATCTATCCTCAAGCACAATGCTGTCAGTGATAGGATAATATCCATACGCATATAAGGAAGACCAGTTAGTATGACTATTACCCAAATTCATGCACCAACCACTAGGCCAAAGCTGAAGAAATTGAAGATTTTTACCAACTTATGCAGTCTGAAATTGATCAAACATACAATCAAGATGCATTGATAATTACTGGTGATTGGAATGTGAAAGCTGGAAATGCAGAAGGATCAGTAATTGGAAAATATGGCCTTGGTGACGGAAATGATGACAGAGATTGCATAACAGAATTCTGCAAGACCAATGACTTATCCATTGCAAATATCTTTTTTCAACAACATAAACAGTGACTATATGCTTGGATCTCGCCAGATAGAATACACAGGAATCAAATCAACTGCATCTGTAGAAAGAGATGATGGAGAAGCTCAATGTTATCAGTTAGAATGAGACCAAAGACTGACTGTGGAACAGACCATCTGTTGCTCATTTGCAAGTTCAACTTGAAGCCGAAGAAAATTAAAATAAGTCCACGAGAGCCAAAGTACAGCCCTGGGTATATCCCATCAAAATTTAGAAACCACCTCAAAAACAGACTTGACACCACGAACACTAATGACTGTTGCAGGATGACATCAAGGACATCATACATGAACAAGGCAAAAGATCATTAAAAAGACAGGAAAGAAAAAGACCGAAATGGATATCACAAGAGACTCTAAAACTTGCTCTTGAAAGTCAGGTAGCTAAAGCGAATGGAAGAGATGATCATGTAAAAGAGCTGAACAGAAGATTTCAAAGGGCAGCTTGAGAAGAAACTAAAGTATTATAATGAAATGTGCAAACACCTGGAGTTAGAAAACAAAAAGGGAAGAACACCCTCAGCACTTCTCAAGCTGAAAGGACTGAAGAAAAAATTCAAGCCTTGAGTTGCAATATTGAAGGATTCTATGAGGAAAATATTAAATGATGCAGGAAGCATGCAGAGAAGATGAAAGGAATACATGAATCACTATACCAAAAAGAATTGGTCGACGTTCAACCATTTCAGGAGGTAGCATATGATCAGGAACCAATGGTACTGAAGGAAGAAGTCCAAGCTGCACTGAAGGCACTGGCGAAAAACAGGGCTCCAGGAATTGATGGAATACCAATTGAGCTGTTTCAACAAATGGATGCAATGCTGGAAGCACTCGCTAGTCTATGCCAAGAAATCTGGAAGACAGCTACCTGGCCAACCAACTGGAACAGATCCATATTTATGCCTACTCCCAAGAAAGGTGATCCAACTGAATGTGGAAATTATAAAAAAAATTATTACTATCACACACAAGTAAAATTTTGCTGAAGATAATTCAATAACGGTTGCAGCAGTACATCAGCAGGGAACTGCCAGTAAGTCAAGCTGGATTCAGAAAAGGACATGGAACCAGGGATATCATTGCTGATGTCAGGTAGATCTTGGCTGAAAGCAGAAAATACCAGGAGTTTACCTGTGTTTTATTGACTATGCAAAGGCATTTGACTGTGTGGATCATAGTAAATTATGGATAACATTGTGAAGAATGGGAATTCCAGAACACTTATTTGTGCCCATGTGGAATCTGTACATAAACCAAGAGGCAGTCTTTCAAACAGAACAAGGGGATTCTGCATGGTTTAAAATCAGGAATCGTGCACAGTAGGGTTGTATCCTTTCACTACACTTACGCAACCTGTGTGATGAGCAAACAATCAAAGGAGCTTGACTAGTTGAAGGAGAAAACAGCATCAGGATTGGAGGAAGGCTCATTAACAACCTACAATATGCATATGGCACAACCTTGCTTGCTGAAAGTGAAGAGGACTTGAAGCACTTACTGATGAAGATCAAAGACTACAGCCTTCAGTATGGACTACACCTCAACATAAAACAAAAATCTTCACAACTGGACCAATAAGCACCATCATAACAGAGAAAATATTGAAGTTGTCAAGGATTTCATTTTACTTGGATCCACAATCAATGGCCATGGAAGCAGCAGTCAAGAAATCAAATGATGTACCGCATTGGGCAAATCTGCTGCAAAAGACCTCTAAATGTTCAAAAGCAAAGATAACACTTTGAGGACTTAGGCCTTCCTGTCCCAAGCCATGGTATTTTCAATTGCCTCTTATGCGTGTGAAAGCTGGACAATGAATATGAAAGATGAAGAAGAATTGATGCCTTTCTACTATGGCGTTGGTGAAGAATACTGACTATACCATGGACTGCTAGAAGAACAAACAAATCTGTCTTGGAACAAGTACACCCATAATGCTCCTTAGAAGTGAGAATGGCACAACTTTGTGTCACGTACTTTGGACATGTTATTAGGAGGAACCTGTCCCTGGAGAAGGATATTATTACGCTTAGTAGAGCATCATCAAAAAAGAGGAAGATCGCCAATGAGTTGGACTGACACATGCACTGAACACTAGCCTCAAACATAGCAACGATTGTGACGCTGACACAGGACTGGGTAGTGTTTCGTCCTGTTGTACGTAGGGTCGCTATGAGTTGGCACTGATTCAATGACACCTAACAACAACATTTTGGGGGGACACAATTCAATCCATAACATTATATTCTTTATCATCCCAAAATTCATGTCCTTAACACATGCAGAACACATTTATCCCATCACATCATCCCAAAACTCCACTCTGAATCCAAAATCTCACCTTCTAAATCATCTAAATTAAATACAGGTGAGACTTGAAGCATACTGCATCCTGGAGCAAAATTCCTCTTTATCTGTGAACCTGTGAAATCTAGACATCAACTTATCCATTTCCAAAGTACAATGGTAGAACAGGCACAAGGTAGGCATCTCTACTACAAACAGGAGAAATTGGAGGGTAAGAAGGAATAATGGGCAACAAGCAAGTCAAAACTCATCCAAACAATTTACATTAGCTCTCAAGGCTTAAAAATAATCCTCTGTTCTCTGAGAACACCTACCCAATGGCCTTGCCCTCTAGACTCTGGGAGTTAGCCAAACCTTCTGGATTCTGGGTGGAGGCACCTTGTCCCTGGGCTTCAGCTCTGCCTTCCAGGCTCTTTGGGATGGCAACTCTGCTGCCTTGGCTTTAGGCAGTCCCATTTTCCTAGTCCATCTGAGTGATGACCCCACCTCCTCGGCCAGGAGAAGAGGCATTATCTCTTCAGCATAGCAACCCCACCAGCTCAGCGCTGGACAGTGCCCCCATCCTCTTGGCCAAGATGAATGGCAGCCCTGCACTCCAGAACTGAGCTGGTGAAGATCTGACTCTTTGAAACCTAGGAATGGTTCTTTTCTTTTCTTGGAGGACAGCAGATGTAGCTCCTTTGGCCTGTTTCCTGTGCATAGGATTCTAAGAGGCAGACAATGTTCTTTCCTTTCATTCTTTCTTTGTCCCCTTCAGTGTAAGCTGATGGGTTTTCTGCTGTGGTAGTTGGTTAGATCCATCAGTCACAGGCCTCATCTCTTTAACAAAAGATTGTGTAGCCACAGCCTTGGTGAAAATTCTATGGCATGTGTCCTTAGTGTGTACAACAGAATTTTCCAGATCTTTAAGCTTTGGTTTCATTTTACACTGTTCATTTTTAAGTCCATTTCTTTCCTTTCGCATTGTACTATAAGCGGCAAGGAGAAACCACACAGCCCCTTTAAGATCTTGCTTAGAAATCTCCTCAGCCAAATATTCAAGTTCATCACTTACAAGTTCTATCTTCCATCAGACATTTGAATATAATTCCGACAAGTCCTTTGCCACTGCATAAAAAGCACTGCCCTTCCTCCATTGTCCAACCACTTGTTCATCATTTTCTTTTAAAGCCTCACTAGAAACTCATTTAACGTCCACATTTCTACAACAACATTATGCTGCTGGTGCCATATGTACTCTCTAAGACAAAGACTTTATCTAGCCTCACTTCCTTCTGAGCTCTCACCAGAATTGCCATAATTCTACCAACAGTCGCTTCAAGACAATCTAGTCTTTAAAAACCCGCTGCCACGAATCTAGCCTTTAACTACCAAAAAAAAAAAAAAACAACTGCTGCCGTCAAGTCGATTCTGACTCATAGTGACTCCATAGGAAGGAGTGGAACTGCCCCATAGGATTTCCAAGGAACACCTGGTGGATTACAAACTGCGAGCTCATGACTTCTTGGTTAGCAGCCAAACTCTTAACCACCACACCACCAGGGTTTCCTTAAAATTCTACCAGCCTCTACCCATTACCCAGTTCCAAAACCACATTCACATATTAGGTATTTGTTAGAGCTGTACCCCCACGTCTCGGTACCAAATTCCGTCTTAGTATCTAGTGCTGCTATAACAGAAATACCACAAATGGGTGGTTTTAAAAAACAGAAACGTATTTTCTCACAGTTTAGGAGGCTGGAAGTCTGAATTCAAGGTGCTGGCTCTAGGGGGAGGCTTTCTCTCTCTGTCAGCTCTGGAGGAAGGTCCTTGTCTCTTTGAGCTTCTGCTCCTGGGTAGTCTTCATGTGACTTGGCAACTCTCTTCCCCCATCTCTGCTTTCTTGCTTGCTTGTTTAATCTCTTTTGTATCTATCTCTAAAGAGATTGATTTAAGACAATACCCTACACTAAACCTGCCTCATTAACACAACAAAAACAACCATTCTCAAATGGGATTATAACCACAGGTATAGACATTAGGATTTAGGACACACATTTTGGAGGGACAAAATTCAACCCATAACAACACATATATGTGTGTGTAGAAGTCCCTGGGTGTAGCAAACAATTAAACACTCAACCACTAACTGAGAGTTGGCAGTTCAAACCCACCTAGAGACACCTTGAAAACATTATGGAGTGCAGTTCTACTCTGCACAGGTGAAGTTGCCATGAGTTGGAGTCAACTCTATGGCAACTGGTTTTTTATGTATGTGTGAGTGTGTGTGTGTGTGTGTGTGTGTGCGTGTGTGTGTGTGTAAAAGGAGAGATAATAAATAAAATAGAGAAGCTGACCACTTCACCGCTACTGGTCCAAAGCCACCTGAGAGGTGATTAAGGGACGTGACAATACTTCAGAGGTTAGTGAGCTGGTATAGTCTGAATCTGGCTCCCTACTGTCAGGAGCTTGGAGGAAATCCCATCATTTCTCCAAGCCTTAATTTCCCCTTTCATAAAATGTTATTGTAATTGCTAGCCTTACAGAGGAATTGTCTGAGGATACACTAGTTCACATCTATAAATATTGTGAGGCTAAAACTCATTATAAAAATCAGATGTACAGATATCAACATGGGCCTGGGGTATATAGAGAAACCAAGGTGGGTCTTGCACAAATCAGGATGTAGGCATTAAAGGGATTTGATAAAAGTCTGCCTTCGTGGCTCTATTAACTTCTTATGAGGTTCTCTTTGGAACCTGCCCTTACAAGGGTCTGACTTGGCCAGTGGCATGGCATTTACACTTGGACAGAGGCGAGGTGATGTGGGGAAGGAGCCCAGAACACCAGGGCCAGGAGACCTGATGCACACTCTAACTTGGCTACATTTTTGGCCTGGAGACTTTGAACAACTCTCTGGCATAGTAACCCCTTATCCCTTTGCTCAATTCCGTGTTCTTTCTTTCTTTTGAGGGGGGTTGTAAAAATATATGTAACACAAGATTTGCCAGCTCATCATTTTTCTCGTGTACAATTCGGTGGCACCAATTACATCAGTCACGTTGTGCACCTATCTCCAATATCCGCTGCCAAATTTTCTATCACCATAAACAGAAATTCAATGCTTCCTAAACAATACAATGTCATGTCATTGTATTAAAAATGTTGGCTAGGTATTAACCAAAGCTGCACAGTTTAATTAAATACATATCAGAAGATGTGGTTAAAATGGACCAGTTCACCTTTTCTAGCTCTCCAAAGACCTACCCTCTGTCTCAACCACACTCCTGACATCAGCCTTATCCTAGGTCCTAGCCCATTATTACTACTTTATTCTAACTACAGAATCGTAATCTAGGAAAAAGGATTTGTATTTTTCAACGTATTTTGATAACCATTATTTCAGTCGATCTTTCCCAAAAGTCCTGTGAGACAGGCAGAGCAGAAAATAAATTAATTTTGTAAATGAGTAAACTGAGGTTCAGAATATCCTGGCCAAGGCCGCACAACTAGCACATTACAGAGCTGGGAGCAGGATTCAGTCCATCAATCTATGTGTCGCCACGGCCTTGGGCCTCCCTTCTAGCACCTAGTGTCTGATCCCTCTGCTGAAGCCCAAAACCAAAACCAACCCAGTCCTGCATGCCGTCAACAGCCCTATCTGTATCTGCCAATATGGCCCAAGCCCTTCTCCCAGCTAGCTCCCCTCGTGACCCAGGCTCTCCTGCGAAGCTTCAAAACTTCTGGAAGCTGGCAGGGAAATGGGCAGGCAATAAAAACGGGCATAATTAGGGTGTACTGGAGATAAGAAAATTCCATGGCTCGTTTTCTTGCAAGTCCTCGCTGCTTTGTTGGAAGTCCGGGATTGAAGCCTTATGCACAGAAGCACAGAATGCTGAAGCAAGCAGGAATCACGGAAAGGATCTAATTCGGTGATTTCCGAGCCTGGCTTTCCATTGGAATCTCCTGGAGAGTCTGTTAAAAATAAAGATTCCTGCGCAGCACCTGCAGCGATTTTGATTCAGTAGGTCTGAGGGGGCCTGGGAATCTGTATTTTTACCTACTCCCCTGGTGGCCCAGTTGGAGAGGTGCGCTGAGCAGCAATGCAGAGCCACTGTCAGAATATCAAGGGAATCTTCTAGAACAGGAGGAGTCCCTGGGGAGCAGAAATGGCTAACACTTCAGTACTTGGCTACTAACCGAAAGGTTAGTGGTTCAAACCCACCCAGAGGTGCCTGAGAAGAAAGGCCTGGCAACCTACTTCCAAAAGGCCACAGCTATCAGAAACCCTGTGGAGAAGTCCCACTCCGTACACGTGGGGTAGCCGTGAGTCGGCTGTCTTTTCTAACAGAACAGGAGGCTGATTACCGGACACGGAAGAGACTTGCCCAAGGTCACACAGCTAGACAATGACTTACAGTTTTCTAATCAATTTACACACATTATCCAATTGGAGCCTCTTGTCAGCTCCAGAAGGTGAGTGAGAAGCCCACGGCCTAGTCTTTCTCAGGGAAAGAAGGGCCTTTTGTGTCCTCTAAGCACCCTCTCCCTACTCCAAAGCACTGAAATTACTACTTGATTTACTTTCAAATGTAATATTAATTCAGCATTACAAAGACCCAAAATGTCTCAGGTTATTAATGCAGAGACATTTCTAAGACATGCCATTTTTGATCCTCAGGGCTTCAAATGTCTTGTTCAAATTTATCATCATAGGATGCTGTAATTCACAAATAATTAATCTTGCTTCTCTTTAGAAAAAGCTGCTGAGTTTTGATTTTATAAAGGAAACCTCTAAAAATAGATATAAAAGCAGCTGAGTTCGTGGAGTAACAACCATTCAAATGTTTTGTTGAGCAAAATAACTTATGACCTTGCTTGTGTCTTGTGAAGGCAGGATTCTGGACGTCAAAGGTTAACTGGTCTGGAAATGATAATATGTTTATCAGCAAAATAAACTGAGAAATAATGTGTGAGTAAAGGCCAATCTGTTCTCACTGTCTCAAATTCCTAGGAAAACACAAAGAAATTGAATAATCCATGCAGTCTTTGCATCAAAAAAAAAAAAAAAGGACATTTCCCTTTTTTGTGAACTGAAGAAGACTGTGCCAATACAAACTTCTGCTTTTCATCTTCTCAGCAGTACAGGGCAACAGTGCTATCTCTGACCCAGGGACATGTTTTTAGAGGCACTGGATCCTCTTCACACAGATTTAGTGAAGGGTTTACTTTTAAATTTTTCCTAAGTGTTCCCCCTCCCTGTTGCTCCCAACCCTACTTGCACCCTCTGCTTGCTAAATAAAATGGCTCTGCAGGATCCTTCTCTGCTGGGATATTGTGCAGAGAGCACTCCGTTCAAGTCTGCCAAGCTGGGTTCTAATTTCAGATTTGCTACCCTCTGTGATTTTGGCCAAGTTAATTAAACTCTCAGCCTCAGCTTTCTTATCTATGCACTGCAAGGTTACACTCAATGAGGGGCCCCTGGGTGGTATCAATGGTTAAATGTGCTCGGCTGCTAACAGGTTGGTGGTTTGACACCACCCAGAGGTACCTCAGAAGAAAGGCCTGGCAATCTACTAAAAAATCAGCCACTGAAAACCCCATGGAGCACAGTTCTACTCTGACACTCAAGGGGTCGCCATGAGTGGAGTCAACTAGATGGCAACTGGTTTGGGTTAGGCTCAATGATCTCTTAAGTCTTTGCAAGGACCTTTTTATTTTTATATGTTTCAAGAACAAGATATAAGAGTCTCTAAAAATGTACTTAAGCTTTATCTGACTGAAAGAAGAAGAGGAGAAGGAAGAGGAGAGACAAGGAGGAGGAAGAGGCCAGCAGGAAATAAGTGACCTTTCCTCCATGAAAAAAGTACTGCCCCAGAGGTGTCTAAAACACATGACAGACGGGAGTCCCTGCAAACACACATCATGAGAGGGGAGCAACCTGAGCTGACAGTAACAGAACTGGGACTAGAACCCAGGTCTTTTGATTCAAAGCACAGGGCTCTCACTATCCAGCTGCATGGCCTCTGGAAAGTCACATTAACATCTGTGGCCCTCGGCCTCTTCATCTACAGTACAAGGGAGTTGTAATAGATGGTCTCTATCTCCCTGGGACTGTGTTAGGGAGACAGCTGGGCATTGTTAATTGATAAGGAAGCATTTCAAAGAGGATCCATCTGTTTTTAATTAAATTGCATTTGCAACATCTTTATAAATGCTCTGGCTCTAGGAGATAACATATTAGGAGATACAGAAAACATACATATTGAAGCCATATGGCAATGTGTAAACTGCAGAGCCAATTAAACAAAACTAAACCAGTGACTAGTGAGAACCAGGAAGCCTATAGCTTGAAATTTGGGGTCAGAGTTAAAGTTTATTGGATATAAAAAAAAGAGTATTTTCGATGGAAATTGGATATTGGCAGAAACATCATTAAAACTGACATTCCACGGGCCCAGAATAAAAAGAAGTAAAGAAAATAAAAACACAGAAGCCAGAGCTGAAATAGGAGGAATGGTTGGGAATGTCATCCCTAGGGGGTTGTGGAGTGGGAGGAAGAGGCACAAAACCTGGATCAAATGACAATTCCTATTCACAACTCTATATAGACCCATGTTTTTAAAACAGTCAACACCTGGTTGAAATGAACAAGGCCAGCCTTGAAGGGGAAAACAAATCACAAAGCAGACCTCTGAAGGGAGCATAATGGAAGGGTGGCCAGCAGGGTGAGGAAAGGGCAGTACACAAAACAGTCCTGTCTCGATATACACGCACTAGAATGTATATGGAAATCCTGGTGACGTAGTGGTTAAGAGTTATGGCTGCAAATCAAAAAGTCAACAGTTTGAATCCACCAGGCACTCCTTGGAAACTCTATGGCGCAGTTCTCCTCTGTCCTACAGGATCACTATGAGTTTGAATCAACTTGACGGCAATGGGTTTGGTTTATATAGTATGTATATCTGTCGTACATAGGGTCACTATGATTCAGAACCAACTCAATGGCACCTAACAACAAAAGTATGTATATAGACCTAAAGGAGCCTTGATGGCACAGTCATGAGTGGATTATCCAATAGGCAAAGTAAGCACAGTGGCTGACTTGCTTACCAGATCAGCTGTAGTGAACTGTTTCACATTTTTCGCCACATCAAAGACTCTGCTTCTAGGGATGTCTGGCATCTCTCTCTCTCCCAACCCCACAGCACCTTTCTACAGAATCAAAGCCTCTTTTCAAATTTACAATCCCTGATGGGGTGGATGACCCAGCAAGCAAGGTAAGAACAGGCTCACTTACTAATCTATAGTGAACAATTCCACATGGGTTTTACCCATTGTTCACTACCAATGATCTGATTAGTAAGGTAAGCCACCAGTCTTACCTTACCTATTGGACAGTCCACCCCTAGGCAAAGTGGTTAAGCGCCCAGCTGCTAACCAAAGGGTCAGCTATTCAAACCCACCGGGCGCTCCATGGGAGAAAGATGTGGCAGACTGCTTCCATAAAGATTACAGCCTTGGAAACCCTATGGGGGAGTCTACTCTGTCCTATAGGGTCACTATGAGTCAGAATCGATTCAATGGCAATGAGTGGTGTGGTGGGTATATATACCTAAGCAGTGGATAAAAATGCAAAATGGAAAACTCATTTTGGAGAGTAAGATCAATCCCACTATTTTTAACTTTTCATTTTGAAATAATTACATGTAAAGTTGTAAAAATAGTAGAAAAAGATCTTACATACTCTTTACCTAGCTTCCCCAACTTACCATAGTGCAATTATCAGTCATATTAATTAATAGTATGATAATTAATCATAGTGTTAATCAATTGTACAATAATTGCACCAATAATTAATTCTACGGTTAATGTTGGCACAACAGTAACTAATTTACAGACAGCCCAGGACTTCAGATTTTTTTCAAGGCAATAATTAAAGAAATTCAGAACAGTGCCACAGTCACTCAATAATGATTTGTGAAAGAATGAATAAATGAATGAATGAAAAATAGCTAGAAAACTAGAATCCAGTGAGTTACACTACCAGAAGCTTTATTAGGAATTTTACTTATCACATTTCATCTTCATTATAATCTCTGAGACCAGCAATTATCTCTGATATTTATACAAGGAAAAAGAGTTTTTGTCCACTAAAACATGCTAGATGAATGGAAAAAAAAGAAGAGAAAAATCTCAAGGATAGGTGCAGCCTAGAGACAGTTTCACAGGGGAAAAATGTGGCAGTCTGCTTCTGTAAAGATTACAGACTTGAAAACCCTATGGGGCAGTTCTACAGGGTCACTATGAGTCAGAATTGACTCAACAGCAGTGGAAGAAAAGAGACAGTTTACTGGGAAGATTCTCCTCATCCTCAGAAGTGTGGGATGAAGGGCTATTTTCCACAGGAACACATCTCACCTGGCAGGATATATGACATACCAGGGAACACCTGGTTTTTAGCACCTGCAAACTCAGCCACCCCTGCTCAATCCCATTAAATCCTGAAGCACCTAGCTCTGACAGTCTTCTCAGTTTTGATAGGGACCTTATCAGTTGTAGCAGAACCACACCAGTCAAACTGCTAAGTAGGAAAAGATTACCTAAAAGGCTCCCCACCCCTATTTTCCCTTTCCAAGTCCCCCCTCCACATACCCGTTGGAGAGCATCATACAAAAGCTCACCCCGCTTCAGACCTCCCCCTTCTCCCTCTGCCTCGTCCAGGCTCACCTGGTCTTTGTTCTGTTCTTGGCCCTGTCTGGTGACTGACTCATCTGACAGAGACCAAGGGACAGTTGAGCAGTGCACTTCCCTTCCACAGACTCAACAAAATATAAGGTAAATGTTTTGTCCTGGACTAGCTCTTGGCAAAATTGTGAAATATGTGCTGACATCCTAGATTAGCATTCGCTACCACCTTACATGCCCTTACCCAGGCACCCTGTGCCCTCAGGCAGCCTCTGGTCCTGCAGCAATACCTCTGAGGGCTCTCTTGGGTTGCTCTATGCCCACCTATTTTCTTTCACATTTCTCCACAGGAAACTCGTTCACATCCTGTTGTACCCTCACAGGTCCTTCTTCCTGACTTCTATGAAATAGAGAAACTAGTCTATGCTAACACATTCATCAAAATAAATATGGCTCAGGTAAGAAATGTGCTCATCAATCACGGCTTCCTGGTTAAGCTGTTCGAAAGAAAATGTAATAGTGGGGGTATATTTTTGGGTGAGAGGGCCTTGGACCATTTCTTAAGTTACATAGTGATATTTTAAACCTCTACTACTAAATAACCCTGGCTATATTTTTGTTTCAGTGACTTAAATGAAATGGTAAGAGTAGAAAATCTGTTGGTCAAAGGCACTAAATTAGACTGATTTTCAAGGGTAAGATGAAGTTTAACGGGGACATTATGCAAGTCTTGTATTAAGGAACTAAAAACGTACCAAAAACAATATGGAGAATAATTGGCTCAGTATTACTCAACAGAAAAAGATGTGAGGGGCAGAAAGGGTGAGTTGAACATGCAGTGTTTTATACACAGCAGGATTCAATAATATTTGTGAATGGATGGTTTAGAAAGCAGAGAGCATTCTAAAACATACAAAACAGAGGTCTGAGTTTATGACCACAAATACAGCCTTCTCAAAACATCCTCCATAAGGCCTATCATCTTCTCTTTTCTCTTTTTTGGATGTTCTTCACTACATTCATTCCTCTTCTTGATTCTTTTCTAGCTCTAAGTTGTCCAACTCCTTCCCCTCTATAAATAGGTATCCATGGCCAATTGTCAAGAGGAGAGTAATTTCACTCCCCAAAACATAAAAATCTTACTATGCTTCCCTTCGTAAATAATGCTAGTTCTCAGGGGGAAAAAATCCTTAAATTTACAGTATTATTTCCCATTTTGCCTATGCCCTGGAATGCACATTGTTATGAAACTATTGTAGGAACAGAGTCCCTGGGTGGCACAAACAGTTAAGCACTTGACTACCAGTCACAAGGTTGGTGGTTCAAACCCACCTATGTCCACCTCAGAAGACAGGCCTGGTGGTTTGCTTCTGGAAGATCATAGCCTCGAAAACCTCACGGAGCAGTTCTACTCTGCATCACATGGGGTCGCCATGAGTCAGAATCAACTCGATGGCAACTAACAATAACTACACTGTAGGAGTAAATCCTTCCTGTTTGATGAGTGTTTTTCCTTTATAAGAAAACTAGACATAACTTGCAGCAGACGTCAAAGGACCTCCTGAGGGAGTTGTGAAGTCTTTATCCCTAGAAGTCATAAAGGTAGTTTAGATGGTTCTCTGCTCTAAGTGGGGCGGGGAGACAGTAGTGGGTTCAGTGGTAGAGTTTTCTCCTTCCATGCGGGAAACTCTAGCTCAATTCTAGCCAACACCCACTCTATCAGTGGAGGCTTGAGTGTTGCTCTGATGTTGAACAGGTTTGACAGAGCTTCCAGACTAAGAGGGACTAGGAAGAAAGGCCTGGCAATCTACTTTCAAAAACCAGCCAAGGAAAACCCTGTGCAACAGTCTGATTCACAGCATTTCATTCCTTCATGCTTGGAGTCCCCAAGAGTCAGAAGCCCTCTCGGATGGCAGCTAACAACAACTGCTTTAAGGAGGGTGCCTGGACCAGACTCTTGTCAGGTCCTTCCAACTCTAGGAAGATTCAACTCTAAGGGATTTTTTTTTTTTTTTAAACTTTGCCAAAATCCACATTGAATCAGGTTCCACAGGGGTTATGAAAGTTTATTCATTTATCCTTGATAATGATGGTGTGTTCCCACTAGACACCCTCTTAACATTCCTTTCAGCCAGGACTGGCTACATAATTAGTGGAGCCTAGTACAAATGAAACATGGGGACCCTTGTTCAAAAATTAAGAATTTCAAGATGGTTACGGCACAGTACAAGACCACACACAGGACCCTTCTAAGGGCAAAGCACAGGTCACACACGCATTGTCTGAGTTATCTAGCACTGCTATAGCAGAAATACCACAAGTGGGTAGCTTTAACAAACAGGAATTTATTTTCTCACAGCTTAGGAGTCTTTTTTTTTTTTTTTTTGAAGTCCAAATCCAGAGCACTGAATTCAGAACACTAGGGAAAGCTCTCCCTCTCTGTCAGCTCTGGAGGAAGGTCCTTGTCTCTTCTGAGCTCTGCTCCTGAGCAATTTTCATGTGGTTTGGCATCTCTCTTCCTCCATCTCTGCTTTCTTTTTCCACTTGCGTGTTTAATCTCCTTTATATCTCAAAAGAGATTAATTTAAGGCACATACTACACTAATCCTGCCTCATTAACATAACAAAGGCAACCCATTCCCAAATGGCATTATAACCACAGGCATAGATGTTAGGATTTACAACATATTTTGGGGGAACACAATTCAGTATATAGCACCCATGAAGCTAGCCCTGCTTGGTGATTCCACATTGCTCTGGTAAAGAGACAGTCTGAAATTTCCACACCCTCTTCCATCTCCAACCACTAGCCACTTCAGATATGAAAGGTCTTCAGCATTAGTCCAAAAAGTGAAGGCAAAGGATCTTTATTAGTGACAATGTTCAACCCATTCTTGTCCCTTGAGATGGGAGAAATACAAAAATGCAGACAAGAGCAGCTCTTTCATGGGAGAAGTGTTCAATACAACTGTATCAGAATTAGGCATCTGTTCAGTCTGTTTCCTGAAACTAGGACACACGTTGCTTCGGATGGTGGGATTTCAGTGGGAAAGAACAGATTGCTGTCGACTCAGGTATGCTAATAATGTTGTCTCAAAATGCAATAACAACATCCAAGCTTCTGAAATGGAAGCTGACTTGAAATTACCAACAAATGCATGAAAACAAAGAGACAACGATCCTTGGAGTTCTGCCCATTGTACGAGTGCATCCTAGGAATAAGAAATGAAAGCTAAGAAAATGAATCTCATCTGCCCACAAAATTGTGTTACGATGCTACAGAAGGAAACAACAAAAAAGCAATGTTAGACAAAACAGAGGGGCAGCAAAAACATCAGTGAGGCCAAGGAGAGTCGTTTAAAAGTTTCTTCAGTATAAGTACATCTTTCAGGTCAATTCAAATTGTATGAAGTACCTGAGAGGAAGTGGTCAGACACAAATAGAACAAAGTTCAGGAGTGAGAGCTGCTGAAGAAAAGAAAGGAACTGCAGTGTGGACTGCTGTGTGTAAGCAGGGCTGAAAATGATCTATGGGTCAAAAGTTGAGCTTGAGTCAGTGATACAGAATAGGACCCTGTGCTGAAAAGCTAACTTTGTTCTGATACAAAAAAAATAGAGATTAAAATGGAGGAACTAAGGGCAATTCTCTGATAATAGTCAGCACAGATTAATGCTCTTAGTGGCTTTCTATAATTAGTTCTAAAGACCAGAAGAAGGTTTGGAGAGTCGTAGAAAAAGACTGAAGCTTTGGGAAACAGATCCTACTATATATAAAAGCAAAGGGAACTGCTCATTTACCTTGAAGAAGAGATAATAGAGGGGTGTGTAAAAGGATGATTTTTATCACCATCTCTCTTCTTTATTAAAGAGCCCCCCATCCCCATCTCCACCCTCACCCCTACCTGACCCTTACCCAAGCAGATGCTAGACTCTGGTCACTCTAGGTGCACTCATCTGTCCCTGAACGCAGGGGCTGGGATGTCCAATTACCTCCCTATCTGTTAAAACCCGTCTCCTCCTTCCCACCTTATCTACCTGTTATAATCCCATTCCTCCAGCCCTCCCCACCCCTACAAGAAAGGGAGCTTTCCCAGGACATATGCTATGGTTTATTCATCCCCAGCTCTGTAAGGACATTCTAAAAAAAATATTTGTTGAATGAGTTCACTTTAAAAGCATTTCTTGAGACTCTATTACGGCAGATAATATGGAGGGTTCAAGGAAACAAGAGACAGACAAAGGACTCAAATCTCCAGAGGAGGAAAGGATGAATTTTCAAGTGACTCCGGTCCCTTGAACTGAGGGGATTTTTTAAAACATAGAAGAGAATAAGATGATAGTTTGAAAGTAGTATAGGTTCATGAATCATAGATTGATTGTATCGGATTCACATTATTAATCAGTATTTGGTCCAGTGGTATCATGAGGGTTGGTGTCACCCAGTGTGGTAACTCATGGTGTCACCTTCCCATGGACCTCCTCCCGTATCAGACCCTACAGAATCCGCAGTAATGTTTTTTGTACTAATGTCACTTGTAAATAGTAATTCCCATGTATCATTCCTTTTCTCTTAATTACTGAAAAATTCTCAAAAAATGTAATTGACACCGGTTCACAAATACTAATTGCCACAATATTGTAGCTAAAACACCAGAATATGTGACAAAATCAGTGACGGAAAAACACCAGCAGCAACGAAAACAACGGCGCGTCCTTGTAGTGCGTGCAGATGAAACCATATGATTCAAAGAGTCACTGTAATTGGGTAATGATGACAGCTCTGACCAGAGTGCATCAGAAGGTTCAAAAAGTAAATGAGCATAGAGTTTTGGCCTCATAGGTATACTGAAACATGTAATCTGAGCTTACAAAATGTTTTTTTTGGTGGTTATAACTACAGGGATACTTTTATAGACAGTCATTTTGGTGTCAACCCTTCTGACAGTGTCACTTGGTACAGTCCACACCCACCCCCACCCCCCGGACACCCCTAACTGGTTTGTCCAAAGCTACTAGATGTCTTAGTTGTTTAGTGCTGCTATGACAGAAACACAAGTGGAGAGCTTGAACAAACAGAAATTTATTTTCTCATAGTTTAGGAGGCTGGAAGTCCAAAATCAGGGCACTAGCTCTAGGGGAAAGGCTACTCTCTCTGTCAGCTCTAGGGGAAGGTCCTTGTCTCTTCAACTCCTTGGTGATCTTCATGTGGCATGGCATCTATGTTTCCACATCTCTGCTTGCTGGCTTGCTTGTTTAATCTCTTTCATATCTCAAAAGGAATGACTTAAGACACACCCGACACTAATACTGCCTCATTAACATAACAAACAAACTCTATTCCCAAATGGGATTATAGTCACTACAGGAGTTAGTATTTACAATGCATATTTTGGGGGGATACAATTCAATCCATATTACTAGACTAATTGTTGTTGTTGTTGTTTGGTGCTGTCAAGTCGGTTCCGACTCATAGCAACCTTATGCACAACAGAACGAAACACTGCCCGGTCCTGAGCCATCCTTACAATTGTTGTTATGCTTGAGCTCACTGTTGCAGCCACTGTGTCAATCCACCTTGTTGAGGGTCTTCCTCTTTTCCGCTGACCCGGTACTCTGCCAAGCATGATGTCCTTCTCCAGGGACTGATCCCTCCCGACAACATGTCCAAAGTTTGTAAGACGCAGTCTCGCCATCGTTGCCTCTAAGGAGCATTCTGGCCGCACTTCTTCCAAGACAGATTTGTTCATTCTTTTGGCAGTCCATGGTATATTCAATATTCTTTGCCAACACCACAATTCAAAGGCATCAATTCTTCTTCGGTCTTCCTTATTCATTGTTCAGCTTTCACATGCATGTGATGTGATTGAAAATACCATGGGTTGGGTCAGGCGTACCTTAGTCTTCAGGGTGACGTCTTTGCTCTTCAGCACTTTGAAGAGGTCCTTTGCAGCAGATTTACCCAATGCAATGCGTCTTTTGATTTCTTGACTGCTGCTTCCATGGCTGTTGATTGTGGATCCAAGTAAAACGAAATCCTTGACAACTTCAATCTTTTCTCCATTTATCATGATGTTGCTCGTTGGTCCAGTTGTGACAATGTTTGTTTTCTTTATTTTGAGGTGTAATCCATACTGAAGGCTGTGGTCTTTGATCTTCATTAGTAAGTGCTTCAAGTCCTCTTCACTTCCAGCAAGGAAGGTTGTGTCATCTGCATAACACAGGTTGTTAATGAGTCTTCCTCCAGTCCTGATGCCCTGTTCTTCATATAGTCCAGCTTCTTGTATTATTTGTTCAGCATACAGATTAAATAGGTGTGGTGAAAAAATACAACCCTGATGCACACCTTTCCTGACTTTAATCCAATCAGCATCCCCTTGTTCTGTCCAAACAACTGCCTCTTGATCTATGTAAAGGTTCCTCATGAGCACAATTAAGTGTTCTGGAATTCCCATCCTTCGCAGTGTTATCCATAGTTTGTTATGATCCACACAGTCGAATGCTTTTGCATAGTCAATAAAACACAGGTAAACATCCTTCTGGTATTCTCTGCTTTCAGTCAGGATCCATCTGACATCAGCAATGATATCCCTGGTTCCATGTGCTCTTCTGAAACCAGCCTGAATTTCTGGCAGTTCCCTGTCGATATACTGCTGCAGCCGTTTTTGAAGGATCTTCAGCAAAATTTTGCTTGCATGTGATATTAATGATATTGTTCTATAATTTCCACATTCAGTTGGATCACCTTTCTTGGGAATAGGCATAAACATGCATCTCTTCCAGTCAATTGGCCAGAAAGCTGTCTCCCATATTTCTTGGCATAGACGAGTGAGCACCTCCAGCGCTGCATCTGTTTGTTGAAACATCTCAATTGATATTCCATCAATTCCTGGAGCCCTGTTTGTTGCCAATGTCTTCAGAGCATCTTGGACTTCTTCCTTCAGTACTATCGTTCCTGATCATATGCCACCTCTTGAAATGGTTGACTATCGACTAATTCTTTTTGGTATAATGACTCTGTGTATTCCTTCCATCTTCTTTTGATGCTACCTGCATCGTTTAATATTTTCCCCATGGAATCCTTCACTATTGCAACTCAAGGCTTCAATTTTTTCTTCAGTTCTTTCAGCTTGAGAAACGCTGAGCATGTTCTTCCCTTTTGGTTTTCCATCTCCAGCTCTTTGCACATGTCATTATAATACTTTACTTTGTCTTCTCAAGAGGCCCTTTGAAATCTGTTCAGTTCTTTTACTTCATCAATTCTTCCTTTTGCTTTAGCTGCTTGACGCTCAAGAACAAGTTTCAGAGTCTCCTCTGACATCCATCTTGGTCTTTCTTTCTTTCCTGTCTTTTCATTGACCTCTTGCTTTCTTCATGGATGATGTCCTTGATGTCATTCCACAACTCGTCTGGTCTTTGGTCACTAGTGTTCAATGCGTTAAGTCTATTCTTGAGATGGTCTCTAAATTCAGGTGGGATATACCCAAGGTCATAGTTTGGCTCTCATGGACTTGGTCTGATTTTCTTCAGTTCCAGCTTGAACTTGCATATGAGCAATTGATGGTCTGTTCCACAGTCGGCCCCTGGCCTTGTTCTGACTGATGATATTGAGCTTTTCCGTCGTCTCTTTCCACAGATGTAATCAATTTGATTTCTGTGTGTTCCATCTGGCGAGGTCCATGTGTATAAAAAAATGTATAGTCACCGTTTATGTTGGCCATTTATGTTGGTGAAAGAAGGTATTTGCAATGAAGAAGTCGTTGGTCTTGCAAAATTCTATCATTCGATCTCCGGCATTGTTTCTATCACCAAGGCCATATTTTCCAACTACTGGTCCTTCTTCTTTGTTTCCAACTTTTGCATTCCAATCGCCAGTGATTATCAATGCATCTTGATTGCATGTTCGATCAATTGCAGACTGCAGCAGCTGATAAAAATCTTCTATTTCTTCATCTTTGGCCCTAGTTGTTAGCACGTAAATTTGAATAATAGTCATATTAACTGGTTTTCCTTGTAGGCGTACGGATATTATCCTATCACTGACAGGGTTGTACTTCAGGATAGATCTTGAAACGTTCTTTTTGAAGGTGAATGCAACACCATTCCTCTTCGAGTTGTCATTCCCAGCATAGTAGGCTATATGATTGTCCGATTCAAAATGGCCAATACCAGTCCATTTCAGCTCACTAATGCCTAGGATATCGATGCTCATGTGTTCCATTTCATTTTTGATGATTTCCAATTTTCCTAGATTCATACTTCATACATTCCAGGTTCCAATTATTAATGGATGTTTGCAGCTGTTTCTTCTCATTTTGAGTCATACCACATCAGCAAATGAAGGTCCTGAAAGCTTTACTCCATCCACATCATTAAGGTCGACTCTACTTTGAGGAGGCAGCTCTTCCCCAGTCATCTTTTGAGTGCCTTCCAACCTGGGGGGCTCATCTTCCAGCACTATATCAGACAATGTTCTGCTGCTATTCATAAGGTTTTCACTGGCTAATGCTTTTCAGAAGTAGACTGTCGGGTCCTTCTTCCTAGTCTGTCTTAGTCTGGAAGCTCAGCTGAAACCTGTACTCCGTGGGTGACCCTGCTGGTATCTGAATACCGGTGGTATAGCTTCCAGCATCACAGCAACACACAAGCCCCCACAGTACGACAAACTGACAGACATGTGGGGGACTAGATTAATAGGTATAGTAATACTATGGATTTATATGAGTATATATACTGCTAGCCTGCCTCCTGACACTAACAGCTCAAGAAATGATAGCTATTAGTATTATTATATTGACTTTAGCCACATATTTTACTATGTCTCTAATGATATAATAGTAATAAGAATAAAGGCTACCATTATGTGCCAAACATATCCTAAGTTCTGTACATAAAATATCACATTAAAACCCCATGAAGCCTGTTGCCATCTAACAGATTCTGACTCACAGCAACACTATATGACAGATTAGAACTGCCCCATAGGGTTTCCAAGGCTGTAATCTTTACAGAAGCAGACTGCCATATCTTTCTCCTGCAGAGTGGCTTGTGGGTTCAAAATGCCAGCCTTTTGATTGGCAGCCAGGCATTTAACCACTGCGCCACCAGGGCTCCTCAGAAACCCTACAAGGTAGGTATTAACATATCCATTTTAGAGTGTGGAAACTCAGATATAGAAAGGTTACGCATCTTTTCCAAGGACACAAAGCTAGGGAACTGCAGAACCCAGATTCCAGCCCAGGTCTGTCTGAGTTCCAAGCTCATGCTCTTAAAATGTAAACTGGTCCACAGGTTAGCAGCTGGTTTATCTTTTGCAGCCCAAGCCCAATGTTAATCAATACACTGATGTCAATTGGAAGGGTTCTTTAATGGTATTCACTCATTCACTCATTTCTTCATTTTTGGAGAGGTGAAGAAGGTGTTTATTCCAGACCTGTTCACCTATTGGTGAATATTATCAATAATAGCTAATATTTATGTAAACACTATGTACCAGGTGCCATTTAAGTACTTTATGTATATTAATACACTTATTTCAAACAACCCTATGTGAGGTAATGCAAGAGACTGATTACAAAGCAAAAAGAAACCCCTATTCTTTACATATCCATGCCCCTGAAGTATGGCTTTGTAGTTCTTCCCATTGGGAGGTAATGGAACCTAGTTCCTGCTCCTTGAATCTGGGCTGGCCTTGTGACTTGCTTGGATGTAGTGGAGATGACAATGTGGCAGATCTGAGCCTCAGCCTCAAGAAGCCCTGCAAGTTTCTACTTCTCATGCCATGAAAACAAGCCCAGATTAGCTTGCTGGAGAGGGCATTCCAGGCTACCCCAAAAGTGGAGCCACCCAGCCGACCTGCAATTGGCCACAAACAAATGAGGGCACCCAACCGAGACCAGAAAACCTGACCAGCAGAGCCCAGTTTAAATTGCCAATCTGCAGAATCCTAAATTTAATACATTACTGTTGTTATAAGGCACTAAATTTCGAGGTGTTTGTTAAGCAGCTATACCTACTGAACACAGGTAGGTGGACTATTACTGTTGTTAATTAGCTACCACAGAGCTGGCCTCCAACTCATGGTAACCCCAGGCCTTTCTTCCTAATCTTAGTCTGGAAGCTCCACTGAAGCCTGCAACATGCAAGCCTCCTCCAGGAGATATGTGGTGGCTGTGCATGAGATACATTCGCAGGGCATCGAACCCAGGTCTCCTACATGGAAGGCAAGAATCCTACTACTGAATAACCACTGCTCCCAGTCTGTTATTAGTGTACCCGTTATTAGCTTATCATTTTACATATGAAGAAACTGAAGCACAGAGGGGTTTAGTAATATGCCAAGGTAACACAGCTAACAAGTGGCAGGGCCAGGACTCCAACCCAAGTAATCTGGCTCCAGTGTCCATTCTCTTGACCATTACAACATCCTGCCTCTTGATCATTTCCAGGAAATCAAAGAAGGATTGCCTATAAAATTGAAAAATGACACAAAGCCAGGGGGAATGACTAATAAGATAGGTGACAGAATCAAGACGTAGAATGTTCTCAACATGTATGACCAAAAATCAGTTAAGATGAAACGTCACAAAAATATATATATAAAGTCCAAACATCATGTTACATGAGAAGGTAAGAATATTTAATATGACTGGAGCAGGGGAGGGGCAAGAGTCTGTAAGTTGTCTTAAAATACCTAAAGATTTGTCACAACGTTAAAGATGAAATAGGCTGATTCTGTGATGCTTTGGGGAGAAAACAGGGATTGATGATTCGAACTTAATCGTTATACTGGGTGCAAACAGAAAATGATTTTATTCTTTTCCCATTGCCTCTTCTGGCCTTCTCTGGATTTGTTCTTTTCCATTCCCCCATGAAATCTGTAGCAGCTTCCATGGTTTGTCTGGTCCTATCCAATCAAGTGGAAAGTTTCATTTCCGTAATTAAGACATCCCACAATCTAACATCAGCACTCTAAGCTCATTTACATTTAAGACTTTCTCCTCTCCCAGCTTGGAAGCTAAAAGAGGGAACAGTTGGGAAAGAGGTGATTTAATTAGTCTCTCTTCCTTGCTCCATCTCCTCCTCCATCCTGTCAGCCACCATTTTTATCCTTTCAGGGTCAAACCCAAGGATAAAAATAACACAGTAGCTAATATGGTTGTAATCTGGTGGTGGTGCTCTCTTGGGGGCAGAAGGACAGAGAAAATCATCACTTTCTTTTGTAAGCACCTAGGAGCTTCCTCTAAGAGTCAGGCTGGGACCTCTGACACAACTCCATCAGCTGAGGCAATACCTCTCTTCCCATGGGCTGCTTAAAGCTTTCCTCTAGCCACCCACCCCTCTGTTTGGGTCTCTTTGCCTCTCCAGAAGGTCCTCTTGGGTGGGATCCGTTTTGAGAAGACCCCAGACCAACTTCCCCTAGAAAACATGCACTTTTGCAGCACCATCAAGGAAAGTGCAGTTCCCTTCCATTGCAGCCTCTTCACTAGGTCACCAGCAGGGGGCAGCTGTGGGCACTGTCTCCAGCCTTTACAGACTTTTCACACACGTGTCAAAAACCAGGGGCCAAATTCCTCAAACTCCGGCTTGAGAGACTAAAGCATTTTCCTAACATCTATTGGGTCTAACTCTGGTGTTTTTACCTAATTTAACTGATTTTACCTAATTCAACCCCATAAACCTGCCGTCAAGTAGATTCTGACTCATAGTGACCCTACAGGACAGAGCAGAACTGACCCAAAGGGTTTCCAAGGCTGTTATCTTTTCAAAAGCCAACTGCCACATCTTTCTCTTGCAGAGCAGCTGGTGGGTTCAAACCACTGACCTTTCGGTTAGCAGCCAAGTGCTTCAACCACCGCGCCACCAGGGCTCCTCAATTCAACCACATACTCCCTTTTTTCTCACACAGCCCCTTCAGTTTTAGTCAAGTTACTGTTTACTGACCTCTCAGAATAGTCCTCTTGAGTCCCTTTTAACTTGGTTTAAGGGGAAATCCCATAGCACTCCAATAATCCCCTCAAAGAAAGAAGGTTCAAGAGGCTGTAGAGAGAGATGGGTGATTGGCTGATGCTCACAGAACAGCTTTTACAGTCTCCTTAATGCATGTATATAGGTGGTCAAGCACCCAGCTTCAGGTGTTGGGTACCTGGAACCTAACCACTGTTCTCAGCATTTAGAACCGCTGGAATTCTGAAAGAGTTTCGTTTTAACATACTATTATTTCTAGTGTCCATCACTACCCTTAAGAAATGTACATATTTGAAAAGAAAGTAATCCCAAGGGATCATGGAAGTGAGTGCATAATAATGTAGCCCACATGGTATCCGTAAGTGCTCCTTAAAAGGAAGGAAAGCTCTTGATAGACCAGAGAGTTTAGTTAGGACGGATTTCTCTGCTATTGGAGCATGTATCCCACACTGTTAAAGACCATTGTTTCTGGTCGTTCTTTGCTGATAGGTTATGAGCAGCTCAAGGGTGTGTCATCCATAATTGTATCCCAAGACTTAGCACAGTATCTGGCACGGCATTGTTTTTATTGTTGTTGCTGATTGCCATCAGGTTGGCTCTGACTCATGACGGCCTCATGTACAAAGGAATAAAATGTTGCTACTAGGTTTTACACCACCCTCACAACCACTGGTATGTTTGGGCCCATTGTTGCAGCTACTGTGTCAGTCCATCTCACTGAGGGCTTCCCTCATTTTCACCGACCCTCTACTTTACCAAACATGATGTCCTTTTCTAGCGTTTGGTCTTTCCTGATTACCTGTCTAAAATAAGCAAGTTGAAGTCTCACCATCCTCACTTCTAAGGAACATTCTGGTTGTATTTCCTCTACAACTGAGCTTTTCCTTCTTTTGGCAGTCCACAGTGGCACAGGTAAATGAATGAATGATCTAACGAGTGACTGAAGTGAGTATGGAAAGAACAGGGTTTCATTTAGGCCAAGAAAATGTGGAAGATCACTATAGATAAGGGAACAAAAGAAGGTATAATGGGAATAGGTAGCGGTTCAGAAACATCAATAAACATAGTAGTCTGACTAAACTGTGAGAAAATAAATTTGTTTGTTAAAGCCACCCATTTGTAGTACTTCTGTTATAGCAGCCCTAGATAACTAAGACAACCTCTAATTATATGTCAACTGGAGAAGGGGGAAGAGAATAACAAGGAGGAAAAGGAGGAAGAGGAGGAGGGGAGGAGGGAGGAGGAGACATTAGAATGAAGAGTGGTGGAAACGGAAATGCTTCCTCTACACTACAGGCCTTAACCTGGGCACCTCCATGGCAGTGTGTCACAAATATGATCGTCATCCGTTAGGTATCTCAAGGCAGAAAACAGCTTGGGAGCCACCAGGTAAAAGTATAGCACTAATCGAATCTTAACCAATCCCTCCAGAAAACAATTCTATAGTCACACCTCTATCTCCCTCAGTAAATTAGGTAGAACCTGAACCTCAATCATCAGTCCCAAAACAAACATAAACGGAGGTGAGGCCCCAACTCACCCAGCTAAGTCCTATTCGCACAGAAGATCAGATTTCACCTCCTTTGGGATAATCTTCCAGATGTAGCATGCATGAGGTAAAATTCATAGGCTGTGAGTCAGGTGGGCCATAGAAATACAGCTGTGTTTTCTTTAACTTAATTTACACTTGGTGGCAAGGGAGGGGGAGCAGAACTTAAATTGTCCATTCAAGAAAACTTCTTCAAGTAATTATTTCTTTTAACATGAGTCAGTAGGTGTTAAGCTCACTTAATTCCGAGTTCCCCCCCGCCATTCTCCTGGGGGAAATCTAAGCCCCGGAGAGGCCTGTGTGTCAATTTGGTTTGTAACAAGGAGAGCTGGGTCTTGGCCCTGGAATCCTCCATAGTCTAGCTTGCCCTGCCTGGTCTCTGGGTATCCTGCGTTGCTATTCACTGCCATGTGGCAGGTTCTGCCTGGTTCTTTTGAGCATCACACTAACAACAATGTTGAAGTCTGCACATCTAGCCAAAGTGGGGATCTCAAGGCCCTCACATTCTGCAGCCTCCACATCCTCATCCCAGCCTTCTCCCAAGTCACTGGGTCTCAGCACTTCCACACAGGGTTTGCTGGCTTCCCCACCCAGCAGGCAGAGTCTACGGCAAGGAGATTTGGAGGCACTATCTCAGGCCCACCAACCTCGAATCTCTCTCATCTGCCACCCGGATGGCACCTATGTTGCTCCAATTCCATGCTGAAAGAGGGGCTTCTGGTCTAAACCTTGAGAAACAAGGTGCAAGCTACCCTGCCCTGGCATTCTGGACATCTCCACTGCCCTTCCCTCCCTCCCCACCAGGTTCTTCCTGAAAGAAAAGGATGTGTGAGTGTGCTGGAGAGTAGGTAGACAATGACACTTAATATGATTTGTTGTCCTTCAATTCCTCTTTCACCCAGGATACTCCTCCTCAGTACCAAAGGACTTTCTTTTCTTTGGCTTGTATTTGCCCTCCATTTCCTGGGACAAAATAGGTATATATATATATATATATATATATATTTAAAAAAAAAACAAAAAACCTGTTTTACCACCTAATCTTAGTGGCCAAAGGGCTATAAGGAAAACCTCAAACTAAAGACAAGGGCAAGTACACTGGGAAATATTTTAAAAAATATTACCTTTTAAAACAATGTATGAAAATCGAGGGCTTCCTTTGTCTACTCCACCAAATTAAGAGCTTGAGAGTAGAGGCTGTTTACCTCATTTTGGTATTTCCAGCTGCAAATATTGAACATGTAGAAAAACAACTCCTAGGGGATCTTACTGACACTGAGTCAGTTAGAAGCTTCAACTTCAGACACGAACACTAGCAGACATCAGGATCAGATAATGGAACAGAATAGTCTAGAAACAGCCGTGCACACATAAACAATTGATTTTTGCAAAGGTGCCAAGGCAATTCACTGGACAAAGGGGAGTCTTTTCAACAAGTGGCTCTAGAACAATTATATAATCACATGCAAAAACGAATAGATACATACACTTCAATCTATAGCTGTGGTAGGCAGAATAATGTCCCCCACCAAAAAAATATGTCTTATTCTTGGAACTTCTGAATATGTTACTTTACATGGCAAAAGGGACTTTGCAGATGTGATTAAGGTTAAGGACCTTGAGATAGGAATATTATCCCATATTATCTGGGTAACCATTTGCCACAGAGTAGACTCCGAGTCATGGCGACCCCACGTGAGTCAGAGTAGAACAGGTTTTTCAATGGCTGATTTTTTGGAAGCAAATCACCAGGCCTTTCTTCTGAGGTGCCTCTCGGTAGATACGAACCTCCAATCTTTTGATTAGCAGATGAGTGCTTAACCATTTGTGCCACATATAATCACATGAGTCCTTAAAAGTAGAAGAGGAAGGCAGAAGAGTAGGTCAGAGAGATGAGACATGAGAAGGACTTGGCCAGCCATTGCTAGCTTTGAGGATGGAGAAAGGAGGCCATAGGCCAAGGATTGTGGCAGTCCCTAGAAGCTGGGAATGGCTCTCAGCTGACAGCTGGCAAGAAAATTGGGACCTCAGTCCTACAAACACAAGGAATTGAATTCTGCCAAGAACCTATGAGTAAGGAAATGAATTTTCCCCTAAAGCCTCCAGAAAACAGCCTACAGACACCTTGATTTTAGCGTGGTATGACCTATGTGTGAGCTCTCAAAACTCAGTAAGAAAACAAACAAATGAAAAAGGAAAAGGTTTGAACAGACTTCTGATCTACAGAACTGCAATATAATACATTTGTATCATTTAGGCCACTAACTTTATGGTAGTTTATTACAGCATCAATAGAAAATTAATACCTCACACCACATTCAAAATTAACTTAAAATGGATCATAGATCTAAATGTAAAACCTCATTAACCATACAACTCCTAGAAGAAAACACAGGAGAAGTTTTGTGACCTTGTGTTGGCAAACATTATTTAGATACAATACAGAAAGCGTTCGTCTATACAAGAATAAATTGATACATTTGATTTCATTGAAATTAAAAATGTATGCTCTTCAAAAGATACTGTTAAGGAAGTAAAACGAGAAGCCATAAACTAGGAAAAAATATTTGCAAATCATATATCCGAAAAGGACTTTTCCTCAGAAAATAACAAATAACTTTGTAAACTCAGTAACAGCAAAACAGATAAACATAAAATGGGCAAAAGATGTGAACAGATACTTCATCAGAGAAGATATATGGATGACAAATAAAACCAAAAACCAAACCTGTTGAGTCGTTTCCAACTCATAGCAACCCCATAGGACAGAGCAGAACTGCCCCATAGAGTTTCCAAGGAGCACCTGGTACATTAAAACCGCCGACCCTTTGGTTAGCAGCTGTAGCACTTAACTACTATGCCACCAGGGTTTCTGGATGAAAATAAGTACATGAAAAAAGGCTTTAAATCACTGTTGTTGTTGTTGTTGTTTACCATCAAGTTGATTCTGACTTACAGTGACCCTCTATGACAGGGTAGAACTGTCCCATAGAGTTTCCTTGACTGTAATCTTTACAGGAGCAGATCACCAAACCTTTTCTCCCAAGGAGCGGCTGAGTGGGTTTGAACTGCTGACTTTTCAATTAGCAGCTAAGCACTTAACCACTATGCCACCAGGGCTCCCTTTAAAATCACTCATCATATAAAAATGAAAATTTTTCATTTCATTCTCCACAAGGAGATACCACTACACAAGTGCTGGCAAAGATGTGAGGCAACTGCAACTTTCACACACTGCTGGTGGGGATGTAAAATGGTATAATCACTCTGGAAAACAATTTGGCTGTTTCCTAAAAAATTTAACATCTACATCCCAGATGATCCAGCAGGCCACTCCTAGGTGTTTACTCAAAAGAAATGAAAGTGTATGTCCATACAAAGACTTAGAGGTGAATGTCTATACCAAAACCAAACCCCGTGCCCTGGAGTCAATTCTGACTCATAGTGACCCTACAGGACAGAGCAGAACTGCCCCATAGTGTTTCCAAGGAGTGCGTGGAGGATTTGAACTGCTGACCCTTTGGTTAGCAGCTGTACCACTTAACCACCACGCCACCAGGGTTCACTGCAGCTTTATTTGTAAAAGTCCAAAGCTGGAAGCAATTCAAATATCCATCAACAGGTGAAAAGATAAACAAACTGTGAGATATCCATACAATGGAATACCACCCAGCAATAAAAAAAAAAAGAATGAACTGTTCATACATACGACACAGATGAGTATCAAAATAATTAGGCTGAAAGAAGGTAGACAATAAAAGAGTGAATACTGTATAATTCAATTTGGGTTAAATTAGATGGAATGCAAACTAACGTATAATGACAAAAAGCAGATCAGTGATTGGGGAAAACACGATGGGGAGGGACAGGAAAGAGGGGTTACGAAGGAGCAAGAGGAGCCTTTCAGGGGTGATGAATACTCACTATGGTGATTGTAATGATGATTTCACACGTGTATCCTATGTTAGGAGTCCCTGCGTGGTGCAGTTAAGTGCTTGACCGTAGCTGAAAGGTTGGTAGTTCCAACCCACCCAGAGGCTCCTGGAAAGACAGGCTCTGCGCACATGGGGCTGCCATGAGTCAGAATCGATTTGACAACTTAAAACAAACTTATGTCAGAACTTATCAAACTGTCCACTTTAAATATGTGCAGTTATTGTATGTCAATTATATCTTGATAAACCCCTTGCTGCTAAGTCGATTCCGACTCATAAAGACCCCATAGGATAGAGGAGAACTGCCCCCATGGGGTTTCCAAAGAGCGGTTGGTGGACTGAACTGCTGACCTTTCCGTTAACAACCAAGCTCTTCACCACTGCACCACCAGGGCTCCTATATCTTGATAAAGCTGTTTAAAAATGCATTAAAATAAGGGAAATTTTAAAAAATAAATAAAAGGCAGGATCAGATGGTGGTACCAATAAATTGTATTAGCCAGGCATCACCAGAAGAGTAAGGTGGGGTTTCTTTGGCTGCTTTGGAAAGTCATACGAGAAAAGTGAGGGCGCCAGTGGCCATGGACAGAACTGCTTGTCGTGGGGTCACCTGAAACGGTGTGGGCTGGGGTGCTGGATGAAAATCCTTGGGTGCGTGAGAAAAGGGTTGAAAGAGGGATGCTTGAAGTTGAATCCCAGGTAAGTTCTTCATCCCCCGCCCCCCCGCCTTCGTCCCGCCTTGTAAGGGGCCAAATGCACCTCCAGTAGCCTGGTTTTCATTTCTAAGTTTCTGTGAGCAATTTGTTTTGTACGGAGTTGGGTGGCGTCCACGTGTCATCTGCGACGTCCAATCCAGAGTGAAAATAACCCCTTACAATCATTGATCAGGAAATATCTCGCCACAATCAACAGGGTACTGATCCAACCGGGAAAGCACGAGTCTCACAGCCGCGCACCCTCCTCTCGCCTCCAGTTCCGACAACCCTCCCCTGCTCCGCCCCGCCTCACCTTTTCCTTCCGGAAAGTCTCCTCCGGGCCGGGCGGGAGGCGGAGTCGGCCCGGGCCCCGCCCCCGCGCCCCAGCGCGCAGCCTCGGCATCGTCACTTTACGGCCGAAGCGTTGCGTGGGTCATAGACTTGAGGTAGGAGGCCGACTTGAGGGGCGGGGGAAAGAAGCTTTTTGCGGCAGGACGTAAGTGACGGGAAAGATAGCACGACAGCGGCTGGAGGGCAGAGGAGGCGGGTTGGTGTTTCCCCGGTCGAACCCGGCTGTGGGGGGCGCGGGGCCTGGGTAGGGGCGGTAGCAAATGAGCTGTCGTGACAGCATGGGTGAGGGAAAGTGGGACGGGGGAGGCCTTGGGCTGCTTTGGACTGTGGGTGGGTCCGCGGGGCTGGCGGGCCGGAGTCCCGGGTCCAGGCCAAGGATCTGACCCGTGGTTGGTGTCCCTCCGAACCCGCAGCGCGGCCCATCCTGTCCTCGCCATGAGGCCGCAGCAGGCGCCGGTGTCCGGGAAGGTCTTCATTCAGCGAGACTACAGCAGCGGAACACGCTGCCAGTTCCAGACCAAGTTCCCCGCGGAGCTGGAGAACCGGGTATGCCGCCGGCTCCCCGCATCTGCCCTGGGGCGAGGTGGGGAGACGCCCCAACAACGGTAGAGGGTCTGGGCCGCCACCCGGCCTGCTAAGTGTCTCGCGGCCCTGGGGAGGGGGCGGCCAAGAAAGGGCTTTAACCAAAAGTGCACGGAGAGGGCCACTAAGCAAGACCTGGTGTTGGCAGGAGGAAGAATAAGGGCGAGCCACCGGGTGTGATGATCTTAAAGAACTCCCTGATGCCCCCCATGCGGGAATCCGTACCCAGCAGTCCCCTTCCCCTGCTAGCCGTCACCCCAGGTTATTGAGAACAGTGAGGGGGAGCTAATTCTTGAGATTCCAGTCACCTCACTCAGCAGGTTATAAACTATTCTCCTACTTCGCACGCAAGAGAAATCATTTTGATGACTGGTTTTGGTGCCACTGTCCTGGTCGTGCTGCTACGCAGAGAGGGTTTATTAAGTGCTATGGAGACCAGTCTAGACAGGCCTCCTTGGGACCTGAAAACATAGAGTATTTGAGGGGCCTGGTCAGGAATATATCTGAGAACAGGCCATAAACTAGTCACTCCCTGTTCTGATCACTGGGAGACACCAGTGGCTTGTATATCAAAACTGTCTTCAGAATAGGTCTTTTGAGCAACCTTGCATACAGGAATGGAAAAATGGGATTTGTTTCACCTTTCTTCAGATTTGCCTTAAAAAAAAAATCATTGTATCGTATTGTAAAGGTACAGTGGTGTATGTGTGTGTGTGTTGTGCCCACATGTGGGCATCCACCCAGAGAGAAATTCTTTTGGTCTTGAGCCATGTTGCCTTAGATTCTATTTCCTGTTGAGAGGTCAGTTACTAGTTAGGTGGGAGCAGGTTTTGTGGCTTTTTGATATTTTACTCAGATTGAGAGGTGATTAGTCATGCTATGGGTATGGAATTAAGAAATGCTGGTCATGGAATAAGTGGGCGTAGATGAATCTGTGCTAGAGAAATGTGTAGCAGTCATTTATAGTCAGCTTGTAGCTAGGTGAGTTGTTCTACCTGATTTCCAAAGTCAGAAAAATCAACCACCACCATAATATTCGTCTTTCCTTCAGCTTGTTTGTAACCATGGGCAGGTTAGTGGCCCAAGTATGTTTCTTGACCTGCAAATTAAAGGTCAAACATGCATTATAAAGATGTTTTGTAGATTAGCTAGTCTGTGAAACGTCATATAAATATTGGCAATTGGTTGTCAAGATATTATGCTTGTAGATGCACACCCCTGTTCATTGTAGCATTCTTCTCAGTAGCAAAAAGCTGGAAACAACCCGAGTGCCCATCAACAGATGAATGGATAAACAAACTGGTACATAAACACAATGGAATACTGCACAATGATAAAGAATCTGCAAAACATCTCACAACATGGATGAATTTGGGCAACATTATGCTGAGTGAAATAAGTCAATCATAAAAGGTCAAATATTGTATGAGACCACTATTATATAAAAAAACAAGAAAAGGTTTACACACACATACCAAAAAAAAAAAAAAAAAAATTCTTTAGTGGTTACTAGGGATCAGGGGATGGAAAATTACTAACTAGGTAGAAAAAAGCCAGGTGTTAATATTGGTGAAAGGAAAAGCAATACAGAACACGAGGGAAGTCAACACAACATGACCAAGGCAAAAGAAGACACTGAGAGGAGCACAAGAACAAAGGGCAATTATGGTAATTACTGTAACATAAACAATCATCCAACAATAGTATTAACAAACAGTAATTTATGAATGGATACATAAGCAGATAGGTATGCTAAAGAGGTGAGGGAGGGTGTAAGGGAACACACCCACATGCAAATACAGGTTTGGTTGTGGCTGTTTCTACATACAGAATTATAGGTGCTGCATGTCTGTTAATATAGACAATAGGGTACACAAAGTTATGAAAACTTCTTAGACATAACCAAACACCTCATGGGGCAAAGTTCCTAGGCTTGAAGGCAAAGGACCATAGACTTGGGAGATACCTACATCAGTTGGCACAACATAGTTCACAAAGTCAGTGTTCTGCATCCTACTTTGCTCAGTAGCATCTGAGGTCTGAAAAGCTGTGAGGGGCCATCTCTTCCCATTCGGAGCAAAGGAGAGTGAAGAAAATCAAAGACTCAAGGGAGCAATTAGTCCAAAGGACTAACGGACCATATGAACCACAGCCTGCATGAGACCGGAAGAACTAGATGGTGCCTGGCTACCACTACCAACAGCTCTGACTGGGATCATAACAGAGGATCCTGAACAGAGGGAGGAAAAAATGTAGAACAAAAAACTGACAAAACATACCAGACTTACTGGTCTAACAGAGATGAGGGACCCCCAAGATGATGGCCCTAAATATCCCTCTGACCTGTAACTGAAGCCATTCCTGGAGACTAACTTTCAGCCAAATAATAGATGACAGGCCCGTAAACTAACACCCAAGAGGAACATGTTCCTTAGAACAGTCAATTCTGTGAGCCCAAAAGGACAACATTTTCCTGAAAGCAAAGATTAGGAGACAGGAAGAAGTAGAAAATCCAGACGAAAAGAAACGGGGAACCCAGGGCAGAAATGGGGAGAGTGCTGACACGTTGTGGGGAACACAACCAATGTCACGGAACACTTTTATGTGCAAGTTATCGAATGGAAAACTAATTTGCTCTGTAAACTTTCACCTAAAGCACAGTAAAAAAATTAGGAAAAAAAAGACATTGTGCCTGATAGTAGGTGGATATTTCCACAGTGGTTTGAACAGGTAGAAATTAAGTAAGCTGCCCGTTGGCTGTAGCTGCTGGGTGTGTTTTTTAAAAATAATTTAACATCACAGTTAACATGTTTCACATGTCAGGACTTACATGCAATAGATCGAATGTTTTATTTTTATTCCTGTAATAGAAACTATGACTTAGACAATTTTGTATTTTCAGATCAGAATGTAAACTCTTCTTCTTCACCACACTTATTTGGATTTTACAAGGCTTCTTTGTTTATAGGTTTATAATGTCAAACTTCGAACTCATAGTTTAGCTGAATATATGTATGCAGAACCAGACGTTAGCCTTGCACTCTGTGTGTGGTAGAACGTTCATTTTATCATCTGCGTAAAGCAATGAGATGTAGTTAGTCCTCTGCTGATTCTTACAGGAAATTGATGTTTTTAAATTCTGGAGTCCTTTTGGTTCTTTGATTTCCTATAGCCCAGAACTATATGAAATGTTACATTGTACTGTTCAATTGTGCCTTTCTTTCTTTTTTTCATTTTAAATGTTTGATTTAAAACACTAGCTTTATAATTTAAACAGCCTTGGAAAACTTTGATTTTTTTTTTCTGTGTTGAGATTACATTTAAATTACAGGTTTTATTTTTTCTTGCTTTGTATGATGGAAAATTGGAAGATTTCTTTCTTTGTTTTGCTACTACTTACCCTAGAAGTTTTACTGATTGCTCCGCCACTGGGGCTGGTTTTCCTTTTGTGAGAATATTACACTTGGCAACTTAATATAGGAAGAAACTAATATACAAGTGTTTCATATTACTTTTCAGCATTAAAAAAAAAAAAAACCCGCATTTATGCCCTTTAATTTGGGAGTGAGGACAAGTTCTGTGTGTTGATGAGTTTACTTTGTCTACTTTCCCCCACTGCCTGTTAGAATGTAATACTTTGATGCTTGTGTGCTTTGTTGCCACAACAGCTCTTAAAAGGAAGCTTTGCTCTCATTGTAGCCAAAATATAGGCATCTTAGGAGCCCCTGGGGTGGCTGGTACATAAGGTTAAACACTTGACTACTAGCCAAAAAGTTAGCAGTTCAATGCCACCCAGAAGTGCCTTAGAAGATAGGCCTGGTGATCTGTTTCCAAAAGGTCACAGCCTTGAAAACCCTATGGAACAGTCGCCGTGAGTTAGAACAGACTCAACGGCAACTAACCACATAGACATCTTAGGCACCCTTGGTCTGGGTAGAAGAGAAACAAGTGAACTATAATTGAGGCATTTCCTTGTTTCTCTGCATATCTTTTTGAAATACGTCTGTATGTCTTGTAGAGATTACCTTCTAACTTGCCACTGTGATCACTTTAAGCTCCAGCTCCTTGCTTTCTACCACATAGTTCAACAAGTAACAAAAGTTAGGGGAAAATGAGCCTAATTCCTGTTCCCGTTCTGACGTTCAATGTTTATTCGTCCAAATTCATATTTGCACCCCCCCCCCACCTTAGGCTGTTTTTTTCCTGAGTTTTTCTATACAAAGAAAGATTTATAAAAGAATTCATGTATAAGCAGTTATTATTTTTAGGAATAAGGGCGGCATTATGTGAGAGAAGGGCCAGCATGACAACAGCAAAGTTGTGGTTTGTTACCAGGAATGATAGTGTTGGGTGAAACATTTGACTAATGGCCTTTGAAAGTCCTAGGATAAGGTATTGAGATTTGAAATCTACAGAGTGCTTATGGGAGAAGCAAGTAAAGTGATGTTGGAAGAGGAAAGTAGAAGCAGATGATTAGAATGGAAAATGGGTGACAGTAGCGTTAATGTAAATGTAAGGTAATGGTGTCACTGAATAGAAAGATAATAGGAAGGACTTGGTGTGAAGGGAAACCCTGGTGGCCCAGTGGTTAAGTGCTACGGCTGCTAGCCAAAAGGTCAGCAGTTCGAATCCACCAGGCTCTCCTTGAAAACTGTATGGGGCAATTCTACTATGTTCTGTAGGGTCGCTATGAGTCGGAATCAACTCGACAGCAACGAGTTTGGTTTGGTGTGAAGAGTTATGTGGTAGTTTGGGATTTTGCCTTGTTCATTGTGAGCTTTCAGTAACAAAACAGTTATTTGAAAAGAGAGGACATCCAAAAACAAGTTAGATAAACACTGCCAACATAAATATACCAACAGGAATTTTAAAAGAGTTTCTTTGTACAGAATAAAAATGATCCATGAAGGAAACATTCAAATGCTTGAAGAAATGAAGAGCACCTGATAAAATGCCTATGTGGAAAATAAAATGTATATTCACTGTATAAAACAATAATAAAATACCTCGTTCATTTACCAAAAAAAGGGATGGGGGAGATTGAGTAAACAATACAAACTTGTACCTTTTGATTCTTCTGCTTAAAATGTTCTTCCTTGCCTTTTTTGCCTAGCAAATTCCCGTGTTTAGGTACTCAGTTTAAGATTATCTGCTCTCACTAGATAAAGGAAACTTCTGAATCCTCTTCTGTCCCGCTATATTTTATATATGTCTCTGTTCTAACACCCTGTCAATTTATTACATTGCTGAGTTTACATACCTGTTACACTCACATGACTAAACTCCTTAAGGACCGAGACAGTGTCTTACTCATCTTTCTCTGAGGCCTGTCGTAGTATCTGGGCAGATGATAGGTACTTAGTAAATGTGAATATAAAGTGAATGAAAAGACAGATGGGTTGTATGATTTCATTAAGTTACTTGACAGTATAAAAAATTAAAATTAGTTGCCATGGAGTTGATTCCGACCTATGGCGACCTCATTTGTGTCAGAGTAGAGCTGTGCTCCATAGGGTTTTCAATGGCTGGTTTTTCGGAACTAGATCATCAGGCCTTCCTTTCGAGGCACATGGAGATGGACTCTAACCTCCAACCTTTCAGGTGGCAGGTGTTAACTGTTTGCACCACCCAGGGACTCCAAAATCAGTTGCTGTTGACTCAACTCCAACTTGATGGCAACCGTCCCATATCGAGCCTTGAAGATATCCAATGTCCGTAAGAGGAATAAAATTAAACAAACCCTAAGCAGTTTCAGTAACATAGGTCCGGACTTAATCACTTAAAAATTGTTTGCTTTTAGATAAGAATGTAGTCCCTGGGTGGTGCAAATGGTTAAGTGCTCGACCATAGATGAAAGGTTGGCCGTTTGAACCCCCTCAGGGGCATCTCAGAAGACAGGCTTGGCGACCTGCTTCCAAAAGGTCAAGCCTTGAAAACCTTATGGAACACAGTTCTACTCTGACATGCGTGGGGTCACCAGAAGTCCGAATCAGCTCCGTGGCAACTAACAACAATTATACATGAATATTGATGAAACAGCAAAATAAGTGATAGCAGCCATTAGTGAGTTGCTGATTTCTTTCCTAAAACTTATTTTTAAATTCTTTCTTCCCTAACAGATTGATAGACAACAGTTTGAAGAAACAGTTCGAACTCTAAATAACCTTTATGCAGAAGCAGAGAAGCTTGGGGGCCAGTCATATCTTGAAGGATGTTTGGCTTGTTTAACAGCATACACCATCTTTTTATGCATGGAAACTCATTACGAAAAGGTAAGGCTATGTTTTTATAAATCATAAAAACCCATTGCCGTCGAGTCAGTTCCGACTCATAGTGACCATCAGCTTATTACATGTTTATGTTTACATGATAACAGTTGCCATAAAATTTATAGGGACATTTATAATAAAATTCTGTTTTTGTTCTTAGCACCTAGAGCACGTAGGAAAGAGTCTTGAGCCTTTTAAAACGGATCAAAATTGGACAACTCGGAGTTGATATATCACAATGTTCAAATTGGCTTACCCTTAAGAAGAATGTAGGAAATCCCTATGTTCTCATCCTGCCCAGCTTTCTGAGAATCCTTTTAGTTTATTTCCCCAAATTTCCATCTTTAGGCTTTCTCATCCACCTGAGTTCTTATCTTCTCTCTGCAGCTGCCTCCTAGACCCATAGTTGCTGTCTCCTCAACTCAGAATATCCAAAGTCAAACCTTACACCTCTGACTGAAATGTCTACCATTTTCACATTTATTACCTTTTCACGATTCCCCTTGCCACTATCCTCGTTTGTGCCCTTATTCTCTCCTAGATTGTTGAAAAGTTTCCCTGTGTGGTGTGAATGGTTAGTGCTCAACAGCTAGCCAAGAGGTTGGTGGTTTAAACTCACCCAGAGATGCCTCATTAGACAGGCCTGGGAATCTGCTTCTGAAAGGTCACAGCCTTGAAAACTCTATGGAGCGATTCTGTTCTGCGCATGTGGGGTCACCATGAGTTTGAGTCAACTTGACGGCAACCAGCAACAGACTCTTGAAAGGATCTCCTGACCGCTTCCATTCTTTTGCCTTTCCATTCTGTCTGCTGCTGTCTTCCTAAAATACAGCCTTACTTCCCCCACCACGCTTGCCAATTCAGAGACCTTCCCTGACATCCCATTTATTGCTGCTAAGTAAAATTCAAGCCCTCCTCAAGCAGACTTCTGGCTTACCTTTTCAGCTTTACCACCCACCTTTTCCTTCAGGTTATCTTTGAGTCAAACTAGATGACTCACTGGTCACCAAACATAGCCTCCATGGTTTTCTTCCACTAGAATGCCATTCTTCCCATGTTCAAATTTCACCATTCCATATATCCCACTTCCATTTAACTTTTCCTGACTCTTCTAATCAGAATTCTTTCTCTCCTGTGTATCCCCACAACATCTTTGTATCTGTTTCACAGCACTTGTCCCTCTCTCCTTTGGGATGTAGCCATTTACATTCTTGTCTTATATGCCCTTCAAGTCCATATTTTTCTTGAGATCAAGGACAATGCCTTAACCATTTTTGTATTCCTTTTAATGCCTAACAACATGCTTTTGGTATAGTCAGTGCTCATTAAATGTGCATTAAATTAATGACTTTAAGATAATCGTAATAAACCCTAGTATATCATTACATTCTGACAATATTTAGGAAATGAAATCCTGTGAGGATCTCAGTATTACATGCAATCTGAAACAGGTGTCCCTGTGATTGTCTTGCACTCTGTGTAGCGGAGAGCAGATCTAACTGCAATAGCTAAAATTATTTTCAGCGACTAACTGAAAATGCTGCTGTATTCTTCATAAGCATCCTGATGTGTATTCTGTTAGTGTTATTATAATCCTATCTAATGCAAAAGGGTATATTTAAGCAAGTAAATTAGTAGTTTATCTCCTCCATATCACACACAGCAGCAGCTAACATTGATTCCTGTTTGATGTCTTGACATTCAGAGTCAGAAGTTGGAAAGGATTTGTGTCAGCTTTCAGTCTGTTTGGTCTTAGTATCTCCTTTTTAATAATATATTGAGTTCTGTTGGCACACTTCTTTTGGTGAGTGAAGGGGCAGGGGATTCATTCATTTGATAAATAATTATTGAATGCTTACTATGCTAGGCAATGTGCAGGGGACATAACTGAACAAAGCAAACGTGGTTACTGACCTTCTCAAGTTTACACTTGGTGAAAATAACAAGGAAACAAAACAAACAAGAATGTGACACGTACCTTGATGGAAACAAACTAGTCTATGATAGAAAATAGTGGGAGGGTCTTAATTTGGACTGCGTGGTCAAAAAAGGCCTGTGAGGTGGTGGCATTTAAGCTGATACGTGAAGGATGAAAAGCCCAGGGCAGAGCCATTCAGGTAGAGAGATCATATATGCAAAGGCCTAGAGAACTTGATGGATCTTGGGAGCTGAAAGAAGGCCATGTGGCAGGAGATGTAGGAGAGAGAGTGGCTAGAGATGAATATGGAGAAGTAAGGAGGAGCTGTGTGGTACCAGACTGTGTAGTCCATGGAAAGAAGTTTAGATTTTATTTTTCATACAATGGGAACCTCAAAGGTTTTAAGCAGGAGAGTGACAGGATCAGATTTTCATCTTAAAGAGTTCCCTTTGTACTGTGGAGAAAAGGTATATGAGTGGAAGTAGGGAAGCCACTTGGGAGATTCCATAAAAGTCCAGACAGGAGGTGATGCTAGCTGAGACTAGGTGCAGAGCAGTGGAGAAGGAAGGGGTAGACAGATTCATGGTCTGTGTTAAAGAGTCTATGAGAAGCTGAATGTGGGAGAGGAGGGTAAGGCTGAATTCAGATGGATAAAAACTTGGTCATCCCTGGATGGTCATTTAAAGAAATATATAACATTGCAGATTTAAGGTGGAAATGCATCATCCAGAGTATTTTAGTCCTGATGAGTGGAGTATTAGATGCTTAAGTTGTCATTTCACTGTAACTTTTGGATTTGTTGATAAATTTTTAATCAAATTTTTATGTATTCATGTATATTTGCTGAAATATATACAGATACTGGTTATCAAAAATAAATTGGTAGTCGGGTGTCATCCAGGTCATTTACCAATTGTGGGACCTTGGACAAGTTGTTTTCTCAACTATAAAATGGATCTTAGAATTAATAAGCTGCCTCACATATAGTTGATAAACAGTGTTTTTTTAAGATTAAACAATGAAGTTGGCGCCTATGTTTTAATCTGATATTTATGAACTCATACATAATTTTTTTTATTTCAAGTATGAGTAATCTTTTTTTAGCACCTGCTAGTTTATTTCGATGCCGAAATATTTAGCAGCTCTCAATTAAATCCTTTCACCATTAATCTTGGAAGGCAGTTCTTGGTACAATAAATACAATAGAAATTGATTGATTCTAAATTATGTTTTAACTTCAGCCGTATATAAAGAGCCCTGGTGACCCAGTGGTTTAGAGCTCGGCTGCTAACCAAAAGGTTGGTAGTTCAAACCCACCTGCCACTCCAAGGGAGAAAGATGTGGCAATCTGTTTCCGTAAAGATTACAGCCTTGGAAACCCTATGGAATAGTTCTCCTTGTCCTGTAGGGTTGCTGCAAGCTGGAATTGACTGGACAGCACACAACAACAACAACATAAAATATTACTTCATAGGTCAAACCAAATTTCCTTTCTTTTTGTAGATTATAAAGCAAATAAAAACCAAGTAAAATTCATCTAGAAACCAAAATATAGGGCATGGCCATATTTTAAAATAAGTGGGATTTTTTTTTTAGTTTAGTTTGGTTTTTGTTTTAGAAATGGATATGAATACCAGGATCATGCAAAGTGAATAACTGGAATGATCATAATTAAATGTAAAGTACCTATACTTTTAAAAGACAAGCTTTTAAATGTATATTTTTAATAAAATGTTAGAAGTGTAAGAACAGCAGCCTTCTCCTCCTCCCAAGTTTGTGCAATTGTGTTGTACTTTATGAAAGGACAGGATTGAGTCATTTAGTCTTTATCGTTTTAAACACTAAAATTGCTAGTCTACAAACAGTAAGTCTAAGATAATAGTGCTCACACTCTGTCATGTGGGTTAAATTTTTTGAAATTGTAAATAGGCCTTTTAAATCTCACTAGAACAATCATGCTTTTTTTTCCTCTATAATGTGCTATTTATTGATTTAAAATGAAGATAAAGACTTCAGTGTTATTTCTCTACTGTTGCTACCCATCATAATTAGGGACAAACAGGCTTGTAGAACGATCTCCGCTCTGTAGCTGTCTGCCTTGTTCATCAACTAGAAAGCATCACTTCTGCTTACACCCAGTAATCTGGAAAACAAACCGTTAGGAGAGAAGTTGGATACTTTCTGAAATTACTAAGGTCCTGGTGGTCTCACCTGTCCTTGCTTAGGCTGTTCTTTCTGGAGGTTCTAGTAGCCTTTCTCTAGTTTGATATTGTCAGGGAGGATAGTAGCCTTTCCTGAGATTTGATTGTGGTGAAGAGACTGTGGAGCTTTGTAAACATTATACAACTTGAGGTTTTGTTAAAGGTTTGAGAATAACGGATAATTTTGTAAAACACTATAGTTTGTTTTGACATTAATTAACCAAAAACAGTGTGTGTAAAATGTCAGCATAAGGTTTCTTGGGGGTGAGAATGGTGCTTTGTTCTGTCTGGATGCAGTATGAGTTTACTCATATTAACGCTTTGCAATTACCAAAGAGACTAAGAGTTTAAAAGCATCATGTTTTGGACAGCGATGCCTTCACCAAAAGAATATAAGAGGATTGGGGTACAAAAAGAAAACTAATTGTTTTCTTTCAGAACTGATACCCAAGCGCATATGTGTGTTAAAAAAACTAAAGTTTAAATAAAAACCTTACCCAACAAAGTTATGGTTGAATCAAATAAAGGAATGCTGTTTCTTTGCTAGTAATCTGTACCCAAGGAAAGAGGGAGGAAATCTGTTCTCAAGGAATCCTTTCTTTGAAACCAGCCATGCAAGCATTTTTCTGAGTGTCTCCCCGAGAATTAATGGACTGAGATGAGGGGAGCTTGACTCTCCAGTTTCCAGTTCTGGCAGGTTAGTTGAGAAGGAAATTGGAGAGAACACAGAGTCCTGAGTTAGGTACCTTTATGGGCTACTTCCTCCTGTTCATTATTTAAGGGATGATTGACAAACTCTGATATAAAGATAGTATCTAAATGTTTTGGGGTTTTTTTTTGCTTGTAAAGACCAAGCACAACTCACATTCTTTGAGACTTGAAAATAGAAGAATGATGTATGTATTACTTCAGGTAATTAGGTGAAAGAAGTTTTTCTTTAAAAATAATGTTCTTAATTTATTACATGTAGAAAATCCTGGCCCTGTAGATTGCTCTTTCAGTACTGTCACTCACTTCAAAAAAAAAAAAAAAAGCACAGACCATGAGATTGTATTACCCCCTAAAATGTAACCTGAGGAAACTATTTAAATTATTTCCCTTCAATAAGAAGATTCTTTGTGAAAGCCATATAGAGTTTGAAATTCTCAATCAATTTATACCAAAGCAGCTAAATTATAACATCCTAATATGTTAGTTTGACCTGGTACATTATACGCTCACACTTACATCATTGCTCAGTTTCCAACTTTATTTCGTACAGTTCTTTTTTCCCTTTATGTTGTGTTCACATTTTATCTGTGATTTTATCGTTTGCTAATAGTGTGAATTTAGGGAAATATATAGTAATTTAAAGAGCTGGATCAAAGCCTCTTTGAACATTGAGGCCAGAGAAGGGTTATGATGACTTTTAGTCTGAAATAAAACATGTAACTCTTTGATTTTTGGATATAGCTGTTAAGATTTATTTTCTTCTAGCTTATCTGTCTCAGAATTGCCCTTATTAAAGCTGGAGATTTGGCAATTTCCAGAAGTTCCTTTGTATCTTATCTGGTTTTTGTCTACATTTGCCTTGACTTTTACAACCTTAATACTCGACTTATAAGTTGAGGGTCCTTTCTAGGACACAGAGCAAACTGTAGAGTAGCAGGACAATGTGCAGTCATGGAGGTGATAACAAGAAACTCGAAGTGGTCTGCACCTCAATGGCAGCTAAAGCCACATCCTTTACAAAGGAAATAAAATTGGCAGTTCTAAAATGACTGGGCTATCTTTTGTCATAGGCCAACCTCATATCGTTACTTCAGATTGATGAAAACATACGAAAGGGAGAAGAAACTGTTCTTCCGTGTTAAAAGGAAAGCCCAAGAACTATCCTTGATATTAGAAGATGTCACACTAACAACACATTATAAGTGGAGAGAGAGACAACAGCATAACTAACCATGGTTTATGTGTTCTTCAATTTATTTCTCTATGTCCAGGATGGTGGGTTAGCAGGAGAGGGTCTCATCATGCTTTTTTGCATTTGCACTTTTACTGCACTGATGACACTTTGGACTTGAAGGGGAGTCTCTCATGCTGTGCTCTGTGTTATGTGTTCTGTCCTGGAGAGTTGTATGCAACTGGTATGAGCCAAATGATCAGAACTGTATTCCTCCATGTGAATCTCCATATGTCTTGCTTTGAAAATTAATTCCACTGCCAGAATATTTTGAGATCTACCTGACACTTAAAGGAAAATCTGATGAAATGTGTAAAAAGAACTGTGGTGTTTCTTTCTGCCAGGTTCTGAAGAAAGTCTCCAAATACATTCAAGAGCAGAATGAGAAGATATACGCTCCCCAAGGCCTCCTTCTGACAGACCCCATTGAGAGAGGACTTCGAGTTGTATCTTTTTAGTCCACATCATAAGGTCCAAATATTTACTAAAAAAAAAAAAAAAATCTGGCGGCATTCTGTGGCATTGGCCAGAGAGAATTTAACTCCCATTTCTTGCATTTGCCCTACGAAGTTTGTCTGTGAATTGCATGCCTACCATAAGCCTCCTATCTCCAGCATTTTCTCTTGAAGCATGTCTCCTTCCTTTGTATTGTGCAGGTCTTTGCAGATTGTTTAGTATTCTGGTTAGCGTCTTTCTTGGTGTTCTGAGGGCATCTTGTAGTAATAATGGGGGTGGTATGAGTAATGCATTTCAGCTGCAGAAACTCTGAACCTAAAGCCCCTTTGAAATGCAGAAACTCATAATGTGTGGTGAGACTTGTCATCCAAATGAATTGCAGTTCCCTGGGTTCATCTGACTAGTTGAAATCAGTTACAGCTGCCAGATGTATAATTTCATTACCTTTGACATACTGTGCATATTTTTAGAGGCAGTAAGCTTTGAAAAGCACTAAGTGAATTTGGTAAATAAAACTGCAAAAGAACTAATATAGCTCGATGACACTGGAGTCATGGATAGAGTAAATTTTTTTTTTTAATCTAGATCACAGAATTCCAGGCCTTCCAGCTGATAATAATTTCAGCAGCTTTATTACACTCTGCAGCAATGGTTCCGAAACTTTCAGGGGCCATGAACTCTCTCCCGAGAAAATTTTTGCATATAATTACCAGAGGTTTTTTGAACCCCTGAGTTCATTACCTCCATGGACTCCCGATTAAGAACTCCCTAGCTCTGTAGTAAAGCAGAAGTTTTTTCAGAAACTGAAAATAAATGGTAAATGTTTGGGAGGAACTCCAGATGGAGTACTTCAAGTAATTACATTTCTTAATATTTTCAGCAAGGTAGAGAAAGCATGTTTATGTAATAAAAAAAAATTTAATAATTTCAAAATAAGCAAATTGAAAGAAAAGTCTGTGCAGATACCACACATCATCTTGCCATAGTAGCCTTCATGCATTTTGTTTTGTAGTGTGTTTTCTTAACAGCCATGCTGTTTAGATTGAAATTACCATTTATGAAGACAGAGGCATGAGTGGAAGATAAACCTTAGAATTCAAGGTAAATAAGAAATTAATGTGGTTTATATGCAGGTTTTACAAATGTGAATGCATAGATTTTCTTCCCTGCATGGTAAATAAATCATTAAATCATTTTGTTAAACAGTGGTGTATATGCTATATTAGCTTAATGTTTAAGCTAATTACCATGTTAGCTTGGTATTTAAAATCTGTGTTTAACCAAAGTTCTATTTGGTGATACAGAATTTAAACCTGATTTTTTTTTTTTCCCTGTATTGTTTTTATACTGGTTTTGTTGTTGCTTTGCCCTTTTTTTCTTTTTTTTTTTCTGGGGGGGGAAGGATTTGTTTTATTTTAATATTTCCAAACAATCAGGCATTTAAATAGTTTTGCGTGTAAGGATCAGTTTAGACATTTCCCATTCCCTCTTATATGACAAATAGCTTTAATAACCAAAGGGACATTTCAGAAAGGAATAGAGAGATTCTGAATATTTCGTTTATTGTATTTCAGTGGCTTCAGAGCCCTGAGAAGAAACCTAACCCAGTAGGTAGAACAGTAAATTTCATTCCTTTGTTCAGAAAGTTTATGTTATTGTATATCCATATAATGCCCTTGAATACGTGAGAAACAAATTAGTTAATACTACTAGGAATCTAGAAGAATTAATGCATTCGAATTGTGGTGTTGGTGAAGAATACTGAATATACCATGGACAGCCAGAAAAATGAACAAATCTGTCTTGGAAGAAATACAACCAGAATGCTCCTTGGAACCGAGGATGGCGAGACTTCTTTTCACACGCTTTGGACATGTTATCAGGAGGGACTAGCCCCTGGAGAAGGACATCGTGCTTGGTAAAGTAGAAGGTCAGCGATAAGAGGAAGACCCTCAACGAGATAGACTGACACAGTGGCTGCAACAATGGGCTGAAACATAGCAACAATTATGAGGATGACGCAGGACTAGGCAGTGTTTCATTCTGTTGTACATCAAGTTGCTATGAGGCGTAACTGATTCTACAACACCTAATAACAACTAGGAATCCATATACAGGACCATGTTGTGACATTCTGGAACTAGTTTCAAAGTTTCTGAAGTCATAGTACTTTAGCACAGCCTTCTAAATGGCAGGAAACTGTACTTCAGTGTTTCTGTCAATTTCAGTCATGAGATCCGTTCTGCTGCTGCACCTTTTATAATTGACTTTGTTTGCAGGTGTCTATCACTAATTAACAGGCAGCACAGAGAACGAACGTACCAAAGCAGACATATTCCTTCCCACAGCAACAATAATGATAGCTGCTATTTGGGGGCACCAACTGTGTGTCAGCCTTTGCACATAGTGTATTTCTAATTCTCAAAAGAACCCTGCAAGGTGTTTACCCCACTTTACAAATGAGCAAACTGAGGTACAAGGAGATTAAATGATATTCTCAATGAGTACAGTATTGGGATATGAACCCAATCTGATTCCCTGTAAAACCCTTGCTTTTTATACTACATACTTTCATATCCTCTCTGTATACTTGTAGCGGCAGGAACAGAATCCATCAGATTATTGTGTTTATCCACTTCTTTTTCAGTACTCTTTTAAAGTATTTTAGCTGCTTTTGTACCATTTATTGAATCCTACAAACCAGCCAACATTTCAAAACTGCCATTTTTCAGCCTTGGTAAATGTGTCACCTGAATTCTTGAAGGCTAAAGATGTAATGACATGCTCCATCATATGTTTATTTCTTTAAAAAGACTTTGTTTTGGAACCCTTAGTGTTACTTTCCCATGTACAGTTTCCAAGCCGATATTTCTCAGACGAGCCATCAGGAGCCTCATGTGTGGTTTTTGTTACATGCCGTCGGAATAAGTTTGTTTTATCAATTGCAGCTGCGTTGACTTGGCACACCCCATTCGTCATGACTCATTTTGCAGCTATTATGGCTACCTAGGATGCTTTTCTGAGGTGGTGTGGCATTTTGAGCAATTATACACCAGAGGCTAATCGATCAATATTCAAACAACTGTGAAATTTTGAAATAGGAAAGATTTACATTAGGAACTTCTGGATAGTTTCATGAATGCAAATATTTTCATTCAACACAATTTAGTTTTCAGAGCTATGTCTTCATCAGCCCAAGACCCTGTGTGGGCTGAGATTTTAGAGCAGGAGAAAAGTTATAGGACTAATTCATTTCTGCTGTTTTTTCTCAAGCCTGCAAGGTCTCTGCAGGTTGAAGTATTATATGGGAATTAAGTTAATGATTTAACAAGAATATACAAACACGGGGATGGCCTTTATTAAAAGAAAAAAAGTCTTAAAAATATATTGTCTTTTTTAAATTTAGGTTTTTTACTACCCTGCAGATTTTATAGTCACATCTTTACAGTCACAATGTTAGCTAGACTGATTGTGTTTTCTCTTTCTGTATTTTCTTTCTTATTTAAAAAATGGAATATATGATTATTCTATCCTAATAAATTAATGATAATAAAAATAGCTAACATTAACACCTACTATGTGTCAAACACTGTTCTGAATGCTTGATTTGAATCGTCGCAACAACCCTACAAGGTAGATACGGTTATCCCTGTTTTTCAGGTGAGGAAACTGAGGCATGGGGAAGTTACATGTTCAAGGTGAAACAAGTAGTAGGTAACAAGCAGAGCCAGGATTCCAGCCTGAGGCATTGTGGCTCCCAAGTCTGTCCTCCACCTCTGCCGTACTACCTCTGTGACATGATTGGTCAGAGATTTAAGTATACAGGGCTTGGATTTCTAGGCTGTTGAGCTATACACTCATTTAAGCAGTATAGGTCCAAGTATTTTATTAAATAGAACCCTAGACTCGTAGACTATTACCCTCATATTATGAACTATCAGTTGGTGTAAGAGAGACATTTTTAAAGGTTATTTTTAACATCTCTTTCTAAAGTCTTCACTTTTCCCCTTTCACCATAGATCCCACCTCAAGCTGGGACCCTCGTCTATCCACTGGCCAACCGCAGAGTGTCCCCTACCTCCTCTCCAGAGCGTCATTCCTTTGTATCTGCTGCCAGAGCCATGGTGCCATTTACTCCAAGGACTAACTTTCTAAAATTCCGCGCCTGGGGTGACCTCTAGCCGCTCAGCATCCACTTTGTGTCTCTGAATTGTGCAGGACTTTATAATCTTTTGGTTAATTTCTGCAGAAACACAAATGAAGCATTTCACTTTTGTATTCAAAGCATTTAATATGTTGTTGGTCAGCCCGATGCAAGGTTATTTTTATCTGCCACCATTGGGTTCGCTTTGTTCCTTGGGCCAGGTTCCCAGGTGGCTTTAAATGTCAACAAGTCATGTTTTAGTCAGTGTTCAGTCTTATTCCCCCAAATTAATAAAATACTTTTTCTCTAGGATTTTGGTGAGGGGTAGGCTGTGTCCGTGATTTTGCTAATGCATCTCTGAGATCTCAAGGAACTACCAGTTTGCCATGACTCAGATCTTGAGAAGATCTAGTATTTCTGCTATTTACTCATTGGAAAAATAACATATAATATTACTTGTTTTATTATAGCAATTATTCCTAATTAAACCAGTATTTAATGCAATTTCCAGGTTTGTTTTGTTTTGTTGAAAATTTTATGTTATTATGATTGCATTACCATGATTGTTAGAAAGATGTGATATGTGTTGCTTGTTTCATTCCAAAAATAAGTAAGCACAATAAAGTGGATGCTAAACCATCAGACACATAAATGTCCCTGCTGTGTCCCTGAATGTGTAATAAGCAACTGTAATAAATATTTTAATTATAGTTTTGTTATAAATATAACTTATGAGAAAAAAATTTGATAGGAATAATACTGTATATTGCTAATTTTTAACTGTCCCTACTGGCAAACCTTATGAATCATAGACCTTTCTCATATACAGTATTCAATGCACACATCCTATGATTGGTTCAAGTAAAAGAAGTTAAGTGATTTCCAAGTAAAACTCTCAAGTCTAAGTCAGTATTTCTAGTTCTTTTGGCTGTATGTTCTTAACATCAGGGCTGCTTATGCCCTTAGTTCTTTGGGGTTTGAGAGCATTGTATTTGGGTGAAACTTAAGAAATACATTAGGAAAGAATGAAATAGTTAAAAGTTTTACTATCAGAGATGTTGTAGGTGCTAATACTGGATTTAATCTTTCAGATTTAATTTCTTTAATGGGTTTGTTAGTTCTTGATAAATTCCATAGGTCTGTGTAATATTTTAATTGTATAAAACCCCTTTGTTACTTTATAGCCTGTAATAGTGTTACCTGTCTGCCTTTTAAACCCGTTGCAATAACTTTGCCGAAATATTAACACATTAGTAAAACTTTTCTTAAACAAATTGTCTCTGTGTCATATTTGGTGTGATTTGGTAAAGTGGTCAGTGATGTGGCATTAAATTTGGCAGACAGAGTACTGCTCAAATTACGGGTACAGTACCTTAGTATTTCTAAACAAGTATCTTACATTTATAAAGTATATCACATCTTTCAACTTCTTACATGCTTTATCTTTTTAGATAGGCTACCATAGGTAAAAATCAAAACATAGTCCCTAATAGCCAGTAATGTATTCAATGAAAGAAATAAAAGGTTGGAATATTTCATTAGGAAAAAGATAATACAGTTAATCTTACTGTCTTGGATCATCTGATGGCTCAGTTGTTTTACATGAGGTAGACTTGTAGAGAAAATTTAGAAGACACGGTCTATATTCAAATTTTTATGAGCTGATTTTCCTTTCTAAAAACTTTAGCTTCTCTTTTGTACCCACATTTTTTTTTTAATACTCATATGTAGTCAGTAGTCAAAAAAAGAGGTCATAAAACCTCAGTTAAGTTCTGCATTCCTCTGAGCCCTGGCTCCTGACATAAGCTAAAGTCAGTTTCTCAGGAAGAACATGTTTTTGTTTTAATTTCATGCAAAAGAGGTCAGACTATTGACTTACTGCTTACCTTCCCTCCCCCTTACCATGCTTCTCTTCTTTCTCACTCTGACCCCTCCCCACAACAAAGGAAATTATGAATTCCACAAGGGCAGAGATTGTTTCTTATTTATTTTTGCATCTATCCCTAACCCCAAGCATTCATACACAGTGCTACGTATACTGTATTTTTACTCAAATAACACACCTACATTTGTCAACCATGCAAGCTTTTTTTTTTTTTTTCACAGCAACATGTAAAAAAAAAATTGGCGTAGCAGCGCTTACAAAAATACTTCACGGTGGAGGGCTTGGTTGGCAAAGAAAAGTAGGAAGTACGTGTTGCGTAAAAATATGGTAGTTAGTGCTCATATCTGTAAAGTGAATCAATGAGTTTTGACAAGTCATCCACCTCAAAATAGTTTACTACACCTTAATTATTAAAGTCTTGGGCTTTTGATAAGATGGTGACTTGTATGTTCACCTTATAAAGGCTTGTGCTAAGATTGGGAGACAAGAAGATGTCTGGGGCTCATACTCCCCTAGAGTGGGCTTTTGTCCAGAGAGAAATACTTGAGTCCAGTGACCTTTCTTTTCTAGACCAGGAATTCCCAAACCTGCCCAATATCAAAGTCACCTGCACAGCTTTTTAAAGACACAAATTACTGGGCCTTGACATGGGCAGTCCTTATGGGCCAGAATCTGGGGCTAGGACCTAGAAATCTGTATTGTTAAGCTCCCCAAGTGATTCTGATTCAGGTTTAGCACAGTTGCTCCAGAATCCTAGCTCACTGGAAGCCTACACTATAGATGCAGAAGCCTGGGTATCTACGCATTGGGTATTCAGCTAAGTTGGGACAGTAGGCCCAGGGAAAGGAAAGGAATTGCATGCAAAGCCTCAGGAACGGAGTTGATGTAAATAATGAATAAACCTCCTACTGGCACTTTGTCTTTCTATTACTGTAACTGTCATTGGCATTGCTAATTTATTGTAATGTTTAATCTGCCTATAATTAAAACTAGAAAGCATTTTTAAAGTATTTCTCCTTAAATCTTACAAATTCACTTATTTACTATTCTGATAAAATTCATTTCTAGGAACTTCTCACTTTTCAGAGTTCTCTAAGGGCCTAATAAAGCATGAACAATACTTTATACTATGTCTTTGCTACTAGATTTCTCTATGTATGATCAAAGTTGTGAGAAGAGGTGTGAAAAACATGCTAATCACTCTAGATTAAATTAATAAAACATGCTTTTAATCTCTTAACCACTGTGCCACCAGGGCTCCAAACTAACATCACCAGAAACTAGTTCTTGACTACAAATACCAACTGAAAACAGGCCAAAGTGGTCACCATCATCATTTGTAGTTGGTTGAAAGAGGATAAATATATATTAAAAAATAACCATTACATAGTGACCAACTTTAAATCTCTTAAATTGGCTAATGTGTAGGTGTGAAGGATTTTATTCTTCCTCCCCATAAGAGCTGAAGTAAATAGTTTTACAGTAGTACTCTGATAACATCTAATTTGCTGTCATTTGTTGGGAATGACAAGACATAGATTCTGGACCCCTTAAGTTCTGGAATAGTTGTAAGAATGCAGCAGTACATGTATTTTGCTCCAAAATAAGTAGACACAGAATTAAATGACCAAAATAAAGGTTTGGCACTTTTGCACTGTATTCTCAGTCCTTCTCAAGTACCTCAAATAATGTGGGGCCTAAAACCAGGAAGCCCTATAGGAATTTAATACCTACTTTTAACTTTTTTTATGCCTCCATTTTGCAAAAAGAAATAATTTTCTAAACCAGACACAACCAGAATTTTTTGGCTAAGGGTCATTGTCAAGTTAAAACAAGTTTCTAGTAGTAGAATATTGTTTCTAAAGAGTATACGAGTGGAGGTGGGGCCAAGATGGCAAAGTAGTCAGATGCTTCCAGTGACCCCTCTTACAACAAAGACCTGAAAAAAAACAAGTGAAACGATTATATTTATGACAAGCTAGGAGCCCTGAACATCAAACGCAAAGTTAGAAAACAGACTGAGTGGCAGGGGGAGGAAGAGACAGTTCAGAAGCTCTGAGGAGTTGCTGGACCTGAATCGCTGGGAACCCTCAGGCACCATTCCTGGGAGCGACTGCAGCGGGCTGGTGGTAGCATTCAGCTGCAGTTTTCCTCACGGAGAAACAGCCAGCCACGCAGCCTACTCACACCTCTGGCACCGGAGAATAATGACACTCTAGGCAAAAGCTAAGTACTTGCGTATATTTTACCGTGCCACAAGCCCCCAAGCCAGCATCAGTGACTGCTGATTTCCCTGGGCCTGAAATAGGCTCTGCTGAGCATTCTGAGCCATTCTCCCAGCCTGGGAGAAGGAATAAATTCACAACTGGGGGAAAAGATAGTCTGCCAGCTCAAGACAGAAGTGGCTCTTGTCCAGGCAAAACAGTCCATGGACTTTGAATACCTTTCCCCCCTGCATGGACCTGTGTGGGCCTATTTCAGGAGAATATGCCCTTGTTGGCAGACTGCAACTATTTCAGCTGTGCAGATGAGAGGTGGGTGTTTGATGGTTGACACTGTTTTGCCTATTAAACAGGGTCCTTACCTACCCACATCAGGGGCCTAAGGACTGGTGGCTCCATCAGTCCACCCAGCCATGCATGACAGGGGTCCTGGGATAACTGGTACCTCCCATTCCTTACAACCAAAAGAATTGGATGCCCATGGTCCATCTGCAGAACCCACCCACCTGTGCGCTCTAGGGAAACTGAATCCATACAAGAAATTGAATGGACTCCTAGGCTCAGATATCTGATAACAGCTCTAGCCATGTGGTGACAGGACATTAGAGCTTCAAAGGTGAAAATAATCAAGCTAGCTCACTCAAGCAACCTATTTGGGCATATCAAAACAAAACAAAGCAAGAAGCTAGGATACAATAAATAAATAAATAAATAAACTAATACAACAACTTATAGATGGCTCAGAGACAACAGTTGATATCAAATCACATAAGCAGACCATGATCACTTCAACAGCTCTCAAAACAAAGAGTCGAGGGATCTTCTAGATGAAGGTGCCTTCCTGGAATTACCAGATGCAGAATACAAAAGATTAATATACAGAACTCTTTTAAGACATCAGGAACAAGATCAGGAAAGAGATCAGGCAATACGCAGAACAAGCCAAGGAACACACAGATAAAGCAGTTGAAGAAATTAAAAAGATTATTCAAGAACATAATGTAAAATTTAATAAACTGCACGAATCCATAGAGAGACAGCAATCAGAAACTCGGAAGATTAAAAATAAAATTACAGAATTAGACAACTCAATAGAAAGTCAGAAGAGCAGAATTGTGGAATTGGAAGGCAGAATTAGTGAGACTGAACATAAAACACTTGGCACCAATATATTTGAAGAAAAATAAGATAAAACATAATTTAAAAAATGAAGAAACTGTAGGAATCATGTGGGACTCTATCAAGAGAAATAACCTACAAGTGATTGGAATGCCAGAACCGGGGGTGGGGGGGGACAACAGAAAATACAGAGAGAATTGTTGAAGATTTGTTGGCAGAAAACTTCCCTGACATTGTGAAAGATGAGAAGATATCTATCCAAGATGCTCATTGAACTCCACATAAGGTAGATCTTAAAAAAAAGTCGCCGAGACATATTATAATCAAACTTGCCAAAACCAAAGATAAAGAGAGAATTTTAAGAGCAGCTAGGGATAAACAAAAAGTCACCTACAAAGGAAAGTCAATAAGAATAAGCTCAGAATACTCAGAAGAAACTATATAGGCAAGAAGGCAATGGGATGACTCATATAAAGCATTGAAGGAAAAAAAACTCCCAGCCAAGAATCATATATCCAGCAAAACTGTCCCTCAAATTTGAAGGCAAAATTAGGACATTTCCAGATAAACAGAAGTTTAGGGAATTTGTAAAAACCAAACCAAAACTATAAGAGATACTAAAGGGAGTTCTCTGGTTAGAAAATCAATACTATCAGATATCAACCCAAGAATAGAACACAGGACAGAGCAACCAGATGTCAACCCAGATAGGGAAATCACAAAAATAAATTAAGATGAAAAAATGCTCAAAACAGGGAAACAGCAATGTCTTTATGTAAAAGAAGACAACGTTAAAACAATAAAGAAAGCCTAAGAAATGTAGTCATAGATCTTTCATGTGGAGAGGAAGACAAGGTGATATGAAAAAATAAAAGTTAGGTTTAAACTTAGAAAAATAGGGGTAAATATTAAGGTAACCACAAAGGAGACTAACAATCCTACTCATCAAAATAAAATACAAGAAAAAAATAGAGACTCAGCAGAAACAAAATCAACAACAACGAAGAAGAGGAAAAGACAATATATAAAGATAAACTACTCGGCACAAAAAATTAAGTGGGAAAAAGAAACTGTCAACAACACGCAAAAAAAGACATCAAAATGACAGCACTAAACTCCTACCTATCCATAATTACACTGAATGTAAATGGGCTAAATGCACAAAAAAGAAACAGAGTGGCAGAATGGATTAAAAAACACGATCTGTCTATATGCTGCCTACAAGAGACACACCTTAGACTTAGAGACACAAACAAACTAAAACTCAAAGGATAGAAAAAAATATACCAAGCAAACAACCACCAAAAAAGAGCAGGAGTGGCAATATTAATTTCTGACGAAATAGGCTTTAAAGTTAAGTCCACCACAAAGGATAAGGAATGACACTATATAATGATTAAAGGGACAATATACCAGGAGGATATAACCATATTAAATATTTATGCACCCAATGACAGGCCTGCAAGATACATAAAACAACTCTAACAGCATTGAAAAGTGAGATAGACAGCTCCACAACTATAGTAGGAGACTTCAACATACCACTTTCAGTGAAGGACAGAACATCCAGAAAAAGGCTCAATAAAGACATGAAAGATCTAGATGCCACAATCAACAACTTGACGTCATAGACATACAGAACACTCCACCCACCAGCAGCCAAGTATACTCTCTTTTCTAGTACACATGGAACATTCTCTAGAATAGACCACATACTAGTTCATAAAGCAAGCTTTAGCAGAATCCAAAACATTGAAACATTACAAAGCATCTTCTCTGACCATAAGGCCATAAAAGTAGAAATCAATAACAGAAAAAGCAGGGAAAAGAAATCAAACACTTGGAAACTGAACAATACCCTGCTCAAAAATGACTGGGTTATAGAAGACATTAAGGATGGAATAAAGAAATTCATAGAATCCAATGAGAATGAAAACACTTCCTATCAGAATCTTTGGGACACAGCTATAGCAGTGCTCAGAGGTCAATTTATATCAATAAATGCACACATACAAAAAGAAGAAAGGGCCAAAATCAAAGAATTATCCCTACAACTTGAACAAATAGAAAGAGAGAAACAAAAGAAATCCTCAGGCACCAGAAGAAAGCAAATAATAAAAATTACAGCAGAATTAAAGGAAACGGAGAACAGAAAAACAATTGAAATGAGACTAAATGAGCACACCAGTCCAGGGGCAAGGACAAAATTGATAAACCACTAGCCAAACTGACAAAAGAAAAACAAAACAGACAGCAAATGACCCAAATAAGAAATGACCCAACTGAAAGTAAAAGAATCATATCAGATTACTATGAAAAATTGTACTCTAACAAATTTGAAAACCTAGAAGAAATGGATGAATTTCTAGAAACACACTACCTATCTAAACTAACACAAACAGAGGTAGAACAACTAAATAGACCCATAACGAAGGGATTGAAAAGCTAATCAAAAAACTCCCCCCCCAAAAAAAAGCCCTGGCCTGGATGGCTTCACTGCAAAATTCTACCAAACTTTCAGAAAAGAGTTAACACCACTACTACTAAAGGTATTTCAGAGCTTAGAAAAGAACGGAATACTCCCAAACTCATTCTATGAAGCCAGCATCTCCCTGATACCAAAACCAGGTAAAGGCACCACAAAAAAACAAAATTACAGACCTATATCCCTCATGAACTTAGATGCAAAAATCCTGAACAAAATTCTAGCGAATAAAATTCAACAACATATCAAAAAAATAATTCACCATGACCACGTGGGACTCATACCAGGTATGCAGGGATGGTTCCACATTAGAAAAAGAATTAATGTAATCCATCATGTAAATAAAACAAAAGACAACCACACGATCTTATCAATTGATACAGAAAAGGCATTTGACAAAGTTCAACACCCATTCATGATCAAAACTCTCAGCAAAATAGGAATAGAAGGAAAATTCTTCAACATAATAAAGGGCATTTATACAAAAACAGACAACATCATCCTAAATGGAGAGAGTCTGAAAGCATTCCCCTTGAGATCCGGAACCAGACAAGGATGTCCTTTATCACCACTCTTATTCAACATTGTGCTGGAGGTCCTAGTCAGAGCAGTTACGCTAGATAAAGAAATAAAGGGCATCCAGATTGGTAAGGAAGAAGTAAAAGTATTTCTATTTGAAGATGACATGATCTTATATACAGGAAACCCTAAAGAGTCTTCAAGAAAACTACTGAAACTATTAGAAGAGCTCAGCAGAGTATCAGGACACAAGATAAACACACAAAAATCAGTTAGATTCCTCTACACCAACGAAAAGGACATCGACGAGGAAATCACCAAATCAATACCATTTACAGTAGCCCCCAAGAAAATTAAATACTTAGGAATAAATGTTAACAGAGACATAAAAGACCTATACAAAAGAAAACTACAAGACACTACTGCAAGAAACCAAAACAGACCTAAATAAGTGGGAAAACATACTTTGCTCATGGATAGGAAGACTTAACATTTTGTTTTATGGACCCGTCTAATCTTTGGCTAAAGGGTGAACCTCAGGAGTGACTTCAGTACTGAGTTAAAAGGGTATCCCTGGCCATATTCTTAAGTTTCTCCAGTCTCTGTCATACCAGTAAATCTGGTCTTTTTTTGTAAGTTAGAATTTTATTCTACATTTTTCTCCAGCTGTGTCTGGTATCCTCTATTGTGATCCCTGTAAGAGCAGTTGGTGGTGGTAGGGCACCGTCTAGTTGTGCTGGTGAAGAAATTCTTATGCTATGTAAATGCCCAGCAGATACCATCCACTGCAGAGAGGTTCTCACTGAGGAAGTGGGAAGCTCTTTGGATGTTAGTCAGCCTCTTTCCCCAGGCTCCCTGGTACTTGCTCAGTGGGACCATATAAAATGGCCATGGCAGCAAAGATGGAGATTACAATAACATGGACTTCCTCTCATCATGGCTGATCTGGCTACTGCCACTGCTGAGTGCCCAATCTGCCAACAAGGCCAATGCTAAACCCCTAATATGTCATCACTCCCCAGGAGGGGGTTTTGATTATAACATAAAACTGGACATTTTAATTACTGAATTGGAACTGTGTTTTGTAACTTAAAGAGATCATGGGATTTTTTTAAACAAAAGAGTGACAAGTAATCATGGACCTTTCTCGGTTTCCACCCAGGGTCAGGGGAAGGACTATTCCCACCAAATACATGTAAAACGACAAAAATAAAATTGGACACAAAAATAAATGAGTTATGCTAATTGACGTAGTGGATACACACACGCATATCCACACAACTCATATACTATTACCATATATTACTTTTGTATGCACATAAGTGGGAAAACATAAAAACATGCCTGAGAAGAGTAAACGCCATGTTGAGGATGGCAGTTATCTCTAGAGAGAGAGGAAGAAGAATGGGGTTAGGAAAAGGAGCACGAACGGCTTGGATTGAATTTGTAATGTAATATGGTTTATTGTTTTCTATAAATCAAAAACCCAAACCCACTGCCTTCTAGCCAATTCCAACTCATAGCAAACTTATAGAACAGTGTAGAATTGCCTCACAGAGTTTCCAAGGCTGTAAATCTTTACAAAGCTGACTGCCACATCTTTCTCCTCCTGAGCAGCTTGGTGGGTTCAAACCACCGACCTTTTGGTTAGCAGCCCAGTGCTTAACTATTGTGGGCCACCAGGGCTCCCAAATTATTTTCTATACTTTTTTCAAATGCCAAAAGATATTTTTATTATGAAAACCACAACACGCGTTTGTCAATATAAATTGTTCTTAGGTGCTGTCCAGTGGGTTCCGACTCATAGTAACCCCACGTACAACAGATCGAAACACTGCCTGGTCCTGCGTCATCCTCACAATTGTTGCTATATTCCAGTCCTTTGTTGCAGCCACTGTGTCAATCCATTTTGTTGATGGTCTTCCTCTCTTTCTCTGACCCTCTACTTTACCATGCATGATGTCCTTCTCCAGGGACTGGCCCCTTCTAATAACATGTCCAAAGTACATAAGATGAAATCTTGCCATGCTTACTTCTAAGGAGTAACCTGGCTGTATTTCTTCCAAGACAGATTTGTTCATTCTTCTGGCAGTCCATGGTATATTCAATATTCTTCGACAACACCATAATCCAAAGGCATCAATTCTTCGGTCTTTTTAATTCAATGTCCAGCTTTCACAGGCATACAAGCCGACTGAAAATACCATGGCTTGAGTCAGGCACACCTTAGTCTTCAAGGTGATATCTTTCCTTTTTAACACTTCAAAGAGGTCTTTTGTAGCAGATTTGCCCTATGCAATATGTCGTTTGATTTCTTAACTACTGCTTCCACGGGCCTTGATTGTGGATTCAAGTAAAATTAAATCCTTGACAACTTCAATATTTTTCTCTGTTTATCATGATGTTGCTTATTGGTCCATTTGTTAAGATTCAATATAAATTATTGGTGTGCACAATATTTTAGGGTGTGGCACTATAAATGACCATACCCTAAATATTATGCATACTAGTTGACATCTTCAGTATCTCGAAGGGCTTTGGTAATTTGGACACAATACTCAACGCTCCCCTGGGATTTCACCCAAGTCTCCAGTTTCAAGTCTCCAATTTCAATTTCCCTTAAATCTCCAGGTCTATGTACATCTTAGGTCTCAATGATCCTCAAAAGACACTAGTCTCTGAGCTCTGCTACTTCTAATTATACCCGAAAAAGTGAAAAAATAAAAGGAATGGCTTTTCCTGCTTACAAGTATATATGCAGCCTAGTAGCAGCATATAGCCAAGGGTAAAGTTCAGGGTCAAGCTGAATTTCTCACTTAAAATAAACATGCCTAAGACGAAGCAAAGAGAGGATGACTGGGAAACTTTATGATTTCACTTCTTCACAAACAAGGAAAACTCCAAAGTGATTTCAGCCTTCACAAAGCTCCATGGGTCATACTTAAATCTTAACTGATTCTAACAAGTTTGCAACTCAGAATGATGGCTTCTTACAGTAAGACCAGCTCTGAGAGACCAAATGACCCAAGGCTTCTGGTTCATGTTTCAAAAAATACCAACTTCAGGGTACATTGAACACAATCGCATGACCACTTTCCAGTATTTTCAGCTGAAAGTATTCTCATAACTGAACTGAACATCAACTGAAAAATCTTATGCTTTCTATCATTTGGAGAGATATGCTAAAAATGGAATTTTTACATTATCTATTTTGAGCTAATTTAATAATAAAATTCTCAGATAATCGTTTGTGACAAGGAATATAATTAGTCATCCCATCCTCCTGCCTTCTGATAGACAGAAGGTGAATTTTAACTCAGTTAAGATGTTTACTTTCACCAGTGAGAAATCTGTAAGAATTGTTTAAAACAAGAAACCTAGACATAATTCCAGGGAGTTTGTAAGATGTCACGAATTTAAAATTTCACTTTTTTTCCCTATATTAACCCAGGTGTCTTATTCTTTATTATGTAAAGTTTTGACAACTCAGAAGATATATAATTTATAGATGCTCCATGTATAGATGAAAATAATAATGGTAATAATTGCAATGTAATACCATCTCTGTAACTCTAATTAAAAAATATGAAACTAAGAAAAATTTAAATACATGTTACTGTATTTTTTTCAGCTCAGGGTAACCATTTATACACATAAATGAATCTGAACTGTATTCTAAGAGTTGTTCTCACAGGGGACATCTTATCGAAAATGTCTCCACCCTCAACATTCTCTACCCTTTACCCAGCTTTATTTTTCTTCATCGCATTTATCACCACCTGCTATTTATAACAGGATATATGTGTCTAGCCCACTACCATAAAGTCAATATCGACTCAATAGCAACCCCATAGGACAGAGTGGAACTGCCCCATAGGGTTTCCAAAGAGCAGCTGGTGGATTTGACCTGCTGGCCTTTTGGTTAGCAGTCATAGCTCTTAACCACTACACCACCAGGGTTTCCATGTGTTACCTAGTCACTGCTTTAACCTTAATACCTATGTTACCCCTGGAACAGTAAATACTCAAGAAATCGTTGTTCAATGAAGAAATAAATGAATGAATGAATACTAGGCTTGGGGGATACCCTCAGAGAATTCAAAGTCTAAAAGGAGAAATAGAGACGTTAAAATTGCAAGATAATGTAATACATGTCATACCAGGATATTAGATGCTATAAACCATTCCAAACCCATTGCCATTGCCTCAATTCCAACTCATAGCGACCCTATAGGACAGAGCAGAACTGCCCCATAGGGTTTCTAAGGACAGCTGGTGGATTCGAACTGCAGACCTTTTTGGTTAGCAGCCAAGCTCTTATCCACTATGCCGCCAGGGCTCCATATGGTATAGTGGTGGCCTAAAGAGGGGATAGATGTGTTAGGGATGGTTTCACAGAGGAAGGGATATTTCAGCTGGGTCTTCACGGATGAATAGAATTTCATCGGGTAGTAAATGGAGAGAAACTCAGAACGAGGCAACAGCATGTGTGCAGAAAGGAGACAAAATCCTTCGTATCCATAAGTAATCTGACATAACTAGAGCCAAGAGGGTGCAAGGAAAAAAGCCCTGAGCGACAAGAAAGTCAGCAGCATCTACTTTTCTCAGTGACTAAAATCACACCAGCACCCCAATATCCTCCCTATATTTCTTGAGGATATTTTTACTCCATCTCCCAACAGATCGGTTTAGTATAGTTTTTCAAAGTCTAAAGGCAAAGAGATACCAGCCTAGAGGAGTTCTGATCACTACTCCCCAAGGAAAAGTTAAAGAATGTAAGTTAGTAACTCTCTGGGATGAGGAAATATATCACCTTACTATTCCTTGAGGAGGTATCAGAGTTTGACAGGTATCAATGCTCTGCTTCCTTATTGACAATGTTACTACAAACAGGGAGATGTCATCTACAGAGTCTTTGCCCAGACTTGTAAAGACTTTGTTAGAGCCGGTATTTGAAGCCAGATGCTTTGTTTCCTGGGTAAGTATTCTTTTCAGAAGATATGTGTACCCCTTCATAGGAAAACTGATTCTTTTTTGTTATTCCTAAGGTTAATTCTGTAGTCATGAGAAAAAATATCCTCCAGCCTCGAGAAAACAAAAGGCACAGGTGGAGGTAGGGCTTATTTGTCTGTGCCAGAAACTTGAGCTATGTTAAGACCTAACTGATGGTAGGAAACCCTGGTGGAATAGTGGTTAAGAGCTCAGTTCACATCATTTTCCTACAAAGGAACAGGCAGAAAAAATAAAGAACATAGCAGTAAAAGTTTGTACAGGCTTTTTAGTTTAGATAATGCTACAAAATTACCTAATTCAGCTCTGTCTCTTAAAAGTCTTTAAATTGTGGTTTCAGAACTCGGAAAAGCTGAGCTTTGAAAAGTTTATATCCTCGTTGGGGAGCCTGTATAGGTTCATTTAACATGACTGAAATCAAGACAAGATGAGAGTAAGGGGTGTAGGATCTAGAGTCTAGACAAAAGCAAGGAATTAGGGATATCATGAATTGTCAAGATTTCACATCTGTCAGAGAGATCCAAGCCTGGCCCTGGTTTCCTGACCCTTCCAGTATCCCTGCTGTACAGGAAGATATTAGGTTTTAATTATTGGCCAGAAAAATATTCACAAATTCCGTAGCCAATAGCTTTGCTCCTTCCTGCCTTCCTTAAACATGCAAGCTGCCCCCTTACTCTCCTATCCTTAATCCAGATCTTCATTCTTTCGAAAAAACCAAGGGTTAAACTTTGGTAACACTCCCCAAACTCATTGTCTTTGTTCTTAGCTGGTGAGACCAAGAAGGTGATGGTGTTCAGAGGAAGGAAACAGTGAAAAACAGCTGTTGACCAAATAATCTAGGGCAGTGATGATGTGAAAACAATAACAAAACCAAATCCGTTGCCATCGAGTCAATTCCGACTCATAGAGACTCTATAGGACAGAGTAGAATTGCTCCATAGGGTTTCCAAGGAGCCCCTGGTGGATTTGAACTGCAGACTTTTGGTTAGCAGCCAAGCTCTTAACCACTACACCACCAGGGTTTCCATGTAAACAATAATGATGGTAAAAAAACAAGCCAAACCAGTTGCCATCAAGTCAATACCAACTCATGGTGGCCCCATATATGTCAGAGTTGAACTTTTCCCGGCTGTGATCTTTTGGAAGCAGATCACCAGGCCTTTCTTCCAAGGCACCTCTGGGTGGGTTCAAACTGCCAAGCTTTGGGTTAGTAGCTATGCACTTAACTGTCTGCACCACCCAGAACTCACAATAATGATGGCTCACAGCAATGATGGTATTACCTTGTATTTAGAAAGCACCATTCTCCCAAAAGCCTCACAATACTGTAAAGCTATTTTTATTTTGTATTTTATCTTCAGTGATTTAAAAAGAAAAGAATAGCTTCATTCTTATTAATGTATATTCTTATTAACGTAAATTTCTGTAGTTATCTACAGGAAGCATCAAAAGAAGATGGAAGGAATACACAGAGTCACTGTACCAAAAAGAATTGGTCGACATTCAACCATTTCAGGAGGTAGCATATGATCAGGAACTGATGGTACTAAAGGAAGAAGTCCAAGCTGCTCTGAAGGCATTGGCGAAAAACAAGGCTCCAGGATTGATGGAATATCAATTGAGATGTTTCAACAAACAGATGCAACGCTGGAGGTGCTCACTCGTCTATGCCGAGAAATATGGAAGACAGCTTCCTGGCCAACTGGCTGGAAGAGATCCATATTTATGCCTCTTCCCAAGAAAGGTGATCCGACCGAATGCAGAAATTATCGAACAATATCACTAATATCACACGCAAGTAAAATTGTGCTGAAGGTCATTCAAACCTGCCTGCAGTTTATGTCAACAGAGAACGGCCAGAAGTTCGAGCCAGATTCAGAAGAGGGCATGAAACCAGAGATATCGTTGCTTACATCAGATGGATCCTGGCTGAAAGCAGAAAATACCAGAAAGATGTTTACCTGTGTTTTATTGATTGTGCAAAGGTATATGACTGTGTGGATTATTACAAATTATGGATAACATTATGAAGAATGGGAATTACAAAACACTTAATTGTGCTCATGTGGAATCTGTACATAGATCAAGAGGCAGTTGTTTGAACAGAACAAGGGGATACCGCGTGGTTTTAAGTCCAGAAAGGTTTGCATCAGAGTCGTATCCTTTCACCATACCAATTCAATCTGTATGCTGAGCAAAATAATCTGAGAAGCTGGACTATATAAAGAAGAATGGGGCATCAGGATTAGAGGAAGACTCGTTAACAACCTGCGTTATGCAGATGACACAAACTTGCTTGCTGAAAGTGAAGAGGACTTGAAGCACTTACTGATGAAGATCAACGACCACAGTCCTCAGTATGGATTACAGCTCAACATAAAGAAAACAAAAATCTTCACAACTGGACGAATAAGCAACATCATGATAAATGGAGAAAAGATTGAGGTTGTCAAGGATTTCATTTTACTTGGATCCACAATCAATGCCCATGGAAGCAGAGCTAAGAATCGAATGACACATTGCACTGGGCAAATCTGCTGCAAAAGACCTCTTTAAAGTGTTGAAAAAGAAAGATATCGCCTTGAAGAATAAGAGACACCTGACCCAAGCCATGGCGTTTACAATCACCTCATATGCATGCGAAAGCTAGACAATGAATAAGGAAGACCAAAGAAGATTTGACGCCTTTGAATTGTGGTGTTGGCAAAGAATATTGAATATACCATGGACTGCCAAAAGAATGAACAGATCTGTCTTAGAGGAAGTACAACCAGAATGCTCTTTAGATGCAAAGATGGCGAGGCCATGTCTCACATACTTTGGACATGTTATCAAGAGGGATCAGTCCCTGGAGAAGGACATCATGCTTGGTAAAATAGAGGGTCAGCAAAGAACAGGAAGACCCTCAATGAGATGGATTGACACAGTAGCTGCAACAATGGGCTCAAGCATAACAACAATCATGAGGATGGTGAAGGATCGGGCAGTGTTTCGTTGTGTTGTACATAGGGTTGCTATGAGTCAGAACCGACTTGATGGCACTAATAACAACATTTGCTATGACTGTAACCGCGGTTATTTTCTTCATTCAGCAATATTCGCAAGTTGTGTCGACAGGTCTTTTTATTCATTTGTGTAGAATTCTATTTTCTGTATCCTCTTCAACTTTGGGCCGTAGCTTTTTCCTTCGTATGCCATATTTCTAACTTCATGTTTTACTTGTCTGAAAATCAAGTTAGCGTGGTCACCTTGCTCTTTTAATCATCAGAACATTCTACAAATTCTGTACTCAAGTTTTATGTATCACCATCAAATGTCACTCTCTTGCTATCATAACCTACGTAATTATTTTTTATAACATGACTGTTTTAATGAATAGCATTCCATTTATATGGCTGTGTAATCATTTCTAAAAAAAAGAAAACTTCTTAATGGTGGGTGAAAATCAAGCAGGTATTTCCGATTTTTCTCTTCAGTCTAAATAATGTAACTTAAGACATGTCTTTCCTTCCTTCAGCAATTCTGTGCTGCATCCCCCAAGTAGCTTTATACATTCTTTTTTGACATCTCCTTAAAATACTCTTTTTTTTCACATGGCAAACTCATTTTTTCTAAAGTGTTTTTGTCTGGTGAATATTAGTTAGAATCAAAGATTGTAGAAGTGAAAGGGATCCCCCAAATAATTTTTGACCTATCTCTCTGTCTTCAGGCAAACAAATATGATTCACGTCACAGGTGGTGCAACCGAAGCTCAGAGAAGTGACTTGTTCAAGGTCACACCTTTACTAAGTAAGGAAACTGAGGCTGGCCTCCATCTCCCAGATGGACAAACAGGGAAAGATTGGAGAAGACAGTTGGCACCAGAAAAGGGAAGTCAGTGTCTGCATCAGTAAAATAAGTAACTGGTACTTCTGTGTAGATGTTATTTGTGCCAGATTAAATGCAGGGAATACCTGGACTCAAGTCTATAATACTCAAGGATATTTTTCACAAATCTGCAATCGGGGCAGGGTTCACCCGAGACAGCTCGTCTCTGATCCCCTCCACGCGAGCTGGAGCGGCTTGAAGCTGACTGAGGGCTCTACCATCTGAAGACTCATTCAGGCGATTCACGCTGGTGGCCGGAAGGCAGACGCCGCCGGATCTCCTCAGCCGCGGTGGCGCGGCGCCCCCTCGCGACCGGACTCCCGTCACCTCCATTCTCGAGACTGACGCGAGACTGAACCTCCGCGACGCAAGTCTCCGCCCCTTTAGGGAGGGCGGGGCAAGAAGGCTGCTGGTTCCGCCCCCGGGCCGTGATTGGTTAGCGTCGTCCGTGCGTGGGGACGTAAACTGGGCGGAAAGGGTCCGAGAGAAGCGCGGGAGCTGAAAAGCCGCGAGTGGGGAACGTCCGGGAAAGGCTTCGTAGGAATTGGCCTGTTTACCCTCCGTTTCCAGTTCGTCCTTGGGAGGGCCCGGGCTGCTTCCCAGCGAGCTTCGTCCTTGCCGTCTGCTACCTCGGAGTGCCTCTGCCTCCCAGCACCTCGCGTGAGCACCCACGTGGGACCTCTGTACTGTGTGTGTGCGCGCGCGCGCCCGCGAATGTTTGGGGGAATGGGTGGTCTGTGTTGGTGCCAGCGAAAGAGGAGATGGGCAGGAGGAATTTGCTCAGCTTCCCTGAGGTTCTGGGGACATACCCTCGTCCCCCAACCCACCGCACAACTTCCTAAGGTAGTTTGGTGTCTGCTGTCAAGCCCTGTGCTGAGCGCTGGGTCCACACAGATAATGTATCTCCAGCACTTAGAAGTGCCAGGCTCTGAGCAATGCGGGATTCATATTTGAACTGAAATGAATACAGTCCCTGATGAAAAGGAGCTATACTGGGAAGCCAATTAAAGGAATAATCATTATATGGTGTGATAGGTGCAGAATTCGAAGTGTACGTAGTGAAAACAGATGTAAGGGGGCACCTCTTTGAGAACTTGATACCTGACCTAAACCTTGAAGGAAGAAACAAAGAATTGAAAAATCAGAGTCTGTAAATGATGTAGCCACTGCCAATGAACCTGACAACCCCACATGAAACTTTCCTTCACTGTATGTATAATTGTCTATTTTTGTAAATAGAGCCCTGGTGGCGCAGTGGTTCGGAGCTCGGCTGCTAATCAAAAGGTTGGCAGCTGGAACCCCCCAGCCCCATGGGAGAGAAAGATGTGGCAACCTGCTTCTGTAAAGATTACAGCCTTGGAAACCCTAGGGGGCAGTACTACTCTGTCCCTATTGGGTCACTATGACTCGGAATCAACGTGAAGGCAGTGGGTATTCTTGTAAATATATGGGAAACATATTGCAGGATATTGACTCTTTTATTTTCATTAGGTTCCTGGTTTCAGAAATGACAGAGGAACTGAATCTTATGGAACAGGACTCTGATGGAGGTAGTGATGAGGTGGTCCTTACTCCTGCAGAGCTCATTGAAAGGCTGGAGGAGGTAAGCATCCCAAACAGAATCCCCTAGCTCCAATCCAACTGGGCAAATTTGAGGAATCAGAAAATGAAGAAATAGAATTCAAGGTTTATTTCAAGAGAAATAGGAAGTAGGGGGCCATAGTCTACTGGAGACCTTGTAACATCAAACACAATTCTTAAGTGGTATCAGAAAGGAACAGTTTTGGATTCATTTAATAGCATGGTTCACTAGTATTTACATTTAAGGTTCTACTTGTATTTGTGAGGGCTGCAGAGGTGTTGTGGGGATTTGTCGGTTCTGTATGTTGTTGTTGTTGTTGTTAGGTGCCGTTGAGTCGGTTCCGACTCATAGCAACCCTATGCACAACAGAACGAAACACTGCCCGGTCGTGCGCCATCCTTACAATCGTTGTTATGCTTGAGCCCATTGTTGCAGCCACTATGTCAGTCCACTTCGTTGAGGGTCTTCCTCTTTTCCACTGACCCTGTACTCTGCCAAACATGATGTCCTTCTTCAGGGACTGTACCTTAGTCTCTTGAAATAACTGATGTTTCTCTGGAGAATGTCGGGTTAACAAGAAAGTGCTGAAACATGTTGAGGAGAAAACTGGCCTATTCTTCCTTTTCCTCTCATATACTTTGAGTCAGATGTTGTCTTTATTTCCACTGCTTACCTAAAATTTCTGGGCTACTTCTTCCTTTCAAACCAAACTTGTTGCCGTCGAGTCAATTCCGACTGATAGCAACCCTGTAGGACAGAGTAAAACTGCCCCGTAGGGTTTCCAAGGCTGTAAATCTCTACAGAAGCAGACTGCCACATCTTTCTTTTGCAGAGCAGCTAGTGGGTTTGAATCGCTGACCTTTTAGTTAGCAGCCTAGCACTTAACCACTGCACCACCAGGGCTCCTGAGAGATGCACAGGGACCTCTGAAATAATGATAATATTCTGTAACTAAGTTGTGCACACACAGGTGTTTGTATCATCGTTCTCGTGGTTAATATGTACCTCATATTCTTTTGTAGCTGTTCAGTATTTAATAACACCAATTAAAAAGAAAAACTGCTTTTTAAGTTCTCCGTGATAATTTGATCTTTTCTCATTAATTAAGCTACTTAAAAATATAGGTTGTCTTCCAGGTTAATTTTATACATCTGCAATAATTTGATGGATACGGATATTATCTAATTGTTTAACTTTGAGTTGCCTGATTACTAATGAGATTAAATATTTTCTCTTCATGCCTATTAGATCTTTTAGTTTCCTCCCTGTGGCATGCCATTATATATCCTTTGCCAAATGTTCCAAAGAGTTTTTTTCCTTTTCTAATTGATGAGTTGTGGTAGTCCTTTGTTGTTTTGATTGTGACCCTTTACAATATATGTTGCGATATTTTTCCCAATCTGTTTGTATTGTTTGTCATACAGTCATTTAAAATTATGATATTGTCGAATTCATCAAAATTTTCTTCATGTAACATTTTATGTTCTGTTTAAGAAGACCATCCCTACAAAAAAAAAATCAAAAAGTATTCTTTAATATTTTGTTCTCCTGTATTTAGAGTTAGGGTTTTAGTGCAGTGATTAAGAGCTCAGCTGCTAACCAAAAGGTCACCAGTTCAAATCTACCAGCTACTCCTTGGAAACCCTATGGGGCAGTTCTACTCTGTCCTGTAGGGCCGCTATGAGTCGGAATTGACTCAACAGCAACAGGTTTTTGGTTTGGTTGCAATAGTATTACAGAAGCTAACCAAAAAACCCACTGCCGTCAAGTCAATTCCGATTCATAGCGACCCTATAGGACAGAGTAGAACTGCCCCGTAGAGTTTCCAAGGAGTGCCTGGCGGATTCAAACTGCAAACCTCTTGGTTGACAGCCGTAGCACTTAACCACTATGCCGCCAGGGTTTCCACAGAAGCTAAAGCACTTGAAAAAATTTTTATGGTAGTAACAATAACAATAGCCAGTATTTAATAAGGTGTCTTGATAGGGATAATTGAAGAAACAGAGACTCAAGGAAACCAAAAGAAATAGATGGAGCTTGATGAGCATGTAATTCTGACCTATGCTAAAACTAAATTTTCTGTAATGGAAAGATAAGTATAGTTTTCCTTAGTTTCCTGTGGCTACTTCAGTTCTCTAAGCCTTGGAAGTTTCTAGAATGTACCAAGCAGTTAGGCCTGAGTCATAAACTAGGGATTTAACCTCTTGTCCCAAAACTGTTTAATAGATGAATATCCACTTCCATTGTGATCTTTTAAATTCTTGGGCTTTTAGTGTATTACTTAAATCTCTTTTTTCTCATCAATACTATATCCATTTCCTCTCAGAGATACTACGATGGTGAATGAAAAAGTGTGTTTAAAATGCTTGGAGCTTCAGGAATGAAGAGATGTGTAGATTTGTTTAAAGTGTTAACTTCATCTCTCAAAATGGAAATGGTGTTAACTTCATCTCTCAAAATAGAAATGGTGCTGGTGCCCCCTAGTGGGAAATAGCCTGTGAAAAAATGGGAAAAAAAAAGTGTTAATGCTACTCGGTAAAAGGTACTGTTTGAATACTAGGGAGTGTTACTGTCAGCAATAGGTATTATACTTTAACATTTTTGAAGTAATAGTGATTTTTTTTTTTTTTAATCTTGGTCGAATATAAGGTTGTGAACACAGCCTTCTCACTAAAAAAAGAAATGGAAAAGCCGTCATTGAACAGCTTGTCTTCAAAGCATTTTCAAGTGGTAGGCAAACTAGTTTTCTTTGCCTGAGAGATCTGTGATTTTCATGGGGTGCTATGAGTCGGAATCGACTCGACGGCACTGGGGTTTGTCCGGGATACTAACCCAAGGGGTTATTTCTCCTCCATTGTGAGTGATGCTTTTTTTTTTTTTTTTTTTAGGCCTGGATGAATGAAAAGTTTGCCCCAGAGCTGCTGGAAAGCAAGTCTGAAATTGTAGAATGTGTCATAGAGCAGCTAGATCACATGGTAAGAGCTGCTTGTCTCAGGGTTACAAAGGAAGAGAAAGTTAAAAGGGTTTGGTCAGCATAATGAGAAGTTGTGGTATGACGACAAATCTGTTTTGTTTGGCCCAGCCCAGTATTTTTTAAAATACTGAAATGGTTGCCAACATTTACAAAGCATGAGAGCTCCCATAAGAATCTGGGTATCAGCTTCCCATGAAAAATCTGAAGACCCAGCATCACTGGCCCCACATTTCTACAAAGAACAGTCGACCAGAGCAGGCTAAGAGCCACTCCTTTCTGTGTGCTTCCCTGTTCCCCACACCCGCTAACTACCCACCTTTCTCATATACCTTTCCTGCCTGGCCCTCGTAGTCATTTGAGTTTGTGATCCTTGGCTTAGGTGATCTGGGTGTAAATAATTATCAGCATTAAAATTTTTGACATTTTACAGTGTCTTAACTGGTGTTTTAACTCTGCTTTTCAGACCCCTTAGACATTTTCTTCTGTGTGCTGTATCACCACCTTTACAATTGGGTTAGCATCCTGGGCCCTCCTGACTGACCACATTCAGATTCTATTTGCGCAGTCATTTTCTAAAAGTAGATAAATATTGTTTACGTTTTGTATAGTGAGACTTTAGGCTCATGTTTTTCGTGTAATTAAAATTAAAACTAAAATGAGAGCTCTTATGACTTTTAGTTTTGGTTCACCTTTGAAATGTAGTCTTTGGGTCCTAAACATTGCCAATGATGGTGGTCCTTGTGGGCTATACATAGATTGAACAAAAAAGATTCTTAGTCTTGAAAAATCATGATTTTTATACTTGGATTTCTCCTTTAATAGGAAGAAAATCTCAGGAGAGCCAAAAAGGGGGATCTGAAGGTCAGCATCCACCGAATGGAGATGGAAAGGATCCGCTATGTCCTTAGCAGCTACTTGCGGTGTCGGCTCAGGAAGGTTTGTCATGGAGATAACTGTAGGCATTACAGCAATGCAGTCTCTGATACATGCTGAGAGCTCTGAGGAGGAGAAGTCGGGCTGGGGCCTGGGAGAGTCTAGGGCCTGAAAATACTGCGGAGCCTCCGCTCTCAGAGGGCGGGAGATTGTTCTAGAGAGGCCTAGCTGGAACATCTGTTGCACCACTCTGAGGGTAACACACGGGGTTTTATTGTATTTATCTGCTATGTATGGTGCCCCCTGGGGTTACAACGTAGTAGTCCTGAGGCAGAGTTGTCGACAGTGATTGACTAGAGAATACTGAGAGGAGAACTAGTTTTAAAAATTGTTTTCTATCTGTCAGACAGTCAGTGTCAAACAGACCATGCTAATTTGACATATAGAAAAAGGAAATTTGCAAAACATTCTTAATTTGTATGATGTGTGTTCTAACCCTGGCAAGTTCTTGAAGTTTCTTCTCATTGGGTTCCACCTGTCCCCTTAGGTATTATAAAACTAACAGAGTGCTGCAGGTATCTGAAGACAGCTAACACGTCTCATTTAAGTCTTCTCTCAGCTACACATTCCAACCATTTAAATCAAACTTACTCTCTTGCTGTTTTTTCTAAAACAGTTCTAGTTTGTCAGTATCCTTCTTAAATTGTGCCATTTGGAACCGAATACAATATACCAGTTGTGGTTTGGCCTTTTTTGTAAAAAACAGGATGATCATTTCCCTTATTCTGGATATTAAACTGGTAGTAATACCACCCAATATCACATTAGTTTTTTGACAGGCACATCTTACTAAACTCATCCTGTGCTTATTATTAACTCTAACCCTTGCTGATGTTTTAAGTTATTACCCCATCCTATCACCATCCTGTATTTGTATGGCTTGGTTTTTTCCTCCTAAATATAGAGCTTATTACTTACTGTGGTCTCCATGTCTTGATTTTGTTACCTAATATATTAGCTGTCTCTCTCTCTTTTTTTTTATTATGGTGAAATATATGTATATAACAAAACATGTCAACATTTTTACATGTACAATTCAGTGACATTAAATAAAAACAAAACCAAACCCATTGCCATCAAGTCGATTCCGACTCATAGTGACCCTATAGGACAAAGTAGAACTGCCCCATAGGGTTTCCAAGGAGCACCTGGTGGATTCAGACTGCCAGCCTTTTGGTTAGCAGCTGTCTTGGTCATGTAGTGCTGCAAATTCTGACTTAGTCATCTAATGCTGCTCTAACAGAAATACCACAAGTGGATGGCCTTAACAAAAATTTATTCTGTCACAGTCTAACAGGCCAGAAGTCCAAATTCAGTGCGTCAGCTCCACAGGAAGGCTCTCTCCCTCTGTCGGCTCTGGAGGAAGGTCTCTGTCATCAATCCTCCCCTGGTCTAGGGGCCTTTCCACTGAGGAACCTCGGTCCAAAGGACGTGCCTTGCCCCTGGCACCACTCTCTTGGCAGCATGAGGTCTCCCTGTCTCTCTGCTGTCCTCTCTTCTGTATTTCAAAAGAGATTGGCTCAAGACACAACCCAATCCTGTAGATTGAGTCCTGCTTCATCAACGTAACTGCCTCTAATCCCATCTCATCAACATCATAGAGATAGAATTTACAACACCTAGGAAAATCACATCAGATGATAAAATGGTGGACAGTCACACAACGCTGGGAATCATGGCCTAGCCAAGCCGACAGGCATTTTTGGGTGATAAAATTCGGTCCATGACAGCAGCCAAGCTCATAACCACTGTGCTACCAGGACTCCTCAGTGACTTTAATTGCATTAAATTAGCTATCTCAACACTTTGTCATCAGCAGCTTTGATAAGTATGCCATCAAAGCTCTTACTGATTGATTACTAGGACTGGGCCAGTGACAGATTATTCCATCAGAGATTTTCCTCCAGATGACAGCCATTCATTGAATCAATATTCTTTATTCAACTGTTTATGAATCTCCCAGTATAAGCTGTCACCCAGCCCCAGGTTTACAGTTTGCCCACAAGGTATCATAAAGACTTTATCAGATGTTTTGAGAAAATTGAGATACACAGTATACACCTGTACCCAACACCCCCAAACAACAAGCCACGCAGTTTTGTTTTCTTTTGATTGGGTAAATCCTCTTCATGTTAATCACTGCCTTTTCTTTGAGTTCACAACCATCTTTTAAATTATGTATTCTAATATATGACCCCATGTCAATGTTAAGGACTCTAGTCTGTATTTGAATATTCCCCACCTTTCCATTTTTGAAATTTTTGAAAATCAGGAAATGTGCCCATCTTTAGTCTTTCACACTCTTCCTGAGCTCAGTAATTCTTCCAAGGTAATGAAACTACATAGGCTTTTAGTACACTAAACAATATAGGATTAGGAGCAATTTACATATGATAGGAGAAAGCTTTAGAAACTTAAACTTCATATAAATACTAATTTAATTTATCCAGGAATATAATTGATCCTAGAAGACTTAAACTCCATTAAAACAGACTAAATGTCCTTTATTCGGCCTTAGGCTCCTCCTTAACCACTGTCATTTCCATACTTGTAAAGAACATTTTTTGAAAGCGATACCCATGACACCATTCACTCCAGGCCAGTCCCTTCCTGGTTCCTGACAACATTCCTTTTCTGTAGCTCTTTTACTGACAGGACACCTTTTTGTAGCTTTTAGCATTTTTTTCATAGTTCTTTACATTTTGTCCAAGCCTCACCTCATTCCGGGCTTTGTCCTTAATGAATGTTTTCTTATAATTCAGTGTCACTATTCTATGTTTTTATTCTATGTACTGGAGTGCTGGTGGCACAGTAGTTTAGTGTTTGGCTGCTAACCAAAAGGTCAGCAGTTTGAACCCACCGGCTGCTCCTTGAAACCCTATGGGGCAGTTCTACTATGTCTATAGGGTCGCTATGAGTCAGAATTGGCTCAAGGGCAATGGTTTGTTTTTTTTTAATTCCATGTGCTGGTGTATTCTGTGTGTCCTTCTAGCTTTTGTATATATTTCAGCTCAAAGAAGAACACCCTGTATAATTATGTAAGTTTTTTAACTGATATCCCTTTCTATCCCTCTTAACTATCATTTACAACTGTTCGCAGATTTTCTCTTTTGAAAGCCTCCATCCCTTTTAAATTGTCTTCTCTACTAGAGCCCTTATCTTATCTGTGAATTCTTGGAAACCTGCCTCCTTGAGGTCCAGAATGTAGGTCTTATTATTAGAAAGAGTTTTGGCCACTAAGACTTCCCATGTTTGAAGTCAATTTTTAGATTAACCTCAACATCTTTTGGAAGATGTTTGACGCTTGAATTTTGACAATGTTTTAATGATGACTTTTACTTATCCTCACAGATAGAGAAGTTTTTCCCTCATATCCTTGAAAAGGAGAAAACACGCTCTGACAGGGAGCCTTCCTGCCTTTCTCCAGAAGAGTTTGCCTTTGCAAGAGAGTGAGTAAGCCTCAAGTATGGAAATGGCCTTTCCTTCCCTGGCTTGTGAGAATGAGTTTTGGGGGTTGTATCAGTGAAGCCCTGTTGAATGCTCAAGGAGGTGATCTCAGAGTCTCATCCATTGTGGTCTCTCCAAGAGCCCTGGTGACTCCTACCAGTTGTGTATGTCACAGCAAGTCGAATTTATGTGTTTCAGGTACATGGCTAATACAGAGATGTATCTAAGAAATGTAGCCTTAAAGCATATGCCTCCTAACTTACAGAAGGTGGACCTCTTAAGATCAGGTAAGCAAAACATTCTCTTTCTAGAAATTCTGAGGGTCCATAGTTTATATTGCAAGTATCTTCAGGTGTCTTAGAATAGAATCTTCGTCACCACTCTTCATTCTCAAGTATGGGAAAATAAGGACGTAGATAGGCAGAAAAGAGAAGAGAGGAAGGGTTCTGGGTTAAAAACAACAAAAAATCATTAAAAACAGGTACAGGTGTAGCCATTTCAGCGTTACTTTTGTGTTCTTCAGGTTATGTTAAAACTCTTTGGAGTGCCATATTGAATATGAACTCATTCATGTATTCATTCATTCATTCAACAGTTATCCTCTGGGCATCTCTGATATGCCAAGCTCTGCTAAGCACTGAAGATACAGAGCTCATTATGACATAGTCTCTACTCTCTAGGAGCTAGCGGTCTTTTCCACACAGCTTCCAGGATATGCAGGAACTGTCTAGCTAGATTGGATGATATGAACAGGAGTTTAGGGAAACCTTCAACAGTTTCTTGTTGCCTGTAGTAAGGGCTCCTAACATTTTTATTGTGAGGAGTTTCTCCAGTTAAGGAAAGAGGGAGAAGGGTTAGGATACTGAGATTATGGGAGGGGAAGGGAAAGCAACTGGGGGAAGGGAAGTGTGGCCAAAGACTCTTCTCAAGCCCTCCTCTCACAATTCCCTTAAAATTCTGGCAAGGGAGTTATGGTGTTGTTGTTGTTAGGTGCTGTCAAGTCAGTTCTGACTCATAGCAACCCTATAGGACAGAGTAGAACTGCCCCATAGGGTTTCCAAGGAGTGGCTGGTGGATTTGAACTGCTGACCTGTGTTTAGCAGGAAGCTTTAACCACTGCACCACCAGGGAGTAATTCCTAACCTTGGCTTAACCAACTAGGGATGCCTGGCTTATAGGTAAAAGCCTGTATTCTTTAGTCTTTCACAGTTTGCCATATCTGAGCAGGACCTTGTCAGGCAAACTGTCAGACTAAAGCAAATCACCAGGAGACTAGAATCCATCTTGTTCACAGGCTAAGTTTAGTGCGCCGAGGTCACTAACTCAAGTACAAACCAGGGCTTCGAACTGGTTCTGTCATGGCCAGAGAAGTGAAACCGGAAAAGACCCAAATTTACAGTTTGGGTGATTCAGCACAGTAACAGAACAGGAAAAATTACAGGTCAAAGCCCTGGAAAAGGTGTAGTGAGCCTGATGTGTGAGATTGGGTTATTGGCAGGACTGTGGAGAACAACACACATTCAAAGCTGCACAGTCAGCCACGGGAAGCAGCCATCTTTGAGAGAGGCACTTCTGTTTCTGACTGCTCAAAATCTGACTGGCCAGAGATTTGGTTGCTATGCAACACTTACGCTGCCCTTGTTTTCTAAGAGGGATATTAAGTTTCCAGCAGGGCTTCGACTCATGATTTTTCCCATTCTCTTTATCGTCCCGATTCACGCAAATTTTAAATTTCATGTCTGTTCCCGTGACACTTCCTTGGCCATGACTGAACTGGGAAGAATCAGTTGAAAGCCTGGTACAAACTGAGCCCTGGGAATTTTATCTTTGACTCAGCCTTTGCTGGGGGGCCATAATGACCTCTGTGGCACAGCAGAACAGCTAGAACAAGGATGAATGGAGACATGGTTCACTTAGAGCAATCTAAAACCCATACCAGATTTGTGGAACTCTGAATTGGTCATTTTACTATGCCTGCCAGAACAAAACAGAAGACCCAGTCCATGTCCAGTTACCTCCTTGGTCAGCTACTTTTGTCTGTACCTTAGAAGAAGAGAGCAAGGACTTGTCACATCTAATTGATTAAATCAGCTAAGGAACTACCGAAGAGGATAAATCTGAATTCCTAGAACCGGATCTAGGCCATTGTCCCTGAGCTATACTTGATGCTGGTGAATGCCTCCTGAAACACTCATGTGTTATTTGTCCTCGATCCCTTCCAAGGACTAGGATTGGCAGCTCTACAGTGGGGCCAGCCTATCCTAGTGAAAGCAGGGTCTTGCTTAGTTAGCCCGGGTGCTCTGAATCCCCCTGAGGCCTCTGGAACATTGTAGACTCCAATGGCAGGGTGGAGGAAGGCATGTTGAAACCTAAGCTGAGTTTCCTGGAAGCAGAAGTGACCAGCTGACTGTGGTAACATTGGAGTCTTTTTGGTATGCTCAGACCCCAAAAGCAGCCCAAGGGACTCTCCTTAGATCTTGGGAGTCAGTTATCGTGGACCCTCTGCCATAGGTGAGGGAACTCAGGGCAATGAGAAACCTGAGCTGGGCTCTTAAACTGAGAGTTATCTAGTAGGTTCTGTGGACCCTGAAACTCATGGAGTCTTCTGGGTACAAATGGAGTCCCAGGAAATGAACTATCACAGAGCAGCCCAGCTTGGGACACTTACTAACTTGAAATGTTGGCTGGTGGTAGAAGGAGAAGGATGGCAGCAATTTCTTAACCTATAATCAACCGATGAGGGACCACTTAGAGGTTGCAACCTGTATTCCTTAGTCTAGTAGTCAAGGCTCTTATCATATGACTCCATTTAACGTCTAGAAAATTACTTTGTACTCTTTTTAGAAAATATTTTCTAACCAGATTTATATACCCCCCGACCCCAAACTGTATGCACATTTCTACGTTAAAAAAAAAAAATTCTACCTAGGCCTGTGCTATTATCTCCCAGACTCACTTTTCCTCTTTAAGTCCTACCTTTCCTTCAAAGCCCACGTCTCCTTTCTCCCCACACTGTTGAGTTGTATGTGCCACTCTTGTGAGGCTTCCATCAAACGCTACCTTGTTCTCACCTTATCTGGAAATACCACGTGTTATTCTTGTTTGTATCCTCCAAGACACGTAACAGAATTCCCTGCGCATTGTAAGCTCTCATCCTTTGTTGAGTGAATGGTTGCTGTGTGAAACCCTGGATGGGAAATGGGCTTTTTCTCTCGGAAGCCAGGTCTGTCCTCATAGCATACTCCCAAATGATTTTATACCAGAGATCTCTTAGTGCTCGATACCATTAATCCTAGCAACTCTTTCCAGAGAGACCTCGTCCGTGAGCCTTTTCTGATTACATTATTGTTTTTCTCATAGTTCCCAAACCTGATCTAGATTCATATGTGTTTCTGAGAGTGAAAGAACGACAAGAAAACATACTGGTAGAACCAGAAACAGATGAACAGAGGTAAGTGACATATGTGTTGTTCACAGTGGGACATATTCCTCCTGATGGAGAACCAGCCAAGCGCTGCAGATAATTTTTTTTTTTTTTTGCTTCTCTTGCAGGGACTATGTGATTGACTTGGAGGAGGGCTCGCAGCACCTGATCCGATATAAAACCATTGCACCTCTGGTTGCTTCTGGAGCAGTACGACTAATTTAGAACCAAAAACAAATGAACAAGAATGAAGACACGGGACCTTAGGAGACAATATTGAGAACCTCCTGATGTCACTTTGTGCCTTAGGACAATAATGAAGTAGTTCTCTGGACTTTACACGGTTCTCAGCAGTGCTGTGGATCCCTTGGAGATTATAGAGGAGCTCAGGGCAGGATCCCTGATCCCTGATCCCTGATGTTGTCACACATCCCCCTAACTTTCTGCCATTTTATCCAGTATCAGCAGAGGGGGCCATTGCTCTGTTTATTCCGAATAGCAGGCAAATCAATGGAGACTCACTTTGTGGTGTTTTTTGACATGTCTAAGGAAAGCAAGGGAAAGGTAGTTCATAAGTAGGAGTTACTGCCTCTGATTAGGGGACTGTATTTACCCCTGATCTGATAATGGTAGGAGGGTTAGTTCCTTTCACCTTTCTAGTAGGAAGACTGTAAAGAGATTAAAGAAAACAGCTGTGGCCTTCTGGCACCAGATTGTGTGAACTAACTTTTTGGAACCTCTCTTATTGCACTTAAAACCAATTTCTGTCGTGCTTAACTGAGAATCAAAACTAAACCAATACACCATTATTAAGTTCCTGTTTTGTGGCAGAAGGAGCCTCTGGACAGTTCTTTGCTTGTTGGCTAACCTGCAAGCCGTCGCTGAATGTCAGGCAACTTGGCCAAGCCAGCCCCCAGGCCATCTGTCTGTTCCTGGCCACGGGCTCTGTTAGCAGAGCAACACGAACCATCTCGGATTGTGACCCCAGTAGCAGCTTCTCTTTCTGAAGCTCATAGCTTTCTCTCAGGTAATCAGTGGAATTGACGTAGTGTGAATGGACTGTGCTGCAGTGATATACCTGAAGGAAGGAGGTCCGGGCAGAGCAGGAGTCGTCTTTCCTGGAAATAGGGAGAAAAAGCAACCTGCATTCCAGCTTTTCTTGCTTGATGACAGGGCAGCAGGTTTCCATTTACATGTTTAGGTTGGTAGAGTAATCAGTGTGATACTTCCAGGGAAATTGCGAGGTGAAAGCAAGGAAGGTTTGAATGGCTAATAAAAGTACTTGCTCTTTCATGTGATACCTTGCTTTTTTCAGAGTGTTCTTACCCTCATTAGCCATTCATTAAACAAATATACATTGAACATACAGTGTGCCAGGCATAGTTCAAGGTACTTGAACCTCAACCTGGAATAAGACAGTCACTGTCTGTCATGGATTGAATTGTGTCCCCCCAAGAATATGTGTCAACTTGGTTAGGCCATGATTCCCAGTATTGTGTGGTTGTCCTCCACTTTGTGATTGTAATTTTATGTTAAGAGGGTTAGGGTGGGATTTTAACACCACCCTTACTGGGGTCACCTCCCTGATCCAGTGTAAAGGGAATTTCCCTGGGGTGTGGCCTGCACCACCTTTTCTCTCTCAGGAGATGAAAGGGAAGCAAGAAGAGAGTTGGGGACCTCATACCACCAAGAAAGCAGCACCAGGAGCAAAGCGCGCGTCCTTTGGACCCGGGGTCTCTGTACCTGAGAAGTTCCTCGACCAGGGGAAGATTGAGGACAAGGACCTTCCTTCCTCCAGAGCCGACAGAGAAAGCCTTCCCTTGGAGCTGACACCCTGAATTTGGACTTTTAGCCTACTTTACTGTGAGAAAATAAACTTCTCTTTGTTAAAGCCATCCACCTGTGGTACTTCTGTTATGGCAGCACTGGATGACTAAGACACTGTCCCTGTTCAGATGGTAGTGCTGTGCAGAGAATTAGAACTGGGTGACATGTCAGTGACTAGATAGGGTGGTCTGGGAGGGTCTCATTGAAGAGGTTAAGTTCAGGCTGGGATCTGAATAACAAGAGAGAGCCAAACATACAGAGATCAAAAAGAACATTCCAGGGAGAGGAGATCCAAGTGCAAAGTCCCTGAAGAAGGAAAGGAGCCTGACAAAGGGTCAGTGTGGCTAGATTGCAACGGGAAAAGGAATGAGGCAGGCCAGGGCCAGATCGGGTAGGGCTTTGTTAGCAAGGATCCCATTTGGTCCTCACAGCAGTCCTGAGAAGGAAGCAGGGCAGGTAGTATACACTAGATGAAAAACAAAGCAGATAGTACTAAGTCTGAGACGAGTACCCAGTCTCCTGCCTGCTAGTCACGTGTGCTGAGCAGCCAGGAGGGGGACACAGGCTATAATCTAGAACAGTGCTTCTTAAACCTTAATGTGCATACTCCATCAAAGAGATTTCAGTTAATCTTGTTAAAATGCAGATTCTGATGGAGAAAGGTTTAGGGAGGTTCCAAGAGTCTACATTGCTAACAAGCCCCCAGGTTATGCAGTGGCTGCCACTCCATAGACCACACGCAGAGTGGCAAAGCTGTAAATCTTAGGGTCTCCACTCTGGAGGCATGTCAGGCTGCACGCAGCTTAAGGTTTCTACTGAAGCTATAAAGTGAATTGCTCCACTTCCTAAGTTACCTCTTCAAAGGAAGACCGTCAGCTTCATAAAAGGGAAGCTGAATTTCAAAATCGAATAGAAAGGGAAACGATGTGGCTTAGTTGACGGTGGTGGTGAGTATTTCGCTTGGTTGTTAAAACCTCACTACTGGAAGGAAGCATGACAGGACGTTTTCTTCAAATAATTGCATCATCTTTTATCACAAGGAGCTCTGGTGGCGCTGTGGTTAAGCGTTCGGCTGCTGACCCTATGGGACAGTTCTAGTCTGTTCGTGAAGTCGCTATGAGTCAGAATCAATTCGACGGCAATGGGTTTGGTTTTGGTTTTTTATCATAAGCTTGTTCCTAGCAAGACAGCTTTCCGGAGGAATGCTTGCAGGTCCTTGTCTGTCTTTTCCAGCCACAGCAATCATAGCTGTGACCTTGCAGGGAAACTCCAGCTATGCTTCCTCTTGGCCCAGGCCCTGGCAGTCAGTGTGGCTTCAGTGCCACCTTCTTTCTAAAGCATCAAACATAATTCTGTTACGTTTAAGAGTTAACCATCAAGTTTTCAGAATGAATTTTTAAGCAAGCACGTTATATATAAATGGCAATTCTTCATGTAATATTCTCTATCTTGGGAGGCTAAGCATTTCAAAACAGTTTTTGGATTCTTCTAAAATCAATTGTTTAATGTAGCTGATAAACTAGCTGTGCGAGTAGTCTCACTGTCAAGCAAACATCAGTTTTTAAAAAGCAAGATCAGTATTCTTTGCATATTTAATGGACTTAGTTTCAAATAACTTGGCTCCTTCCAAGGAACTGGATACACTTTCCATGGTTCAAAACAACTATTGGCTCAAAAAAGAAACTAGTCCACAGGACTAATAGCCCACTTGAACCACGTTCTCTTCTACCTGTGACCAAAAGAACTAGATGGTGCTTGGCTACCATTACCAAACATTCTGACCAGGGACACAAGAGAAGGGCCTGGATAAAATGGGAGAAAAATGTAGAACAAAATTTGCATTCCTAAAAGAGGCCAGACTTACCGGACCAATACAGACTAGAGGAACCCCTAAGACTATGGTCCTAAGATTCTCTTTGAAATTGGAGCTGAAGCTACTCCTGGAGGTCACTTTTCAGCCAAATAATAGATTGGCTTATACAATAAACAATATCACCCCTGAATAATGTGCTCCCTTAAGCAATCAACTATATGAGACCAAACAGTCAACATTTATCCAAAAGTGAAGGTGAGAAGGCAAGGAGGGGAAAGGAAGCTAGGTCAATGGAAACAGAGCAAACAGAATGGAAATAATGAGCATGCTGACACATTGCGAAAATTGTAAGACCAATGTCACAGGACAAGTTGTATAAAAATTGTTAAATGGAAACCCAATTTGTTGTGCAAACTTTCACCTAAAACGCAATAAATTATTTAAAAAAAAAAATTATGGAGCACAGTTCTGCTCTGACACACATGGGGTTTCCATGAATCAGAATCGACCTGATGGCAACTGATGTTTATAATAAAGATAATAACACCCTCTGGGGACAAAAAAATAAAATACTTCGAGGGTATTGAAAGGAATGTACTATAGATTCTGAAATCACTAATAATATCTAATGTTTATTGAGTCTTTACTATGAATCAGGCTGTTCTAAGTGTTTTTAAGTGGATTACATAAACCTTCACAACAACTCTATGCAAGGAAAATTTGAAATTTTGAAATGGGTAAAAGAAATGGATAGCCTTTCAATGAAATCCTGGATCTCTGTAGGGTATGTGCCCTTGTCTTTGACTAGGCTATTTTACACCTCTGTAGAGGTAGAGGTTATCTTATTAAAAAACTGATAACAATATGACTATTTCCTAACCATAGCTATTGCAGATGACTCCTGTCCATGGTAATGCAAATGAATTTTATCCAACAGAGAAAGTCAAATCTTCATTTGAACCAGTTGCAACACCTTCCTGGTTCCCTCATTAAACAGTAAGTTATTGTAAAGAAAATCTTTGGTACATGTTCATTTTGTATCTGTATGAGACTCATGATTGTATCTTCTAAAATATGTTAACACCATGGAGTTCTCATGAATCAGAATCAACTGGAAGGCAACTAACAACAATGTAAGATATGAGTCAGAATAGGAGTTTGGTTTCTGGTCATTAATATCCCGATTTTGCAGACCAAAAAAAAAAAAAAGATTAAGTAGAGATTAAGATTAAGATTACTTACCGAGACAGTAAGTAGAGGAAGGAGGATTCAACCCCACTGAACACAGAGCCCTGGAGCCCATCCTCTTAATCACCTTGCAATACTCTCTCCAAAAAAGGGAAAAGATCCAATAATGTTTTGAGCAAAGGTAGCTTCATTGGAACAAATTCCAGGCATAAAAAAAAAAAAAAAAAATTTTATTTTTTTTTTAAAAAGACTATTCTGAGAGAATAATCACTACCATTCACATTCCTTTAGAGGAGGTGGCATTTTTCATAATGTAGGAATATTTTCTGAATTAGAGAATTTTCTATATACCACCATGCTTACAAATTCTACCCAACTTGTTAAGACAAGGAAAGCCATTCAGAATGAATTAAACTCAACACATAATTACTTAAGCCTTTCCTCTCGGCCCAGTTCTATTAGATTCTGTGAGGATCAGAATAGGACTAAGTGGCTATTTTTGCCCCCAAGGAAATTACAGTGAATCCTAAAAAGACTTCTTAAGGGTAAATTTGAAAATATGAGATTGTTAGGCTCAGAAAAAATTGTCTTTTTAACATCCAGGACAAAGAAGATTGGAAGGAAACAATTTTCTTTGGTTCAAAGCCTCTTGAATGGGACACTCCTTGTGACCCAAAATATTTCCCAGCTCAAATGTAAATTTCTAAAACTTCAAATTGTTGCTTCCGTTATCTCTGAACCTATAGTTTTTTCTCAAGCATAATTCTCACATTTCATTGCCTCACTTAAAACCCTTCAGTGGTTCTCATTGTCTACAAAAAAGAAAGGGCATAAGGGAGATTAGTGTTTATTGAACAACTGGGTCCTAGACAGGCTTTCTATAAATACCTGGCTTGATGCTCACAACAACCCTATGGAGAAAACACTAGTTTCACCATTTCACTCCAGCTTCTGGGCAAAATTTTCCTTTATCTTTCCCTAAATAGTTTCTAATCTTTTTATATCTATAGTTTTGTCTTTATTAAAAACCTCACCAAAATTCTTGAGGGAATTAAGGTATAAATAATTTCATATCAGTAACATTGGAATAAGCAAGATGGTTTGGGACACCCAGCTTTAAAGGCATACCTGCAATCTACCTTCCATTTAAACCAAAAACCAAACTGGTTGACTCCAACTCATAGCGGCCCTATGGGACAGAGTAGAACTGCCTCATAGGGTTTCCAAAAAGCTACTGGTGGATTCAAACTGCCAGTCTTTGGATTAGCAGCTGAGCTCTTAACCACTGCACCACCAGGGCTCTAACTTCCAGAATAGGTCAAGTAAATAACAATGGAAAATGGCTTACGCCACATTTAGCTTCATTGTTAAACACAGCGGGCCTGTGAGTGCCAGGCATTGGGGTATGTGGTGCACAATCATTACCCTGCAGGCATTCCTGTCCTCAGTTTCCAGCACTGGTTGGTAGACCCTCAGTCTGAGCAAGATTATAGTCAGGCTCCTTAGTTTTGATAATAGATCATCAACTTTGCCATTGTCTGATACCTAAAGCTTTCTAATCTCCAGTCAACAACATAATATGTCTACACTAAAAAAAAAATTTTTTTTTTTTCAGGTAGTGCCTAGTGAGCTCAGTCATAAACAGGCTGCTAACCATAGCCTGTCAGTTTAATAAATGAAACAAGAGAGACTAAAGGCGATATTGTCAGTCTATTTCTCTTGCTTCCCCAAGTTTTATTACTGTATCAATCTTGATCCCAGAAAGCAGTATTTCTGGACTAATTTATTAGTTCCATGCTTTTATTGAAGACCACTATAAGAAACAGCCACGTGAATAACATCTCCATGTCCTCTACAAGTTACAATTGAAGACAGTATCAATTACATGACCTACTGTTTTCTGTATAAAGATCTATGTAATAAATTTTTCTCAGAATTGAATGCAAATAAAAGTTTGTCTCTTCAAGCTTACGTGATTCATTTAATCAGACAAATGAGTCCTATTGGATTCCCCATTCTAGCCTACCTAGGTATCACCACCCATAGGGTCGCTATGAGTTGGAATCAACTCGACCGCAATGGGTATAGATGGGTATACCAGGGAACTCAGAGCCCAATTAGTGTGTGCACTGCCCACCCCAGCTTCCTTGTAACATTGCCCTGTATCTTTCCTTCAATAGTTGCTGATCTCCTTTTTATACCTATGAGGGGCCCTGGTGGTTAAGCACTTGGCTGGGAACCTAAAGGTCTCTGGTGGTTTGAACCTACCAGCTACCATGGGATTCCATAAAGATTTACAGCGTTGGAAACCCTATAGGGCAGCTCTACTCTGTCTTATAGGGCCACTGTGAATTCAATAGTTTCTGATCTCCTTTTTATACCTACAGTTTCACTGTTCTATTTTGTCTTGATTAAAAAAAATTTTTTTTTTTTATTAAAAGCTACCACAAATTTTTTTTGGAATTAAGTAAAGGATAAATAAGTACATATTAGTAACTTGGGCATATATATATATATTTCTTTTTTATTGTGCTTTAAGTGAGAGTTTACAATTCTTGGGCATATATTGAAGATTGAAGGTCCCACTTTTTATGGGGATGAGCAATGCATGAGCCATTTCATGGAATATAAATTCCTAAGTGAGGCAGATAAGGGAAAGTGATAACGAAGGTAAGAACTGTAGTGTCCTATCACTCTAGCACTCCGAAAAGAGAGAATCGGTCATCCAAATGACATGATACAAATAGCAGTATGGCCAGTATAGCTCCACCTATTTGTTAAACACACAGGGCCTACTAGATAGAAGACATGGTGGTATGTGCTGTGCATACAAAGGTAGGAAAACCCCTTATAGTCTAGTGAGGGAGACCAGCAAGAAAACACATCACAGAACCATATACTTTTATTTTTTCCAAAAACTAAATTATAAAATGGGCATGAAGTGTTACAAAAGAACATAGGAGAAAGAACTCCAAAGGCTGGAGGAATCATGAAAGTTTCCTGGAGGAAGTAGTGCCTGAGCCGAGCCTTGAAACATTGGAGGAGTTACCCAGGCTAAGGAAAGGAGAGGGGTTGACTCTTTCGGGCAAAAATACCACATGCAAAGGCACAGACATCAGAGGGAACATGCAGCATGCTGGGCCCAGCAATAACTATGAGAGCTGGGGTGTGGAGAAGACAGACTTTCCCCTTTAAGCAGAAAACCCCAGTGGTGTAGTGGTTAAGAACTACGGCTCCTAACCAAAAGGTCAGCAGTTCAAATGTACCAGCTGCTACTTGGAAACCATATGGGGCAGTTCTACTCTGTCCTATAGAGTCACTATGAGTTGGAATCAACCCAACAGCAGTGAGTTTGGTTTTCAGGGTTTTATTTACCATGCTAAAGAGTTTGGATTTTGCTCTATTAAAACACTTAAGAACTTCTGAAGGACTTTGAACTAAGATCTAAGATTTGCATTTTAGAAATCCGATTTGCATTCAGAAAAATCCCTGTGGTGACTGTGGAGGATGGAGGCCAGACTGGAGGGTTGGAAACCAGTGGCTGTGCTAACGACCAGGTGGGAAGAAATGAGGGCCTTGTGGTTATATAAAGATGGCGACGATATGGCAGGAGGCAAGTGCTTCCTGAGTAGGTGGACTAGGTAATCTGGATCAACTCCCACCCTGAAGATAATTTAAAATTCCAGATGAGATATAAAAAGCATTTTTTAAAGACATCAAAGAGCTAATGAGATATCAAGGAATTGTTACACCAAGATCCAGCAGAAGACAGAAATTGAGAGAGGTGAGCCCAGCATTAGCCTGGACGCAGCGGGAGCTGAGAGGCAGTAGCTCTTCTAACAGCCTCATGCAGCGATTCTAAATCTGGGGTTCATAGACTAGAATTCAGGGGGTCTGTGAACTTGGTTAAGGGAAAAAATTACATTTTTTTTTTTAACCTTTAAATGAAGTTTAGGCTTGCCTTCTATTATGAATCTAGTCAGTAAGCCACAGTAATTTTAGCAGTGCTTGTGACTTTGAAAGCAATATAAATCAGATATTTTCAAACTACATTTACAACTCATAGTGACCCTCTAGGGCAGCGTAGAACTGCCCCATAGGGTTTCCAAGGAGTGGCTGGTGGATTCGAACTGATGACCTTTTGGTTGGCAGCTGATCTCTTAACTACTGTGCCACCAGGGATCCGGAGTTGCAGCAGATATCCCAAAACATCACTGTTTCTAAGTTATAGTTGTTATTAGACCAGCTGCTAAATCTTGTTATCTAATGCATTAAAAAAGAAGTACATATATTACTGTATCACAAGTTTAGTTTTTAAGATGTTTCCATAGCTGTATTTTAATGTAATAAGTTTGCCTTGTAATCTTACATCTTTTATGTTATGCTTTTAAAAACATTGTTTGGAGAAGGAATCCATAGTTGTATCAGACTGCCAGAGGGATCTATGGAACAAAAAAAGGTTAAGCATCTCTGGCCTAGTGGGACCAGAGGTCAAAAGATGGAGTTATACCTATGAAGGGTGGGAGTTCTGGTAAAAAACCTTGCCTTTATGATAGCAACTCTAGGAGCAAAAGTAAATCAAAAATAAACAAGTCCTCACATACACAAACTTCAACCCAGCTTTGAATCACGTGGATAACCTTGAAAATGTCAAACCTGTAAATTGAATTAAAGCCATCCAGATTGCTGGTGTCTTCAGCTACCAGGCAGAAGTAAGTTAAAATCATCTCTGAGGAAAGATAACATCCTGGGCCTAAAATTATTTCTATAAATAATTTTTCAAATACAATGCTTAGAATGAACATGGAGCCCTGGTGGTACAGTGGTTAAGAACTTGGCTGTTAACCAAAAGGTTCACAGTTCAAATCCACCAGCCACTCCTTGGAAGCCCTATGGGGCAGTTCTACTCCGTCCTTTGGGGTGGCTATCAGTCGGAATTGACTGGACAGCAACAAGTAGAATAAAGATAACAAGGCACGTGAGGAGAAAAAAATATGAATGAGAATGGACAGAAGCAACTGACAACAGAAACACACCCAGGAGTACCCCAGAGAGTGAAATTATTAGACACAGGCTGTAGAACAATCATAGTCACAGAGATAAAAGCAGCAGCAGAAAGAAGTGTCATGGAAGATATGGAAAAGAGCTTTCGCAATGGACAAGTCAGGAAGGTCTGGTGTGGAGGTATAACATGGAATTCAGTACCCAGGTGAAGTTGGACCCCTGGGAGTGGCCAAAAAGCAACATCGAGGGTGAAGAGACTTCTGTGGATCAAGGAGTCTAGTTGCAAGCGATAAACCTCAACCTGAATAAGCTTAAGGAAAAAGGAGGCTGACTAGCTCCTGCAACTGAAAATGGCAGCTGGTCTCTGATAATCCACGAGGTCCATAGATTTTGAACGCTATTTTCAGAGATGTGTGTGTAAACCTGTCTGTGCTTGTCCATCTGTCTGTCTTTTCTCCTGCTTCTCTGTGCCCTTTGGCGTCGTTATCTCCTGCAAGTAGAGTTCATCCTTGGGGCAGGAAATAGGGATGCAGGCAGATTCAAAGTTAGCCTATTCCAGGTTAGCATGGAATGATACCATCCAGGTCTTAGCTTGAACTTTTAAAGTCCTAGAGATTGGCACAGCTTGGGGGCATGGACCCATCCCTTGGACCAGTCACCATAACTAAGAATGGCCCAGCCAGGGTGTTACCAGAAATGCAAATGGAGAAAGGGCTGGACGGATAGAGCAGCTGGGAAGTCCCTAAGGAGCTGTTGTTAGCTGCTGTGGGGCCAGCCCCTGACTCATGGTGACCTCATACACAATGAAGCCAAACACTGCCCGGCCCTGTGCTATACCCATGTTCACTTGTGGATGGGACCACGAAAACATATGCACCACAGTGGTCCCTAAGGGGAACTGCTTGCCCTTTTTATAAGGTTGGATCCAAAGGGAGTGGTTGTTATCCTCTCCTGTTTCCTCCAGTGACCCGGGATCTCAGTGGACTAGAGTCTTTTTTTTTTTTTTTTTAATCATGTTGTTGTTGGTGCTGTTGAGTCAGCTCTGATTTATAGCAACTTTACGTAAAACAGGAAACCCTGGTGGTGTAGTGGTTAAGAGCTACAGCTACTAACCAAAAGGTCAGCAGTTTGAATCCACCAGGCACTCCTTGGAAACCCTATCGCGAAGTTTTACCCTGTCCTGTAGGGTCGCTATGAATTGGAATTGACTCAATGACAATGGGATTGGTTTTTGGTTTTCTTTACCATTTACGGGAACCAGGAGACTAAAATCCCCAAGCAGTTCTGCCTTCACTGAGCAACTCAAAAGCCTTATAGGAATCATCCCTTGTTTGCCCGCTTCCTGTACCATTTGTTCATCAATGCTGGGCTTACAGATAGAACCGTATCACTTCCACTGGACTTTACTGAATCTTTGACTCCGTAACAACCTAGTTGGATCTTTATTTTTTTATCATAAAATATTATAGAATATTTCAAGCACATTGAAAAGCACAGACCAAAACCAAACCCAACCCAGTGCCGTTGAGGCAATTGCGACTCATAGCGACCCTATAGGACAGAGTAGAACTGTCCTGTAGAGTTTCCAAGGAGCGCCTGGTGGATTCGAACTGCTGACCCTTTGGTTAGCAGCCGTAGCACTTAATCACTATGCCACCAGGGTTTCCGAACGATATAAAAAGACTGCTATTTAATTTTTTTTTTCCTAATACTATACCTGGAGATCACGTCATATCAGTTAACTTCCTCATCTCTTTTTCAACTAAATAGGATCTCATTGTGTGACTATTCCACCCTTTACTTAACCAGGCTCCTAGAGTTGATTATCTGGGTTGTTACTTTTGCTATTGCAAACAATGATACATTGAATAGCCTGTACATGTGTCATTTCATTCATGTGTAGGGACATCTGTAGGATAAATCCCCATAAGCAGGATTGTAGTAGTACTTTATATATCTTGTATACTAGTCCTTTTTTTAGTCATATGCTTTGCAAATATATTCTCCCAGTCTATGGTATGCCTTTTAGCTTTTCTTAGTGTGTCCTAAGTAGTGGTCAGTTGACAAATGTAATCAGTTTTCTTTCTGGTTTGTGCCTTTTATATATTATTTCAGGAATCTTTTATTATCTCGAGGACATAAATATATTTTCCAAAATTTTAAAGTTTTGCTTTTTACATTTAGGTACATATTTTTGTTGCTGTTGTCGTTAGATGCCATCAGGTCAGCTCCAACTCATGGCAACCTTATGTCTAATCTTTGGCTGAAGGGTGAACCTCAGGAGTGGCTTCAGTACTGAGTTAAAAGGTTGTCCAGGGGCCATACTCTCGGGGTTTCTCCAGTCTCTGTCAGACCAGTAAGTCTGGTCTTTTTCTGTGAGTTAGAATTTTGTTCTACATTTTTCTCCTGCTCTGTCCAGGACCCTCTATTGTGATCCCTGTCAGTGGTGATAGCCAGGCACCATCTACTTATGCTGGATTCAGTCTGGTGGAGGCTGTGGTAGCTGTGGTCCATTAGTCCTTTGGACTAAACTTTCCCTTGTGCCTTTGGTTTTCTTCATTCTCCCTTGCTCCAGATTGGGTGGGACCAGTGGAATACCTTAGATGGCCGCTCACAGGCTTATAAGACCCTAGACACTACTCGCCAAAGTAAGGTGTACAGCATTTTCTTTATAAACTATGTTATGCCAATTGAGCTAGATGTCCCCAGTCTTTTGAGTTTTAATGTCACTCTGTCAACTTCCCAAGTGTGTGTGTGATGGAAAAAGACAGACAGGGACAGAGATTGAGACAGTTTCTTGGCTCACCATCTGCATTAGTGTATTAGTTTGTTCTAGTCCTAAAACCACACGGTTTTATTAGTATAACTCTTAGTTCTAACCTTTTACATTACTAAAGTATACATGTCATTACAAGGAGTCCTGGTGGCGCAGTGGTTAAAGTGGGTTGCTGCGAACCAAAAGGTTGGCATTTGGAACCCACCAGCTGCTCTGCAGGCGAAAGATGTGACCTTGGAAACCCTATGGAGCAGTTCTACTCTATCCTGTAGGGCCGCTGTCATAGACTCAATCATGTCCCTCCAGAAATGTGTGTATCAATTTGGCTGGGCCAGGATTCCCAGTATTGTGTGGTTGTCCTCTATTTTGTGATGGTAATTTTATGCTAAAGAGGATTAGGGTGGGATTGTAACACCCTTACTAAGGTCACATCACTTATCCAATGTAAAGGGAGTTTCCCAGGGGTGTGGCCTACACCACCTTTTATTTTACAAGAGATAAAAGGAAAGGGAAGCAAGCAGAGTTGGGGACCTCATACCACCAAGAAAGCAGTGCGGGGATCAGAGCACATCCTTCATGCTTTGGATGGGTATCCCTACATGGAGAAGCTCCTAGTTGGGGGGAAGATTGATGAGAAGGGAGACAGAGAGAGAAAGGCTTCCCCTGGAGCTGATGCCCTGAATTTGAACTTTTAGCCTACTTTACTGTAAAGAAATAAATTTCTCTTTGTTAAAGACATCCACTTGTGGTATTTCTGTTACAGCAGCATTAGATGACTAAGACTGTCGCTATGAGTCAGAAACGACTCAGTGGGTTTGGTTTGGCATATGTCACTGCAGTTTGGGAAGAAAAGCTCTGAGAATAAAAATCACTTGAAATCTCATCATCATGAAATAGCCACCACTAAAATATTGTTGTATATGCGTCATTATTGATGCTAGAGCTAAAGGATTAAGCAAAAAGGAAAAACGTATAGGAAATGAGCCCAAAGCAGAAAGGAGTTCTTTAGCTTAAGTAGGGGAATGCAGGAAAAAACCTAAATATGTTCTTAAAATTTGAAGAAGAATTTCTAGAATAATGCTGAACAGTTTATTTTTAAAAAGAACCACACAGGAATAAAATTACCTAAGTCAAAGGAAATGTTCTGAGAACATGAGGCAAGATTCTTGACTACCAAGAAGATAAAAGAATCAACTGGGATATCCAGAGGTCCATGGAATTTCCATCCCAGGAAAACTCTGAGAAAGGAGGACCTCTATCCACTATGGCATGGGAATCTGGGGCTTCCTTACTGCTTAGGATTTGCAGCCAACCAAGAGGATTTAGATTCCAGTGACCGTTAAAACGTAACTGGCTTAATTTTAGTGAATTAGCCAGAACCGTCTGGGCTCTGGATGTGGTGATCAGTGATAAGACCCTCAGATTGCATGTGGTAATTACAGGTCTAAACTCGCGATGATGACCCAGTTATGATCCTGGCTTTTAGGGAAAAATTAGTTTTGTGAAAGATAAAAAATTTAGGAGATGATTAGGAAATTATTTAATCGAAAGGAAGAAGAAAGGAATTAAGCAAGCTTTTTTTTTTTTTTTTTAATGAATGTGAAAAGACCAAACTTACATTATGATTGGTAAGGAGAAAGCAATGGGGAAAGAAAGACAAAAAGAACAAAACAGTGAGTCTCATAAAAATCAAGCTGCTTTTCTAAAGCACAAGTAGGCTTGCTCAGGAACATATACAGGTACAAGCCAGAAGAGTGACAAGTGACAAAGAGCGCCGAGCCTAGAACTTTTTCTGAAAAGGAAAGAGACCCTATTGTGTTATGAAGAAAAGGTTTTTTTGCCATCCAGATAATGAAACATGGGAATGATCTATTAAAGAAGGTTGTTGAGGCTACAGTATTAAAAAAAAAAAAAAAAAAATTACAGTATTAGAGGTGCCAAAAAAAGAGATATTTTTCTGTTCTGTAAGGTTTAAATGCTTAATTAACAGCAAAGGACCAGACCAGAAACCCTCTCGAGTGTCCTTCTATTTCTCAAACTGCTTGCAGCCCAGCAGTCTTCTGGAGATTCATGCAGGGTCCCACACACACCTCTTTCAGAAGATGTAGGCTAATTCCTTACAACTGTGGGGTGCCTTGTGTTTTTCATGGGAGCAGGGTATAATGAAATAAACTTGGGATCTGAAGCCAGAAAATCTAAGGTCAAGTCCTGAATCTGTATTTTTCTTAACTCAGGAAACCTGGAGAAATAAATGCCTTATCTCTACAACAGATAATAATACCAACTTAACCGGTTTGTTGCAAGGAAAAATCGAGATAAGGTATGAAAAGGTTGTTGCTATGAGTTGGCATTGATTCAATGGCATTGAGTTTAAAATAAAAGTGACTCTAAAAGATGTCATTTTGAGGACACTTAATAAGCCATGGTATCTTCAAGTGCCTCATATGCATGCGAAAGCTGGACAATGAATAAGGGAGACCAAAGAAGAATTGATGCTTTTGAATTACGGTTTTGGCGAAGAATATTGAATATACCATGGACTGTCAGAAGAATGAACAAGTCTGTCTTGGAAGAAGTACAGCCAGAATGATTCTTAGAAGCGAGAACAACATACTTTGGATGTGTTATCAGGAGGGACCCATCCCTGGAGAAGAACATGCTTGGTAAGGTACAAGGTCAGCAAAAGAGAGGAAGACCCTCAGCAAGATGGAGTGACACAGTGCTTGTAAGGATGGGCTCAGGCATAGCAACGATTGTGAAGATGGCGCAGGACCCACCAGTGTTTCCTTCTGTTGTACACGGAGTCGCTATGAGTCGGACCTTACTCAAGGGCACCTAACAACGACAAAATATTCTACATATATTAATCGTACCACAGCAGAGCGCAACTCTGACACTTTGTTAGAAGTGAAAACAAAGGTTTTATTGTGGAAAAGGTTTCGCAAAACGGGAGACACACAAGCACCCAGGCAGGTTGCTGCAGTGTTTCAAATTGCAAGAAGAGAGACAGGTTTTTATCAGATGAAGCAAACAAAGGGCTGTGCTCACAGGCATGGCGGATACAAGGCAAAATTTACAACGGGTTTGTTAAACACTTCCCTTAACATCAGTAAGTCTACTTGTTAACATCCTGAGATATGCTCACCAAAGCATTCTGTCAGGAATAATTGAGTCAATTTTCTGTTACAGCTGCAGGTCTGTTTCTTCCTCTTACCTTAAATTCTACCCTAGTTATGGAACCCTGGCGGCACTGTTGTTAAGAGCTATGGCTGCTAACCAAAAGGTCAGCAGTTCGATTCCTTGGAGGCTCTATGGGACAGTTCTACCCTGTGCTACAGGGTCTCTTGGAGTCAGAATCGACTCCACAGCAATGGGTTTTTTACCCTAGTTACAGATTTACAAGGAGTCGGCAAAACGGGAGCCAAAGCCTCAGCGAATGGTTTAGGATGAAGTCTAATTTAAAATGCTCTAATTTGAGGGAGTCAAAGTAGAAAATTAGGGACAATAGAGCTAATTTTTGGTTATAGAGCTACACAATAGCAGGCTTCATCTTTACTTAACATTATCAATTCTATTTCCTAACCTCCTGGGAAATGTTGACCGAAGTACTTTGTCTGACAAAAGCTGCATAAACATTCTTGACAAACATCTTTTCTACAAACAATTCCTTACACAAGCTTAAGTTCTGACCCTTGCTTTCTTTATGTTCTAAGCAGCTAAACTTCTACAAGAAGCTCAATTGTCTCTTCAGAGTGGCAGTGAAGATTTCAGGCCTAGCTACAGCTTGATTTAAAAATGGAGTCTTAGATTTTAGTTCTGGGGCAGCTATCCACTTGTGCCAAAGTACCTCAGTTTTTGGAGTTTGCTTACACAATTGTCAATTCATTATTATTATCTCTATCTACTTACAACAATACATTGATGTAGACAGATATCATTATTCCCAGATGTGAAAGCCTTGGTCACTGTTATGGATTGAACTGTATCCCCCCAAAATGTGTGTCAACTTGGCTAGGCCATGACTCCCACTATAGCGCAGTTGGCCACCACTTTGTGATCTGATGTGATTATCTTATGTGCTGTAAATCCTAATCTCTATGATGTTAATGAGGCAGGATTACAGGCAGTTATGTTAATGAGGCAGGACTCAATCTACAGGATTAGGTTGTATCTTGAGTTAATATAAAAGAGAAAAGGAAGCAGAGAGAGAGGGACCTTCTCCCAAGAAAGTACAGCCAGGAGCTGAGCACGTCATTTGAGCCCAGGGTACCTGCACCGAGAAGCACCTAGACCAGGGAAGACTGATTGCAAAGACCTTCCCACAGAACAGACAGAGACAGAAAGCATTTGCTGGGAGCTGGTGCCCTAAATTCAGACTTTTGGCCTCCTAGACTGTGAGAGAATAAATTTCTGTTCATTAAAACCATCTACTCGTGGTATTTCTGTTATAGCAGCACTAGATAACTCAGACCCAGAAACTCAGACAGTCACCAATAAGCAGCACAGCCAGAATTGGAAGCTAGCACTTCTACCTCAGGATATCAGTTATCTTTCCCCTACACCACACTGCCTGTCAAGCAGAAATATGTTCTAAACTTGAGCTCTTCGCATGGTACTTACAAAGGCAATCCCTGACCAATCACCCAGTTTCCAACTTTGTTAAGTGGCACGGTTGCTTAATCTGTGATGGATCTTTTCCAGTTCTAACTTAAGTTGAATATGTTCTTCCAGCTCAAGGTCTGTTTGTGGGTGAAAGGTTTTTAGAATCTTTGAGACCTTTGTACACACATGTGTGTTTGTACATGTAACCAGATTTGGGAGGTTTAGGTATGAGGGATGAGTGCACACAATCCTGATAAAAAAGAGGCTTGAATAATTGTCTGAGAAATTTCTCTTTTAGTCTACAATAGCTTTGATGGCAATCCCAGGATCACGCTGAGCTAGGTGCTTGGCATTAGCCAACATGAACAGAGGAAAACAAACCCTTAAGCAATGATAGTAAATTGAAAACTTTATTGAAAGTACCAAGAACAAGAGCAAAAAGAATAGAAATCCCGAAAAACACAATCTAGCTACTTGCTATTCCCCCCAAATAATCAAAACACTTAAAAGCACAGAAAAGTGGATAATAAAACAAACACACCATACTCGACTGATATTCACAAAGCAAGAGGGGCGTCAACAGAAATATAAACGTAGCTTAAAGGCGAAAGCAGTAAATAGGACAAAGAGTTTAATCATTCATAGGTACAAGATAAAATCACCAATGAGATATAATAGTACAGGGAGCTCTGGTGGTGCAGTGGTTAAGAGCTCAGGCTGCTAACCAAAAGGTCGGCAGTTCAAATCCACCAGCTGCACCTCAGAAACCCTATGGGACAGTTCTACTCTGTTCTGTAGGGTCACTATGAGTCAGAATTGACAGCGAAGGAGACTTCACACAAGATAGCATTACAATATACAGAGGCCAAACTGTTAGAAGTAGAAGAATTTGAGAAAAACTCAGTCATCTTGGGAGGCTTCAACACTCCTTACCCAAAATTTGAAGGTCAATTGAGAGTTTAATTTCTTTTTAGAAAAATTGATTACTTACTAGTCAACAAAGAAAATCTGAATAAACTCCCCTAAACAGAGCATAAAGGCCACATTCTCTAAATGCTCAAAAGTAAGCCCCATTCTTAAAAGTTTGCAAGTGACCATCCAAGGCATAACAATTGGTCTCTATTCACCTGGCACAACAGAAGAAGAAAGGAGAGTCAGGAATAGGAGGAGGAAATAGAATGTGTGGCTAATAGCCTCCATGAACAACTGCCTCCTTTGCCATGAGACCAGAAGAACTGGATGGTGCCCGGCTACCACTACTGAATATTTTGATCAAAGATTCCATAGAAGAATCCTGATCAAAAGGGGGAAAATGCAGAACAGAATTTGAAATTCTCATGGACTCCAGACTTCCTGGAGCCATGAAGGTTGGCTGAACTCCTGAAACTATTGTCCTGAGATAATCTTTAAACCTTAAACCAAAACTATCCCTTGAAGCCTTCTTAAAGCCAAACAATTACTTAACTAGTAAAAGTAAGCCCCATGCGAGCAGCAACCAGGTTGGGTTTGTTCACCTTTGTACCTCAACACCTCCCACATTGTTTAGCACATAGTAGGGATCCATAAGGATTTGTCATATAAATGGATGAGTGAAGGAAGGAAGGAATGATGACCCACAACATAACCAAAACAAACAAAGCATGTAAAAAGTATATAGAAATTTCAATAACGCTCTTAAAAATAATTATTGGGTCAAAGAAGAAATTATAGCCTATAAATAAATGGCAATAAGAGCACTGTGTATAAAACCTATCTTAAACTGAGAAAAATATATAATCTTAAATGTATTTCTTGGAAAACACAGAAGATAGAAAATAAAGTATTCTACTAAAGAAGCCAGAAATAAAAAGTTGAAAAACAAGAGAAAATTAGAAAAATGAAAGCAAAAAATAACGAACCAGGCAACAAAGAAACTGGTGTACCTAACAAATTAAATAACAAAATCTTTATCAAGCTTGACCATGAAAAAAAAAAAAAGGAAACAAAGTATTTTATGAATAAGAAAAGGGTTGCAGGTAGCAAGGAACTGTTTTTAAAATTAAGAGAACACTGGGTATGCCTAACTTTCTACCATTAAATTAGAAGTCTGGAGGAAATGGATGGTAGTCTAAGAAAATATAAATGATCAAAACTGACTCTAGAAAAAGTAATATCACCTTGGTTGGTCGGATATTTTGCAAACACATTTTCCCAGTCTTTTGTTTATCTGTTCATTTTGTTTATGATGTTTTTAGCCACACAGACTTTCTCCCACCCAAAGACTATACAAATATCCTCCTGTAACTCTTCCTTACAATTTATCATTTTATTTTTATTAAGTTCTTAAATTATTTTTGGTATGAGGTAAGGGTTTACCTTTACTTCCTTCCAGATAGACAGCCAACTGTGTCAATAGATAGATAGCCAACTGTGCCAAATATCATTAACCCAAGAGCTACAGTTATTACCCAATACAACTTCATTAAGTACATACAAAGGACCTAGTTTAAAAATGGGGGAAAAGGTATGAAAAGGAATTCACTGGAAAGGAAATGGAAATGGTCAATAAATATATGAAAAAAAAGCTACATACTGTTTGCCTTTAAAAATATAATTAAAACAATCTTGAGATACTAGTTTTCATCTATTATACTGGCAGGTATTTTAAATTTTGATCATTTGTAGTAATGGCGAAGGTATGGAAAAAAGGCAACTCTTAAAGGCTGTTGGTTAAATTGTAAATTTATGTGGCCTTTTTGGAGGCCATTTGGCAGCATCCACCAGAGTTTTAAATGTGCATTTCCTTTGAACCAGCAGTTCTCATTCTAAATATCTATCATGAAGAACTTTTCACGTGCGTATACAAATATATGTTTTGAAAGGGTTTGTTGCACAGTTTTATTATCAAAAAATTGAGGGCTATCGAAATGTCCATGAACAGAGAATTGGTTAATCCTGGTGGATCCAGACTATGGAATGCCACGTACCATAGTGAAAATGAGCTACATCTAAAATATACTAATATAAAAAAAATGACCACCATATATTAACTGAAAAATGCCAACTGCCTACATAGGTATACAATTACATATATAAATAATTATGATATATAAATAAAGATAAATACATATATATTATGATGGTAAAGTAGAGGGTCAGCAAAAGAGAGAAAGACCCTCAACAAGACGGACTGACACAGTGGCTGCAACAACGGGCTCAAGCATAGCAACGATTGTGAGGATGGCGCAGGGCTGGGTAGCATTTCATTCTGTTGTACGTAGGGTCGCTATGAGTCAGAACCGACTCAACGACACCTAACAACAACCACGATATATTATGAGACCATTTTTTGTAGAAATAAAATCTTTGAACCACTGCAAGATTAACAATCTACAACCTTGCTTTTTTTTTTTAAATAAACTTTTGATTGAAGTATAACATGTTGTTGTTGTTGAGGTACAAAACACATACAGAAGATTACACAGGGCACACACCTGTTTCCATCATCCAGCTCCAGAAATAGCACAGTATCCAGGAGTCTAGAGCTTGTAAGAAAAGATCTGGCTTAAAGATACAGACTTAGGAGTTGTTAGTATACAAGTAGTAATTGCATAATTGTCAAAATTGGTAAGGACATCCAAGGAAAATGTACCACAGTGAAAAATACAGAGGGCTGAAGATTTGAGGGATATTAAGATTTAAGGGATAGATAGAGGAAACTGGGTCTGCAAAGGAGACAGAGGATACTAGGGGTAAGAGAAACACCAAGAAGCTGTTCACCGCCTCCTGAGACAATCTGATCATGTCCAGCACAGACCACAGAGCCTAGGGGTACCATCGAGGTACACTAAGTGGGTTCCTTATGGATGTACTTTGCATGTTATATGACCCTGTCACTCTGGCCACAAATGACCAAACCAGGGATCCAACTCCAAGGCCCCATAGAGGCTCTCTATATTGGTCAACAAGCGCTCCACCTAGTGACCTCCTCTCTCTCTGGGTGCCACACACACACCCACCCACACCCACACGCACACCCCACACACAGTAGTACAGAGAGTAGATGGACACAGAAATATGAGAAGGCACTCAACGGTAAGGTGAATAAGGAAAAGCCAAGAGGCAGAGAAAAGAGCCCAAAAAGTGGGTAGTGGGATAGCTTCAGGAGAAAAAAGTATGGTGCGAGCCCCTAAGGAAACTATACATAGTGTGTGTATGAACTTCTAATTCCCCAAAGCCTGTCTGTTTCACAGCCCACAGGGTTTCCAGTTTCATTCTTTTCTCTCCTTTCCTTATCACAGGGGGATATTGGTGGCTCAGTGGTAGAACTCTCACCTTCCATTCGGGAGACTGGGGTTCAATTCCCAGACAATGCAACTCATGCCCAGTCACAACCCATCTGTCAATGGTGGTTTGAGTGGAGTCCCTGGGCAGCAAAAACAGTTAAGTGCTCTACTACTAGCCAAAAGGTTGGCAGTTTGAATCCACCCAGCGGTGCCTCGGGAGACAGGCCTGGTGATCTGTTCCCAAAAGGTCACATGCTTGAAAACCCTACGAAGCACAGTTCTATCCTGCGCACATGGGGTCACTACGATTCTGACTGGATGGCAACTAACAACAACAACAATAATGCTGAACAGGTTTAAGCAGAACTTCCAGACTAACATGGACTAGAGAGAAAGGCCTGGCAATCTACTTCCAAAAATCAGCCAGTGAAAACAGGGTAGATCACAACAGTCTGGTCTCCGCAACCAATCATGGGGATGGTGCAGGACCTGGCAGTTTTTGTACTGTGTATGGGGTCGCCATGAGTCAGAGGCAAACTGGAGGGCAGCTCACAACAACCACCTTAGCACAGACACCCACCAGAGGGCAGTAACCCAGGAGTGACCCTTAAGGCTATAATCCTCAGAGGTGGAGGGCTGGTGGCCTGTGGCAAACAGTCTGAGTCACACTTGCCTGTCACGTCCCCTATCACGTCTTTTTCCTTTCCCCAAAGTGTTGAAGACATGATAGGCTCTTCTGATTGGTTCCTCCAAAGGGCTAGTGTCTCAGTACTGCTGACCCTCTGGAGTCAGAAGCACATAAATAGTTCCTGCAGGGAAATGGGCCTCAGTCAAGGGAAGCAAACACCTCTGCCTCCCGGGTGCCTGAAGAAACTGGGTGTAAGTACTTCCTGTCTAGCTCTGTGTCCCTGGTCTCCCCTCTGTGTGTCCTAGGAATTCACGGCTCTCACTAGGCTCCCAACCCGCTGCCACTCTTTGCCTGTGCTTCTTTTCATCCAGTTTCATCAGGCACTTGTGGGGTTGGGGAGTGAGGGGAAGAGAAGCGCAGTGATGCTGAGAGGGGGAGGAGAGGGCAGGCTGGTCTACAGTTGAGAAAGCCTGGTTCTTCTGTCCTCTCATCCAAACTTCCTTCCCCTTTTGTCAAAGGTCCCCAGTGCTGCCCGCTGTGCCTTTTGGGACCTCCCCATGCACCTCTGCCTCAGTCACAACCCATTCCTCCAGCAGCACCTGCAGTCTTGCCAAGTGGTACTGCAGCCCGGGCCATCATCCATCCGCTCCTGCCTGGCACGACCTCCTCAACCCCTGAGACCCAAGAAGCAAGTGGTGTTTGCAGACACGAAGGGGCTCTCCTTGACATCCATGCGCAGGTTTGAAAATGCTACAGCAGAGACTGAAGAGGCCCCGTGTCCCACGTCCAGCTTCCCGGGCTCAGCACCATCCTGCCCTGCAGAGCCGACCACCTCGCTCTGGGCTTTCCCCCACCGTGGCAGGACTACGCAGGTTTCCTGAGGCACCTGTGGACACAGCATGTGCCTGGAGCGGTGCGCTGTGCAGAGGGGCTTCCTGCGAGGCACCCTGCAGGCGTGCAAGCTGCTTCTCCAGAAGGCAGTGTGGATGCACATCACCTTTGATGCCTGGGGCTCCTTCCAAGTAGTGCCCTGCATTGACGTTTATACACCTGGTCCTTGCAGACGTGAGACCTACCGCTTTCGCCTTCCAGATCGAGCTGCCTCTAGGTCCCCCAGGGCCCCACAAACAGTATCCAGTTCTTTTCTCTTTAGAGTGTGCTCCGCAGCTTTTTTGGGACAATAATCAAGGGCAAAACTATGGCTTGGTGCCTGGTTCCCAGCCTGGCTAATCAGAACGAAGCTGAGTTCTGTGAGCGCCAGCAAATAGGGTTAAGCCCTCTGTGGTTACTTTTGTCTTCGTAGTTAAAGCTTGAATTTCTTGTCCAGGATTTGCTCATTTCTTAGCTGTCCTGGAGTTAAAACACACACACACACACACAAACCAGTTGTGCATTCCATGGAGGGGATTCCAACTTATGGCGACCTCATGTGTGTCAGAGCAGAACTGTGCTCTACAGAGTTCAACTGCTGATTTTTTTGGAAGCAGATGGCCAGGCCTTTCTTCCCAGGCACCTCTGGGTGGACTTGAACTTCCTGCCTTTCAGTTAGCAGCCGAACACATTAACCATTTCCATCCAATGATTCCTCTGGAATTTCACTTACTTTTTTTTTTTTTTTTGCTCCCGGGTTCACAGCGGGGAAACAGGATTGCCTCAACTCCTGACCTCAGCAGAAGGTCTCAAATGCTTTGCATTCTTCTCTCACATGGGCAGGGCCACTTACTAACAGTGATAAAGTTTCTTAGCAACATACTGGGAATGGTGCCCTTTATCATTTGCAAGGAAGCCTTTGGAGTGGGGAAATAGACCAAACGTAAATAAAGCTTTTAATATGTAACGATTTAAAAGACCTAGCCAATGAGTGTGTAAGGCCAGTGCGTGTGTGTGTGTGTGTGTGTGTTAAACACACTGTGGGGCAGTTCTTCACATTGAACATAGGCAGGATGCAGGACTGCTGTTTGCCCTCTTTCTTTTCTCTCCATCTGGGAAGGGCTAGTTTTCTGGTAACTTGAAATATTCTTCTTGCTTTTTCAACTTTTGCCAAAAGAAATATTCACTAAAGTATCTTCACCTGTTTATGTTGTAAACACTTGGCCTTTCCACCTTTTTATCACATAATGTCTAGGGAGCCTCTGTTCCTCTCCACCTCTAAATTATTACTATTTTTTTTCTTGTGCTTTAAGTGAAAGTTTACTAATCAAGTCAGTCTCTCATACAAAAATTTACACACACCTTGTTATATACTCCGCATTGCTCTCCCCTAATGAGACAGCACACTCCTTTCTACTCTTTATTTTCGCCTCCATTCAGCCAGATTCTGACCCCCTCTGCCCTCTCATCTCCCCTCCAGACAGGAGCTGCCCACATAGTCTCATGTGTCTGCTTGATCCAAGCAGCTCGCTCTTCACCGGTATCATTTTCTATCCCATTGCCCAGTCCAATCCCTGTGTGAAGAGTTGGCTTTGGGAATGGTTCCTGTCTTGGGCTAACAGAAGGTCTGGGGACCATGACCACCGAGGTCCTTCTAGTCTCAGTCAGATCATTAAGTCTGGTCTTTTAACGAAAATTTGGGGTCTGCATCTCACTTCTCTCCTGCTCCCTTGGGGGTTCTCTTTTGTGTTCCCTGTCAGAGCAGTCATCCACTGTAGCCGGCGCCATCTAGTTCTTCTGGTCTCAGGCTAATGTAGTCTTTGCCTTATGTGGCCCTTTCTGCCTCTTAAGCTCATAATTACCTTGTGTCTTTGGTGTTCTTCATTCTCCTTTGGTCTAGGTGGGTTGATACCAATTGATGATTGTCACTTGCTAGCATTTAAGACCCCAGATGCCACTTTACAAAGTGGGATGCAGAATGTCATCTTAATAGATTTTATTATGCCAATTGACTTAGACATCCCCTGAAACCATGGTCTCCAAACCCCCACCCCTGCTACACTGGCCTTCAAAGCGTTCAGTTGACTTCTTTGCTTTTGGTTTACTCCAGTTGTGCTGACCTCTCCTGTTTTGTGTGCTGTCTTTCCCTTCACCTAAAATAGTTCTTATCTACTATCTAATTAGTGAAAACCCCTCTCCCTCCTTACCTCCCTCTCCCCTCTCCTAACCATCAAAGAATATTTTCTTCTCTGTTTAAACTATTTCTTGAGTTCTTATGATAATGGTCTCATACAATATTTGTCCTTTTGCAACTGACTAATTTCAGTCAGCATAAAATGCCTTCCAAATTCCTCCACGTTATGAAATGTTTCATGGATTCATCATTGTTCTTCATCAATGCGTAGTATTCCATTGTGTGAATACACCATGATTTATTTATCTATTCATCCATTGATGGGCACCTTGGTTGCTTCCATCTTTTTGCTATCGTAAACAGTGTTGCAATGAACATGGGAGTGCATATATCCATTCCTTAAATTATTACTATTACGTGCCATTGAGTCAGTTCTGACTCATAGCAACCCTATGTACAACAGAACAAAACACTGCCTGGCCCTACGCCAATCCTCACTATCGTTGTTATCCTTGGGCTCATTGTTGCTGCAACTGTGTCGATCCAGCTCATCGAGGGTCTTCCTCTTTTTCACTGATGCTTTTCTTTGCCAAGCATGATGTCCTTCTCCAGGGACTGGTTCCTCCTGATAACATGTCCAAAGTACGTGAGATGAAGTCTTGCCGTCCTTGCTTCTAAGGAGCATTCTGGCTGTATTTCTCCCAAGACAGATTTGTTTGTTCTTCTGGTAGTCCATGGTATATTCAATATTCTTGGTCAACGCTTTAATTCAGAGGCATCAATTCTTCTCTGGGCTTCCTTATTCATTGTCCAGCTTTTGCACGCATATGAGGGAATTAAAAGCACTATAGCTTGGGTCAGGCACATCTTAGTCTTCAAGTCCTTAATGTACACCTCAAAATAGGTGTACTTAAAAAAAAAAAAAACAGACAGGAAAACTGGAAGAAAGGACATGGAGAACCCAGAGTGCAAAGGGAAAGGGGGGAAAGCACCAGCATATTGCAGGGATTGCAACCAATGCAGTTTGTCACAAAATAATTTCTGTATAGATTTTTGAATGAAAAACTAATTTGTACTGTAAACTTTTACCTAAAACACACACACACAAGAAATTTTTAAAAAGAAAGAAAAAACACTTAACTTGCTTAGTAGTTTTGTTTTTGATAATTTACCGTTTGTTCCCAAGCATCTGATACCTTCCCTACTGTGGTATTTATCACTCTGTACTAAAGCTGCTTATTGAACTGTTTGCCTCTTGCACTAGACCATAGGTTCTGGGAAGGCTGGGACAGAACTGCCTGTGTACTCCTGGCCCCAGGCTGCGTATCCCTTAGAAACTCAGAACATACAGGTTGGAATAAATACATGAATATTCGTGGCAAGTATGCCTTTAGCTTCAACATCCAATGTTTTGAGATCTTTAGGCTTTGGAAGAATTTAAACCTCTTTTCAGAAATTGTTCATTCTCTAGGTTATTATTCAGGGATGACATATTTTAAATAAAAGTGTTTTCTTATCTTTATCTACTCTGATCCTTGACTTCTTGGGCTAAATTTGTTTGTGTCAACCGCAGGCGATGTAAACGCAATCAACGGTTGAGCAAGCGACTCTTGCTTTATTTTCCTCTCTGAAGGGCCTGCCCTGGCCAGCTCATGCTCTGTGTAAGCCAGAATGCCCTGCCAGGTGGTTCATAGGGCAAAGACAGAAGCAGCCAAACACACAGGCTTCAGGGACAGTGTGAACACAGCTGCGCTTCCTCTTCCTATAAGGGATACTATTGTCATCGCTATGGTTTCCTCCCCCGCCCCACCGCCATCTATGCTTCCTAGTCCTGACGCCACTAAAGGCACGATTATGAATAAGGGTATGCTGTCTGAATTGGGGTTCACTCTCTGAAATTAAAGCTAGTAAGAATCAACAGAAAACAATGAGGGTATTCAGCTGTAAAAATGACTCACCCTTAGAATGTTTTGCAATGTATTTCTAACAAAACTAGGGTTTCTGAAGTCTCAACGATGAGAAAATGGAAAAAATACAACACACATCAGGGCCTACCACCAGGAAGGGAAAGGCTGGGAAGACCACATGGATCAGGCCCCACAGCTGTGTTGTCGTGTGCCGTGGTGTCGATGCCAGCTCATAGCAACCCCGTCTGACAGAGTAGAACTGTCCCATAGGGTTTCCTAGCCTGTAATCTTTACAGAAGCAGGTCATCAGGTCTTTTCTCCCACAGAGCCACTGTGGGGTTTGAACCGCCGACCTTTCGGTTGGTTAGCAGCTGAATGCTTAGCCACTGCACCACCAAGCCTCCTTCCCACAGTTGTAGAGGTCCTCAAATCTGTACTTTTGATATTATCACCAAATGAAGTTACACATACAACCACAGAGATAACTAACAGGATGAAAAAACAAAAGATGCCACTCACTGTTTGTCTTCGAATTTCAAATATGTGTGCCATTGCCAGACCACACTGTCCAAAATGGATTTTGAATTAATGCTTAATATTTTTATAAAGACTCACCTCGTAAATAGTATAATTGTGTTTATTGCCTTTTTCCTGTTAAAATTGTTGATTTTGGAAATGCACACATGTACCGTATGCCACAATAGTCATCATGTAATTTTTTTTTTTAATATAGTGAAAACCGTGTTCACTTCAGCAGCACATATACTGATAAAGTGAAAACCTCAAAAAAACAAAAGTGGCCCAGGTCTCTTTTGAGCTCTAAAAAGTCCAGAATAAGATTAACTGATCTAATTTATTATAACCTTTCCTACTGCTTCAATGAGCTCTGATAATGCTACCATTAAGAACTTTTATTATTTTTCCCACATACCCCAGTATTGTCTACTAAATTTTATACATTAAGTACTAGTACATTTCTCCATTTTATTTTTTAAAAGTACACATTTAATTTTTATAATTTCTGTTGATGTAGTTTTCATTCACACTGAGCAACTACTATGTGCCAGACATTATGTTAACTACTGGAGATAGGAAGATAAATAAAACAAAATTCACAGTCCATTGAGGGCAACTAGACATATAACAGGTTTAGAAATATAAATAGGTAATTAACAAAATAAAACTATGTCAGAGGCACTAAGAGAGTGTTAGGGAAGTGATGAGGATAAGCCCCTATTACGGATTCAATTGTGTCCCCCAAAAATGTGTGTCAACTTGGCTAGGCCATGAGCCCCAGTATCGTGTGGTTGTCCTCCATTTCGTGACCTGATATAATTATCCTATGTGTTGTAAATGTTAACAAGGCACGGTTAGAGGCAGTTATGTTAATGGGGCAGGACACAAACTATAAGATTAGGTTGTATCTTGAGTCCATCTCTTTTGGGATATAAAAGAGAGAAGTGAGCAGAGAGAGGAGGGACCTCCTACCACCAAGAAAAAACAGCCAGGAGCAGAGTGCCTCCTTTGGACTCAAGGTCCCTCACTAAGAAACTCCTAGACCCAGGGGAAGATTGATGACAAGGACTTTCCCCCAGAGCCAGCAGAAAGAGAAAGACTTCCTCTGGAGCTAGCACCCTGAATTTGGACTTCTAGCCTCCTAGACTGTGATAGAATCAATTTCTGTTTGTTAAAGACATCCACTTGTGTTATTTCTGCTATAGCAGCACTATATAACTAAGACAGAATCTGGTACCAGGAGTGGGGTGCTGCTCCCACAGATACCTAAAACGTGGAAGCAGTTTTGAAACTGTGAATGGGTAGAGGCTGGAAGAGTTTTAAGGTGTCTAATTAATAGTAAAAGCTTAGATTACCTTGAAGAGACTGTTGGTGGAATTACGGACATCAAAGGCAACTCTGGCAAGAGTTCAGAAGGAAGTGAGGAGAGCTATAACACCGGAGATGGCACACACAGGGAGAAGCAGCAGCAAAGAAATGGCAGCAGCAGAACCGGAAGACCAGGTCTAGACAGCTCAGGAGCCAACCCATGGAGTGAGAGAGATGAGGGCCTTCAGGCAGGAGGCTTCTTAGTGGAGTGGGGTGCCTCCGGACACTTGCTGGTGGAGCTATGCTTGGCAACCCATGGAGTGAGAGAGCCGAGTGCCTTTGGTCTGAGGCTGGTGGAGTCAGGTGCTTCTGGGCACTCATTGCCCAAGCAGTGCAGAGGCCAGGCGGAGGGGCTGAGGGGCCAAGAGGCCAAGGAACCAGGACGCAGAAGCAGAGCTGCCTCAGTCTCAAAGGGTAGGGCCATGACCTCTGGGGGTCTCAAAGGGTTGAATGATGGCCTGCTGGGTCTCAAAGGGTGGGGCCACGGCCTTCTAGGTTTCAAAGAGTCAGATATTCAGTTCTGGAATGTGGGGCTGCCATTCACAAATGCCAGGGGGGATGGGGCTGGATCTGCCACCCAAAGCTTCTAGCCTCCTAGACTGTGAGACAATAAATCTGTTTGTTAAAGCCATCGACTCGTAGTGTTTCTGTTATAGCAGCACTAGATAACTAAGAAAGCCTCTAATACAGTTGAGGGGAGTAATCAGAGAAAACTTCCTGTTGCGTTGACCCTCAAGTGAGTCTTAAAAAGATGAGTAGACATTAGCCAAAAATTACATTAGTAAGCTTACGTAAGTGTTTATCTCAGAGAAATGTCTGATTTCCATTAGATTTTAAAATTTGTATTAAAATAATTGGAAGCTCCTCTTTTCTTTCCCTGGGGGTCTCAGGAAGGAAGCCATTGTTTTAACAGGGGAGATAATGCTACGTAGGAGTACATTTTAGAAAAAGGAATGCTGCAAAGGAATAGTTTATCCATATTCATACAAAAGGATGCTCTGCCCAGCCATGATTTTTGGGCTGCTTGAAAAAAAAAATTTTTTTTTTTGGCAGGTAGAATCCTGTACAGGTAGAACACCTGAGGGTACATCAAATACCAGAGCCTTAAAACCATCCATTCTTTCTTTTTCTTTCTTTCTTTCTTTCTTTCTTTTTAAACTCTGGGGTCAACAAATAGCCTATTGATGTTGCTTTTGTTTCCCAAGTAGGCTTTCCTACTGTTAAAAGTATGACCTGACATGTAAAATCTATTATTCCAGTTAATTTTGCAGTTTCAATTACCCACTAAATAAATAAATAGGCCTGCTCTTTTTTATCAGTGTTTTCTAATTACTACGAATCAGTCCCCAGACCCAGATCATCCTGCTGTGAATTGGCAAAATTGAGTCCGAATACTTTCAAACTGGGGAACACGGTGTAGATCTGGACTGAAATCTGTCTTCTTTGCTTTGCTCTTACCTGCAAGGTCTCTGCTTCTTAAGTCTGAGCTTTCTTCTCTTAGTCCGATCCAATGCATATACTGTCTGTCTTAATCTTCTAGTGCTGGTGTAACAGGTGAGTGACTTCAACAGACAGAAATCTATTTTCTCACAGTTTTGGATGCTTGAAGTACAAATTCAGGGTGCCCACTCTAGGAGAAGGCTTTCTCTCTCTGTCACTTGGGGGAGGTCCTTGTCTCTGTCAGCTTCTGTCCCTCAGTTCCTTGGCAATCTTCATGTGGTATGGCATCTATCTTCCCCATCTCTATTTGCTTCTCTATGCCCAATCTGCTCCTTTTATATCTCAAAGGTGATTGGCTTATGACACACCCTACTGTGATATGGCCTCATTAACATTACAAAAGCCCTATTCCCAAATGAGATTAAATCCATGAGTATAAGGGTAAGGATTTACAATACATACTTGTGTTGGGGCGGCGGCGGGGGGGGGGGACCAAACCCATTGCCATAAAGTCTACTCCAACTCATAGCGACCCTATAGGACAGGGTAGAACTGCCCCATAGAGTTTCCAAGGAGTGCCTGGTGGATTCAAACTGCCGACATTTTGGTTAGCAGCTGTAGCACTTAACGGCTATGCCACGAGGGTTTCTGGGGAGAGGTAGGGGAAGGAGGACACAATTCAATCTATAACACTGTCCATATTCTGAGGACTTCCAAATTTATATTTCCAGCCTGGAACTCTCCTTCTAACTCCAGACTCATACATCAAAGAACGGTATCTCAAATTTAACATGTGCAAAAATACATTATTGATCTCCTCTAAAACTGGCCCTCATCCCCACCCCTCTCTTCCCCATCTCAGCAACTGGAAACTCCATCCTATTGGCTGTCCATGGCCCAAATCTTAGAACCATCCTTGACCCCAGTCTTTCGCTTTCACCCCAAATCTTATCCTGGCAGCTTTGCCTTTAAAATATGTATAGTAAAGTAATGCAAATAAGTAAGATTGTCAGTATAAGAGATGCAAGTATGAAATCAAAGAAGTAAATGTCATATAATGTTAAATTTGAATTAGGTTATCAATATGTTTATGATTTCTCTTTTCAAAAAGCTGTATTTCTTGGCTTTATCTTCTGAAAAGGCTCAGAAGCTAACTAGTGTCCAGACTGTGGTTCCTAAATCTTCTTCTCCACCAAAAAGAAACCAGGGCTCTTCAGAGGCATGGCTGGAAGTATAGGGTGAGCCTGCAACACCTTGTTGTACCAAAGAGCAAGAAAGCTACTGAAGAAATGTCAAAAGGACACAGAAGCCAACATGAAAGCGTTCCCAATTAGCCAAAAAATGAGACTGTTTAAGCATCAAAAAGAATAATGACTACAATTGGTTAAAACACATTGGCTATCCAGTAACATTCTTTACAAAATGGAAAAGCTAATCACCAACTTTATATGGAAAGAAAGAGGCCCCAGATAAGTAAAGCAATGTTGAAAAAGAAGAACAAAGTAGGAGGCCTCTCACTCCCTGGTCTCAAAACCTCTATACAGCCACGGTAGTCAAAACAACCTGGTACTAGTACAACGATAGACACACAGACCAATGGAATAGAATTGGGAATCCAGAAATCCATCCACCTATGGACAATTAATCTTTGACAAAGGGTCAAAATTCATTCATTAAATGGGGAAGAGATAGTCTCTTTAACAAATGGTGCTGGCAAAACTGGGTATCCATTTGCAAAAAGAAAATGAAACAACATCCATACCTCACACCACACACAAAAACTAACTCAAGGTAGATCAAAGGCCTAAGTGTAAAACCTTAAACCATAAAGATCATAGAAGACAGAATAGGGGCATAAATAGACTATCAAACATAACTTAAAAAGCACAAACAGCAGAAGACAAACTAGATGAATGGGGCTTCCTGAAAATCAAATATTTGTTGTCATCAAGAGATTTTCCAAAACAGTAAAAAGAGAACCTAGAGACTGGGAGAAAAAAATTTGGCTTTTTCTAATCTCTAAAGTTTATAGAAACTCGAACAACTCAATAAAAGACAAACAATCCAATTAAAAAATGGGCAAAGGACATTAAAAAAAAAAAAAAGTTTTTTTTTTTTTTTTAGAGAGATGCAAATCAAAACTACAATGAGACACCATCTCACACAGGTAATAACGGCACTGATCAAAAAAACCTTGAAAAAACCAAACCCCTTGCTATTGAGTCAATCCCAGCTCATGGCGACCCTATAGGACAGAGTAGAACTGCCCCATAGGGTTTCCATGGAGCACCTGGTGTATTCGAACTGCTGACCTCTTGGTTAGCAGCCGTAGCTCTTAACCACCATGCCACCAGGGTTTCCACAATCAAAAAAACAGAAAACAACAAATGCTGAATAGGCTGTGGGGAGATTGGAACTCTCATACACTGCTGGTGGGAATGTAAAATGGTACAACTACTATGGAAAACAATATGGCACTTCCTCAAAAAGCTAGAAAGAGAAATACCATATGATCCAGCAATCCCACTCCTAAGTATACAGCCTAGAGAAATAAGAGCTGTGACACGAATAGACACATGCACACCCACGTTCATGACAGCATTACTGACAATAGCAAAAAGATAGAAACAGCCTAAGTGTCCACCAACGGATGAACGGATAAACAAACTGTGGTACATACACACAATGGAATACTACGAAACATTAAAGAATAATGATGAGTCTGTGAAACACCTCACAACATAGATGAACATGGAGGATGTTTTGCTGAATGAAATAAGTCAATCACAAAAGGACAAATAGTGTATCAGACCACTGCTATAAAAAGTCAAGAAAAGGTTTTCACACAGAAATAAACATTCTTCCATGGCTACTGGGGATGGAAGTTGGGGAAAGAAAACCACTAATTAGGCAGTAGACACATACTAATTTTGATGAGGGGAGAGATAATACACCATATGGGGGAAGTCAGCACAACATAATCAAGGTAAAGGAAGGCACCGAAAGGTACGCAAGAGTAAAAGTGTACAATGGTAAATACTAATACATATACAATCCTGCAACAATAGTAACAGCAAACAATGTATGAGTGGATACACAGGTAGATATGTAAGCTGAACAGGAGTGGTAAGGCATATGGAGGTATGCTCATATATATATATATATATATGTGCACGTGCTGCAAATACATCCATGTATGCAATACTGCACACATGGGACACAGTTATGAAAACTTCTTAGCCATAACCATACACCTCCCAGGACGGAGATACTGGGCTTGAGGGCTAGGGACCATGGTCTCAGGAGGGGCATCTAAGTCAACTGGTATATCATAATCCATACAGACGATGTTCTACATCCTATCTTGATGAGTAGCAACTGGGGTCTTAAAAGCTTGCGAGCGGCCATCTAAGATACAACAATTGGTCTCTTCTCATCTGTAGCAAAGAAGAGTGAAGAAAACCAAAGACTCAAGGAAACAATTAGTGCAAAGAACTAATGGACCACATGAACCACGGCCTCCACTAGCCTAAGATCAGAAGAACTAGATGGTGCCCGGCTACCATTACCAACCTCTCTGACTGGGACCACAGTAGCAGGTTATGGACAGGGTCGGAGAGAAATGTAGAACAAAATTCAAATTTATAAATAAGACCAAACTTAATGGTTTGATAGAGACTAGTGGAACCCTCGAGACTACGGCCCTCAGACACCGTTCAAACTTGGAACTGAAATCACTCCTAGAGATCACATTATAGCTATACAATGCTATTGTTGTTAGGTGCCATTGGGTCAGTTCTGACTCATAGTGACCCTATATATAAAAGAACAAAACACTACACCATCCCATCGTTGTTATGCTTCAGCCCATTGTTGCAGTCACTGTGTCACTCCATCTTGTTGACAGTCTTCCTCTTTTTCACTGACTGTCTACTTTACCAAGCATGATGTCCTTCCCCAGGGACAGCTCCTCCTGATAACATGTCCAAAGTACATGAGAAGAAGTCTCACCATCTTTGCTTCTAAGGAGCATTCTGGCTGTACTTCTTTCAAGACCGATTTGTTTGTTCTTCTGGCAGTCCATGGTATATTCGATATTCTTCACCAATATCATAATTCAAAAGCATCAATTCTTCTTTGGTTTTCCTTACTCACTGTTCAGTTTTCACATGCATGTGAGGTGATTGAAAACACCATGGCTTGGGTCAGGTGCACCTTAGCCCTCAAAGTGACATCTTTGCTTTTGAACATTTTAAAAGAGGTCTTTTGCAGCAGATTTGCCCGATGCAATGCATCATTTGATTTCTTGACTGCTGCTTCCATGGGCATTGACTATAGATCCAAGTAAAATGAAATCCTTGACAACTTCAATTTTTTTTCCTGTTTATCATGATGTTGTTTATTGGTCCAGTTGTAAGGATTTTTGTTTTCTTTATGTTGAGGTATACTCCAACACTGAAGACTGTAGTCTTTGATCGTCATCAGTGCTTCAAGTCCTCTTCACTTTCAGCAAGCAAGGTTGTGTCATCTGCATTTCACAGGTTTTAGTGAGTCTTCCTCCAATCCTGATGCTGGTATTCTTCATATAATCCAGCTTCCTGAATTATGTGCTCAGCGCACAGATTGAATAAGTATGGTGAAAGGATACAGCCCTGATGCACACCTTTCTTGACTTTAAACCATGCAGTATCCCCTTGTTCTGTTCGAATGACTCCCTTTTGGTCTATGTACAGGTTCCTCATGAGCACAATTAAGTGTTCTGGAATCACCATTCTTTGCAATGTTATCCATAATTTGTTATGATCTACACAGCCAAATGCCTTTGCATAGTCAATAAAACACAAGTAAACATACAATAGACAGGCCTATAAAATGAACAGTAACACCAGTGAGGAATGTACACCTCAGAACAATCAACTATATGAAACCTAAAGAACAGCATTTGCCCCAAAAGCAAAATTCGGAAGGATGATATGGGCAGGAAAACTGAGTGAATGGACAGGGGAAACTGAGTGAATGGACAGGGGAAACTGAGGGAGGAAGGGGGAAGAGTGCCAACACATTCAGGGGTAGGGAGCCTATTCACACTCTGGCTAAGGCTCTGGGTGGCACAAATGGTTTGCACTCCACTACTAGCCTAAAGGTTAGCGGTTCGAACCCACTCAGTGGTACCGAAGAAGAAAAGTCTTAGCAATCTGCTTCTGTTAATATTACAGCCAAGAAAACCCTATGGAGCAGACCTACTGCATAACACATGGGCTCACCATGAATCAGAATCTACTCGATGGCAATTAACAATAAAAACACCTCTAGCTACCTAGCAAGAATCCAACCACTGCTTACTACCTCCATTGCTATTACCCTTGTCTAAGCTAACATCATCTCCCAGCTGTTCTCTGGGCTACAGCTCTTGCCTCCTTTCAGTCTGTTCTGAACAAAGCAACACAGAGCCAGCCATGCCTCTGCTCAAAACCTTCCAATGGCCTCCCATCTCACTCAGAGTAAAAGCTAGTTCTTATAATTGTCTACAAAGTCTCACACGATCCACCGCCACTCCTCCATCTCTCTGACTTCTTTTTAGACTTTCCCTTTTTCACTCTACTCCAGTCACTCCTTTTCTCAAACACACCAGGCATCCTCCTACCTCAGGACTTCTATCTCTTGCTGTGCCCTCAGCCTGAAATGCTTTTTCTTCCTGTACCTACAGAGCTCGCTCCCTTACCTCCTTCAGGTCTTGCCTCAAATATTACCTTCTTGATGAGGCGTCCCTTGACCAGTCTGACTGAAATTGCAACCTGCCCCTAATACTCCTTATCTCCCTGCTTTATTTCTCCCTTTAGCACATATCACCCCTGTAGCATGTTATTTTACTTCTTTACCTTTTTTATTGTCTGTCTTCCTCTATTGGAAAATAAGCCCTATGACAGCTGAGTTGTGTGAGTTTTTTTTTTTTAATTTTCTTTCTTTGTTTACTGCTCTATCCGCAGTGCTTACAACAGTGCCTGACACAGAAGAGATGTTCATTAAATATTTCTTGAATGAGTAATGTGATTGATGAAGACAAAAACTTTCAAATTTGTTGCAATTAATCAATTATTGGATAGAATTAGAAGGGCAAAATTGTATGGCTTTCCATAACATCTCTCAAGAACATTAAACAGGGCCTCTACCATCCCATAAGATACTCTGTGGTCTGTTAGAAAAAGATGATGCCCCTTCCTTGGGTGGACTTTTTAAGTTAGAATGTTTTACACAACCCTGTCAATTCTGCCCAGGGGACCGGAGCCCCAGAGAGTAGCAGCCCTGGCTGTGTGCATACACAGGCCTACATTCTGGTCGGCTGACACTCATGTGGACTGCACACACGCCCTCATGATCAGAGTTGGTAAAAGGGAATTGGGCACAACAGAAGTGACCTTAACTGACTCCCAGAGCCTAGTTAAGTTACACACAGAAGCATATGTGCCAGTGTGCCGTGTGTGTGTGGTTTATGTAGGTGTCGGTTATTCCCTGCCACTCCAGGACTAGCCTCACAATCTCTGCAACACTTTCATATAAATTGTATGGTGATACAAGCATCTTGCAATTGGCTGCTAACCTAAAGTCTGATGGTTTGAAGATACCCAGTGAATCCTTGGAAGAAAAGGCCTGGTGATCTTCTTCCATAAAGATTACAGCCAAAAAAACCCTATGGAGCAGTTCTATTCTGTAACACCTGGGGTTGCTATGAGTTGGGGGCTGACTCAGTGGCAGCTAACAACAGTAGTGTAGGTCAACAGTGTGAAGGGCACCCTTTTAACCCTAGAGTTCTTATATGCAGTGACGCCCCTGGCATTAAAGCAAGAGCACTGGCTGTGCCATTTTCTCTTGTGACAAAAATAGTTTAAAAAAAAAGTTTACTTGCTATCAATTGGCTTCCTCTCTTTTATGAGCAAGTGCTCTATTCTAGGTGCCATACAAAGTCAATAGTAGTCAGAATATGTGCTTAGTATCAAGAACTCATATCCTAAGAGAAGATAAAGAACACTTTCGCTTTATTTGGCTTTTCTCTTGGTAGTTGGATGTGAAAGTTGTATTGTTGATTATCTAGTAAACATTTGTGGATCCATCCCTCAATGAATCCTCAAGGCTCTGTACATGTTAAAGGTGAGCTGTGGAGAGAAGTTATGCAGCACACGTATGGTATTATTCTCCGGGGGAAAGGAGTATCCCTGGGTCATGGCATAAACACAGCCAACACAATGACTGTAGGGGCATATTTTGGGAAATGCACTCAAAGTAAGGATAAGGTGAGAGTTGTTAAACCTCTCACTGGAAACTTAAGCACTGTGATTCCCTTCTTCAGGTTTTTGAAACTACTCATAGAGTTTCTATAGTACAAGAGTATTTTCATGTGGAATGTAAAATACCTTCCATAATAATCTACAGTCTAAATTCAGTGACAAGAACCTTAATATTGGATATAAGCCTGGCAATGTTATAGGCAGTAGGGCTTTTGTATAAACAAACCTGCTTTGTGTCTAATTTTTTAAGTATTACTTGCTGATTTTATCTGCTCCATTTGTATTCCTCATATCTAGAAATGAAGGTGACAAAGACCTGTCCAGCATTGACCTTTGCAAACAAAACCTTGTCACCTCAGGGAACTATATTAACTCCTGTTTTTCTTCGCTCCCTCTTCCGAGATAGCCTTCCTGTACTAAAGAAGTTTTGAGACTGTGCCAGTGAATATGTACATACTCTCATGTACATGTGTGTTGATACCCAACAACTGGGTCTACTATTTGGATAGGCAAAGAATCAACAACATTCTTGTTGAGGCCATAATATGTGTGAAACACTTTTTTTTTTTTTACTTAAAAATTATCATGCACAAAGAACAATAATAGATGGTAAGGATTTTGAGAAAATTTAAACACAAACACAAAAGGAGAGCAGAGCAGATGGATGAACTACTTCTAAGTATTGGCAGGCTCTGGGAGCAGGAAAGGAGATCAGATAGAGGAGACCAAAGAGCACTTGAGCATTGTGGAGGACATGAAAATGTATGATGTCCAGTTTCTTCTCTCATGGAATTTGATCTAGTTGAAGATTAGACAAGTCTGTGCATTACTCATCTCTGTATCACTGGATTCTGGCAAAAAGCTGGGCATAAATAAGGGCTCAATGAAAGTTTGTTAAATGAATGGGTGAATGATTCAATTACTGAATGTGGTAAGTCCCAGACAAACCCAAAAATCAAACCCGCTGCGTTGAGTTGATTCCGGCTCCTAGCGACCCTATAGGACAGGGTAGAACTGACCCCACAGTTTCCAAGGAGCACCTGGTGGATTCGAACTGCCGACCTCGACCTCTTGGTTAGCAGCTGTAGCACTTAACCACTACACTTCCAGGGGGTTCCAAGTCGTAGATAGGTGTGGTAATATTTAGCGTGGGGATTAGTGGTCCAGTGTTTTGGAGTTGAACCATCATTCTTACAGACAGACTTTGAGGTCTAAGAATGTAGACTTTGCCCTACATATTTATTAACAGATTATTTGGCATGCAATGACAATATGCAGACACAAAACGCCAATGTGCTGAACAGATCGTGTGTGTGGGGCTGGAGAGAGGGTTGTTTAACCAAATCAAACCAGTTGCCTTTGAGATCTGAGTCATGGCGAACCCATCTGCTGCACAGTAGAACAGAGTAGGGGCAAAAAAAACAAAAGCAAAACAAACAAAAAAACATTCTTTTAAGAACAGGAAGGAGAACAGCTAATTTCTTTTTTAAAGAGGACCAATTTGAGGCAAGATGATAAGCTTGGGTTAGGCGTTCGAAGTCTGAAGAGACGGTGAGAAATACACACGCAAATCTCCAGTAAGCACCTGCTCAACTCCGGCAGAGAACTCAGGTCCAGGTGAGGTAGACACTGGAAAGTTTCTAATGAGTGGGAATGCTGAGGTGCTCTACACCAACCCCTTGAACTCCTTCGGCTTTACCAGTAAAGCAAATGAGATTCAGGGACGATGATGAGGATGAAGATAATGGCAGCTAACATTTTCTGGGCGTGCCAGGCCCTGTGCTCATTTCTTTACATCTCGCTACACACTCACAACAAACAGCCCCTGGATGACAAGATAATTCAGCGACTCAAACCTCTTCTCGCTGATTTCTCCCTCTCAAGAACATACGTGTATACCTTTGGGAAAGTAGCCAGTATTCAGGCCCCGGCGCATCTCAGAAACGTGGAGCCCCTCTTTAGGAGGCGCTCCCCGTATCAGACCAGGAATCCCGGTGGCACGCGACAGGGAGAGGGCAGGTGACAAGGGCAGGGCGCTCCCTCAGACCAAGGCACACAGGACCACTCTCTCCAGCATGCGCCTCACTCCGGGCAGCAGCCCCTCGCCCGCCAGGGGGCGAGACGGCGCGTCCCGAGCGCACCCACCCGCGGGCACAGGTGACGCGGCGCCCCCGCCCCCGCCCCCGCCCGCGCCCGCGCCCGCGCCCCCTCGGCTCCCACCTCCCGACCTGGCCGGTCTGGCGCGCGCCGGGCGCGAGGGTGCCTGGCGTGAGATTAAACGGCGGGAGGGGTGGGGACGGGACGCGAGGGGCACGTCAAAGCCGCGTAGACAAAGGGCGGGCGCGCGCACGTCCTTACGCACGGCTCGGCCGGCGGCGGCGGGCAAGGGCGGGAGGGACAGTCAGCGGAGGGATTCGGAGCCCCGCAGCCTCGCGGTCGGTGAGTACAACTGACCTGGCCCCTTCCTAAATGTCACTGGTCTCGGGGGAGCTGAGAGCAGCCTGGGGCTCGGGGTCAGGCGCTCAGCGAGGGGCCTGCGTTCCGGGGACACCGTCCCCACGCCGCTCCGGCGGCAGGAGACACCATTACCGTTTGTGGGGTTTCCCGGCCCGAGATGGAACGTCCCGCCCCCTCCCCCGCAGTGGAACAGTCCGCGCCCCTCCCGGTGCGCGCTCGCGGCGGCGGCGGCGCGGCTCCCTGCCGGCTGCAGAACGGTGCCTGGTCCCCGGGCCGCCGCGCCAGGGAGGAGCCTGCGCTGCCGGAGTCCAGCGAGGGGCTGGCTCCCCGCCATTCCTGTCTCCGGACGCCCCCCTCTTCGAGATGGACCCTTCTGTGTCCACACACACTGCATCCGTCCCGAATGCGAGGGGCCCCGCTGTCCTTCCCCCCTAGAGTCGAGGAATGTAGATGGTGTGAGCTGGAGGAGACCACCGGAAAGCGCCGATGCCTGTCATTTATTTTTCTGTGTTCTGCGCTCCTAGGATGTTCATTTTTCCCTCTCTTATTCTCCAAGTGAATATCCCCTCCACCCCTTTTTTTCTTACAGATCTTATCCTCTGAAATTTCTTGCCTTTCTGTTATGTCACGCCCTCCGAGGCATCCTCTTGCCACAGGGTTTTGTTTGTTCACTCACTTCCCGTTTCACCCAGGGCTTTAAGTGTTACAGTTTGAAAGTTACGAAAAATATACTGTATGAGACGTAGCTTTATAGAAACACGTTCCAGACTGTACTGTATAGTACAGGGCCTCACTGTCGATGTCCTCTATGACGTGGGTTTTCTAACTGATAAATTTCCGAAATCAGTTAAGGGATTTTCTTTTTGGCTCCTTTTCCTTAATTCTGGCTCAACGTTGAGCACCTCTGCCCAGTTTCATGTCTTGTAGATTCTATCTCCACCCAAGGGAAATGATGTGAAAAGCAATTATCCTTAGGCCAAAGACTGTGTAGAAAAGTTCTGTAATAATGCCAGCCGAGTATTCTTTTCTCTCTTTGACAGTGATTTTTTTTTTTTTTTAGTTTTGTATGGAGAATTTCAGATATACAAAAGTAGATGGGATAGTGAACCAGCGAGTACCTGTCATCTAGTGCCAACATCACTTCTGGCTAATCCTGTCCCATCCCCATCTCCATCCAGTCCCCTCCTCCCCTCTTTCTCAGGGATAAATACTCCATGCTTCAGTGGAAAGTGAACCTTCATTTGTCAAAAGTAGCTTCACGTTGGAAATAAAAAGCTTACTGTTGTATAAAACCACGGTGTACTTGTCTGGAACACAGGTTACTATCACAGATTTTTCAAGGAAGAAGCACAGAATAGATTTGGAGAAGGACCAGACAAATGTATCGAAAAGAATCAAGCTGCTGGAGGACAGGTTAAAACAAAAAGTATTTCAGAGCTGAATGAGAACTTCCAGGTCACCTTGTCCAGCTTTTTCATTTTTGATGAGCCCCTTAAAATCCAGAGAGGTTCAGTGACCTGTCCAGGATACACAGGTAAAAGGAGGCAGAACTGAAGCTGGAAACGATATCTCTCCACTTCTCAGCCAGTCTCCTTTCCGCTGTACCGTACTGCCTGCCATTAGGTTGCCTCCTTCTGGAGAGAGGAACGTGGAGAAGGGCTATGACTGAAAACTCCTAGAATCGTGAGAGTTTGGATGAGTAAGCATTAGTTTTTCCACCAAGTTCTGAAATAGTAAAACTAGAGGATAAGCCTTAAATTTATTTCTTAAAATAGATTTAGGGTAAATGAAAAGTTCTAATCATAGCTTTTAGGAAACATGGGAAAATTCTGACCTCAGCAGTGGTATACCAGACGGAGGATAAGAGCATGATTTTAAAACATCCAGATAACATTCACATTTATTTAATAAAGCAGTCCTTTGGGAAACTGGAATGATTTGGAGTGCATCCCTAGAGTTTTGTTCTAGATAACAGAGAGGACAGTAGCACCCTGCCATAAGACATTCTTCATGCCATTAACAGATAAGAATCCTAGGTGGGGTGAACTACGGGATAAGCTCTTTTACAAAATCATAGTGTGTATCCCCCCTTTTTTTTTTTTTGTCCCCTAGTACACTATCAGCTGTTAAGTTTTTTATCTCAAGAAAGGTAAATTCAGTACCTATACTTGTGCCTCAATTTTCTTCCCATTAAAATGGGTAAATTTTGCCTCTCCAAGTAATGCTGTGAAGACAGGCATCTTTGTAGCTCAAGTTCTTTGAGTTTGTATATAAATTGAGTTAGTTTATTTGTTACAATGCTGATGTGACATAATCGTTTATAAATTTGCTTTCAGGGATATGAGTTTGTGACCTAAATACAGTAGTTGTCACGCACATCCAGTTAACAGCGTCTGGGTGTCTGGGTAAATCATTACCCCATAAAGATCTGGGCTGTGTGGGCGTGAGGGGGTTGCATGTTTTGTGTGGTTTTTTTGTTTGTTTCTGTTGTCAGAGTGCTGTGGCTGGCTTATCAGGATTTTAGCCAACTAGCTGACTGGTTTCTGCTAAAAAATAAACCACTTCTCTTATTTGTGTACATATTGTGAAAGGCTACCTCTTAAAAAAATCTCTTCCTTTCTGGAGATGGAAGCTGGAGATGATTTGGTCCCGGTTAAGCTTGAACTGTTCCGCAGAGTTGTCCTTCATGGAGACTAGAACCCCATCATGGAAAGTCATTTAGTTTTTACTGTATCGTTATGCTCATGGGGAGGACTTGGCTGAGTATCATTAATTCTGTGTATCAGTAAGCTCCATAATAATGCTCACCGTAGCGTGGCTAATGCTCGTTAAGGGAATGGAATTTTCAAGTTAGAAGGAACACTGAAAGTGTTTGGAGTCTTTCCTAACTCCTTTAAGGCACTTTTTCTCTTTTAAAACGTTCACATCGTACACCTGCCCCACAGTCACCTGAGGCTTGTCTCCTTTCTTAGAACACTGGTTTTACTTTACCTCGTACGGTAGTTGTCACTGTGTCTGGATGGCACCTTCTGTGAAACTGTAAGCGCATGGTTTGCAGTACTAGAATAATGTTTTGTGTATAGTGGGACGAAATAAATTTTTGTTGACTGTTTTAATGAAAACTTATTTTATTGGTGAGGAAACGTAAGTCCAGGGAAGCCGAATGACTTAGGCAGTATCACGTAGACAGGATACTAACAGAGCTGTGCCTAGAACTTAAGAAGACTCCTGAGTTCTAGCTCTAAGCCCTTTCCATTTACTGTTGTCTCCAAATTTCAGAGAAGTGGTTGTTGTTAGGTGCCATCACGTCGGTTCCAACTCATAGCAATCCTATATACACCGGTATGAAACACTGCCCAGTCCTGTGCTGTCCTCAGTTGTTATGCTTGAGCTCATTGTTGCAGCCACTGTGTCAGTCCATCTCGTTGAGGGTCTTCCTCTTTTTCACTGACCCTCAACCAAGCATGATGTCCTTCTCCAGGAACTGATCCCTCCTGATAACATGTCCAGTGTATGTGAGACGAAGTCTCGCCATCCTTGCTTCTAAGGAACATTCTGGCTGTACTTCTTCCAAGACAGGTTTGTTTGTTCTTGTTGCAGTTCGTGGTATACTCAATATTCAGAGAAATAAGAGAAAGAATAATACATTTATATATATATGTGTACATATATATGTGTATACACACATATACATATATATTTTTTGTTGTTTTTTATTTTCCCCTAACTTTTGGAGATTTTTTTTTTTTTTGGGAGATATGCTATTTTCAGGGTCTCCTTTAGAAGTTTTAGATCAGTGCTATCTTGCAGAAATATAATACAAGCTACATTAGAAATATTACATTTTCTGGTAGCCACTTTAGGGTGGCACAGTTTGGGCCCAACTGATAACCTAAAAGTTGGCATTTTGAACTCACCCAGTGGTATTGTGAAAGAAAGGGCCTGATGATCTGCTTCTGTTAAGATTACAGCCAAGAAAACCCTCTGGAATATTTCTGCTGTGTAACACTTGAGGTCACCATCAGTCAGAATTCACCTGAAAGCAGCTAACGACAATAGCAGCCATTTTAAAAAAAGTAAAAAGGAACAGGTGAATATAATTTTAATAATATAATTTAACCAGACTATCACTTCATTTGGTTTTTTTTTTTTTTTGGTATCACTTCAACATGTAATCAGTATAAAAAATTATTGAGATATCTTACATTTATTTTTTCATACAAAGTCATTAAAGAGAAATTTTGCGTGCATTTTACATTTACCCATCAAACCCACTGCTGTCAAGTCGATTCCAATGCATAGCTACCGTATAGGACAGAGTAGAACTGCTCCAAGGCTGTAATCTTTACGGATGCATGTTGCCACGTCTTTCTCCTGCGGAGTGGTTGGAGGGTACGAACTACCGACCTTTTGGTTTGAAGCCAAGCGCTCTAACCACTGCACCACCAGGGTTCCTTTACACATTTACAGCACATTTTAGTTCAGATTAGCCACATTTCTAGTGCCCAAGAGTCACATGTGGTTGGCAGCTGCTGCGTTGCACGGCACTGTTTTAAATGACTGAATGGAGAAACTCGCTGGCAGCTGAACATAAAGATCAAAGAGCCTTTTCTAGGTAAATATTTCAGTTCTGAGGTTAAAGTGGAGTTTGTGGTTGTGGTCACTGGTTTTTCTTTTCATTTTTAGTGATTTTCTTTGCACAGTTAAGATGATTTCGAGTTTGTTGAGAGTTGAACTAAGAAGTCTGATGTTTCATGAATTTTGTGGGGTTGACCTATTAAGTAAATAAAAAAAAAAGTAAATAGCTTGTACCTTTTTGCAAACTGCTTTCTAGTTTTAAAGAAGACTGCTTCATCATTGGGCAAAAATGGCATGACCTTTAAACAGTGGCGAGTAACAAAGCTCAATAATAAACAACCCAGTAAAAAAAAAAAGGGGAAAAGGTTTGAGCAGACACTTCTCCAAAGAAGATATATGGATGGGAAATATGCACATGAAAATGTGCTCAATGTCATTAGGCATTACAGAAATGCAAATTAAAATTACGAGATACCACGCAGAGACATTAGAATGTCTAAATGCCAGATAGTGATGAAACCTTCATACACTCCTGGTGAGAATGCAGACCAGTACAGCCAGCTTAGAAAATAGCTTGGTATTTCTTAAGGTATTTTAGACTTAATCATTCCACTCCTAGGTACTTACCCAAAAGAAATGAAATCATATGCCTATAAAAAACTTGTAGATGAATGTCCATAGCAGTTTCATTTGTAATATCCAACGACCAGAAACAACCCAAATGTACACCTGTAGGTGAATGAATGAACAAATTGTGGGGCATCCCTACGGTGGAATGCTACTCAGCAATAAAAGGGAGTGAACAGTCGATACATGAACAGCATGAGTGAAGCTCACAACAGTTATGCTGAATGAAATAAACCAGACCCCCCTCCCCAAAAAAAGATGGAAAAAAGAAAAAGGCCAGGAAATCCCTTCCAATTACGTATACAGTATTCAAATGTAAAAGTACCAGTTTTGAAATTGAACTATCAGAGCAGCGTTCAGGTTGGGTAATGACACGTCTTGGGTCTTACAGCCCCAGCAAATTGTCCTTTGATAAACTATTTAAAAGCTCCCAAATATCTGTCCCCCCGCCCCCCCTTTTTTTTTTGCCAACTTCATGAGATAATTATGTTGCCCTGGGGTGAACTTGGTACGGTGTTACTTTTTACCCACTTCCAACTCAAGTTAAACTTTAGACAAGACCAAGGCCCTGAAACTGACCGTATTCATGTCTCTTTCTTAGTGAGTTGGCCTGCCCTTTGGCTTTTTGTATCCTGGCTTTGTCTTGGGCAATTTATTTTACCCAAGATTGATGTCTGCTGGGTGTATATTCTTAGTTTTTCAGCATTTCAGGTTCACTTCAACCTAATAACTCTTGAGTGCTGTCCCGTCTTCCTCCCAAGCAGCAGCATTCTATTCTAGCAGATTGTTTATGCTGCGCTACTTCCAATACACTTGACGTTAAATTCATCGCAGCACACATTTCATTTGTGCTCATATGTATGTGTGCACACACATTTGTCTATTGGTGTCACACCAGGATTGGGGCATTCAGTGACCCATTGAATCCATTGGGTCCCAACAGAGTAAACTAGGAAAAAATGGATCAATTTCCTCTTCAATACAACCTACCCAAAGCAAAGGAGTGGTCAGCCTGGGTAGCAGAAAGACCACTGATAGTAGCCAGTTTTGTGACTTGCTCTAGTCACTTAACCCTTCTAAGACTCAGTTCTCAGAGCTATAAAATGAAGAAGTTGGACTGGAATTCCTAATGATAAACTAATAAAATTGTAGTTTATCTTTTTGTTATTACTGCCTCCAGATTTACAGTGATGACTGTTAGCAGTGGCTTCGGTTTATTGAGCACTTACTTTGTGCCATCCACTACACTGATAGCCTGATATGCATTATCACCTTCAGTCTTCACAACAGTTTCATGGAATACCTGTTCTCATTTTACAGATAAGGAACATGAAGCATGGACATGTTCATTTATTTTCTCGTGGTCACACAGCTAGAAAGTAAGGGAGGCTTTGTGTGTATGTGTGTGTGTGTGTTAGATGAAGGCTTACAGAGCAGATTGGTTTCTTATTAAACAATACTCATATTGTTTTGACATATTGGTTGTCAACCCCACGACATAGCAACACTCTCTGCTTCTCTACCCGGGGTTCCCCCATTACCAGCTTTCCTGTCCCCTCCTGCCTTCCTGTCCTTGTCACTGGGCCGGTGTGCCCACTTAGTCATGTTTTGTTTTACAGGCCTGTCTAAATCTTTGGCTGAAGGGTGAACCTCAGGAGTTTGGATGTGTCTATGGAGCTTCAGTGACCTTGCCTTGGCCAAGTTGGCCAGCACCATTTTTTAAAGAGCCTTTTCCCCAATTTAATGGATTTCGGCGCTTTGTTAAAGATCAGCTGTCCGTAGGTGGATGGGTTCACTTCTGGGTTCTCGGTTCTGTTCTATTGGTTTATGTGTCTGTCATACTGCTACCAGGGTGTTTTGACTACTGTGGCTGCATGCTAGGTTCTGAGATTGGGAAATGTGAGGCCTCCTACTTTGTTCTTCAGTAGTGCTTTGCTTCTCTGGGGGTCTCTTTCCTTTCCATATAAAGTTGATAATTAGTTTTTCCATCTCTTTAAAGAATGTTGATGGAATCTGGGTTGGGATTGCATTATGTCTATAGATTACTTTGGGTAGTATTGACATTTCCACAGTGTTGAGTCTTTCTATCCATGACCATAGTGTGTTCTTTCATTTATGTAAGTCTCTTTAGTTTGTTATAATATGTCTTGATGATTTTCTTTTGTAGTCTATATTATTTGGGATTCATCGATTTTATTGGATAGGTATCTTCTCATTTTTTACGATATCGGGGAAGTTTTCTGCCAGGACATCTTCAAAAAATTTCTCTCTGCTGTTTTTTTTTTTTTTTTTTATAATAACTTTTATTAAGCTTCAAGTGAACGTTTACAAATCCAATCAGTCTGTCACATATAAGTTTACATTCATCTCACTCCCTACTCCCACTTACTCTCCCCGTCTTGAGTCAGCCCTTTCAGTCTCTCCTTTCTTGATCTGCTGTTTTTTTTTGTCTCTTCCTGTTCTGGAATTCCAATCACGTGTAAAGTGTTCCTCTTGATATTGTCCCACCTAACTCTTAGGCGTTCTTCATTGTTTTTTCTGATTGTTCCTCTCACAGATTGGTATCAAGGGATTTGTCTTACGTTTTGCTGATTCTGTCTTCCATTGCTTCAATTCTACTCCTTTACCCCTCCCATGCGTTATCTGTTTCTGAAATTTTAGTGTTAATTTTCTGGATTTCTAGTTGCTGTTTGTGTATGGCTTCCAATAGTGTGCTTTGTCATTTTGTTCTTGTATTGTTTTCCTGAATCCTTTTGGGGTTTTGTATGTATTTTCCTTAATTTTGTTTGTATTTTCCTTGATCTCTTGGAGGCCCTTATATATGTCTTTTGAATTACTTATTAGGCAGTTCCATTGTCATTTCTTCTTCAGGGAGGTTTCCTGCATCTTTATTTTAGTCGCTTGCTGGAACCAACTTGTCCTGCTTCTTTAGGTGATTTGATATTGTCTTTTGTTTTGGAGGCATTAAGGTGTTATCATATTTATTTATTGTACGTTTTGTCTGCTGTGTTCTGATTTTGTTATGTTTTGTTTTGATGTATCTGGGCAGGCGGGATAGGTGTGCTACTCTGGTCGCTAGTCTGGCTGCACCGGAGCACTCGCCACCTCTCTCTGGGCAGGTGGGGTAGTGGCTGAGTGTGTGAGCACCGGTTCAGTGGTCTTGTGGGGTGGCTGAAGGCAGGTTGGGCAGGTATTGGCCGCCATCTGTAGTCGGTCCAATGGCGCAGTGGCACTCGCTGAGTGGGTGGGACGGCAGGTATGGCGGGCTAGTGGGGATGCGATCGCCACCTATTGCCAGGCGGGAGTGATGAGTGGCAGGCAGGTGCATGTGTGGTTGCGCATGGTTGTGCCGTCATCACCTCTCACACAGTAGGGGGAGGGTGTGAGTGGCGGGCCAGTGTCCACGCTATTGTGCTTTTGCAGCCACTTGCCGGGTGGTGGGAGAAACGGACAGGTGTGGGGAGGGAGGGGGAGTGGTGGGCAGGCGAGGAGGGAGAGAGCTAGGCTGCATCACGGGTGGGAGGGGTGGAACAAGCGGCTAGGGTACCACTCTGCTGGGTCGGTTGGGGTGGGGGAGTTGCAGTCAGGGCAGGGTGGGGGAAATGGGGGGGCTCATACCTTGATTCCCAGCAGTCAGGGCTGCAGGAATGGGGGATTTGTGCTACTAATCACCAGGAGGGTGGTAGGAGGGGGAGCGTGCTCCTCTGGTCACCAGGCAGGAGTGCCTGGGCTCTTCACGTGGACCTTCTTTCACTCCGAGTATGTCTACACAGCTACTCTGTGTCCTGTTGGGAATTCTGTGAAGTTGCATCTCACCTGTGCACTTCACCTGTGATCACTGCTATCTTTGTCTCAAGGTGACCACGCTAGGCCGGGTTGGCTGGCAGGGCTCCTCTGCTCCATCTCTTCTTATTTGCTGTTTTCAGTCAGTTTCTTCCTCCAGTCAGTGTTTGATGTAGTTCTTTACCCTTTCATCTGATGCTCTGAGTTCAGGATTGTCCCCTGTATCTGTTTCACTTGGTTTCTTGGGTCTTTGCTGTAGAAGGGCAGCATGGTGTGTCTGACTAAGCCGCCATTTTGGCCTGAAGTGTTTTTTGAACAGTCCTTTTTTTTTTTTTTTTAAACAGGTCTTTTTGAACAGATGCTTAAGGAGATTAAATAATAATTTACCCAAATTTAAGCTCCTACTCCTAGTTAAGTGATGAAGCCAGGATTCAAACCTTGTGTGTGTGTGTGCTCTTGTGTTTGAACCATGGGGCTATTACCTCTTCAAATTGATAAATACAGTTTTAAAAACATCAAAAGGGTAAACAGTACTGCCTCCCTTCTGCTCCTAGAGATAGCTACTATAGCCAGTGCCTGCGTATCTTTCCGTATCTTATTCTTTGCAAATAAGTATAAACTGTGTATATTTTTTCGCTTTTTTTCCTCCCTCACAGGTGGTGTTTATTGTAGACATTGTTCTGCATCTAACTCAGAGATTGTTTCTTGTCGGTGCACATGCAGATGTCTCATTCTTTTAAGCAGATGAATAGTATTCTTTTGTGTCCTCCACTGATGGACATCGATGTTTTCTTTTCATACTACACACAATGCTCAAGTCAGTAACCTTGCACTTAGATCATTTTGCACACGCTTTAGTACAGGGTTTGGCTGGATCTTCCGTTGTTGTGGGGGGCCGTCCTGTGCATTGTAGGATATTTATAGCAGCATCCTGTCCTCTATACATGAGATGCCGGTAGCTCCCCAACTCCCAGTTGTGGCCACTGCCAGATGCTCCCCAGGGGGTCAAAAATCACCTCTGGTTGAGAACCACTGTTCTAATCTATCTTTAGGATAAATCTCTAGAAGTGGAATTGCTGGATCAAAGGTTATGTGCGTTTAAAATTTTGATGCTTATTGCTAAATTGTTCGCCATAAAAGCCTTATCATTCTACATGTTAGCGAACAATATTTGAGGGCATTTCTTAGAATAGTTTATTAAAAAAAATTTTTTTTTGCTATGTCACTGTACTTTTAATTTGAATTTCTTTTTTTTTTTTTTTGTAGCTGTTTTTTGAGCACTTACTGCATGCTAGGCACATAGTATTTTTTGGATTTTGTGTCATACTTTGAAATGCCTTCCTCTCTATGTAAAACTGGTCGCCGTTGAGTTGATTCTGACTCATAGCAACCCTATAGGACAGAGTGGAACTGCCCCATAGGGTGTCTGAGGCTGTAAATCTTTACAGAAGCAGACTGCCACATCTTTTTTCCCACAGAGTGCCTGGTGGGTTTGAACCACTGACCTTTCAGTTAGCAGCCAGGCGCTTAAGCACAGCACTGGCGGGGCTCCGTTCCTCTCTCTGTGGTCCTCTTAGAGTTTGGTACCTAGAACTGAGGACAGTACTCTGGGTCTCTTCTGATCATAATGAAATAATAGTTATATCCCATTTTATCAAGATCTAATACATGACAGGAAACCCTGGTGGTGTAGTGGTTAAGTGCTACAGCTGTTAACCAAGAGGTTGGCAGTTCGAATCCACCAGGCGCTCCTTGGAAACTCTGTGGGGCAGTTCTACTCTGTCCTCTAGGATCACTGTGAGTCGGAATTGACTTGACAGCAGTGGGTTTGGTTGGTTAATACGTGACAGGCACTGTGCTATGTGGGCTTTAGAAATGCATTTTCTCTGTGTGCTCTAATTACACATTTATTTTTAATAAAATGCCTTTTTTCCCCCATTTTGAGTTGGTATATGGCAATGGTTTTCTGTTCTTGCCTTTTTTTTTAAGACAGCGGTTACCTCTGGCTTTAATGACTGCTTTTCCAATCCAGCAAGACATTTGGAAATTTATTGGATAGCCTCAGTTTGCTTGCGTTTCTCTGGACTTCTAAGAACTTACGTGAGGATTTTTTAGTGCTGGCCAGATAACTTGTTTGACTAGTTTGCTGTTCTCTGTTTTGGGTCTGGCACTCACAAACAAAAGCTCAGGGGGTGGGGTGGGACAGCAAGGGGAGAGTTCACTGCCCCCAAGGGGGGAGAAGATCAGCTAGGTCATGGGTCACCAAACTCTCTGCGTAAAGGGCCAGATGATAAATATTTTAGGCTTTGCAGGTCATGATCCCTGTCGCATATTCATCTTTGTTTGTTTAACATGTTACCTAGCTTTTTTTTTATTGTAGTAAAAATAAATACAACCAAACATGCGCCTATTCAATAATTTTTAAATAATTCAGTGACATTGATTACAGTCATCATGTTGTGTAACCATTCCAAAAGCCAAACCTGTTGCCAGTCTATTCTGACCCAGTAGGACAAAGTAGAACTGCCCTATAGAGGTTTGTTTTGTTTTTTTGACAACACTTTAAAAGTTGTAAAAACCATTCTTAGATAATGGGCCATATAAAAACAGGCCATAGCTGGATTTGGTCCATGGGCCAAGGTTTGCCTACCCCTGAACTAGGTGATAAAGGAGTTGATTGCTAAATGTGTTTGCTTTAGTGTTTTGGGGACATGAACCCAGAATAACCTTGGGAATTCTCAACTGATTCTAATCCAAAGGTGAGAGATCCAAGCTCTGGCCTAGGGGATTACAGTCACCCAAGTGTCAGTCACCTTGGGTCCATGGAACTTGAGGTAACCTTGGCTACTGTGGGTGAAGCTGCCCAGTGGGGCAGAGGGCTCCTGCCGACTCTTCCATGGCAGTGCTGGTCACTGGGGTATGTAGACAGGGCTGGAAGAGTGGGAATGAGGTGTGGCCCTAAAATTAGGCTGGCCTAGACAGTCCTGAGGAGTACAGGGAATTAAATTGATTGTATCTCAGGAATACACCTAACTTCCTTAACGTTTGTTGGAATGTAATTAGAAATCTGGAATGTACGATCAGTTTGGCCAGTTTATAAAAATGGAAGAGTAGGTTTGTACCTTGGATTCTGAGAAGAACAGCAAATTCTGACACAGGAATCTCGGTTTGCCTTGTGTTTTCCTGAATCACAAGAAGTTCTGTAGAGCAGGCCTGGCATTAAGGAAGTGTTAATTCATTTTGAGGTAGTTGGAGAGACGGGAGAGTGTAGCGGTTAAAGAGTATGGGCTCTGGGACAGATATACTTGTTCAAACGCCTCCCCTGCCTCTTACGGGCTCCATGACCCTGGGTAACTTCCTTAGCCCTCTGAGCCTGTTTCCCCAACTGTAAATGGCAGTGATGATAAATACTCTACCACCATAGGGTTGTTGTGCAAATTAAGTGAGGATAAATTAAGAAACCCAAACTCATTGCTATCGAGTCAATTCCGACTCACAGCAACCCTGTAGGACAGAGTAGAACTGCCTCATAGAGTTTCCAGGGAGCACCTGGTGGATTTGAACTGCCAGCCTTTTGGTTAGCAGCTGTAGCGCTTAACTACTATGCCACCAGGGTTTCCTAAGTGAGGATAGTGTATGTAAAGTGATTAGCCCAATGCCTGTCATATTGTAAGCATTCCATAAATGTTAGCTGTAATAATAATGCATAACAATGTGGAGGTGGAGGAAAATGGAAGAAGTGGAGGATCAGACAGGAACTAATATTTTCAGTGCTGCTGAAATATTACGTCCCTGCTGAGCATTTCATCACTAGTTATGTGGGAGTGTAATGGAGACAGGAGGAGGGGTCAGGAGAACTGATCTGTGTCTACCTCTCTTAGTTTCCTAATTTGTAAAATGGAAATATGTGTTGACAGGTTGTAGGTTAACCAAATGAGGTAGCGTGTGAAAGGCTTTGAGTTCTATAAAGCACTGGATAAAATTTAAGGTGACATCAGTAACCTGTTCATTTGTTCAGTTTCTGGAACTTCTAAATGTGTTGGAACAGAGCCACAAGGTGATTGGTATGAAGCCAAAATGTTTTACCTGAGAAAGTTGATAGAATACTCCAAGGATCAGGACTTACATTGATAACTTGTGATTTGGCATGAATAATATAAAATTGGAATACGCTTGTAAGATATTTGAAATAGTAGAATTAGAAAATGAGTGGCCAGTGTGGGGAGATAGGCTGGTGGGATTTAATTCAGAAAACGTGGCACTATCTTGCAAAATTAAAAATGTGTATTCCTTTTTCCCCTGCAGTTCCATTTCTAGGAATTGATTCTGAAAATACAATTGCCTGTACCTTTTATGTGCTAAGCCATGTGTGTACATGGGTATCTATTGCAACATTGTCGATGTGCAACATTCCAAAAAAAGTGGAAACACCAACGCCCAAGGTTAGGAGATTAGTTAACTAAATCGTAGTCCACTCACACAGTTGAAAACTATGCTCTGTAAAGACTGAGGAACTCTGTGCATCAATAGAATACTCTACCAAGATATGTTAAGCAGGTTATGGAATAAACAGTATCAGGTGCGAGTAATATGTTCCCTTAAGCAATCAACTATATGAGACCAAACAGTCAGGATTTACCCAGAAGCAAAGATGAGAAGGGAAGCTAGATCAACAGAAACAGAACAAACAGAATAGAAACAATGAGAATGCTGACATAATGTGAAAATTGTAACCAATGTCACAGAACAATTTGTATAAAAATTGTTAAATGGGAACCTAATTTGCTGTGTGAACTTTGACCTAAAACACAATAAAATATGTTTTAAAATATGTTAAGCTAAAAACAAAAACAGTGCACGTAGTATGCCATCATTATTGTTGCAGGGGTGGGGGAGAAAAAGAACAGTTAGGATTTCTTTGTGGAAGCAGAGAGTATCTCTGGAAGAATTTGAAACTGGCATAGGATTGCATCTGTGGAAGAGAATTCTGGGTAGCTGGGGGACAGGTAGAGGGGGGAGATTTACTTTTAAAAGTATACCCTTTTTATCTTTTGAAATGTGTCCTATGTATGTATATATGTATGTATGTGTGTATATATCTATTTTTTTTCCTATTCAAAACGTTTGTGTGGCCCTAGGTCATATCATCGGAGTTGAAAATTGTATGAAGCATCTGTGTGTTTGCCTCTCACACCCATGTCTGCCACTTAAGTCTCTTTGACCTTGATGACTTGAGAAGCTGGAACTGACTCTAGGCTCACCCTAAAACAGTGCCTCCCCCGCTGTCCCCACCTCCCCGAGCACACTGACGTTTCTCCTCTTGATTTGTTTGACTGACTGTGTATCTGTTTCCACCCTCAGCTTTGGCAGCATGCGAGCCACTTCTTGCCAAGAACCCAGGTCACCGCTGTGAAGGGGGCCTTAGGGAGAAGACTATCCAGGGGAAGCTAATGCCAGCAACGTCTGGAATTACACTCACCGCAGGCAGCATGAGCCATTCTGCACAGGCATCTGTGTCCTACTGGCAAAGCCTGGGGCTCTCCAGGTAGGAGGGTCCAGGAACTAGAAGAACATCAGGAGACTCTCTAGAGGAAGAATGGGGCCAGATACGAACTCTCTACAGTGAACACGATTTTCACCTTATGGAAGAATTTTAAGAAAAACAATTATTTAATTTCCACATATTTCAGTTCAGTAGACTTCTGTGTGAAGTGCCAGCAGCCACGCCCCTCCATAGGAGTTACTGGGATTTTTCTGGCACCAGGTTGAACTTTTCTTGGTACTTCTGGCAATGACAGATCTGCAGGATAGCTTTCTCTGCTGAGTGCCCTTGGGCAGGAGCAAGAGGAAAACCTCTGGAAGCAGTGTAAGGAGCCGAGATCCCTCCCTCGCTGCTCACTTTCCCAGAAATTCAGCTTGGACTTGGATGCTCGTACTGAAGATTTGTCCTGCCTCGTTCATCTCTAAAGTTGTCTCTTCTGGGGCAGTCTGGTCTTGTGTTTTCCAGCTGCCTCCTGTGGCCCTTTTCTACTCTCATCCCACTCTCAGCGTTTCTCTTTAGGCAGTCAAGTGATGTGAACTCTGGAATGGAGTTTGTTATACTTTGGGGACTTGCTTCCTTTTCCAGGCGGGTGCTGTCAGAGAGGACCATTTGAAGGCTGTGGTTTGTTTTCAGGGAGGAGGGCACTGGCCTTGCCTGGAGCCTCCACCATGTTCCTGTTGCTGCCTTTTGATAGCCTGATTGTCAACCTTCTGGGCATCTCCCTGACTGTCCTCTTCACCCTCCTCCTTGTTTTCATCATAGTCCCTGCCATTTTTGGAGTCTCCTTTGGTATCCGAAAGCTCTACATGAAAACTTTGTTAAAAATCTTTGCGGTAAGTTGTGCTGATAACAGATGGTTGCTTCATAGAGGAGGGAAGAAGTGCTCCTAGCAAAATGAGTTCTTACCTGGCTGAATGTTCTCTCTTTACTGGATATGGAGAAAGTTGGGAGAATGGAAAATGGCATTCTGAGGAAAAAGGACAACCAAATGTGTCCTTCGAGAGCCTTTAGCAGTCTTTCTTCTTGAGCTGAGGTACTTGTATGTTTGATTTATGCTGAGCAAAGGGACCTAGTCGTGACTCCACACCTTCCCTGTATACTTCAAAGATAAAAAAAAACCCAGTGCCCTTAAGTCGATTCCGACTCATAGCAGATAGTGGGGCTTAAAATTGAAAAAAAAAACCATTGCCAGACTCTTACCTCTTCCTATATAAGAGATATTGAAGCACAAAGCTCCTGCTGATACAGTCCCTCACTGATAAGTCTGGGAGAACCTTTTCGCACTTTCAGACATTTCTCTTAAATAGGTTCTGCGTTTCAGACAGAAGAATTAATGGCAGTTCAGACCAAAAAAAAGCATTGGATAAGTTTTTTTATTTTCTTAAAGATAGAAGAGAAGGGTAATAAAGATCCTATACATATGTCAGAACTTGCCTGGTTATACCACAGAACAGAACTGGTCACAATGTAAAGGAAATGGGTGAGAAGTAGTATTTCCCGGAAGTTGATCCATGCCACAGACTTTTAATCTAGCCAGAGATTTGGTAATGTATTTGCATTGTCTGTTTCTGAAGAAAGATGACATTCAGTAGTCACCAAATCTTTAAGTGTTCTTTTCCACGGCTGAGACCATGTATAATTTGAGAAACGCACTCATAATAGTAAAAATGATACAGTATTATTTGTTCGTACAGTAACATGCTTTTTAGAATAATTTCATTTCATTTTCCTTATAATTCTCTGGTGGGCAGGGAAATATCTACATTTTATTAATGAAGGAATAGAGATTCAGACGGGTCAGGTGAGCTTATATGGAGTTCACAGTAGGAAATATTTCTTAGGCATATTATTGAATCTTGTGTGTAATTTTTTTTTTGTTACTTAATATTCCTGTAAGAATATGATTTTTAAGCACTACTTACGGTTTCTGGGGTTATCTGATTTCTGGCTGCTCACAGTACAGTTGGGAGACCAACAGCAACAGCCTCACCTGGGAGCTTGTTAGAAATGCTGTATCTCAGGCCCACTCCAGACCTACTGAATTCCAACCTGCAGCTTAACAAGATCCAGGTGATTCGTGTGCACTTTAAAGCTTGAGAAGTGCTGATCTAGTTGGTCTTTGGAGTAGCCTTTACTAGTGTATATATTTTAATTAATAAAAAAATGTAATTTTCATGTATGTCAGCCCAAGAAAATCTTTAGCAGAGCATGGGATCACTATGTTTGATATACTTACTTGTGGCCTTTTGCCTCTTTGAAAAACATACACCAGAATAGACTCAGGAGACAAGTTGATAAACTTTTAGGAGACAACAGTGAATAATTCAGATTTATGAACAAGTGATTAATTCATGGACCTGTGGAAATTTATCATTTTTAAAACATAGAAATAAGGGTTACTAGACTTGGGCTCTTTTGTTGCTACATTTTCTGAACTTGGATCAAACTCTGGGTGAGCAAAAAGCTTAGAATCCATATATTTTCCCTATGCCATTTTGACAATGTCCAAAAAAAATTAATGGTGTAAAGTTCATAGCCAAGTACATCATTATTATTGTGGCTGCATTTTTAAGAGGTACACTCTTGTGACTTTTAATGTAGATAAGTTATTAAACGTATGTTGTTGGGCCAGTCCATGGAATAGGTAGGTAAACTTTAGCCATCAGAGGCTCGTTGCAGATCACATCTTGAAAATCACTAGTTTAAACCAGAAAACCAAATCCATTGCCGTTGAGTCAATTCCAACCCGTAGCGACAGGGTAAAACTGCCCCATAGGGTTTCCAGGGATCGGCTGGTGGATTTGAATTGCCAACCTTTTGGTTAGCAGCCCAGCTTTTAACCACTGTGCCACCCAGGCTCTGTCACTGGTTTAGGGCACAGTAATTTGGAAGTGGGGGTGGAAATAGTACATGTGTACCCATTTGTGACTTTCAGATTTAGAATTTCAAGAGCCAGATTTGCACTCTTATTTCCCAGATGTGTGTCGTGCACTCGGAGGGGTTCTGTGGATCCTGTCCTGTCACGCTTCATGAATGATGAGAAAACTTGGCCATCAGCTAGGTTACAGGGTAGGCTAAAAAGGCCTGGTATATACCTGCAAGGGTACGGGGTGGCTCTGGAGGAGCGTTCGTCTTTTCTCACCCTCCCTTCATGCTCAGGGCTGACATTAATGGACAGTAAGAACCAAATGCTCTTTTCATCAGCAGTGGTATTAGGTGTTAGCCAAACTGGTTTCAGATCTTGGGAAGTATGTTATCTATGTATTCATGTACCATATACTGGTGGTTTTGTGTATACTTTTTTTTTCCGTAGAGGCTTTTTTAGCCTCCTGACCCTCTCCTCCCTTTCCTAAATTGAAATGAGAATATATATACATATGTACACACATTTTTTTTTTTTACACACATACTTGCATACTACATATATACACACACAAATAATTTTAGAGCTGGAAGAGAGCTTAGAGGACACCTTAATTCAGCAGTTCTCAACTTCGACTATGCATTAGAATCATCTAGAGAGGCATTAAAAATACTTATTTTGGGGCTCCAGAGATTATTATTTCACTGCTCTAGGTGGAAATTTAAAATTTTTAATTTTTTTTAAAAGCTTGCTAGGTGATGGCGATGCCCACCGTCAGAAGGCAGAGTCTGATTCCCCGCCTCTTGAATGCGGACCTGCCTGGTTATTAGTTGCTGTCGAGCTGATTCCAACTCATAGTGACCCCACGTGTGCAGAACATAACTGCTCCATAGGGTTTTCAAGGCCATGACCTTTCAGAAACAGATCATAGGTCTTACTTCTGAGACACCTCTGGGTGGGTTTGAACCTCTAACTTTCCAGTTAGTAGTCCAGAGCCTAACCATTTGTGCCACCCTAGGGTAACAGACTTGCCTTAGTGAGTCGCTTATAACCAAATAGAATGTGGTGGAAATGACAGTGTATGAAATGTAAGATAAAGTTAGAAAAGGGAATATAGCTTCTCTCTGGCTCTTTCTGTCTTGGAACACCTGCCCTGGAACCCAGACACCGTGTTGTAAGGCTCTGACTGACAGCCAGCATCAACTGCTACACACGTGAGTAAGCAAGACGTCAGAGGACTCCAGCCCCTGGCCTCTGAGTCATCCAGTTGACGCCAAACCCCGTGCAAAATAAATGGTGTTGTTTTAAGTCGCTTAGTTATGGCGTAGTGTGTTACACAGCAGTAGATAACCACACAGATAATATAAGAAAATGTTAAACAATTCATTCGTGATTCCATACTTACAACACCATTAAATATATATATTTTTGCGTATTATCTTTCAGTCTTTGGCGATATGCATTCATATTTTATGGTTGCCTTTAATAGCATACTTACATAATTTTGTTTCTGTTTTTTTCTTTTGACATGTCATCGGCCATTATCACGTTTTGCTAGATAATTCCATAAGGATCATTAAAACTGGGTATTTAATAGGCCATGCAGTACATATACTTATGTTTTGGGCACACCTAAGTAAGCCCTGGCTTAACATCCAGTTTCTAGTGGATAGTTCATCTTCGTATATAAAGGAACCAAGAGCAAATATTTTTATACCTGCCAAGAGGGGAATAGAGAGAGGATATGGTGGATCAATGGCTTTCTATTCTGTGTCCCAGAAGACTTAACTCATTGTTAATGCTGAGTCACTGAAAATCTTTGTGTATGGAGAGCAGCATGTTATTTAAAGCCTTTAAGTCAGTCAGCTGGCCCCCTTGATGCGTGTGCTTCAGGGGGGATAGCATAGTATTATTTGGGGAAGAATACTTAGGTGTGGACTTACAACTGAGTTGAGTATAATTTGGAGAAAAGGAGAAAAGAAAGCCTGGATATAAAAGAGAAAGATGAAAATAAATGACCTGTTTTCTTGCCTGATATGAAAGAGAGAGATCAGAGGTTAGAGAAGGTGGGACTGTTGTAATCCAATAGATGTTAAACTCCAAAGTGAAATTTACTGGTGGTGAGTAACACACACCAGTGTGAAGGAGTTGAGAGACTGTGGAGGTGGTGGTGGGGTTGTGGTCGAGTTGTCGAGTCAGATGGCCATTAGTGTGGATACCAGCGTTCACTTACCAGTTCTGAAAGTTTTCCCAAGCCATCTAACCTTTGAATCTGTTATCTCATCTATAGAATGGGAATGAGAATACCTCCTACACGTGGTTGTTGTAACAGAGACAACATTAATCATGTATGTCCTCCCTCACCATGTGAGGATAATTTTCACCTAACCTTTAGTAGATTAAAGGAGTAACTGAAGGAGATGAGAATGTGAACTCTGGCAACAAGTTGATAGGAAGTAGTTTTAGGTTTTATCATTTCAGATCTGCCTTTTCATATGGAGACCTTGATGAAGAAAAATCTTGGGAGTTGATAAATTCAGCTGTTGTTGACTGCCTACTAAGTGTAAGGCACTCTGTCAAACTGTGTGGGAACGCAAATATAAGTTCTGGGTTCTGGCGCTCAAGGTAGTTACAGTCTAGTAGGAAGGACAAGTACGTGCCTACCTAACTAAGAATGTGGTACAAGTTAAAATACAGCAAAAGTTAATTCCGACTGCAGGAAGTGGGTGGATGGTAGGCAGCATTTCATGTGAGATTTAGCCCTTGAACTGGATATTAAAAGAGAAAAAGAGAGCTTTCTAGAAGCACAGTGGATAAAGTTGGGGAAGCGCAGTGCTTGTTTAGGGACAGTACGAAGTTTGGTAGAGCAAAAACATTGGGCACGTGGAGGGAATGAGGTGGGTCATAAAGCAGAACGTTTCTTCAGGCATTGGGAAGCCATTGAAGGTTTTTGAGCAGGGAAGTGACATGATCTCCAGACTCTGGCAGTGTGTGTGAATGGTTTGGAGGATGGGAAGAGGGAGCAATTAAACAGCTGTTGCGTGAGTATAGGCAAGAGAAGAAGGGAGAGAAGAAAGGTGGTGGCATGAAACCAGAGGCAGCTGTGAGAGGACCGTTTCAGGGGAGTGGTGACAGGACTTGATGACAGGTGGGAAGCCTGAAAACTTGGGTGACTAGAAGGACAGTGATATCAGACCAAGATTGGGAGGGACACAGGAGAAGAGTGAGAGGGAGCAAATTGGGGGGTGGGAGGAGGTGTACCGTTCTCAAGGTGCCCAGTGGTGAGGGCTCGTGGACTTGCAGGTGGAGATGTCCAGCCGGTGATAGGAAGTACGAGATTGGCACTTTTGAGAAATCATTTGACAGAAGTTACCTAGAGATTAGGAGCCCTGGTGGTGCAGTGGTTAAGCGCTCGGCTGCAAACCGAAAGGTCAGCAGTTTGAACCTACCAGCTGCTCCACTGGAGAAAGATGTGGTAGTCAGCATCCATAAAGATTACAGCCTTGGAAACCTATGGGGCAGTTCTACTCTGTCCTATGGGGTTGTTATGAGTTGGAACCGACGGCAACAGGTTTGGGTTGGTTTGTTTTTACCCAGAGATGACTGCTGAAGCAAGAATGGAGTCTTTGCATGGGAACTTGAAGGCGATAGATGACGTGAGCCTTACTTTTCGAAGAGTCTGGTTCTTTGGGTGTACCTAGGCCATGGGAAAATGCCATGGAGACTGATGAAAAGGAGGAGGCAAAGGCTTCTGCTGAGGTTAGTTTTGCCAGGACTGTTAGACCTTGCTTGTATGATTAGTTCTTAAATTGTAGTGTTTAATAGGATGAGTAACTAGCAGAAGTTCACCACCAACCCACTGCATTCCTGAGGACTGGGCCTGCTGATTACTGCCCAAGGCTCCCTTCAGGTCAGTGTTACTGAAGAGTGCAGCATTATTAGTGTCCTTTTTTTAAAGCTGTGCTCTTCTTTGTCTGGGAGAAGCTGAAAAGGAATAATTAAGTAAACTGATATTGAATAGCCTAGTAAATGGCATCTCAGATCAGGGGAAAGGGAGAGGACTTTTAGAGTGAAGTAAACTCTGAACCTAGGATTCTCAGTTTTATTCCAGGTATGTGAAAAGTGTACCTCTTCAAGTGACAGCTCAGGGAAGCCAGTTGTGTCGTTATCAGCCATTGTTAACATGGATTGGCTCTTTCGCTCCCTTCCCTTCAGCAGAATGAAAGTAATCAAGTTCATAGACTCAGCCATTCCTTCAGAGGCTAGTCCCCACTAACAGTCAGGCATTCTCCAACCCTACCCACTTTTCCCCTCCCTTGTAGCTTTGCACAGTCTTTCCTAAATGTAGAAGCATTTTCCAATGACCCTGAAGTTTGAAAAAATAAAACTAGTATTACAAAGCAGGAGGCCAAGGGGAGGGTTATTCCAGAGCTTTGTTAGAACCAGGAGACACCTGGATGGCGTTTTAGGGATACCTTTCCGATTAAGGAAACCCTGGTGGCACAGTGGTTAAGAGCTATGGCTGCTAACCAAAAGGTTGGCAGTTTGAATCCACCAGACGCTCCATGGAAACTTTATGGGGCAGTTCTACTCTGTCCTGTAGGGTCACTGTGAGTTGAAATCGACTCGACGGCAGCAGATTTTGTTTTTTGGGGTTTTTCCGATTAAGACAAAAACAAAACGACAGCCATCTTGAGTTTTGCATGTTGAAACAATCCTCACAGACTTAAACTCCAGCCCTAGAGAGACAGGAGATCTTCTGTTACTTGCCCACTGCCATCTAAGTATCTCAATTGTCAGGACAGGATCAGCTTTTCTGATTGTGATGATTCTTGTAATACCAATACAGAGTCTTGGCCAAAATGTGAAGCCCTAGACTCTGGTTGAGCAGCTTGTGTCCCTATTCCAGGCTTGTAAACTCTTGCCCTTATTCACCTCTTCCCTAATTCCAGAAAACCAGATAGACGTCACCTTTTTCCATTTTAGGAGTCATATTTATATTTTCTTTTCCTTCCCTAAAACAGCATTCATGCAAAGAGTCAGAGAATGCCAATGGCTAAATATCTGAAATAGAGAAGATGGGTTATGTGACTTTTCTTGCCTTAGACCTTTCTTTGAGCGGGTGACTTTTTTTCTAGATGGTAGTGTTTGAAGAAATTTCCAGATGCGGTCAGATCACTGATTAAAATCCTGTCGTCCTTTTGACTTTGCTAGACTGTGCAGAGCAGTCTTGCTAATACTTGAGACTCTGCTGGCAGAAGCCACACCAAATGCATCAAGCCCGGTGGATTTTGCTGTGTCATGGAATGATAGGTTTCTCTCCTACCTTGTCTAACTGTAGAAAGAGGCCTTTGAAAAGATACTTTTTAAAATTTCCGTTCTATTTCTTTGACTCACTGTGGGCATAACTTTCTATTCCATGATAAAGTATTCCAGTGTAGGGAATACACAAGCTCGTGTGTTTACCTCTCATTATTTGATAGTGGGAGAGACCCAAACTCTGGTTCTCTTTTACTACAGTTAAAAGGATTGTATTGAATGAAGAGAAGCTCTAGAAACTTCTCTTTTCTAGATCCTTACTTGTAGAGTCTGCATTTCGGTAATCATGAGGACAACCAGAGTGCTTCAGTTTCCTGAATTCTGTCACATACATGATCTCATTTGATCCTCAGTGACCCCATGAAGTAGAATGTTCAAGTATTATCAATCCTGTTTTGCAGATAAAGAGGCGAAGGTTCAGAGAGTGGCAGTGAGTTGCTTATGGGACGTAGCTAGCGAGGGTCAGACTTGAGACCTGAACCTAGATTTTTTTTATCTCCAACACAGTGCTCCTTTTTAAACATTTCTGAGCCCACCACTAAGCCCTTCTCAAGGAGTCCCTGGGTAGCGCAAATGGTTAAGCTCTCAACTACTAGCTGGAAGATTGGCAGTTCGAACCCCCACCCCAGAGGCACCTCGGAAGACAGGCCTGGAGATATGCTTCCGAAAGGTCACAGCCTTGAAAACCCTATGAAGCAGTTCTGCTGTGCACAGATGGTGTCGCTGTGACAGAATCAACTCGATGGCAGCTAAAAACAACAAGCCCCCACAAGGCCTTTCTCTGCTTAGCTTTTGGGTTCTCCTGTTAAAAGCTTATTCAGAGGGTGAATGGACAGTCCAGACATACATTATTTAATCCTTTTTTAAAATGAAAATTGTTGCTTTCTTGAAATAACTTGCAGTGTTGGCCTCATTGGGTGGTAGGCAGTTGCTTAAAGGATGCTTGATTTTGCCCTTTGTGAATAGTTGCTGTTTGGCAATAAAGAAGGAATTGTGAGGTTTGCGTTCTGTAAGCTAATGAGTTCCTTAAACAACCTGGGAGCAGAGAGCTTAGGAAATGGGGAAGCTAGGCCTCAGAAACTTACCCAAAACTTGGTGAGTCCCTAGCTTATTACCATAGGTGACTGTTAACTTTTGGTCCTAGTTATCAAGGAGGGGGCATATCTGGGAGGAGAGGGGTTTGAGTCTCTTTTTAGAAAGTGTGCTTTCCTGGCTATCATCTGATCTCAGCTGACTAGAACCGAAGCTTTCCCCGCCTGGAAATGGAGGTTTTCACTGAATGAAAAAAGATCTCATTCTTGCTCTTGTATGTTGCCTTCCCCCACCCCCCTCCCCGCTGCAGTGGGCTACCTTGAGGATGCAGAGAGGAGCCAAAGAGAAGAACCACCAACTTTACAAGCCTTATACCAATGGTAAGAGCGGATCTTGACTCTTATCCTAAAAGGTCCCTCCCAAATGTGTTCCCAGGTCTTTTAATGCTACACATACCCTTCCTTATAGAAAATGTAGGGTGTGTGCTTCAAATATGTCTAACGTGCTCTCTCCCAACATGCTGCCTGACAGGAGCATTCTTTCTTGCAGGAATCATTGCAAAAGATCCCACTTCACTAGAAGAAGAAATCAAAGAAATTCGTCGGAGTGGGAGTAGTAAGGCTCTGGATAACACTCCAGACTTTGAGCTCTCTGACATCTTCTACTTTTGCCGGAAAGGAATGGAGACCATAATGGATGATGAGGTGACAAAGAGGTTCTCAGCAGAGGAGTTGGAGTCCTGGAACCTGCTGAGCAGAACCAATTATAACTTCCAATATATCAGCCTGCGGCTCACTGTCTTATGGGGGCTAGGAGTGCTGATTCGGTATTGCTTCCTCCTGCCGCTCAGGTGAGGGCAGGCCCTGATGGGAAAGGAGGGTGTGAGCTGCCACCGCTTAGGCCTAACGTTTGATCCGTCCACCTCGTTCCCTCCGCTTCGTGTTCCCATTTCAGAAAGAAGGCCAGTAGGAATCTTTCACTGGCCATTCCTGCTGCCCCTTAAAGGGGCCGCTGGTGATTGTCCTTTAACAGCCATTGGAGTCTCTGCATATCAGTTTCATAGAGACAGATTGGGTGGACTAAACACAGGGACAGGAACATCATGTACTTTCTGGACACTTCCCTGGGCATGGTCGATTCCTTCCTGCCTGTCCAGTACAGAGATAGTATCGGTCTCGGTTTTTCTGTGCCTTGTGCTGTTCTGAGTACATCTTGCCAGATGCTGGGCCTTCAGGGTCCACCTCCTATTGCTTCACACAGAGGCTGTGTTTCTGTGGGATTGGAAGCCAAAGGGAGGGGTAAGACAGCCAGACAGCCCAGGGGTAGAACTGCCGACTTTCAGGTTTTGGAACCGCCGACTTTCAGGTTTCCCATCATTTTAGCGGCCTGATGCCTGAGGAGATGGTGTCACCTGAGAACCAGATCCAGAGTTCACTGTCAGATTGGGATGGAAATGATCTCTGGTTTTGAGAGGACTGCTCTAATTTCTTGGTGAAGCTTGTCTAGGGCTGGCCTATTGTTAGGTGCCATCGAGTCAGTTCTGACTCATAGTGACCCTATAGGACAGAGTAGAACTGCCCCATCGGGTATCCAAGGAGCAGCTGGTAGATTTGAACTGCTGATCTCTTGGTTAACAGCCGAGCTCTTAACCAGTGCACCACCAGGGCTCCAGGGCCCACCTAGGTGATCAGATGTCCGGGGTGGTTTTTGTGATGCCCTCTTTGACTTTCACATATTCTGTACTTGGTGCAACGATTTGTTTGCTGTCGTTTAACCTGTCTTCTTCTTACAGGATAGCTCTTGCTTTCACGGGGATCAGCCTTCTGGTGGTGGGCACAACCATGGTGGGATACGTACCACATGGGAGGTGAGTAGAGCTCTCATGTCCATGGCTAAGGGGAGTTGGGCCTGGGAATGATGGTTCAGACATTGATGTGAAGGTCCATGGAATTTAGATGTCTGAGATAACCCAGTAGTAACAGTGACATCAGCATTAAGTGACCTATAACTGTTCTTTTTGCCCTCCAACCCTCCCAGTCTTCCTACTGTAAAGGCAAAAGAGAAAAGCCACAAAAATGTGGAGTTCAGGACTCAGACGGTAGGAGATCTTACAGCATGTTGTTTAGTTTTGAGTGTTCTAAGGAGTCTGGGTGGTGTGAGCAGTTTGCCATCCACTGCTAACCTGAAGGTTGGTTAGCACTCAGTGGCTGTGTGGAAGAAAGACTTAGTGAACCACTTCTGTAAAGCTTATAGCCAAGAAGCCAGTTCTGCTCTATAACCCATGGAGTCATCATGAGTTGGGGCCAACTTGACGGCAGCCAACAACAGCAGCTACGCTGACAGATGAATTGGTAAAAGGATAAGGCTTAAAAAAATAAATGATTATAAAATGTAGGAAGAAATTCTTTTTTTTTTTTTTTTTGAAGAAAAATCTCCTTCTAGAAAGTTCTGGGGCTTAGCAGACCTCTCTTCTGCCCAAGCTGCTGAGAAGATGTGACTCTGACCTTTGCCCCACCTCTAGGTAGTGACTGAGGAGGAAAGGAATCCAAGAGACATCCTGGCTCACCTGTGCTGGAAATTCTAAGCTATGATTTCTAAACCTACTAACTTAGGTGAATTTAAGCCAGTCTCAGCATCGTGTTTCCTCACGTGTAAACATGAAGGTGCTAACGTATTATAGGGTTTTACCATATACACTAATACTTACAGAAGCATTTTGCAGTCATAAAAGACTATAAGCAGTAGTAGTTGAATTGTTGGGGTCAGCAACTTTTCCCGTCTTCCTAAATGTAAAACGAAGTCAAAAGCTCAGTCCTGTTGTTGCAGGTTTAAGGAGTTCTTGAGTAAACACGTTCACCTGATGTGTTACCGGATCTGCGTGCGAGCGCTGACAGCCATCATCACCTACCATGACAGGTGCTGCCGCTGCGTACAGATACATAGGGTGCCCACCTACAACCAGCCAAACAGCAACTTTTCTGCGCTTTTAGTTAGAGTTGGAAAACCCTGCTGACATAGGGGTTAAGTGCAGTGGCTGCTAACCAAGAGGTCGGCAGTTTGAATCCACCAGGTGCTCCTTGGAAGCTCTATGGGGCAGTTCTACTCTGTCCTATAGGGTCGCTATGAGTCAGAATCAACTCGATGGCACCGGTTTTGGGGTTTTTTTTGGTTTAGTTAGAGCTGATGGAGCTTGTGAGGGAGGGGTGAATTCCAAATGAATTGTTTGACTCTAATGTCTGTTCCTTTGCACACCTTTTTGAAACCCAGGAAAAACAGACCTCGAAATGGTGGCATCTGTGTGGCCAATCACACCTCTCCTATTGATGTGATCATTTTGGCCAGTGACGGCTACTATGCGATGGTAAGATACCTGTTTGTTGTTTCCTTGTGGCAAAATTTTTTGCTCTAGATCCGTTAGGGCTGGGAGGCTCCTGGACCCTTTCCAGAGTGCTTTCTTAAGGTATAAACATGTAAACGTGCTTTCTATGCATGGGCCCCAACCTACGTGATCACCTCGGTTTCTGTTGCTTTTGGGAACTCCTTGCTGTTTTGATAGGAGATAGTCTGAGCAGCAGCAGCCCTGTGTCACCGAGAGAGTGATTGGAGACTCTACTTTGGATCTTTGTGGAGAGGGCTGAAGATTAGGGAAAGGAAGACCTGAAGGGGCTGGGTTCCAGGGCACTTGAGGACCTGTACAGGGAGGGGCATTTTACACAAGGCATTGCTCAGTTGTATGATTTTGTTTTAGGGTTTTCAGTTATGTTTTTAATTACACATCTCTGGTATCACCAATTAAATGGAGAAATTTAAGACCCAGGGAGTGATAGTGAGATATGAGCTGGTGAGAGGTTGACACACTTTTTGGACCTGGAGTTTCTTCCCTGGGAATGGAGCGGGGGCATTTGTGTGAGGATGGTTTCACTAATAGTTATTTCTTTGTCTGAGATAAGGTGGGTCAAGTGCATGGAGGGCTCATGGGTGTGATTCAGAGAGCCATGGTGAAGGCCTGTCCTCATGTTTGGTTTGAGCGCTCCGAAGTGAAAGACCGCCACCTGGTGGCTAAAAGGTAAATCTGACACAAGGCTCTTGTTTCCTGTGATCAGTAATATAAAAAGTATGCAGAAGAGAACATTTCAGGAGTAGTTATTCCCCCACAGTGGAATTACAAGTAAATTTGATTTTTTTTTTTTTTTGGCACTTTCTTAGTGTTTTCTGCACTGAGCCTATTAAAAAAAAAAAAAAAGGAGCCTATACTGCTTTCATATTAAAGACATTTTTAAAATGTGGACTATAAAAGTACAGAAGCCTTAGTATCATTTACCAAGGTAGTAATGTTTTCTAACCTTTTTTATTTCCTTGTCCACGTGTAATAATCAAAATGGGAACTTCTAATGCTAGTTGACATCTCACAAAATAAATTATTATCGCACATGAAAACAAACCAAGGCAGTGAAACAAAGGGCCCTCTCTGTTCAGACTTGAGAAAAAGATAAGTCTATGCAGGTACTGGAAAGAGCTCTGCAGTAGACTGAGAGGAAGGCGCCTCCAATGAGACCATCTTCCAGGGTAAATGGCCCTCCCACCAGCGTCTCCTTGGAGCATCTCAGGGCCAGAGCATTGCACCAGGTGGACTGTAGGCTCAGCCCAGCAAGGCTGCTATGCAGCCAGGTGACATTTATTGAGGGTGCTGTGTGCCAGCCCTGGGCCAGGCTTTTTTTTAGATAGTCCCAAGTCTGAACAGTATCCTCTACTATAGACTTTTCATACTTACTTTAAAAATTATGTGGATTAAATAATGATAATCTGATTTTCCCTTCTCTTTATAAGTTTTGCCTTAATGAGCCTTAGACTGTAGCTTTATAAAGGGTAGGTTCATATCTTTTACCTTGCTCTTATTCAGCATATAAACTAGTGTCACACCTAAATAGATTACTTATAAATGTATTTGGAAATGATGGACACCATGCTGTCTGACCCTGGTTTTCTTTTTCTCCTCTGAAGACTGACTGAGCACGTAAAGGATAAAAGCAAGCTACCTATCCTCATTTTCCCAGAAGGTAAGGCTTGATCACCACAAAGAATCACTGTGTAGGGAAACCACGCAGGATTGTGCCTGTGGGCTTAGCCTAGGAACCAGGCCCCTCAGCCTGGTTGGGGTTATTTGTCTTCAGTGAATAATGTCAGGCCCCTGTTAGATTGGCTGTGGAGCTCAAAACGCAGGGGATTTCAGAGCTTGGACTGTAGAGTGAATTTAAAAACAGCAGCAGTTGCCTCTGAGTCGATTCTGACTCATGTTGACCCATGTGTCTCCGAGTAGAACTGTGCTCCATAGGGTTTTCAGTGGCTGATTTTTCAGAAGTAGATTACCAGGCCTTTGTTCTTAGGCACCTCTGGGTGGGTTTGAGCCACCAGCCTTTTGGTTAGTAGCCAAGCTCTTAACCGTCTATGCCACCTAGGGACTCCAGAGGGAGCTTACTCATTGCAAAAAAAACCCCTTCTCTAATATTCTCGACAGGGTCTTTCAGCTTCCTGTGGAGTTCTCACGAAGACCTCCTAAGTCTGCTGAGGTCTCTGGTCTTTTACTGAGGCTGCTAAGGGTTAATCGGGGAAAGTGGGCCTGTAAAAAGAGAATAGGAAGGTAGGAAGCAGTATAGTATTTTGCCTTTCTCTTTTATGTGTTTACTCATATTGCAGGAAGATGATACGTTTATCCTGTTGGAGGAGTCATTAGAAGGCTTTTTACTGTATTTAGTCCTTAAGGAACACATGACACTGGGGTAAAGGACCAAAAGAAACAACATTTCACTCTCCTGCTTTTTAGGAACCTGCATTAACAATACATCGGTGATGATGTTCAAAAAGGGAAGTTTTGAAATTGGAGCCACGGTGTACCCTGTTGCTATCAAGGTACGAGACCTCTGAGGGCACGCGTGGTCGTTATCGGAGCCCCCTTGGAGGGATGCAGCCAGAGGAGGTGGGAGAAGGGGCTGATGTCTCCAGCAGAGCAAGTGGGGGCTGGCTGAGGAGGGCGGAGTGCTCGAGGGGGAGAATGCCAAATTGTCCAGACTGTCAGAAGCAGCTGGCAGGCTTTGAACCGAGGGACATCCAGGTTCCCATCCACACCTGGCTGTGGTCACCAGATTCGCGAAATGGTAAACTCTTTGCAGGCTTTGTATTTTCCCCTGTCTATTACCTCTTCATAACCTTAGCTGGAATGTGGGGTGGTCCACTTGAAAAGGTAGCTTACTGCAGGGAGTAGGAGGTGTGGCTAAGCCAGGCTAGGTTTGAACATTTGGCGAAGTGAAGGTGGATGGGACTATAGCTAGGCCCTTACCACTGAAGAAACAAGGCTGCTGTGCTGGCCTGTGGCATCGTCTTGTCACCGAGAACAGCTCATAAACAGGAAATGGATCTTAGGTGCTTATCTCATCTGTCCCCCACCCTTTAGGAACTTCTACCTCTGACTGTTCAGATTTACCTGGAGAGGTGGGAAGCAGTTAGCCAGTCAGCTTTGCTTTTTTTTTTTTCCTTCTCTGTCTCTTGCCCCTTCGTGTCTGATTTCATAAATACATATGTATTATTATTTCTGAAAGAACTTGGGCCTTACATTATTAGTTCTAAAAAAACACACAGGCCATTGTCAGTATGTTTACAGTATTAGGTTGAAATTCCAGATCAGGGTAAAATTTGAGTAAACTTGAGTCAGAGTTACGCTTAGAATGTAGTCTCCAAAATTCTGTGTGGTCTGTTTACTGCCTGTAGAGCATTCCGTAGAAATAGTTCTTACTTCTGGTGCCGTTGGGGGAGAGAGTTGCTCCTCTCGGTTAAACAGATGCTTACCTAGCCATTCACCTTGGACCTGTGGGGTTAAGCATCAGGACGGGGATGGCAAATGAATACCAGCTGCAGGGGAGCTCTGATCAATGGTTAGGCCTGCCAGGGCGGTTTGTTGAGGATGCTGTGTCTAGGTACATAGTCTGTGAGCAGTGTCTGCCGTGGGCAGAGGGGTGGGGGTGGCGTTGGCACCACACACGGTCCATCCTCCATGAGTGTGATGGGAGTCAGGGGCTCCACCGTGAACGCACACTGCTAGGTGAAAGCCCTTGTCACTCACTCTGGAGCAGCCGTTCTTAAATGTTAGCCATCATCAGCATCACCTCCAGGAAGGGCCCAGAATTTGTATTTCTGCCATGTTTCTGGGTGGCGCTGATGCTGCTCTGGGGCAGTGGTCCTCGACCATCTTTGGAGCATGAGCCCTGGGAAAAGTTGTGACTTCTGCCAAGAAAAATACATGCAAATCTTATATATAATATTATTTGGCTAAAAGATTTATTAAAGTCTCATCTGTGGTTAAAGGAGCCCTGGTGGCTCAGTGGCTAAGCGCTCAGCTGCTAACCAGAAGTTCGACAGTTGGAACCCACCAGCCACTCCGCTGAAGAAAGGGGTGTGGCAGTCTGCTTCCATAAGTTTGCAGCCTTGGAAACCCTGTGGGGCAGTTCTACTCTGTCCTGTACGGTCACTGTGAGTCAGAATTGACTCGACGGCAGTGAGTTTGGTTTATCTGTGATTAAGAACTTCTCTTCCACAGATACTTTTCTAGTTTTTGTGAAACCTTCATTGGTAACCAGACTTGGGTGAGCTTAGCAGTTAATTCCTAGTCTTTTAACATTTCCATCAAAGTCAGGTCATTATCTGATTTTGAGGAATTTGTGGCTTTTGAGCTTTTGCTTTGGTTTTTCTCTCTCCACAATGTCTGCCCAGCATGGAACAGAGAATCAACTCTAGACAAAGGACTTTCACACTCTCACTTGTAATATCAAAATTTCTATTTCATATTGTGCTTCATAAAATACCATAACACTTTCTAATCATACTCATTAATTAACTCTTTAAAACTCATTTTTCTCCCTTATTGCCTTTTGGTCTTATGTGAACTTATTAAACTGTCTTTAGTGAAACTTAAATTTCTCAATTTCTATAAATCTAAATGTCTTCATTTCTGTAATCAGGTCTACAGTCTAGGCATTTTTTATTCAGAGTCATAGAACTCATACCTGGAAATGCCTGAAAGGTCATACAGTTGAAATCCAGCCCCACCCCAAGCCCCGGGCTCCACTGCAGGATCCCTTCTAGGTGTTCTTTTCAGTCTCTTCCAGTGAAAGGGCATTGTGACTTCCAGTGGCATCTTGGTCCATTGTGGCATAACTCTTGAAATTCTGTCTCCTTTTAATTTTCCGCTCTCTGGTCCTAAGTCTTCCCATTATAAATTGTACAAAGTCAGTCTAGTGTCTTGTCTTTGATGGCCCTGGCAGTTCCGTGACACTTGGTTCAGCTGTTCTTCTGGAGGACCCATTTCTTTCTGTTGCTTCTTGTACAGCTTCCTTCTCCACCGCCTCTCCCACCCTTGCTTACGTGCCACTTGAGTTATTCTTGATTGGTAAAAAAGAGATGCACAGCTGGAGCTACATTTCCCACAAAATGCTGTTTAAGTAAAGCTTCCGTGAAAGTTGTTGGCAAGTAAAAGTGTGTGATAAACCTACTCCTTGGAGGGAAACACAGAGCCCATGTGATAGAGACCTCATGACACCGGGTATGCGTCTATCAGTGGATACTGCTGACGTAAAAGAGCCTTCTTGTAAAATTAGCTTTGTTAGTAGAAGTGTAACTGTAGAACAATATTGCAAGGTTTCTAATTGTTTTCTCCTTGGTGTGGGGCACCAGAAATATTAAAAGTTGGTGGTTATGGAAGGAAATCCGCCTACTTGGGTGAGGTACCGGAAAGCCGCTTACTTAGGTGAGGTAGCTGTCAAGTATTTATAAGAGAGCCAATGTGATGCTGGAGGTGGGCTTTACAAGAAGGGAAAGGGTAGAATGCACAGTAGAAGGTGGATAATTGTTGAATCTGAGGAATGGGTATATGGGAGTGCATTATCCTATTTTATTTTTGAATATACTCAAAAACTAATGATAAAGCATGTACACTTGTAAGTAAGACATGAAATTAATTAAAGAGGGAGGCAGTGATCTGTTTGTGGAAGGCTGTTAGGAGACCTCCCTCGTGATCTACAGCAGAACCTTGGGTCCGTCAAGGGGAGGTTAACTGTTGCTGGAGGTCAGACCTGCCCAGCGGTAGAATTACTTCAGAAGTGTCCCTGTAGAGGGTCTGGCAGTAGCAGTATCTGGCACTGATACAGCCCCAGTTGACCTAGTCAGAGAAGTTGCTGTCGACACCCAACATCGTTGAAACTACCAACTTCTTACCATTCAGCTTTCCATTGTTTTCCAGTATGACCCTCAATTTGGTGATGCCTTCTGGAACAGCAGCAAATACGGGATGGTGACATACCTGCTGAGAATGATGACCAGCTGGGCCATTGTCTGCAGTGTTTGGTACCTACCACCCATGACCAGAGAGGTAGGTACCCGTGGCAGTGCAGAGGTCTTCACTTACTCTTGTATGACTTTGAGCCTGGGTTGAGTGGGTTCATTCATTCTTTCTTACAGACAAATGAAGATGCCGTCCAGTTTGCAAACAGGGTGAAATCTGCCATTGCCAGGCAAGGAGGACTCGTGGACCTGCTCTGGTGAGTTTAGAGCCAGACTTCATCGGCTCAGTCTAAGAGAACATGAATTTCTGAAGCAGATGCTGATTTATTGCCTCCATTTACAAAGAATCTTCCTCTCCCTGGTAGGGAGAGTTAAACTCCATACCAAGATATGCAGCACGGTACTACAGATAGTGAGCAGTTTGACTCTTGTTTCCTAGTTCCAACTTAGAAATCCCCTGTGCTACTTTTACCTATCCTCAGGGGACATAGACTTGCACCAGAGCAGTCAATTCTGTGTGCCTTTTTTGGGGTTGTACCAGTCTACTGTTGTTGCGTTTAGGTGCGGCTGAGTCGCTTCCTACTCATAGCAGCCCTATGTACAATAGAACGAAACATTGCCTGGTTCTGCACCATCCTCAGTCATTACTATGCTTGAGCCCATTATTGCAGCCACTGTGTCAGTCTGTCTTCCTCACCAGTCCTCTACCAAGCATGGTGTCCTTCCAGAGACTGGACCCTCCTGATAACATCTCCAAAGTATGTGAGACAAAGTCTCGCCATCTTCACTTCTAAGGAATACTCTGACTGTATTCCCCCAAGACAGATTTGTTTGTTCTTTAGGCAGTCCGTGGTATATTCAGTATTCTTCACCAACACCGTAATTCAAAGACATCAGTTCTTCTTTGCTCTTCTGTATTCATGCCCAGTTTTCCCATGCATATGACGCAATTGAAAAAACCATGGCTTGAGTCAGGCGCACCTTAGTCCTCAAAGTGATGTCTTCGGTTCTGAATGCTTTAAAGAGGTCTTTTGCAGTAGATTTGCCCAATGCAATGCATTGTTTGCTTTCTTGACTGCTGTTTCTATGGGCATTGATTATGGATCAAGTAAAATGAAATCACTGATAACTTCAGTATTTCCTCCATTTATCATGACGTTGCTTATTGGTCCAGTTATGAGGATTTTTGTTTTCTTTATGTTGAGGTGTAATTCATACTGAAGGCTGTGGTGTTTGATCTTCTCGAGTAAGTGCTTCAAGACCTTCGGTTTCAGTAAGCAAGGTTGTGTCACCTGCATGTTATAGGTTGCTAATGAGCCTTTCTCCAATAGTGATACCACGTCTCTTCTTCATATAGTCCAGCTTCTTAGATCATTTGCTCAGCATAATAGATTGAATAAGCACCGTGATAGAATACAACCTTGACACACACCTTTCCTGATTTTAAACTACCCAGTATCCCCTTGTTGTGTTAGAACAGCTGCCTCTTGGCCTATGTACAGTTTCCGCATGAGCACAGTGTTCCAGAATTGCCATTCTTCACGGTGTTATCCAAAATTTGTTATCCACACAGTTGAATGACTTTGCATAGTAAGTAAAACACAGGTAAACATCTTTCTGGTATTCTCTGTTTTGAGCCAAGATCCATCTGACATCAACAGTGATGTTCCTCATTCCATGTCCTCTTCTGAACCTGGCTTGAATTTCCTGGCAGTTCCCTGTCGATGTACTGCTACAACCATTTTTGAATGACCTTCAGCAAAATTTTATTTGTATGTGATATTAATGATACTGTTTGATAAGTTACGCATTTTCCTGAATACCTTTCTTTGGAATGGGCACAAATGTGGATCTCTTCAATCGTTTGGCTGGGTAGCTGTCTTCCAAATTTCTTGGCATAGACAAGTGAGCGATTCCTAGAGCCTTGTTTTTCACCAGTGCCCTCAGTGCAGCTTGGACTTCTTCCTTTAGTACTAACAGTTGTTGAGTATATGCTACCTCCTAAAATGGTTGCATGTCAGAGTCTGTATTCCTCCATCTTCTTTTGAAGCTTCCTACTTCGTTCAGTATTTTGCCCATAGAATCCTTCCATATTGCAACTGGAGGCTTGAATTTCTTCTTCAGCTCTTTCAGCTTGAGAAATGCCACGCATGCTCTTCCCTTTTGGTTTTTTAACTCCAGATCTTTGCACGTTTCATTGTAATACTTTACTTTGTCTTTTCGAGCAACCCTTTGAAATCTTCTTTCCAGCTCTTTTACTTCATCATATGTTCCATTTTCTTTAGCTACTCTATTACAAGGTCACAAAGTAAGCACTGGAGCTAGATTTTGCACCCAGGTCTGTCAGGCACCAGAGCTTGAATGGTTACTGTTGCCTGTCACAGGCCTAACAGGGACAAGTGTGCAGCTTTTCAAAGGTATGGCAGAAGGTCTGAGTGTGGGCTTAGGTTTTCAGCAGTTGTTAAAGGTACTAATACATCTAGAGTTGAGGCAAGGAGTTGGTGAGTACGGGAACAGGGTTGTGAAGAAATAAATCTAACCTGAGGGGATTCATTTGGGGATGTTGGAGGGAGGTGCTGAGGCCAGATGGTCAGGACATTGAGAGCTCGTTGAGTTTAAAAGTTGGTTCCATTAAGGTATTTAATAGGTGCCGTTGGGTAGTGCAAATGGTTAAGTGCTCGACTACTAGCTGAAAGGTTGGCAGTTGAACCCACCTAAAGGCATCTCAGGAAACAGGCCTGGAGATCTGCCTCTGAAAGGTCACAGCCTTGAAAACCCTATGGAGCACAGTTCTACTCTGACATGCATAGGGTTGCCATGAGTCAGAGTCGATTCAGCACCAACTAACAGCAAGGTACTTAATCCCCTAAGCATGGAAGAAGTAAGAGCTTGCATTTGTCTTATGTTAGTTGTTTGCATGAATTTGGAGTATCCTTGAGTGTGTATTTTGCTCATTACTCATTGAGACTCAGTGTGTCTCATATTTTAAAGCCTGGCTCCCCATCCATAATGCCAGAACACCGCTTTATCTAGGTGAGGATGTATGTGATAGTAAAAAGAATTTTAAACTCCTTGGTAGGTTAAATCATTGTAAAATACCTCGGATATGAATGATGAATTCTTTTTTTTTTAATCTTGCCTTGTATTTTTAGTATTATTTATTTTTCCAATTTTATATACAAATACTGAATTCTGACTGCAGGGCAAGAGTGTGAGAGTCTTGAGGTAGAAAGGGTGGATTCCCAGAATCCAGGGCCAACTCAGAGGTCACCTCAGTGAGGGGGCCATGGAGTGTTTTGGTCTCTGGCAGGTTTGTCTTGGCTTGTGAGTAGCATACAGCGTCTATCTGTGATGCAGGGGTGGGTTGGAAGCTGTTTTGCTCTGACTTCCAGCCTTTATCTCGTCAGGGATGGTGGCCTGAAGAGGGAGAAGGTGAAGGATACATTCAAAGAGGAGCAGCAGAAGCTGTATAGCAAGATGATTGTTGGGAACCATGAGGACAGGAGCCGTTCCTGAGTCCTCGCCTTGCGCTGGCTGGAGCCGCCATGCTCGAATCCTGACCTGTGAGCCAGCTGGAGTTGTTGCTGCTGCCACCGCCGCTGCCCCCGTGCTGCATCCTTTCCAGACTCCGGGGCTCCTCGGACTGCTCTGCACCCGAGACTTCCAGCTTCTTCAGCCGCGCTTGGACCCCTGGGCCCTGGGGCAGTGCAGCCTGCCCTCTGGCTGAAGTGAATGCTGCTGGTTGTTGCTGCCCGGGAGGAGATGCCTTTTTGTTTCTTTTACACTTAATTCCATTGGAGGAATGCCATTAAAGTCGACTCTCCACCTGTGCGTGGTGTGCGGGGCTGAGTATATAGGAAGAACCATCCACATTCCCGTCAGGGATGTTAGGAGTGTTAGTCAGTCCCAGAGGCCCAAATCCCAGGGTGCTCTGCTGGGGAAGGGGAAGGGCCCACCTGCTCTTGAGAGGCACTGCTGAGGTACCGTGGCTTGCTTCAGCCTTAACATCGCCCCCCAGCCTTGGAGCCCCACAGACTCAGGAAAAAGAAAACTGTAGTCTGCGGGGGCTTTCAGCAAAAGGAAGTTTCAATTCTTGTGCTACTACCCATAGGAAGTCACCAAAGGGGATGGGAAGAGGCCAGCCACCCACCGACTAGTCTGTGGTGAGAACCAGGAGTCATTCTGCATTCAAACTCCAGTGCTGGCCCAGAACTCCCCATGTGACTCACTCTTTGTTAATGTGTGCCTCAGTTTCCCCATCTGTAACGTGGGTCAGGAGGGGAGGGGTGGTGATACCTACCTCACAGGGTTGTTGTGGGGCGTCAAGTGCTACTTCGCAGGAAGGAACAAGTAAAGCTTAGTGTTCTAAGTACAGGCTCGTGACAGGCGGCAGGACGAGCTCGGCTCCGAGCTGCTGCACAGGCCTTTGGATTTGTTTTTGTGAGTAAATAAAATCGTCTTGGTTGGTGAATGGATTGGGGGAGTTTTCCCTTCTCTTTTTCTTCCCTAGGTGTAGCCCTGTATAACATGCTTCTTGTCAAAATGACGGTTCTCTTACTTGAATGTAACCCTGGGGCTGACTTTTGGAATGAAGGCTAGTGTTATTCAGAAAAGGATACATTAGTCATTTCAGATGTATGCATAGGTCTGGTTCAGAGATGCACAGGGTCAGTTGAGAATTTCTGGTATAGACCGAGATGTAGACGTCTCCACAAATGAAGCCAGGGGCCTAGAAGCATGTAATGGGGGACCTGTTTCATTGAGTGGGAGTGAAGAATGGAAGATGGCAGGGCCAGTCTGCATGGCAGGGGATGCTGGGAAAAAGCAAGTAACTACAAGGCAGAAGCAGGAGGCCCTGGGAAGGGCAAGAGGGTGGTAGAGGAATAGGCTCACTAGTGTCTTGTGCAGCCGGAGAGGAAACTAGGCTTCCCGGGCCTCACGGGCCTACCTCACAGTCTGTGAGCAGAGATCCAAAGCCAAACAACCCTTGTCAACTCTTGCTTCTGGGGTCAACCAATTCCAAATCCATCAGAAGAGAGTGTTGCCTTACCCCCACCATTTACCATCCACCCACCTACCCACTGGTCCTCCCTCCATTCTCTCCATCCGTGGCATAGCAGTGATTCAGGATATTGTACCAGTCAAGGTAAATGACATCTCCAAGGTTGCCATTTGGCCTGGGGCTTGGGGGATGTGGGGGGTGAAACCTCGCTCCTAAGGCTGTTGAACTGATACCACTTTGTCATACTCAAGGACCCCCTCTTTTGTGACCACTTAACCAGTTGGCTTTGGATTGATTCCCTGTGTATAGGGTAGAACCGTTTGTGTAGGGTTTTCAAGGCTGTGACCTTTTGGAAGCAGATTGCGAAGCCTCCTTTCCAGGGCACCTCTGGTTGGGTTTGAACTGCCAACCTTTTGGCTAGTAGTCAAGAGTTTGTTTGTACCACCCAGGGACTCCATAGTCACTCCTAACAGCCTTCTTCCTTCCTTCCTAAATGGCCTCCCATTTTCTCTTACCTGGCATATTGCTAACCAGTGAAACCATCTCCTAACTTTTTCTCTCAAATAAAAACACTATTATGACTATAATAACAGCCTCTCCTGAAATGTTTTACAAAATGTTCAAGGATAGAAAGTGGTTTTGAGCCTTTATAGGAGGTGCCATTTATAGTGTTTAAAAGCTATCTGGAATAATCTTTAAAAATGGATCTTGAAGGTCAAGTTGCCTTAAAAAGAAAACAAACACTAACTTTTCAGCTTCCTGTTGTCTAGTAATTTTATTTCATGACTTACACAGGTACTTATGTGTATATATATATATATATATATATATATATATGAAGACTCTCAATGAGATGGATTGACACCATGGCTGCAGTGATGGGCTCAAGCATAGCAATGATCATGAGAATGGCACAGGACTGGGCAGTGTTTTGTTCTGTTGTACACAGGGTAGCTATGAGTCAGAACTGACTTGATGGCACCTAACAACATATATATACACACACACACATATACATATATATAGATAGCTGTTCTTAGTTTTCTCACATTCTTTTCAACAAACCTGTCCATTGCTGATGACACAGTAGGGTATTGCAAGAACCTGGTTTAGAATCATTGCAGTGTAAAGAAAGCCTTGTGGAGACTAAGTGATGATTTTTCACTCTTGAACTAACAGTGAAGCGACGGGGTATGAATTACACCCACAAAAATACAATCTCAGGTTTTCACCTAGTGCTGTATTATAAGCATCCTACTGCACTGTGCTTTCTAACTGGGGACTCTGCAGGCCCCAAGTTATCCCTAAGTCCGAATATTTGACTTGGGATAACTAAGGTGGTCTTATGTGGTAAGACCTCATGGCATTTAGGAATAACAACAAAGAAATACTTAATACAGAGTACAAAATTGTTCATTCTGTGACCCCAGCAAGGATGACAATGGTCTTGCAATAAAACCAAGTGACATCAGTGGTGCCATCACTGGCCAGCTGCTTATCCTTCTGTCAAACCTGCTACTCAGCTTGCTGTTTTATTTCTCTGGGTTAATTACCTGATCCATAATGAGGGAATTGGGCTAAGTGACCTCCATCTCTGAAATCTGTGATTTTAAGATCATAACTCAGTTTTGGCTTCTAAAACCTACTGGGTCCAGAAATGGGAAGTCAGTTTTGAATCTGTTTTGCTGCCTCCAAAACATTGGGGCTAATGAGACTAACCTCCAAAAAGGAGACCCCTCAAGTACTGCAGGTGATTGTAGAGGTGGACTCACACACTTCTCTTGGGCTGGGTGGCTTTGGTGATAGATTTTGGCAAACTCTTTTTTTTTTTGAGCAAACATGAGTTTTTCCAGCTAGTTAGAGCAGGAACTTTCTAATAAAAAAAAGAATAAAAATTCCCCTGACACAGGAAGCTCAGTAGAGTGCTGTCAGCCAGGCCAGCAAAGCTCAGCAAGCTTTGTGGTATAGTAGAACCAACTTTGGAACTTGATTCTTACTGTCTCAGACCCACTCTCTGTTGCTGTTCTTCAGAGATGATCAGGTTTGGTGTGTGAAGGGTGGTGGTGAGTGCTCCATGGTGTCTCAGATGCCTATTCCAGATCACCTATTGCGTCCTTGGGTGCCATCTTGTTGCATACCTTCACAGCAGCCCCCTACCAGTGGTGGGCACTAATCCTGTTCTTTGGGAATCTTCTGGGCCTATAAATCCTGCCATTTCCTTTCTGGAATTGACCACTCAACTGTCTACGGGTTAGTGCTTCCTGTTGTCCCCTGATGCATGAAAAACTCCACTGTGTCTCAGGTTCCATCCATCTGCTCTGCATCCTGGGTGGATAGACTTGATTTCTCCACCTTGCCGGTGGCCTGGGGTGTCAGAGCTGGAAGGGCAGCTGCATGCACACTGACTCTTGGACAGGTTAAGAGACGACCATCCAGCCATCCGTCTTCCATTGCACTAACACCCCCTCTCCCCCCAGTCAATATGTCTCTCTCCGATGGGAAAGTTAATAAATTTTGCTCTAGATTAAAAGTATTGATCATTTCATTTGTAAACGATAAATAAAAAGAGGGAACTTTTCATTGCACCAGGGTAGCGTCTGGTGTATTCTGCTGGTGAAATTGTGCTAGCTGTCGAGGGGTGGGGGGTGCTTCTCATATGCATTCCGGCCGGCCAGCTGCATTGATTTCCTATTAGTCTCCCAGCACCACCCAGTAACACATCATTTCAGTACCTGCTATTAATGGTCTTTTGATAAATAATCACTTGTAAGTCAATAAATTTTTATTAAACAGTGTGGCTCTTTGATTTATTAAAATCCAACTGTGTTTGTCTGGGAGAAAAGGGATGCTGAATTGAAGTGGAGGTTTTCATACATCTTCCTGACGCTGAGCAGTCACTGCACACTCCAGAGAAAAACAATTGCATTTTAACAGAAACAAAACAGCCAAGTTTGGAACTTGGGCCCAGGGAAACTTTATCTCCGTCAGTCTGAGCCTCACTCTACGGGGAGCAGCCGCAGGCCTGGGGGCACCATGTCAAGAACTTCTTGTTTGCTCCAGAAAGTGGCGAGGTACCCGGGCTGGATGGCCCCCCCCCCACTGCATTCTGGGATGTGCCGGTGCCACAGGTGGGATCACTGGTAAGCCCGCACCTGGACTGATGCCCTCTGGAGCAGGCAGCCTGTGCAAACAGACGTTCTGGAAGCAAGGAGAAAAGACTGACTGTAGGGCCTTTTGGTTTCCTTCTTGGCCCAGTCTCCACCAAAGCCACATCTTGTGGCAGGAAATCCCAAAAGATGGTCTATATTTTGTTATGTAGAGATGACTGTGTCGATTATTTTTAAAAGTGAGCCAGTAACTGACGATTGGAAGTCTTTTTGTGTGTGTGTGAGATTTTCATTGCCATGGAAGTTGCTGTCGATGGTTTGACATCTTTTCATTGAGACTAATATGACCCCAGACAGATGGTTGTTTATAGAGTGACCCAACTGAACATAGAACCAGAATCCCCAGTCCAGTGGAAAGTTGTGGGAAAGAAAAAAATCTGTCTAGTAAAATATTTTCCTTAAAATAGTAGTTCGAACTCAACCCTGCCCTTACCTAGGCTACTGCTGCCATCTTCTTTTCCATTCATAGCGGTGTGACAGTTGTTAACAGGGAAGGGCTTTTGAAAGCTGGGATTGCTAAATAAAAATTTCAGCTGAGGGCTTCAATGCTTTTCAACTTGGCTGCAGGGTTTTTCTCTGTTTGCTTGGATTTCCTTTTCTATCCCTGGTCTTAGTGGTGAAGACTGCTGCATCATGGGACTTAAAGGTGAATGAGGAACCTTGGAAAGTCCACAAGCCAGAGAGCAGAAGAGAAACAGATGTGGATGTTCCGCCGAGCAGGTAAGTAGCAATATACTGGTTTGCAAGAGAGTGCAGGAGGTTGGTAAAAGGAGCCCAGCTTCTCTTCAAAGGATCCCTTAGGCCTGTGCCCAAGGCTTGACCCCATCCCCCAGGGATGTGTAGTGGTGTGCCCAGGTCACGGGAGCCACAGGATAGCATGGGTACAGCTTCTAGAACATGAGCAGCATTAAATATATTTTGCACTTTACAAGTGCAAAATTCAAGTTAACTTTGAAGGTAAAACTGAAGACTTTTCCAAAACGTCTCCCTTGGGGGCTTACCTCTAGACTTCATCGGCTTCTCTCACCTTACTTTCCCTGTCCATGCTCACTCCGTTCCTGTTAGAAGGACTTCCATGAGGAAGCTGGAGAAGGATGGTCTTAGGATTTCTTGTCGTCCATGAGTTTACTTCCAGGTCAAATAAGTTAAACTACGCGGCAGGGAATTTTCTTTGCAGCTTCCATGGTAGTTGCTGGTGGGGGTGAGGGGAGTGAGGTCGACAGGAGAGACACATTCCTTTTGGCAAAAAAAAAAGTTACCAGGAGTCTTTGGGCTATCAACCAGCAAGTACCTATACCACCTGTTGATATAGCCAGGCAGTAGGACACCAGGGGGGACAAGGAGGTTGGAAGGCTCTATCCGTCCATCTTGGCAATAAGGGAGGAGACGTGAAGTTTCCAGAATGGAGGATCCTAGAGATAGCTGTGACAGTGTGTTTCCTTCCCTTGACCCTCTGGGTCCCAAATGCACTTTAAGTCCATGTGTACACCCCTTCCACCTATCGCAGACTCAGTTCTTAACGGCAGGAATGAGATCAAGGGGAGGCTAGCTCATCTGTGCCCATCTGATTACACACAGAGTTTTAGGTAAAGATGCTCTTAGACCCCCCTTGCTCCCTCTTTCTGTTTTCTGGGTATGGACAAAGCCCTTCTTTCCTCCCTAGCTGAGGAGCAAGCTGGCAACTCAAGGCTGCCTTTGCAGGAGAGACCAGGGGAGCCACCCAGCACCTTGTTGGGGTCCCGGGTCTCCTCCAGCGGCGGCGGTGGGGCTGGGGAAGGGCTGCTTGCACTCACATTGATCCACCAGCTGTGATTTGTCATTTCTCCGAGGCAGGCTCTGTTTTCTCTTGCTTCAGGAGGCCCCTTCGACACCTGCTTTATTTTTCTTCCTGCGCTGACGTGACGGGAGACAGGTGTTAAACTACTTAATCACTTTAAAATTGTTTTAATTTTCTGTTTTTTATTGATCTCTCCAGCACCAATTAATCAGCTCACTGGACCAGGCAGTTAGTACATTAAAAATTGTCAGGGAGGCTGTGCATCTTGCAAAATGTCTAAAAAATATTCGGCTAGCAAATTTCGGTTTTCTTTGGCAGGCAACAGTCCTTGGCCCACAAGCTATCTCCAGAAAGGGCCCCTGCCTCTGGGGCTTGTGTGTCAGGAAGCATCCAGGGTGCAGGAGGAACTCTGGCCAGAGAGCTGTCTGTGGGGAAAACGGAAGCAGATGCCCGTTATCCCACTAATTTGCCACCTTTCCTTCTACTTTTGTTCTCTGTGTCACTCATACCCTTGGGTCTCCTCTACCCAAGAGTATTGGGAATTTTGTAGCAGAGGGTATTGCTCTAGCTCATGGAGTCCCAACACCCACGTGAGCAGGACTTTCCAGTCTGTGACTGCCTTGTGGCCAGGCCCTGAGTCCTCAGCCAAATTTCCTCTCTCTGGGATGTCGGCACTTTTGACGTGTCCCTCTGACAATATCAAGGCCATCTCCCCTGGGACGGAGGTCCCATTTAATCGGAAAACCTCTGTCTGTTGGCAGGTGGCTGTGTATCACGTTGCCTTGTCCCTGGCACACCCGTGATGGGCCTGAAACCCTCCCGTGGAATGTTCTAGGCACTCATCACCTGCAGTCACCTGGACCTGTGCTGCAAACCGTTGCCATTTGTCTTTTATGGCCCCTTTTGGAAATGATTTATTAATTGCTTGGCTGTGGTTTCTAAATGAAGTAAAACACAGAATAACTAGTGTCTTCATTATCATTCCTTGGGGGTAGAAATTTGTTTTCCTATTTTACCATTTTTGCCTGATTTTCTACTGCTTTCCAAAGGTAAGCCTCTGATTTTACTGCAGCTAATCAAATACCAAGCAGCCTGTTTGCATGGTCTGGGTTTCTTCCTTCCCAGTGGGCAGTACCCTTTCAAAAGTGTCTCTCATTCACCTTGCTCTTCTTCCCCCTGCTCCCAGCTGCCAACATGGGTGGGGGCAGCTATTTTTACCTCGCTTTCCCCATCATGGAAACCCTGGCGGTGTAGTGGTTAAATGCTACGGCTACTAACCAAAGCGTTGGCAGTTCTAATCCACCAGGTGCTCCTTGGAAACTCTATGGGGCAGTTCTACTCTGTCCTATAGGGTCGCTATGAGTCGGAATCAACTTGACAGCACTGGGTTTGGTTTTTTTTTTTGGTCCCCCATCATAGGAGCCCTAGTGGCATAGTGGTTAAATGCTCAGCTGGTAACCAAAAGGTCGTTGGTTCAAGCCCAGCAGCTGCTCTGCAGGAGAAAGGTATGGCAGTCTGCTTCCATAAAGATTACAGCCTTGGAAATCCTATGGACAGTTCTCCCATAATGAGCCAAAGTTCACGAAGGTACTCCTCTCTGAGACCTCAGGCAGGGACGGATTAACCAGTAAGCAAGGTACGCACGGGCTTACTTGTGTTTGCTTACTAATCTGTTGTGTCCTTGTAAGGTGTCATCCAGTTGGTTCTGAATCACAGCGACTCTATGCACAACGGAACGAAACACTGCCCAGTCCTGCGCCATCCTCACAATTGTTGCTGTGCTTGAGTCCATTGTTGCAGACACTGTCAATCCATCTCGTTGAGGGTCTTCCTCTTTTTCACTGACCCTCTACCAAGCATGATGTCCTTCTCCAGGCACTGGCCCCTCCCAATAACATGTCCAAAGTATGTGAGACAAAGTCTCACCATCCTTGCTTCTAAGGAGCATTCTGGCTGTACTTCTTCCAAGACAGATTTGTTCCTTCTTCTGGTAAAAAAAAAAAAAAAAAACCCAGTGCCATCGAGTCCATGGTATATTCCTCACCAACACCATAATTTAAAGGCATCAATTCTTCCTAGGTCTTCCTTATTCGTTGTCCAGCTTTTGCACGCATATGAGGCAATTGAAAGCACCATGGCTTGGATCAAGTGCACCTTAGTCCTCAAAGTGACATCTTTGCTTGTGAACACTTTAAAGAGGTCTTTTGCAGCAGATTTGCCCAATGCAATACATCGTGTGATTTCTCGACTGCTGCTTCCATGGGCATTGATTGTGGACCCAAGTAAAATGAAATCCTTGACAACTAATCTGTAGTGAACAATTTCACATGGGTTTCACACATCTTTGTCAACAGGTCCTTTAGAATCAGGGACCCCAGTCCCCACCTGAGAAGGACAGGAGTAAGCCCCAACTGGGAAAAGCTGGAGGGAAGTGAAGTCTCTGAGGTGGCTTCGAAGCCCTCTGGAGGGGCAGGCCCAGCCGGCCCTGCATTCTGGCCAGCAGCCACTGGTACTTATCTTCCTCCCCCAACCCAGCCCCACCCGCTCTGTATTAATTGGTATATGATTGGGCCCGGACATATAATCTAGTATTGATTTTCTCTCTGGACGCCACAGCTTTATTTGCTCACATCTGCCTTGTGTTTAATTGGTGCTTTGCTCTGGAAACAAGAGATCTTATCGGCCCATTTGGTTTCTTTTCCTGGGGCACACAGGCACGCACACACCCTGCCTCTCCCTGACCCTCCCACAGTGAGGCATTTCAGGGGGGTGGGTGTGGAGAATGACCCCGAGGGCTTTCTCAGAGAGTTCCTGTCTTTGCACTTGACCTCAAGCTCTGTAACTGATCCTTCCTGAGGTGTGTGTGTGAGTGTGTGTGTGTGGTGATGATTGGGAAAAACACTGGCTTTGGAGCCAGACCTGGGTTCAGATCCCACTTCCTCCCTGTGTATGACCTCAAGGCTAACCTGTTTCATTTTTCTGCACCTCAGTGTCTCTTATCTGAGAAAAAGGCCAGAATACCTGCTTTGTAGGATTCTTAGAGAGTATTGATTGACCACAAGATACAGTGCCCGACACTTAGGAGGTGCTGTTTGTCTAATAATGTTGTCACGTTCAGCCTGTGCAGCTACAGACCGACTGCCCGGCATGAGAGAACCACAGGTATTGGTATGGGAAAAGAAAAAGGAGCCTTCTGCTGGCCCCCTTTGTCCATGTAGAGAGCGGGAGGCATGTCTTTCTAGGGGCCCACAGTCCAATGGGAATGTTTGACCCCAAGGCACTGCTGTCACCAGTCACCTTTTCTGAGGCTGGGGACTTCTCTCTTTTTTTCCCTGTCCTGCCCCAGGGAATCACCTGGAGCCCCCACCCCCCTGCACTGGGTTTTTCACCTCTGACGGTGGTTCTGTGTTTGGGTAAACACTGATTTCCTATTGACAAAACATTAATTCTCTTGCTTGGACAAGTGGCTATGCTTTTACACACTTTACCAAGACAAATGATATTTGTTTGCTTGCTAAGCCAGGCCTAATGAGGGGCTTTTGAACAAAAGGCTGCTGGGGTGGCTGTGGGGAAAGAGGCTGGCAAACTTCTGAATAGAGGAAAATCAGCCTCTTCCCACCGCTTCCGACATCACCATTCCTATTCAGGCGCTGGCACGTTCCCCCTCAAAGAAACCAAACGAAAGTTTACAGGTTAAAGAATGTGAGCTATTTGGCCCCCACCCCACGTAAGACCTTCTCAACAGACCTGCACACTGAGATTCGGAGACCAGCCTGCCCTCCCCCATCTGTCCCCTGAAGATCTCATTCTATCTCTGCAAAGGGTGTCCTTGCTTCATTTGCACCAAAGCTTGCTGGCAACCGTAGTATCAGTCTTTGGTTCGTTGCTCCAAAGAGTGAAAAATATTGGAGGGGACAGGCCAGGGCCTCCGAGGTGGGCTGCTGGCAGAATATCCGGACACTGGGCGTGGGGACAACCAAGAATGCCCCGTGGCCTTAGGTAGAAGACATAGGCCAGTAAACAGGGGTGGATTAACCAGTAAGCACAGTACGCACCAGTTTGCATCGAGCAAGGTATGCAGCGGTTTAACTGTATTTACTTGCTCATCTGTGGTGGGCAATTTCACGTGGGAAGGGCAGGTAAAACTGTACACTGCAGATTGGTGGGAAAGCACAATTGGGCCCGTGCATACCTTTGCTGATCGGGGAATCTGACCCTGTCTATGAGTGACAAGGTTAACAAGAGTGGATCAGAGCAGCTTCTGTTCTGTGACTTTGTAGGTTCCACAAAGCATAAATAGGGCAAGAAGGAGCCACATTACAGCTTGCCTCTGGTTGGCAGAAAGCCCGTAGCAGATCATAGGGAAGGCTGCGGGGATGTGGTCACTCCCACTCAAGGTTATTCCAAGCTGTGAGCTGTCAGGGTCTCTTGAGGGTTTTCTCCCCACCATGTTAGGTAGGAGCCCTGGTGGCAGAGTGTTTAAGCATTTGCCTGCTAACCAAAAGGTTTGCAGTTCAGATCCACCAGCCGCTCCTTGGAAACCCTATGGGGCAGTTCTACCCTGTTCTGTAGGGTCACTATGGGTCGAATTATCTACAATGGGTTTTTTTTGTTGTTGTTGTTAGTGTGGGGTCTACAATGGGTTTTTTTTGTTGTTGTTAGTGTGGGGCAGACCAGGCCTTTACTGTTAAGGCAGCCTCAGTCAGCAGGCCCTCTGAGGAACAAAAGGACTGGGCACTGCAGGGTTTTGAGCCAGGCTCAGAATTAATACTTCTCGAATAGGAGAAGGAGCCCCGGTAGTACAACGGTAAAGTGCTCAGCTGCTAATTGAAAGGTTGGTGGTTTGAACCCACCCAGCATCCTGTAAAGATTACAGGCTAGGAAACCCTGTGGAACAGTTCTACTCTGTCTCATGGGGTTGCTATGAGTTGGAATTGACAGCACCTAACAACCCTGATGGTGTACTGGTTAAATGCTATGGCTGCTAACCAAGAGGTCAGCAGTTTGAATCTACCAGGTGCTCCTTGGAAACTATGGGGTAGTTCTACTCTGTCATATAGGGTCGTTATGAGTCGGAATTGACTCGACGGCAATGGGTTTGGTTTTGTTGGGTTTTTAGCAATAACAGCAGGATGGAAGGAATCATTTAATCCAGACCCTTGTTGTCACTAAGTATGGTCCATTTTAAGCTCCCAGCTGAGCCTAGAGAGGAGAGCTGGTGAGTAAAGAGATAAAGGGTAGGACCCAGCTCAGGTCATGGTGGCAAGGGAAGGAATGCTGGAAGATTCTAACCCAGGGCAGGTCCTTTGGCTCATATGCCCGGCCATGTGCAAACCAAACTAAAAAAATCAAATCAGTTGCCATCAAGTTGTTTCTGACTCATGGCAACCCTATGTGTGTCAGATTAGGATTGTGTTCCATAGGGTTTTCAATGACTGTGATCTTTCAGAAATAGATTGCCAGGCCTTTCTTCTAAGGGCCCCCTGGGTGGATTTGAACTGCCAACCTTTCTATTAATAGCTGAACACTTAACCTTTTGCACCATATAAGCAAATGACAGGGTTAATTATTACTTTTTACTTAGTCTATTACAGTTCTTTCTGTTGTGAAGGATAGAAATCCAACTCAGTAAGACTTAAGAAAAAGGGGTATCTAATGTCTCTAGAAAAGTCTAGAGGTAGATCAGACCTGGCTGGATCCAGGACTGAAACAATGTTATTGGGATTCAATTCCACTCTCCCTCTATCTCTAAGACCTACTTCCTCTACACTGGCTGTCTTCTTGGACAGGTGTCCCCTCATAGAGGCAAGATGGCTGCAGCATTTCCAGAACCACAACCTCAGAGCTCCAAGTCAAGTGGTAAGAGATGCTCCTGAGAAAGACCTGAGTCCATCTCTCATTGGCTGGAATTGAGCCTCATGCCTATCCCTCCACCAATCCATCACATAATCAGGGAGGTGGCATTCACTGATTAGCTTAGAACTGTGCCATTCAACTACCCATGGGCAGATATTCGGTCTGCCCATGCCAGATATGGCAGAAGGGTTGTTTTTCTACAGGAAAACCAGAGTGGCATTAGTAGAAAAAGGCAAGAATCAGTGCCAGACAAGCCTAAACAACAGATATACACTGTACCCTTTTACTACTCTAAGGTTAGAAGCTGTAATTCACTAAGCAATGCACAGTACTCTACAGTCACCCTGCGGCTTGGACAATAGACCTTTCTGCCCTGGCTGTGTGCACCTTGGCATGTGGTTGAAAGCAGGACTGTCCTAGCCAAAGCAGAACTGTGAGCCCACATTGTTTTCTCTTCCAGAACATAGTGCGAGTGATTTTTTTTTTTTAGAGAGCAGGATCTGTCAAGTAAAACTGTAAACCCCAAGAGCCTACCAAGGTTTCACTATATTAGACCCTTCTGCAAGTATGGCCACCACAGGGCTGATGCATGTGGCTTCAGGAAACCAGAAGGGCCTTGTCATCTCCCAATCTTTCTTTTGGAAAAAGATCCAGATCCTCTGCTGCTTTGTTTCCACACCTGCTACCTTTCCTGATCATTCACATCTATGTCACCTGGGGAAGAAGGGAAAGCCATAGAACTCATTGAGAGCCACTGCAGAGCGGGGAGAAGAGCCAACACATACGGATTGAAATTGAGTTGGGCTTTTAAATTTTGTCCACTTCCAATGCCCTGGGGCACTTGTTTTTATTTATTTATATTATTAATCTTTTTAAAAATTTTGTTTATTTTGTTGTTGTTGAGAAGATACACAGCAAAACATACACCAATTCAAAGGTTTCTACATGTACGATTCAGTAACGTTGATTACATTCTTTGAGTTTACATTCTCACCCTCCTTTTCTGAGTTGTTTCTCCCCCATTAACATAAAATCACTGCCCCCTAAGATTCCTGTCTAATCTTTTGAGTTGATGCTGTCAATTTCATCCCATATAGATAGATCTTGAAAAAGCACAATGCTCAAGGCAGACATTCTTTACTAATCAAGCCAAACTATTGTTTGGTTCTAAGAAGACTTCAGGGAATATTTTTTGTTTCAGTCTTAAAGATTATCTCAGGGGTTCATTCAGCCTCCATGGCTCCAGAAAGTCTGAAATCCATGAGAATTTGAAACACTGTTGTGCATCCACCACACCCCCTTTTGATCAGAGTTCTTCTATAGAATCTTTGATCAAAATGTTCAGTAATGGTAGCCGGGCACCATCTAGTTCTTCTGATCTCATGGCAAAGGAGGCAGTTGCTCATGGAGGCAATTAGCCACATATTCCATATCCTCCTCCTATTCCTGACTTTCCTTCTTCCTCTGTTGCTCCAGGCAAATAGAAACCAATTGTTGTGCCTTGGATGGTCACCGGGGGGCACTTGTTAACCATGTATATTCCAGCGCCACATCCCTTTCCATATCTGGGCAGGGCCCTGGGAATCTACATGTTTGACAAGTCCTTTCATCAGGCAGGTTTAGGAAACTGCCTAAATGAACATCTTCTCTGGCAGTCGCTTATCTGTACCCTTCAGCTTTTTCCACCAGGGAAAATTGGCAATAAATTATAAAGCAGCAGAAAATACATCAATAAAAATGACATTTGCTGTAATAATGCCTTAAAACATATTCGATTAGTGTGCATTTGGTTAGATGACTTCATCTGGTCCTCTTGTGTGTCTGCTGTAGCTATGGAGTTTCAAGTCTTTACACCACTAGGGAGTGAATACAACTCTGGACTTAGAGTTAGAAGACAAGGGTTGGAAGACATAGGATTTCTATGAGTCAGAATCTATCCGACGGCAAAGGGTACTTATACTTACTATTCTTTTGATCTTGGACAGGTCTTTTCAGCTCTCCAAGCCTCAGTTTCTTCATCTGAAAATTGGGAATAAAACTTGATGGCCAGTCTGTCTCTGAGAGTCATTATGAGAATCAAATGAAATAGTGTTCAGGGAAGTGCCTTGGAAACCATATAATGCCATAGTGAGTACAGTATTATATTTAAAAATGGGGGTTTGGGCATGGCCTTTCATACATGTATATGGAAAAAAGATTGAAGTTGTCAAGGATTTCATTTTACTTGGATCCACAATCAACGCCATTGGAAGCTGCAGTCAAGAAATCAAATGACACATTGCACCAGGCAAATCTGTTGCAAAAGACGTTTTTAAAGTGTTCAAAAGCAAAGATGTCACTTTGAGGACTAAGGTGCACCTGACCCAAGCGGTGGTATTTTCAATTGCCTCGTATGCATGTGAAAGATGGACAATAAGGAAGAACAAAAAAGAATTGATGCCTTTGAATTATGATGTTGGCAAAGAATATTGATTATACCATGGACTGCCAGAAGAACAAACAAGTCTGTCTTGGAAGAAGTACAGCCAGAGAGCTCCTTGGAAGCTGGAATGGCAGTATTTCATCTCACATACTTTGGACATGTTATCAGGAGGGACCAGTCCCTGAAGAAGGATATCATGCTTGGTAAGGTAGAGGGCCAGTGAAAGAGATGAAGACCCTCAACTAGATGGATTGACATGGTGGCTGCAACAATGGGCTCAAGTATAGCAACGATTGTAAGGATGGCACAGGACTGGACTCAATGGCACTTAACAACAATATAGCCTCATTCAAACTCTCTAAGTTCTAAATTTTAGGTAATGTGGACACAGTGATTCTTTTTGAGTGAAAGTTGCCTTTATTTTCATGCTCATTCTTACATGATAAAGGATATAATGCTTTTGGTGAGATATGATGTTATGGATTGATTGTGAATTGCATTTTTATTAATGTACATTGCCATTCATTAATATTCTCTCTTATTCTTTACAATGGCCTCCTGTTTGCCTGTAAAGACATCCTCATAGCACTAAGAGCATTGCATTTTCTTGACTTGTGAAAGCTAGTCTCCCTCTTCTAAACTGTGAGCATCAGGAGGGTTAGGACTTTGTCCTGTGTTTGTATTCCCAGCTCCGAGCACAGTGCCAGGCAAAAAGCAGACCTCAAATGTTGACTGCATGAATTTTCATTATAATGCACCTAGTCCTAATTAAAAATATATATATATTCCATAGTCTAGACTTACCTGTAATTCAAACGGGGCTTCTCTATTCCCCTTTTCATGGTGTTTCAGTGATGGGTCCCCTGGGAGCTGGCTTCAAGAGGAGCTATGGGTGGGGGCTCCAGAGTCAGACTGGTTTAAGCTGTGTGATGTAGGGCAAGTTACTTAACTTCCCTGTGCCTCAGTGTCCTCGGCTATAAATAAGTATAGTAAGAGTGGCTTCATCAAATAATTTTTTAAAGATTAAATGATTTTTTTTAAAAAATTGAATAAGAAAAGCACCTAGAAGAGGGTATGGCACACAACGAGTGCTTGAGGAAGAGCAGAGGGTAACAGTAGGAGCAGAGGTTGATTTGCTCATTTTATCAGCAGTGTGGTGACAGGAGACAGCACAGACCTTGGAGTAGACCAGAGCCGCTACTGACTACCATGGACCTGGGTTACAGAGTCAATTTCTCTGCCTCAGTTTCTCCTTTTGGAAAATGGGGACACTAAATTGTCATAGCTGTTGGAAGATAAATGATGAATCTGAGTAAGGCACTTAGAAGGAGCACTTCATTTAGAGGGTGCTGCGAGTCTTCCTGGAAACCCTGGTGGCTTAGTGGTTAAGAGCTAACCAAGAGGTTGGCAGCTCCACCAGGCACTTCTTGGAAACTCTATGGGGTAGTTCTACTCTGTCCTGTGGGGTCACTATGACTTGGAATTGGCTCAATGGCAATGGGTTTGGTTTTTGGTTTTTTGGTGAGTCTTCCCTGCACCCTCGACCTCCTGCCTTAGATGGAAGGAATGAACGCACCTTCAGCATCCTGGCCTGATGCCAGGTGGATCCTATCTGAGCACCAGGCCCTGCAGACAAGGTGACCACAGAGCATCCGTCTGCCTTGACCCCATGACTTCTGCCTCTAAAAAAAAAAAAATTCTCTCAGCCACATGTTTGTATTAGATCCCTCCATAAACTCCCAAGCAAACCTCAGAATCAAGTTGAAATGACAGGAACCAAAACTGATTACCCCGCAGCAGAATTTTTATGTATCTGCTACCGCTTTGTTCATCTGACCATCATCAGGGAGTTGTTCTAAGCAAAGTAATTTCCCAGAGGAAATCCTGCTAAAATGTTATGCAGTTCTGGCTGCTTCAAGCAGGAGATAAAGAACATAATTTAATCTTTGAGATTGCTCCGGGTCATTGTTATGAAGAGGAACCATAGTGATTTCTTCAATGTCTCTGAAGTAAGTTTGGTTTTTAATCACTCCCAGGTGCTGTACTTTTGCAATTCCTCTTTCTCCTTTGTCTGCTGCTGCTAGTGGTTGCCGCCCCATGTCTCTGCTCGTGGGCTTCTCTAAGTCTTGTCTTGCACCTAAGGTTGCTCTAAGCCTTACCTGGGACAGCAGAGTATGGGCCCTATGGCAGCTACTTTCTTGTCCTCAGAAGCTTTGTCTTATTTTGCTCACAACCAGGTTCCAACTCTGTTTTATATGGTTATGAATGTGATAAATCTAACCCAAATCATTGCCGTTGAGTTGATTCAACTCATGGAGACCCCATGTGTTACAGAGTGGAACAGCTCCATAGGGTTTTCTTAGCTGTAATATTTACAGAAGCAGATCGCCACACCTTTCTTCCTTGAGGCCGCTGGGTGGGTTCAAACCATCAGCCTTTAGGTGAGTACTCAAATGCAAACCATGTACGTCACCAGTATCCGCCAAACAACTGTTTGTGGAGCACCTAATGGGGCCAGCCTCACACGCATTCACATAGCATTCTCTTGACTTTCTCAGATTGCAAAGTGCATGGGAGCCAGCTGGGGAAGCCTGTTAATATGCTGACTGTGGCTGAGTAGGGCTGGGTGGGCCTGAGAGTCTGCATTTCTAATACGCTCTCAGGTGAGGGTTTGAGTAGTGAGGCTATACCAACCCAGGTGTTCTTGGGTGGCGCAAATGCTTAATGTGCTTAGCTGCAGACTGAAAGGTTGGAGGTTGGAGTCTATCCAGAGGAGACTTGGAAGAAAGGCCTGGCTGTCTACTTCTGAAAAACTAGCCATTGAAAACCCTATAGAGAACAGTTCTACTCTGACACTCATGGGATCACCAGGAGACAGATCAACTTGATGGCAATTGGTTTTGAATAAAAACTGAAATGCTTTCAGGGGCCAGAAGGTGATCTAATTGTGTGGGGCCCAGGTGTTGGACTTAGGAAGTGGTGGGGATCATACTGTGGACCAGATCCTTCTGACATCTGAGGCCTCAGATTCCAGGGCTGTGGCAAAATCTGTGCCTGCCTGCTGGAGCCTACCGGACTGCCGGTCGGAGAAGGACTCTACAGCTATCGGGAGCTCAGGACTTAATATCTATCTCCTTTTCACCCTGATGGCATACTGGTTAAGTGCTATGGCTGCTAACCAAAGGGTCAGCAGTTCGAATCCACCAAGCACTCCTTGGAAACTCTATGGGACAGTTCTGCTCTGTCCTATAGGGTCGCTATGAGTTGGAATCGACTTTGGTTTTTTTGTTTTTTTTCCGATCTCTGAAAGGTTCCTGATGTGGCGGAAGGGGAGCTGCGAGGAGCAGGAATTTCTAAAAAGCTGTGTTTTGTTATTTAACGCAGTGTATACAGATGTGTCTCTACCGCCTGTCTTCATTTCCTGGAGCTGCTGTGACAGAAAACCACAAGTGGATGGCCTTCAAGGACAGAAATTTATTTTCTCACAGTTTAGGAGGCTAGAAGGTGGAAGTCAGGGCACCGGCTCTAGGGGAAGGCTCCTTCTGTGGGTTCTGGGGGGAGGATGGTTGTCTTAGTTCCTCCGTTCCTTGGTGATGGTCACATGTGCTTTTGTCTTCCCTGTTTGTGCTCACTGTCTTGTCTAGGCTGCTCCTTAAGTCACTCAGAAATGATTAGGGTTAGGACACACCCTACACTGATGTGGCCTCATTCACATAACAAAGAAAACCCTATTCCCAAATGGGATTACATTCTCAGGAATGGGGTTAGGATTCATATTTTGGGGGGGAACAATACAACCCATAACAGGCCAGGCCAGGGATAGAAATAGGAACCTATGGCTGATGAGTTCTTTATGAGGGATTCTAGAGTGAGATAGCCTTGTGTTCTCCCCAGCAAGACACACACACACACACACACACACACACACACACACACAACTGCAGAGGGCAAGGCTTATTCCAAATTACTCTCAGGAATCTGGGCCATTCCCCCTTGACTCTTTTATTTCAAACCCATGTCTTATGTTTTGAATAGGCTTAAGCACAATAATTAGTGAAATGGGAGGCTAGTGCCTCTCCCTTGCTGGGCCCATGTACTCAGGCCACAGAGGGAGGCAGGATGGAGTTAGTGGGACCACCGGGAATGCTGGATGTTCTAGTGGCTGGCGTCCCAGAACTTTGAGATTAGAAGAGGTCTTATTTAGTTCAGCAAATGTCTCCCGGGAGAAACTTTCTCCAGCCTTAATTTAAAATTGACCCCAAATGATGTGAATCAGGCATGCAAGAATTATAGCTATAAGAAAGCAATTAAGATTATGATATGCTTAAGGAAAAAACAAGCTAGCACATTTTCTTTTTTTGAACTGGCTTCTCCCTCCTCACCCCATTCGTGGCTTTCCACCTGGATTATGTCAGCAAACTCCTTGCCTGCAGGTTCCAGGCTGTCCCCCAAGGCTCAGTAATATCGTGCATCACGTGGCTCTGGAGCCCCCCCAGAGGTTCTTCATCTTCGTGGGCTGTGCTGAGTCCTCGGGTCCTCCCCGGTTTGTGTCCCGCTTCCTGCAGTGCTGTGGCGGTAGCAGGCTCCTCGGTACAGTCAGTGGCCGGCTCACACCCAGTGCGGCTGGAGCATTCGGAATTCGTGCTCTTAGAAGACGCTTACAAGCTGCCTTCTTATTTCCTTCCCCCTTTACACAGAAAGAGGCCAACTCAGGCCCTGAGAGTGGGGCATGATTATTTGAAAGCCTTCTACATTTTCTTGTCACGCTTCCCTCTGTCCTCTGTCCTTTCAGGGTCATTATGAAAGGATGGAGCTTCAGTTTCCAAGACGTGCCCAGCCAGTCTTCCTCCCACCCTCATTCCCACTCTGGGCTGAGGCCACCCAGTCAGATTCTCCTGCCCTGGGGGTCCAAGGGATGGGCTGAAGAACTCTCGGGACAGCCAAGGGGTCAGGCTGGTGTTTACAGCCACCTGAGGCCTGTTGGTGTTTGCATAACTTGTTGAAGTTGGAAGGGCCTCAAAAGTAGTAGATATTCCAGTCCCTCATTTTATAGAAAAGGCTTCAAGTAGTTATTATTTGTAGCCCAGGAAAGTAGAAGTGAGGACCTTGGAATCAGCTCTGATTTTGCCTCTTCCCACTTCTGTGACTTTGTTTAGGTGCTTTCTTAGCCTCAGATTTCTCATCTGTAAAATGAGAATAATACCTACCTCCTAGGGTTATTGAAATGAGCCAGGATCACTATGAGTCAGAACTGGGTGGACAGCATACAGCAACAGGGTTATTGAGGTCCCTAGGTGGTGCAAACAGTTTGCACTTGACTGCTAGCCTAAATGTTGACAGTTTGAACTCACCTAGTGGCACTGTGGAAGAAAAGGCCTGGCGATCTGCTTCTGTTAAGATTACAGCCAAGAAAACCCTATGAAGCAGTTCTACTCTGTAACATGTGGGGTTGCCATGAGTCAGAACTGACTCAATGGCAACTAACAACAATGGGGTTATTGTGGGGGCAAATGAGATAATCCAGGCATTCAACGTGGGGGGAAATTTGTAGGTGTTCAATGGTTCTTCTATTCTCTCCCAATTATCTTTTTCTTGCAGTACCTAATGCCCCAAACATAATTATCTTCACTAGTTTGTGAATTCTGGGAGGTCAGGGACCCATTACGTCCTTCTCGGCTTTTCCAGCACCTAGGACAGTGCCAGTGCCAGGAGAGAAGAATTCAAATTGACCAACGGCATGCAGACAATGGCATGCGGACAATGGCATACTGACAATGGCATGCAGACAATGGCAGACCTGGGCCCAGCACCTGGGTCTCCAGACTCTCAGAGCACTGACCTTCTACCCCACCCCCACAGAGACTTCTGCCCTCTGGGCAAGACCCCTCAGCTGGATCACAATCGTTGTATCTGGGACCCCGCAGCCAGTTTCCTGTGACTCATTCCTTTCACAGAAGCACATGAGCCATGGGGAGGTTTCTGGGACTTTTATTTTTACTCTTCATTTTTTTTTTAAGCCAGTGAAGATGGGGCAAATGCTTGGTCCTTTTTGGGCTGTGTTTCTCTATGGTCAGCCTCCCACCCACCTCCTCTAGCCCTGTCCCCTCCCACCTGCCGGTAGCTCAGAATCAGCTTTGATGAGATAATATCACTGTGTTGGTCCAGGACCTCCCCCAGCACCAAGCCAGGCAGTGCCAGGCTGAAGGGTGCTCCAAACAAGGAAGGCCCTTCATTCAGCGACTCCCTCACCCCTTTCTCTGCCCTAAGGTGCTCTTCTGCAGGTACCTCTCTCTTCCTGTCATAGGCACCCCCGTTGGAGAGAAGCAGACGTTTCTGAGGTCCTTCCAGCACTGCCCCCTCCCTCCTCAGCTGGGACACTCCTTTCTTCCGGGTGGCCCTGTGCTTGCATCGCTGCTGACGGGGGGCCCAAGTGGGGCAGCTGTCAGGTGCGCCCCAGCCTCTAGGATGCTCTCATCTTTTATATGCCTTCGCCTGCAAGTTTGCCTTTCCAAGCCCTTGGGATCCTGTCTTGAGGATCCTTTTAGGGAAAGGTGGAGAAAGGAGCCCACAGGGGACTTTTGCTGCTCAGGGGTAAATGCTTGAACTTGGTGTCAGGAGCCTTTCTTAACTGGGACCCACTTCTCTTCCCTGAGGTGGTTTCCTCCAGCCTGGGCTATGCTATTGGGCCCTGGCCCCTCAGGTGGGATCCTTCCTGGGCAAAGGTCTGTGGAGTGTATCTGGAAATGCCACCCCGACCTTTGCTGCTTTGCCAGAGCCTGGCCATTTTAGCCTGTCTGTGTACTTACCAATCGGCAGAATTGGCAGGGCAAGATCTCTGCCCACAGGTGCAAGACGGCAAAGAAGTTTGAGTCCACAGGTCTCAGGAGACGTCTGTGTCCCTTCTCCCTTAGCTGGAGTAGTCCCCTCCCTTTTCTTCCTCTCCCCTCCCCCAACCCAGGTTGACAGGGGACGCTCGACTCTGCCCATCTCCCCCAGCAGCGTGGGGACGGAAAGGGGAAGGAAGTCTCCTGGACGGCTGCGGGCTGCTGTGATGGGGATGACGGGGACCGGGCCGGGTCTGGCCCGGAGGCTGCGGGCTTTGGGGAGGGAGCGGGCCGGGCGGACCGGGCGTCAGACGCTGTGCGCGCCCAGGCTGAGCACCGAGAAGGCGGCGCGGTGCTTGCGGAGCAGCAGCCGGATCTTCTCGTCGTCAGAGTCAGGGTCCAGCGGCTTGTTGTACTCGTCGTCCTCGTTCTCCGAGGCCGCGCGGTCCCCGGCCGCGCCCGTGCCGCCCGGCGCCCGAGGCGTGGACGACGACGGCTCCAGAGCACTCTTCTTCCGCCACTTGGTCCTTCGGTTCTGGAACCACACCTGGGATGAGAAAGACTCTGAGAATCATGTGGCCCACAGGGCCTGGCACCCGGAATCACAGCACGAGCAGGGCCCGCTTTTAGGACGGTCACTCCGCTCGGTGGCAAATACTCCATTATTGTAAGATAAATGGCTCAGTAGTGGAGTGGACTGTAATATCACATGATGTCCTTGGGGAAGGGCCAATAAAACAAAAGTAAGTGTCGTGAATGCAGCAACCTTTTAGCGCGGCTCCGCTCCCTGTGGTGCACCTTGCTTCCCCTTTGCCACCTGGGGCACTTGGGTGGAAGATGCTGGAATGCCCCAGGGGGTGGCGGGAAGGTTGAGTCCAGGTTAAGGTACATCAGGAGGTGCTCAAAGAGTCACCCCTCCTCTTCTGGTTTACAGACCTCACAGAACTGGGGCCTCATGAATGATTTTTCCCCTAATTATAAAAACAAAACAAACACCCCTCTCTTGAGACAGCTGAAAAGTGCACAAAAGCCCTTAAAGAAGCAGAATGTGTGGGAGGGGCCCATGTCATTTCCTTCCATTTAAATTCATCAGCTGTCACCCCAGCAGAGTTACTATGAGGTGGCTGGCTAGGCTCCTGACCCGGCCTGGCAACCCCCCGGTAAGTGACAGAGTTGGGACTGTTGAATCTGTGGGATTCTAAACCTCATCTTTCCCTTTGCATTGCCTTAGTGAGAAATTCCAAGAGCTGATGGCAGCCACTGGCCTGGATTAGGAGTCTGGGGACTTGGGCTCAAGTCTGTTCCGTTAGCTAACAGAAGGAGTTACCTTTAGCTTGTTGTTGCTGTCAGCTGCCGTCAGGTTGACTCCTGACTCATGGCAACCCCATCCACAACAAGATTGGACCTTCGTGATCCATAGGGTTTTCTTTGACCGATTTTTGGAAGTAGATAGCCAGGCCTTTCTTCTTAGTCTGTCTTAGCCTGGAGGCTCTGTTGAAATCTGTTCAGCATTATAGGAACATGTAAGCCTCTAAGGACTGATGGGTGGTTGCTGTGCTTGAAGTACATTGACTAGGAATAGAATCAGGGTCCTCTGCATGGTGGGTGAGAATCCTACAACTGAACCACCAATGCCCTCCTGTCCTTAGCTTACTAATCTTTAAAATGAAGATAACACCTCCTCCTACCCAGGACCATCCAACTGAAGATGGAATATCAGAAGTATGAAGCTGTGGAGCCTGAGGCAAGGGTTACCCACTGCTATTGAGTCATAGTGACCCTATAGGACATAGCAGAACTGTTCCATAGGGTTTTCAAGGAGCACCTGATGGATTTGAACTGCCAACCTCTTGGTTAGTAGACGCAGCTCTTAACCTGTATGCCACCAGGGTTTCCAAGGCAAGGGAGGGTAAACTCATTCTCTCATACTACACACCAAAGAAGCTAGAAATGCCTTCACAAACAAGCCTTACTAAACTGATTTCCACCTCCTCAGACTCCCTGGGGGCAACTTCTCCAACTGTGAAGCCAGAAGAGGTCTCCAGAGAAACTTTGGGTGCGGGGCACCAAAGAAGAAAGCTTTGACCTAAGCCAGAACTGCCCTGTTCTATAAAATGGTGACAGATTTAAGGGTAGAGGTAAGTACCTAACCCAGTCCAGAGGCTACCATCAGCTCTTGGACTTTCTGACCGAGGCAATGCAGAGGGAAAAATGAAGTTTAGAATCCCACAGATTTAACAGTCCCATCTCTGTCACATACCAGCTGGGTGACCTTGGCCAAGAGGCTTAACTGAGATTGTTTCCTCATCTGTAAAATGGACAATAATACCTACCTCAAGGATGCCGTGAGGATTAAATGAGGTACTACATACAAAGCTCTCAGAATGGGGCCAATATTTTGTTATTGTTAATTATTACAATCTCTAGGAGCCCTTGTGGCGCAAAGGTTAAGCATTCAGCTGCTAACCGGAAGGTTGGCAGCTCAAACCCACCAGTGGCTCCATGGGAGAAAGACTGTGCAATCTGCTCCCATAAAGATTACAGCCTAGAAAATCCTCTGTGGCAGTTCTACTCTGTCATATGGAGCTGCAAAAAAAATTTTTTTTTTTTTTTTTATGAGTCGAAACTCAACTCGATGGCACAACAGGCTAGTTAGGGGGACAGGCAGTGCCCAAAGACCTACTCCGAGGAACTGGGAGGGGCTGGAAAAGACTGTCTTCCACACAGACTCACCTTCACCTGGGACTCGGTCATGCCCAGCGAGTATGCCAGCCGCGCCCTCTCAGGGCCAGCCAAATACTTGGTCTGTTCAAAGGTCTTCTCCAGGGCAAAGATCTGGTGTCCTGTGAAGGTGGGCCGGGTGTGCTTTTTCTTGTGGATGCTGTCACTCAGGGGGTCTGGTGCTGGCAGGAGGAAGGAAGTGAGTGTGAGCAGGATGTGTGGGGACCAGGGACTGTACTACCTACCGAATGCCAGCTCTGTCCTGCCTTTTCCCCAGGGCGTACTTCCTCCAACAGAGATGCCACTGAGGCTGCCTGGGGCACTGTGGCATTCTTGGCATTCAGGTAACAGTGACTGTGACCTCTGCCAAGTCTGAGTGGGCAGAGGGCCTGAGGTTGTAGCTGCCCCAGATTGTAGCTTCTTAGGGACAGAGGGGCTTGGAATCCAGGTTTTGTGCCCCTCCATCTCATGTGAAGCTACTTCCCCTTCTTCAGTTTCCTGTCTGTCTCCGGGACTTCCCATGAGGTTACCAAGACAGGTATTGACAACTCCACCCACAAGCAGGACCCCAGGGGCCTATGAATGCCTTCTCACTTCTGTGCTCTTGTGTCCCAACTTCCCAGGTCTCCAGGAAAAGCAGTGAGGGGTGAGCCTCAGGCCCCAAGGAGGTGCTCTCCATATCACCAGGCCTGAGAGCCATGAGGCTTCGACCACACTGGAGAGCCTGGGCCTGGTGGCTGGAGACCCTGAGCCCATAGCCTGCCGGGAAGGAGCTGGGCTGGAAGGCAGCAGGGGCTCAGGGGAAGAAGAAATCCTACAAGTCAGGCCACATGAGTCAGACCTTGTTCAGGGCAGCCTAACAGTCCATGTCCCAGCTTGTCCTGTTACAGGTGAAGAAACTGAGGCACAGAAGGGGGAAGAGACCTCTTGAGAGAAGTCTTCCATCCTCTCTCCCTTGGCCTTCATCCAGCCACTGACTTTCTTAGCTATTTTCCTGTGTGTGTGTGTGCATTTGGGATTAGAACATAGTGGGAGGAGAAAGTGTGTGTGTGGGTGGGTGGGTGGAAGTAGAGGTGAGAGAGAAAGACGGAGAGCTTGAGGCAGGTCTCAAAGCACCCCGAAACAGGGTTATGAAATAGGTTACAGGGGATGAGGTCTTCGCCCTCCCCATTTAATTCTCCATTTTCTCTCCACAGCATGGCTATTTCTTGAACTTATGAGTGGCATTGCATACAGAGGCCAGACACCATTACGGGACAGCTGGGAGCCCCTCGGTGTGTGTCAGCTGTGGGCATGGCCAAGTGTGCTGGTGGCTTGCGGTGGGTGTCCCCCACCTCAGACCTTCCCCATCTCATGAGGGGTGGACTGGCAGACACCGTGGCCTGGAGCAGTGTAAGCTGGGGTGGGGGGCGGGGAGGTGGAAGGGGGCAGGTGTGCTTTTGAGGTTTTCCATGGCTGCCCCAAGCCCCTATTGCAGTGGGGAGCCCAGAGATCAGACAGGAGTAGCAGCTCCCTCTGCCCCTGCTCCTACATGACCTGGCCATGTCAAGGGGTCAAGGACGGCTCCCACAGACACTGTCACTCTCTCTGCCTCTCAGGTAAGCCCCACCTAGCTGTGATTGTTCTGCCACTTTCTCTAGTCCCCAACTGCCATCATCAGGCCCCTGGATCAGCTCTCAAAACCATGGCTTGGAAACAGGTGGGGTGAGGAGACTGTCCCTCCCCACCAACTGGGCTCAGCAGCTGGGTGGTTGTTGCTGCTACTATTGATATAAACCCTGGGGTGGAAGGTGGGAAATGGCCCCCTCACTTGCAGGTGGGGTCAGGGTGGAGTCAGGGTACATTCTGAGTCCCTGAACGATGCCAGGGCATGAGCAGGCTCTTTGGGAAGAAAATGCTATGGCAATGTCTCCTTGCTGGGGGTGGCGTTTGCCTGCATTCTGAGGACTGGATGGTGGTTGGGGTGAAGCAATGGTGCCATGGGCTCTGGATGGGAGAAGTAAGAAGAGCTGCCAGCTGGGACCCTATATAGGGTGCAGCCTGTGTGGCCTTCATCACACGTGGAGTTTCCCCAGGTGCCCTAGGAGGGCAGCTGGTAAGGTGTGGGGTTGGGGGTCAGGACACCTGTGTACAAGCAAGGCTGGGGTGGGCGTGGGGCGGGTGCAGGCAGGAATTCAGCCCTATGCTAAGCTAAGGAAATAAACCCAGGGGCCTGAGCGGGATTGTCTAATGATGAGTGAGGTGGGTGGCCAGTGCTGACTGCCCCGGGAGAGTCCTCTCCTCTCCGCCTTCTCCCCCTGCAATTCTTCATGGTGCCCACTGGGGTAAGGGTGAAGGTTTGCCCTGTACTTACTGTTGCTGCACTGCTGCCCGCCTCGCCAGTCCTGGCCTGTGTCCGCCCAGCAGTTCCGGGTCCGGGTGGGGTACTCGTTCCCAGCCTTGGAAAAATTCCCCACCTGGGGGCCATAGTAGACCCCCTGGGAGCCAAGTCCACCAAAGCCTGCCACGTGGGGGTAGCCGGAGAGGAGGCTGCTGTTTGGCGTGGCCGCCGGCCTGCTCAAGATGTCCGTGATCCCGTGGGGTGTCCCGGCAGCCAGCTGGGGGCCCAGTCCTGGAGGGCTGAGCTTGTAGAAGGAGTTCTGCACTGAATACTGGCACATGGGAGCCTTCATCTCTGAGAACTGAGCCAGCGATGTGTTGTTCAGCAGGAACGTCCCCTGCAGGTTGGACTCCATGATCCCCAGGACAGGGAGGGGGAAGGCAGCAGGTTCCTGGCTGCCCAAATCCAGGTCCCTAAAGCCTGAGAGCCCAAGCTCTGGCCCAGTACCCCATGGCAAGTTTGGAGGGTCAAAACTGGCCCCAGAGCCCCAGACTGCCCTCCCACCTAAAGCATCAGGCCCAGCCTTTGCCCAAGGACTGGGCACCCACGTCAGCGGCTCGGAAGGGAGGTACTCCCCAGGGCAGGTGAGAGCCCTCACCAGTTTTTCTTCAGCTCTCCTTGCCTGGCCTGGAGGAGGTAACTCCCCACTCCTCACCTCAGACCCCTCCTCTGCCTTTGAGTCTGGGGACCCTCCATGAGAAGTTTTAAGTTCAGAGAACCAATATTTCCTTGATAAAGATATGGCCCATTAGAATACAGGCCCGAGACTGGCTGAGCTGTGAGAGCCGCGCCACCATTGGTCAGAACGCGCACGGGCCTCACATTGGCTTTTCCTAGACAAATTGCACTTTGAAAGATTGACTGTAAAATCAGCCTGTGTGTGTGTGTGTGCCTGTGTGTGTGTGCCTGTGTGTGTGTGTGAGAGAGAGAGAGAGAAATTAGCTGTGGTAGCTCTGTTTCTTGTCAGAGGGTCCATCTGCTCCTGGTTCCCCAACACCAGCATCTAGGTAAAGATGGGTGCCTGCAAGTCCCTGGAGGCTCCTGCAGATAGAAGTCATAGTTGCTGCAGTTGCTTCCCTGAGGGAGAAGAGGCTGGTCTCAGAGGTCACTCCTGAGGTGTTCAGGCCCCTTTATGTACGGATACGTTTTGGGAAGCAGGGTGCTCGAGACTGAGCCTGGAAGTTTCCCTCCTTCTCTGTGCTGGGCTGGGGTAAGTGGGGAGGCAGGGCAGTGTCTACTTTGTTTGGTGGATGCATGTTCCTGTGACTGGCTTGAGAGCCTGAGTGGGGGACTGCCAGGGCAGAGGGGCAGATCGGGGCAAGGGGCAAAGAGGACCTCTGGGAGTGGTGGGGGTGTGTGTACATCCCTGTCCACTGAGGCTGAAGTGAGGGGGCAGAGCCCGTGCATGTGTTCCTACCTTTACCTCTGGGAAGCCCTCTCTGATTCCCTCTGTCAGAATCGCCTCCTCCTTCTGGGCGCCTCTGCTGGAGCAAGTGCCCCGTTCTTTCTGGTGTAGTGCTTGGCTTTGAAATCTTTGATGTTGGATGGCAGATGATTCACCTGAGAACCCCAATGTGGGGCATTTAGTGGGTGCTCAGGGAATGTTTGATGGATTCAATGGATTGCACTGGATGAATCCCAGGGCACCCATATACTTTTTTTTCTAGTGAATTTTTACAAGCAAGGTTTTCGTGTTTGTAAAATGGGGGCAGACTCCCATTTTATAAACAAGGAAGCTGAGGTATGGAGGACCAGAGACTTGGGCTCTTTCTATACACATCTAGCAGCATTCTTTCTTGAAGTTTGTTACTAAAAATGGAAACCAGCATGCCGCTGGTCTGACCATGCAAAGTGACAGGAAAAATAGCTTTGCCAGACCAATGGACTTCTGTCTCTCCTCCCTGGCGACTCCAGAGTCCTTCCTGACCAGGCTGTGGGCTCTATCAGGCTGGATGCGCTCACTAACTTCTGTCTGCGTTGTGGCAGGCGGGGAAACAAGAGACAGCCTTCACCACCAGGCTTCTCCATGGTTTCCAGCAGAGAGGGGGCTAAGGAAAGGGTCCCCTCTCACACAGCCTGACTCTCCCATGCTACTTTCATGTGCCCTTGATAGAACTGGTTTTTCTGTAGTATAAATGATTTAGGTTGATTCAAGGAACCTAACAAGGAAGACCTTACAAAGGCTGTGGAAATTACTTTTCCAGAAGTTTGGATTCAGAACACCACTGCCAACAAAAAGGTTCTCATACGTCTGAGTTGGCTTTGTTACCAGGCTGCACATCACAACCCTTTGGGAAATTCAGTTCCCACTCCTGTTCCTACCCCAGCACCCCAGGCAATTCTGACTGTGAATCTTTGCTTTTAAAAAGCCCTCTGGGTGATGCTGATGTAGAACCATCATTGGCCCACTGGCCTCGGTGGTCTTTCTGATTCTGAGAGAAATTTGGAGAGGGGTGGGGATTACGGATGTTCTGGGGTATGACTGTGATTTGGTCACCTCCTGAGATGGGCACTTATGAAGAAAAAAAAATTGCAACAAATGATTCTGATTTAATTCCAAGCCTGATAAAGGCATTCATATTTGTGAATCCCAGCATTAACAAACTGGACAGTGTTTTAATCAATCACTTACTCCATCCTCTCATTTGACAGATGAGGAAACTGAGTCCAGCTTGGTGACTAGCCTTGCACAAAGTGTCACAGCTAGTTATGAATGGAACTAGACTCTTCTCTCCACGTTGTTTAGTTGCTGGTGAGTCAGTGCTGACTCATGGCAACCCCTTGTGTGCAGGGTAGAACTGCTCCACAGGGTTTTCAAGGCTGTGACCTTTCAGGGCCAGATTGCCCGGCCTGTCTTCTGAGGTGCCTCTGGGTGGCTTTGAACTGCTAACCTTTTGGCTAGGAGTCAAGCACTTAACATTTCCACCTCTCAGGGACTCCATTTTCCTCTATAAAACCAAACCCGTTGCCATTGAGTCAATTCCCACTCATAGCAACCCTGTAGGACAGAGTAGAACTGCTCCATAGTGTTTCCAAGGAGCAGCTGGTGGTTTCGAACTGCATATCTTTTGGTTAGTAGCCGAGTTCTTAACTACTGCATTTCTTGAACTCATGAGTGGTGTTGAGTTCAGGGGCCAGACACCTTTTAAAGGAACGCTTAGGGGTTATCCTGAGTGTATGCTGGCTGTGGGCCTGACCAAGTATCCCGGTGGTGTGTGGTGACCCCAATTCCCCACTTATTAGGTGGGACAGAAATCTTCTCTGTTCCCTCTTGGTGCCTCTCCCAGGGTGGGAGTCTTGACTGAGGGGCTGCCCAGGCTTCTATGAAGGAGGCAGGCATTGGTGGGCCCCTCCCTGGGGTGCAGGCCTCCCAGTGGGCTGATCATACCCTCAAACCCCTTCACGTCCCAACCCAGGTTCACTTCCCCCCAGGTTTCACCTCAAACCCCCAAAGAAGAGCCAAGAAGGAGAGGTGGAGCCCTGTGCCATGAGTCAATTTCTTTATTAATTTTGACATTTGTTCAGCTGGTGTAGGGAGAATGGTCTATACATCAGAGTGGGGGCTGGGGAGTTCTCTCCCGATAACAGAGTATGTGGGAGAGAGTCAAGAAAAGATTTCATTTTCATAACAATTAAAAAAATCAAGGTAATTTCAAAACTTCTAAAAAGCGTCTAATGTGCAGACTGCAGCATTCTCTAGGCATCAAGTGGAGACCCCAAACTCCTCCCCTAACAGCTCCTACTAGCAACTGGAGCGTGCAGCCATGCCGCCGAGGGCCTGGGGCCGGAGGGCCAAGCAGCCATGCCAGACAGAGCAGAAGGTGCCAAAGCGGAGCCTGAGCCGCGAGACCCACGCGGGGCTCTAAGAGGGGCTACTGGGTTCGGCTGCAGCGGCGACCCGGGAGAGGGAGGTACAGAATCAAGGTGGCAGAGGCGAGCCCTGCGCCTGGCTTCCTGGGGCCTTCTTCACCCAACCCACCGCCGCGCGCTGCCTGTCCTTTCCCGCTGCGGCCGGGGAAGAGCCTGGGGCCAGGCCGCGAGGCGGCGGCGCCCCCAGACGAGTGGCACTACCGAGGCGGGGTGGGGGGGGGTGCTCTGGGGACAAGCAGGCGCCTCTCCTCCCTCGCGCCGCTACAGCCGAGCCAGACCCGGCCTCTGTGTGGGGACGGCAGCGCCCACTGGCAAGGGGCACCCTGACCTGCGCGGCCCAGGAGGAGGAGGCCCGGAGGCTGGGTTTCCTCCGACTGCCTTCAGGGAGAACGTAGGCCACACATTTGAACTTCCTCTCTCCTCCCCACTTCTCTAAGAAAGCAAAGCAAATCCCGCCGGGAACGCACGAGAACACATGGGTCGGGGCGCCGGATCCTGGCGGGCTCAGGACGCAGACCGAGCTGTATCCGGGTGGCCCGGGCGATAGGCTGCCGGTCGGGCCCGAGCAGGCCGGAGGGCGGCTCCGCGGCCCCTGGTGCAGTCCGCGCTCGGCCCGGGGAGGGCACCGAGGGGGCCGGACCGGCGGGCTGGGGCCCTGTGACGAGAGGCCAGCTGTCCCCGCGCCGCGGGGAGATCTTTGGGGCTGGTCGCAGGCACAGGGCCTTGGGGTCTCTGACACTGAGGGAGCTCTGTGCTACTCGGAAGGTTTAAAGGTGTCCCGAGGACAACTCAGACGAGCGGCAGGGGAGGAAGTGACAAAGGACATCCACAAACAGTGGCTCTTTGGAGAGCGAGAAGAGCCTGCCGGAGTCACTCTCCTGGCCCTAGAGGGCGCCGGCCGCCGACGGCCGGGCGTGTTGTGCTGATTCGGGCCTCCCTCGGCCGGAGGCGCTAGTGTAACTTTAAGGCTCTTCCCTGATGGCACCGAGGCGAGCTTCCTTTCTGCCCTGACCCGGAGCCTGGCCTAGAAGGGTCTCCTTCCTAGCCCCGGGCAACTTGGTCGTCAGCTGCTCTCTTCTCCTGCTGTCCTTTCCCTGGGCATGTGGTCAGGAGTGGTCCCCTCGCTCTGCCTCTCCAGGTGGGGCGAGAGGGGCTTGGTCAGTCAAGTGGGGGTACTGAGGCTGTCGAGCCCGAGAGCCTAGTACCGGCACCCATGACCCCCCATCCTGCCGGCTGCCTGGAGTTACAGCACCAAGTTCGCTCTGGGAGACCTTGGGATTGTCGCTGACTTCTAAGAACTGGCAGATACATTCACTAGCTCAACTCCCTTCCTTTCTCTTTCACTGAAAGGACAGGCTGTATGTAGCTCCTTCTCCTGCAGCCTGGAGAAGTCCTCAGGAGCTCAGCTGTTAGTGCTTTGTACATACTGCTAAAGTGTTTCTATTGGTTTGCATAGTATTTATTGTTTTTCATATACACAAGGCTGATTACTGTACAGTTTACACTTTGAACACAGACTATGATATAAGTGCTTGAAGATATAGAAAACCTCTTCTCTACTGAACATGCTGGTGCAAATCCTGGGACAGCCACCGGCCCTCCCCCAACTGAGGGAGAAGACCCTTTCAGATGGGGTGCCGGCTCCCTTTGAGCCCTACAGCTAAGCCTGGGGGTCCTCACCTCAGATTCTTAAGTCCCTAACACAAGGAACCCCGAATGCACTCTAAAGGTAATGATTTTTCATTGGAAGATGATAAATACTGAAACTGGCAGAGAGAGAGAGACAATGTAAAAAAAATTCCAGTTTATCCACAGGAGAGTCTATATAGCTTCCGACATCACAGTAAAATCTGTGTATACTGAGTGGAGGGGAGAGGTGAACGTGTGTGTGTCCTGAAGGTCATGTGGCGCGTTCTGGGAGGAGCAGTCCCACTGGGGAACGGAAGGGGACAGTCACAAATGGAATGGAGTTGTGTGGTGGATGGGGAAGCCTGGCAGATGGGGACGTGGGATTAAGGTGCTGAACTATTTCTTGCCTGGTTTCCTTTCTCTTTTTTTCTTTACAGGAAGCCCACATGGATTTCTTACTGATGAGGTTGAAAAAAAAAAAATCTACCCTGTACGAGGTCAAAATTAAGATGATTTAAAAAGAAATACCATCCCCAGCCACAAAGAGCCCTTGTTGACTTTGGCGTTCTCACTCTCTCTTCAGGTGTCTTTCTTTTTTTTTTTTCTCTCTCTCTCCCCTTCTTGCTGCTTTTGTCCTGATTCCGACAGAGATCTGTCACTAGAGGCAGGATTGAGGACTGTAGGTCATGCGTCTACAGTCGGTCGTTCATGCGAATAGGAGACTACAGGAAGTCTCTTACAGAGATCATGCCGTGAGCCTAGAGGAACGTGTGCACCGCTTCTGTTGCCCTCTGGTCCAGCTCTCCTCCTGTGTGCATGGCAGAGTGTGTGGAGTTCAGGGGTTGGGTGTCGAGGTATGATCCTGAGGGACAGAAAGAGAGAAAGGGGTCACTTAAAATTTAAAAGGGCAATTTCCAGAAAAAACTCAAATAGTTTTGTGTCTAGTTGCTCAGGCAGATCTGATTCAGGAAAAACAGCCGCCCCTAGCAAGGCAGGGAAGTCCCTTAGTGGTGCAAATGGTTAACGTGCTCAGCTGCTAACCAAAAGGTTGGAAGTTTCGGTCCACTCAGAGGGTCCTCAGAAGAAAAGCCTGGCAATCTACTTCTGAAAATCAGCATGGAAAGCCCTATGGATCGCAATTCTACTCTGACACACATGGGGTCGCCGTGAGTTGGAGTTGATCTGATGGCAACTGGTACTGGTAACTAGCAAGGTGACGAGATAAAAGATGCTGAGCTTTCGGCCTCTGGCTTTCCTGAACTACCATCTACCCACCCTCCAACCCAGAGGCTGCCTCTCAGAGCCAGCTGCCCAGGTTCCCAACTGAGTAGATGAGCTCCCGAGAGCACCCTCCTGTGTGGGTTAAAGAGAGCTCTGTGCCCTCAGAGAGGAGGCAGGCCGCTCTCAGGCCTATGCTGTCACCTGAGAGAAATCCCCATGAGCAGGTCCTTGTACCTTAGGAGAGGGGGCCATTTTCATGAGTCAGGACTTGTACCACAAAAGGGGCTAGGCTAGTCAATGGAGCCCTCTACTTTTTCAGTTCAGTTCAGCCAACATGTATCGATGTCTGCTATGCGCCAGCCCTGGAGACCCAGGGACAAAGCAGATATGGTCTCTGGCTGGGGAGCTTTTACTGGCTCTGGTCTACAAGCTTTTACTGTCAAGTGACACTGGCTGCTTTCCCATGTCCCATGGATGGATAATATTGTGGCAAAGAATCCTTGAAGAAGAGGTGCCTCCTCTCTAAAATACTGTGTGTTTTAGGCTTGAAAGTAGCAGCTTTGCCTGCAGAGTAAAGGCCCAATTCAGCAGCCTGGGATTCACAGCAAGGCACCATCCTAGCCTCATGGTACCTCATCCTCCAACCTGTGTGAAAACTCCATGCTTTCAAGACCAGCCATTCGGGATTCTGTCTGCCGGGACCTTGGGACCAATGGGGAAAAGAGCAACCAGAGGACTCTTGAATATAAAAGAGGAAGTGGCACAGAAAGGCAGGAACTTATTCTGATGCAGGGCTGTCCCCAGACAGGGTCCACAGGAAAGGGGACTGGGGAGGAACGCTGAAGGTGACCAGGTGGACTCAACTCTGTGTGGTTCTCCAGGGATGGAAGGGGTGGTGTTGAGTTTCTTGCCAGATGCTGCTGTAAAGCTAAAAGTCCAGGCCCTTCTACTTCTGTCACTTGAATGAACTGCTATCCTCAAGGGCAGGACTCTTTTATCTAGAGAGGTAGAAACCTGGGTTCCCCCTGAACTGCCTGAGCCTTCCTATCAGCCAAGTCGGTTTCCTCCATGTCTTCTGAACCACAAGGCCCCCTGTCTCTCTGCCTCTTCTTGTGCTTCTCCCCTGACAAAGATCCTCTCCACCCTTTTCTTAGCTGAGGTCCCACCCACCGCCCTTAAGACAAAATTCAAGTCCCCTCTTCCATGAAGCCTTCAGATAACTCCAGCTCTCTCGTATTCTCTCTTCTACGCTCCGGAAACTCTTCCTTCCAGTCACTACCTTTTATTTAGAGAGGTAGTAGAATGTAGTGGTTAAAAGCAAGAACTCTGGAGCCAGACTGCATGCATTCAAATCCTGGCTCTGCCAATTACCCACTGTGTGGCTTTGGTCAAGTTACTTATGCTCTCTGTGACTCAGCAATAAAATAAGGAAAAAAAAACAGTATCTATCTCATTAGATTATTGCAATAATTAAAAGAGTTGAAATATATAAACGGCTTAGAATAGTGGGCATTACATGAATGTAAACTATTACTGGGACCTCTGGAAATCTGTTTTTATCCTTTCATTTTTTATGTCTGCATTATTTCCTTGGCTGGATTATGAACACTCTTGAGGGCAACTGCTAGAATCTCTGGATGGTGCAAATGGTTAACGTGCTTGGCTGCTAACTGAAAGATTGGAAGTTTCAGTCCACCCGGAGGTACCTTGAAAGAAAGGCCTGGCAATCTACTTCTGAAAAACCAGCCATTGAAAGCCCCATGGAATACAGTTTTACTGTCACCGTCAGTCAAGGTCAATTCGAAGGAAACTGATAGAGGGCAATTGCTAGGTCTTAGCCTTCTTGGTGTTTCCTACAGTGTTTACTCCAGTGCTGCTGAAAAAAAAAAAAAAAGTATAGTGGCTGTCAAGTTGATTCTGACTCATACAGAGACTCTATAAAAAAACCCACTGCTGTCGAGTCAATTCTGACTCATAGCGACCCTGCAGGACGGAGTAGAACTGCCCCACAGGGTTTCCAAGGAGCGCCTGGCGGATTCGAACTGCTGCCCTTTTGCTTAGCAGCTGTAGCACTTAACCACTACCAGGGTTTAACTGTCCTATAGGGTCTCCAAGGCTGTAAATCTTTATGGAAGCAGACTGCCACATCTTTCTCCTGAGGAGCAGCTGGTGGGTTCAAACCACCGATCTTTCAGTTAGTAGCCGAACGCTTTAACCACTGAGCCACCAGGGCTAAGCATTCCTCAAATAAGAGACAATTATAAAATCTTGAGTCTGTGAAAGACAGGTTAATACTTCCCACCCAGGTTTCTACCCAGGCACTGAGCAGAGGAGAAATTTCAAGCCTTAGAGATCATTCCAGCAGAAGCTCTCATTTCATCATTGGGTAAACTGAGACTCAGAGAGGAGTTGTGGCCGGTCCCAGTTGGAGCCTACAGGCTGTGGCTGGGGCAGGATTAGAACACAAGTCTCTGGCTCATTCTACCACTGTCCCACACCTCTTCTCCTAATTCCACTCAGAGAAAGGTCTTGCCCTCTAAAAAGCTTAGAAAATAGCCCCTTCCCACTCCTCATGGCTGTGTTGGTCAGTTTCTTTCCCTCGTTTTGTCCCTCTGTGCTGTAACACCTGGTCCCCGCAGCCCCATTAGCCAGTGCTTGCCGCTCTCTCCTCTCCTTCCCAACCCCAGATTCTAATATACTTGCAATGTCTGGGGAGTGAGGGTGGATTGTAACTTAAAACAAAATAAAACAGCAAATTAAAACACCTGCCTCCCTGCCCCCTCCCCATTGAGATTATTGATTGTTTTTTTTTTAACTTATTCAAAATATCTCATTGTCAGAGCTAGTGCAAGTCTTGTAACCAGAGTATCCAAATGGAAAGGATCTCTGTAAAAATAAAAAAGGCTGCAGTCTTTGAATTCTGCATCTGCAGATGCAGATGGCTGCCAAGAATCAGTCCCCTGCCTTGGCTTCTGGAACCCAGAGCACTGCTGGGCTGTCTTGCTACCAGCCCTTCCAGCTTCCTGACTCCATTCTGTCCCTTTAGCAAGACCCTAATAAAAAAAACCAGTGGCTTTCAAGACAATTCGGACTCATGGCGACCCCATGTGTGTCAGAGTAGAACTGTGCTCCGCAGGGTTTGCAATGGCCGATTTTTCAGAGGTAGATGGCCAGGCCTTTCTTCCAAGGCACCTCTGGGTGGACTCTGACCTCCAACCTTGTGGTTAGCTGCTGAGTGCCTTAACCGTTTGCACTCCCCAGGGACTGAGACCCTAATGCTTGGACCTGTATACTCAGGCACAAAGCAAAACCCACCACCTGCTATTGTGTGCCCTCAGCACTCATCCCCTGACTAAACTGCAATTTTCTGGCTTCTGAAAATATTACCAGAAAGCACCTTCCCAGCATTGAGAGTGGTAGTGAGGGAATCAGAGTGGGCATTTCCAGTCCATTCCATCCTCATCCCAACCCTCACTGGGACATTCCACCCTTTGGGGGTGTTCCTCATCTTCTGACGGCCTATTACCGTCATTCATTACAACTCACGTTTTAGACATACAGTCTACAACTGTGCCACACCACCTCTAGGAAGTTTGGGAAGGAGAACCAACATTGGACATCATAAAGTCACCTCCAGTACGCATAAAAGCCACTTCAGGAGTTTCAGGCAGAATCCCAGGTGCCAGAACTTTAATTCACAAGGTCTGGGGCAGGAATTTGTATTTTAACAAGCCTCCTGGACAATTCTAAGCCAGAGGGTTTGTGGATGACACTTTGAGAAACAGTGGACTAGACTGTCATCCGTTACACAGCCCCATCCCAGACAAACACACTGATCACAACCACCCTGTGAGCAAACATCATCAGCATTATTGCTATTGTATGAATAAGGAGCCCAAGGCTTAGAAAGGTCAATCGACTTGTTCCGGGTCACACTACCAATCAGATCTACAATTGATTGTCAGAATACGTATGTTATTTACTCTTTACCACAGCTTTCACAATTACGTCACTATTTTAAACTTTTTTATTGAAGAGTAACACACATTCAGAAGAGATTATTATCATCCGTCCTCAAGGAGGCTGAGCTAGTGCAGTTAAACGACTTGTTCAAGGTAATGTGGGTCAATGTGCTTGGCTGCTAACCAAGAGGTTGGCAGTTCAAGTCTACCCAGAGGCTTCTCAGAAAAAAGGCCTGGCAATCTACTTCCAAAAAATCAACGATTACAAACCCTACGGAGCACAGTTCTACTGTGACACAGGTGGGATCACTATGAGTCAGAGTCAACTCCCGGGCAACATTTTTTTTTTTAATCTGGAAATAGGGGGAGCTAGATCTTGAGTCTAGACTCCAACGCCCCAGCTTTCACTCTCTCTGAAATAAACACGTGTTTGGCAGCGGCTGGTGGGAGTGAGTATTGAGGATCGGACAGCACTCAGTTCCTTTATTGTGAGGGTAAAGGGTTTTACGCCACCTCCTGAACATTTAAGGGGTCTAGGTAGGAGCTCTGCCTCTTTGCTGGCTTCCTCATCACTGTGTGTCCCCCTCGCCCCCCACACACTCTGCTCCTCCTAGACTCCTATTGGCAGAGACCCCTGACCCATCCTGGAGACCACCTGCTCAGTGTTCCTGATGCCCACTCTTGTGTGGTCCGGTCCCTGCATTGCCCTTGGGGGTTTGGCCACTTCGGAGATCTTCTATAGCAAATTAAAAAAACTAATAATTCTAAGCTTCCCCTCTCCCCTCCTCCAGCCTGGCTTCTGGGCTGTCTCTCTCCTGTTGAACAATATCAGCAGAATCTGAGCCAAACAGAAGCTGAACTTTAGAGCCACGGCTGCTGCTACCACAAGAAAAACAAGGCAGAAAAGTGTCCTTTTCCTTCCACTCCCTGCTTTTTCAAATTATCTGCACCTTTGCGTTATTTCCAGGACCAAGACGCAGGCCATCACAGCCTCGAAGCAACAGCCTGGCGGTGCCAGGGTTAATGCAGTGACCTCCTTAAGCTGCTGAGGAGTCAGGTCTAATTTTATCCTATAACTAGATCCGCCAGTCCTCTTTTCTGCCCAAGTGCTGAGATATGATGGGAAGCACAGAGTCAGCAGTTCTGGCGGCTCAGAAGGCAGTGGGCTTGCTTTTGGCCTGAGTGCAGAAAGGCAGCGCCTGCGTGGGCTCAGCCCCACAGCCTTGCCCTGGGGTCTTAAAAGGGTAACAGCCTCGGCAGTGCTGTGCTGGGGCCTCAGTGCTTCCTTGCGTCCTGCTGACTCCCACCCCGATGCATCCTGTACTGAGCTGCCCCGAGCTGGGCACAATGAAGGGCCTCGGGGCAGCTCAGTACAGGATCCATCAGGGAGGACGGAGACCAGAGCTGGCCGCTGAAGTCCCCAGCACTGCACAGGGCGCGTGGAGGACCATCCACCGGCGCAGCGTCTTCACCGCGCCCCCTCACCGCACAGCACGGCACACCCTCCTCCTCGGGGGGCCCCCATGCTTGCGCGCACGCATGCCATGCAGTCTGACAACCACCCAACCACCCTGCCTTGCAGGGAGAATGGCGTAGATGCCCTGGTTCTGTTCAACTTCGCTCTTTCCTAGAAAGCAAAGGAGAAGCATGTTTGAAGAAGCACCAAGGAGAATCTAAATCTTGGGTTCATCAAACTTCCGTAGGTTTCAGGTTCAAGAGACACCTGGAAAAATGGTTGATAGTTGGACATCTGTCTGTCACTCTTGGAGCTCTTCCCAGGGACCTACGCTGGCTGCTACACGCTCCACAGATTCCACTACCCCCTCCAGCGCCCTGTCCTTTCCATCTCTAGAGCACCATTGCTTGGTTTCCAAGATAACAGTACTGCTTAGATTTACAGCATGCTTTTCACTCATTAAAGCAGTTTTTCAAATCTTATTTTTCTCAAGCACTTCCTGAGAATTAGGTCAAGTAGGTATTGTTAGTTGCTTGATGAGGAAATTGAGACTCAGAGATGCAGTTAGTAGGTTGGCAAACTAAAATCAATGCCTCAGGAGTGCCCTTGCTCCCTGCCCCAGCTGTAAGGGCTTCTTTTCATGCCACATCATGCTGGCAGAGGGCTGGAGTTCTCGGATGGGGTGAAAGGGCCCTGAGAGCAGAGTTCTCTGGGGAAAAAGGATGGAGAGGAGGAAGCATGCAGGGGCGGCTCTCCACCAGCACACCAGGCCATGCACAGCAGATGGAGAAAGACGGTGTTACCTCCAAAGAGGCTATTCCTGGGGGAGAGGCTGGGAGATCACTGTTTCCCCCTTTTCAGGCTGGCCCACTTCACTATCTGAGCCCCCTTCCTGCCCTCTATCAGGTCCGGCTGTAGGCTACTTCCTTTGGGCTCCACCTGGAGATGGCAGCAGAGACAGAAAGCAGGACAGATCACACAGCGAGACAGGCAGAACATAAGCAAAAGAATGAAAAAGAGATCGTCTGGAGGTCGTGGGGAAGGGAGGCTCAGGGGAGAGCCGAAAGGAAGGGGTGAGTGCACGGCCCAGATGGAAACCCAGAGTGAACTGGAGCGGACATGGGGCAGCAGATAACGGTGCCCGGACCACTCGGAAGAGCAAGAGATCTGCGTCCAGCTCACTAGCATCCTCCAGGGGCCCCTTAACAGTCACCTTCTCATGCATCTGGGTGTCTTCAGCACCAGATGACTCTATCTCCCGAACAACTTTGCGAACAATCTGGAAAAGAGAGGGAAGGGGGAGAGGGCTGGTCAAATAATCAAGACAGAGTTTGAGAAGAGAAGGTCCCTGGAAATGAGATCCGAGGCAGAGGCAGCCTTTGTCCTAAAGGGCCCTTCCTTGACTGGCAGAGAGAAGGGATGCTCTTTTGCGTCCCATCACTGTATGGAAAACTCACAGTGGACAACCTCAGAGAGGCTAGAATTTGAAGAGGGATCTTAGCAGGCTTAAGGATCAAGGTTTGAACACATGTACCTTCTATCTCCAGGCAAAAGCCCTTATTGAATTCTGCCCTGTGGTATGAAGAAAAGTTTATGCTGTGTGTCTTTCCCATAGGACTATAAACTCCTGAAGGCAGAAGACATTTCTTTGTTGTCTACGGTAATGCAATGCGATTGAATCCATTCATTCCCTCATTCATTCATCCCAAAATTCAAACTATCGTGTACTTGGCATCTACCTGCCATGTCCTAGGAGGGGGAGATGAAAACATAAGCATGGTCCCTGCCTGCAAGAAGCTTCCTGTGTGGGAGGAAAGACGGATGCACAGGGGCATGGGCGGTATCCCCGTGGACACACACAAGGTCCTCCCTTTGCTCCTTCTTCTCCCTTTTGCTCATACCTGGCACAGTGCCCAGCACTCAGTAGGCAAAATCATGGCTGCTGAATTAATACCTGCTACTAATTCCATGAATTTCCACATCCTTTTGTTTTAGGAGGCTCTCTTAAAGCTCTATTTTCTGAGCTAGGCATCTCAGGATTAGGTTTGGGCTGTTCCATGGGGGCAGTTCCCTCAGGAACAGAGTAGTGCGAACTACTCAGGCTGAATCAGGCAAAGAAGCTATGAGGAACACCATATCTGGACCGCAGAAGCCCGGAAGCTCCCAGCATCTGAACATGCTTACTGAGCAGTAAAGACGGCAGCCACAGCCATGCTTATACCCCTCTGTGAGGGCAGGAGCCAGAAGCTGTGAGTTCCGCCCGCCTACCAGCTTCCAGCCCACCTGCCCCTCCCAGCTCAGGGTGACTCTACATCCACCTTCTTGGTGACAATGTTGCCCTGTTCATCCGTGAATTGTTCCTCTGTCACCTGCTCCCCTGGAATATTCTGAAGCTCATTCCCCTGGAATTAGAGAAAGGCAGAAGAAAAGCTGAGGTTGAGAAGTCATAGTTTGGAAATAAGAGGAAGATGAAGTAAAATAGCAGGAGCGGCAGCAGCAGCAGCAGCAATAGTTTCAGTCCAATAAATCCCCACTATCACAGGGAACTCCAACTTGGCAAGGAGCTGCAGCCAAACCAATGGGTCACTGAGTGTCAGAGGCACCCCAGTGGGGCCTGAAGACAGGATGGAGCCTAGAGCCTGCAAGAGCTTTGTGCTCTCCATCCTCACAACAGCCCCAGGGAGTAGGCAACACCAGGACCACCATACACGATTTACAGGGGACGCCCTGAGAGAGGAAGCGAGGCACCTAATTTATGCTTCTACAGCACTTTACAGTTTAGAAAGCACTCCCACATACTCCATTGCCCTGCATGTGACTGGCCTGCAATCTGGAAGCTGCAGGACAAGAACAGGCCTCTAACACCCAGAGCTGGCTTTCTCTGCCATCCCATGCTGCTGGGGGGCCTGGGTGGGTGCTGCACAGAGCTCTGGCTCTCTGTGCAGGACTCGATCCACCGAGGTCTGTCCGCTCCGTCTTTTCTACCATGTGTCCTGACTTGGCATCTAGCACTTTCTCCCACTCTTCCCCATGCCCAGCACGGCCCTCTGCCCTGGCCTTGGCCCCCAGTGGCTCCCTCCTCTAGCCCAGTCCTGCTGCCTGCCTGGCGTTTACCTTCAAGAAGACCCGACGCCGGACCACCCTGGTGGAAATGGTCTCCTCGTCGTCACTCAGGCCTTCGCTCTCCCCCAGCTCCTTGTCTAGCTCCTGGTGGATGTGTTTCAGTACAAAGCACAGGGAGCCCTTAACAATGTGCATCACGTTCTGACAGCTGACCAGGAAAAAGCCCAGGAGCACCAGTGTGACCAGGAGCTGGATGATGAAGGTCCACATCCTCACCTCCTCCTCACCGGCCTGGCCCTCCAGTGGCCAGCGGAGCCAGGGGCCTGGCTACTGCAGGAGTCCAGCCTCTCATTCTCCTCTCGGACTCCTGATTTTCCCAGCCGCCCCATCCATATTCTCTCTCTGTCTCTGGTTTTCTCTCTCCGTCTCTCGCCTTTCTCCCACGACAGGAGACCCAGTGGCCCCACGACTGGAATAGCCCGTGCTGAGTGCCTCTCCTGCTGAGCAGCCCCAGGCTTTGCCCTCACCCTGGGTGACGTCAGGCTTCTATAATTTTAGCTCCCCAAACCAGCTGCTGGAGCTGTCCAACTGGGCGAGAAGGAAGCCGGCAGGTGCTTTTGTCCTCTGCGTTGAGAGCGCATGTCAAAGTCACCGTGCAAGTGACACCCCGCCCCACCCAGAGAATGCTCAGAGAGGGTCTTGCTCTCATGCCTTTCCTTCCTGCCTGCCTGCCAAGGCATCCTTATGGGGACCTAGAGGACAGTGCTGCCAGGGAGTGAGTGAGCTCTTCCCAGGGAAATGTTCTCACCCAGGGATATAAGGGGACGGGGGGTGGGGAGAGAGAGGGAAGATCCAAGAATGTAGCTACTTGTGTGTTTCTTTGGGGCTGCTATTGCTGTGATCAGAATGATGCCCACCCCCGCCCCTAAGGATGGGACTAGCTAATGCTCTGAGCGTTAAAACTTTAATTAAAAAAGAGCCCCAAGAGTGAGTGATTTACTCAGGCCCAGTCAAATGAGCACAGCACGGACCCAGCACAGGTGGTGGGGCCACCTGGAAGCCCATTGGTAAGTCCTGGAGGCCGGAGGTGAAACTTCCCATCAGCCCTGGGTCCCCTCCTTTACTGGGCACGGAAGCCCTGCCCTTTAGCATAGAACTGGCATGTCCATTTAAGGCCTGTCCTTAAAGGCTCTTCCCATGCTAGGCTGTCAACACCCACTGAGCAGGAACCACGCGTATTAACTTGCTTTCACAGAGCTGATTCACAAATGCAGCGGCAGCAGCAGCTGTGGCTGGAAGAAATTTCACTTTCTGGATCTGGCTGTCCCTCTTTGATGAGCAGCCTAGGACGGTGGAAGGAACAAAGATCTGGGACACAGCACACTGACCTGCCACTAACTTACTGTGAGGTCTTAGGAAAGCTGGGTGCCTTTCCTGTACCTCGGTTTCCTCATCCGTAAAACAGGGGTGCTAGTGCAATCTACTACTTTTCAAGATTGCTGTGAAGATCACATGGTTTATGAGTACTGTTATTGTGAATAATGAAGTCCCAAACCCTGCTGGCATAGTCGTTGAGAGCTACGGCTGCAAACCTAAAGGTCGGCAGTTCAAATCCACCAGGTGCTCCTTGGAAACCCTATAGGGCAGTTCTTGTCTGCCCTGTAAGGTTGCTATGGGTTGGAATTGACTCGTCGGCAGTGGGTTTGGTGGGTGGTACAAATGGTTAAGTGCCCGGCTACTCTTCGAGAGCTGATAACCTGCTTCCAAAAGGTCACAGCCATACAAACCTTATGGAGCAGTTCTACTCTGCACACATGGGGTCGCCATGAGCCAGAGTTGACTTGATGGCAACTGTTGGTTTTTTTTCTTTTACTGTTAATAATAATAACAAACACTATAGTGCATACCACTCCACAGACATTGTTCTGTGAGCTTTTCAGACGATAACTCATTTAAACCTTATAAAAATGCTACCAGGTGAGTTCTGTAATTTTCCTATTTTACACAAAAGACACGGAGGCACAGAGAGTTAAGTAACTTGCTTAGGTGAAAGAGTAAGAGTCAGATTTCAAACTCTTATCACTACATGTACTGCCTCACGTCAACAAGAACGCACCCAGAAAAAAAAGTCCATAACATATACCAAGGAGCTGGTCATCAGGACCATTTGGGGTTGTCCCAGACAAGAAGAGACCAACTTCAGCTATTTCTACCGATTGTCAGAGAAATCAGCTGGGCTACTGTCATAACAAATTATGGATAACACTGCAGAGAATGAGAATTCTGGAACACTTAATTGTGCTCATGAGGAATCTGTACATGGATCAAGAGGCAGTTGTTCAAACAGAACAAGGGAATTCTGCATGGTTTAAAGTCAGGAAAGGTGTGTGTCAGAGTTGTATCCTTTCACAATTTTTTATTCAATTTGTAGGCTGAGCAAATAATCTGAGAAGCTGGACTCTGTGAAGAAGAACAGGGCATCAGAATTGGAGGAAGACTCATTAACAACCTGTGTTATGCAGATGACACAACTTTCCTTGCTGAAAGTGAAGAGGACTTGAAGCACTTACTGATGAAGATCAAAGACCACAGCCTTCAGTATGGGTACACCTCAACATAAAGGAAACAAAAATCCTCACAACTGGACCAATAAGCAACATCATGATAAATGGAAAAAAGATTGAGGTTGTCAAGGATTTCATTTTACTTGGATCCACAATCAACACCCATGGAAGCAGCAGTCAAGAAATCAAAAGACGCATTGCATTAGGCAAATCTGCTGCAAGAGATCTCTTTAAAGTGTTAAAAAGAAAGATGTCACCTTGAGTACTAAGGTGCGCCTGACCCAAGTCATGATGTTTTTAACGGCCAAAGTATATGAGATGCAGTCTTGCCATCCTTGCTTGCAAGGAGCATTCTGGTTGTACTTCTTCGAAGAGAGATTTGTTTGTTGGACAAATCTTTGTTGGACAAAAGCTGGACAAAGAATAAGGAAGATTGAAGAATTGATGCCTTTGAATTGTGGTGTTGGCGAAGAATATTGACTATACCATGGACTGCTAAAAGAACAAACAAATCTCTCTTCGAAGAAGTACAACCAGAATGCTCCTTGGAAGCAAGGATGGCAAGACTGCATCTCATATACTTTGGACATGTTGTCAGGAGGCATCACTCCCTAGAGAAGAACATTATGCTTGGTAAAGTAGATGGTCAGCAAAAAAGAGGAAGACCCTCAACGAGATGGATTGACACAGTGGCTGCAACAGTGGGCCCATGCACAGTGACAATTGTGAGGAGGGCACAGGACCAGGCAGTGCTTCATTCTGTTGTGCATAGGGTTGCTATGAGTTGGAACCTACTGGATGGCACCTAACAACAACAGTCATTCCAGGCCTGCCTCCTGAGAAACAGGTTTTTTTTTTCTCATGGAATCTAGATTTCTAGAGTCCATGGAGTTGGGGTGACCCACCCAGGCTGCCGCCCTAAGGTGATCTTTTGAACCTTGAGCAGACTGGTCTGAAAGTCACCTTTCAGTCAAATAAAAGCCTAGTAAGCAGCTTAGTGGGGTCCGTTTTGCCTTATCCCACCCATTGCTATAGAGTCGATTTCGACCAGGATCTCGAACTGGCTAATTCCAGTTCAAACCTGTGCTGAGAAGTTGCGTATCCACCTCAGATATACTGAATCAGAATCTACATTTTAACAAGAGGGGATATCAGAGGTGGACATGCAAATTCTCAGCAAGGGTTTGAACTGGAATTAACTGGTTCAAAGCCCGGATTTTGACTCATAGCAACTCTGTAGGATGGTGTAGAACTGCCCCATTAGGTTTCCAAGGCTGTAAGTCTTTACGGAAGCAGATTGCCACATCTTTCTCCCATGGAGCAGCTGGTAGGTTCGAACTGCCGATTTTCCGATTAGCAGCCGAGTGCTTAACCACTGCATCACCACGGCTCCTTTTTGCCTTATCATTGGGCTTTTTTGAAGAATCATTTATGTGCAGCCAGTTTCAAGAAACAGAAACTCTGGGGTCAGCCTGGAAGCTGTGTTTTAGGGTAAGTTGTTATTATGTCAACACTGTTCCCTGGCCTTTTCCATGGCAATGTCAATAAGATAGGGTATAAGAATCTTTGGGAGTTCTTTTCTCTTTGGAACACTTGACCCTCTAGTCAGAAGTATTGCCCAATTTGTAAGATGTATTTTAAATAAATGCCGTATCAATTTTCAGATTATATCATTGGCTTAATATGGTTTTTGTTTTAACGCTCCTAAACTGCAAATTACATGGTATCTCTCTGGCTATCTGTCACAACTCCACTGTCTTCAGGGAGTCCATGGAAATTCTAGTTTATGGGTGCTTTGCAAACTATCCCCTTAAACACACCTCACTGTCACCCACTGGCATACCCCAGTCAAATGCTTGCTGACAACAGTTATATCCTTGCCATCCAATCGGGTCCTAGGTCAGGGAGGCGGTCTCCATTTCAATGCTGGGCGTGGTGGCCCTGCATACTCACTCTGACAGCAAGAATGTGGGACTGGGAACCCGGAGATCAGGACTTTCCTGGCCTCGACATCCGTTCACTATATGACCTTGTGGGAAGCCCTTGGCCCCTCTGGGCCTGGGTTTCCTCAGTATAAATGAGTGGGATGGGCAGTATGATGTAGAAGGTTTCTCTCCATGATTTCCTCAGACTGTCCTGCTTTCTGCCTCTGCTCCCCAGTTCTCCCCTCACCAAGGCTGCCTGCAGAGGGCCAGTAGGGGAATTTTCCTAGCTGCTTTCCCTTTCCCCAGGGACTCAGGAAAACAGACCCAAGCAAGATCACCTGTGCTCCAGCAAGCACTGGGCTGCCTGTGACTGGGAGCCACAGGACAAGGACGGGGTGCCAAGGAATAGCCTGATGGAAAAGAATGCAAGGGGGTGGGCTTGGGTT